>NC_140297.1:112800130-115200130 GCF_964211825.1 Aythya ferina
TATAGATTTCTTGTGCCAAATTAGCGGAAATCACTGTTATACACAAGAACGAATCACTTTTTTTAGTTTTATTTACTTTGTTGAATAACAGGAAGACTTTGACATCATGAGGCTTTATTCTTGAGTCTTTTAATATAATATGTCTTTGAAAGCTAAGAGAGAGAGGGCATATTTTTACTTTGTTTTTCTTCTGTCAATTTCTAATAAGTAGAAACTTTTGCTAAATTATAATTTAGTTATTTCAAATATCTATAAATAGTGACCTTTGTGAATGAAATCACAGATAAGTCTCCTGATTTTTAATTATTATTTCAAAGGCATGTAGCAGAGGTAAGAAAATTGAAAATGAAAGAAAAGGAGCTGTCCATGGTACTGCAGCTGATTAAAAAATATTTCCTGTTATTGTACAGAAAACAAAACAAAACAAACAAACAAACAAAAAAAAAAAACACTGTAGTGTTACAGAAAAGTGCCACAATTTGCTACTGTGCTTTTTGTTTGTTTCCTTGAAGGTTTTATTATTTCCAAAACTAGATAAATCTTATACTGAAGTTAACTAGTAAGTAGAAAAGATGTGCATGAAAAACTTATTTCAGGAACATGTCATGTTTCCGTAAATAGTACAATCAACCTCAGATAACTATAATTTTACCAAATTACTTATTTAAACTAAATTTTTATTGTATTTTTTTTTCTCAAAGTTACAGAGAATGCAACTTTTCAATTAATCTTTGAATATAACAGAAATGGTTTCTATGGTAGTGTCGCAATGTAAACAAAACAAACAAACAAAAAAAAAATACCAGATCCCAATCTTGCATTACTTGATTGCTTTTGAAATGAATTCTTGTCCTTATGTGACCTGAAATGTGTGGTTACAAAGCTATAGAAATCCAAACGATCATATTTGTTTGATATGAAATGAAAAAAATAGTTAAATTGAAAGTTTAACATCATGATATTCAAAATCCCAAGCGGTATATAAACATTAAAAGAAACTTTGGACTGCTAATCCTAGGAAATGAGTTTTATGGATTGAATTCAACAAGGCTTCAGAAATGGTTCCATCTGCTGCCTAGCAGCTGGTGAAAGGATAAATTTAATTCATTAATTCATTTGGAAAAAAGGATCCAAGTAGTAAAGACTTCATTGCTCATAATGCACATAGGTGGAAATCAAAACTGAAATTAGGTCCAGTATCATCTTTGATAATGAGTGACATTTTCTTTGTTATTTTTATAGTGATCTTGATCAAACAGTTGACAATATATTGACTATATGCTGTTAACTGATACTTTTATGTCTGAAAAACTTGGGAAAGCATAGATCCTCTTCCAACTTCCTACTTTCAGATTATGCAGGTTTAAGAAGCTGGAATGCTTCACTGAAGCAATATTGCTGTGTTTCTATGAATATTTGCAAGTTCTTTCCTATGAAGTCAGTTTAAGAAGAGAAACAAAGGTACCACTGTAATTAGAAAATCAGCATATTCAGTTATGGCACCATAATAATCCAAACCCAGAATGCCAAACGCAAAGAAATTATTACTTTCCTTTACTTTTCTCTATGAGTCACAAACTTCATCTTTCTTTTCCTTCCTGTCTCCACCCATGATATTTTCACAATAAATGCTGAAAGCTTGTACACAAGTAATAGGGAAAAATGTAAGTTAAGGACTGAGAAAGAACACTATTGAAATATTCAGGGTTTTAAAGACAAAAGTACTTGGACAAATGCTTCAATAATAATTTGCCTTCTAAGTTCTAGATATAAAGTTATAGAGCCTAACACAAACTCCAGATACAAAATTAAAAACAAAACAAAACAAAACAGAACACTTTTGCCTGTGCTTCTTTTAAGCTAAATCACAAGCAATGAGTGCAAAGTTATCTGCGGTCTTTGAACCATAAGGTAGCCAAATGAGCTATGGTAAGGGCTCGTGTTTCACCTTATACCAGGCACACAGGTAAGTATGCCTCTCATTACTTGCTGTTGGATACACAGGACTGAGGAACCTGTTATCCTAAGGTCTCTTAAAAATTTCCCAATGTCTATTTTCAATGTTTCTGCTTGAGATGGTGATTTCATGAATGATATTTGGCTTTTCCCATTTCCTCTCTAGCCCATGCTAACTGTGGTGGGTTTGTTGGATTTACTATAAAGATTCTGTTCACACCCTGTGGGTTGGGTTAAGAATTAGGATTTATGCATTTACTTCTACTGTTGCATTGTTTATACAGCTTTGGTTTAGTTTTGATCCCTTTTTTTTTTTTTTTTTGCCTTTGAGGCTCTTCCACAGTGTCAGCTGCTGACTGATAGTAGGAGAACGGCCTCGTGGTGTGAATGAAAGGGACCTAGCGGTTGGTAAACAGAGATAAGGAATAAATAGAGCACAGGCAAAAGGAGATAGTTCTGTGGGAGCCCAGATTGCCGCCAGTCTGTTCAAGTGAGATGCAGTGCCTGTCCTTTTCCCAGATTAAATTAGTGTGCGAAATCTCCAGTGACCTCCTCCCCTTCTCCCCATACTCTTTAGCCAAGCTGAACAGCCTCTGCTGTAAAGTATTCATTTTATCCAGGGACAAGTTGGACAATAGAACTCTCCCTGTTACTTATGGACAGCTGTCGTCATTCATAGGGCTTTTCAGCATTTCATTTTTCATAAGAGTTAAAAGGGTTTTACCTTGTAACTGACGAGAGGTTAGAAATGCAAAGAAGCCAGCCCTGAGGTTGCCCATAGTAAGGAAGTTAATAAATAAACATCATCCCCCCAACACATATATCCCCTCCCCAATGTGCAAAAGGCTGTGTATTTTATTAGCACTGCTCTTCTTATTTGAAGGGGTTTAATTGTGATAACATGATTACACTGAAGCATGAACTGCATAGAGAAATTAACAAGCAGAGACACAGCGATATGCAGGGCCCCCAAGGTTCCCTAAATTAAAGGTGACCAGTGCAAACCTAGTGAGTGCCCCTTTCCCTTCTTTGCCCTTGCTTTTTCCTACATATCCTATCACTTTATTACCTGCAAATAACTCCTAGGAAAGAGTAAACCCTCATGAGATACCTCTGTGGTTCCGTATTTTTTTTAGTGATTTACTGCAAATATATTCAGCATTTTGACTGATTAAATAGACCTTCGGCAACCTTGAGGGTCACTGTGTAGAGTATGTACATAGAAAATGCATCAGCCCATTGTACCCTGGCAGCTAATGAGATTGGTCGTTAAGTAAATGACACAAAGCCTACAAAAAAAGCTTAGCAGCTCACTAGAGTATCACAGAGTGTCCCTGCACACCACACAACGACACAAACAGTGGACTAACCTAGCCCACCCCTGCTTTATTCTACATCACTGCTTCCCTGATGTCAGCGTGAGAGGCAGAACAAAGGCTAAAAGGCACACGGTAAGTCAGTCTGACAATTATGCCCTAGGGAGAAAGTAGAGCAAATCTTAGCCTAACCATGGGGTTGAAAGTCCGTTTCTGGACAAGTAGGTCATAATGAAGGGATTTTTTTTTCCCTGTCACTTCATGAAGGGGAGAAAAATGTCTCTGGAATCAAGGCTGGGTTTGTTTCTTGTTTGTTTGTTTCCTATTCTCTCTGTCTTTTTTTGCCAGTTTACAAAAGTTTCTGGAATTCCGAAAGTAAGGTGAAACAGTATGTTTGTGAACTCGATATTGTACTTATAGTATAATGAAATAAATATTCTTTGTAAGAACTGCCAAACAATAAACATCGCCTCAGATGTACATTAACATCTGATGAACTTTACAGACAGAAAGTTTCTTTTTAGTAGTCTGTAAAATCTGCTGAAAATGTGTCATAAGTAAGAATACACATTTCAGTCCACTAGCCAGTTACTTACTCCACCTAAATACCCGATAGAGTTTTTAGAACTATGCAGATATACATGAAGCTGTTACTATGATTTGGGCTGTTGTGTTGTTTTTGATGGTGGTGATTTTTCTTTTTTGTTGTTGTTGTTGATTGTTTGTTTTTTCTATGTCTGTTGTTAACAGATTTTTTTCTATGATATCTCTCAGTGTTGTCTTTACACAAGCTGAAATTAAAGAGAGTTGAAGATTTGCTCTTAAACATTTATATAATCATTACTTATTTTCTTTGCACAGCAGCAAAATATTCATCTGATATCTTATAATTGCAGGTGCCTGCCTGTGCCTGCCAATGGTAAACCTTTTCTAAGAGTGTTTCAGTTTAATATCTCAGGACCCTTTATTTTGCTGAAAAATGGCAACAGGAAGTTGCCAGAAAGTCTTGTTTGCATTGCTAAAATATTTCTCTCTACTTTGCACTTTGGAAGCTCAGGGGATGTTAGGTTCAAAACAACATGATATTATTACAAGACGCCTGTGTAAATTAAGTTATGCTTTCTCTGCTTCACCCCTCCTGCCCCCACCCCCAAAAGAAAAACCCAACAACTTAAAAACATATAAAAATAATGTTTTAAGAACACTTTCTTAAATGCAGACACATAAAGAAGCAAGAAAGGTTCAGAAAGGTTCAGCTGGCATTACAGTTGTTTAATTACTTGTTTGTTTGTTTGTTTTATTTTGGAAGAGTTATTTAATTTGTGAAAACATTTGCCACTATATGTTTGTAGAGACATCTCAAGATAACCTGTTCAGTTGAAAACTCTTCAAAAGTCACAGTTCACATAGTTCACTCTGACATGTCGCATATTATCCTTCTTATTGCATGGAAAATAGAAGTAACATCACAATTTATAGAAATTAAAATATGATATTTTAATATATGCACTTTGTGATTCCTTCCAAAGATGTGTGTGCATATATATGAATCCACCTATGCATATTTATATAAAATATACGTATATATATATAAAACTATGCACACCTATATAACATCCCTATTTATTGAAACTCAAGTTATATGAAGTTACAATTATTTCTACTTTTTACACTTCCCAATATTTCCAGCTTAGGAAATTTAATGAGGAAATAAACAAACTACAGTAAAATTATGTATTTGTTTTCATTTTCCATATATATTTTAGGTGTGTGCTTCTGTTTACAGATATGCTAACAAGATAGCATACATGTTTTCCGTATGCTATCTTAGAAAACGAGAGATATGCAGGCATCAGAAAACAAGCTTGCTTTCTCAGCTAAATCCTATAATTCACATCTAATTTTTAGATCAGCAGAGATTTTGCAAACTAAAGGGTTACAAAACAGTTTTGCTTTGAACTTTGCTAATTGATATTAAGTTTTCAGCACATTGTAACAGGTATGATTTCAGGATATTTTCAGTTCAGGTGCATCACTACAGTTTATACAAATGAACAGATCCCTATCACACAACCATCATGATTTTTGTATACCTATGTGAAAGAGAGTAAGGCATATCTAATATTTCAGCATTGTCTATGATAATAAACAAGTTCAGCTATCTTTTATCCTAGTAAAAGTAGAGAGTGATTTCATAGGGCTAATGCACATGCAACAGTGCTACAAAATTAATAAAGCTATTCTAATCTGACAGGTGGACACACAGTAAGTTTCAGTAGTTTTTCATAGGTTCATTAATTTTCCCTTGTCTGGTATTTTCTTGGTACAACCAAGAGAAAAGGCAAAGAAATCTTAATTTATGATAATTAATGTTCATCTGGTCTCACAAAAAACTATGTAACACACCAAATTTTTAGAAAAAAACATTTCAATATATTCCTTTTGGACCTTGCGATCTGATATGAGGCCTTTTCACATATCGTTGTGTTCAGTTCCAGGAGACCTGTGTCAGCTGTGCATATGGATCTGAAAAACTTCATGGTATTACACAGTTGATTTTAATAATTCTAATCCTTTTTTTTTTTTTTTTTGTGCACTTATAGTTTTTCAAACTAGTAATCCCAAAATATCTGATATCCCTGATAAGTAAGTGTATCAAAGGTCAGTGACAAATTGTCCTCCCAAAGGCCTGTCTCTGTCACTCCAAAATAGTAAATAATACGCAGAACAAACTTTATATTCTAATACATCCATATATATTTGGAGAGTCTAGAATAAAATCTGTCTGTTACTTAAACTGATTAATTTTGGAACTATGCATATATAACTGGAATCAGGTCACTTCTTGTAGTTTATGTGCACATAGTTGTAGCTTATTAAAAACTGCATAAGCAGAATTGGTGCTTCTGAATTTTAATCATCTTGAATCACTTCAGACTAAAGATACTGTTTAATTAGTGATTAAAAAGATTGTCTCCCTCTTACCTTCTTTTAGTACTAACATAAAATCTCTTTAGAGGAGAATTGCTCTCAGCTATATTCATGGAAGTCTTTTAATAATACTAACAACTTTGGCCTTTCTAAATTGGAGATTTCTAGTTCACAAAAGGTGACAGCCTAACTGCAAAAGTTACCTTATAATGGAAACTAGGCTTACCTTGCTGGGTATGTGTACACTTACAAGAGCGTTTGTACATGCGAATGATTCCAATTAGGTGAGATCGAGGGCTCATTTCAATATAGTAAAGCAGGTGCATAAGTGTTTTGAAGATGACGGGATTATTGATTTGCTTAATAGATTTGGGTAACATTTGCTAGCTTGTTTTTCAAGTTTGGCATCGTACATGAACTTTTCACTCCATTAAGGAACTTACTTTTCATTTAAAGACATGTATTTGAACTCTGCTCCATAAGTCTTTAGGAAAATAATAATAATAATTATAAAGCTTTAGAAGTTTTCCAAAATGTAATTGCATATGAGGATTGGAGAACCCAATTTCTTGAATGTGTTTCTTCAGGTGATAGTAGGAGTTAAGAGGTCAGTTCCTTAAAACTCAGCAGAAAATTTGATACCTTAATTGCTCCCCCCAACACTTAGGGCACATGTACAGCAGCTGGATTGGCACAACAAAGTAGTAATGGCTCCAAAGACACTGTTATGGACGATCAGGTCAATAATCCTTATGCTAAGAAGGATTTACATGATACAGAGTAATAGCTCTGTCATTTCTGAAGTAAAAATACACTTTTTAATGAGCATCAAAATAATGTTTTGCACTCTTCACATCAGAGATACTATGGTACTTTAAAAAAAAAAAAAAACAGTTCTTCAAATAAAGTTTAGCATTTAGCAGTTGAACGAAATAAGGTTTAAAATACCATAGGTAGGCAGCTACACTACCCCAAAAGACTTTTTTTTGAAAATGTACCTAGGACTGTTTTCAAATCTTTTCTTCCTTTCTATGTCAGAATAGTATAGGATATTTCCAAATATTATGTCTTCGAGCAGCTTTTTTATGATACAGACCAGAAATAGTCTTAGAGTGGCTTTTGTTTATTTATTTATTTTTTTTTTTATAGTGTTTGATTTTCTCCTATTTCACGCAGAAGTTTGACACAAAATAAGACTCAAAATTATTACAAGAAGTAAGATCTTATTACAAAAGTAAGTTTCAAAATAAGAACAGTAGCAACTGGAATCTAAGGCTGTGATTTTTATGTTATTTTCTCTTAAATAATTTTCTTGAAAAACAAAACAAAACATAAAAACAACACATTTAATACATTTCACACAATTAGGAAAAAAATATTTTTCTCACTAACAACGTGCTTAAATCAATCTCCATACAAGCTATGGAAAGTCACCAAATCCTAAATAATAAGAACTACCATAGTGATACAAATGACGAGTGAGTGCACATGACATTTTCATTGTATCTGTAACATTTTATAAAATTAAACACCATTTTAAAGTACAGGTCTAATGGGAATCATCCTATATATAAGCATCAGACATTTAGTGAACAAAGTGCAACTGAACACATAAATCACGCTAAATAACATTGACACTTTGTCAAAAGAAGCAAATGTATTTAAGGTTGAAGTGAATGGTCAAGCCACTTTATGGGTAGCCCTTCCCATAATTTTTGTGAGAAACAGTGCTGTCTACAAAAAGGGTTAAAGAAAATGCATTCTGTTGCATCTGCTTACTAAATCCCTTACTTTAGTAGAAATTCAAATTTTGTAAAGATTATTCGTTTTATTGATGCATATAATTATAATCACAAGCCATCTGCTGATTTGGCAGGCATGGTTAAAATTCTCTAACTCTCATAACCTTTCAAGTACAGTGCCCTTGGGACTCTATTTCACTTTTATATTTTGGAAAACATGTAGGGACAAACAAGAGAGGTCATCTGCTGAAAGTCAGACCTGCAAAACATTAAAAGAATACAGATTTTGATAACTGCTCTTGTTTTAATAGCAAATAAAGTCTTTTCTATTTTATTTCTGACTTCAGGAAGGATTATACTGGTTTCCATCATGCACTTTGGGAATTTGAATTTTTTCTAGGGATTAAAGCTCTCTCCTAGTACTCCTGGGATCTGGGTTCCAAGTCTAAACTAAAAGAACAAATATTGTTCAGTTTGTTTGTCACAGGTGAATTAAACATATCTGACCTTGGCCTTAATTTCTCTTTTTAAGCATTTCCCACTACATTTCTATATGATATTCTCTCTCTTTCTCTCTCTTTCTCTCTCTCTCCCCCCATCTCCTTTTTTTTGTACTTGGTCACTAATTTTCATTAAAAGACACCTATTGCATATTTAGCTTTTCCCATGAAGCTCAAAAGAGCCTTTTTAATTTTGAGGGCTACACATACAACAAGGCATAAAAAAGTGGCTAACACTATTTTATACTTGTATTTTTGTATTTGTATGAGCCTACCATTAGCTCATGGTCAGCCACAGTTACAAATAGTTGGTCTTTTTGCATAGGAGAATTCGTTCTCCATTTTCTCATGTACTTCTCCATGTTTAACCAAACTAACTATTTAATACTTGAATTTTATTTTTTTCCTTGTATCACCTGTGGTTTTGCTTTCCTTCTTCTAGCAGAAAACATCCACAAGGGAAAAAAATACTCAGGAAATGCTCTCTCTGTCATAATAAATATATATATATATACACATATATATTGCTTTCCACCAAGTTGCTGAATATTGTTGATGTTTTGAATACGTGAAGATGGGAAAGGTTGCATCAGAATGGGATAGTCCAATGACTTCCTGATATTAGCAGAAGGCAAAGACAATCATCTGTCAACAGAATTGTCTTAATGCTGTAGATATGTGTACCTCATAGGAACAAAATATGTAACTCTCACTTCTGTTTAATTAGTGTATCTGAAGGCCTGTATATAGCATGCATGCTGCTTTAGTCCTTTTGGAGGTTTGATTCTCACCCCACACCCTCATTATGACAAGCAGGAGGGAAATGCACATGTTTGAAAGTGTCTTCACAGCTGAAACTAGGGAAACAGGCCGAGAGTAGCTCTGGTTTATTTCACAACCAATTAAGTATGACATCTGTTGAAACTCAGGAAATAAGTCTCCCTTCCCCCTGTTCGTATACTTACTTAAGCTGCCAGTCTTTTGTTTTGATATGGTGAATTTTACTTACAAGATGTGGCTTCCTTGGAGTAAATACACAAAATAAATAAATAAGTTTATAAACCCCAACACATAAAACCTGTTTTGTTTTGTTTCATTTTGTTTTGTTTTAACCAAGATTTCACTAAGTGCTTGTTGAAAAAGCCCTTCTTGGCATTCAGCTTAAGCAAATGATGGTGTTAATAATTCCTTGCCTAAACGTTTACCTTACTTTCTGAAAAAAGGGGCACGTTTGTAGGAAATGTAGGCACAATAGCACTTTCATTTTTGAAAATCTGGCTCTTGTTGTTGGCTTCCAAAGGCAAGCAAGAGTTGCTAGAAAGAATTTGGATTTTAAGTTCATTAATTTTGTGGTTCAGAACTTGGCACTGAAGAGAAGACACCAAAGAGAACAGGACATGTGGTGTTATGGATGGTTAAAAAGAGATAACTAAATGCAAAGTCACTGTCACTGGTACTGTCAAAATTCTCAAGTATACAGTAGTTCATAGTACACCAAGAAACAGATTAGATTAAATAACAAACTTAGACTTAAGTCATATTTACTATCAAATGATAATATTTCAAGCTGAAAGACACTTCCCATTTACCAGGCACCAATCCATGTGAAGCCCTTGCTTATCAGGAAAACTGTTATTCTTTCATAAAATATTGTCAAATACAAACATTAAAAATATTATATTTCCACCCATACCAGTCTTAGAGTTCAGTTTCTTTCTGCTATGCTTAAAACTTGATTGTACTCATTTTTATATATCTAAAGAAATAGCTTCCGTATCATGCTGACCTTTTCCTTTCTCTCCCTCTTGACACTGGATCCTCCTGTCATGCTGAACCCATGCTGCTCATATCAAAGCTGTGCCCGACTCTCCTTTTTCTCTGTTTTACATTACCTATTCTCTATTTTATTTATTTGTCAGCTTCATTTTCTTTGCCAGTTCTTTACTGCAAGGACTGGCTTTGCCTTCATTCCTGGAGGATGGCTCCCTACTTTATTTCTTTTGCTTTTTTTCACCTCTATTTTAAATTACATCTCAGAACAGCATAGCATCAAGTTACATAAGCTGTAAGATGCTGCTCTGCAGTTGACATAGTTTTCTTGGTTAGGAATCCTTCAGTGAAATGTCATTTTGAACAGTGTAAGAGTCTAGACATGAGGCAGTCAACCAGATTCCCTTTAGAGAAAATTTCTTGTATGCAATTCATCTCACCCTGAAGTATATGTATAAAATAAGTAAGATGTATCTCACATCTACATAGCTGTAGAAATGTCTATAGATTGCCTGCATGCTACCTAGAGACTATGGGAAGCCAGTAGTCATTGTTTCAGAAATGACTACATTTACATTTCAGACATGTAAAGTTAGGGAGGGATATCCCACCATTTCTGTCCAGCCTACAAACTAAACTTGATTTCTTCCTATATCTAGTCTTCAGAGAAACTTGGTATTTCTACTGATTTCACATGAGACAACAATAGGGGTAATAAGCCTTATACCAAAATTTCCTCTTGTATATACACAGCATTGATGAAATTTGGTGTGTGTTCAGATACAAATGGACAGTAGAATAGCAAAGTTGAATATGGCTGTGCAGCTCAGAGAACCAAATTTTGCTCCTGAAAGATGACATTTATAAAAATGAAAAGACCAATTCCCTATCTATGTAATTTTTCTTTTCAGAGATCTTATTTTCCCAAAACTAATTCCTAAAAATAATAAATGAGTTGTAGAGATTTTAAAAATATGTATCCATGTCAGAATATAATAGAAATTTCTGCATTAAAATCTGTCTACAGTTGGATTTTTTAATGACAGCATTGAAACACTTACAAACTCTCTCAGTTCCAGATTTTCTTTCTCCTGTTGGTCACTGCTTGGGATCTGTAGGCATGTTTAGGGGTGCCTCTGTGATTTTTCTCTTTTCACAGAATTTCAAGACCCTGTTTCCCAAACTTTGAGATAATAGAAGATCATTATTAGATAAGATTACATGATATTTTTGCACTGTCTCTGTGGGTGATTATAGTGATTTGATGTTTCTCTTGCTGTCAAAACTGCAAGGAAGCTTTCATTTCAAAAGTTCACTCCCCGTGCATACATTGCATAGGTGTCAATTTTTTGTTTGTGTTTGAAGAAATTTGAGGATACAAATTTTGATTTCTGGAGGATTATATATCATACCCATAGCTTAAGCATAGAAGTGTGAGGATTTTTAAAAATATTTTGTCTCTTTAAAGTTCTAGGTACAGATTCTCTTCCAATCAGTCCAAAATTCCTTCAGATAAAGGCAAAGTGCCTAAGTGTAAGTTTTAAGTGTAAGCAACTAAGAACACATTCAAGAATCAGAACTGGGTGCCAGTCTGGTAAACCATGGTAAGCCACTTACATAGTGGATGGTCACAACATTGCGGATCCATACAGAACCTTGAGGGAAAGCATATGACTATACGCTTTCCTAAGCCATACCATGGCAGGCACAGGATGACACTTGAACCAAGGAATCACAACTAGGTCAGTCCTTTGCCTTTTTACACTATTTCCCTGAAGAGAGGATAGGCAGAGTAGTACAACTTTCCATAAGATTGAGTTGAGCTTGATCTAATTTTGTAACAATGAGCTTTATGAAGGGTTAGTATATGTGTACCTTCATTAGCATTTCTGTAGATGAGACTCGACATCAATGAAAATTGTGCCCAAAATTACGGACATACAAAGTTCTGTATGGTATAAATTGACACCAGTTTAGCAACATAACCCACTAGACTGATTTAACATTTATCCTGAAAAATTTACCCTACTCCCATGCACTGTTAAAGTTTTCTTCCCCACAGTCAACATTTTAGTGGCCATGATAAAAAAGTATCTTCTTAAATATCCCTAACTGTTTTTTAATAGCATGAGGGAGTAAATAGCTATAGGGTCCCATGTTATAGTAACAACATTAATTATATCATTTAATTTTATTGTTATTAGTATGAAAAATAATTGCTACTATTTTATGACCACAGAGAATAATACTGTAATATTGCAGGTGTAAGTTGCTTATGATCAAAAAACATCAGTCTTCAGAAAGGAAGCTCAGCATACACTCTTCAGGTCATACAGCCTGCTTCCCCATTTGTTTGTGGGGTTTCTGATATTTATTTTGAGTTGCATGATAACCCCTATCTTTAAAGTTAGTGGGCACATGGCTATTTTGGTGATATTTTAAAAATAAATAAGTCAGGTTTTATGTGGAAACAATACAGAAAATGTGGAGATTTTTGCCCTTAAAATTTTCAGAGAAATATTTGGCATGTCTCCTCCCTCCTGAGCCTCCAAGAGATATCTCCACAGTAACTCTACCATTAACCCAACAGCCTCTTTAGAGAAGCTGTCTTCTAACATCTCAGTTGCTTCAGTGTACAGCAAAAAGTTTACTTCTAATAGAGAGCTAGTAAGCCCTGCTACTGACGGAGTCTGTTAGGCAGATTACATCTCAGGAAAAGGTGAAACTCAGTCCAAAAGTTTAGGTTTTCCCATTCCCTAACTGGAGACACTGGTTCCTAGTTTTCCTGTCTGTGGATGAAGATATATTGTGTTTGGAAAGGGAATAATCTGATGAGTAGTGGAATAATCTAAGACAAAATGAGCATTACCTAATAACAGTTTTCTCTGGCCCAACCCAGATGTTCAGAGGTTTCTGTGAATCATTAAGCTCAGTTAATGTAGCTCTAGGAAACTCACTTTCACGTAAAATTCCAAAACCAAGCAAGAGAGTTGTTTCTAATGAAGCAATAAATAAATGCATACCTTTTAAAAGACCATAACCACATAGGTCACATTTTCTCATTTCTCAGTGTCCAAGTTTGTCAATACAGCCTGCACAGCCTAAGACAACTGGGAGAAAGGGGTGATTCAAAGGAAAGTGCATTATTCGTTTCCCAGATGACTTTTCTAGTGGTCCCTTGGATTCGTATGGGTCTTTTGCCTTGGTATTTTCAAAAGCAAATTTATCATATTTTGAGATGCCAACTCTGCAAGGTTAAACTGGACCTGAAAAGCTTATTTTTCTTCCTGAATCATCATATTCAGAAGATCATAGTCCTACCTTATATTTGCAAGTTACAAAAGTTACAGTTGTCTTATGTGACAGCTAGCAAGGAATTCAGCTTCTAATAAGGTATTATTAGGACTGTTACAGATACAACTGCAAGTAGTTGAGCTCATACTCATATACCTTGTACTGCATTAAGTTCTTCTAATGTATTGTGAAAATTAACTTCCTCTGCTAACACCTACAGATCTTACCCAAGGGAAATCTGCTCAGATGAGGGCAACCACTGTATAGATAATTTTAGGATAGAATCATGTTTTGAAGACACTTCCAGTTTAGAGTCCTGCCTCAGCTATGTGAAAAGCAAACATTTCCAATTGATGAGCCAAACAGGACTTGAGCTTTGCAAGGTCTGACACAGTGCTTTGTTTTAGCCATAGTCTTCACAGCTTCCGTTCATAGCAAGAAAGCTAGAATAACTTTAGCGACTAGCTGGAGGTGTTCACTGCTGTGGTGGAGAGGTCTGTGTCTCCTTACTTCTTTGACAATAAAAGAAATCTAGATGTGTATCCCATCTCAATTATTAAAGTTAGCTTTTCTAAACATCTCCTGAGTTTTATACAATGCGTAAAGAAGACATATAAAAGTGACGTACAAAGATCACCCTTGATCCTACAAAGCTATGAAGTATATATCCTGTTCACCACAGCTAGAAAATTGTTTTATTTATTTGATACTGAATTACCTTCTAGTATTATGTAAAAAAAAATAAAAATAAAAATAACAGGAGTTTACTGAAAACCTTAAATCATTGATTCATTAGATTTTGACATAATAATATAAACTCTTTCCTTACGACCATTATTTTTTTGCACTATTATCTGTTTTATTGGTTAAAACAATATTTTATAATGATTTTTTTTTCCAGTCCATAGACCAACAAGTTATAAATAAACATTCTTACCCAAATATCAGGTAAGACTAGCTAGATACATGTGCAGATCTAATCTTCCTCATATAAACTATTATATAATATTACAAAAATGAATTTTTATTAGTTTTCATGTTCTTTGATTTCTAGTTTTGTTGATTAATTCAGTAGTCATGAGAACACAGTGTTGGCCTGAGAAGTACAGTTGTTTTCATGAAAAAAGGTATGGAAATGTAAGGAGTTTTAAGTAATTTTTTTTAAACTGCTTTGCAAATTCTCTGCACAACAAACCTCACCAATATGTAAACAGGGCTCTAGCTACTGTGTTTGTCCACAGCTAAAGCTACAGATGAACACAGTGTAGTTGTGTGATGACAGGAACAGCTGACTCATTAGTAGAGAGCAGTGAAAGGTAATTAACCCTGGGAAAAGTACAGCTGCCATGCGAGCTGTTCCTTTCTGTAGGATCTGATTAGAAATTAGTGTTAAACCACTGATTCTTTAAAAAAATGTCATTGATAATTCACTTTCTCTCTCAGGTGTGGCCCCTGAAAGGGGCTGAGGATAGAACTAGTGTACAAAAGGTCCTCTATCTAAAAAGGCCTTTTCTGAGAGAAGTACACACCTGTTTGGCTGCTTCTGGAGTTTTCTTAGTGATGGATATTGTCCCAGCTTTGAATGCTCCAAGTCTGTGGGCAGCACAGAAAATGCATTGTCAAAATGACTTAAGGTAGAACATTGTTGTTTGCTATAATGAAGCTCTTAGCGAGTCTGATTACTTAAAAGTCACAGCTACTACTTGTTTTATCAGGACATAGTTTTATACAAAATGTTGCAAACATTTTTAGAAAGAAAACAAAAATCTTCCTACTAGGGTAGGTGAGTACAGCATATAAGAAAAGGATTGTGACCTGTACATGAAAGCTGGTCCTCATCTCACACTGTTTCTGCACATATCGTGGCTTTTGCAGGTAGTTTTTGCAGATAGCTTTTGCAGGTAGCTTTTGCAGCTCCTGCCAGCAGGAGACAGAACCTGTAATTTAAAGTGATGTACAAACATCAAGGCAGCCTGTCATGTTCATATTTAGACACCTGATACAGGCCTACTTATCCAAAATGACAGAACTACCAACTACAATAACAATATTTCATTAATGTGCTGTTGATATTTCTACCGTACTGTTTATTATTTATAGTTAATGTGTCCAAAAGAATTTTAATCATCTCATTTTGTAAGATCTTTGGTCAGGATTGTCTTTCTATAACTGTGTGATTAATACCAAGTGTATGTGAATGCTTGCACATGTAAATAACATTTATTACTGAGGTTCATGAGAGTGTTCTGGTTATTTTTAATGGAGCCAGGCTTACACCAGGGAGTTTGAAGGCAAACTGTGTTTAAACTGATGAAATATGCAAGACTTCTCTCCATAGGAATATTTTTTTTTCATCCTACTCAAGACAAATTCACTACAATAGGATAAATAATAGATTGCTATTATTTAACTAATATAAATAATATTTAACTAATATAAATAATATTACAAAGATATGGAAATATCTTTGTAATTGATAAGTGTCATTTTTTTTATAGTGTCAACTCCATGGTGTTTAGTAGTACAATGAGACATTTTCTTACCATATATGTAGTACGCTTATAATTTCAGTTTCTTTTAAATGAAATATAGTTCTTGTTGGATACCATATTTGAACCTAGCATTACCACAAACCTATATACGTGTACATATATATATATACACAAACATATATATGTACATGTGCATATATATATATACACACACACACCTTACTGATATTTTCAACACCGAGAACAAAAACATTCAAAGAAAAAGAAAAAAGACACTATAATATTTACTAGGATAATTTTCTCTTTATCAGAAAGTAAAAGAAACAGTTTTTTAAAGTAAAGAACTGACATGCCGAGAGTACGGTTACCTCTGTATTGCCTAACATGTTAAGAGAGGAGAGCTCAAAAATATTTTTTTAAATTACATTGCTATTCATCATGCATTACTTAGTAGGCATTCTTCTCAGAATTATACTTTTTTATCCATTCATTTGTTTCTAGTAAAAGAAAAAAAAAAAAAAGAAAAAAAAAAAAAAGAAAAAAAAAAAAAAAGCTTGAAGAGAAAGAGGAAACACTTTTTTCTTGGAAATCCCAAGTAATAATCCAAGTACTCTTGGAGTATCAGGTTGAGTTTCAGAAGAAGTGAAGACATCAGCAAGCTATTAAATTGATGAATGCATGAGGATTAAAATAATATTCACTACCTTAAAGCATGGTTAGGAATGCACAAAAGCTCTTCACAGCACTATACTACATTATGCTACATTTAGCTTAAAGGTTAGGAGACTTGCTGAAGGTCCAAGAATAGATCAGTGTCAGAGACAAGAAAAGAATCTTTTTATTGGTAGTGGAGGTTTCTATTTATGTATTTATTTATTGTTATTATGATGAATTTGTACAGTCATGGTGCCTTATCTTTAAGTTTGTGGCAGAAGACAGATGGCAATTTATGAAATAACCTTCACCCCACTCTAGAATCATAAAATGCCCCCAAAAGAGAGATTAAACTGCTGTTCCCGGTGTCTCTTGACATAACTTAGAACAGACTGAACACACTTTTCCTTTCTCCACAGACATGATCTGAAATTCTGTTGTCCCAGTGTTCATTTTACATGCATACATTTATATCTGACAAATATTAGTCAGTGGTTTTGCTTGTCCTTTCTTACTTTGATTTTCAAGGTGGCATTTTTGTTCTTAGTTTGTTTTTTACTGTGCTACTCGGCATGCTTCCAAGATCTTCAGGGCAGTGCAGTAGTGCAAGCAAGTCCTATTATCTTGAACAGTTAGGGTCATTACAAGTCTTTTAGATGGTGGCAGACTGTACTTCACATGGCACTCTTCTAGTTAATGAACATATGTGATTTGCATGTTGAGGGAAGGCACACTTCTTCCCTTTGTGCGACTTTCCCTTTCTTGGGACATGCCTGTCATACTTAATGAAGAGAGCTTGTTGTTTAGAAAGGGGAGGAAGAATGCATAGGATAGCAGAATGGTAGTTGCATTTCTTTTTATAAAAATAGTTTGTATTTTTAGGTTCACTGTTCCATCTGACTCCATGTCAGAGAATGTTCAATGAGCTAATTAGCCATGGGTTTTGTCCAGCTTAAGAATTGTGATGTCCTAACTGGCTGTTAAATCAATCACATAAAATTTGGCTGGAGCAGTCAGAAATCACGGGGAGGTAATATAGTGACCTAGATTAAGCCTGTAAGTATTTAAGAAGTGACCACTTTGACTGAACCTAATCAGCACCAACACTTCTGTAGATTCTGTACAATCCCATTAATTCTTTGCTGGCTTGATGGAAACCATGCACGGTATGAGGACTGTAACAGCAGTCCCTGAACAGCAAGTTTGTAGCTGGACCAGGATCTTCCTGTTGCTGGAGGAAGCTGTAACAGAGTAATTAAAGCAATACAATTTTGCTGCTTTTAGTTATACCAATCTGTGTGCTCAGGAGTCTCACTCTGGCCTCATTCCTGCAGCTACTAAGCACCCTTTCATTGAGCACAGTCATCTTTCGCTGAAGAGAGTAGCGGTCCCCCTACACAGTACCTCACAACAGAGATGACTCCATGCAGGAAAAGTCATCCAGGCTGAAAAAGAGTAAACAGGTTTTAAAATAAAATAAACCCTGTGTTCCAGAACCACTGACGCATGCTCTTTGAACTTTCTTTTTAAATTACTCTGAAATCATAAGGTTGTTATGGTGTGTTTTTACTCCAAATAATGCATATCATTGTAACACAAGCCTTGAAGTTAAGTGGCTACTTTAATGAAACATAGTTACCATAGTTACCACAGGAGAACAGAGAATAACTTTTAGTTCTTTTGAAGCTATGAATTAGTTTAAAAAGAGGAAAAGGAATAAACAAGCATGCAGAAGTTTATTATTCAGTGTTTCATGCCTGATCAACTCTAAAAAAGAACTCTCCCTAGACTGGGGCATTAACATTTTCCAGCTGAAATCTATAATTGCCCATCAAGAAACACAAAATCACATTTCAGCTCTTTGGTATTTCTGTTTCCATGTTTGTTTGTTTGTTTGTTTGTTTTGTTTTGTTTTGTTTTGTTGTTTTGTTTTGATTTTTTGGTATTGGTTTTGTTTTTACTTTTGTTTTTCCTGAGTCAGAGAAGAAATAGATTTTTCCAAAGTTCTGCTTCCAGCATTTTGTTAATAACAGACATCTTACATCATTTTGGTTGCTATAAATAAATAAATAAACAGGTAGTTAAGTAGATAAATAAATAAATAAAACTCTGAAACAGAGCAATACATTGCTAAACACAACTCGTGAACTTGTAACTTTGTCATTCGTTATAAGGCTGGTGGGAGGGAAATGAGAATTTATCATCGTGAAGATGTCTTCCAGGACCAGCTTCACTGTTTTTCAGTTTAGCATTGAGATGTGCTCTATCCCTGAAGTGTTAATGGAGGTCACTGTTGCTCTCCTTTACCGTGTCAAAGTAAAGGCGTTTCTACATAGTTGACTATTGAGAAACAAAATGATGTTCTTTCCTGTATATCACCTTCAGCTTATGAGTCTCTAGAACAGCAGTGATTAACAGGACTTTTACAAAGTTTCTGTGTAGTTACAAGGACAGCTTCAATCTTCTGTCATTTTTTTGCATTAGCTATGATTATGCTTTTACCACCAAAATGCATTTATTTTAAAGGTAACAATACAGACTCAGAGAATAGCTTATGTTTCATCTATATTTATCAGCACTCACTGTACATTTGTGTCTTCATTACCAGGAAATATTAAGGGACATTGTGCCATCTATTCCTGTTTACAGTTTATTATGCAGAGATAGGAAACACTTAGCATGTAAAATGAATGTAGAAATTATTCCTGGATAGAAACACGGACATTTCCCACTCGTTGGCTCTTTCTCCTCCATCACCGGATCAGAGTGTAATTGTCAGTAATCAGGCCTGCTTGCTGCTGATAAAACCACTCTGAATGCTAGCAGCCTTCTTTGTGTGATGACTCAATTATTCCAGAAGTGCCTCATCAAATCTGCCCCATCAGCTGGGCTAATAAATAAGGAGAAGAAACTGGCCCCCCAAAGCAAATTATAAATCCATTTGCATTAACCATTTCGCTGGTCCATGATCTAGGCAGAAATAAGCATGGCAGATTGTGTTAAGCTTATTTGAATATGTTTATAATGTTTACAGCATGCAACCTTTTTTTTTTTGTTCACAAGGTGTTGGAATTATCAGTCATGAATAGCATCTAAATGCAGTTATGTTAATTACAGCAAACCCTCAGGCATCTTTGAGGGATAGTTTGTTGCTTAAATCAGGTGAAAGTTAAACCCTTCTGCTAGGCAAAATATGATCTTGCACATGGCATTGGAATAATAGTCATGTTAAAAAGATAGGATGAGTGCAAGGAATGTATTTTTACAGGCACTGGAAGGACAACTACAAGTGTTACGAAGCTGTCTTGCACTGGTAATGTGACCTCCTATTCATCTCAGGGTAGAAATAAATAACATACAGTTCAGCCTTATAGTTGGGAAAGAAAATGCAATGGTTGAAGTAGCTGTGATCCTGCTTCACATCACAGATTTGTACTGTTCGCTTAATAAAAGAAGTGCAAAGGGGAGTATTCTTCACCAAGGAAATTCCTTTCTGAAACTCAAACTATATTTAAAAAAATAAATAAATAAAAAATGTGTCCAAGTAGTTCCTTTCTGATTTCCAAGAATTCCCTGTGTAATCCAGTGAGTATGTTAAAGTGTAACTTCAGAAGGCTGAATGAAATTAATTTGTTAACCCATGTACTGAACATTATAAATGTGCTTAAGTGTCTCACTGAGATGACCCATACATTTGTGAAGAACTTAATGTTATGTAATTCAGCATGTGCAGGATAAAGATCTGACTGTAGTCAAGAGCTCAATATATATTTACTTTTTGTAATGGCAACTTTTGCTTAGAGACTTATATTTTCAAATGCTAAATATTTTACCTTGAGAAAGAGAAACCGTTGTCACTGTAGAAACATCAAAATTGTTCTTACATCACAATGGTGAGCACATTGGATTTTGTTTCCTTAGCTGTTACAACGATTCTGAGTTAACAAATCACAAACTGTTGTGCTTTTTCATCTTCATATTTGCAATGCATCAACTAGTGATGTGATAAATTAGATAAAATCAAATTAATCTGTTGGAAATGATATCCGTTATGCTCAAAGAAAGTAGTTAGGCATCTTTTACAGATGTCATACAGCTTTGTATACTGCAATTCTGATAAAAAACTACCTCAGACTTTGGATGATATCACTTTTAACTGTAGAATAGATATTATTAAATTTTCAGGAATTTTCTGGTAATCTGACCTGAATGGGTGGACTTTTACCTGTAGACAATGGGTCAACAAGAACAGTTGCTTGAAGGGATTTGTCACACACATATGATAGTGAGGATCAGGGCCCAAATGGTGATTCACATCAGTATCATGGTATGACTCACGGATCTCAGCAGGTTGGCACTTAAGAGTCAGTACATAATCATGTTGCACTGGAAATGGCTATAGACCAAAGAGTGAATTGCAAAGATTCCAGGTTACTTCACTGAACCATTACATTGACAAATCAAACAACTCATTTATTCCATCTTTGTGTCTTTATAAAGTTTATCATTTTAGTAGAAATGAAGTACTGTTTGAAAAAGGTGGAGACAGGCAAGCTTCAATGACAGGATTGCCTTTCTGAGCAACTGTTCCAATGCCCCACCACCCCCTGAATAAAGAATTTCCTCCTAACATCTAATCTAAATCTCTCCTCTTTTAGTGTAAAACCATTCCTTCTTGTCCTATGTCTACATGCCCATGTAAAAAGTCACTCTCCATCTTTAAACCCTCTTTAAGTATCAAAATGCCATAATGAAGTCGTCCTGGAATCTTTTCTTCTCAACCTGAACAACCCCAACTCCCTCAGACTGTCTTCATAGGAGAGGTGCTCTAGCCCTCTGGTCATCTTCATGGCCCTCTTCTGGACCCACTCCTACAGTCCCACACTCTTCTTGTGCTGATGGCCCCAGACCTGGATGCAGCACTCCAGGTGGGGCCTCATGGTAGTGGGGGACAATCACTTCCCTCAACCTGCATAGGGTGTCATCAGTCACCACCTGTAAATCAAAGGTATTTGTCCTTCCCAATTTTTTACTAAAACAGATAAATGAATTTATGCAAGCCATGAATAGATTGGGCCAAATGTCTTTACATTAACAGACTGGTGGTCTTAAGGGGAATGACCCCACCATAGAGACTTTGTTGACAAATAAGTAAATTATTTCCATGTTACTCCCATCAAAAACAATCTTACCATCAGAGTTGCCAATAATTTAGATAGATGACCTCTTGAGGCTGAGATCTTATATTTTATTTTATTTTATTTTATTTTATTTTATTTTATTTTATTTTATTTTATTTTATTTATTTTCCAGTTGACATGTCTATGGTCAATTATTTTATATAGATAAAATATTACCCCCCCCCAAACAAAAAAAAAAAAAAAAAAAAAAAAAACAACTAAATAACTTTATTTTATAAAATTTTGGATTTTGATGTAAATCAACACTAACTCTCCGAAATGAATTTGTGTGCTACCTGAAGTATCAGATCCCACAAAAACATTTGAAATGTAAATTGCTTCTTGGAGAAACGACAGACAGTTTATATTCCATTAAGGGAATGCTATTAACAGGGTGTGTAGGATTACGCTGTGTCACATCCCATGACACAGCATAATCTTACATACCCTGTTTATAGCATGACAGATGCATGACATTGTATTTGAGTTTTTATGAAACATAATATCTTCAAATGTGAATATTCACCCATAAATCAGCTGTATGTTTGCCAGCACTCTGTTATGTAAAAGAGAGAAAGCAATAGTACATTTAAACTTATTAACCAATAACTTCTGTTATAATCAAACAGAGAAGAGAGGTCAAGTTTTGTGCTTTATATAAAGTTTTAGTTTTGTCATACTATAATGCCTTGCTTTTCAAAGATAGCTGATGATGTCGTGTACCAGGCAGATGGGAGTAAAATAGCAAATGGCATTGTTGCATGTAGCTTTCCAAAACAATCTTAGACTCTCCTCCCCATCCCTGATCTAGCCCAGATTCATTTTCTTTAAAGGAGGACTTTCAATGTGTTAGCTTATTATATAAAGTTAAATGCAAAAAGTTCTGTACATTTTCCTGTCCTTTGTGCACTTTTCCTTGTGGATCTCAGCTGTGCTGTCTTAACTCTTCCTCCCTTAGGATGAGAGAGACAGCAGATGGGGTTAGGGCAGAGGGCTGATGCTTCTGACAGCAAACGGCCTGGTTGTTGAGTGGAAGCTGTGAGCGTCAGGAAGCTCCTTTTCCCCAGAGAACCAACTAACCACTGAAGAAAGTTGAAAATGAGCCCTTTGAGAAACGCTATTAAAAGTAGTAAAAAATTGCAATTGTGCAGATGATGTGCTGCTGTGTGGTTATTCGAATGCTAATGAGTTTGACATTAGGAAACTCAAAGGGTTTACAGCTACTCCCTTATGTGATTTAGTTCTTTATTGGCAATCTTTGAGAAAATAAATGAAAAATATATTGCTAATAAATACGTAACATGATAGGATTTTAAACAAATCTGCTAAGTTGTAGGCTTTAGAAAATGCTTTGTTCACTATTGTAAGTATTCTCTGAGAGATTTTGTGTTACGTTAGTTTATCTTGAACATAGACAAGACAGGTAGAAAGCTTTAAAAACTCCTTTTTTTTTTTTTTTTTTAATAGAATAACAGGGAAAGAGGCCTTTGAGGGTAAAAAACATTCTTTTTTTCCATAACATATTGGCTAAAAAAACTGCTTAAAAATACTTTTCAGTATTGGGATGTTTTGTTCTGCTTTTTCTCCCCTCTTCGTCATGTTGCATCTGTTGTCTGTTTTGCTACTTGATAAAAGCTTATTTATTTTAATTAAAAGTTATTCATGGGATGCAACTAATATTCTATCTATTGGGACTCAAGCTGAAACTAGTCACTCAATAAACTCCAGCCTCTCTGCGAATCAGTTTAGAATTAACCTTTCCAATTTCAGTAATATAACACTACAAATTTTATTGGGAAAATTTAATCAGATATTATTAAATGAATACTTAAAGTTTCACCTTGAAGTTCCAGAAGTTTATCTTCAAATTTTGTCATTAATCTATAATTGGAATAGTTAGAATGAAGAGATATATTTTACTAAATAAACTGAATATTATTTGAAAAGCACCTCTGAAATTGCAAGTGACGGTAAAATTTTATATTTTACTAGTGGTAAGACTGATGCTAATACAGAACCTCCGTATAATAACTAATCATAGATTCTCAGGTTGCAAGTGCATTCAACTTTCTTTTAAGTGTTTGAAGGGTGTGGATATTCCTTATTTCTGAATATAAGAGTACTCAGTTCTCAGTACTGTATACTCAGATACAAGCTACAGCTCTTTTTCTCTCATCATTATTGTTAATTTGGCAGGAGTTTCCTTACTGAAATTAATAAAAATTAAAAATGCAGAAATACCAAAGATGTCAGCTTGCTTACAGTAAGAACACTATCAGTCTGCCCAACTTTAAATGCTGATATTCAAAGTAAAAAATAAAAAATCAGAATGCGTGTCATTTATTTCACATTATGTACTGAACCATCTTAATCAGTTAAAAGGGTTCTGATGTAGTAAAACTGTTTGGTTTAGGATTTCTCAGGATTTTTCAGGATTTTTCAGGATTTAGAAACAGTGGTTTTCTGTCCGTGTATTAAGAAAAATTTCTCTTATAAGTTGATAAGCTAGTGGAAAAGACATTAACTTTTTTTTTTTTTTTTAAATACCATAGTGAAAGAAAAAACGCATGCCTATGTAACACATCTTTGAAAAAAAACACAATGTAACAATTATTTGTCCATTTGATGTAACGAGTGTCCCATTTCCTCTGTATTTTATGTAGTATGGCTGGGTTTTGTTTATGTTTGTGTGTTTTTGTTTGGTTTTTGTTTGTTTTTGTTTGTTGTTGTTGTTTTAGAGAGTGAATTTCAGGATTATCTGTTAAATCAGTCAAGGCATCTTGAGCACAAACATTGACGAATTTGGTCCTTTGGAATCTGTACATATTTTCACTTGGACATACACAAAGGTGGGATAATTTATTAAAAAAAAAAAAAAAAAAGAATTTGAATCAAAATACATCTCTATTTTAATATTAGTATAGTGTCTCATGCACAGTGAAAATATTCCTTTATAGCTTCTGCAGTTTTAAGAACAGTAGTCTTAGATTTCAAGGATCAGAAATAGTGATATTGAAAAAGATATAAACCTCTGTAAATACATAGAAATTCTAGTTTTTAAGTTTCTGAACTATCATCCGTTAATATTAAATACCAAGAACACAAATACTTTTGAATATATATGACTTCAGGAGTGAGAATGTATTTCTTAATGCAATGCTTAAATTTAATTGGTGAGGAACTGCTTTTTTGTGTTTTTTGTTTGTTTGTTTGTTTGTTTGTTTTTGTTTTGTGTGTGTGTTGTTTTTTTTCCCTCCAATTAATGCATAGTGGTTTATTATTATTATTATTATTATTATTATTATTATTATTATTATTATTATTATTATTATTATTATTATATCAGTAGGGTCGGATAAACACTTTATCATATTTATGAAAGATCTTTATGTGTCAAAACATTGTTATGTTTGAATATTGATGTTTCCTTTCTTCATTAGGAAGAAAAACGATATTTAGTACATAGTAACCCAGGAAATAGTGACAAGATCTTGAAATACATCAAAAATAAAAATCCAGGAAACAAGCCTCCAGAAAGTAAGATCACACACCACCTTATGCTAAGCTGCATTTCAGCATGGTAGATTATATATTTTTTTCCTAAATTTAAAAAGCTAGCAGTTGCCCCTTAATTTCATAAAACTGTGACTCTGCCCTCTAAAGCCTTGGTAAAGCAGACTAATAGAAATACTTGGCACACATTGGTTACCTAAGGGAATAATACAACTATTTGCTGTAGTCGTTTGGCAAAAGGACATAAACATATGGCTTTGGTTTATATTCAGCACTGCCAGTTGTGCAAAGTTGCATGGATGAAGTATACAACAGCAGTGACAACTCAGAAATCAGAAGTGAGAATCAAAATAAATCATCCTTGTAACAAAACTATTCAAGCTTGTCTCTGATTTAAGGTTTATTTTGCTGCTGCGTATTTTGAAGTAGTGATTTCACTATAAAGATATCTGCGTTTAAAAATAGGTAAACATGCAGCCAAATTGTTGATAATTTATATGTTATAGACATAAAGTTTGCATTCAGTAGATGTACTTATTCATTTGAACCAATTATTTCCATGTTGTTCAACTTCCTCCTAAAGAAATCAAGTATAGTATTGTATAAACTAAGGCAAAAGTTTCAAAAATAAAGGTGGGATGATTCCTTGGATAAGAATAATCAATACCCCCCAACAAGTCATATTCTCAGGAATAGCTGTCAAGAACACTTACTTTGTAATTTATTTATTTATTTATTTATTTATCCTTTCTGGCCATAAATGTGACTAAAAGAAAATAACAAATAATGGTAAGCCACAGTGCAATCAATGTTCCTGAAAATAGTCTTTGGACTGGATTTTTTAAAACCAGTAATAAGAATATATAAACTTTATCTAGAAGTTGCTATATGTGCACTTTGCATTTTCTTCTTGCCCCGTAATTCTCACCATCAGTCTTAAATTAATACTTCTATAATAATAATAATAATAATTAGTAATATATATAGAATTATATATTATATATTATATTACATATATATTATATATTATATATTGTAAAATAATAATAATAATAATAATAATAATAATAATAATAATAATAATAATAATAATAAATAGACATTGTAGAGTGGCAGAAAGATGTGTTTCACACACATATATTCATGGAACAGCCAGGTCCTGATATGTATTTCCAAATAAGCTGTAGGAAATCTTCAGACTGGCAGCTTTATGATTTGTCTAAAAAAGTATTTTTTGTTATGACAACATTCCCTTTTAATGAGTTTTATTGTTTTATTCTTAAATGAGTTGTTAAAAGGTAGGTACCAAAAGCACTGATAAAAAAATTATTCCAAGGGTTTTAGTTATTTTATGGAGAGAAACACACCATATCATGTCACTTAGGGCACAGGTACAGCACAGAGAGGTTTGTAGTGCATAGTAGTGTCTGACTTCAATTATGGAGCTTGTTGCTTTTGTTTGAGACTTAAGGATGGATTTGTGTGCCTTAGAAGATGTCTATCTTTTTTTTTCTGGCTAAGTTCATCAGTCTAATGACAAATGTAGATTTTACCTTTATGTAGTCTTATGTAGTTTACACACTACAAAGAGTAAAGAAAAGCCTCTCAAAACCTCTCAAAGTTTTTCTGACCTCTCAAAACCAGTAAATTGCCAAAAAAAATGCCAAATTTCATTTTTAAAATCAGATGTAAATTTTAGTTGGAAAATCACAGGAGAATGTCAACTTTCATATACCTTACCACAAGATAAACTGGTGATTTAGTTTCCTCTATCTAGTTACACTAAAGGAATCAGACTTCCACTCCAGAAATGTGACACTCACTCAGGTAAATTAATTTTTGCTTGCCCAATGTTTATCTTAGAAATTAGAAAGTGCATAGCTCTTACAATAACTATTTCCAGAAGGTCTGTTTCACTTTTATGCGTATCAGCAGCACTGGTTTTCTCAAGTTACAGCTTTTTCTTTCACAGTAATATGCTGTAAAACTATCCTACCAAGATTGTAGTATCAATTTAGTTTCCAAAATTGAGAATTAAAAATGTTCAAGTAAATTGGAATAATTACTATTACTATTATTATTATTAACATTTATTGCACATGCCCTATTTCAGCTGTTAGTCATATTCTTGGATCCCATTATAATATCAGTACATGCACATGTGCACAGATAGACTCCAGGCACACACACAAAAAAACAAACTCAGAGCCAAATCCTAATTCTCTCACTCAGGGAAGTATTTCCAGGTGCTGCTCTTGAGTCCACTGACTGCAAAGCAACCAAAAGTAACATTTGGTTTCTGCAGCCAGGAACTCTGAAATAGTTTGCTGAAAAAGTATGATTGCTGTGCTTCCTCCAGTAAATTCATTTGAAGAAACAGGAATACCCTGTTACTCCAGTTTCTCCAAACAGAATATGCAGTATTGTCAGTGACTCCAGTCTGTTTTCTGGGATCTAGTTACTGACTTAGCCTTATGTCTCAACCAATAATGAAGGAGGGAGGATTGAAATTCACTAAGTCAGGCAGAAAGCATTCATCAACATAGTGAAATTTGTCGGAAGACGATCTCAGGAAACAACTCAACATTACCATATACGGTAAATTTCCACATCACAGAAATATAGCATAACTAAGGAACTTTAAGGCAGCTACTCATTTCTTAGCCTGATTTGCTAATCATTTAGGACTGTATACATGTTAACTCTCTGTTTCTTTCTGTGTTTCTGACTAATTAGTTTCTCCCACTAATTCCTTTAAAGTACCTTAGACAGTTTCAACTAAATTTGAAAAGAAAGTGTTTAGACAAGTTTAAACCCCATCATATCAGAGAATCTACTTATAAGGTCAGAGAATCTAGTTGTAAGACACAATGAAATTCATTCCACTATTCATAGAGTTAGTTGTTATTGGACATATTTTTACTTGAGAAGCTTGCCACTAACAAATATGGGATTGTAGCTCCTGATAAAATTTCCCTGGCGATCACTTAGATATTATCCTGATAGCTAAAAAATAAAAATAAACCAAAAAACATCGTGCATGGATTTTGTGCAGATATGACCAGTCTATCTTTTATGGCTTTTTGTCTCAAGACGGTGTATGTACCAAGAGGGAGGGCTGATAATCCCTGACTTTGAAAGCATGAAGCACCACCCAGAATACATCCTATCTTTGCAGTACACAACAGTAATAAGATATATCTCTCAACTTCACACCTCGATAACAATTACCTCTAAAACAATTAGATGGAATTTTTTTTTAGAGTTTAACCCCTTTAATGTTCCAAGGATATTTTAAAAGTTTGTATTCTTGCAGACTGTCTATGGATATAATTTCATGTAAAACAGTCACTAAGCAGATAAGAATCAGAAGTGAGGAACTTTGTTCACTTTTTTTAAATGTTAGGCAATCTCTGAAAGAAGAAAAAAAAAAAAAAAAAAAAACCCAAGGATATTGTATTTAAATTTTGAGCAAGAGGGATATTTATGCTGACACACTTGAAATATTTCACAGTTTTATTTAGTTACTTTTGTATAATTTTCAAGCTAATGCATAGGACTTTTTGTAAGTTAAGCTGTGAGGTTTTTTTATGCAACTTGGACACGATGATTCTTTTAATATGTGCTATGCACTGGGCTAAACAGCACAATAAATTTTAGGTTTGAGTTGATTAAACCTCTCTCATAATTTCAAATTATTACAAGGAAAGAAAATCAATAGAAAAATCACCTACATTGATTTTATTGTTGGTTTTCACTCATTGTGCAGTTTTTAAATATTCATCACAATACAACATGCTATTTAGACGAAAGTAACTGCTGTTCAGTAGAAGCAGTAGACACTTTTTGTTTCATAATTAAAAGAGCAGCACTGTGATTGGTGTGGTATTTATTATGAAATGATGACAAAGGAGTACCAGTGGTTTTAATAGTTTTAGCTTACAGGAGCTGTTGTTAATTTTGTCTGTAGAGTTGCAGGTGAAATAATGCACAGTGGATAAATAGTCTATATTGGTTTAACTGAACATAATATATAGTGTGTTCTGGAGTTGTTTGTCTCAATAGACTATAGTAATCAAAAGTAATGAACCTATTATGTGCAGGACCTTGGAGAGCATAGAATGGCAGTAAAAGTGTGGCACATAAAAGGTTTATTAAAGGAAATTAAAGTCCATCATTGCCACACCTGCTCCCCTATTATAAGTCTATGGCAGGTCAGTGCCTTCAATCACAACTCAGCATCAGAGAACAGAGCCATGTTTCCCATTACCATTGCAGTCACATTGCAAAAACTCATTCTCCAGGTTTTAAGGATAGTAACAAGTAAAGGCTTACATCAACCCCAATACTTAAACACAAACCAATTATGTTTCTTCCCTTCTAATAATCAACATCAGATGTAAATTTAAACAGAGAAAAGATAACATTGTCTGGGTTTGAGAATCATTTCGATCAATTTATAGTTTCATTTTAGATGTTGCTAACCTGAGTTCTAGAATTAAACTTCTTCAAGTACATAAATGGCCTATTCAAATGTTTGTGTTCTCTCCTACAAATAGGTACTTTGATTCCTGTAACTGTATATGATGTGCAATCATATATAACAATGAACAGAAAAATATATATAAATAAAAAAAAAAAAAAAAAAAAAAAAGGAAATTAAAGAAACGCGTTTTGACCTCTAGAAAGGCTAGATTTACTCTTTTTCTTTCTCAGGTCAAATTTGTCATATTCTGCAGTGTTCTTTCAGATTAGACCTTCAAAACATCTCAGTTTTCTGAGTCATGTAAAGCTAAAAATAAAGAATCTTCAGATCTGCAAACTCTATACATAGAAACAGGCACAAACAGCTTATTGCATCTTCCCCCTGTGGGGCAAATCAGTGCTGCTGATCTTCAGTAAGGAAGGGTGAAAAAATAGAGAGGATCTGCTGACATGGCTTTTTGTCTTGCGACCTTTTACAGAGAAAGATTCACAGTTGTCAGGCATTGGCAACTTCTGTTACCCATAGAATGCATCTACCTATTGCCCAGCACAGTGATATAAATCCGATGCTGGTGTCTGCAGTTGTTTCTGCATATTGATCTTCAGAAACACATGGGAGTTGCTTCCTCTGCAGTGTGTTGGATCATCACAATTTTACAAAGAGGGAAACTGAGATTCAGTGTAAAGATAGGTAGTAAGATACTACCATAAACTGAAGAAAATTGAGTTCCTGCTGTTTTTCCTGGCCAAAAATTCCTTATGACAGATTCTTCCATACTTAAAAATTGAGGGTTTTAGAAAGAAAAGGATTTTCTCTCTCTGGACATGTTCAACATTATACTGTTATACAATCTGCTGCATGTCACTGCAGCTGAACATGAAATCTTAATCCCTTTGAATTTCAGGGGGTTGTAATAAAATCCATGGATTGAAAACCTGCCCCTACAATTATGGGTCTGGGCCAGATCCAAGACCAGAAGGTGCGTATTTCCACTGCTGGTTTAGATGTAGCCAAAAGTGTCATGAGAACTGCAATTCTTGCAAGGCATCCCTTATTTCAGTTAGAAATCTTATGAAAGCAGCTTTTTTTTTAAAAAAAAAAATTAATAATAAATTATCTATTTTATGTGAAATGCAAACCTGGAGGCTATGTTCTCCCCAAAATTAATACAAATCTGCAACTGTCTTTTTGACTAAAACTTCTATGAGAAGTGATTGATTTAAGTGATGAAGTATTTCAAAACTGTATGTGTGCAATTATGCACATTCAAGCACGAGGCTTTCATGCTCTAAGGATGAAGTTGTCAGATGCAGGTTCCATTGCAGCTACTCAGATATGCGACAGTTACAATCATGCAGCATGACTGTAGGCACTGGGGCTTTGTGGGACCTTTTCTTCCAGGAGGTGAATGTTAAAAGCAACAGTCACACAACACTGCAATTTCTAACCTTATGCCTTCAGCTAACACCTGTAGACCTTGTCATTAAACCTTAAAGAGTTACCATTACCATCACTTTATTAAACAAATCTGTATCATTAAAGGTATCTCTTAGGTATTTACTAGATATTCACAGATGGCTTTTTATCTCTTTGACAAGATTAATAAGGCATGATTATTCTTTCTATTACTGTCTACCCTTTGGAAATGTGGGAAAAAAAACAAACAAACAAAGAAAAAATTGAGACTTTTTTTCTCAATGGCAAAATGAATGAATTAAAAACTTTGTGTTAATATTACAGATGGATGCAGATGGGGAAAATAAAAAGCTGCGCACACGCTCAAAAGGAACCAAGGGTGAGTTAGCAAGCAAGTTCCATGACCCTGTGTCCAGCACACCATGAAATGTTCCTGTGCACAGTCCCTAATGTGCAGTTAGGGTTAAGTCCTTAGGGTTGCTTTTTTAATCAAGGCGGGACAGAGACTGATGACATTAAGGGGCACGATGTTATTAGCTATGGCTTAAAGAAAAACAGAAAAAAAAATCTACTGTATGATATTTACTTTGAACAAATTCTCAAAATAAATAAATAAATAAATATGATTTTTATTATGCAAACAAAGATTTTATTTAGGGACATCTTTCCTAAGCTAGACAATATTGAATGGATTTGTTCAAAATAACATACCAAAATTTGTCTAGGCCACCTGAGTGTTTTTCTGCCTACTGCCATTAATTATCAGCAAATTACCTGCATAAATGGTCCAAAAGTAAAGTTACTTTAATCAAAAAGCACAGGTGTATGCAACAGAGGAGAACCTTGTGTCTTTTTAAAGTACTTGTGCTTATGTTTGATTCTGCAAAGTTATAATATAGTTTAATTTCCCAGCTATTCCTCTTTTTGTAAAGAACAGATGGAAATGCAGTCCTGAGAGATAAACAAGCCCTTAATGATCTCAACATCTGGAAAACATGGTTGACTAGCAATACAACCCTTTCAGGAAAATAACTTTTTATTTTAATTCATAACACTTTTTGTGACTCTTGATAATGACTGAAAATTTGAGATACGTTAAAATAAATGACAAAGTTTTGCCTTCCCTACAAACATTTTTGCTTATGACTATTTTCAGAGGTGCAAAGCACCCATTTTTCAATCTGATTTTAATGGGAATTGTACACTCTTAGGATTGTAGGGAAAAAATAATAATAAAAAAAAAAAGATTAGTTTGATTCATTGTCACAATTCAGTAGATCTTGGTTGTTAATATTGTGCCTTCAGCTTTGAATTGTGGTCAGAATGAAAAATTAAAAAGCAGTTTTGTCTTAATTATTTAGTCTCAACTAACCAAAGAGTGAAAAGTGCTAGACTGCACTGATAAAAAGACAGAGAGAAAACGAGTGGGGATGCTACCCACTCTCCACAGATGAGGTGATAAATACAAAAGAGATAAGCATTTCATGTCTTTGAAACATCTCTCAGTAATGCTCACTGAAAGTAATGTAAAATTCATATATACTTCAAGAGTATAAGAACAGAGGACTTGCTACTGGATAGGAAATATTTTGATTAGGGAAGTTTCTCACACCTCAGCAGTCTCATGCATATCTTCTCAGTTAAAAGAGTCTGTTTTAGCTAATAGATTTCAATCAAATTTAATAGCGGATATGCCTTTCATATTCTTTTCATTTAAAGCACTAATTACGTATTTTTAAAACTTATGAATTTTATTTCTTTATAATTTTATACAAACGTACACACACGTATATGAATTAATAGATCAAGAAAATTTTCTGAGAAGCAAAACAAAAGTTGCCTGTGCAACATGAATAATCCTTAGAACCACCTGTTGGCTTTGTCAGTATGCTGCATACCCTTGCATGGGCAGGTATTTATAAACCTGCCTTCAGCACTGTTAACTTAAATTAAAATTTGGAAGAATCCAAGACTTTTTACACTTTCAACAAACAAAAGTGCCTTCTTTCTATTCAGTTTTTCTTATTTTTCTGTTGTTTGTTTGTTTTTTGTTGTTTTGTTTTGTTTTTCCAATGAAGATCATCCTTCATGTTTTATGTGTCCTAAAATAACTATGAGAATTATTTGTTCAGTTAATACTTGCCTTTGTAGCTAATTGTAGATACAGTCCTCTGGTTAGCATGAAATAATCACCTGTGTTTTGATAGCCATTCCTCTGTCATCAGATGGGCAGGTGCAAGGCTGAAGAAAGCACAAGTCTGGAAGTGTAAACTAATTCATTCTTTCCTTCTGCTTTTATTAACAGTTCAAGTGGACTCTATAGCTCAAGAGCTCAGGTAAGAACTCAAGTCGTTTATTTTTTCAGTTTTATTTTCTGATTATATCAATAAATTCATACCAAGGGTACCAATATTTAATAGAAAATCCAGCAAATGCTTCAATATGTAGAGACATAGCATGTCTCAGACAAAGAAAACTTGATTCACTTTTTAAATATACAAAAGATAAGAAGGTTAGAAGTAATTATGTAAGCATAATCAAAAATAATGCAATAAATTAATGTTCAGGATTCTGGTACATTGTCTTTATTTGTAGCCTATGTCAGGGCACACAATAAAAAGGTATGGTTTCTGATCAGTAATAAATACTATAACATTTTAACTTCTCAACAGTCTAAGAGACATTAGTCTTTATATAGTTTTGTTAGATGACTTTTGTAACAGTGATAGTCTCTGTAAATTGCTGTAAATTCTAAATGCACGAGTTACTCATTTTTCAACAAGTACTTGCTGAATTTCCACATTTTACTGAAGTAGAAGCAAGTACTTTTCAAATTTGTGTAGAGAATGATATTTCAGCCATAAACAAATTCTGCAAGGATATCATCAATAATCTAGTAAAATTTTTATATTACTATTTTAATTTTATTAATATTTACATCAGTTTCCAATAGCTGTTCCACAAGCTATATCTGCTATACCTTTGGCACCAAATCTTCAACAAAGAACAAGTACAATCAAATTTGGGTTTTCACGAGGACAAGTTCACTCTTATGTCATGTTCACTCACATATTCCCCTCAGAAGATATTTACAAGTAAATCCTGAATTATTCATCCAAATCACAAATTCTGCAATATAAATCCTGAAACATTTTTACAAAAACTGTTAGGAGTTTTGCTTAAATTAACTTCTCATACTCAGTCTTCTTCATCACATGCTACTAAGCATAGCAGGCGTCTGAAGTATGTGTTTGTGGGCTCATCCATCTAGGGAATAAAAGCAAGAGCATGTAATTTATTTGATCAATCAAAATGCCACTCTCTCTTAATATAGGGCATGAAATATTTATAGGAAGTTATTTGCAGTTAAGACATTATATTTTAGAGTTTTGTTTTATAATAAAACTCAGGAAACTTCTTATATATTTCTGACAAACAGAAGTGGAAGCTAACTTTTTAGATAAAATATTCATGCTGAGGCACTTACTCAGCTCTACCCTGAACCTCATTTTTCTGTACAGCTTCAGTTTTCTGAGATTTAGTGCTTCTCCTTTTTCCTCTGTGCATCCCTAATTTATGCACCAGAAGGATGCATTAATCCAAAGAGGCAGTCATCCAAAAATGAGGATGGTCCATGTGTTCCTCAGAGAAAAATGTTTGAAAAATAGAGGATGTGCAAGTTTCTGCAACATCAGGGAAGCTGTAATTTATGCATTATCAATTACTATAGGTTTTCCCAAGCAATTTCACTTTCCCTGTCAAATACATACAATTTTAGGAAATACAGTGTTGCAGATTACTTTTTCTAGCAGAGGTGTGTAGTATATCTTTAAAGAAACACACTTTTTTTAAAACACTGAACTAAACATAAAATAAAATAAAATAAAATAAAATAAAATAAAATAAAATAAAATAAAATAAAATAAAATAAAATAAAATAAAATAAAATAAAATAAAATAAAATAAAATAATAAAATAAAATTGTCTAATCCATAACTCGGTGTTTGTGATTTCTACTACACAAAAATTCATATTGGGTATTTCAGCAGTCAAAAGGCTTTATTGACATACAGTTCAGGTGATCAACTTTTGTGAATTTGCTTGTGTGTGAAAAATAATAGCTAGAGACGTGGGGGTTTCCTTTTGAAAATGTAGCCTAACTTATTCATATTACTCACACTCATATTACTATGGAAGAACTATTGAACATTCCTCCAGAAATAAAGAATGAAAAAGTCTATTGTGTTCACTAGATAAAGATATTTGAACCACTGTCTTTTCTGACCAAGTCAGAAAATGCTGTGTTGGCTGACAAATTTAAATCCATGCTTAATTAATTTCCCATTTTCCCCTGGCTTATCCTATCTGACAAAGCACTTTTGCACTCCTTATTGAGTTTCTGTTACAAAGTGCCTTGGGATACTTATACGTGAAAAGCACTACATAAGCTTACATGCTCATATTGTATTATTATTAGTTTTGTAACATTGATTGGTTCTAGAGTATTTGTTAGCCTTTCTTATTCATTAAGTTGTTTCACAAAAGTAGAGAACGAAAAAAATAAAAAGTGAAACAAAGAGCTGAAAACACCAAAAATGCATAAAAATTTCTCTCATAATTTCTAGGGTTGCATTCTTGCTTAACGGAATTAAATGCCAAAAATAAATAAATAAATAAATAAACAAATAAATAAAATGTATTGATTTCAAGAAAGACAAGATTTCACCAAGAAGTCTGGCTAATGGCTTTGCTATTATCCATGTTTTCCTGAGAAATAGTACTTAGGAATTAAATTTTAAGGAAAACATTGCTTTAAGGGCCAAATAATTTTTGTTGTTGTTATAGTTTATTTGCTTATTTTTTTTCTGTCAAGTAAAATAACTAAGAATTCTCTTACATTGTACTTTTTTATAACATTGTACTTTTTTACCAGCTACTGACATGTACACATTACATTTTCTTACTATACCTAAAGGCCTACAAGAAAGCTGGAGAGTAACTCTTTATCAGGAAGCATAGTAATAGGACAAGGAGTAATGGTTTAAAGATAAAAAAAAAACAAACAATCAAAAAGTAGAATTAGTGTAGACATAATGAATAAATTCTTTAGTCAGAGCATGCTGAGCTACTGGAACTCAGTGAAGTTGTGGATCCCTGGAAGTGTTCAAGGCTAGGTTGGATGGGACTTTGGGTAAGCTGATCTAGTGGGAAGTGTGCCTACCCTGAAGGGAGGGTTGGAATTACATAATCTTTAAGGTCCCTTCAAACCCAAACTTTCTGTGATTCTATGACCACTCCTATTTAAATTCCAAACTTATATTGATTTTATGTTATTATATGCTTTGAAGAATTTCAAATTTAAAACCCATATAATTTTCTTCACACACATATACATTATTAATATTGTTACTAGTTAATAAGATTTTCATATTTATCTACTGTATATTCTGTAGTGTTGAAGTATAGTATGCTAACCTCGGAAGATATTAATAACCCTTCAATATGAGACTATTTCTCCTTTCAGCCTTAACTATTTACTTACAAACTATGTTTTAATTTTTCATACATGAATATAGTGTTTTAGTTATTCTGTTGGTAGCTAAACTGTCCACAGAAAGAGGTTGATTTTTTATCATGACCTAAACAAAACAAAACACAATATGTGGTAAAGTGAGTGCTGAAGCCAGGAGCTTTCTGTCCCATATATTCAAGTTTGAACCTGTCATTTTTCAGGCATAACCTCTCTGTTGAATCCATCTTCTGAAAGAAGCAGAAAGAAGTCTTCTCTTAGATGATTTAGTCATGGACCAGTGAAAGGACCAGGACCTTCAGCTGTGTTTAAGGATTAGAATGAAAACCAAAGGGAAGTGAGGAATATTGGTGTGATGTATTCTCATTACTGTGTTCTATTTAACAGATGGGATACAGTATGATGAACCATCTGTAGGTTATGGAGTGGCATCTGGGTCAGACCAAAGAAGAGCAAATTGGATTGATCCAAGCATGGGATTACAAAAGCATAGATCAGTTTGGCCAGGTCCATGTCTGAATAGAAATGGTTCCATTTCTTGATTAGATACAGGTGAAAACAAGTCTTTCTGGCTTCTGTCACTAATGATTAGTGAAGACTCTACAAGGCACTTATGTTTCAAGTCCTGTAGAACAAAACTGCTCTCTTTTGGCTGTAGTTATGTACTTTCTATAGTGTTGGAACTTTTCATCAGAAGGGCCTTTTTTTTTTAAAGTAAGAAAAGATAATTTTTATCTGGAACAGATAAATGGTTTTTTATCTTGGTTTTGTTGTGAGACGTTTTGGGTATTCAGATTAAAGGTACAATATGGATAAAACAGAGAGATAAGTGTCTTGAATATTTTAGCAGAGGTGGTAGAGCAGAGCTGCCTTGGATGTCTCATTGGTAGGAGAGATAATAAGGCACTGCAGCCTGTGCTTCTCTTAACTGGGAGAATGAGAAAGCAGGAAAGCAACCTTGCAGTCCATGGCACTGAAGTATTTCAAAAGATTTATGTCACTAAAATGTATTCCTCAAATTTAACAAAAATGTTTAAGAGGTATGTCAATATAAATAGCAATATTGACAGCATAATGAAAAGTATTTTGCTAACTAAAGTACTTTTTATTTAGTACTGGTAGATGATATGTATCCTGCTATATCTGAGCTCTAGTTTCAGACAGCAATGGAATGAACGCAGAGAGTTTGATGGAGAGCAGATAATTTGGCCACTCAGGAAAAGTTCATAACATGAAAGAAATGGGTTATGCATTCCTAAATGCATTTAAAAATGAATGATTCAATAGTAACTCTTTTGGCGAGTTTCATAAAGTAACAAGGTATTGAAGAAGAGTTTGTATGAAAAAAAAGCAGTATCCTGGCAGATGACCTGAGCACTGAGCAGTACTTTGCTGATGGAAGGAGAAGTGGGCATATGAAAACAAATCACACAAAAAGACTCAAAGATACTCTTCAGTAAGAACTGAGATTGTGATTGTTTCACGTAGCTGTTAGCTTCACAGCACTCTTATCCCAAACAACTGCCTAAAGCTGAGAAAATGACTGAGAACACTGTGTGTTCCTAGCCTGCATGTGGAAAACTGTCAATTTTGTCCTTTGGGTTTGGCTTCTGCTTCCACAGAAATTGGTCATAGACTCAAGATTTCTGAAAATGACTAGGGTAAAGCACATTTGTCCTAATCTTGAATAAGCATAATTGAAAAAGAACTGAGATGGACTCTTGAATTTCCTGATGACTCATCTGTCTCTTACTGGCAGAAGGTGTGGGACTGTCCTCGTAGTCCTTATTTTGCTTTACAGAAACAAAATGTGTCCCTGAGTCCAAATAGACTTAGAAAATTCTAAATGAAGATGGTCAAGTTCCATAGAGTTATGTCAATTGTCAGGATATTTATCCTGATTTTGTTTCAGATATTGTGCAGACAAGTCCGAGCTTGACAAAAATGTTTGTTTGTTTGCTTGCTTGCTTTTCAGTTTAATATTAGGTGTTGATAGGTACATTCCCAGCTCTCTTCTCCAGTGTCCTCTATGACTGTAAATGGCTGGGACAGAGTTATGCCAACTAGTCATTCAAATATTTCTGTATGATATATTAATATTAGGCATTGAATCTGAGACAAAGATCTGTATCATGCTGGTTTCATTGATAACTGATTTTCAATTAAACAACAAGCACATATCCTCTATTCCCAGGATCTGGTACCAGAATTATAAGTTAACTGTATCTATTGTTTGCTCTCTAGTTTGGAAAAGAAATTTATCTGCACTAGGCATTGTGGATATTGAAATGGTTATGAATCTTTGAAAACATTAACCTCTGCTTCTTATTCTATGACTTCTGATATAATCAAAGTTGTCATGATATCATTAATCATATTTTCTAAAATTCTCAATAAATTTTGTTTATTTCTTTTTCTTTTATGATGACACTGTTAGGTTCTTAACAAATTTAGACTAGCATGCTAGTCAGTACTTTGCACAAATAATCTCTGGAAATCTATGGTTTTACTAAGAAAAAATATTTTGAAATTGATGTTTGATAGAAAATATTGAACAGCAATAATTAGCAAAAACTGAACAATCAGTACATGCTACTGATTGTGAGGCAAAGGCAAGTGTATGGTGGTCACAGAACTAAAAAAACAATAGTGTTTAAATTCATCTAACCTTATGCCTGTATCTTATATGTCAATCACTCTCAGTTAATAAGACTTCATTGGACTGTCATGTCTAATATCATCCCACATTTCCTTCTAGTCCCACTTTAAGAAGCCACAAATTGTGAAATCTGTAGTGCTGTCCTTTTTCTTTTCCCTGTCCTCTCCTTCTCCTCTACTCTTCCTTTCCCAGTGCTCTGATGAGCTGAGGGACCTCAGACTTTTTGCCTTTTTTGCAGCCCCATGCAGTTTTATACTTCAAAAACATGTTATTCTTTCAGTACTGTTAAACCATATTACTAAAAATTAAACAAGGAAAAAAAAAAAAAAAAAAAAAACAGAAAGAAATTCAAAAATTAAATGTTTTCCACCTCAGATTTTCTGCTTTCAAATGTTCAGCTAAGTGGGTTGTGGCTTGCATATAATTATGTAAGTGTTGTATAATGAACATCAAATAAAAGATTTTTTAATTGAAATATCATTCTTTAAATGAAACTGCAAGTTGTAATTGAAAATTCATTGTAAAAAATATCATTGTTTCAATGAAGAGAAATAATACGTGCCCAAGCGATAACATTAACATGTTGCAAGTAATCCTGAGGTTGATAGTTATTTGACTTAACTATTTAGCAAACTGTTCTCACTAATTTGGTTTTATTTGGTTTTGGTTTTGCTGTGTTTCTTCTTAAACTCTCAATTTAATATAAAAACTACAATAATTAGTTTCAGTATGTTTTTTTCTGAAATTGATAGTTTTATAATATATGACAAGATCACATCACTTTAATTGTGGCTGTCAAAGTGTTTTTTTTGCATTCTTTTTTCTTCCTGAAAGTTTATTGCATCTTATAATGTCCCTTACCTTGAACTAACACTTTTACTTACATTATTTAATGTAGTCTAGGAGCTATCTTCCCCATTGCTACTTTGGTGTTCAACAGCACACAGTAAATGTTATCCATACATATGAGTTTAGAGTTATGTATGTCCTAATGCCTTCTGCTGAGTGACAGAATATATCAGAACATTATAGCCCCAAAGGCTGTGCAGGGACAAAATTAGGAAGGCCAAAGCTCATCTGGAGCTCAATCTGGCTACTGCCGTTAAAGATAACAAAAAACGTTTCTATAAATACATCAACACAAAAAGGAGGACTAAGGAGAATCTCCATCCTTTACTGGATGCGGGGGGAAACTTAGTTACAAGAGATGAGGAAAAGGCGGAGGTGCTCAATGCCTTCTTTGCCTCAGTCTTTAGCGGCAATACCGGATGTTCTCTGGATACCCAGTACCCTGAGCTGGTGGAAGGGGATGGGGAGCAGGATGTGGCCCTCATTATCCATGAAGAACTGGTTGGTGACCTACTACGGCACTTAGATGTGCACAAGTCGATGGGGCCGGATGGGATCCACCCAAGGGTACTGAGGGAACTGGCAGAGGAGCTGGCCAAGCCACTGTCCATCATTTATCAACAGTCCTGGCTATCGGGGGAGGTCCCAATCGACTGGCGGCTAGCAAACGTGACGCCCATCTACAAGAAGGGCCGGAGGGCAGACCCAGGAAACTACAGGCCTGTCAGTTTGACCTCAGTGCCAGGAAAGCTCATGGAGCAGATCCTCCTGAGAGTCATCATGCAGCACTTGAAGGGGAAGCAGGCGATCAGGCCCAGTCAGCATGGCTTTATGAAAGGCAGGTCATGCCTGACGAACCTGATCTCCTTCTATGACAGAGTGACGCGCTGGGTGGATGAGGGAAAGGCTGTGGATGTGGTCTACCTTGACTTCAGCAAGGCTTTTGACACCGTCTCCCACAGCATTCTCCTCAAGAAACTGGCTGCTCTTGGCTTGGACTGGCGCACGCTTCGTTGGGTTAGAAACTGGCTGGATAGCCGGGCCCAAAGAGTTGTGGTGAATGGAGCCAAGTCCAGTTGGAGGCCAGTCACTAGTGGCGTCCCCCAGGGCTCGGTGCTGGGGCCGGTCCTCTTTAATATCTTCATCGATGATCTGGACGAGGGCATCGAGTGCACCCTCAGTAAGTTCGCAGATGACACCAAGTTAGGTGCGTGTGTCGATCTGCTTGAGGGTAGGAAAGCTCTGCAGGAGGATCTGGATAGGCTGCACTGATGGGCTGAGGTCAACTGCATGAAGTTTAACAAGGCCAAGTGCCGGGTCCTGCACCTGGGGCGCAATAACCCCAAGCAGAGCTACAGGCTGGGAGAGGAATGGTTGGAAAGCTGCCAGGCAGAGAAGGACCTGGGAGTGATGGTGGACAGTCGGCTGAATATGAGCCAGCAGTGTGCTGAGGTGGCCAAGAAGGCCAACGGCATCCTGGCTTGTATTAGGAACAGCGTGACCAGCAGGGCTAGGGAGGTGATCGTCCCCCTGTACTCAGCTCTGCTGAGGCCGCACCTCGAGTACTGTGTTCAGTTTTGGGCCCCTCGCTACAAGAAGGACATCGAGGTGCTTGAGCGGGTGCAGAGAAGGGCGACGAAGCTGGTGAGGGGCCTGGAGAACAAGTCCTACGAGGAGCGGCTGAGGGAGCTGGGCTTGTTCAGCCTGGAGAAGAGGAGGCTCAGGGGCGACCTTATCGCTCTTTTTAGGTACCTCAAGGGAGGCTGTAGCGAGGTGGGGGTTGGCCTGTTCTCCCACGTGCCTGGTGACAGGACGAGGGGGAATGGGTTTAAGTTGAGCCAGGGGAGTTTTAGGCTAGATGTTAGGAAGAACTTCTTCACTGAAAGGGTTGTGAGGCACTGGAACAGGCTGCCCAGGGAAGTGGTGGAGTCACCATCCTTGGAAGTCTTCAAAAGACGTTTAGATGTAGAGCTTAGGGATATGGTTTAGTGGAGGGCTGTTAGCGTTAGGTTGGAGGTTGGACTCGATGACCTTGAGGTCTCTTCCAACCTAGAAAATTCTGTGATTCTGTGAAATGACTGTTTCCTCTTCTGGTAGATCTTTTTGGATGACCACAAACCATATAAGGATTGAAAACCAACCCCTGATTTCTGTCTCATATGTATATTAATCATGAATTGAATATTATGGCTAGCTGAATTGCTCTGTCTGACTGGTGTCAAGGGCAGATTCAGCAAAGAAAAAGCAAGCTGAAACAGACTGTACAGGCAGAAGATAGAAAAGCAAGGAAGGTAATACAGCCATGGGTCCTCCTTCTGCATTAAAGGAAGGTACCTGAAATTAATTGCTTATGACCCCATTGTCTGCTGTCAATAAATAAACAAACAAATAAATTGAAATCATAAATAAATAAATAAATAAATAAATAGAATAAAAGGCTTATTTTCTATTTTCTTTTACATCTTCTTTAACCAGACTGTAGTTACATGTATGCTTTTTAAGAGTTTACTGGGGTTATCAGGCTGATCACTCACATGTAAGACTTTCTGGATCCAAAAGCTGACAGGACGATCTGTAGTATTACCTAGAAACTTAATCAGTTCTAAGCCAAATTCTTGTCTTGGGTCCCCCTGGAATTTATTGACTTACTGAACCTGAACAGATTGAGTGAGTGAGTGAGTGAGTGAGTGAGTGAGTGAGTGAATGAGTGAGTGAGTGAGTGAGTGAGTGAGTGAGTGAGTGAGTGAGTGAGTGAGAAAAAGAGGGTAGGGAGACAGTTTGGCCCAACTTTGGGGTATTCATTTTTATTACTGAGATTAAGAACTTGTGTTCCAGGCAATAAAAATTAAGTTACCTCTAAACTAGCTTTTAACAAAAAACGTTATCTGTTGTAAAAGGGTCCAAATCCACAACTCTAGCTAAATGGAATTCTTGATCAACGACCTACAGAATAACACCCTGAAATAGCCATTCACTTCATTAACATAGTATTTAAATTATAATATTTATATGCACTTTTTTAATTATTTTTTTTAATCTGAATATCCTCATGATCCTACAATGTTTTAAAAGTAAAACAAGAAACTGAGAAAACAGAATTAGAACCTGTGTTGTTCTCAGAGTTGCCTTTCCTATAAGGAGAACCATACTGACATAGTAAGCCGTAGATTAAAAAAAAAAAAAAAAAAAAAAAAAAAACAAACCACAGGGGGAGGGGAGAGAATAAAGAAAAAAAAAAGTGAGCATTTCATGAGCATGATAAATAAGTTTTGAGTTCTTATTCTAATCAAAATCTGTCTGTTGCAAAATCCTTGTCCTCAGGTATCACAGTGACTGTGAGACATGGGTAGAGGACCATAACTGCATACCTTTTCCTATGTTACTGCTGATTTACCATTGCTCCACTCTTTGCGTGCTTCATTTTATTTGCTCAGTCATTTCACAGTCCAATTGTTCTTTTGGTCAGGTGGCCTATAACATTTAGTTTACTGTCTGAAACATCTCCAAGATCAGTACATAATGACTCAATACCATTACCCATTTCTCCCTGGCCCCTTCTTATGGGGGCTAATAAATCCTCTTTCATGAACAAGGCTGTGGCAGCTTTGCTTTTCTTGCATGTCTTTTTAAAATAAAATATATCTTTTAATATCATTGTCCAGCCAGATTTCAGTTATACCATATTTTCTCCACAATATTATCTGTCCAGTTCTGTTTCCTTTTTCCTATCTAAACCTTTCATTTGTGTATATATACAGATGTTTTTATACCCCCAAGCTGAGGTTATTTTGCTCTACGTTAGTGTTCATAAATATGAATTTCCCTTTTATCTTTCTTCCCATCTCTACCTCATGTGCATTCCTTTCATCTTGTTCAGCCCTGGACTGAACTTTTCACAACTTTGACATTTTTAAAAAAGAGCATGGCTCAGGTATGTCAGTAACCTTTTCTATTTGTGGAAAGCCCTTTAACCCTGGGATGATTGTGAAGAGGAACAAGTTCTGTCCCTTTCACAGACACAACTTGTAGGATAAAGGTATGGGTTTCTTAAAGACAGAAAGAGGTGAAATGTATATATATATATATATATATATATATGTTGTGTGTGATATTAATAAATGAGAAACATTCTCATTTTCTTTAATTATCTTTGGGATAAGACATAAGTTCCAAGTTTCGACCACTGCTTTAGTGAAAACAACTCACCAAATCTAAATGGTTAAATGATTAACTTTTTTTTTTTTTCTTAAGCACAATTTATTGGTTTAAGCTCTGGGAACATCTTAAATGGGGACATTTTAATATTTTAAAATGCTGATTGAAGAAAATTATTCTTACCTGATGAATTCTATTCCAAATGATTTTTCAGGAATTCTCAGCTGGAGTATTTTTCTGCTTTAATTCAGTCTTAGATTGTCAATAAACTGTAGCCCATCCTTTGATTACAGTTTTCTCAGTTGCACGTTCTTACTCCTTGAAGTTTTTCAGCTAGTCACTGTGTTGCCACCTATAACTTGTAAAGCAAGCAGTTGTTTCTGGATAATTTTCCCACACCCCCAAATTCCTAATTCTTTCTTACTTTACTATTTTTAATTATTTTTAGGTAGATAGAACTGTCATTTCATTTAAACTGTGCTGAAGCGTGTTCAGGGAGAAACTCACTAATATACAAAACATCTGTAAGTGCACTATCATATCCCACTTAACAGAGAAAAACTTGCTCTACCTTCCTCCCCAACTGCTTTCATCTATCTGGCATTGCTTTAATTTACAGTACTTATTAGGGTTTTCAGTTGCAGTGATCAGACAACCTGCACTCTGTTTCTTTGGGGTCTAACACTGCAGCTCCTTTCATGAGCCTCTAGCATTCTTAGTCAATGCAATAAATATCAATGTTTTTTCAACAGATGTGATCGGTCCTAGGAGAAGATCATAGGATAATAGAATCATTCTCAGGTTGGAAGGGACCTTAAAGATCATTTAGTTCCACCCCCCCGCCACAGGCAGGGACGCCAACCACTAGATCAGGTTGCCCAGGGTCTCATCTAACTTGGTATTGAACACCTCCAGGGATCCACAACCTCTCTGGGCAATCTGTTCCAGTGCCTCACCACCCTCTGAGTGAAGAATTTCCTTCTAATCTCTAATTATATCTCCCTTCTTTCAGTTTAAAACCATTCCCCCTTATCCTGTCATTATCTGATTGAGCAAAAAGTTGCTTTCCATCTTTTCTGGTACAGAAAAGTCCCTTTTCTGTATTCAGTGCTAATCATTTATACTGATTATCATCAGTTAATACAACGAGCTCAGGACTTTTTGTGTGAGTTTTGAGGATTAGAGACCTATAGCTATATCCTGAGGCTTTGGAAGCCACTAGACATTTAGTTAGAATCCAGCTCATCTGTTTCGTAGATAACTAGCAGACATAGAAGGGGACCAAGGTGAGGAGACATTCAGAATTTCTGTTCCTTTTCAGTCTTAAATTTATTAGAAGAAAATCTTACCATAACAGCCATTTGTAAGATATTGGTTCAGCTGTGAGTGATATGTCCCTTAATTCTAGAATATCAACTTTTTCCTCCTGCAAGGAAAAAAGTAGTATTTGACTTCCAGATCATTGCAAGGCATCTGAAAGTTTGTGAACAAAGCTTGATCAAGACCTAAAGCAGCTGGCAAGATCATTTATCAGACTAAACATGCCCCTAGTTTTACTAACCATAGCCATTCTTAGATCTGTTGTCCTGCTTTTCCAGCTCAAAAGTTGCTGTGAAAATAAATAAATAAATAAAAATCTTTGCTGGCTACAAAGTGGGTAAAGGTCAGGTTAAAGGTTTGAAAAACAAGTCACTTAGATGAACCAATTAAAAAAAAAAAAAAAAAGGATAAGATTGGAAGATGGGAATTATAATTTCCAACAGTAGGAAAAACTATATATTGTTAGTATTTCTTAAAAGCTCTCTCTTCTGAAGCATTGCTTTGTGAAGAGAAGTCAGTGCACTACTGTGTCTGTATACTACCAGTCCCTGCCTCAACACATGAAAGTAGGTCTTAGATTTTAATCTTTTGCATCATGTTGTAACTGACACAAGATTGTTTTTGCTAGTTGTCATTGACCAAAAAATAATACTAATAAAAAATCTTCTGATTATCAATAATATTGAAATGATTAATTATTCATAAAATTTAAGTACAGTTAAATTGGAAAAAGTATGCATTGGCTTTAGGCTCATGACAAAAAGAGCTTCTCCTGTTTTATGAGCCTCAGATTACCAAATAACCTTGACAGCTGAATCAGTGTTCCATGACAACAAGCAGACCATTGATAAATAGCAACAAAACTATTAGACGTTGAATTTATGAGATGAGTAATAGAGAAGCTAAATTATAGGTTTACCATTTGACAAACTACAGCTTGACAAATCTGTGCTAAAGTACATGTGTGTATGTGTGAATGCACATAAGGAAAAGAAAGAAATAGAAACTTTAAGACAATGATAAACTCGACATGCCATGAATGTTACAAAGGGACAGATATATTTTTTCATAGTAGTAAAATTCTCAGTGTTCATTATCAATCATTCTTACTTTTAAGCACTGTAATGTAGAAAAGAAGGGAAATAATGGAATTGCTGGTAAGTAACCTTTAAACTGCCTCTTGCAAACTAGTAGATTCCAGTTAAAGTCAAAAACAACAGTATAAACAGTCAACGCCAAAAGCAAGAATATATTCTTCTAGCATTGAAAAATCTCTGTCGGGCCTATGAAGACTAATTTACATTTCCTAGGAAAAAAGCAACAACTGGTTTTGGTTTGTGGTTTTTTGTTTGTTTGTTTTTGGTTTTGTTTTCATCCTCCTGTGGTAGGTGTCAAGAATGATTTTATGTAAAGTAGCAACTCTTGTATTCACTTATCTTAAAATGATGGGAACTATAGAGGAAATCTGTGTGTGTGGTGTTCATGTACAGAAACAGATATGATAACGAGAAACTTTCTAAAATGATCAATGGGCTTCCAGCAGATCTGTATGTAGGCCTCCTGACACTGATGAAGCAATTTTGGATTTACTGCTGTAAACTGTGAGCAAAACTGATGCCTGAAATTTTACCAAAACAGAACTTCAAGTTACTTTTTCTTCAGAAGGTGAAGCTCCATTGTGATCCAAAAGAATACACAGGGTCAGGTCATATAAGCAGCCTTAATCAAAGCTGTCTCTGCTACTGCCAGATCATGGTAGTTATAGTCAAGTGGGATTCTTGTGCTCTCATTTCCCAAAATGGGACTTCAGAGAGCAGGTAGCAGTAGTACTGTAGTAGTACCTTGTCTTGTCTGTGATTTGCTGATGTCTGTGTTTGTGGCTATCCTTCATAGTTGTGGTGAAATACCAGTGGCTTTAACAGCTGCTGTGCCAACCCACAGCAGCAATCTTCTGATTACATTTTTCCTTACCTTGACTAGAATATACATGATAGTCAGACAAGTTACAGATTTAATGCTGAAGAGCTAGATGAAGTTCTATGACCTGTGTTACACCAGAGGGCATACTAGATGATTTAATTGGAAATTCTGTTCTAAAAATATATTAATTTTGCTTGTGTGAGAAACAGCCGTAGTTTTGTCAAAGGGGAATTAAATAATGGAAATTCATCTTGTCCTAAATACTGGTATGATAACTACTGGAGGTAAATTTGAAGCTTGACAAATAAATGAGGAAGAGTCAAAGGTAAATCTAGTGAAGGTTTTGTTTAATAAAGCAACAGCATGTGAAGTGTTTTCAAACATCTGTCATTTATTCATTTTGCCTGAAACAACATGAATGGTATGAACTGTTGTTCACAATTATGAATTAAGAAACACTTGATTGTACTTTCTTAGAAATAAATTATGCATATTCATCTGCACCACGTCCATTTCTGATGTCTGTTATATGGACATCATTTCCAATGTGACACTTACTCTGTTGTGATTCTGAACTTTAATGTGATATTCATGTTATCCTCTATTAATAAACAGAGAAATAATTGAGAAGCCGTAATATTTTCAACTACATCAGATGGTTAGTGTTGCAGATGCCCGTAACATTTGAGCATTCAGAATATGAGGAATATTCACTGTGTTTAAGATACATATGGTAGAATTTTAACATCCCCACCCCTCCCCCAAACTGCAGATCTTCATATTTCCATGTCCTTCATATTTGCAATAATGGTTTGCCAAAAAGGTGCTTAGCCAAAAATGGATATTTTTAAAAAAACAAAAAGTTCAAGTTAGTCATATGGTTTCATCCAAAACAATCAGAACCTGAGCCAATTTACTGCACATAAGATACCTTGGAAGGATTAATTTATGCTGTTGAGCTTGTAATATCTGTAACCAATAGGAGTTCTCTGCAGACATGGATTTTATTTTATTTTTTCAAATCTTACAGCAAAGTCAGTAAGCCAAATGCAAAACCTAACACCTAAGGGTATTCTGTAGATTTGTAATGCATGCTGGCCTAAGATTGAGAAACCTAAGATTAAGAAACCATTGAGTGGATTACACAGATTCATATAGGTAGTTTTTTTCATCTCTGACAGCTGTAATATGAACACAATAATTCATATTACATAAATTTATTAGAATATTGTGTGTGAGAAAACAATAAATCCAAGCAAAATCACTTACATAAAAAGTTATTTTAAAAAGGGTGTTGAAGGTTCAGGACTCCTTAGTGAGGTATTGTATGAAGTATCATCTAAATGCCATGCAGATTAGATGCATGGTGACAAAAGCTTTATTACATATCTGTAGATGCAAATTAATACGCAGGCCAATGCTTGGAAGAGCTGAAAAAAAAACAAAACAACAAAAAAAAAACATATCAACATATCAAATCTGCTAAAAATATGCTTCATTAAAAAACACTCATCTCTTCTCATGTCATTCTTCCATAAGTTAGGCAGCTAGACTGGGCAAGGCCTTTTCCAGGGATTAGATCACCCAGTTTATCAGGTATATCTAGTTTTTAGAGGCATCATAGAACCACTGAATATCCGGAGTTGAAAGGGTCCCAAAAGGTTCACAGAGTCCATGTCCTGGCTCCACACAGGACCACCCAAAAATCAGACAATGTGTCTGAGACCATTGTCCAAACACTTCCTGTACTCCAAAAAGCTTGGTGCTGTGACCACTCCCCTAGGGAGCCTATTCTAGGGTTCAGCAATTTCACTCTCGGTGAAATTCTTCCTAATATCCAATCTGAACTCTCTGATGAAACCTCTTTCCAGAGTCTAGATAGAGGCCAAAGAAGAGCTAAAATTAGACTCTTATGGCTGAAGCTAATGAAATGGAACCAATGCTTGGGACTGATACTGAGAGTCATATTGCAAAAATGTTCTGAAGGTACAGTGTCTTGACACGTTTTCTGTAGTTGAACTGCATGCAGTGTCTAAAAATTAAATTCAAAGTGTATGATTGAATTTCCAGCTTATGTGAATACATGGAAACTTAAAGGAGACTTAAATATCACCTTTCAGCTGCAAAATTAGCATGACACAAATATGTGTTATGTTTTCTGGTCATACACAATAGATGTTTGGTCAAAGTTTGCTTTCTTTTTCCCCATCACAGTTTTATAAACAGCTTTGACATTCTTCTTCCTATAGAAAAGACAATGAAGCTTGTTCAAAAACACTAATTAAAAAAAAAAAAAAAACAAAAAAAAAACAAACAAAAAAAAACAACCTTGGCTTGTTCAAAAAAATACTCAAAGCAGCACCAAAATACCTAAGCAGTCACAATCCATGGACTTGTATATAACAAGAAATGGGCATATTCCAAGATGCTGTTCCAATTGGGTTAGCCCAGGTGGGTGTGGAGCACTGTAATAAAGAGGGGAGAATTAAATAGCATGAATGGGACCTGATGATTGCATTAGGTGTAAAAATACAAAAAAACAAATGCCACATTAAAAGTATAAAATTTATGGTATCCCTCCACCCTGATTCTGTCCGGCTCTTTTTAGTTATTATCAACAATAGTAAAACCGGTTGTTAAATCACATGCTTATCTTAATCTTAACTTTATACCAGTTATCAAACAAATGAGTAAAACCTCATCACTTTGTGATCAGCAACACAAAGTACACAAGAAAATATTCATACTGGCGAAAAGATAACGAAGCTAAAGGATTGGGATGCTATAACTGGTAGTGTATTTTTCCCTTTAACTGTTTCTCTGAATCATAAGCCCAGCCTGTATCTTCATTCATCTTTTCCTGGGTGTATTTTACTGCATAGAAGAGTTTAGATTAACATATGTTTACTTAAGTTTAAATGTATTGAGTTACGGGCTTTTTTTTTTTTTTTTTGGTTTTGTCTTCCTCTTCATTCCCCTTTCCCCAAAGAGATTTCAGCAACAATGAGAAGAATGGTGTATTTGCCTGTGTCCTGAACCTCAAGTACATAAACTAATATTAAATATCCTCTAAACACAACTTGAAACTGCATGTGAATTAATATTTTGTTAGTCCTCTCCTTTATAATTGAAATATAAACTAAAGGATGGTTGCATCTCTTTAAACAATTTACCTCTCACTTCTCCCACTTTTTTCTCTATTGTTGTCCATTGATCATTGCAGTGCCTACAAATGCTCCATGGCTAAGAAGAGAAAAGCTGAAGAGCAGATTTCAGGCATACCTGTCAACAAAAGGAAGTCCCTGTTAATGAAGCCCCGCCACTACAGCCCCAGCTTGGAATGCAAAGAAGAAAATGAAGACAGGACAGATTTACAGGAAGATATCAGTGTCCTCGAAAGCAGTTCAGCTCCAGGTAGTCATGTAGTGGGGTTCTGCTGAAATCTGTATCCCACAGAAACGGAGCTATGAAACAGTATTTTCGAAAGGATGCAGAATGTGTTTGGCTTGTAATGGAGTTGGAATGGCGCATTTCTGTCTAGGTTTAACCATCCGATTATTTTGTACAAACTCTTCCTGGGGTCTAGTAAATGCTTTGTAGGTCTCACAGACAGGCAACTACTGCAGCAGGTCAGATACAGAGCAGCATCTGCTTCTCCACTAGCTCTGTCAAAAAACAAGGTTATGCCCCCACTGAGAAAAACACATTTATGAAGAGCAGATTTTCATGGGAATATATCGAGCTCTTAGGAGGGGAAAAAAAAAAAAAAAAAAAAAAAAAGCTTAGCAATACATTGTTGACTTTAACATTTAGCAAAGCAATTTCATGCATGTGACTGCTACATGTGTTCTGTTTGACATGATTATTAGACTCAGCACTTTTATACTTGTTATTTCAACTCTGCTAAGCCAAACATGTCCGACAATTTATAGAAACTTCTGCAATGTGTATACTACAAAATATGGAGGAGGATGAAGAGACAGAAAGATATAGCTATAGTATATCTTTATGGCTCTTTCCTTATATATATATTCAAGATGGCCAAGAAATTTCAAACTAAAATGGATGTTGTATATGTCATCCTGTACAAATTGTTACTCAGGAAAGTGAGGAGAAATCCATAAAGTTTATGCTGCATGTATTTTAAAGGGAAAGGTCATCATTTGATGACAAATATAAAGATAAAAACAAAGTGGTCTGGGACTGAAAAATTACTAATCATAGATACTGTGAAAACAGAACGAATTGTTGGTTATTACAGGAATTTAACAATGATTTATTTTTTTGCCCTGTTTCTTGTACAAACTTCTCAAATGTTTTGGAAGGAAACAGAACTGAGATTAAGAATTTAGACCTTATCCATTCTAAATAGATTTCCTTAGAAACAAAATGTCCTCACCCCTGACCTCCTAACTACAAACAGATAGAAGAAGACAACTGTCTTTCATATTAAAGAGTCAAATCCTGGTTCTATTTTAATCAGTGGAGGACTCTGTCTTGTTTTTATATGGCAAAGATTTCAGACAGCTGACACTCATAAGTCTTCTAGGGGGGTCTCTTCCAGAGATCTGCATCCCATCGGTGTGAAAGCCTAGAAGGGAGCTCCCACTTCAAACAGAGCATTAAATAATAAGGTGACACCCAATCTCTTTTTTTTTTTTTTTTTTTTTTTTTTTTTTTTTTTGGCGTCATTACCAAGCTAAATTAATCAAACAAAATCCATCATAGATCGTAGTGCCTGTCTAGACTATAAGGAATATAATTATCCTCTAACATCAGAAATCTGAAGGGAAGCCATTTGACATTTAAGTAAAAATTCTGGTTCCTTCCTTCCTTCCTTCCTTCCTTCCTTCCTTCCTTCCTTCCTTCCTTCCTTCCTTCCTTCCTTCCTTCCTTCATTCATTCCTTCTCTCTTTCTCTCTTTCTTTCTCTCTTCTTCCTTTCTTTTTCTTTCTTTTTTTTTTTTTGGTTTAAGATATTCTTGTATTTATTCATCCTGGTTTCTGACCATTCAGAGCCACCCTCAGTAATGTGTTTTTCTTTCCCTTATGTCTGTACCCTTCACAGATGGGGAAAATTGCAGAAGGGAAAGCATTTTGATGATTGTACAGGTAGAACTTATGCCATATACAGATGAAACTAAGTTATTTATTTATTTATTAAAAGGCAGGTGTTGGCCCAGGTCCATTTGCATAAGCATAGAAGAACCTTATTTACACTCGGCTGTTCAGTCAAAAGAAAAGAAAAATAATTCAGAAATCTTTATTTGGCACTGATTAAAATTATCCCAATCTGCTTATGTCACTGATAATATGAGCTATTCTTTTTGTACTACTATTTAACTATTACTAGTTAAAGTAGTTACAAACAAACATCAGCTAGAGCATAAAACTGACCTGGATATGTAGGTTTATTTTTAATTTCTTACTGTAAAATTGCTCATTTAATTGTGAATTCATAATTCTTGTTGCATCTGTTAATGTTTCAGTTTGTGCATTGATGCATCTGTAAATTAAACGGAGTTTTGATTATTTTTTAAAGTAAATTTGGAGCTTATAGAGTGAAAAGCAAAGCTGAGAGAGCTGTACCATTAAGACTGGTTCAACAATAATTTTAAGAGATTTAACTTAAAAAAACTCCTAGTTTTAGCATCAGTTGTGATGACTTAAGGAGCAAACACCTAGTTATGAAGCTTTTATGTTATTTTTCATCTTTCACCTAGAAAAATAATCAAAAAATAGCTGTTACTATTATCAAGCTTTTTGTTTGTTTGTTTTGTTTATGTTTTGAAGGGTGGAAAGACTTCTTTTAAAACTAGAACTTCTTACTTCTTGAAGTAACCTAATGATGTTACTGCGTTCTTCTCCAAATGGCGGAAAAGCAAATAATAAAAACCCATTTAACTGAAGTTTGTTAGAGAGCCAAATCATCATACTTACTTGCTGATATGTGAAAGACAACAGACTTCTTTATTCAGAATACTGCAATGTGTGTGGTACTGGACCAGCTGCTAAAAAGTTACATTACGGTTTACAGACTTTTTTTTAAAACATAACTTTATGCACACAGTGCACAAGGCCACCTCTCCCTGCATGAGCCCAATTTTCTGAAGAAGAATAAGAATTAATCAATATTTTCTTTTAACATATAACAAACAGTTGAACCAAACAATTATGTAAACTGGAAATGACCCAAAATGCTAACAGTTTGGCAGCAGTAAAGTGAAATGCATTGTGGTGCACATGTGCATTTTTGTCCCCCTTTTCCCCTCCACAATAATCTGCACTTAATAGGAATATTTTAAACTATGTAGCTAAGCAACAGAGGTAATTGTTGCTTTCTAGAGCTTTTGTTAGGCACTCTAACACAGCCCAAATATGCATAATTAGGTATAATGTCTATAAATCATTATTGTACACATGTGGGTAGTTAAGTGGATTGAGAGAATAGTTCAATGAATTGGACATATTCACTGAAAATGCTTTTTATTTGTTTTCTGTAGTTCATAATACTTTAAAATTATCATAACCCTTTACACTTTCTCTTAATAGCTTGCTGTGTTATGGAGAGAAACCTCATTTGCATTTTAGACTATGCTTAATTTATTATTTAAACCTGGAGTTCTTCTGATTCAGGAGAGAACAGATACATCTTGGGAAATAGTCTGTACTTGTTTATTCATCCTCCTTTCTAGGAAGTAAAATGTTAAATTTTTCAGTTTATGTTGAATAGATCCCAACAAAAGAATGTACCCTATAATCAGCATTATTGAAGGGGCTAGTGTTGTGACTAAATTCTTCCCTTCATCCAAAAATGCTTTTAGTTACTATGGCAATATTTACTTGATCCTGGCAAACCAGTGTTGATTTTAGAGAGATAATTACCAGAAAGGAAGATGATGGAGATGTATTTTTGAGTGTCCTTGTCAGAGGAAATGTTTATAAAAAAATTAAACGAGATACAAAAGGCATATTGTCTTCCTCACCGACCACCTCTCCTACATGCAGCCTCTATTACCTGCTGGCTGCTGCTTTTCTTCTGAAGAAAGATGTTTATAAAGACAGGATGCACTTCAGTGGTGTCTTTAACAAGTCCTTTATGAGTCTGTACATAACAACCATTTCTGTTTGCCTGTGCATGACCTGATATATCACTTAATGTGGCAATTGCAATGGTGACCAGGAGCTTGCCCTTTGTGAAGTATTGATGGTTTTTCCACCAAGGTCTTTCATGGGACTAAAAAAGTAATTAGGATCTATTTTGAGAAAATATTTGGGAATCTTAGATGAAAGAAAAGTGAAAATAGATTAGAGGAATTTTTAAATGCATGTGCTTGTATGTGTATATGCATAGATTGTGCATATATAGTATGTTTGTATATATGTATACTTCATTGTATTTATACAATGAAGTTGTACGTTCTAAAACAATACATATCTTTACCATCAGCAAAAAATGGTAACATATTTATTTTGCATATAGCTTTGGAGCAATAATATAAAGTAGATATAATCTTAGAAGGGTTTTTCCTGATGGTACAAGCAGTCATTTCAAATAAAGCTTTGGTGAATTTAATCATTTCAGAGTTTTCTAAAAGATACAAAAAGCAGTTATTCTTATGTATTTTCATCTCTCTCTCTCTCTCTCTTTTTTTTTTTTTTTTTTTTTTTTTTTTAATATACAGAGGACAGGAATCCAAAGCCATCTGAGGAAACTCTTCATTTGGGTGGGCAAGAAAATTCCAGTCAAAGAAAAGATAACTATTTGAGCTATCAAGATGCCATGGCCAAGTCTTTGATGAACATGGGAAAATTAGCAAAAGATGCACCCACTCAAGCAGTGACAGAAAATCTAAATGATAGCGGTATCCAATCTCTAAAAACAGAAAGCGATGACACTGATGAATGTTACATGATTAATTCAGCTGAAGGAAAGGAAAAGACTGTTATTTCTGACCCCAAATATTGTTCATCTGAGGAAAATGAAAGTAACTCTGAAATCATGGATAATGAGTGGGACAGTTCCTCAAATTTCTCAGAAGAAGCTAGTGCAAAACCCCATCTAACTCAGAAATATGCTGTAGAGTGTAATCAACCTAGCATCCTGGAAGTCCCAGAAATTAAGAAGGAAGAGGTAGAATTTGGTCCTTGTGAAATACTTTGTGATTCAGAAACAGAGCTAAGAGCACCCCAGGAGTCTCACCCAGATCCTTTTGAGAAGAAAATTCAGAATGCATTCCCTGAAAGTGAAGAAGATGACAATGAGTGCCTGTCAGAAACAACAGAAATGTCAGTTGAGCTGGACAAAGCAAAAGGGAACTTGAGTTTGCTAGAAGAAGCAATAGCTCTGCAGGCAGAGCAAGGGCATGTTTTTCACAGCACCTACAAGGAACTGGATAGGTTTCTCCTGGAGCATCTAGCAGGGGAAAGGAGACAAACCAAAGTTATTGACATTGGTGGGAGACAGTTATTTAGCAACAAACGTAAGGAAGTATTTTTTTGGCTGTTCTTAATGGCTTAAGCATTTATCCTGTGACTGATAAAGGATTCTGAGCTAGGTTTTATAGCAGCAGTAAAGAATCTGGAATTTAGCTGGTAATTTTGCTAATTACGTACCTTCACACTAGTGCCTTACATCTAACCAGGTTAAACACTGGGTACTTGGCATCCTGCCAAACCACTATGTGAAATGATCAGTAATGGCTACTAAAAGGGCTCTGTAGCTGGCACTGACACTCCTTCTCCTCCTTCTCCTCCTCCTCCGCTTCCTCCTCCACAGAGCTCCTGAATTTCAGCAGCCAAAAAAGAAGGCATTAAAACCATGCTTAAGGAAAGGTTAGGGTGAAAAATTGGCCTCTTCCATACATACCACCTAATTCCTAAGCCATGTGTTTTCCGAGTTCTGTCTACTTCATGTATCAACATTACATTTTACTACAGCCAGGAAAGCACACGCCGTGCTCTTCTGCCTCATTCACCATCAGTAGAATTACCAGTAAGTTCCAAAATCTTTTATCGTTTCTGGTGCTTTGTGACTTCCTACGAAGCTGCAGGAACATTGCTCCGTTTTCAGTATCTAATTGGGCTTCCAGAAGTGGAGATTTAAAAGATTTGTGTTTGATTTGTAAACTGGGTTATCTGGTTTGAAAATCCTCAACTGAGGATACTTACAGAATGACAAAAGATGTAATTTTATAAGCACATTTTCTGCTGTAGTAAGTAACAATATATTCATCTGTCTTTTCACCTTTCCTTTTTTGGCTTCCAAATATAGTAAGGTCACCCCAGCATTGCTACAATTTCTGCTTTTGTTAAACAAATAGATTTACTTTGGTATTTCTGAAGTTACTTTTAATGCTTTAGAGCATTATGTTAGAATCCATGTATTTACTTCTGTGGCATTTGCAAATATTAGAGTAGTTTAATTATTTAAAGACTTTACTGTGTAAGATAACTGACCATTTTATTTAGCAGTGGCAAGTATACATATTTTCTGTTGTATTCAGGCAGAAAATGTGTATCATCCATCTTATTCTTCTGTCTGAGTCTTTCTATTAGTTGTACATGCAAGGTGTTAGTCTACCTCCTTGTAAAACTGTATTAACCTTTATTTGCTCAGATTACTGTAATATATGACAGAATTTTGCAGATACCTTTTTTTTTTTATGCTGAGATCAGCTTTGTTTACAAGAGTTCATACTGGAGTCCATGTGACAAATGTGACATTCTCACAGCACACATAGAAAGAGGGTATGATGGTAAGCATGGCAAAATTTGGCCCTTCCTGATTTTGCTTCATATTAGTATTAGCCATATTTTGCAGGTGAGTTCAGAAGTTACATTAATGGAGGAACAAGCTAGGCTTTCTTCAGGCTGTATAAACACTGTATGATTTTAGTCAATGTAGCACCAGGCACTTTTTTTTTTTTTCACTTTACATAATTAGCTGTTTTTTTATTTCTGGTGCTGAAAATCCACTATCAGATCCATCAGCTCTTAATTTTCTTTCTTGGATGCTACATCAGAAAAACATGGCTTAAATTTACATTTTCCTATCTTCTTAATGATAAACCTTTCCAATTACTGGGGAAAAAATTAAATCATATTTTAAGGTCCCTCTTTATTTTCTGTCCACCACTGCAGCACTTTACATTCACAATGATTCTAAAAAACATGTGGTCTTCTGTTGATGTTCCATCTATTTTCTTTCCTCCCTATTTTTTATTTTATTTTGTTTTATTTTATTTTATTTTTTTAACTAAAGTCTTGCCAAGAATTTTAACCCTCAGCTGTCTCTGTCAATCCTGTCCCTGAGCATGTCCTACCTTGCAGTCCAACAAAATGAGCTTGAAGGAGGCTGCTCCCTGTGCTGGCTGCGGCTGTTTTCTCCCCCAGCACCGAATGCTGTTGGCAGCCAATCACAGGTTGAGCTAAAACCATCCTCAGCAATTTATGCGGCCACTTCCTCCTGCAGATTTCTCACAAGAGATTTTCTGGACCAGAATTCATTCCTTTCTCACCCAGAATTTTGATCCTGCATTGGAAATCAAATAAAGGCTTTCCGACCAGTGCTTCTTGCACAATTCTAGGTGCTTGAAAACAAAACTGGGGATGCACTGTGGCCATTACAGGGTGGTAGCTCTGGGGCTAGGCTGAGACCTCGCCTTTGAAAGGGTATCGGCTGCTCCATGTTTTCACTGTCATTGTGGGTTGTTCCACAAAGAGGCATTGCCTTGTGTACCAGAGGGAGCTGCTTGCCTTGCCTCTCAAATGTAAAGTGGCATGTATTCAGTTTCCTAACAAAGAACCTACAGCCTACAGATTTGTGATATTTAAGGAATGGCTTCTGGTTGAAATGCTTTTATGTTTGTTTGTTTGCTTTGCACCTCATCTTTTATTTGTTTGTCCCAGATTCCTGAAGCCTGACATTAACAGAGTAAAAGATTGTGGTTTTGTTTTGTTTTGTTTCTTTTTTTTTTTTTTTTTTTTTTTTTAATTCATTTATAGATCTTGCTGCCAGTTTTCTGGCTTATTGTGACTTCTGTCCTCTTTGAGGTTCTGAATGGAAAAAATGATACCACAATCCTAAAGCTATACAGTTTATGACATAAATGGTGTACTGGGAGTGGGGAGCACATAGTATAAAAAAAAAAAAATAAAAAGATGCTGAAATCACCTAAATCTGTTAAAACTTTGTGTATGAATATTGTTTGAAGTACAAAATAGATATTAACATCCTGATAAGATCACTCAGCTTACTGCAGGCAGGGTCTAAAACCAATCAAAGTCCTTATCTGATTTCTCTGCAGATTCACCCAGGCCTGAAAAGAGAGAAACCAAATGTCCCATCCCAGGATGTGATGGCACAGGGCATGTGACTGGGCTGTACCCCCACCACCGCAGTCTCTCAGGCTGTCCACATAAAGTTAGAGTACCACTAGAAAGTGAGTATCATCAACCTGCAGTCCAGAGTCAGAACTGTATCTGGCCTGGTATTGGGTACTCATGCTGGAAAAGAAACATTCTTTTTCTCAGGGAGAATGAAGAATGAGTCCGAGAGGAGCCATCCAGCTCTTGACCATGGTCCTAGTTCCCACACTTGTGAAGTTCACTCACTACTTATCAGACACACTACAAATAGCAATAGACTTATCTGGTGGCCTGATAAGATCCACCAGATCTTATCTTGGGAAGAACAAGATCAGAGCCAAACTATCCCCGTGTTGTGGAAAGACTTGCATAACGTAGCCTTATGAATATTGTGTGCTGCGTGTAAGGAACAGAGAACAGATACTACCTGTCTGCTTCAGGCCTCTGACTTGATTTGCTATAATCACCCACTGAGGCTGCTGTTTTCACATTGCTGGTAACTTAAGAGGCCTGGGCATGCTGTACAGAGATGTTTCGAGTGACCTTCTTACCACTGAGCTCGAAGAAGTTACTTTCATCAGCATATCACAACAGTGGTCCACAGCAAGTCACTCTCCTAGGACTGTAGCATGCTAACCTTGGTATGGCCAGTCTAGCCTCAATTTCCCTATTTATTTCTAATTGTGCTGATCTGATTGCCCTGGTTTGTGTGTGTAATCCTTCAATGTGATGCAATGCAATGTTGTATAATAAGCCAAAACTTAATATGAAATTAGTTGTTTAAACAACATAAATTGTTTTCTGTGGTGGCATGCATAACAATATATTAAAGGATAGTTGAACTTTACTGCTGTTCTGTTTCTAACTGCAGGTCTATTTTTTATTTTTTTTAATCTGGTACTAAACTGTATTTATGGAAATGTCTGCTGAGTTAAGCAGGCTGCTGCATTTGGAAGGCTCTAGCAGCATTAACTTCTTAAAAAGTTAAAATTAATAAGCCCTTGTTGATTTTCACACTTCTAACCGGATACGTTCTGTCCTGCTGACCAAAAATATATATATATATATCTGTAACCACATTTTTTTTTGATAGAACAAACCAGTTGACTGAACAATCAGTTTTCTTGAAGTACTGTTCACCCAAAGGGGGGAAATGCAGTATTAAAGTCATGAGGGGAGACATACAAAGATGTTTTGTTTTACACAGGCATCACTCTTAGTACAGATGATTCATATGCAAGGGCATAAGAAATGTTCATGCAACAGGTTGTAATCACTGTTGAGGGTATAAACTGCTATTTGGGGATATGATCAATTTGTCTAAAGTAGATTGAACACAGGGCAGATGATCAGAAATTATCAGGGTTCAAAGAGGCATACTCAGATCATCTTACAAGGCAGAAGGCATGAAAATCATTCCTGTACCTGAGAACTTGCCCTCCCTGAGCCAGAAGGAGACTCCAGCTAAGTAGCCCAACTACGGGGTCTATGACTCCTCTATGGTCTCCATTTTTTCATTTACTGTCTTAATGGTGTGTGAACCAGAGGGCTAGGGACTTCATGATGAAACATCCTAGCTAACTTCTGCTTTTGCTTTTTTGAAGTTGCAAGAAAAGATGGTGTGCATCTTGGAAGCCACACTACAAACACATAGCAGTAAACCAATATATGTTCGAGTCAAGGGTCTTGCTGCACTGTAGGTCCTTCACTTCTCTTCTTCTGGGGTCAAAATGTGACAGAATAGAGAATATTCTGTGTCTGAAAAAGAAATGTTCTGTTTTAATGTATTTATATATATATTCACTGATATATGTTATTATCACTTTTTTATTTTTTCTTCCTTAGTTCTTGCCATGCATGAAAATGTTTTAAAGTGTCCCACTCCAGGATGCACTGGAAGAGGACATGTCAACAGCAATCGCAACACACACAGAAGGTAGTTTTGAACAGTTCCTGTCTGCTTAAAATCTAGCACGTACTCATGAATAAATTGGTGGTCATGTCTTGGAATTAGATGCTATATACTAGATTGCAGAATGTCTACGAACAGCAAGGGAAGTCTGTATTATTTATAAGAAGATAATTGTGTTTAATTTTATTATATAAAAAATGACTTCAGTACTGAGGATAGAAAATTCCACTATTCTTTTTCACAGATGAGATTTCAAACTATATTATCACTGCAGTGTTCACAGTGAAACACCATCACATAAAAGAAGTAGGAATAAACAAATTCATTACTATTGCTACAACTGGTAATCCCAATGGAAACCAAAGCCTCTTCTTTCTGCACTACTGACATGGTAGTCTTTGGCAAGAACTTCCCATCAAGGCACATTCTGTTTTAGCAAAACAGGAAATTTTAAGGGCAATACTTAAGAATCCCCATAAAAATTAACTCCATTTATAAGCCTCAGGAATGTCATCTTCCTGCTTGGAACACTCTTGTCTGTTTAACTTTCTGCCTGCAGGGAGAAAGTAAAATAGAGGAAAGCCTTCCAGATATGCAGCTGGGGAATCACAGCTGGGCTGCAGGTGAGGCAGAGAACTGAAGCCACTGTTGTCAGCATGGCTCCTGTCAGCATTGCTGTCTGCTGGGAGGCAGCAAGCCAAAATATTCCATTATAGTTCTTTTGGAGGGCCATTCATCTGGAATAATATATTGTCAATCTAATGACCAAACTTGAGATGAAAAATACTCAAAAATGTCTTTGTTCAACTGAATTTTTGAGCAATTTCCTTTTTCTGTTGCTGTGTTAATGATTAATTAGTTATTGTAAAAGTGCACCACAATCAAGGATTATCACACTCTGTTGCTACCTCTGATACAGAAAGATACCATCAAGTTTTAATCAGAGGGACCAAAAGATTATGTATAAAATACATGAGGAATCAAATAGAAAAAAAAAAAAAAAAAAAAAAGAGGAGGAGGAGGAGAAGAAGGAGGAGAAGGAGAAGGAGAAGGAGAAGGAGAAGGAGAAGGAGGAGAAGAAGAAAGAAGGAGAAGAAGGAGAAGGAGAAGGAGGAGAAGAAGAAAGAAGGAGAAGAAGGAGAAGGAGAAGGAGGAGAAGGAGAAGGAGAAGGAGAAGGAGAAGAAGGAGAAGGAGAAGGAGAAGGAGAAGGAGAAGGAGAAGGAGAAGGAGAAGGAGAAGGAGAAGGAGAAGGAGAAGGAGAAGGAGAAGGAGAAGGAGAAGGAGAAGGAGAAGGAGAAGGAGAAGGAGAAGGAGAAGAAGGGAGAAGGAGAAGAAGGGAGAAGGAGAAGAAGGAGAAGGAGAAGAAGGAGAAGAAGAAAGAAGGAGAAGAAGGAGAAGGAGAAGAAGGAGAAGGAGAAGGAGAAAGAAGGAGAAGGAGAAGGAGAAGGAGAAGGAGAAGGAGAAGGAGAAGGAGAAGGAGAAGGAGAAGGAGAAGGAGAAGGAGAAGGAGAAGGAGAAGGAGAAGGAGAAGGAGAAGGAGAAGGAGAAGGAGAAGGAGAAGGAGAAGGAGAAGGAGAAGGAGAAGAAGAAGAAGAAGGAGAAGAAGAAGAAGAAAGCAAGCACAACCTGAAATGAACTGACACAATGTGCACTTTGTTAACAGTCATTGTTCACATACATCTGTTTATTTTCCATCAGTCCACTTTCCTTTTAATCATTAGGAGGCTTATATCCATGGTTTAGTTGTTAAAATAATTGTCATTTGGATAAAAAATACTAGTGATTTTCCAGCCACAAAACATTTAAGCTGAAAGGTGGAAATATCCTACGTTTCCAGATCACCTCAAATATGCAGATTTCAGAGTTTTGCATTAAGGAACAGTAGACAAATGAATCTAACCTGAAATACCAGCTGCTGTTCCAATAAATGAATAAGCCCCAGAGAAATTCGAAGCCATTGGGTTCTGCAGTATGTTTTATTTAATTAAAATTTCATTTAAAGTTTTGTGTTTTTTTTTTTTTCTTTTTGTTTCTTCTCTTTACCTTGTTTTCAAACAGTCTTTCTGGTTGTCCAATTGCTGCAGCTGAAAAGTTGGCAATGTCCCAGGAAAAAACCCAGCTTGAATCTCCAAAAGTGGGACAGTGCCATGATCAGACTCACAGGTAGGAGCCTTCATGATCTAGTCTGACCAAAGTATTTCTGCACAAACTGTTAATCAGTCCTCAGGTCTTTCACCCTATTTGGCTACAGAGGTAACTCAATTTTTGAAGATGAACTACTGCAAAGGTAAATAGATTGACCATATGTCAAAATTGTCAAGCAGCATTCTGCTGGCCCTTGTGAGTGTGGCTGACATTGAAGATAATAGACATACTTTTTGAAATGCAATCAGATCTATTCTACTAAATCTTATTTCAATACAAATAGCCTCATGAATGTTTCTCAGATGTCTTTCTTCCATAAACCAAATCTGCTATCTCTGCTGAAATGTTCTAAATTATCTTACAAAATTTTCCATTGTTGCAATATTTTGGCCACTGGAACATGGTTAAAGATCTCTTTGACCTTATTGCACTTCTAGTAGCACAGCCTTCATTTGTTTTGTGGTTCTTTTCAGAGGCATCTTCCAGTGATTCCAAGTAGCAGGTTGTATTGTTATTGCAGTTATCTGAAAGGGTTGAGAACTCTGCTTATTCAGTTTCCCCACTCTAGATTAATTCATATTATGAGTTTCTTTATTTTAAGTTTATTGGTTTAATTAGTTTAATTTATTTTTTATACAATGGCATCAAAAAGAGGAAACATTTTTATTGTGATTGTATTTTGTTGAGAGTTATATGGACCCTACAGACATGCATAATTTGCACATCATTGGCACCACAACCATTACAACCTATTATATTCAGGTCTATTTGGGGACACTTTAATTTGTGGATTATTGACATGATCAGCTCTAATGGTTCCTTCAGAGCCATTACAGAATATTATGTCCATGTGTCTGCCAATTGCACGTGCCTTAACTCTACATATGAAAAGTCCTTAGGAAATTACTAAAGACAAGTAGTTACTGAACAGTAACTAAATGGAATAACACACTGTAAATCATTCTTTCACCCCAAATAGCAGAAGCAATTATTTTAGATCATCTTATATTAAATTTATACCATATTCCTTCATAGTAAAGTGTGAACAATGGTGATCCATAACACTACAAGTCCTTTGTGACTTGCAAAAATCCAGACAATTTTTTGAAAAAAAAAAAAAAAAAAAAGAAACATAATGCTACAATGGTAATCTAGAATCAAATTGGTGGTATCCTTCTTGTAAATTGCCTGCAACATTACTAGAGTATGCTAGAAATATTTTTGTGTACAGCTTTGAATTACTAGGTCAGCCATACTTACATAATTTCTTTCTTTTACTCATCTACCAGTAGGTTTTACATGCAAAATCAACACACTTTCTGATACCAAGATGCAACTGTATCATACTTTTCAATAAAATGTAATTTAGATATTCTTTTGCCTTTCTTGTCTTCCTCATTTTTTTCTTCCTTCTGTTTTCAGCACAAATTTAACTAAGCAGCCTGAGGTAGCTCAGTACAATTACAGAACTTCACAGGCAGTCACCTCCTCCAGATCTACCCTCACAAAAGAAAAGGAGAAGTTTGGGAAAGTACCATTTGATTATGCCAGCTTTGATGCACAAGTCTTTGGCAAACGCACAATGGCACCCATGGTGCAAGGACGAAAAACACCCCAGTTCCTTGAATGTAAGCTTGAATGTAAAATTCCATTCTATCTTGGAAAACGGGCTTTTTATATATATATATAGTAATAGATAGATAGATAGATAGATAGATAATTATAATTATTTTAATTTTTCTTTTTCTGTTATTGCTTGCTTCTTTGGCTTAAAACTTACAGATTTCAAAAAGACTTTGGAGAAAACATTTTAACCACTTGTTGCCAGAATGCTAAGTATAAGCACTAATTTGCTAAATATAGACTGCTAGAATGCTAAATAAGACCACCATATGGTTTACTTTTTTTTACATTTCTTTTAAAAGTGATTATCAGAGGAAAAGGGGAATGAAAAAGAATGATTTACATTTTATCTGTTGCTTTTCTCCTTGGTTAAATTGTGATATCATTACTCATGTAACAGCATGCTGCCATGAGAAGTCCCATGGAATGTGTCTGCATAAGATACTATGAATTGCTGAATAAGAGAAATCCAAGTTAAGTTTTAAAGGGCACTTCATCCATACACATTCTTCCTCCTAGATGACCGCATGCCTCAGCTGTATTACATTGAGGCCTATATTTAATTCATTTTGATCTCCCATATTTCTGTACTACACCATATTTGTAATGCAGACATAACCTTGATAACATCAAATTGTTATCAAGGTGCTCTTGCTTGCATCATTTACAGATTTCCTGAGGTAATCCTCTGTACAAATGAGATGCTGTGTGTGAACAGGGATTATTTACTGCAGATACTCTTCACAATCTTCTTAGCAAACTTCAGCAAGATTCTGCCATTGTATTGACCATTATAACATACTCTAGTTTCAAGAAAAAAACAGTTCAGTTTCCACAAAGGAAACGGAATAAAATAGTTTAATTGCACCATATATAGGTTCAGACCAGTGTAAATCCAAAGCAATATGACAGAAGATTCTCTTCTGGCTTTTGTTGTTGCTCATGGGAAAAAAAGAAAAAAAAAAGAAAACAAAACAACAAAAAAAAATAAATCACATCTCACTTAAACCAAGGAAGGAGAACTTTCATAGTAAGGTGAACAGAAAAGCAGAACATTTTAATATGTGTATATACATATATACAGCATAATATACTTCAAATAATATATTATATATATATAAAGTCTGTATTTATTTCTGCAAGTTTCTGAATGTGTATATACTATATATATATATGTATATATGGAGGTATCTATGTATTTGTGTATATGTATAAATACCTCATTTAAAATTCCAAATGAAAAGCAGATATTTATCTGGCCTGGAAAATAGGCTTGTTCAGATGTAAGCAAATATGTGCATTGCCAGCTTCTTGGGTGGCAGATTTTCCAATTTTGTTTGTAAAATTGAATATTCTCTATTAGCTGTCTCTTTGCACAGATGCATGTCTATTTCACAGGTTCATTTCAAGGAAAAATGATTGAAATGTTTTTATACAAATGCAAATCTATACATATGCAATTTATGTATAATGTATATCAGTACTGAAGTTTACAGCCAGTTGTTCTTGCAAGATTACAGTGTATAGCTATTATTTAAATGGAAAGGTGAAAATAAAAGAGCAGGTGAGTGTACAGAAACATAAAAGTTGGCAATAAGAAGCTGTGATTTAGAGATTGGTTCAGCATCCTATGTAAATATGTAGCTAGCCAAAAACACATCATTAGTCCTCTGTGGATTCTGCATTTATAAACTTGGTTTGTTGACAAAACAGGTATCCTTCATAGTTTTTTTGTTTTGGTTTGGTTTGGTTTTGTATTTTAGGGTGGTTTTCAAATTAGATGTAGTAACTGCTAAAAATGAAGATCATTTTATTTGTTCTATAGTTTCACAGAATAGATAAGGTATAAAAAGGATAGGATAGACAGGATAGATAAATCCTTTTTCATTTGCACTGGAGAAAGAGAAAGCTGAATCATGAAGTCCTTATGAATTTTCTACTGATGCTAGTATTTAGAAAAAATAAACATGGCATTCAGTTACAGTCAGTGCACACAAACAAGCATTTATTGTACAGCATCCCAAGTTTGAGGAAAGATTTCTTGAATGTCTTGTGTAGGTCTTATCATTAAAATACACTTGTCCAAAGCTCAACATCCAAAGGGATCTGAGCCTTGGGGCTCAGATCTTTATGTAGCGAGCAGATGGCTATATGCAGAAATGTTCTTGGTGTATCTGGGTGTAGGCTGAGAAATTGGATTTTGCTTACTGTATCTTTGTATGACACTGGAAGAGCTACAGACAAAATAAATTATTATTGCTTACTAAGTGCTGAGATCATTATGCTGTGTTTTTGCAGCAACAGTTAATGACATCTTAAACTCCAAAATCCAGAACAGAGAGCAGAGTTCTTTCTACCTGTTTTGGAGTAAGTGCTGCTGATGGAGCAGAAAACAGATCCACAAATGCCACTTTTGTCTGTGAAAGTGCTTTTCTGTTCACCTGCTAGTTCTTCATTCTTAACTGACCTCTAGCCTAGTGAATCTGTGTTTTATTCCAAATGATAACCAACATAAAAAGGTCAGCTAAGACTACTTGTATTCTGAATGTTCATTGTTGGTTGTTTCAGGGTTGTTTTTTTTTTGTTTGTTTGTTTTTTGTTTGCTTGTTTTGTTTGTTTGCATGTTTTTAATTGTTTGAAAGATAGACAAATTACTAAAGTTTCCACATAAACAAGACTGAATATTCCTAACAGGTAAAGCTTTTCTATGACTTGGAGTACATTCAAGAAACTGATCTTGTTCTCCTTATTCATATGAACAAAACGATTTAAATAACAGAGTTATTAATTTAAGTAGGGTAATTTAAGCAAGGTAAGCAATGTTGTTTTAGGAAAGACTGGACAAGTCACTTATTTTATTTTTTTACACAGTAGAGCTCTAAGAGAAAGCCTTTATAAGGATATATTTGCAATTGCATTTGTCAATCAGTGTCATCAGGTCATGACTCATAACGCATTAATATTTGTTCAGTCTTTCCTTAGACATTGTTGCATTTAATGCCTGACTAAGGAATGAGAAAATTCTTAGTAAAAGTCTCAGATGCTTGGTTGAAAAATGTGTATATAACAAAGTTATTTTTCTGCTAAAAATTAAATTAACATGTTTCTGAAGCCACTTTTACAGAAAACCATTAGAACCAGTAGGAAATTAATTGTTTTAAATGTATTCTTTGAATATTTTAATGTATAAAATTGTAGTCTGAGAAACAAGACTATTTAATGGGAAAAATCACATATATGCAATTGCTAATCAAATCTCTCTTCAACAGCAAAGCATTTTTCAAATCCAGTGAAATTTTCTAATCGACTGCCTAGTGCTAGCGCCCACACACAGAGCCCTTGCCATGCCAACTCTTATAGCTACGGTCAATGTAGTGAAGACACCCACATAGCAGCAGCTGCTGCTATCCTGAACCTTTCCACCCGCTGCAGGGAAGCAGCAGAGATCCTCTCCAACAAACCACAGAGTCTGTCTGCCAAGGTAGGGTAGTCCAAGAACCTGGAGGGTGTGCTAGCTACTGAACTGTGCGAATAAACTGTCTTTCATGTTAGTGACTGCATTAAATCCCCAAAAAGGAGGCTTCTGTTTGCATGCTCTTTTGAAGAGAGAGAGAGAAAAAATCAGTAATGTAGTGACCAGTTCTGATAAAAATAAATAAATTGCAGGAATTATGTTGTTACTCTTTTTATAATTGAGCATTAAATACAAGGGGGCTGTTTTGTGGCAAGAAAAAAGAAGAATATTTGAAATCCAGCAACAATCTGTGGTGGATAATGTGTTAGATCTGTTTAAAGAGGGAATGTTCCTCTCTCTGAATCCTGCCATTAGCAATCATTTAGGAGGCTGATAAAAATAAAAAATAAAAATAAAGTGATTAATCAAGGTGAGATTTTGCTTGCAATAAAACAGAACTATACCTATAGAGTCTGTTGCATTCTGAGCTCATAACAGTTTGTTTGACAAGGTATAGGGAGAGAAATAACAAGTGACTTTGTTAAAATGGTCCTTTCTGCTAATGGGAGGGGAGAATCAGACCCACAGTGTTTGGCGATAGATAATTTGGGCATGTCTGTCGTAATGGAAAGCTGCCTAATATCATAGATGTTTGTGGGGCTTTCATGTTTTGGTTTCTGCTCTGCGTTTCCTCACAGATCTTTATGATTTATAAATGGTACTGTGTGAGCTATAAACCTTATTTTCTGTGCCATTACATAGTATTATAATGCTTGTGAAAATAGACAAGATTTTCTTCTTATGACTATGATTATGGGAGTATTGTTGTTTATTTATTTGCATTAAAGTCACACATGCTCCACTGCAATGAAACTTTTGAAAGCTCTTGCTGTTGCAAGATGTTGAGAAGAGATCACTGGGGAATGAAAGAGGTGTATTTATCAGGTGTATTTCTGCTATGGGACTCCCAGTCATGATATGTGTTCCAAAAGACAGATGAACTGTGTCTCTGCAAGTCAGTGTCACTCTGTGATGATCGTTACAATACCAGTCTCAGGCTGGCTAGAGGGTGCCTTCTGTGGCTATTGGCTTACAAATTTTGTTCTGCCTCCATTCACCACTGCTAAGATTGGATCTTGAAACCAGTGTTGTGAGATGCCACAGAGTAGATGTTCTAGTGTTAATGTGTCCACATGCATCCCCTGTAATACAGACACTATCTACCCCAAATATTTATCATGGAATCTTTTGCGGGTGGCAGATTTATTCCAGATAGCTGCAGCAGAGACCTCCTTCCACTGGTCTTCAATACAGACTTCTAGCAGGGAAATGGAAACTGATGCCAATGGCTGTATTAAATGGCTGCTGCAGCCTTTGGCTGACCTCAGCAACAGACCTTTCTTGCCAGACAAGAGCAATAAAGGGACCAGGCATAACCCAAAGATTTTTTCCTCCATACCTGCTTCACAGTTGCCAAATCATGGGGAAGGTTTGAATAGAAGTGAACATAATAGTAACGATATGGAGGGACACTTGGGGCACATAGCTTACTCTTTTTTCAGAGCCAAGAATCCAGCCTAAAAGAAAATCACCTGCATACCTTGCTATCTGCCTGCCTCCACTTTTGCCAGATTTTCTGGAGGGCATACTGCTACAAAACATCTGACAGAAGAATCAGAATTAGCTTCTGGCTAGAACGCAGGCAAGTAAGCCCCAAACAGATTTGGTAGCCAAAACCACACAAAACCCATTTTTATTTGGTTTTGGCTATTTATTACTTTCAGGACTCAAACAGGAAGTTGTGGAAATACACCTCTAGAAAACTCCCTTCAGTGAAGATGTTTTCTTATTTTAAAATATGGCAGGAAACCTTTTGCAAGTACATCTGAAATAGTCATATCTGTCCAAATGTTGTGCTTCTAAGTTTTAACAGCAGAACTTGAACTTCAAACGTTCCAAGCAATTGTCATTTTCTTGTTTTCTCTCAAGGCACATATTGTATATGTTGCCTTTCTTAAACAGATGGGGAGAACACCAAAATATTTTTAGCACAATTTTTTTCTTGAAGGCATTTTTTTTTTCTTTTTGTCACTTAAATTTTATTTCTTGACCTCTTAGCATTGCCAGATTTTTAGTAAGAGCTGGACATTTTACCTTGAATATTGATGATTTCCCTGTAAATATAGATAACACTTAAATGAAAAAGTGACTGTTTTTTACTGCACAGTTTCAAATTTAATTAATTTAATGGATTTTCGATTATATTAGGGAAAGTCCTCACTTTCCTTACATATCAGTTCAAAAGGGAGAAGAAAAAAAATAAGAGAGAATTGTTTCAAGGGTAGTGAAATCCGATTACACGTTCACAGTGCTGTCAGTAAGCAGAACTTCATAAAGAGAACCAATGTACAGAGGTAATCTGCCTAATAATTCTATATAAAAATTATTAATTTATAAATAAATCAATTAAAAGAATGCATTTACTCTTAAGTGGGCAGTAAAATAGATCTTAAGCTTTCTCTGTGAATTATCTATCAGCTGTATGCAATATATTAAGATAATTATATACTTCCTGATACTGTTTTTTAAAAGTACCACATTAATGTTACAGTGTCTATGCTATTCAACCCCACAGGTGCAGACACCTGTAACTTCAATAAACATTTCCCCTGAATATTACAATGATCAGCCAATTCTCATGTGGTCTGTATGCCAAATCCTGGTCTGCAGCTTCATTCACCTCCTATTGAATTCAACAGAAGGACTCCCTTGGAACACTTAGCCTGCACTTTCTAGCAGTGTGCTAGAGTCTACATCATTGTAACATCCAGAGATCTTTGATGTTTACAGCCTCACCACATTCACATCTCACAGAGGTAGTTGCAAGCAATGCAGTTTATCTGTATCCTCATCACCACTGCTTGCCAAACATTTTGTTGAATGTTTTGGTGCTTTTTCCACCTGTTCAGACAAAATGGCATATGCACACTATGCTTTAAAAGAAAACAAAAAAATGACACTTGCTAAAAAATGTTTAAAGTTCAAATTCTGCTCTTTAACAAAATTATGTCATCTCTCCATTCTTGGATATTGATGACAGTGATAATTACATCAATTATTTCAATAATGTAGTCAGTACTTAACACATTTGTCAGGCATTCCTTTATTCCAAATACCTTAAAACCTTTGTTGAAAAAAAAAAGGTTGAAAAATCAGCAAAGAATATCATAGGTTCTATTCTGTTTTACTGCTGTGCATATTGCTCCTTGAGTGAGTTCCTGGCTGCCTTTTTTTTTCTTTTTTTCTTTTTTTTTTTTTGTGAAATTTTTGTGAATTTTTCAGGGCTGAAACTGACTTCATCTGTATCTCAAACATTGCTAGGCAGTTACAGATTTATTTTTTTTTTTTGATTCAGATTAGTATTTTATTTTACTGCAGAAGAACTTGATTGTTTACCTTTAAATCTGAATAACAAATGCATTTATTCTTATTGGCTATGAATAGAATAAATTGTACTCTTTTGGATGTATTTGCATTAATAGTGTACATATACATGGCAAGGTACTAGTTACAGAGTTATTCTCAATACCAGAAGTTAAGAACCCTTTTGAGCTGTCTAATGCAGACTGAATTACTAGTGGGAGTGCAAAATCATTGATAATGTTGTTTCTTTAGACTTACTTAGTAATCAGTGCTATGGCTGATGCTAACAAAAGGATACATGAAACCCCTTATATGTAATGATACAATCTCCCTAAGGTCACAGGTTTGAAATAAGATTCATGCAGACATAATAATTCACTCTTTCTGGTCCAGCTATGAGATAAGGCTTAACTTGTAATCATTACTTGAGACATATTGCAGAGTATTAAATGTTGTGAGCTATAGAAGGGATGATAAACATATGAAAAAATGCAAGAGTAATTTACCACCAAGAAAAAAATACACATATATTTTTAGCTTATATAGTTGAATTCTAAGTTCAAGACTAAATAATGTCCTAGAAAATATTTTGTAATATTTAGGTCATAAATTAAAGGAGACTGAGAAAAGCTTGACTTTAAAGTACTTGACTAAGCATTTGACAAAAAGCTTGACTAAACATTTGAAGAAGATAGAGACCATTTTTTTGGTGTACAAATATATTAGTGTTCATTTTAGATGCATACTCTTCATAGAGTACTACTTGTACCTTATCTTTTCACAGAGTAGATCATGGAATAAAGAAAATGTGCTTCAGTCATTTTTCTCTCATTTTTCATTCTGAACTCCTTTTTCCAGCTGCTTGTAAAACCTGTGGGGGTGATTGCACTGTCACTGATGTGGGAGTAGATAAGGAGTAACCTGAATTTAATTACTGTATGGCTCCTCTCACCCTTGTAGATTTTTCTTCATAGTTTCAGTGGATTTTTCCCTAGTTTACACTAGTGTAAATGTAAATGAGATCAAAATCAGGCTCCAAAGACTCATACAACAGTAAACTAATATGTTAGGTAATAATAAGTTACATTCACATCTTTATTTTATTTACATTTTTAAGGAAAAATCAGAACAATATACATTGTTTCTGTAGCTGTATTTTAAATATGTCATGATAAATGGATAAATATAGGCTAGTTCTTGCATGTACTAGAGTCAACAGTAATAAGATCTTGCTTTTACTGAGGAGTACATAGCCTTTAAAAGTCTGAGCTAAGCATAGTAAGTGCCATTTTCTGTCAGCATGTCATAGCACTGCTATAGCTTTTTTTTTTTTTTTTGCCATTTGCCATTTTAGTCTTTTTTAGTTCCATTTTAAAATTAATGTAAAAATAAATGTGGTAAAACAAGCAAAGGAGACATATTGAGAGGAGGGTGGGATGAGAGTAGGAATGAAAACTGGAGCAGTAGCTCTGACCATCCTCTCTTTTTGCTCTGCCATTTGGAGTTTACTATGAATGCAGCAAAGTGATAGCTATTTTATACTGTTCTGAATAAAAAGCCATGCTGTAAACGTGTGATCCATCCTGTGATGGGCAAAAGGGGATATTTTTCCATGACTATATTTAATTGTTGTGTGCATCTGTGAGCTCACTTAAACCCCATCTGTACTCTACTTCACAAACACACAACCCAGCCTTTCCTGACCAAAATTAGGTAGATGTTGGACAACCCAACTTATATGTGAATTTCAGAAAAGTGCTGAGGAATCTCTAAATATCCACATTAGTAAAATGTTCTGCTTATCACCCAAAGCTCCTTGTTGCAGCTAATGTTAACTGTTTCTCAGAAATTACGTTTCCTGACATTTTTCTATGCAGTTTCATCAAGGAGGGAACCTTGACTGCTTTTGGTCCTTTCTGTTGTCAATGTTGCCTTCTGAGTAGCTGATATTTTGTCAGTGATAGAGAATCTGCACTATTTATGGGTTTTGCACTATAAAACTACTGCAGCCCAGTCACATGGCTTCCTTTTCTAAGCCATCTGTCACAGAGGTCTGGAATTTTATGTGAATGTTGGTTGTGCAGACTTAACCCAAGTTTTTTTATTATGAAAAATGTCAGCAACTACAATATTTAGCATTTTACTTTACATTGGTCATTAAACTTGATTACTGTAGCTCTGTTTCATCGCTATAGTTACATATCAACTAGGAAGCCAAAAAACACTGGGATGATCATGGCAGAGCTCTATTGTCATATCCTGGAGTGTGCACTTGGCACTGATATAGTTAATATCTTGGATTTTTGTAACTAAGGTTTATTAATGCTGGTATAAAAATGTATTTGATATTATACAGATGGCATAAGATGTTGTGGTTACTAAGTTATTATCCAGGATAAGCTGCACTGTCAAATTCAGGGCTTAAAACTATCACAGGAGATTAAACTATTTACTAAAAAGGGGCAGAAAGATATAACCAAAGCGTCTTAGTATGAACATATTAGAAGTGTATTTGCTTCCCATAAATATAATAAAACATCTCTCTCTTTAAGCTGTATGATTGAAAATGTGAACTTTGTCATACAGGAGAAGCAAATATAAGGTGTCCGAGTTTCTGAACTGGGGAAAAGCAGATGGCTTGGTAGTACTTCAGTCTAGGTGAGAATCTGTCATAGGCCCATGTACACAAAATAGAATCAGGGTCCCTGAGTAAAGAGAGATCACTAGGACCTCAATCTTCATCTACCAAAATTTTTTCATCTGACTAGAAGTATTTCATCAGATGCATTTCACCTTTAAATGAATCAGCTCTGACAGTGGTAAAGGACATATCTGCATGAAGGAAGCTTGTGCTTTCAGTCCAGCTGGGTTGCCCTATCTTTAACCATTACATGATAGACTAATCATTTAATCTGCAGCAATAGTTACTAGGAAGAAAGAGAATAGGATTCTCTGTATTGGAGTCTCACCCCTTCCTAAGAAAGAGGTCTAAAAAAATGGTAAAACTCACCTCTGGACATATCTTTTCCTTTTAAAACAGAGGGTGTAAGTGATTCATTTATGATACAGGCTTATTTTTATATTATTCAAGTTAGTAAGGCTCTGTGTGGGCTTATATGACTGTCTCCTAAGTTTTGCATCTAGCCCTAATTTCCCAAGAATCTTCTAAGCTTTGCGGTGATGCAAAAAGTACTGAAGATAATAACAGGAAGACACGGCAACATTAAAGATAGCATTCAACATGGATATTGCTTTCTATGACCTTGTCATTTAACTCTATAGTTCTGTATATTTTCTGGCTTATTTAGGTTAAAACATACAATTAGACAATGAGTGTTCCTTCAGAAGCCGTATCTTTCACTTCTTCCCCTATTTGACTTTAATAACTGTTTTCACTAGTGAGGACCAATCTTACATGTATACTCATCCCTACCTAAACTTTGATATTCAGTGTTGCTCCCTATTTAAGATATACATGTTAATTCCAGACAGTGTCTTGAAATAGCAAGAGCAAAGGATCGAAAAGAAAAGAAATAACAACAACAACAATAATAATAATAATAATAATAATAATTAATAATAAGATCTAAACAAAGGTCATATTGGCAATTGTCTCTAGAATGGAACTGCAATATCCACAGAGAAGTTCACAGTGGTAAAATCCCCAACACGTCATTAGTTATCTGTCCATGGAGAGAGAGCAAAGGAACAATATCTCATCAATGAGCATTAGGAAGAAGATTTGCATGCAAGGATGATATGGGCATGCAAAAGCCTACTTGGACCTGTGTCCAAAAGCAGAAAGAAATACTGGTCCCTCAATACAGAAGAAACTCTGTGTGAGTCCTCACAACACACTAGAGAGCATAACATGAAATTTTTTGCTACTTCCATTAGTAAGTTGCACTTTCAGGAGACTTTTTTCATTCCAAGAAGAGGAGATTTTACTCTGCTAAAAACTTACTCTAAAACTTACTCTAAAGCAGAACTCTAAAGATTTCCTTCCCTGGTCCTCTTCATAAAGTTAAGCAGCCCTTGTCCCTTCCTGTGAACAAGAACTGAGATGTTCTTCCAGCCCAGAAACAGAATTTGGGTCTCTTTCCAAAGTGAAAAATCCCCTGCAATCAGGGGCTGCTGATTGCTTTGCTTCCCAGAGTAGCAAACATTGTGTTAACTCATACTGGATATCTCCTTCAGGGACATCCTCCATGCTGTGTTTCCTAGTCTAGTGCTCTGAGTGCAGAACTGTGCCTTAGTGGCCTAGTCCGGTCCATGTCTTGTGGCAAATTTTTGAAAGGTCATTTCCAAGCCAAATCATGATTAAGGCAACGTGTTATTATCAGTGATGCATGAAACTCTAGTTAAAAAATCTCATACTGTGTTTCTTTTAGGCATATTTCTTTCCCCCTCCATCTCTCCCCCATGATGCAGATGTTGTAATATTTCTAGGATGTGGGGGGAAGGGAGCATATGTAATAGTAATGCTGTTGGTGACCTAAACAATGCATTAATGCTTTTAACAGTGAATTGGGGTCATAGTTCTCTGTAAGAGTAAAAAGATCAAGAAGATTTAGAGCTAAACTTTTTTTAAATAAAACTAGATTTAGGGTGTATAGGTTATGGTTTAGAGGCATCTTATTTAAATTCTGCTTACTATTTTTAAGCTGAGATGCAGGGACACCATTACTGAAGCTGCATTTAAGTCTGCCTAAGAGTTGGACATTAACTGATATAAATCGAAAAGCTGGTTTTAGATTCAGATAAATTTAAATAAAAGCATGCATTTATATTTATCCTTTAAAAGCACCACATGGTTATGTTGCAGCCTCACCATTCTGTACCTAAACATGTCTCTGTTTCCTGTTGTATGTCAGGGAGCTGAGATAGAAGTGGATGAAAATGGCACTCTGGATTTGAGCATGAAAAAGAACCGAAGCCAAGACAAAGTTATGCCTCTCACTTCTTCCAGTACAGTACTTCCCACTCCTTCCTCTTCTCCTTTCAAAACAAGCAGTATCCTGGTAAATGCAGCCTTCTACCAGGCTCTTTGTGAGCAGGAAGGCTGGGATACCCCAATCAACTACAGCAAGACACATGGCAGGAAAGAAGAAGAAAAAGAGGTATTTTTTTTCTCAGTTTCTGAATGACTTTTTTCCCATGGATAAATGTCAGATAATGGTCTTTGGGATGACCAATTTGCTGAAGTTTAAAGGGAATTTATTTCTACAGTAGAAGTTTGTGAACATTGAGTTAGCTTTAATGTTTTGTTGGATATGGCAAAAAATAAAAATCACTACTCATTTTGAAAGATCTTGCTTTCAGAGCCTACTTCCAGAGATGGAAAACAACAACCGTGAATTTTTATAAGGGTTGTGAATGCCTGTAAGCATCTAAGAAAAGGAAATGAAAAGCATGCACACTTAAATACTGCTTCTTAATTTTTTTTCCTAGTGGCTCAGTCCTGTAGCACATATACCCAAACGACCTAGCACTCAAAACAAAAAGTGCCAAGGTAGTCTCTTCATGTTGAAGCTTTTTTTTTTTTTTTTTCATACCAGCTGTATATCATACTAGATAACTCAATATCCGAGTATTTAAACACATGCTTAGACCCTTGCCTACAGTATTCTTTCAGTGAAGAACTTTTTGTTTTACCTTTAATGTATTTCAGTAAATCTCTACCAGTGAGTCTTAGACCTCACATGTGAGTCTAATTGTTGAGAAGTCAGATGGAGAGCATTCAGAAATAAAGGTATTGTTAGTAACTCCTGAAGGTTTTGGCTACAAGTAGCACAGAAGGATATATAAATACTTTCCACCAATTGTGGTGATTTTTATCCCATACGGAAAGAGCATGGGAAAAATATATAAGTACATACAGATGTCTTCTCTTTTCAGCCTATCCAAGGAAATATAAAAGCTCAAACTTGAAAACACAGCAAAGATGAGCAACTAAAATTTCAGTAAATGGTTTTATTTAGTAACTTTGCATCTTTCATGGCTAATCTTCTAGATTGCCATTTCCAACTTGATTATGGTCTTCATTTTAGTTTTGTTGTTATAATTTGTTTATAATTTGCTCTGTCATGTCTATCCTATCTTGGTAACATGGTAGCATAGTTTCCTATTGTCTTCCTTTTTTTTTTCTTTTTTTTTCTTTTTTTTTTTTTTTTTTCTGGGACTATCTGTCTGAACACAAGTTATTTATTTATTTTTAATTAGGAAGGGACCATCAGAGGATTTTCAGTCAAATTAGGTAATTTCTTGGCAATTAACATAAACAAGCCCGACTAATAGTTTTCCAAAGTAAAATAAAAGATGTCCTACTTTGGAATTTTTATTCATCTGCAAATACGTTTCCTTCTCATTTAGTTTTATATATTAAATAATGATATTTGAACATTTTAATAATTATGAAATTATCTTTTCTTCAGATATCAAAACTAGTACTTTAAAAAGACATAGACGGGGTAAAGCTGTTTAAGGTTGAAGGTGGGGATTCAGGCTCCCAGTTTCAAAAATACCTGGAAATAAAAGATAATTTAGTTGCAAAAAGAACAAAAATCTGTCAGCACTAGGAAGAGACCTGCCAAAATGAGACATTTGCACCACAGTGGACCATTTCTTGGAGGCAGGGTTTTCTTGAAGAGTATGTTTCTGTAACCTCTGCAGAGCTGATGATGCTCTCTGCCTCAGCCATGAGGCTCTGGGAGCATGGTCTTTCTATTAGGGCTTTGGAGTACATTTTATACGAAGTGGTAGACTGAAGGTCCCCTTCATGCCACATAATGGACAAGCATGTCCAGCTTTGAGAAAATTGCCTTGCTGCAGGGGATCAATTGTGTCACAGACTCGGCAGGGTGCTTGTCATTCCGTTCCTCCTCCCTGCTGCCACCACAGTTCAGAGAAAGAGCTACAGCAGGAGCATCTCCTTGCTCCCTGCTGGACTTTCAGAAAGCTGAGATAGGTGGCTGCCTGCTTCCTTGGCACTGGCACAGGGAACTGAAGGCATCAGCACGCTATCCAAAGGACATAAAGATGGCTCTCTTGCCCCTTGTACTCTGTGCTTTGACACTGTATGGTTTGTTCCTAATGGAGGTTCTGGACCCAGACCTCTTCTGTGAGCTTTTGCCATCCCAGGGAATGTCAATATGTCCGATGATCTCAAGGCCAGAGGCTCTGTTTTGCAAATCGAAGACTGGCAGTTATCCTCATGCAAAGAAAATGACTGATTATATCTATTTCTAATTCATTGTTATCTGGTTCATATGCACAACAGTTGCTTAATTTTGGTGGTAATTTCCAGAAAATATTGTCTCTCTCTCTCTCAGTGAAATAGCCTGTCCAGATGCCCCCTTAAAAAAAAAAATATCTGAATTTGGAAAAAGCTCAAAATCTCTCCAAAAGGAAAGCGCTGAGAAATAACTAGAGCTGTCAGTTAGTTCAACTGTCAGTTCTCCAAAGATTTCAGGGCTTAAAAATGTTAAAAGTGCCAGATGCTATTATCTGTTATTCATGTTACCATTATGTTCTGGTCTTTGCTGAAATCAATATAAACTTCCATCTGTACATTAATGGGGTTTCATTGCTTGCTTGCTTTCTGTAGTGTGCATGCGTGAATACACACATGCTCTGCAGAAAATAGTAGTGTTTGAACTGATTGGGCTGGTTCTGATTTTCCTTTTAGTCTGGAATTCTTCAGAATTTTAATAGTATTTAATTATAAATCTGTTGAAATGGGAAAGGAAATATATATATACATATATTTGGCCTTGATTAGCTGTCATGATCACCACTTAAATGACCAAAAAGTGGGAAGCACTAAAGGTGTTTTTCCAAGGGCTCTCCATCTAAAGCTAAATCTCTGGAGAAGCACACAACCCAAGGCTTGATGCTCTATGCTCAGTCCTAAGTGTGGAGGCCAAGAAATGCTTGGTCTTTAGGTCTGCTCATGACCTAAAGATAGGTAGATGTGTTCCTTTTTGGGCCACATGTATTGACTCGAGGGCCAAGAAAGGTGGGGTTTTAATATTCCTCTGCTTGCATTCCCATTGTGCTGTCTTCCTTTTGCAGCATCTACACATCTGATGATTTTATGCTTATTGAATAATAGGAGTCTTTCACAAGCTGCAAAGACAATGCTGAATAAATCATCTGTTTAAATATCCATATATCTGTATCTCATTCCTTAGAAATATAATAAGGGATATTGACCAGGAAGCAAACTCTATTATCACTTTGGTCCTTAGGAGATTTTTTCTTTCTCAAAGGAGAAGTTATTATGAAGTTTTTTGTAGGCCTTTGTGCATGTATGTGTATAGCTGTTGGTTTAAAAAACATGACAGCTAATCTCAGAAAGTTAATTCAGGAAATCCACAATTAAAATTAAAAAAAAAATCCTTCAAAGATATGAAATGAAAATATTGCAATTCAAAACTATTTAGTATCAGTTATGTTGGTGGTAGTGGAAATACTTATGTCAACCTTAATCTTGTCATCTTATTTTTGTTAAACATTCAGTGGAACATCATTAAATGAAGCTGTGTATATCAAATGCACTACTGTCATATTTTGTCAAGTCCTGATATGTATAATTCGTAGTCAGTCCTCTCTGTGCAGCAGGTATCAAACAGTGACATGATGAATAGCTAACACAGAGAAGTTTCTTTTTCATCAAATGATCAAGAGATATCTTCCATTTGAGATAAAGAACACAAACTATAACTGAAAATAGTAGGAAGCCCTACAGCATGATCAGTTGTAGGAACTCTTGTTGGTTGCAGGTGTATCCTGAGGTTCATCATGAAGTTCAGGAGCCCAGTAGAGTGTCCAAGTGGTCTTTCCACCACTGTCTATACCTGGCTCCTTTCAGATGGACACTTGACAAGAGATGGAGGAAGGTGATGTGTGCCCAGTCTTCATACTTTGCTAAGATTCATTTGAAGCATTCACTAAGTCTTTAGAAACACAGCATTAGCCTTTAGTTCAGTAATACAAATACAACCTATTGGAGTTGCTAGGAAATGTGCACAACAAGCCAGCCTTCTTCAACCTCCATTACATTAAATGGAAATAATGTTACTCAGAGTTTTTGGAGTTATTATGACATCTGGGCTCTTTCAGCTGGCAACAGAAGGTCACAATCTTTGGTTTCTCTTGGGAGCTTTTGATTTTATGGGGTGTTACAATGGTGATAATCCCTATAGAAGCTTTCATTTTCATATATGTAAGAAAGGCAGGTCTGAACATGTGGGAAGACAAAGTCAGTAACTAGAACCCCCTTTCTGCAGATTGCAGTGGCAAAAAACACCCCCACATGCCACAAGAACCAGGATTTAATTTGATGTTCCAAAATGGCCTTTCAGGTTTCTTGAATCCTGAATAAAACTGTCTTTCCTTTTTCCAGTCTTTAGCATTTTAGTTTACCATGTTTGGAGGATGTTCAAAAATTTAGTATTTCTGTTTGAACATTTTAGAAATACTGATATATATTTTTTTTATTTTATCTATTACTCCTCTTGTGAAATTTTCCTGTAGAAATAAAATTCTAAGAAAATGAAATATATCAGTTTACTTTTATATTTTAAAGATTTATTTGATAATTATTATGGAGGAGTTTTTAGAAAAGAAGATATGCATTTTTGCTTTCTATATTTGTAGCAGATGAGATTAATCCCAAACTAACCCCACAAATGTGGCTCCAATAATCAGTAGTAATTGATAGATCAATAATATGGCACGGTTTCTATATGTATGTATAGTGTGAGATACAGTAGGCAGTAGGTAGCCAGTATCAGAAAGCAGAAGGAAGTCATATTGAGGATCCAGTCTCCAAACAGGCAAAGATGAGCTGCCAGAATTGAGGACCATATGGAAGCTTTATCAGAAGAAACACCCCCGCAGAGCTTACAAGTCCCGTTAGGCATAATCTCCATTTTCAGTCCAGATTCTCCTCAGCTCTCCGCTCTGTGCTTAACAGCTCTGCAGACATCCCTGCCCCTCTGTCCTGGCACATTAATCAGCTGCACAAGCCCAGAGAATCTACAGCACCAATACTGAGAGTTTAGCAGAAACTGGAAGCTTCTCCCCTTGACCACAGGCAGCAGTTCGGCTCCTACATGCAGTAAACTTTGGGTGCTACCTGCCTGAGTATCAGAGTTTGAATCAGAACATGAATTCCCAGCAGGGGTTTATACAGATTTGATAAATGATGGTAAGGGTTTTGGAGATTTCTTGAATAACATAATATCCACAGAGCATACCTCAAGAAAGGAAATATTTAGCCTTCATAAAAATAGTAATAATTGAAGACATTAATCCTCAAAACAATATGAATTACGCTATATGAAATTGTCAAAGACATTTTTATTTCAGAAAATGAAAACGTAGTATTCTTCAGGGCACTGGATTTCCAAAATGCCTTCCCAGAGGACTTAATACCCATAATCCATACCATCCATCAAACAGCCTTGTAATGGTGATGATTTTAATCTATAAATAGTAGAAATCAGTAACTACTCTTACCAGCCTGCTGCTAAGAAAATGTCATTTTTTATTTTTTTTTTCCCCTCGGGATTTTTATTTTAACAAGAAATCTTCTCTTTGCATAAGACAAGTCATTGCATTCTACAAACCTAGAAAGTTTTGTATTTACATATTTTTATGTACAATAACTTTTTATTTATGATTATAATTTTGTAACGCAATATGGCGCAATGGTACTCACTTTGTGTACAAAACTCAGTGAGGTACTTGCACAGAAAAATCAAGGATATACTTGCTGAAATCCTGTTTGTCTCTATTTATTCCAAAGCCATTTTAATTTTCCCTGTGTATTTTTCTTTGATCTTCATCAGTGTTATATAAATCTAAACCTGATTTTCCTTATGTACAGCTTAAAACAGCATCTACTTTCAGAAATAATTTCACAAGTATACACTTCAACATTAAAAAAGTCTATCTATGATTCCTTGAAATTATTAATGTATTAAACTTTCTTAATCTCTCCTCATTGCTTCTTGTGGCACTTTTTAAAATGTTTTCCAAGACATTCAAGTTACTTGTTGAAAATGTGGAAGGTCTTGTCAAGAGAAACCTTTTGTCACATTCTCATCTAATATTTCAGAAAGATCCAGTGAGTTCTCCAGAAAATATAGAAGAAAAAAAATATCCAGGAGATGTCTCCATACCAAGTCCTAAACCCAAGCTCCATTCAAGAGATCTCAAAAAGGAACTCATCACGTGAGTCACAAAAAATGCCATGTTTTCCTCTGCCCTTCTAAATACTGACTATGCTGTTGTTCTAAGTGTGGGTTTGGAGTGCATTTGAGGGAGCTGAGCAGGGAGACTTCCATGACTGATCACTGCAGGTAGCTTCCTGTTGTAGCTATGCAACTCAGTAGATGTGAGTTTTGGCAACAGCTTCTTCTACACAGTTTTTTTAGCATGTTACAGGTAGTTTGTGCTAATATTTATGTAACTAAATAAACTTTATTTGGAAAGCCTTCAGTAGTTCTACTACTGAGGGTTTGGGCAGAAGTGCTGGGGACTTCTCAGATATTAAAAATGTGAAGTTCACAAGACAAAATGCAAGATAAAAAGGAGCTGCCCCAATGGTTTTCCAACCTGTAGGTAATCTGTGTTTAATTCCTTCATCTGCTTCCTTCAAAGCCGAGTTAGTCATTCTGTCCTGCTGAAAATCCAGTGGACATACAAATTCACACTCCGGAAGAAAAGGTTAATGATGTCTTTTCCCAAGTACAGAGACTCACTTTCTTAGTCTTAAGTTCCAAAATTTTGCTATCAAAAACAGCAAAGAAACCAGGACAATTCTGTTCAGTCATTTTGCACACAGCCACTTGTTTCAGTTCAGATTATTTTCAGTAAAGTTGTCCCAGACAGCTCATAACACTAGTCACTTCTTAAAATCCCAGGCTCTTCACAAAAGCCTACTGGATTCACGTCAACACCACTTTGATAACAATAGAGGGGTGGGTTTGTTTGGTTGGTTTTATTTGTTTGTTTGTTCGTTTTGTCCCCCAAACAGAATAAATCTCTCTATGCAGCTGCATTCCATATTGCTTAGTAATGATAGTCTATAATGTATCACTACAGAATCACCCAAAAATAAACGAGTTGCATCCTGTCACCCAAACGAGTTGTGTCCTGCTCCCCAGACTCAGTGGCACTGAATCAGTTAGATCTGCCTCTGTCTTTAGAAATCATATTTCGCTGGGACAAGCTTCTGTGAAGAGTGATTCTTTCACCTCATGCGTGCAGTCTGCATGTTGTCTACTCAACACATTGTATCTGCACTTGTAGTTCATGATCTAAATTGCTAGAGGTCATGTTTGTTTTGCCTCCTCTAAAACAGTTGCATACAAAAATCACTGAGTTTATTTGCTGAAGACTCTAATGGCTTTTCTTTTCTAATATTTATTCCTTTGTGATATTGACCTGTTTTGAGATGTCTGTAAAATACATTTCTAATTTCCTAAATAATAATCCCTCACAGTATTTACAAAAGCAGTGATAACCTTACAGTGTATTATTTTCACATGGTGAGTAGAAAGAGGTACCTTAAATATACCTGTCCAGAAAATTAAATAACAAAGTTTTAATGCATCAGCAGGATCTATAGACAATATAGGGATCCCACTGCATTTCTTTGATCTCACTGAACTTAGAACTCATACAGAACAATCCAGTACAGGTGGCTCCATCATGAGGAAGCTTTTAAAATGGCAAAAGTACTTGTGGAGAAAAAATTTCTGACACCATTATATGAATACCATATAATGTATTATATGCATGTGCTTTCTTTTTTTTTTTTCTTTTTTTCCATATTAATTCTCTTGACCAACACCGCACTGCTCAGTTTGGAATGGGCTGTGAAAATGACACTCATGTCCTCCTAAGGCTTTTTTACAGAATTGGAAAAGTTCATAGCATTCTGCCAGTTCAGAATAAATAGCCAGATGAGGATCTCCTGTATGCCTTACTCATGTAGCACTAGCTAAAAGCTTCTGTACAGCTTTTGGCTTGACCTTTTTAAACATGGGCCCAGTGAAAGAAGATACAACCCTTTATAAGGTGACTCTGCAGAACTAATGTTTAAAATACTTAAACATAGCTTATATAAAATAGCTTAAAATACTATAGAAAGATACATTTAACTCACCTATTCTTCCCCCTCTGCCCATAAATTGCATTTCTTGCCATCTTCGCCCTCTTGCAGAGGATTGTATCCCAATGTGATAAATGAGCTCAGTGCTATGACCAAAGACGGGTTGAGGAAAAACAGCAGTTGTAACATTTCTCCAGGTCAAACATTTTCTCCAGGAAAATGTGCTTCAACTGACATGCTTTTAGTTTAACACACAACCATAATACCTATTTCTCACTTACTTCAGCAAATAAAGAATATATGTGTTTCTAAACAAAGTGCTTTATTTTAGTCAGAGGCTGAGGGAATGATTTGGGGTATTATTATTCTCTAGTCTTTGTTACATACAAGGTCAGATCAAAACTTCAGCTCTAGGATTTATGAATTGCTGTCAAAAATTGGTAGCAATAGTGAACTTGTCCTTTCAAGAATACAAGTCATAACTGAAAAATCTATGCAAACCATGGTGGTTTCACATTACATAGATCAAAAAAATAAGGTTTTGGGTAATTTGCATTTGTGGAAATAGGATTTTTTTTGTCCGTATATGTTTCAAGTAGTAACTGAAAACTAGAATTGTTATGTAAGTTTTTTTAGTTTTTTTGTAGTGTCTTAATAGTTATGAGATGGGTAATGATGAATATGATTTCCGTAAGCACCATTATGTAAGTCATTGCAGGGTAAGCTACATGTATGTGATATAGTATACATACTCATTTCATCTTTGCATACTCATGCAATTTCTCATTACATCTTTGCATAGCTGTCCAACTCCAGGATGTGATGGTAGTGGTCATGTAACAGGAAACTATGCCTCACACCGCAGGTAAGAAACAACAGGAAACCCAAAGCAGGAAATTAAGTTACTGTTATCTGTTGTCATTTAACATTTTATAGTAACCATGGATGAGTATTCAAAAGTAATTTGCAGAAAATTGCCCATACAGTAATGTTTCCGGTTTTGTTTGTTTGTTTGTTTGTTTGTTTTCCTGTTTTTGTTATATTTTGTGAAAGTCTGAACTCAATAGACTAGATATAAAATAGAATAGACTGACTTAGGCAGGATGTGCTTATTACTCAAACTGTATGTCTTAGCAGAGACCTGTAGATAAGTCATTTAGTAAAGTTTTCATTCCCTTAAGTGTACAGGCACACTCTGTACAGATGCTGGTACATGGGATTTTAAGTGATGTTCCTGTAGATATCTCTGCAGGTGATTTTGAAATTCATAGATCTGCTAATACATTCTGTAGATGCTATTTATTTCCTTCAGAATAGCCTACTGTTAACCTGGGGGTTGAAACAATATTTTTCTTTTGGGAGCAAGGTAGAAGCCTTTTCCCAGACACACGGGCCAGATGTTCCACCTGCCCTTTATGTAGGCAACATAAAGGAAGCATTCTGTGTAATACTGGCTTGCCATGCAGGTTTAAGGAGATTTTGAAACCTCTGGCCCTGACCATATATTTTCTCAGTAACTTAAGACATACAGCTTTTATGGGCTGCTCTTCCTTTGTCAACAGCAAATATCAGTAAATATTTGAAGATTTTTTTTTTCACATTTGAAGTCATAGATTGTCTGGAGGTTGTTGTTTTAAGAAAAAAAATATTCTGTTTTAGTGAAACATTCCACATTGTTTTTTTCAGTGTTTCTGGGTGCCCATTAGCTGACAAGACATTAAAATCCCTTATGGCTGCTAACTCACAGGAGCTTAAGTAAGTATGGATAATAATAAAAAAGTTATTCTTGTTTATCTTTGACCAACATGTTCCCAGTTGCATATCTGAATTGCTCTGAGCAATTAAATATGAAATATTTCAGTGAAATTCATCAGTTGAAGCAGACTTTATTTCTCCATTTGCCTTTCTTCTTTTTTGTACCCCTTCATTTTCATTTTCATGAATTAGCTAGGACCCAAGGGAAAAAAAATATAAACACTGAGAGGCCTCTTGCAGTTTATTTCTGACTCAGATATAAAGAGGAAATATCTAACACGTGCTACTGATCTGGCAAATAACCCAGTCTGATCAGAGAAGTTAGACGAAATCCAAAAACCATACCAGAATTCTTGTATATCATTTTTTGTCATTCACTATCATGCACTATGAGTTTAATGTCACTGAAGCAGACATCAAGTCATATGATTTTGTGCTGGCATAATTCTCACCATGAAATGTCACTTACAAAAGGACTGTGCAGGCTCTGCTATATAGACAGATGTATAGGGACATATGAATATTTCAAAAATCTGTAGTCAAGAGAGGCACTGGCAACCAGTCATCTAGTTATTGAATCGGCTTTGTCAATAAGGACGTGGGAAAGAGGAAAGGATAATTAGAGTTCTTTCATAGCTTTCCCTCTGCAACTTGTAAATTGGATCCTGTAATAGATGGCTTGGAAAACTCATGAATGCATGTAAAAGGGAGAGAATCCTGTGACTGTCCTTTCTGTCCTTTAGGTTCATCCCTAGTGCAGATAGAAGAAAAACTCTGACCATGGCACTATTATGCTGGTATAATGATATTTATAGTAGGACAGACTACACATAGGATTGGCATGTGTGTTTAGTCACAAGTTAGCTTCCGAGACTAAATATAAGTTGTCTCATACTCTAGTCCAACAGCATGAACAAAAAAGATGCCTAACTGATGGTAGCTGTGGTGATGAACCTGCTGGAGATGTGGCAAATTGGTAAAGTAAGGCCACTAACTTTTTATAGCCAAATAATTAAAGCAGTTCCCAAAGCCAGGGTAAACTGACAGATAGGTAAACTGACACACAGGCACAATACTTTTGAGCTTTTAGATCACTGAGTCTCAAAGGTATAAAGTCTAGTTTCAGTATGTTTTGAAAAGAGCAGCACATGAAGCAGGGAACTGACTTGTGAAAATGCTGACAAATTTGAAATCATTTGCTGAGTCATATATATTTGTCCCTGCTTTTGTTGGCTTTCTGCCATACATAGACACTCACACAAATATTTTGAATAGTTGCTCCTCATGCAGCCCCTCCCCCCATATTCATGTGTGAATAAGGAAATTTGCATACCAATATGGTTATTTTTCCACTAAAGCTTCTAGAGTTTTGGTCATGCCATAAGGAAAGAGGAGCAACAGCATATGACTTAAATGACAAACTGCACATTGTACGCCATGTATAATAAGTGAGTTGTGAAAGACAAAGTCAAAGTTCATGAACATTTCACAGACAGAAATATGTTGCATAACGCACTTAGCATTTAATTTCAATTAGCTAGAAAAAGAGCAAAATTCAAAATCTGTTCACAGACAATTTGCAAAAGGGAAAAGGGCTAAATAAAATTATTTTCCACAAATGTACCACTGTATTCTAGCTTCCTGCAAACATTATTCAGGTGAAATTTTAAACAAAACTCTGATTTTGAAAAGGGTAGACTAAATGAAATCTAATGCCAAAAGCTGCAATGCATACCATACTGGTGTAGTATAGCAATATCAATTGTTGGTTTTACTTCACAGGGATGTGAGCAAAGGGCATAAATGTTCATAGAATCAGGCCACCAAAGTACCCTCATGTAGTTAGTTGTGAATATGAAAAAGCTGTGTATTTTTTCCAAATGTTAGTCATGTTTACTTTGCCAGAATCAAGACAGGATTTTGGCTTTAACTGTGAATCTCTAAGCCAGCAAAGATACAAGGCTTCCATGTGATCTACAGTTTGAAAATAAGGAAGATCTGTTCAAAAAGTGAACTTTGGAGTTAGATTCAATAAATTTTATATCTGAGGATTCTCGCTGCAGAGTGCAATCTAAGCTGGTCAAATTAAAATATACAAATGTTGATAATGACTCATGGATTTTAAAGCTATAAGGGAGAGTTGTGACTATTAACTTGATTCACACTCTCATTTCACCAAAGAACTGCTTCAAAAACCTTAAAGAAGTTTAAAAGTGCACTTTAGAAAAATATCTTATTACATTTCAGAAACTTTAGGGAATAGATAGAGTGTCCTATCCTCAGATTATTTGTTCTACAGGTTAAATATCAATTATTAGGAGAGATTTTACCAGTTCTTCTAGATAGGTTTCATACAAGTTGATAGATATATATATTCCATAAACAACCTCACATATTCTCTAGTCAATACCTTTCTTATCTGACCTCTGTGGGATTTCCATAACTAAAGTGTCTATCTAACTATTTCTACAACCTTTACAGTGAGTAAAAGTGTCAGAAATGCGGCTAGATCAGCAGCTTGGTATATCAATTTTATGTGAAGTTGTAGTTCATCTACCTAAAGATAGAGCAACCCTCTTCGAGTAGGGCACAAAATTATAGTACTCAGTGCATGGTTACAAACATTTATGTGTGAAATCACTGTAAGATTTGTTCTTAGAAAACCGACTTGATGTATAAGAGAATCTGTAACCTACACTGACTTGAGAGCTGACATCTTTTAGCTTGAGCTCTTGAGGCCTCTGATCCTCCAAAATAAATCTGTTTTTCTTGGCTCTGTACAGGATTCCATAACAGAGGGTGACTCCCTGAGATAAGGCACCAGTCCAAACTCATCAGCCAGTTAAAAGCTGATGAAGATCCACAGTATTACTGACTGGAAGGCAATACACTGTTGGTGCATCTTGTATTGTGGACTTTCACAGTCCATACAAAATTATAACCAATATTTAAAAACCCTGACCCAGTGGTCAAGATCAGGAATCTTACTAATGAAGGTTCTTACAAATCTGTCAGTAATCTGCCTAAAACATCATCTTTTAATCAATATTGAAATTATCTCACTCTCATATCTTTAAAAACTACTTTTAAATCTTTAAAGAATACTTTAAATACTAATCCGGTTGTTCAATCTAACCACTGTCAGGAGTGGCAAAGGCAGATGGGGAGATTCAAAATTAGCTCACTGTCTTGTTTAAGTCCATAACTCTCAGACTCATGATCTGAATGTGTCCCATAAAGAGCTCTGGATGAATTAAAATCCATGTCCAGTCTATGTGGACAGCTCTTCCATCTGTGATCATCTGATAAAACAAGTAGCCAAAATTAATACCCATAGTATTTGGCAGGTATTCTGGTTTTACTTATGAGCATTCATGCTCTCCAGACATCTGCCCTTGCTGCATGCTCCACATAACATTGTGCCCAGTCCTTGTCCCATGCTCATACAGGTCAACATTTAGTTCTACAGTCAAGCATATTTGGCACTCTGCAACCCACACCTCTACCTTCACTGTCAGTGTGAAGCATAGCATTCTGCCAAAGTATTTTGTTCAGAAAATGTCATCATGAAATGTTTTGACATTTAAATAAAAAAGATTCTCCTTTATTCAGTTGAAATTATTTGCTGAATTCCACTTGAATCAGTGAATAAATTTGGTCATGTCCAAAAGAAATCATAATTTTGACAAATTTATCATTTACAGAGAAACATTTTTACATATTCTGTTAAGAGATACACCTGCATACTCAGATGTGACATTACAATTATATTTGTAGGTGTTTTCCATGGCAGCCTACCAACAACCTGATTAAATCACTCATCTCCTCTTCTCAGGACAGATTCAGTAACAACTGAGACCCTTATGAGAGTATTGAACAGCGCAAGCTTCCTTAATGTTTGTTTGGCACTACTCTTCCTGTTATTCTGATACTCTGTAAAAATCATAGAATTCAAAAGGCCCTTAGGGATAGTTAACACAAGAACGTAGTGCTGTACAACACAGAAATGTAGAAATGGCTGGCACAATTTCTAAAGGTAAATATTTTGCTTATACTGCTTTGTGTGTTGAGGCATGATTCTCTTCTAAAACCACAAGCACACACAAACAAAAATTCAATACCCTCAAATGAAAACAAAACAAAACAAAAAAAAAACACTCTCTGAAAAATTACTTTCAGAGATGGAAGGTCCTGTCCCAAAACCTGCAGAAGTCAATGAAAAGATCTACTGACTCCTGTGGGCTTTTGGAGCACATTTTTCATGCACTACTAGTGAGTGCAGAGCCTACACTCCCAGACCAACTGTAATGACAGGCAGGAATGTTTCTTTAAATTGTATGGACATTTTATTATTAAACATTCATACTCGTAAAGGCTTCTGCACATTGCACACATTGCACACATACACAAAAAACCCTTAAAGATGGGACATAAACATAATCTGATTGCCAAACTGAATACCCAATTGAATCTAGTGTTAGATATAGTCCTGAGGTATGGTTACAGTGCTAGAATATAGAAACCACTACATTCATATTCTGGCTATTACACTAACTCTATTGATGTCCAAAAAAGTAAAACAACTTTTCTGCTTCCATTTTCCCTGCTGTAAATACTGGCAAAGGGCTTATTTATATCTGTATCTGTATGTAAACATCAGACGGATAACAAACATGTAACAGTAAATTTACAAATAGATCTGTATCAATCTGCTTTTTTTTTTTTTTTTTTGTAATGTTGACCCTGTACAAGGAATAATGTTCAGTGAAAACAGTGCTATGAAGTATTTAAATGTACATATTTTATGAAAAATGTCATTTTTCTTACTAAAATTCAGTTATAAAAGAAAAAAAATAAAGCAATTTTCTCATTTAGAAAAAAAAATAAATAACTAAGAACTAGTTTTAATTATCCAACAAAAGCTGTGTTGTTCTTTCTTCCACCCAAGACAAAATGCACCAGGTACATGTTGTTTACTGTTATCTTTGAAGTCATGTTTTGTAAGCTCCCTGTCTTATTTTAAAGGTGCCCTACACCTGGTTGTGATGGCTCTGGCCATGTGACTGGGAACTATGCATCACACAGAAGGTAGGAATTGTCCCATGTTTTGGGACTGCAATGGTTGGTGTTCTTGCCAAGCAGCATCAAGAGAAGTGGCTTTTGTTCTGTGTGTTTCTTTCAGCTTATCTGGTTGTCCCCGTGCCAGGAAAGGTGGTATCAAAGTGACTCCTACCAAGGAAGAAAAAGAAGACCCTGAGCTAAAGTGAGTACAAAAACACAGGTCTACTAGCTGTGAAAGGAGAAAAAAAAAAAAAAAAAAAAAAAAAAAAAAAAGAGTTCAGGAGTTGATACATTATAGGAAATAACCTACTTAATCTGAGCTATCTGAGAATATGCCCCAGAGCTGGAGCCAAACCAGCTTCACCAGTTTCTGCTTCTGGTGAAGCTGATGGAGTCCATCAACTTGGAGCTTAAGCAGTGAGGAAGGATTGCTGTATTTGTTTGCATTGTTTCTATTGTTTTAAACAGTAAAATTTTCACTAAAAGCAAAAACTGAAAACTCAGTAGAAATTCACTGCATGACTTACTTGAGTGTGGATTCCATTAAAAACAGTAAGTGATAACACTCAATATTGTACTTTATGCTTGCTAATGATAGGAGAGAAAGCATAACACTGACAAAGCAGCACAAAAATAAATAGCTCCAGTGAAGCCGCACCTCAAGTACTGTGTTCAGTCTGGGGCCTCTCACTACAAGAAGGACATCGAGGCCCTGGAATGTGTCCAGAGAAGGGCTATGAAGCTGGTGAAGGGCCTAGAACACAAGTCCTGTGAGAAGCAGCTGAGGGAACTGGGGTTGTTTAGCCTGGAGAAAAGGCAGGCTCAGGGAAGACCTTATTGCTCTCTACAACTGCATGAAAGGAAGGAGTGGGGAGCTGAGGGTCAGCCTCTTCTCACGGATAACTAGTGATAGGACTAGAGGGAATGGCCTCAAGTTGTGCCAGGGGAGGTTTAGGTTGGAAATTAGGAGACATTTCTTCTCAGAAAGAGTAGTCAGGCATTGGAACAGGTTGCCCAGGAAAGTGGTGGCATCACCATCCTTGGAGGTGTTTAAGGAAATGTTGGATCTGATGCTTAGGGACATTGTTTAGTGGGTGATATTGGTAGTAGGGTGATGGTTGGACCAGATGATCTTGGAGGTCTTTTCCAACTTTAATTATTCTATGATAGATAGATGGATGGATGGATAGATAGATAAGTAGAGAGATGAATAAAACTAACTTACTTTGCAAGTATGTGCATGAGACAGTACAAGTTTTCCAGATATAAAAACCTACCCTCTGCTTCATGCCAGAAACATAGATAGAGAAAAGAGAATGGTGACTTTTCATACACTTGTAGATTGTGATTTATTGCCTGTGATAGAATTTCAAAATTCTTTTCTGGTAAAACAATATCTAAATGAATTGTTTAGTTTCTTAGGCTGTCCAAGTGCACTTGAAATTGCCTAATCTTAAAATCAGCTGAATTCCCAAAATATCTTGACATGAATTGGATGCTCAGGTAGAGTGAGTCCCAGGAGACCGAGTCTTAAAAAATAGTGCAAAGTGGCATAGGCAGCTGGATGTGTTTTCTCAGACTTTCTTGAGACTGTCTTCACCTTCTATCTCTATTGAAAACATGGGTTCTTTTGCTGTGTTTCTTTAGATGTCCAGTGATAGGCTGTGATGGCCAAGGTCACATATCAGGTAAATACACTTCTCATCGCACTGCTTCTGGTTGTCCTTTGGCTGCCAAGAGACAGAAGGAGAGTCCTGTCAATGGGTCTTCACTATCCTGGAAACTGAACAAACAAGAGCTGCCACACTGTCCTTTGCCAGGCTGCAACGGGCTGGGTCATGTTAATAATGTTTTTGTCACCCACAGAAGGTATAACTTTGTGTTTTCTCTTTTCATTTTCCTTAACATTCCACTGTTGAAATGGCAACAAATGAGGTTACAGTCTGAATAAATTGTGCTGGTCGTTTAAGTAATGAGACAGCTTACATTGCAGCTGATATTGGTCAGAATAAGTTTGAGAGAGCTGGGATAAACTTTTAACTCTTATTTTATGTTCCCATTACAATGTGACTTTCCAAGTTCTTTTCTTCAGATTACCACAGTTTCTATATGATTTAAAATTTAACAGAGTTCTTCCTTAGGCAAATATGGAATTGTATCTATATATCTTTTATAGAAAATGCAAATATCATTGAAATGTCAACAGAAAAGATTTAGCAAGAGGAATAGCTGCATTCATTTAATCTTTCTACCAGTTGAAAAGCTGTTTTCATAAACTTTGTATTTAAATAGCTAGAACCGCACACACACAAAATGTGTAGAATTCTTATGGGTTACATCAGTTTGCAGTTACATCAATCTTAAAACAAAACTATTCTTACAAAGTAGAAAAAACATACCAGTAACAATAAACACCAGGATTTTATGTATCATTGTGAAAACATGAAATTATTTGAACATGTTGAATTGATGTTACTCAAAGTACATGGCTTCAGAATTATTACCTGGTAAATTTTGGTCTTTCGCATATAATGGCAATTAAATCTCTATTCTATGCCTCCTTTGCTTTTTTTTTTTTTTTTTTTTTTTTTTTTCTAACATTCTGAATCAACTTCTCCAAGAATGTCTAAGATGACTTGAACAAATTCAGTTAGAGTAAGTGCAGTGTGATTCAACAGAACTCCATGTTAAAAATTTACAGCCTTTGAACTCTGTTTTTTAAAGGCCCCCCATCAAACTCTGTTACTCTTACTCTTTCCTTTCCTTTCAACCCTTTGTATTGATGAGCCGCTCCTGTTTCTCTCTCTCTCTTTTTTTTTTTTCCCCCCCTTCTCAGCCTCACATCTGGAAGTCCCAGCGTGGCTTTGCCATAGCCCACTTCCAGTTCAGGACTAGACTTGTTTTTTAGTTATTTGGCTGTAAACTCCACAGAAATACACAGTTACACAGAGCTCTTAGTTCAGCTGTTGAGACAATGATCCAGTTTGGGTGACCTGTTGGCAGGCCTCTCTGCTACAAGCTGCTGCATCCTTGCTGAATCTATCAGCAGCAGAGTCAGATTGCCTGCTCTGACCCTACCTCTCCTTATGAGGTGTTTGCTGCTGGAAAGCTCCCAGTCCTCAAATACAGCTACCCAGGAGGAAATGCGCACCATAAGTCTCTAGGTGAAATTTTAAACAGCCTGCATGTGAGCTTTTAATGCTATCGCCTTATCTATATGGAGCATGTAGTGGAATCAGCCCATCCAAAGAATGCTGAAGGATAAATTAAAGAGTTTTGAACTGCTCATATGTAAAATTATAGAGTCCTCTCTGTAATGGAGAAGAAACATGCAAAGCAGTGGATTTGTCCAGTTACTTTCTTTATGAGCTGTATCCTATGCTAAGGTGTTTTCATTATGACACCGCTTTAAGTTGGGGCTAATTAATTTATTCTAAGCAATATGAAAGCTTCAAGCCAATAACATAAAAAGTATGTCCGCTGATTGCAACTCACACATACGGATGATTTCTGTCCTACTTAAGGCTGGATTACACTCAAGATCACAGCATTAATATAGTTTCATGATATTATATTATATTATATTATATCCTTTCATAGCACACTTGAGATCCAACAAGTCAAACATAGTTTTGAGACCTTTTTCCAGTTAGTTATCAGCTCTGGACAGAGAAACTAAACAGTATTCCAGAACTGGAGAACTAGCACATTTCCTTGTATGGCTTTTAACTAAGCTGGCAGGAAGCTAACTTAAACCTTCAGCAGTTTTTACTTTTTTATTTTAAAAAGTCTGTTAAGAAATTTTGTTTCACACACACACACAAAAAAAAAAAAAAAAAAAAAATCCTGCTAGGATAGGACAAATTTTTTCTTCACTTCTTACTTGGTTACATCTGAATACAAATTCCAAATCCTTGAGCCAGTTCTTCAGCTTATAGGTGTTTCCTTATTATTTATAAAGATAGTATTACAACAGTGCAATTCATCTTAGCCCTTTAGTGGGCTATAAAAATTGCCTCAGGTAATTACCATCTGATGAAATTGTAAGCATTGAAATAACAAAATGTAATTAAATGTGAACAGTGGTTAAAAAGCAAACTGATTATATAATAGAACAATTCAAAAAAAGCTATTACAGTCTATAGGATATACCCAGAGTTAATATTGTATCAATCATTATTATGTATCAACAAAATGATGCAATAGTTGTGCACCACGGAAAGCATCTCATTAACTAATTGTTTTTAAGAATGGTAAACTTGCCATCTTAAACAACCATACTGCCCCTTTCCTCTGAGCAACAATAGTTTATTTGTTTATAAGTGGTGGAACTTCAAGAATTCTGTAAATGCTTCTCCATGCAACTTGATAATAGCTCCCAATGCTATTTTGATTATTCTGAAAGTGTTGTTTACTTATAAGTTGAGATTTCTGTGCCAATTTTCAAGCTGGAATATACAGTTAAATAGCTCTTTATGAGTTATGTCATTCCCTGAAGCTATGCTATAATGGCAATCGTGACGTGACCTTAGGTACAGAGGTCTGTCCAAGTGCATGATAATATTGCCTGAAAGGATTGTTGCTATTTTCAAGTCGGTGCTAATGTTTTTTTTTCCTATATGTTTCAGCCTGTCTGGTTGTCCTCTGAATGCACAAGCCATAAAAAAGGGCAAAATTTCAGAAGAATTAATGACTATCAAGCTTAAAGCAAGTGGTGGTAAGGAAATTTGTAAAAGATGATGGCATTTATTTAGATAGAAGGGCCCTGACTCCCATTTATACTTATGCCCCTTTATGCCATTCTATCATTAATTCTCACTCCTTTCAGTTGTCTCTAACAATAACTAAACTTGAATTAAAAAAATCTTTGCATGAGAGAAAAAATTATTTTCATTTACCTCATGATAACTCAACATTTGTCATATGCTCTCATTTTATCTCAGAACATTTTTTTTGTTTGTTTGTTTGGAGACAATTTTAATTGTGTAATTAGTAATAAACAATAGATGCAGATCAGGCAAACTAGCTGACATTACTAATGACTAATGACTAAAATAGAAGAGAGGAAAACTGGATGTGGAAATTGACTTCTCCCAACTTGAATACAACATGGTTTAGTTTTAAGTGTACAGTGTTTTGACAACTAAAAGTAAAGGAACAACTACCAAATAGGTATAGGGGGAAATATATAGGAATCTGCTTTATTATACCATGTTCTTTAAATAGATAAGAGACAGGAATAAGAGAACTTTGTCTTTATGCCTCCAAATGCTGAACAAAACAGCTGTGTCACACTGGACAAGAGTTTGCTTCGACATGCCCCATCTCTGTCCACACTACCTCTTGGGCAGGGACTGCTACTGATAAATTTCCCAGTTTGACTTGCTAGCAGACTCGGTTCTGGGCTGTAGGTTTTAAAGCAGAAACAACAACTACTGTACTTTCTGAAGGCAGAGTTTGTCTCATTGTGACAGTAAGCAGAAAGAAGGATATGCATTGCCAGCAGTCATAGTTGCACAGTATTGTGCAGGACAGGGCTTTCAGTAAAGAGCTGAAGATATTTTTTTTTACGCTACCTAAATTGTGAGGATGTAAAAGTCCTCCTATTTATTTTTTTTTCCCTGTAATGCGTTTTAGCTTCTTGATAGTTTCCCTTTTGCCATCATTTAGATTTCGCTATTTATCACACCTATCTAAGACTGTGCTTCTGCCAAATAGAGATTTGCCCCCACAGAACTTCTTGCAAGATCAGAAGCAGATACAGATAAGCTTCCTGAAGTCAGCAGTTATACTATTGGAGATGTTATCCTGGGGTTGTCCCTGTAAAGGAGGCTTGCTGCTACATTTTGTTTAAAACTAAAACAAAATTGTAAATACTCCTTCATGTTTCGTTATATATGTTCCTCTTCGCAGCATTTCCAGAAGTTTTTTCCTTTCTCCTTTCTCTTTCTTTGAGCTTGTGTTTGCATGTTGTGCTAGAAAGAAGAAAAAAAAAAAAAAAAAGAAATGAGAAACACAAAATCTCAGAAAGCATTAATTATGCCTTACATGTTTCAGTTTATATAGATGCTTTAAAGTTAGGAGAAAAAAAAATACAATAAAAGCAAAGTCACAGACAATTTAAGGATCAGTCATTTGATCAAAAGCCTGTTACCTTCCTCTTATTCAGTAACAGCATACCTTGCTACTCATATATCTATTTTTATGTAGACACTTTAAATCTGATATTGGTATTTTTAACTATTTCCAGGTATTGAAAGTGATGAAGAAATCAGACACTTGGATGAGGAAATAAAGGAACTGAATGAATCCAATCTTAAAATTGAAGCTGATATGATGAAACTTCAAACCCAGGTATGACATCAAAGCCAAAGTTTTAACTATTTCTTATGCTATTTAAAGACAACAAGTAGATAAAATATGTAAATTATATGTTTAAATGCAGTTATTCTTGTGTGGGCTCTTCACTCTGTAGCAATTAAAACTACCCAAATCCTACACACTTTCTTTGTCAAGCTCTTTTGTTTGTTTGTTTGCTGTAAATAAGCAGCAAATTCCTGGTTATTGTCATAAAGATCTGGTGAGTGATAGGCTAATGGCAGTTCAGAGCTAATCTCGGTGAGCAGAAAAAAAAAAATATATATATATATATATTTATAAAACAAAACATTTGTTTTCCTTTGTTGACCAAACCTTTGTTGAGCAAACCACAGAGTCCCATGACTGCTGTAAGAACCCGGGTTAGGGAGGGCATCACCTCTTACAAACATGCTCTGAATCTTACTGCAAATTGATTTTGTACCTAAAACAATCTAGTTTAGTTTACTCACTGTCTATTTTTTAGTTTACTCACTGTCAAACTATTTAAATAGTTTGAATTTTGCCTGCAGGCAACACCTGGTAAAGGATGGATGCCTTTTGCTAACTTGTACAGCAGATTAGTTTGAGGGAGAGCTAGAGAAAAGAGTTGTTCACTGTCATTCTTTTGTAAACTGATGGGATTGAATTGCCTCCAGGTGCTGGTTGTGGTTCTGTGGAGTGAGCCAGGTATGTTCCTCCACACGGAGATTCCTGCATGCACCTGTGGAGTCACCTGGGCAAACCAGGTCAAAGCACGAGCAAAAACTTGCTTAATATTTTAGTGACACTACAAACTGGAGAAAAAAAGTTCTTAAATAAGAACAGGTCTGGAAACTGCATGTAAATCTGAACTGATCCAAAACAGAGTGCAGCCACACCCCTCTGTATTTGCACCTTCCTGGCTTGTATGCAGTGCTGATTCATGCTGTTTTTGTAACAGCCACAGCATGTGTAGTTTAAATACGGGTGGAGTTTATGCCACCTGTGCTGAATCTAAATGATCAGGCTTCACACTGCAAAAGTTGCTGAGATATCTATTCCAAATTGAATGTCAGTGAGGGTTTTTGTGTATTTTTTTTTTCCATAACTTCTGGACTTCTATACACTTTTTTTTTCTGTACACTTTTTTTTTTTTTTTTTTTCTTTTTGTCTCTCCTTGGTCTCACTTTGCTATTTGCACAGAGATGGCCTAATTTATTTCAACAGATTTCTTCCCCTCTCCCCGCCCCCAAATTGCTCCCTGGTGAAGACAGCCTGATCAGCAAAGCGTGAACTACAGCTGAAATAACATGTTCCCTGTATGGCTTTTCTCTACCTCCATTTAGTCTTGTCTGGCCAGAAGTTAGGCTGCCTCAAGCATGCTCCAGACAAGAGGCCTCAGTGGGGTGCAGGCAGGCAAAATGGTTCTTCCCCCGGGGACAGTCCTGGTGCATGTCAAAGACTAACCTGCCCACAGCAAGAAAGAGATTTAAGCAAGACAGAGGGATGGAGTCCTAACAAGAAGAGGGTGGGCAAAACACCTGTGGACCTGGCTCCATCACTCCCTGCTTTGCAGGGCCAAGGGCTGCCACCACAGGGGAGCTGGGCAGCAGGGACTATTGCTCCCCTGCCATTGTCACCTTCAGTTTTTCAGCGCTGCTTTTGACATAAAACCCTTAAGGGCTCAGCGTATGCCCACCAGGTTTGTGCTAAAAGGACACCATTTTGCTACCTCAGGTGCTTTTTCCTGCTGTTTCTAAAAACCCTGTGTTTCCATTCTGTTGGTTGGAGATCATCTTTGCAATTGTGTGCTCAACCGCTCAATTTCCTTCCCACTGTATTTTTCTCCTGTTGTTTTCAGCCCTGTCACTAATCCCAGGCAGCTCACAGCTCTGCCCTCCACCCAGGAGCAGGACAGGAAAGTAGCACAGCTGCTAATAGCGTTGTCACTGCCATTGTGGTCGATCAGCAGGGGTGCTGTAAGAGCAGGACAGCAATGCAAACATCAGCCTCCTTTTTCCTTCCTTCCACCACCCCTGAGGCCACACTCTCTATCCCAGCTCAGCACGGACCCCTCCTTCTCTGAGCTCATTTCCATGCTCCTCCAACCATGGTGCTTTGCCAATGCAGTGATTCATTGTGAACCTGCAGCAAGGTCCATTGGTTCAGAGCAAACTACCACCTTGTTGTGACTATGCTGTGGACTGGTTATATCCATCCTTAAAAAAAGTGCCTGAATTTCAGCTCCACTGTTGCCTCTCTCACAAAGAAGTGCTGGCCAGTTTGGGTTCAAACTGCAGTTACAGCACTGCCAGGAGTCCGTGTGACTGTGTGCCTGTGTTTTGTAGATCACGTCTATGGAGAGCAATTTGAAAACAATAGAAGAAGAGAACAAACTCATAGAGCAGAACAATGAGAGCCTGTTGAAGGAGCTAGCTGGCTTAAGCCAAGCCCTCATCTCCAGCCTCGCTGACATTCAACTTCCACAGATGGTAAGACCACAGCCAGCAGCTTCACACCTTCTTTGAGTCTGCTTTGCCAGCATCTGAAGCAGCTGAGCAAGCTCAGGGACCAGCAGGAGTGCTGTAGATGCAGTACTGGACAGCAGAGCTCTCCTTAGCCTAACTTACTCTTCAGAGATGCTGGATCATGAATTCTGCTTGCTAATAGTCTCAGTTGCTTCCAAGACCGAGCCAACGCTGGTGTTTCTGCCCAGTACTGCAAGACACTCCCTATCCCTCCCTATCTCAATGTTTACCCTGCACAAGGTGTGAAAATTTCACAAGAATCTGTATTCACTGTTAGCTCCTAAGTCAGAATTTTTACCTGTTTCATCCAGCTCAGTGCTGTGATTCTTCTGGAATCAGCAAAGCCTCTCAAAAACTCCGCATCCTGTATGTCTTGCAAACACAGACCAAATCCACAAAAGGTTGGTCTACAGAATTTCAGTCCCCTTTCCAAATCTCAAGAGAAACTCTGGGAAATTAGGTGAGGACAGGTTTATGAACATCAGCCATATTCCCAGAGTCTCAATAGGAAAGGCCTCAATAGAAAAGCAACTTACACTGAAGATAACATCTCCAAGCTCTTTTCTTGCTAGAAGTGTGTGTGGTTGCACACAAAACTCCATTTCTACAAATCCTTCATTAGTATGGATGACCATCAGGTTTATAACTTCTCCCCTCTTGCCATATCACTGCTTTTCCTTGCTTTGGGGTTGGGTGTTTGTTTGTGGCGGGTTTTTTTTGTTTGTTTTGTTTTGTTTTTGCTTTAATTTTATCTCCTACAATTATAATCTGTTTTGTCTTCATTTAGGGGCCAATCAGTGAACAGAATTTCGAAGCATATGTAAATACACTCACAGACATGTACAGCAATCTGGAACGGGACTATTCCCCCGAATGCAAAGCTCTGCTGGAAAGTATCAAACAGGCAGTGAAGGGCATCCATGTGTAGGATGTGAAAGCTGCTGGGCAACAGAAATTACTTAACAGCAGTAAACTCCAGATGGATCTGTTAGGAGTTCATGTACTGCTAAGGGGTGTAGGTTGCCATGCTGCATTTACAATTGCAACATTGCACTATTTTTTTCCCAGCTGACTTAAAAAAAATAAAAAAGAAAAAGAATAAAAACACAACAGACTATTTGTATTAACAGCAATGCACTCTGTTAGTATTTATTTCAGTACAATTCCTTTTTTTTTCTTCTTTTGCACTCAGTTTTTGTAAAGTGAATGTAAAAAGTGTGTGCGACTATTTTTTATATTTTTTATTTATTTCTAATCAAAGAGTTTTGTTGTTTTTGTTTTTTATCTTTTAACAGCATTTTTGCAGCCTGCCATATTTTTACAAATGTGTTTATTAATTTATTTTCCAATGGGATTTTAAATAGACTGAAAGTTATACTGTAAATTAAATAACTTGCTGGGTTTGTACAGGAAGAAAAAAAATATGAAAGTTACAAATGACTGAACTGTGGTTCTAGTTTTATTTTCCTCACATCCTGCTTTTTTATAATGGCTTTGTATCAGAAATGGGTTTGCTGTAACGTTGAGATGTGAAGATGCACGGAATGAGAAGATAAATGGTGCCCACTAGTGGGGAACTCGGGCTCTTTAAAAGCACAGTATGCTGGAAAACAGTGTGTTAAAGAATACGTTAGCAATAATGAAATATAGCAATCAGCAAAGCACTTGACTTGGCTGTGTGATTTAGCCTATGCGAATGATTATTTAAAATGTTTCAAGAGAACTTCAGATTTATTTTGCCACTGCAGTTTTTTTCAGAGTCAGCTCATGGAGGGAAATGACAATTATCTCTAAACAAGAATGATAATTTGATAGGACTGGTACTCTTTTGGTATGATACATTGAGGTTTTAACCAAGTGACCAGTATTGCTATGGATTTGAAACTGAAAAATGCAAACACATCCCAAGCTGAAGATTTTGTACATAACGAATCAAACACATCTCCCCCTGAAATGGCATTCAATACTGGTTTGAACTTACGGCCGTGGAGAAGGCAACAGTCTGGAGAGGAATGTTACTCCAGTGCAGTTGTGGTTGCCCTTCTCTTTGAATGAACTGTAGCAACACGCTGATTGGTTTCTCCCATCCTTATTCACCAAGACTAGTCTGACACTGCATTGGTTACCAGTCATTCAGTAGGGTACCAGGCACTACAGGGCATGCAGGCACAAGGGATGGGGCCACGCAATGGTGCAGAGGTGCTCATGCATGTTCCCCTCACCAGTTAGCCTGGGCACAGAGTTTCTGAATCCGTCAGAAATTAGCAGTTGCTATAACCGAGGCAATGTCTATTTCAGGGATTGTAAGTAATTAAGCATTGTTTCAGAAGTTTTTTTTATATTTATTTTTTTTAAGAAAAAGGTATAAACAACCAGCTAAACTGCCTTTTTTGTATGCACACACACCTCATGTGCATATGTGCCTCAGTGTAAATGTATACATGGATCTAGCGTGTGTTTAATTTTTCCGTGCTATAATGAAAGTGTTTATTTTTATTAGCCTCATTTATATTTAGATTGAATATGATGGCATTCACAGGCTTGACATATACAATTATATTATTACTGTTCCTGCACAAAAGTACTATTCAAAAGTGATTCAACTCTCATGCACTGTGGTCACTGTTCTGCATTAGGTGGGGCTTGCTTTTTGTTTGAGGGTTGATTCAACTCTTCAATACTAGTTTAGACAGGGGAAAATGTATGTTCTTAGAAGCTGTGTTTATTTTTAAATGGATTTTTCAAAAGCTACCATACGTGCTGTCTAATATAAATAGGAGGACGCCAAACAAAAAAATTTGCTATTAAAGTTACTGTACTTGCTAAAAAAAAACAAAAAGTGAACATTTGTTATACTTGTTAAATGCATACAAAATGAGTTCACTCATTACAAAGACTAAAATTTAATTTACTAAATATTTTAACAAATTTGTTATATATTTTATTTAAGTAAAAAAAAATATCTTACTGACCTATGTATTTATTATTATGATTTACTCTGGCTTCAGGTTAATTTATCTGTGTTTGGTTGTTTGATCAGGATGTTCTGTGAAGTATGTTTGTATTTATTTCCCTCCCTTGTACTTGATGTGTTTTGTAACGTGCACTGATTTTTTTTTCTTTTTCTTTATATATTTTTTTTTGTGTTTAAATGCATTGATGAGCTATACTGTAAATTAGACCTTTTGTAAAGAGCAATGATGTATGCATTTTTTTAATTTGGAGTAGTTTGTATACTGTTTCTTCATACAATTAATATTTCTTACATCAAAACAACAAAATTGTGTTCTGTGCTGTACATTTGGTGTATGGTAGGAAATAAAAATTGATAATGAAACATTTCAGCAAGTTTGTTGTTTTTTTTAGCCTCTAGATGCTGACTTGTATTACACATTCTTAACTGCACCTGGCACTATACAATGTGTCAGATGTTTTACTTGCTTTGTGTACAAAATGTGTCATCCCTGTAAGTAAATTTCTGGTATAAATAATTTAATTAATGTTTTGCTTTGTCAGTTGGAAATAAGGAGGAGAAAAATGGAACTGCTTAAGACGTCCTTTTCACTTCTGAAGGAAAAAAAAAAAAACGTAAAAAATCACTGCATTATTTAATGCATTGTTTTCTTGGCAGTTGTAAGCTTCATTTATACTGATAAAGTATGGGATTTGTGCTGACCTTTAACAGCTGGTAAATGATGTTTAAACATAAAAGCCACTGTAAAGTTTCCAGCAGTTCGGAACCGCCCACTGTTCCAGTGCAATTTTCTCCTAAGACATTTCCAGTGCTTAGACATTGCACAAATAAAAATCTGCTCCTTTTAGAAAGACAATATTTCCAGTATCTAATGGACTTTTTTTTTTTTTTTTTTTTTTTTTTTTTTTTTTCCCCACTACTAGTTGTAGCAAAAACAAGACATTTTTGTTTAGGCTGCATGGTAATACCTACAGGATAATTCTTAGGATAAATTCTAGGATAGGATAAAATGTCTCAGATTCAAACTTCCCATGGATAGATCAGAAATATTTTTATTTGGAAAACAAGGTAAATTTAAAGCACATAATTATATTTTTGAGTAGACATAGCTAAGAATCATAAGCCAGAATGAACTATGGCACTAGCAAAATTGACAAGTTCTGCATTCAGATAGAGCATATCAAGAATAATTGTTCTATATCTATGACCATAAAAGTGGGGAAAGAGAGTGCTAACTGCAGTAAAAATACGTATGTCCCATTGATTGAACTAATTGGAATGGAATTGAAGTTTCAAATGTCAAAGAGAAGGGTGAAGAGCAAGAACAGTCAATATCTGCTGTCCTGTCAGCTCAAGAGGTCTATAACCTGTCTCTTAACTGCTCATGGAAAAGGTTTTTGAGACCATGATGTAGAAATCAGCTTCTGTTTTCTACTGCAATCATATTTCTATTTACTAATTAAGCACCTCTTCTTTCCTGCTGGTTTAGTGTATCTATCTAATTACATCATGTCTTTTCCACTCAGAGCCCCTTCATTGTACTTATATTGTACCTTTTCTTTATTATTATTATTTATTTATTTATTTATTTATTTATTTTTAACAAACTCAGAGTTTCTTGATTGGAATTTGTAATCTTGCAGTGATGCAGAGTCATGACAGAAGATAGCTCCTTCATCTGTTCGTGTACAATTTATTCTAACTGCCTTGGCATTCATGCTATGCTTAAAGTTTGCTTATTGATTCTTGTAGCTACATTACTTGGATGTTTATAGGAGATCGGCAGCAGATGAAGTCCTTTGCTCATCTCACTCAGGACACCATGGAATGACAGAGCTCCATTTAGCTTTTGTGTAATGTAGGACAGTGACCCAGTTTTATTACCTTTCAATATCTTATTCTGGCTTGGTTTTCTTCTGTCTCTGTTGCTCTAGTAAATCTTAGACAGCCAAGCTTACACATAATTTTGTCAAAGATTAGTCTGATTTCCTGTCTGACTTCATGCTACAAATTGCTTCAACTGCATTTTTTCTTAAATGAATACTCCCCCAGACATTGTCCAAGTAAATCTCAGGAATTTCCAGTTATATGATAACACTTACTATTTAGGTTGCTGTTATTCCTGAATACTTCTGAAAGTATTACTGTGCAAGATTTTTCCAAACCAGATACTGATTTTCGTGCCCAGCCTCAGCTTCCTTGAAGAGGGCTCATTTTTAGAAGCTAGAGGCTCAGCTATTTATTTTTGCCAAGCAAGGACTTTTCCAAATTCTCTTCTTCTGACCAATCCAAATTAATAGCTATTAAGCTCTCATATTATTACTTTGTAGGATCATTATATATATCATGTTAACATCTATTTGTGTTTATGTAGCATTAGAAAATTCCTGGCCAGCACTTCTACCCATCCCAGGTACAGAAGAGTAGAACAGCAAGGTTGTTACCCCAAACTTAGTTCTAACCCTTACCAAACTCCTATTTTATTGTTTGTGCACACATCTTTTAAAGTTCTGATGGAAAACGAAACGAGAAGGAAAAAAAAATACCCCACAAAGGACTGAATCTCATTCCTTGTTTAACTGAGGATAGCATCTGTCCAAACAGTCCCCTGTCATTGTTGCTGAGGTTGGAGCTGGGGCTTAAAGTATCTGGCCTGAAATCTTCTTTAATTACATCTTCTTTATATGTACAGTCTCTGTGTACCCCCTGATTATTTCTGACACAATAAGCAAAATCTGGATTAGGAGCCAGATTCTACATTGATTTCAAATTTATTGGGATGAAATTCACTTGATTCTTTAGGAGCTGGATAAGCTTAATTCCTTTGGGAGGGAATTGCCTACAATTGGGGGGATGGAGTCTTTCTTTCATCCCGATGTCTGGTCAAAAAATGTTAGGGAAGGAAAGAAGGTATTTAAAAAGCTTCTGAAAACCTACAGGGAAAACACATGTAAATTGAATTCCTTCACAGAAAAAATGCAGTACCAGCTCCTCAGGCTGAAGAGCTCATCTCTAAACAGAAGTGCTGCATGGGGAGCTTCAGTGCTTATGGCTGCAAGTGAACATCCTGTGTGTCCAGCAGATGAACGAGGAAACAGCACTTTGGGAAGCCATCTCTAGGCCTAAGTTGGCATTTTTGGTAACTCTGGGCTGTGTTTGATGGGAGATACCTGCAACACCACACTATATATCAAATTCTTTGGTTGTAGTCATTGTAAATAACACTGATCCCCCGGTTCTTTGGGACAGTGAATAGTACCAGCAAAGTCATTCAAATCTGCTGCATCTGGGTAAGCTTCTCTGCCTGACAGAACTGGCTCAGCCTGTATGCCACAGGCTCAAAACCAATCCCCACATTTCTGTTTTCAGACTCCACATTATCAGTACTTGTGCACAGCCCATTATCTAGGTTTTGCTCTTCCCACCCCCACCCCCCTCTACTCAAGGCTTTATCACAGTCTGCATTTTATTCCTATAACTGTTATATTATTTTCTTTGAAGATATCTTCCAGCCAGCACTGCTGCTCAGGCTGAAACTAAATTTTCGAAATGCAGAAACTGAATTTCAAAACAACTGAAGAAGCAAAGGCTATAAAAGCAGAAGCACTTTTATTTGAGCTAAGGGAGCTCCTATGGATTTTGTGACAAATCAGCTGATTGCTATGAGGGCAAAATTGTGATTCACCATAAGAGGGAAGCAGAGGGAGACTCAGCTGCTACATGCTCTGTTTGGCAAGGGCCTGTTCATGATCAGCACGATGTACACACAGCCCAACCTGTCAGCAGCAGTCTGTGCAAGTTCAGCTGGACAACTGCACCCCTGTGCCTGGTGTGATGTTAAAGGACATGCAAGTGCAAGCCTCACACATGCATGTAAATATTTGAGCAAGGAAGGAGGCAGACAAGCGGGGATTCTTGCTCTTGTGGTCACTGTGACAGTGACAGAATGAGAGGCACAAGGCAGACGTCTGTCAGGTGCCAGGCTGCACGAGCTCCACTTTGATCAGAGCAGCTCTGGCTTCCAAACTTGTGTCTTTTTCCTTTTTGTCCAACAGTATACAACCTTGGGCTTGCTATTGTATCAGAGCATAGGGAAAGGGAAAGCTATCTCTGAGCTCAGACTCACACAGAGGTTGTTGCATATCTTGAAGGCCTGAGGCTCTGAAACCCCAGCAGAACAGGACAGCAGCACCGCCACTGCAGCTTTCTGCCTGGGCCAGGACTTGCTGGGGGGACTGGTGGAGGGGCAGGGATCCGGGATCTTACCCTGACCCTTTTCCCGACCCTGTGAGCACTGGTGTGTGGCAGTTCCCAGCCAGCTGGCAGCTGCCTGGCTGTGCTTCCCGGCATGTCCCCCTGCCCCAGGCCATGCCACACAGCCCCTTCCCTGCAAGAAGCTTAAATCTCCATTCCCCATCTTGGGAGTGCAGCAGGGCTGCAGCCCTCGCTGCTCATGATGCCCTTTCTATGCCCAGATTAGAGGACATTGTCGCAGTGCATATGAGGCCTCACAGATAAGGCTCTGTACGAGCTCCAGCAACATCCAAACACAACAGTGCGGCTTTTGCATCCAGCCTACAGGATCAGAGTTTATTTCCCCAATGCAGACAGCTTTGCACTGCCTTCCCGTTAATTAAAGTATTGATTACAATACCGCACTGTTTACACGCAAGATTTTGCATGGTCTTGGCCATTCACATGCAAATGAACTTGTAAGCCTTTCTGTGCCCTAAAATCTGCTGATGTCAGTCTTCCAATTCTAACTCCACATTGTAGGACATGTGGCTTTCTATAGCTTAGCTTTGATGCCCCCAAGTCATATTATCTCAGTTCCGAGGTTCATTATGATAAATCTTTTGCTGGTTTTAAATCAAAAACTTTAATTGTACTGTACTTATTCAGCTTGGGTTTTGGCTCCTGAAGGCAGCAGTTTTAATTGCATCATTTGTATAGTGGCCCAATATGTTTTGGTGTGAAAAGTGCATTATCACGTTTAATTTTGCATTATTTTTCCCATATGTTTTAGTTACACTAAAACTTCAGACGAGAAGTGATGAGGCTTTGCCACTGCTCTCTCATTCTCTCCTCAGTGTTTTTTAATGAGCTAGGACCACACTATTTTCTTTTGTTCTCAAAGGTTGGGGTTTCAAGGAGCTGTTTATTTGTAGGGTAATTCTTGTATTTATGTAGAGCAAGGCATTAGACATTTTTATCCTCTACTTATTAACAAGCCAGATGGTACCGGCTGCTACCCACACAATTCCAATTATCAGATGGCAAACTGAAATATACGTGGGGCAAATGAGAAAATGTATATTAAAGAAGCATCATGGAGAATTGGCTTCTCAGAGATGTTGATTCACAAAGGGGTACTAGCAATTAGGGTGTGACAGCCTGCTGCTGAACATACAGCTTTGGCCTGGGGCACAATCATGAAGCCTCCAAAATTTTAATACTGTCTTTCTCTTCCCCTGTGGAATGAATGCTTATCTTTGAAATGTGATTCAGTTCTTTCATCCTTTGAATTTCTTGTCCTCTTTAGAGTAAGATGTAATTGGGTTGGCTTTCAAAGCCAGTGAGTAAGGAAAGGTATCCCAGAAAGATATTGAAGAGTTGAAAATTAACATGAAGTTTGTGCATCACCTCCCCTAATACATCCTCATGCACCTCTGTACCTGCACCCCACTTATACAGGAATAGCCCTAACACTGAAAAATACGATCCAGTGACATATTGCTATTTCAGGTCCCAAACCAACCTGGAAATTACAATTTACACATGGATTGTTGTTTAAGTCATCCTTCAACTTCAGTTTTAAAATAAGGAGTTCTAATTATGCTTATTATATTTGGCTTTGTGGTCTCTCAAAAACAATTTTGGTAAATTCAAAACCTAGACTCAGTCTTTACACAGGGTGAATCCCTACATCAGTGACACATGCTGATAATAAAGAATGAATGTTTTAATGAAAGGTTTTATAATGTCAAGAAGGTACAATTTTTATATAAAATATTTTGGGGTAAAAACTGTGCTTGCACACTTCATTTATTTTTGTGTAGAAATTGTACATGACTTGGCTGGGAAAATGGTGAATTATGCAGGAAACTTTGTGTATGAAATTCCTATTCCTTTTACCTGCTGGTTCAAGCTGAAAGCACTAACCCAAACTGAATTGTGGAGAAATTAGTGTCCACAGGTCAGGCTGGCTAAAGGATAAGGTCATTTAAGCTAAAGTAATGGCTGTCTTAAGCCCTTCATTTGCTCACAACGGCTACTTGGACGTAAATCACCCATGGTCTACATGAGCGTATTTAACAAAAGTTGCAATTTGAAGCATTTCAGATTGTGTCTGTTTTCTGTATATAGTATCCAAAAAAGCAAACACCTTTTCTTTCAATAGCTGCTCTTATAATGCCAAGGAAAAAAACACTCTTTTTGCAGCTGTTCTTGGCTCTAGCCCCTGCAACCTATAGATCTTAGGGAAGTCTCCTAGTGAGAAGAGTCTGAAAAACAAATCTGAATGGTGTAAACGCCATTTACATCTCAAACAGTTTACTGTGTGCACATGGTGCAAATTCTCACTCTTATTCATGCAGAAGTGAAAGATGTGGGCAGACATCTTCCTGCCATTTGGTTACTTGAGTGCATGAATCTGCACCTGTGAAGGTGCTGGTGCTTCTGTCTCACCTTCCATTTGTGAAATGAGGGGACTAATAATGCTCCTTTCATCTTCCTGTCAGCAGTAAGCTTGATCAAGATGTGCAGTGGTCTCTATAATATTCTCAATGTGATCCTAAGTGTAAATTGGTGATACAACCATTATAACCATTAAGAAAGTGTTGGGGCAGACAGGGCGTTTGTGCCTGGCATACCAGATCAAAAAAAACAACAGCTATTTCCTAGTGCTTGTTCAATCAATACTCATTCTAGTGAAAGTGCCCCATTGCCTGCTTCAAAAGGTTAGGCAAAGCAGAGAGATGCAAAACAAGCATATTCTTGAAACTCCTAGTTGCAGATGCCAATCTCCCCTAGTCAACACAGTTGTCATGGAGGTTCAATCCTTTAAATCAGCAAGGCCAAAATTTGACTTTATTTCTCAAAATAAGAAAGCCAACATTGGATCAGATGCTTGAAGATCCCTGACATCCAAATTATTGTCAGGCCTGGATTGCAAAGAAGTGGTTCAATAGCTGAACATCTGTGTACCCACTCACATATAGTTGCTGTTTCACCCACAAGCAGCTGTGGAGTAGACAGGCAAAATTTTCTACATGGTGATAATTACAGTGTGCATTACAAAGGAGGCACAGTCGTAAGAGCATGCAATCAGTTCCCCATCCCTCCCCCCCCCCCCCCTTTTTTTTTTTTTTACTTTGGAACAGGGCAACCCTGCTAGATCCAAGGCTAATATACATAAAATGGGTTTCTCAGCCAAAATAGGGGAACATTTAGTCAGATCTGAAAAAGACTGGAAAATTCACTTCCTGAACAGAAAACTTTCTCTAAGGTCAATTTTTCTAGTCTCAATTTTGCTTCTACAGAAGCTATGGTTAAGAACTACCCCAGGCATGCAAACTCTTCCAGATACTGAAATATGATTGATTCTCTATGGATTTGCAATTTGCTTTAATATGCTTTTATTGCTTGCTGCACGTGTCTGCTCTGTCTTAGGCAGAAGCACTAGCCATTACATTATCATTCCTTCCTACCCAGTTAGTGGCATGTTGAGTGTCCTTGTCAGAGCTTTTGATCTTTCCATCTCTTATCTTTTGCTCTTTTGGCCTCTTGGACACAACTTTGTATGAACGTTATTGCAGGCAGGAAAATTAAAAACAAAAACCTGACAATTAAATCTTTCTGTCACCCAAGGCAAGCAGATATGCACCAAAGAAAAACTATAAAGTACAGCTTAAATGAAATAATAAGGGATTTAATTAATGCATAAGCTTCATATGCTTGTACAGGACTGCCTTTTCACTGCACTTTGTATCTATAACTCAACTTTTTTCTTCATTGTTAGGAGCTGAAAGGCATTTGAATATGAAATTGTGCCTTCCTTGTGTAATTTTGACACTTTGGATTTGTTGTTTCGAGGTTAGCATGGTTTGGGGATAGGAGTGGGCTGAAGGGACATTTTGGGGACCGTTCTCTGTCCATGCAGCCTGGGAGCACAGCTTTACCCCAGGGAAACCCAGCAGATTGGACTGTGGCGGGCTGTGTGCATCTTATGAGTCATAAAACGTAAGAATTATGCCAAATTTCAAGAAGATTAAATTGTGTCTGAGTTCAAATCCCTTATCTTATGGTAAGATGGCTGTACTTCATTTCTAGTACAGTAGTGACTACACAACAAATAAATCCTTGTAGGTACAGCAAATTCTTTTTCTAAGCAATGGTTCTGTTTGTGTGTTTACATGCAATTTGTGGTGAAGAGAATAGAAATCAAGTTACTAATGTTTTTTACCTACTGCAGGTCTTCAGATGTAAAAGCACCTGAAATATTCAGTAACTATATCTTGTTCATTATCAAAACAGGTTCCAAAATTTCACTTTTTTTTTTTTTTTCTCTGAGAGAAGACGCTAGGCACAGCAAGAGTTGTCAGGAAAAAACAAAACAAAACAAAAACAAACAAACAAACAAAAAACTATAGGTCACTCTATAAAAGCAAACCAGCTGTCAAGGTTTTGCTTGCTCCCTTAATAGGTAGCTGTGGAAAACCATTGTTTGGCTAGAGTGATTGCAAATCTGGGATTGCAGCATAGTGCTATGTGCACCAGAGGAAAGATTTAATTTAAAGGAAAAATACTTTAAAGGAACACACATTGAAGAGAGAGGGGGGAGTCAGTTGCAGAGTGGTAATGGCCAGCTTAGGAGATGCAAGTTGGGCATAGACTCAGGAGAGTCTAAAATATAATTTTCTGGTGTACACAGTGCAGAGGCCATGGGCTGCAGGCACCACTGACGATGTTTGGTGCCTAAACCCAGGATATCCATCACCACCTGCACTGCAGGACCCATGGGCAAGCCTGCGGGGTGGGTGCAGGGAGAGAGCGTGGGCTGTGAGCACGGGGACAGGTCTGTGGCACCCAGGTTTGCCCCAGGCAGCAACCCCCTGGCTCATGGGCTGTGGGTATTTGGCAAGACACTGAAATGTGCTGAGCACAGTCATGCTGCTCACCCTCTGGTGCTGCTCAGATGCTGGTGGTGGGGTCTGCTCCAGAGAGCACTGCTGAATCAGCTCCTGTGCCTGAACCAAAACACAACCGTGATCTCTGCAATCAAGTCCATTGCCAAGCTCTGGTTCAGCCCTGCCCGGAGTCACGATATGAGAGCGCTGCTGCTGCGCGCAGTAGCTGGCATCACAGCTCCTCTTCCCAGGCCCGCTGAAGATGAGCAGGAAGCATCCACACAAATTGGCGCATGCTGCTTCTTTAATAATTCATGTATTTTTGCTCTCTTCTATAGTTAATGAACCTCCCACACTCTCACCCTCATTCTCTCTCCCTCTCCCATTCAGTCAGTTTGTTGTGGTTTCATGTATCTAATCCATCTGTCACTCGATTATAGCTATCGAGCACCTGTTATGGATTTCTAGAGTTTCATTCAAGCTGTTGACAAGTTATTCACAAATTGGCCCTTGTCATACTGTCATCGTGTGGAGTGCACTTTAGTGAATTCTTTTGGGTACACAAAATAATGAACAGAAGACAGCAAGGCTTGTGAATTAAGCAGTTTAATGTCCCCAATATTTAAAGAACCGCTAACAGATTGGAAGTTTCTTGTTGGTGATATATTTTTCAAGCCCTTTTCTTAAAATATTTTGTCTTCTCCATCCAGACCCTTTCACATGAACAATCAAAACACAACTTGCTTGAGCTGTCAGGGCAAGCCATGTTGACAATGATGCCTTATTTTCTAAAGCCCATGTTGCAGCTGTGACAAGCCGATCCCTGCTCCCTCTGCACAGTCCCTGCTGCTGACTGCTTTGTACAGCAGGGAAAGCAGAGGGCTGGCTGGCCCCTGTGACATGCTTTCCTCCTCTCCTCAGGTAGCTGTTGGCTTTGTTCTGCCCTGGAGGACATCAGGCAGGAGTCAGGCACAGGGCTTGACAAACGTGGACTCTGAGAGTGAAGTGTCTCCTGAAGGAATAAGGTTCTTAAGAAAAGTTAAAAGCTGGTTATGTCTGGAAAAATCCTCACTTTCCATACAAATAAAGACAAAAATCGCAGTACCAGAAGGCATACAAATGAACAATTTTTCACTCAGTTTTTACTCCTGCATCCACACTGTTTTTGCTTACACCCTTCTGCTTAGGCTTTTTGTCCTGCACAGCTCACATACCTCTTGGCTTCTGCCTGTGCTCTGGTGCCATTCCCCAAATGTTCTTGACAGTACAGGCAGGTTTTGAGGGTGCCATCAGGCCTTTGAAAGTCTTATGGTACCAGGATAACATGAGCTAAAAGAGAATTCTACAATATCTTCACAGAGCAGTGTGTTGGTGGTAGAGAAGAATGCATTTGCAAATAAAGCCTGAATGATTGATCTGTTTGCAGCTTTGAAATGAGCTATTTATGTGCAACTTGGCTGGAAACAAGTAAATGTAGTGCATGCATATCTGTATATTTAAATCTATTTTGCATCAATAAACATATGTACGTTTTTGTAGGGAAGTCTGCAAATCCTTTGAATAAGATTTGAGTGCTTCAATGATTTGATTTTTGAAGAGGATTTTTTTTCCAGGTTCAACAGGGCAGAAATTAAAGTTTAGCTATTGCCTAGTCCCAATGGGGTGCTAATACAACATTAGGCAATTATCTGGCAGTTGCAAAGGGGCTAACTAACTTCTGGCCACATTATTAAGCTTCTTACCGTTTAGGATTTTAGTGCTGTAGGATACATTTTCCTTTGTGGTTTCCCAGGGAGAAGTCCAGCCGGTCCGGTCCTTGCTGTGATTGACCAATAGGTGGCAGGACTTCAAAGCAAACAAAAAATTAAATCACAACGGAGCTTCACATACAAAGCGCAGCTGCCTCAATAGTCAGTAGTTTAATAGTTAACTTAGAAGGAATGCAAGTTCATTTTCAGAGTTTTTTGAATACTTTTATAATTATTCAATGTTCAATTTATGAATCGCAGTTCAGATACTCAAAGAAGCTCCCTTCAAACCAAATAAAAGGAGGTTTCAACAGTGTTAAGGGTTAAGTTTGTAAGGACATTTTGGTATGTGAGGATGCACATAGGCACCATGACTTTTAAAGCTTGTAAGATTCAGATTCCCCAAAATACATATACCTAAGTGTCTAGTTACTTATGCTGGCATGATACTTACCACTTTTAGGGATCTCAGCATAAAGAAGTTATGATAATAAATACAATTTTTCAAAAACAATTCATTTCCTTCAAGCCAGGTCATAAGATCTGAAGCATGTGAAGACCATTATGCCTCTGAAGAGGCTTCACTGAGAGCTGAAAAACCACATCAAGTTAAATCAGTGGAATTCAGCAATAACACCTCCTGCTTGCTGTTATGTGAGGCATTCAAACCAGCTTAATCACAGCTTCAGCACCACGATAATGAGCTGTTCCAAGCTCTGCCTCAAACAGGGGTCCTGTGAGCCCTGATGTTGGGATTTTGACCTGGGTAACAAAACAGTCCTTTCATCTGTGGTTTATCCATCCAGCAGTATCCTCAGCATGTCTGAGACTTGCTGTCCCCCAGGACACCAGATAGAAAAATAAAATAAATAAAATAAATTGCATCTGCTGGATGGTAAGAAAGTCCAATGCTATCCTATGTGATGGCTGAGGGAGCTGCAGAGCAAACTCAGCAGAGATGGCCTTCAAGACAGGCAGAAATTTTGACAACTAGGGCATGGACTGCTTAAGGAGTTGCCTTGGCTGCAGCGCCCATGCCCGGCAGAGAGCTCAAAGCCAAGGAGCCTGAGCGTGGGGAGCCACCTCTCGATTGGCATCACATCAGTTGCTTAGACACATAAGCCCCATTCTTCAGTCTAGCACTGTTGGCTATTTGAGGCAGCTCCCTGCTCAGCTGTTTGCCTTAGAAAGCTGAAAATCCCTTTCTTACGAGCTTAACAATTCCCATACAGGGATCCCAAGCTGCACCCAGGCACTCAAGTAGGTGCTGAAATTCCAAGTTTTGTTGTGCTCCTCTGCCAAGCAGAGCTGAAAACCATCCACGTAAATCCCTCCAAATCCTAAGTCTTGTTGGATGCAACAAGACTAGGCTAGGGGGGCTTAAATCACTTTTGAAAATTATGTGGGATCCTAAGTCACTTATGTACCTTTGAAATCATTTCTCCTTACTCTTAAAAGGGGGCTGCTGGAAATTGATTTATTTCCCAAGAAGCACTGCTAATTTGGGGAAATTATTCCTGAAGTGTGCATGAATAGAAATTCTTCACAGAAAGAAGGACATCACCATCTGTCTAAATAAAAAGGAAGCACAAAACAAGACCAAAACCATATTGCTGTTTGGGCTTTTCCAATGAATCACATTCAAATGAATAGGTCTTAACTGGCTTTATTAAATAATAAATAAATAAACATAAATTTTGTGTTCCTTTTTTTTTTTTTTTAACATATAAAAAACTATAGATGTTCTAAATCTATAATGAGGTTATCTTGGCCTTTAGTTTGTTTGTTTGTTTTGTTTTGTTTTGTTTTAACGAGTGTTCTGAAATGATTCAAGGACTGAATAGCTTTCTGGAAAATAAGTGAATGTCATCCCCAGAAGTAGCTGTTGAAGATCATTGACGGAACTGGATATATTTGGGCTAGATTCAGGCATCTGTCATGCATCTGAAGTTACTGCATTTCCCTAATATGCAGCTGTGGCAAGTCATGAGGCTGAGCGAAACATCTTATCTTAGCATTGCTTAGTTGCCTGCTCTTATGAGCAAAGCAGCCTTTCCATACCTACTATTTCCTTTGACTACCATTCTCCTAAGCGGCTCTCAAGTGTTTTCAAACTAGGCTGTTTAAGATTGTGGGCTCCCTGTATGTCTGTGTAAGTGAGTATCCTATATGTATTGTTGTCTCTAGCATTCCCCAAACTCTGCATCCAAACTTGCACCTCTCTTCCTGGTTTCATGGTATTTATTCCCCTTGAGATCTTTTTTTGATACTTTAGGAAAGCCACCATAGACAAAGCAATGCACTTTGTTGCTGTCTCTTACAGACAGACTTTCAGCAACCCCTACCACCCATCAGAGATACATACAAAAAGAAGTTTTACTCAGTCTTCCCTATGCATCATCACTTTAAGAATTATTGGTCTGAGTTGTCTCTTCAATACCAACAGGCAGTTGTGGGGCTGAGGTGGCTTTATTGAAGGCAATTGTGCTGTTTCCTCCACTTGGCGAGTATGATCTCCTGCCATGTTTTGTTCCATTTGCTTCTGTTGTTACTAAAGTGACATAAAAGTCTCATAAAAGCTGACATGTCCTGAGAAAATCTGTGTACCCTTTGTTTTACAAAGCCTGTGCATGCAGATCTCTGAAGGCATGAAGTAGATGTTTGATTTTTCATAGAACAAAGGCTCCCAGATTCATTGTTAAGGAATACCTGTGGGAGGAGAAAAAAAATCCTACTTGCCTTTTAACTTATGCTACAAAAACCCTTAGTTGGTGAGAAATAGGTTATATGTATTCTATACAAATGTGCTGGTATAAGCTTTTTTTTTTTTTTTTTTTTTTTTTTTTTTTCCTTTGGGGATCAGCAAAGAGATAAAATTGGTTTACTTTTTGGTGCCATTTCGTCCCCTAGGCCCAGGGAAAAATAAAACCCCAGATTATGCCCAGGTAAGGGTTCTAAAAATTAGTAAATATGTAGTTGGTTATTTTTAAACCAAATTTAAAGTTTTAAACTAAATTTAAAGTTTGCATTAAGTAATTGGTGTTGTATGTGTGGACTACTTGTTCATAAGTGTCTACAAAAATATTAAAAATCTCATTAGCATTCATGAACACAGGAAAAAGAATGTTTGCTGTGGTGTTTATTTTAGCCTCTTTCATTCAGCTACCAACTGCAGACTTAGATGGAGAGGTTTGTAGTAATGCAAAAATATAGCAGCTGAGGACTAGAACTATTTTTTGTGCAGATAGCAGGGTGGATCACTGCTTACAAATATATATATGTTTGTATGTATGTATATGCACATGCATATATTATTTGAGTAACTATTATATACATTAATTACATTCATAGCTTTCTCTCTATTTATATAAATGTAGATATAGATAAAAGTTGGTCTCAATTACCACTGTACCACAATTGTCACTGTACATAGACAGGTGTCAATAGCTGCACAAACAGGACCTGATCAGGATGATAAATTTTTGTCCCTTTTGTGCAAGGGTGTAAAAACAATATCAAAACCCACATGAGAATGATGAATCAGGCTTGTTGGAGGAAGTTTTGACTCATTACTGGGCTATGTACAGAGGAAGAAGAGGGCTTTTTTCTAATAAAATGTTGGCATCAATTAAACCCACCATATAAAGTTTTTATTCTAAGTTGTATGAAACAAAACATTAAAAACAGTCAGGTAACAGTAAGATTCTCTTTATATGAATATGAAAATTTTATATGAATACGAAAAAGCTGCATTTCTGAATACAACCCTTTGCAAAAGCCTTTTGTGCATCTGTGCATGACCTTTCAGCAAACATAGGGTGAGCTGCCATTAAAGGTTTTTTAGGACATTATTGGCAAGTGCAATTTTTTTACTTTAATTTTCATGCTACTTTGCTTTTCACTATGCACCAGGGATATTTTTAGATTATTGATGACTGCACCATCTGGCTCTATTCTATTAATACCAATATAACTGAGTTTTCAAAACTCTTTCTCCTTCAGTTCAAACCCTTAGGCAACATATTCTTCCACAGCTACAGCAGGCACTCTAGAGATTATGACCTTGATTGCATTACATATAGAAAGTTTTTGCTCATGTCTTAAGCAGTATTTCTGACTGTACTTTCTGACAGTTGGGAATATGGGACTTCAAGGTAAGAGGACAGAGACACGCTTCATTCACAGCAACTCATTAATCCATTTGTATTTTGCTGAATGCAGAAACTTGATAGTTGAGTGGCAGTGACATGGTCCAAACACAAGTCAAAGGACCTTGTCCAATACGAAGAGCTGCAAGATGGTCCCCACCAAGAGAGTGGAAGTTCAGCGTTAAATTCTTTGTTGAGGCAGGACACGGAGATTTTTTTTTATATATTACTATTATTTTTATTTTTTAAATTTATTTATTTATTTTGAGTATGGTAGAATTCCCATTTGACATTTATGATGTTGATCAGGAAGCAATGTAGAGGGTCCGGTTTGTTGTTTTTTGTTTGTTTGTTTTTAGAAAATTTATTCCTTATGGTTTCCAACCACCAAACTAAAAGAAGGATTCAAATATTTCAGTGCTCACTGCTTTTCTTTAACACCAGCTTTGGCTGACCTACCTGTTTAGTTTTTAAATTCTAGCTAAGTTTCATGCTGTTTCCAGTGCTATCATCATTAAAAAATAATAATTCACAGAATTCACAAGAACCATGGATGAAACTCTTGACAATGTAATTATATTGCATGCTGTACTTTCTTTTCACTGGTAATAATGCAACCTGTGCATTTAACCATAATATTACACTGTTTAGTACTGTGATGTTTTACTATTTTTTTTTTTTTAAATGAGAATTAATCCTTAAAAGCAAAAATTTATTGACATAAGGTGTTTTGATACTACAGTGCTGAATACCCATGAATGTAAATACAAAAGCTAGTTACAGAGTAAGAGAAAGCCAATTGCAAATAGTGATTGTTCTGCTTCTGCTGCTACCCATATGCTAAAGAATATTTGGGGAAAAATATTAAAAACAACAACAAAACAGACAAAAAAAAAAAAAAAAAAAAAAAAAAACAAACCACAGAATTCTTTTGGTGGGAAATTTATAAAGAGAGAAAACAATAAATTAAAACTGTAAAAATGCCACAAAATATTTGTCAGGCTGAACTCAGAAGAAACTAAAAATTGTGTAGGGGTTATTATGGATATATGCATGTGTGTAAAGAGATACCTAGCAACCCTTCTAACAGATGTGACTACAGGACTTGAAACAAGGACATTTCTGCTGTGTGAGATGCAAAATGAAGACAATTATCTGGAAACAGGAACAAGCTTTACCAACTTTTGTTTAACCACAGTGCAGAAACAGTTGGCTAGAAATGTAGCATACCGTCTTTGTGTTGGTTACAAACCCCTGACTATAATTCTTATGGAAATTATTTTTATCTCCTTCAGAGGCAAAATGTTTTGGAAACTCCCTGTGGGTTTCTCAGACGGTTTGTTATATGGATTACTCCTGCAGTGTTTTGGGCTCCCACACTCTGGACTGAGCTGTGATTCTATATCTATGTGCATTTCTTTCTTTCACTGCCTTTTTCTTTCTCCAACCCACATTTTTCCCCACTGGGAAGTAAATTGTTTCATATTTTTCATTTGAAGCTAAGGCTCCTTAAATGACTTCCATTGAGTTTTTCCAAATCAGGTTCCATTAGCAGAACAAAAATGAAAACAATTCCTGCTGTGGTGAGCCTTAAGAAATGGGTTGTGTAATGAAACAAGACAATGGGTGATTGACAGTGAAGAATTCAGTTGGCTTTAGCCCATTTAACAAAGCCAGGATACTTATGAAAAAATAAAAATAAAAATAAAAATAAAAAATCACTATCAAATAGACTTCTCTGTCTTTTGTAATGTTATCAAACTGTCAACTTAATATACTAATGTAAATAAAGATTTGGGTTTAAGGCCTTTGATAGTATATGTTCCTGACAATGAAAATATTGGCTAATATTCTTTCTTGGGATTAAAGAATCAAAATTAACTTCAGAGCTACTGTTGCCAGCTCTGTGATCTCAGACTAAGGCACAATAAATAATGGGGATGGGAAAAGAGTTATTATGGATATATATATAAAAAAAAAAAAAAAGAAAGAAAAGAAAAGAAAAAAAAATATGAAAAGTAGACTACTAGAACAGTGCTCTCTTAGCAGAATAGCAGAATAGCAGATAGTAGAGATGCCCAAGAATTTCTGCAAAAAATGTGGCACAATGCCAGCTGGGCTCTTTAGCGCTGGCTTACTGCCAACACTTTGGGACACCCGCGGGGTCCTGCAGAGCCACTTTGGCACGTGGCTCCCATAGCAGCCGGCGCTTTATGTTCAGGGAGAGGCTGACAGGCACTGCTGAAGCACAGCACCTGCACAAGGAATGATCACACACTGCCCTGAACGTGTCCTCCCAGAACATGTATCATGATGGACTGTGATGCTAAGACAAAACAATGGCTCTTCAGGAACTGGGCTTGATCCAACAGGAATTAAGTTGTTTGTTCCACCTCATCCTACTTGCTCTAACATATGACCAGTGATGGCAGACACGGGCTGGCTTTACAGAAAGCTGATCCTATATGCCTGTGCAGGGCTCCCTAAAACTCTAACAAGGAACCCACCTTGTTCAGCATGTCTTCCTTGGATGTTCATCTTCCCAGATCTGCAGCACTGTAAAGCATGAGGAGAAACAATAATTCTCCCAGTTATCAGCATGGGTCTACTGCAGCCACAGATAGTAAATCTTGCTGGATTATGTCCCTAAATGATGTCATGTGAACCAGTAAGGACATCTTGTCACTGTGCTTTGTTTTGTAGGAATGTGTCAGGAAGTTCACTGAAAATGTTCTGGGGTACCAAAGTAATCCGTTTTAAACAGATCTGACTTAGATGAAAAGATGACATTTTAAGAAAGTCTGCCTTTGAGGTGCCTCAAATAGCCACTTAAAACGAGGGGAGGTAGTAGCTCTGAAAAACATGGTCTAGGCTTTATGAAGGACCTTAGCCCTTTTAACTAACAGATAATCTGTTAAAATGACAATCATCCAAACCACAGTGTGTAAGATTTTCAAAACCATTTTTAAGTAGTTGATAATTCTGTATCAAATGAGAATATAGTATTGCAAGTGGAAATCAGCAGTTGAACAGAAAAGGGATTATATTTGGAAGGAGTGTGCAGACTTGTCAGTGCAGGATGATTCTATAAAGTGTTCACATTCAGTACTAAATCAATTACAGTACCCTGAAAAATGTTCCCATGGGATCTTAGAGAAGGCTATCATAAGATTTTTTGTAGGCAATGAATGCTTACTACTGCCATAGATGTAGGGGGAGCAGAAAGCCTACATCATTTAATGTAATAGGCCCTTTCATTTGCATTTTTCATTCCTAAAGTGTAAGCCATTACCTGCCACATTTGGGATGCCTGTTACTGGGTTACACAATGTAACCCAGTATCCTCGACATCTAAGGAAACTCAGAGCCTAGTGTTCAAAGTCAGCCCTTAATTACATAATAGGTAAGGAGGAGAGAAGTCTGACCTGCATGTAAGCTTGCCTGTTTTCTACTTTTCAGTTATTTTTTATTTCGGAGTAAGCAGTGACTTTTTCAAGCTTCATCCTGCATGTTTTTGGACACAGGCAAGATGAAAATATTTGGACCTGGGGAAAGACCAATGATGCTGCTCTGTGGTGAGCTGGTGTAGAGGGGACTTGTGTTTTTTGGTTAGTCCTGCAATATGTTTTGTGTTTGTAGCACTTTTTGATAGCTTTGGTCTGGATAGATGGCCCACATTTCTTTCTTAAAAAAATAGTTCTCCTTCCTTCCTATTCCCCTTGAAAGTATTACTGCTTTGATGAAAATTTAACAGAAAAGAGGTATTGCCACAGAAGTCTGCATTACGAGTAGCAGCACGTGTTCCTCTCAGGATGTAACCTTAAAGAAAGCTGCAGCATTTTTCAGCCACACATGCTAGTTTGATAGAAAACAGGACTTGGACTTGAGCAATCAAAGGTAAGACTGCAAAAAGGCATATATTTGGGGACCACCAACCTTAGATTAATAAAACACTTATTTTCTTATATTTATTTATTTATTTATTTATTTGTATATATTTATATATATTTATATATATATATTTTTAGAAGAGCCTCAGAATCTTCTAATCTGGTAGCTGGAAGGGAGGAGATTTACAAGAAGTTTACAAAGTTTTGTATTAATGCTGTGTGTGAAACCATAAACTAAGAATGTTTCCATTTCCCACTTGTGGTCACTTGTGGTGTGTCTTAAGGCATGCTGAAAGGTACTAGTTTTCTTCAAGTTTTAATAATTCATACTATTCTCCTAGCCAGCATTACCTAATATTGCAAGATGGGCTCATGCAGCCCTTGCTCACAACAACAGTGCGTTATTCAGATCACTGGACAACTACAGCTTTTCACAGGGATATACTCTACAATCAAATTTTGGAAAATATTTGATAAACAATCCCTCTGTTGCATTGCTCCATTTCATTGCACCAGGTTCCATAAGTAATTCTTTTGTCTCTAATTGCCATTTCAATGTTTATAGCCATATTGATTTTCGAAAGAAGTCAGGCAACTGCACCAAAGAGAGAGTCTTCAGCGTAAATTAGGGAAGAATTAGGCTGTAATTGAAATGAAAGCCTAGCCAATAGGGAGGAAATTCTTGTTCTTACTAACCCAATGTATCTTGACTGGCATTTTGATCTACAACTGCCACCTGCAGCTGAAATGGAGGAAAAAGTTTTTATCCTGAGCATCTAATACTAGGGACAGTAGTTATCTACATGCTCTTGTCCTCTAAGCTTTGGCACCGCGTTTATCAATTCCTCTCATATTCCTACATGCCTATGTTTTTGTAAGAACATTCCATATGCAAGACTTTTTTTCTAAAAAAAAAAAAAAAAAAGTTGAACTGGAATACTCAGGGTGGAGTCAAACTGTCTGGATCTTAATTATAGTCTGGGAGGGGAGACAGTCTCTGAACTGCACATGTAAAGGTGTTTCTGGGCACTAGAAGCAGAGCTCTAGATGCCTTGAAAATGTCCAGTCCAAACAGGGTTGTAGCTACCCATCATAAATATCTCCAGGATGAGGGAAGACTATTTTAGGTCTCAGTTTGGGATTTGGGGGCCCTGAATGCCAACTAAACTCTTCTGGAGGACTTTGTAAACTCTATAGCAGGTATTTATTTCTACAGATTACAGACAATCTGTTCTGGAGAAAATGAATATTAGTGCCAGACTGAAATGTAATAGAAGACATATCTGAGTGTCTACGAAATATTACCTTTTCCAAAAAAATCAGTTTTTTTTTGCATGTTACTTTAAAGGAACCTGAACTCATCTGATCATGCAAGAAGACACTCCCCAAAGTTTCAAATCCCCCCTCCCTTCTCCCCTAGGGAAAAAAAAAAAAAAAAAAAAAAAGAGAGAGAGAGAGCTTCTGGCTCTCAACATCTTGTTCTTTTTTGAAAATTTCCTATGATTCTTTTTCTGCTGATAAATATCAGCTCACTAAACGAAAAAACAGACATAAGAGTGACCCGTTTCAAATCATTAGACCAATCAAGTGCATCGTGCATCTTCAGGTTACATCACAGGATCTACAGAAAGCCCATCCAATTGATGTGAAGAAGTTAGCCTAATCTGAGAATTAGCCTGAGAATTAGCCACATCACAATTGGTGCTTCTTTGCAGGTGTATTTGCCAGTATTTTTAAAGTCTCTACTCCACAAGTTAGAAAAAAATATTGTGATTAAAACAGAAATCCTAAATTACTATTTGTTCTTGAAAAAAAGGGAAGGAAGGGAGGAAGAGAGGAAGGGAGGGAGGGAGGGAACTATTAGAAATTAATTTCATAGTACAAATATAAATTATAGTAAGGAAAGATGTAAAATTCTGGAGTACTGTTTTATTAATCATGTAGTTATAGTGTGCGTATTTCATGGAATGTCAAAAATTATTAAAGATAACAGTTGAATACTGCTACCTAATAATAATTCAGGACTAAATTTTAAGGAATCTTTACAAAACTCATCAAAACTCATAATACTGTACATGAAATCAGCTTAGATGATTTGAAAGCACAAAAACTACTTGGAAGGAAGTGAAGCAATTAAATTTAAGCAGTACATCTAGGAATACAGTTAATTATTTGCTCAAGCACGCTGGTATTAAAGGCTTCTAATAATCATTAGGATAACAGTACAGACAGCAACAAGTAGTGATAAAATATGCGGTCCTGTGTTGATTATATATAATGTTGTACTTTGGGAAAAAAGCTAACACACTAACTGTAGATGAGATATATGGTGAAATTATGATGGACATTGATTTATTACTCACAAATTACCAAAACTGAAGTTATAAATTATGCCCATTAGTTAGTTTCTTTGTTCTTTGCAATGTTCATCCAGGAATGAACTTTTTAAGTGAAATATAAGGATTATTCATCTGGCATAAAACACTCACATGTAAACGATCTTCATTTTTGTCCAACTTTCATCCTCAATGTCCTGTCTTTAACAAACTAAATAGATATTAAATTATTCTTCTATAAGGTGATAAAAATTGTTTATAAAAATAAATAATGAAATATTTATATGTTGTAGTGCTAGGCCATGGTGTATTTAGTTTATTTTGGTGAATGAAAGATGTCTCCACTTCAGAAGTACAATGCTAATAAGCTAACAACATTCATATTGAGTAGCCAAGGATGGGTAAAGGCACATTTTATCACGTCACAAGACAATTTCTTAAACATTCATTAGGTGATCTGCAAAGTCCTTCGTCCAAAATTGCACAGAGGTTGCCATCTTACCTTTAATACAGATTACCATTCTTTCATTCATTTTTCTTCTCTTTCTCTCTTACTCTCTTTTAAAAATATCCTGAAAATAACCTTCAGCTTCTTTAAAACATAAAGCTTTGGCATTTTGGAGAAACTGTAATGAGCCAATAAACCCAATTTGGAGGCTGGTTAGTATCACATAAATTAATTTCCCTGTTAAATGATCAGAGTCACATCCACCTTTTTCACTACCATCTGCCTCACAACAAAGTTGGCACTGTACTCCTTTGAGAGGTGGACTGTAAAAGTGTCATTTAGAAAAAAGGCTTATTAACAAAATCCTTCCTAAGTTCCAATTTTCCTGTTCCAGGGTAATGATCACAGACAGCACATATATACCGTTAGCAGGAAACACTCAAATGTCCATATGGCATGCATGAAAAAAAATAAAAAAATAAAAAAAAAAAATTAAACAGAATGTGTATATGGGTGTATACAAATATTCACCTCCATTTTTAGGGATATGCCTAGGTATTTGAACATGATGACTCTGCTAGTTGTTAGTTGTGCCTATGAAGAACAGCACCTGACAGCTGGGGTATTTTCCTTTCTTGCCTCTGGACCGTATTATCAAACATTTTGCCACACCTATAAAACGGTGTTGGAACAAACTACTTTTCCTCAGCTTGCTCTTAATATTTCCCCCTCTGTCACCTCTTCTGATGTGTGACAGACATTTGAGGTCACACACTCAGCTGTTTCATTTCATTCAACACACCCAGGTACTTGGCAAGCACATAGTCTGATGGCAGGGAACATGCAAAGAAACAAATGTATGTTTCACCTCTATGCAGAAAGTCTTTGTCAGTTGCAAAATTCTCATTTCTAAGTTCCAAAAGGGCCTTTCCTGACAGACTGGCATTGCCCAGTTTCACCAAGGGCAGATGTAGCATATACATGCTCCAACCCAGAGGAGAAGGTGAGGTACAAGTGCAGGTGATGACTGCTGTCCCTCAACAGCTTCTGGTGGAAGGAAAATCAGGTGACAATCACAGTGCAGCTGCTCTGTGGTGGCAGCAGGATGCTGCAGGGCACTCTGGCTTTCACTGGATCTGCTCCTCACCTACTGGGACTCCAAAATACCACCTGCAGGCAGCAGGGACAGGACGGGCTGCACCAGTTCTCTCAGGAATACTCAGGTCAGATGATACGTGCATGACAGAGAGCTTCCTGAAACCTGCTTGGCTTTCTAGTGCCCTTTGGATTTGTCTGCTGCTTCCTGCCTATTTTCTTCCCCTCACCACTTCAGTGGTTTTGCTTACTCTCTGTGTAATGTGAAGCAATCTGCCTTTGTAGTTTACAAAAGCCACTTAAACTCTCCTGGCTTAGCTTAGCCTTTATGTTTACCAACAGCTGTAAAGCATGAAAACCTCTCAACATGGTTACTAAATTTGGATTAAAAATATCTATCTGAATTTTTTACATGTTGTGGGTAGAGACAGATAAAGACTAAGATGTTCTTTGTATTGAGAAGCCTGCAGTGAAGGCAACAGAGTTTTAAATATAGACAGGGCCTGTGTTTTAATTTTGACAGCAAAGAAAAAAATGCAGTGACAGTTCACACAGTTTCTGTGTGAAGGAACTGAGGAAGAAGATGAATGCTCAAGTTAAAACGTAGAAATATGTGTTTCCCTCTTATGTAGCAGAGCAAGAATGGGAAGTTACCGGTGTCTTTTATTTTGCAGTGAATGACACTGTCCCTTCCTGGGCTGAGGCACCTCTGGGCTAAGAACATTCAGAAAGGGGAACAGTACCCAGAATACAAGCAACATGTTAAGTTGCTATCATTCACTAAATCTCCCTCAGCATTCTGTTGTTCTACCATGTACAATGCAGCTAGAAGCTTTGGCTATTTTTGAGAATAATTCTTATATTTTTTCTCCAGATTTTTAAATCCTTCATTTTTTCCCCCTTATCACTAACCATAAATTCTGATATACAAACAGGAGGTTTGCTTGGGCTACAATGATCTCTGCACTCAAAACAGCTGGAAAAACAGCAGCAACAACAACAAAACATTAAGATGCGTTACATAATTTTCTATCTAATTTTTACTAGAAACTTGAAAGCTTAATCAGATTTAGTTTTCCCTCTTACGACATATTTCGTCTGTCTTGTTTTTATATGTGTTATTAGAAGGATTGAGTTTTAAGAAATTATTTTCCATACATCTAGTTAGTAAACTGTACTTATATCATAGGATGGTTTTGGTTGGAAAGGACCTTAAAGATCCCCTAGTTCAAACTCCCTGCCATAGGCAGGGACACCTCCCACTAGATAAGGTTGCCCAAAGCCCCATCCAACCTGGCCTTGAATACAAGGCCAACCCTGGCCTTGTGGGTTGGGGCATCCACAGCTTCTCTGGGCAACTCTCTCTCTTTGGATTGTTCAAGCAACAAAACCGGTAGCAGTAGCTGCATGAGTAGAATTTACTTCAAAGACATTTTTAAAACCACATTGTGTGTTTTGGATCTCTTTTCTGTCCACAAAATGGAATCCGTGTGACTTGAATGTAAATTAAAAATAGCAAATGATATGATTATAAAGGTCAAAGGTTAGACCACAGTATTACTGACAGTATTACTTTCAGATCTCTTCCTAAATTTAGAGAGAATTGAAAACTTCCTTCTTCTCCATTGAAATTAGTACTACCAGTAGCACATCTAAAAAAAAGTGAATGTATTGAATTTTTCATTCACCATTCTCAAGGTCTTTATCAAGGGTTACAAAGCTGGTGGTGAAGGGCCTGGAACACAAGTCTTGCGAGAAGCAGCTGAGGGAACTGGGGTTGTTTATTCTGGGAAAGGGGAAGCTCAGAGGAGACCTTACTGCTTTCTACAACTACCTGAAGATGTTGGGAGCTGAGGGTCGGCTTTTTCTCACAGGTAACTAGCAATAGAACTAGAGGGAATGGCCTCAAGTTGCACCAGGGGAGGTTCAGGTTGGAAATGAGGAGACATTTATTCTTGGAAAGAGCAGTCAGGCATTGGAATGGGTTACCTAGGGAAGTGGTGGAATCACCATCCCTAGGAATGTTCAAGGACGTGATGCTTAGGGGTATGGGTGGGTGACATTGGTAGTAGGGTGATGGTCGGACCAGATGATTTGGAGGTCTTTTCCAATCTTAATGATTCTATGATTCTGTGATCTGAAAACAGATTGCTGTGCTGTATAAATATACTATAACTATACTATAACTATAAATATACTATAACTATACTGTATAAATATAATTTTTCTGGTTTTCCATTTTCATATCCAACAGAAAGAGATTTCATATTGATCAGACTACTCAGTTTTCCTCCTATTTAAAAATATACATCAAATAATAACTTAAGACTTGTTGGAGTTTGGATGCCAAATGTCTTTTTAAAATACTGGAATACCCAAATTACATGTACTTTGCAGTATGGCAATACCAATATTAGGTAATAATGACTTACATGTATGTCCTAGACACAATAAACTGAAGTGGCAGAAGCTTCTGTGTGCTGTTGCCAGCCCCTCAAGAGGTCCTTCACTAATGCCACTAGTGCTTAATTCTGGAGGTCAGTGCTTCTGTGTTTGTTACAAGAAAACATTCCTGTTTTTACCCAGTCAGGACTGCAAACAGCCTTTCAGATCCTGAAAACAAACAAACAAACAAACAAACAAAACTATTTTGAGCCATGAGAAGTTGCATAAAATTAATCACTGGGACTATTGGTTAAATTTTGTGTTCTAGGATTGCGGTGAGTTCCTTGAGGGTTCTTCAATTTGGTTACATCAAAAAACTGACAAATGACTCATTCTTTGTTTCCCAGGAATCTCATCACCATTTCCAGATGAATGATGTTTAATCGAAATCTCTAAACACCTTACATCTACTTTCTGTTTCATCACCTGAATTACAAAGACTTCCAAATTCACCAAACCAGGAACTTGTCCTGGGGAAGAAAAACTGTGTGTATTTCTGCCTGAATGTATGAAATTTGTGTAAAGTACTTTCAAGTAATAAAAGGCAGCTTCCTCACTCAAGAATTGCAGCCTGCCTGTACCTGCAATGCAGCCACCTCTGTGACTTTGGGTCTCAGCTGACAGCTGAGGCAGCTTCACTTCCCTAGCACAGAGCTGCAGAGACAGATTTCTTACCCTAAAAAAGCTGGGTGTGCTGCACTACTGAAAAATAAATAAATAAATAAATAAATAAATAAATTTCCTGGGGTCTGTGGTTCACTTTGGGCATAGGAAATATTCTTGAAATGCTTTATAAGTACTGCTTTCCTTGCTCTTGTTTCTTTTTTGAACATCCGACAAAAATACAGCCTATATTCCATCCCTGTTACAGGCTTAGAACCACAACAGTGTCAATGAAAAACATAAGCAGTGTTTACACTGGACATTAAAACACCTATCAGTGTACCTAAGATCTTAGCTTGTCAAGTGAATATTAATCTGATCAATTTTCCACCATGTATATAGTCACAAAAAGCAGAACCCTGCTAGGCTTTTGTACAAATAAGATTATGTACACAAGATACGTTGTTAGTATTATCATTGGATGCATACTGTGCATTCACAGAAGGCTGTTTTAATGTGTTTGTGGTGTATCATACCAGACATAGTTGCTGATTTTAAAATAAAGCCTTTTTTGTTAACTTGCTTAAAACCAAACCTAAAGCTTGAAAATATAGCTACTGTTTCTATGTATGTATTTTTGGCACAAATACAAATCATCCCAGAGCTGATTTTAGAGTATGTTATTTGGTATTCTGCTGACAAAAATGAGCCTGGTTGCTCCATGTTTTCAGCTGACTGGACACAAATCTTCAAAGATGCAGAAGCTGCATAACAATATTTAAGATGACATTGTGCTTGAGGTGGCAAGCCCTGCTCCAGAACAACATAATATCTGGAAAGCTTGCAAGGTTTATTAACCTGACCACGGCACCATGTAATATGTCATTCTGCCATTTCTTATTTTGCTCTGAGCACATCCAGACATGATACACCCTGGATAACTACATTTTGAAATACGATTGTGAACACAAAATACTCAGCTGGGGGAAGGCATAAACAAGTAAACTATAATTCAGGTAGCCTAGCACAGCCAAATACTGCTGTGCCAGCCATCAAGGACTGGAGATATACTTCAGAGCTATTTAGATGCTCACACTGAATAAGCTGTAACATTGATCTGCGTAAGTCTCTTCCTTGCAAGCAGTCGCTCAAAAGAGACTAGAAAACCTTTTTAGGATTATATCATATATATATATATATATATATATATATTCTGATATGATATATATATATATATCAGTATGTTTTTCTAGTTTCTGATCTGATATATATATATATATATATATATATACACACACATAGTTTTAAATCAGATAAAACTCAAAACAGGAATGGAAAACAGGAGAGAACTTGAGGATCCTCCCAGGCCTGTGTGTCAAGATAGAGACAGTCTCTATATCCAATCTTGGTTTCAAACTAACAACTTGGAGCAGATTCTCTGAGTCTTTGTAAGCCACACTACCTTCTCTCAAACCTTTGGAAAAGGTGATTGTTTTTTCTCATCTTTTGTTTTGGCTATGTTTTTGATGCTGCCCTCCCCAGGATTCCTTCACCCTTGTTTTCTGTATTGTTTACTTGCTGGCTCCAGTTCCTCAGTTTTCCCCTCTGTCCGCCCTGTCCTTCACATGGGATGCCTCCCTCGGAGGAGGGCATGTCCAGGAGTTTTTGAGGAAGGTGTTATCTCCAGGAGGAGGAGGCCTACTGCAGCTAGGCTGAGGCCAAGTAGCTTGCCTTCTGCTGTCTTGCCATACACACACTTACGAACGAAATTATCAGAACACCCCCTATACCCATTAAACTCACCTAAAGCTTATCACAATGATAAAATTTTTAACTAAAATAAGATAATTAAAGACTGCCACCTGAAGTCTAAAAATACACCAAAGCTTAAAGTAGCTTAGCAGTTGTACCATAACAGTACACACTGGCACATCTCAGAGCTTCTTTCTCAGATGGAGCTGGACTGTAGGGCAAAGGGAGTTAACAGCATTGCCAGGCAGACAGTAAAAGTAGAAGATAACTCCTTTTCAAGTATCCTTGCATTCCTCCTTTTCCCCCAGACATATGTGCTCATAAGCAATGATTCCTGAACTGTGGTCATGCAAGTTTTTTAAGCTCTCTTCTCACATGTCTGCAGGTTCCAAAAGGCACAATACCCTGGTGCAGAAGACACTGGGATGTATGCCACACTCAGCATTTTGGTGGTGCATACTCATGAAGTTTGTGAGTAAATCCTGGATTATACCAGAGTGGCAAGACACCAAAATTGAGTGCTACAGTGTATAATCTCAGTTTAAGGCAAACAAATGAATAAAACTTTCAAACATATCAGAAACCAGTTCAGCTTTATTGAGTGTAAGGAGACAGCCCTAAAAACTAACTTAACCATGAACAGAGAGCTCATCTGTTTAAAATTTATGTTTGGAAAGGTTAACTTCATGTGGATCAGATGCAGGAAAGTCATGGTAAATTAGAGACTGTAGGCTGTTTCTGAAAAGAGACTGAGTTTCTACCTTACAACTTGAGGAACATTCTCTCCACCTGTGCTCTAGTCACAACAGGGCCGTCCAAGACTGAAAGCCACATACCTGACCCAGTACAGATGTGGGCCTGGACTGATTCTTGCTGTTGTAGATAGGCCCTGAGGCACTGAATACCATAGGACAGCACAAAGCATGAACACGCACAGCAATCAGACAGACTTCACATACAGGTCTACCAGGGGTTCATCTGGCTTGGGCACCAACCAAGCAAAACCACCTTTCCCACATCAGTCACACCTGAAGAGAATTTGGTTTGTATAATCCAGAATAGCAAAGGCCAAGAGAGAGAACGTTTGCCTTTTAAATACATCAACTGTGCAAACACTGCAGACAAACATCTGTTTAAGTTTAAAATTAACTTTTGATTGAAGACAGGCATAGACTGGGTTCAGATAAGCTTGGGTATGAACATGTGAAATGTAAAGGTCTCAGCAGCTGCTTGGTGGGATTTGCAGACAGCTGCTGAAGGGAAGGAAGGAGAGGGCATGAGGAGGACAAAGCTGTACTAAAACTATATCTTTGCAGACTATTGTTAGGGATGAATCAAAAAACAAAACAAGAACATGAAGAAAGGGAAAAGTTGACAAAGGTTAAGACAAAATAGACCAGCCTATAAACAGTTTACACTCTGCCTACTGTACAAGCCATACAAGTCAATAGATATATTTTGCTAGGATTGGAAGACTAAAATAAGAGAGAGAAAAAAAATGGTTAATGTATAAACACTATTAGTCCACAGAAGAGTGTAAAGCGTCAATGAATGTTCAGGGATTTAATTACTCAGAAGCTGTTGCCACTTAGAAAACCATAAACCTTATGTGGCAAGAGGTGAATATAGTGGGGTTTATTTTGTGTAAACAGAGTGGTACAAACTGTTTCACTATACTAAAATCCTGTTTTCCTTAGGTTATTCTCTTTTTCAATACCTTGAGAAGTTTCAGTGGCTAGTTTGTAAATATCTGATTTTGTTGCATATTGAGGTGAAAGCTTGATTTTTGTTTTGTAAGGGAAAGAAATCAAAGCAAAGGCAACAGGACAGCCACCCTATCAGCTCTGACAATCTGGATCTGTTGAACAGTTTTGTGAAGCATGTAGGAAGAGTAGAGCTTCTCTCTGAAGATATGTTAAGTACTCACAGAAATAAATTCAGTGGAGATAAAAGTGAGGAAGGGGCTTCTGTTGCTGTTGCTTTAGGCTTTTACTTGTTTGGGCCTCTTTCTCTTGCTGGTGATGAGTTCTGGGGACTACTGCTCAGGTGTTTCTTTGTTTTGTAGCTCCAGCTAAGAGGATGCAGCCTTCCCCATTGCTCTTTGAAATCCAGCTGTTCTGTCTTTTTATTTTCTATGTTTCTAGAAGTAAAATCAAAAGTGCAGATTGAGAATAACTGACAGACATGACAATCTGTCATTTTGCTGCTGTTTTTCAGAGGAAATGCTATCTTAAGTGACAACTAAAGAATCTTTACTGTTTGGGCAAGTGTGTGTAAGTTTGGAAGTAGGTGGGTGCATATGGATCTTTTTATGTCAGATATTACATTTTTTGAAATAGCCTTAAGATATGTATCTACATCAGTGGACCAGCATAGCTATTGGCCCATCATGAATTTGTGATAAGAATCATAGAATGGCTTGGGTTGGAAGGGACTTTAAAGATCACCTGGTTCCAACCTCCCTGCCATAGCTGGATATGACACCCACTAGATCAGGTTGCTCAAAGCCCCATCCAGCCTGGCCTTGAACACCTCCAGGGATGGGGCATCCATAACTTGGCAACTTGTGCCAGTGCTTCACCACCCTTACAGTGAAAAATTTCCTCCTAATCTCTAGGCTAAATCTATCCTTTTTTAGTTTAAGACTATTACCCCTTGTCCTTGCCCTTTACTCTACCCAAGTTCTTCTCCATCCTTTTTATAGCATTGGAAGGCCACAATGAGGTTTCCCTGGAGCCTTCTCTTCTTCAGGCAGAACATTCCCAGCTCTCTCAGCCTTTCTTCAGAGGAGAGGTGCTCCAGCCCTATGATCATCTCCGTAGCCCTCCTCTGGGCTCACTTTAATGGGTCCACATCTTTCTTGTTCTGGGGGTCCCAAACCTGTACACAGCACTCCAGCTGGGGCTTCACGAAGGCAAAGTAGAGGTGGAAAATAACCTCCCTCACCCTGCTGGCCAGTCTTTTGATGCAACTCAGGATGCAGTTGGCCTTCGGGGCTGCAAGTGCTCACTGCTGGCTCATGTCAAGCCTTTCATACACCAGAACCCCCAAGTATCTCTCAGCAGGGCTGCTCTCAATGAGTTTTTCTCCCAGTGTGTACTCCACTAAGAATGAGAAATGCTTTCTGTTTGGAACTGAAAAAAAGTCACCCATGAGAGTGCAGAAGAGATGTGCTCTAAACAATAAAGAGAGGAAGCTGGAACAAAGACGTAAACATGCCAACGAACTTGAATATTTTTTGTTTTCTTTGGCCAGATGGTTTGACAGTCTGTAGCATGTTTTTGATTCTAGAAATGAACCTTCTTCTTGGATTTTTTTTTTTTTTTTTCTGGGAGGGATGAAGATTTTTATTTATTTAATTAGTTATGGAACTTGGAAAATCAAAAATATTTTTATTTGATTGTGATTGATACTTATTACATTTGGATAGGAGAAGTTGTACAAGATCACATGCTTTGCAGTTTCTTCAGCTGTGATCTATGGGCATACTGGTGCACTAAACTTCTGCACTAATGAAGAGCTGGGAAAGGTGTTGCTGACCTCTTACTAGCATGAGAGAGTTAGCCTTGTAGCTCTTAAAGGCATATAGTACATCCCAGCAATCCACCTTCAGCAAGGACAGAGATCCATAGTGAAATAAACTGTATTTGGCCTTTCTGCACTGCAAAGAGCACTCAGTCCTGCAGGCTTCTACAGTTAGCCTAGTGCTTGCCAGATTACAGTACTTCTGTTTTTCTGAAGTATATTGCCATTATTTATGTATGTGATGAGAAATGTTACTGTTGGTTGATTAAGTGTTCCTTTCTGACTCTGTACATAGAGATATCCTGAGATTGAACTGCCAGGTACTGTAAGTGTGCTGCTTAGATATTACAGTGGTAGGGAACTTAAATATCTAGAAAGATCCCTGACAGATGATATGCTCTGCAGATAAAACCCTGCCAAATTCTATTCAAATGGCAAAGAGATAATGTGAATATGAGTCTAATGAAGGAAGGCTAGAGTTGCCATAATGCATGCAGGTGCAATTGCTCCAAATATCTCTTAAAATCCATTTTCCTGCCAGTGCTTGTTCTTCCTTTAAACAGAAGTTAATACTCTGCTGACATTACTGAACTCCATCATGCTCATTATCTCAGGCTAGTATTTAGATCAGGTTTTTGGAGGTGAAAAACCAATTCATTAACTCTATTGTGTCACTCAATGACTTCCCGCAGAGTGATCATAAGTCAGATGTTGGGTGCCATTGCTGGAAGATAAAAGACAGCTATAAAGTAGGAAGACAACTGGTATAAATTGGAAAAATAGGAAAGAAAAAAAAAAAAAGGAAAGAAAGAAAGTAATGATAAAAACAATTACTCTATAGCCTTTAATTTCATTATAAAGGATATTCTTTGTTTAATGTTTTAAGTACGTTATTTAAATAACAGTATATTTGAGAGATTTGGGAGAGTTTCAGATAGAGAGCAGAAGTGGCTGTTGGTTGGCCATTTCTTTTTGACTTAAATAAAATAAATAATACAGCAAAAAAAATAACAGAACATATAACATAGCAATTGCTGTAAAAATGAGTTAAAATTGGAAAATTTAAAGATACATGTGTTGAAATGCCTGCATATACTGACTTGCCTTGGCTTAAAGGCAGAAAAGAGTGTTTGGAAAATTATTATTTTTTCAAAAGGATGTTATGAAACTGTTTAAAATTCTGTTAAAGAAAGCATTTTATGTGATTTTATTTTTTTAATATTATTACCTAAAAAAAAAAAAAGTAAAAATAAATGAAAGAAAAAAAGTGTTTTACAACACTTTTTTTTTTTTTTTTTTTTTTTTTTGTCTGGGATAAAAACATTTTTTTAACGATTTTTATTTTGTGGTGAGTAAATACCTGCTGCTGCTGATTATCAATGGAACATGAAGCTTCTCAGTTTGGACATAGGAAACAAACAACTGAAACTACTTCTTATGCTTTCATTGATTTTTTTTTTTTTCTAATCTAAAAAATATTTCCATTATGAGCCTTTTCAAGTGTATTTTGCAACTACTTCACTTGAAGAAAGAGTGTCAAACAAGGAAAGCCTTGGTTAGAGATCTTTACTCCTTTAGTTCAGGTTTCCTGTACCTGTTGCCTAACAAAACCCTGGGAGATAATCTGTGTGCCTTCTTTTTTTCTCTTAAACTACAAAAAAACACAGGGGAAGGAGGACTTTTAACAATATCAAATCATAGGGCTTCTGTAAGCTTCAAAGCACAAAGAACAAAAGGCTATTAAAAAAAAAAAAAAAAAAAGAGCTTGGAAAGCAGTCTTGCAAAGAAATCTATAATAGCCTTTGAAGAATGAGGTAAGCATGTGCACTGGTAACAGTCACGTCTAGTCAGCAGAGTGAGAGCTACGGTGTCCACATCAGTCATGGGCTATTGCTCCAATTGGTTGTTACTGGATGCTACTAATTGAGCCTCCTAGTTAGAGAAGAATAAGAAAAGTACATTTGTAGAACAATGTCAGTAGTAAAACACCTAAACATGCTATAAAATCTTTTAGGACTTCAGTACCTTTCCATAAACATGCATCTTTGGTTTATTGCACTGGGATTTCTAGCAGGTTGTGTCTATGAGATATAAACAAATATGAAAACAACAGCTGTTTATCAGTGACAGTATGAAAAGCAGCTTCACAACTCTTCTTCCTTTCAAAGTCTTGAGCTGTCCAAAAATGGGACTTAGGAACCTTAAAATCTCTTTCAGTTTCTGATCTATTCAAACCCTCTTACTCCAATAAATCCTATTTTTTTCCCATTAATTCATTCATATTCATATTCATTAATATTAACAAGCAGGAATGTAGTTCTCAAACTGGGATAAATGAAAGAAGAAATAAATTTCCTTTACTCCTAGCTGGTTTAGAAACAACTATCTTCCCTTCTTAGCTCTGTGCCCACTTCAGCTAACCTTTTTTAATGCTAAGCTATTCTTACCCTAAGTGAGAATCCCCATCACATCTTCTTTATAGATGAAAGACACAATAGAAAGAGGACCCAGAAGAAAGAAATGCTTTGTCGGTATCAATCTCTCTATTATTCATACTGTTAGTTCTTGACAAATTTGACTCCTCTTACTGTGTTATCCTGCAACATCCTTTGCTCTATTTTTCTTCTGGATTGAGGCAGTCTTCACAAAATCTTTCATTATTTTTAATCCATTTTTATTCTTTTCTCCCCCATCTCACTCCCTGCAATTATAGGCTATGCTCGCTTGCAGTATTTTCTGATATTAACAGACTGGTTGATTTTTTTTCATCAAGTAGCAGCTATGTAATTGGAGACCAAAGAGTCACTTAATATAAAGATCACTGGGAATCATAAACCATTTTCATCTTGACCTTTTCTACCAAAACATTAGCTTCTGAGTCAGCCTGCTTTGAAGCTACAGAAGCACTGCATATTGTGTTGTTGATTTCTGACTTCATGCAATTCTTTTCTTCCATTTCTTCATATTTTTAGCATCTGAAGGCTGAAATTTTACAATATGCTATTGCTTTTTTTTTTTTTTTTTTTTTTTTTTATGGGAACAAATGTTAGCACATCAAAAGCTGACTGCTTTTAGTGTGTGTCACTTGAGATCACTAAAAAAGAATACTTTGTATGTCTCCTTATTGAATCATAAACCGTGGGTGCTGCTAAAAATACTTTTCACAAAAGTTCTGGGATCAGTCACTTGAGCATTACTTCACAGATAAGCAAAACCCATAAATCCATCTACTCAAAAGCAAGAGACTAAAGATCAATATTAACCAAAAGTTTATGGGGGTATACAATCAAAACATAGTTGTTCACAGAATCACAGAATCATCCAGGTCGGAAGAGACCTCCAAGACTAATGAGTCCAACCTCCGACCTAACACTAACAAGTCCTCCATTAAACCATATCACTAAGCTCTACACCTAAATGTCTTTTAAAGACCTCTAGGGGTGGTGACTCCACCACTTCCCTGGGCAGCCCATTCCAATGCCTAACAACCCTTTTGGTAAAGAAGTTCTTCCTAATATCCAACCTAAACCTCCCCTGGCGCAACTTTAGCCGATTCCCCCTCGTCCTGTCACCAGGCACATGGGAGAATAGACCAACCCCCACCTCGCTACAGCCTCCTTTAAGGTGCGATAAGGTTGCCCCGAGCCTCTTCTTTTCCAGACTGAACAATCCCAGCTCCCTCAGCTGCTCCTCGTAGGACTTGTTCTCCAGACCCCTCACCAGCTTTGTTGCCCTTCTCTAGACTCAAACACAGTACTCAAGGTGCGACCTCACCAGAGCTGAGTACATGTTCTATGCAGCCGAGTTCTATGCAGCTTATCTATGTTTTCTTATACAGGTTATGCATTCTCCCTATAAGTTATCAAGTATTTGTAATAATGTACTTTTGCATACATATGTACTTGAATTGGTCACTTCCCTTTCTCTGTTTAGATGCTAGTCATCTAAACGGAGTGGAGTGCTTTCTGCAGCAATACAATCCTCTCAGACAACCATAAAATCATTGTTTCTTTGGAAAAAAAAGTTTTGAATTTCTATGAAAGTAGTTCATACCAGCTTTCTGTTCTTTGGTTAGTAGAAGGAGGGGGAGGGGGGTTACCATAGAGCCATTTAGTAGATATACATAAGGGCCACAGCAACTCCCCTGACATTTTAGGTGTGCATCTGTATAAATTCACATCCCATTAAAGCATATAACTACTTCATGATCATATAGATATGGCTGCAGGCAGGGTCAGCTTCCTCTCAGGGCTCATATATAGCCTGCAATGTAAAGTATACGTTAATAGTTTGAAAGACTCCTGTTTTCCACAATAAAAATTCCCTGTCCTGCCAACTGGCTGGGGATTTTCACTGCAGTGTTCAGAGGCACTCACTGAATTTAATGAACATCTGGGGGTAGGAAGGAGGGTGCAGTAAGAACAAACACTTCAGTAAATTTAGCAGGAACAGCCAACACAGACTTTCCAGAACTTTGTTTAGTTTGTCATTCATCAATTGGTGTCTGATGCAATAAAGAAAAGGAATATATTAAACATTTAAAATAGGGCTGCTAAATTGCCACCTAGTGGTCTTCTAATGAAGTTAATATGTGTGGCATGCTGATCAAGGTGAAAAACCACCAGGAGGTCTGGTAAATTACACATACAAACTATACATGTAAACTATGCATACATATAAACTATACGTACATACATATTGTTGCACACTTACCCCTTGCCCATGACACATTAATGGGACATAATTTCTGAGCCAGCACAAGACATCACTGCTGGAAGTGCTGGAACAGTGTGCAAGTTTGCACAGGGCTTGGACAATGTACTAAAAGAGAATCTCTAGGCCAATCAGCCAGTCTGCACCTATGGTAAAAGATGCTGTCATTTAAAAGCCTTAGCCTTCTATCTACATTTCATATAGATTTTTGCGTTTTAACCAAAAATAAAAAAAAAAAAGGAGAAAAAAAAAAAAGGCAACTGTTTTGATATACAAGTAAACAAAATGTTTTATTGGTAAATGAGTAAACAATTAGGATTTTTGTCTTCCCAAGGCTCAACCAGCTCTAGTGTAGGAAGCTCTTTGCTCTGCTAGGGTATTCTCCCACCTTCTAGTTTCACTCTGCCTGAGCCATATGTTCATCAGCATGTGCTGTTTACACAGAGCTGAGCAGATGGGAAACAACTAAGGAGCACAAGTTGAACAATAAGTTTTGCAGTTCTGCTTTTGTGATTAGTCACGTAGGTCTGCTCAGCAGCTACTACAGGAGATTGGAAAAAAAAATCAATATGATGAGCTGCATAAACAAAGTCTTTAGGGATTAATGAATTTTCAGTTATCTTACCAATAATCAGCTTGGGGTGCAGCGGACTGTGTTTGCCAAAGATGATGCTCACAGGAGGTGGAGGCCTTGAGTTGGGAAACAGTCATGTAGTGGGGGATGAAGGCTACATCTCTTGGTGAACACATCAGTTGTGTCAGAGATAAGTCACTCTGTGGCAGTAGAATCCAAATGATTCATCTTCCTCCTCCATTCTGTCACCAGCTGGGATGTAGTGCAGTTAGCAGCTGAAGAAGAAACATCAGCCTGGGAAGACAGGCTGAGAACCCACATCGCACATTCACAGAATAAAATCATAGAATGTCTCAGGTTGGAAGGGACCTTAAAGAGCATCTAACTCCAATCCCCCTGCCATAGGCCAACCACTAGATCAGGTTGCCCACAGACACATCCAGACTGGTCTAGAACACCAGGATGGGGCATCCACAACTTCTCTGGGCAACCCATTCTAGTGCCTCACCACCCTCTGAGTGAAGAATTTCCTCCTAATCTCTAATCTAAATCTCCCCTCTTTTAGTTTAAAACCCTTCCCCCTTATCCTGTCATTATCAGATTGAGCAAAGAGTTGCTCTCCATCTTTTTTATAAGCCCCTTTTCCGTATTCAGTGCTAGTCATTAATCCCGATTATCATCAGCTTACAATGAGCTCAGGAATTTTTGTGTGAGTTTTGGGGATTAGAGACCTATAGCTGTAGCCTAAGGGTTTAGTTAGACATTTAGTTAGAATCCAACTCATCTGTTTCTTAGATGACTAGATAACTTCTCCAGCTGGGGCTTGTCCAGATCTGGGGATTGTCCAGAGGGAGACAATCACCTCCCTCACCCTGCTGGCCACTCCTCTGGTGATGCAGCCACCAGAAGCCCCAAGTCTCTCTCCACAGGGCTGTTCTCAGTAAATTCCTCACCAAGACTGTGCTCATGTCTGGGATTGCACTGACTCAGGTGCAGCACCTTGCACTTGGACTTGTTGAACTTCATGCAGTTTATATGGGCCCACTTCTCCAGCCTATCCAGGTCCCTTTGGATGACATCTCTTCCTTCTTTGGTATCAACTGCACTGCTCAGGTGTCATCTGCAAACTTGCTGAGGGTGCACTCAATCCCATCGTCTATGTCAATGATGAAGATATCGAAAAGCACCAGTCCCAAAACAGAGCCCTGAGGCTCATCACTGATCTCCACCTGGACATAAAAGCCATTGACCACCAGTCTCTGGATGCAACCATTGAGCCAATTCCTGATCCACTGGATGGTCCACCCTTCAAATCCATATCTTTCCAATTTAGAGATGAGGATGTCATGTGGGACCGTATCAAAGGCCTTACAGAAGTCCAAGTAGATGACATCAGTCAGTCTTCCCTTGTTGACTAATGCAGTTACTCCATCACAGAAGGCCACCAGATTGGTCAGGAACAATTTACCCCCAGTGAAGCCATGCTGGCTGTCCCAGATCACCTCCTTGTCCTGCATGTGCCTTAACATTGCCTCCAGGAGAATTCTCTGAGGTCCTGGGTAGTTTCAGGTGTTGCATAAGTACAAAATTGGTTTTAGGATGCTGCATAATCCTAAAGCTTAATCCTGACCAAAGCATGTTCCCTGGCAGACCACTGGTCCTTGATTACGGTGTTGGTACTTTTCATGTCTCCTGTCCTCTCATGATGAGCTGAAAGCCCCAATAGCAAGGGCCATCACTTCCCACATCAACTAGTTGAGGAAGAGAAAACAAACAGGGGTTGAGGAATGGATAGGACTTGTGTAGTAATAAACATATTAAACTGAATAAAGGAATATTGTCTTCCCACACTTCAGGTTTTGTGCCTGAAGTACAGTTCACCATATATAGTATGTTATATGATTCTGGTTTTTCCTTTCATATCACTTTCAGCCTGGCTGACCTTAACCTGTTCCAGGATACAGTCTGATCCCTCAACCCAGCCCCCTCCTCCCTTCCCCCCTTTTATTTTTAAGCTTTGTAGATCAACTACAATTCTCTTAATTTGCTTCACATTGTACTTTTTGTTGTTGTTCAGGATTGATTTAAATTAGCACTTTGTTTCTCTTTGTTTTACATATATGATTTGCATACTGTTTTGCTTTAAAGAAATATAGATTGCTTCAATAGTGTCTGACCTCACTCAATTAACTTAATCGCCTTTTATTTCAATGAAATTCTCTGTAGAATGAATAGTTACATCTCAGCTGATTTACTATTTTTTCCAAGACCGCAGCTCCCGTTTTTTTTTTTAGATATTATGGAAGTACATTAATAGACAAAGCTGTATACACACTTCTCAAACTGATATGCCACTAATTCAAAACACCTAGCATAACAAAAAGGCATATAATTGAAAGTCAGTTTACTCCTTAATGTACTCTGGGTGATTTGTTCTTTAAGGAACATACAATAAAAAGTGAAAGGTAATCAATACAATACTGTTTGAGAAACTGAGAAATTATTCAGGGACAGAATGTCAGATAAATGCAAGCAGTATCTCCAACAAATAAATGACCTGTCCCTCAGAAGTTTGTAAGCCACAAAATAGAATCTATATGGCAATTATTTATTAGAATTGTAATGTGTGTCATTTCCCCTTGCCTTTCCTGAACTCTCATTTTTATTAGGATTAGCTTTGACTATGGGATTTACCATAGAGTCAATCTGACATTGTCCTGCCTGTCCCTCACTACTTCCACCCCTCCTCCAAAAAAAAAAAAAAAAAAAAAAAAAAAAAAGTAGCCTTGTGATTTTTCAGACCCTGTTCAGATTGCCATACCAAATGGCAGACACATAATTCTGGAGGACATGTATTCAATTTCTGGGGCCTCATACCTGAGGTAGGTAGTACTGCATGTCTTAAAATACATCTCTTGGCAGCTTCTGCTGATGTTTGCAGGTATGAAGTTCTAGATCCTCTTGTCTCATCCCTACATCTGGTGTTCATGGTTTCAGACCACATTGGATGGATCATTCACTACATCTTTTACTTGATGTTTATATATACATTTCCATAAGTACTGAATGTTTCTAATAGGAAGAAAACATAGTCCAGTGTTACTGTGCTAACCTTAAGTAAGAGAAGTAACTATCCAATTGCAGTGTGTGGAGAATGTGTGGCAGCTTCAGGGTGGTGAATGCTTACTCTGCACTAGTTCTGAACTGGTACATTGTCTCAGCCTCTTCCTCAAGGTAATGCAGGTTTTACTCAGTTGAGAGCAGTCAGAATGAACTTGTGTCCCCCAAAGAAAAGAAAGAAATAAACAAAACCCACAACTTGTACGCATATGTGAAGATATGTTATGTGGGGGAAGATATCTGCACTAATTGGAAAAGAGCTGGCTTAAGACTTTAGTGCAGGCAAACACTTAAAAATGGACAATAGCTTTCTCATCTAATTAGCATATCTCAGGTGAACTGCCAAAACATGCTTCTATATGAATCATATAAATAATAGATGAGGTCTTAAAGGCATGGACAGGTCATTCCCAAGAATAGAACAGCCATAACCTAAAATAAGATTTTTGTTTGAATGTGTAGAATGGTTTTCAGTCAAATAGATGTCGAAGTTGAAACAACTGGAATGTTTTGTTTCATTTGTTTTAATCATTTTCAATTAAAAAATGTTTGTAGGGGAAACAAATTTGACCTTTCACAAGCAAGTATTTTATTTATTTATTTTGACCACGTGTGCATGTGTGTATGTGTCTCTCCCCCAGGAATAATACCAGCTGGGGATACTGAAGTCAATTCCCCCCTGCTTTTCCTTACATGAAGCTGGTATTTATAATGAGCCTCCAGTCAGCTCTGTCATGTTCAAATGAACTTTCTGAATTATTGTTGTTCGCCTGATTTCACAATCAGCCCTTTGCAACACACAGCACTGTCACAAGCAATCTGACCAAAGGCAAAAAATTTCTTTAATGTCTAGATCGGTTTATGCTGGATAATCTCAACACCTTTCAGCACCAGTAGTATTTAAATACAGCTGAAGTGAAACAAAATAGTGTCTCTGAATTTTCAAAAAGTCTTGTGCATCAGCTCTTTCTCTTTTGCTGCAATCCTGTAAGTAATATTTTCTTTTTCTTTTCTTTTTATGTCTGGTTTATACTTTGTGTCTTGTCTTGGGCGTGAAGGTTAGAATGTTTTAAGACTGATGGTCTTTGACACAGAAAAGTGACTTCTTTGTTAAAAAGCCAGTAGATTTATAAAGCTATATATAAATAGTTTTTTTTTGTTTTGTTTTGTTTTGAATGGGGCCAAGAAAATTTAATAATGTATCTATCCAGTATATCCCTACTTTCTCATTGATGTTGATCGAGAGCCCTTGTCTTTTGGAACATCACAGGAATAAAATGGGCAGAGACAAGATCTTTACTTGCAACTTGAAGTCCATTTCCAATTCCCACTTCATATATATTTTTTCTTTACTTTTCCCTGACTAGCTCCACTTCCCAGTTTTCCAAAGGAAATGGGATTGAGATGCAAGGGTGGAGAAAGAAGGTTGTCTATGCCCATTCTTCATTCAGCACTTTTTCAATAATTTTTTCATCCTTTCTTTTACAAAAAATAAAAGATACAAATGAAAACCTTCCCAACACTTGCCAGGCAAATTCTTTTTCCAATATGAATATATGCTGGAATAAAATATAATGTTTCCACCGTGGGGTTTCTGTGAATGTGCTAAATAAAGATGGAGACAGATTCACAGCAGCTCTTTTTATATAAATGTATTGGTATACGAAGTGTTAACAAGGTTTAATAAATAAAAAAATAAAAATTCATTATGTCCAGCAGCAACAGAGCCGTTCAATTGCCAGGATGAAGGCTTAGATGAGCTCTGAAAAAATGCTAGACATAGGCCATAGGCAACTGATGTACATTAGCAGGAGAAATCCTTTTTCTTTTTTTCTTTTTTTTTTTTTTTTGTCATCTGATTATTCTTTGTGAAATATGAGCCTTAAATTCTTAATGAGGCCTGTGATTTCTTTCTAGTCTTATGATAGCATAATTCTGATTTTAATTCTTCTTCAGCACTGACAGGAGTTTTACATGTTCCCAAGGCAGCACAGCTAGTCCATGGCAAGGCTGGAATGGCTTTGTGCCTCTTTAAAGATGCACTGAATAAAACCTCACTGTTACTCCCAGCCATTTGCCACAAGGGTTACACAGGCTGCACATAGCTAGCAAAGCTCTGTCACTGAGGTATAAATCACAGAACAAGAGAAGATGCTTTCCCAGCTGTTAACTTTGCATCTAACTTGGCCGTGTTTCCTGTGCTCTAACTTGATATAAAATCTACGCACCAGCAGAGGGCATTGCACGCCTCAAGAAAATACAGATTGCAAAACGATTACAAAGGAAGGGGATATTTTTCTGACCTTCTGAGGACATTGCATGTTTTAGAAAGCTAAACAAAAGCTTAATTGAAACTGAAATTTCCCCAGCACAGGTTCTAACAGATATTTCTCAAGTGCTCATTCATTCTAGTAGCTCTTTCACTGGGAAAAATAATAAACGAGTTAGTTTTCACTTGTAAACAAGAGGTGAAACTCAGTGAATAGAACTGAAACCTTATTTTCCCTTCTCAGCAACTGAAACTGAGCAGAAACTAAGAGCATGCTTATTTTTAACCTATTCATGGGATAGTTTTTGTTTTCTTCTTTCCTGCTGCTTAGCTGACAACACTGCACCCTTTTCTCCTTAGTGAGCCACATTCTCACCTTGTCTCTGTGGATTTTGCTTTATTAGCATGAAGTAGAACTGAACTCCATCAGCTGAGGAGGCAGCCTTTGAACCTGGCTAGTCAAAAAGATCAGCCAGTGCTGGCAGTACATATTTCAAATAAACAGCAATAGAAAAATAAATCTTGCATTCCTTGTACAGGCCTTCAGCCTTTTACACAGATCCTGGATATAATAATAATATTATTAATTATTTAGAGGGGGAAATTGTCTCAGCTTGCCTTTTCATCTTTAGATTTGAAAAGAAGTTCTCTTACAAATGTTTTTCTACCACATAATTTCTCACTACTTGGTATCAGTTGCATTTCTGTACTGGGGGTTTTTCAGTTAGAAGCAGATTCCTCAGACAAAGCACTACAACAGAAGAGCTCATACACTAATGCCTCAGTGCATAACTGTGTTACCAAATAATCTAATACATACTTTTTAACTGTGACCTACAATTAATTTTAGTAAAATGTTCTCTTTGAAAAACAAAACAACAACAACAACAAAAAAAAACTGAAGGAGAAGAAACTTTTTAGTTCAACCCATCAGATAAAATTTAGAAACAACTGAGTACTTCTGAAACATGCTAAAACAAAGCTTATTGAATAAACTGCATAAAATAAAATATTTCTTTCCAAAATAATATTCAATTATCATTGAGGTTGCTGACAAAACTGTTGTTATGCAAGAAAGCAAAAAAATAAAATACAGATGAGACATCAAACAGTGAGAATTAAAATTACTTCAGTGGACTGCATTTTTTACACAATGTTATAAATGAAGTCTCAACTCAATCTGAATTTAGTAATATTTATAAAAGGTATAAAAGGCAAGTAAACAGCGCTGGGTGCGCGGGGAGTCTATGCTCCACCAACACGCACACATGAACATCAAAATTTCTAAATATACAGAACATTGCTTTTACATACTAAACCCGCACATATGTACAATCAGAAAAGGAAACAAACAATCCTATAAGTCCCATGACTTAACAGTCTCCATTTTCCATTCCCTTTGAACAATATGTCTTGCTTTAAGTTGTCAAGCAGCTCGGCCTTCGGGCCTTACGTATCCCGTTCTTCCCGGATCGAAGAAAAGCATACCCATCTCCTTTTCAAGGCTAATAGGCCTGGGTCAAAAGGCACGTCCAGGTCAGCAGGGGGCGGAACAGCAAAGGCTTGCGATGGCTGTAGCAGCAGAGGGGCCCATGGCGTAGCAGTCGGATCAGTAAAGGAGCCCGCAGCTCCCTCACTGTCTGGCAAGCCACACGTTTCTGACTGTGGCCCCACATGGCTCTTTAAGGCCTCAGAGATTGCTCGCCAGGTGCCGAGCAATCCCACCGCAACCTTGTCGTTTTTAGTTGCAGAGTCCCACACCCCGACCTCAATTTGGTCCCATATTTCAGGATCATAAACTGTCTGATTGTTATCAAGGAGAATAAGCTGTAAGGTTACCAGGACAGTCTTTGTTCCTAAGGACGTATGATTCCCCATAATGTGCAACCGTTTACCAGCGAGGGCTAGTTGTGTGCGTGGGTCCGCTTCTCTCAGCTGGAGCTTCTTTCCAGCTCCAGTGTGCCCGTTTCCAGCGACTTTCTGTACGAGCTTCTCTGAGCAGTTTGCTGACTTCGGCTGAACCCATCTTCATGAGGCGATCAATGTGCCTGTTCCTGTCTTGGTCTCCGTTCTGCCAGCCTGTTCCTTTTCATTCCTTCTTTCTACTTCTTTATTGATGACATAACTTCATCGTGTTGCCTTTTCTTTTTTCTTTTCTTTTTTTTTTTTTTTTTCTTTTCTTTTCTTTTCTTTTTTTTTTTTCTTTTTATTTTGAGGGCAGGCTCCCCTCTTATACCCTTCTCCCCACAGCAGTCCTTTTCAAAACCACTTTTCATTGGTCAAACAACTTTGAATATAATAGCAACAGCAAACACCCAGAAACTTCCATGCCTTAACGACTGGAGAACAAGCAACCCGAGATTGCATGGAGTCTCCTGAATCACCCTTCTTTGTTCCCTCTAAACTCTTTTACATTCCTGATGGCCTCATCGTTAAGAGTCTGATGTTATCATTAACCACGGATCTTGCCGACCCCCATGGTCACACTCTCAAATCTCCCCCTTCTTTATTAATATCAACCATTTTCTCGACACGAATTTCCATATATATATATTTCCATTCCATATATAACAGCAAGGATGTAAAGAATATAACAACCAATGATATTTTTATTATACAAAGCATTCCAGCTCTTCAAGTTCATAGATGAGCATCTAACTTTAGATCTTAGAAGGTGAACATATCATAATTGTTATTTGTTTATAATGCAAGGATGTACAGTGACTTAAATCCATTGCTTGGATATTACAATTCCTTTGGGTGATTTCCAAGGTGACTTACAAAATGTTATTACTTGGAAATATGCACTCACTTGCCTGTTTATACAGTGTGGTTTTGTTTCTTTACCTGAATACTGGAGCAGCAAATTAGTAGCTTATAATAATGTGTATATTGGAAATCTACCTCACATTTGGAAGTACAATGTTTGAATTTAAGTCCAGTCCTAAAATTAAAATACTATTTCCTTTTGCTTTAGAAGACCATAGGAAAAATGTTTTTCCAATAAAAAGACAAATGCCCAGAGACATGTATGGAAGTGGCACACAAACACTCTTGGTTGTGCTTTCCTTCTGCCTGTTTCAAAACTCAGTAAAACATTTTGTCAGTCTTAGGTGGGAAAAGTCATTTGTCCAACTAAGCCTAAAATTAACTTTCAGCACCATCTAAGCAAATGAAAAAGTGCTTTGGCTTTAAGCTGACTAATGTTTAGTAACTTCTGTCCACCAAGCCAGTAAGTTAAGAGAGTGAGAGCTCAGTTCAAAGCCCAATTATTGGAAACGGGCCATGCTGTCTCAGTACAAAATTTTCTGCAGGTGCTTAAACTGAGCTCTGAAAACAGAATAGAAAACAGAACTTGTGCTTCACGTTGCAAGGAAGAAGTGGAAGGAGGCCTTAAAAATACCTTATATTACCTACTCCTTTTTTTGCACTTTTTTTTTTTTTCCCCTCAAAAAAAGTCAGCTGCATATCACAAACACCATGCAACCCATTTGCCATTCAAAAAGGTTAATTTGCCTCATGCCATGCTTCTTAAGTAAAAACTTTTGCAGCAATTATACATAGAAGCTAATTATGGATGAGATAAATTTGCATCCATATATTAACTAGTAAGAAAATTAGTGAAAAAAAAAAATTGCTTTCTAGCCAAAGGTCGGCCTTCAACAAAAGTTATGAATAGTTATTGTTAACATGTAATTATCAGGTTATTTATGAATGTGTTTTTCTTGGGGGGGAAGACTTTTTTTTTTTTTTTTTTTTTTTAACACTGTTGCTTCTTTGTGATAGGCAAGAGCTAGAGGGGAGTTGCTAAGAGTCATCCCAAACTATAGGAAGGCCTAGACAAAAGAATCATGAAGCATTTATCCTAACCCTCATAGGGAAAAACATGCTGCTTCTAGTGTTGGTGCTAACAAGAGGAACCGTGGGTCAATGGCAGCTGTCTAAGTAAGAGGACAGAGGAAAAGAGACACTAAGTATGATCAAGGGAGAGATATCTCTGCATCACTTGTAAACAAGTCCTTTAATCACATTTGCTACTTCATTAGCATTTGAACAATTCTTAAGGCACTGTCTTGAGATAAGAAAGATGGCTTTAGCTCCTTTATGCGTGTACTGAATGTCTTTCAGAAAAACGTTTCCCATGCGAATAATGAGGATAAGAATAATAACATTTCTCTATCTCAGAGAGCTGTTTGTGAGAATAAATTATATGCTCAGATACTAAAGCAATGCATCCCAGTAAATTAAAATTAATTTTGAAAACACAATATACACGTTTCCATTATTTTTTATATAATTACAATTCAAAAAGCTCTTTTAAAATAAGCTATTTGTATGTAAGCAGAGAATTTCTAGATGGAAAGTCCCAGAAATGTGAAGAATGCTTATTGGGAAATACTTCAGTTAGTTGACAGCAGAATGGCTAAAGAGGAAATTATTAAATTATTAAATGACCTATGCTACAGCTTCTCCTGCACGGTTCTGCAGCCAGAGAAGTGACTGTTAGGACACTTAGTTTGGTCTCTTCAAAATGTCTTCAAAATGTGAGGCTCTAGTTTGAAAAGTGATTATGTAAAAATAGCACTTCCTACTCAGCAGATTGCTCTTGTGTGCTTTACTGGAGAGGAAAACAAAACAAAACACAACAACAACAAAAACACAACTGCATGTCTTCACTGCTGAGCCAACATGTCTCTAGGGGAAGACAGTGGATTATACTCCAGTTTATGCAACTTCATCAAAATCACCTATTTAAAGCTATAGTATACCTAAGCAAAGGCCGTCATTTCAAAATTGTGGCCTTTGAAATCAGACCTGCATAACCTCATTACCTTCAGCTGAATGGAAATAAATGAAATGAAAGGAAATAAATCCTTCAGACTGAAAAATCCTGATTGGATTTCCTCCAGCTTCCTATCATCACCCAAACTAATCAAGCTATTTCTCCCCCAGGTGGAAAATGAAAAGAAAGTGAGAGGTAATGATTATTCTTTTTTTAAATATTTGGCAGGTAGTCTCAGAGCATGGAGCCCATATAACTTTCAAGAGGTTACATGAGGACCGCAGAAGGCTAATAGTATGATAACAGCTGCTAGCACAGGGATGTATGCAATGCAAACAACAGATTCATGCAGTTTGGCCAGCCTGTTGCCAGAGATGTCAGACTCCTGAGTGATGGAGTGGGCTTTGCCACAATCAGCTACCATCTCCTGCTTCCAAAGGATCAGTATTTCACAACAAATGTTCCTCTTTCTGCCTTTCAAAAGAAGTCTTTATCAGTATGATTCCCCTCCCCTCCCCCCCAAGAAGAGCAGATGAGGAGGCTGCTGTAAAAAGAAGAAAAAAAGGGGGGGGGGGGGAAGCAGAAGCAATTCTTAACACTGGAAAATGTATACTTGGTATCTGTCTAGAGAGTCAAAAGGATACTTTGATCATTCTTGCCAATTACATACCTGTTAGAGGCGAGTATATTTACATATTTAATATTCAGCTAATCTACAAAAACTTCTTTGATCAAATAGACATGCCATTTATCCTCAAAAGCTGTGCCAAAATCTCATCTCTAGATAGCCTAATGTGTGAAGTGATGAATTTGTTTTCAAGTCTTTTACAGAATGCCTTCCATTTTTCACTTCAGATGAAAACACCTACCCTTTTAACAAGTGGATTGCCTCTCCTGAACACTATCTTTAAATATAAAAGAAATCATACCAGAACGGTTCCCTTAGGGTTTTGCCTGACATTTCTCTACATCTGAGAAGGAAAGTTAATGGCATTATGCTTGCAGACATAATCCTTTCCTAAATGAACAGAAATGTCTAAGTATTTCTCCTTCCCTTCTGTGATACAACTCATTCCAGTGGGCCTTATAGTCACAGACTCTGAATGACCTTAGCTAAGGGGTCCGATGCTGTAGATGTAGAAGCTTGAGAAGCCCTGGGACTGCAAGTTCTGTGTTAGGACTCCCATGTTCACTGCAAACGGTTATACAAAACAAAACAAAACAAAAACAAAAACAAATCAAACAAACATAATAAACATAAGTTTGCAGGAAAACAAAACACACATAGGTTTAAAGACAGAAGCCAGTCCAGCAAATGAGGTTTTGCAAGAGACCCTGGACTCATGTTTGTTACATTAGATTTAGACATGACGAATACCACTTTTTTTTTTTTTTTTTTACTTTTTATTTTTTGTGTGTGTCAGATTATGTTCTTATAGAATGAATGAATGCTTTCCAAGTAATGTATAAGCTTGCAATTATTTTCTTCTTCTGTACCAAGCTTTCTCTTCTGTCTCTGCAAAAAACTTTCCCCAAAAATGTAAATCCACCCAAGAGTGTTTTATCACCACCACCATCCCAAACAAAGAGAGAGAAAAGACATAAAGAGAGAGAGAGAGAGAGAACCCCAGTATTGCAAGTCCTTTATGTATTTAGAATTAGTATTTGCTTTGAACCTCTGACTGCATCTTGGAGACCTTTCAAGCATGGTTTGCATGTTTACTGTGGAAGCACTGGGTATTCCTCTCCTTAGAGTACCAAGCATTCTATCATTAGTGGGTTAAGACCTCTGGCAAGTAAGGCATACAGTCAGTAATGTATCTGGGGTCACTGCCAGCAAAGCACTTCTTGTTTATAGCCCTCAAATTGAAATACCATGATAAATCTTCTCAGAAAATAATAATAAAAAAAAAAATAATAAAAATAATAAAAATAAAATAAAATAAAATAAAATAAAATAAAATAAAATAAAATAAAATAAAATAAAATAAAATAAAATAAAATAAAATAAAATAAAATAAAATAAAATATTAGAGCTGCAGTAAGATTTTCAAGCATTCTTCCAGCATTTTTGCAGGCTATTCTTTAGTGTTCCCACTCCTGGCAGCAAGTGTTATGAGGTTCTGTATGCAGGCAGCTCTGGTGTACCACACATCAGTAGGCTGGGGTCCACCCATCAGCAGTATGCCTCATCAGGTCTTGAAGGAATAACTCATTTTGTACAGTCATCATCATGGAGTGAGATGCAAATGTACTGACTTATTTAAGCAAAGACTACAGAGCAAAAAGATGCAAAATAGCCTATGAAAACATTAGAGAGAAACATTTAATAACAGAAAAATTGTTCTTTTGTACAGTTTTAAACCTTATCATTCTCAACTATTACAAAAATATTGCGGAGGTTGTAACACATTTTTTTTTACCAATGATGAGATCAGTAAACAGTAGAACTTGCTACAAAGACAAAAATAATATTCTTAACACTTACATATATACATATATATAAATGTATTTGGAGAGGTGTCTTTCAGGGTTTTTCTTTCCAAATCTAGTTCTCTCTCTTTTTTTTTTTTCTATAGTCAGAAGATTGTCTTTGATTTTCTTAGATTCTTAGATTTTCTTTGCATTTTTTTTTCTACCTGGGAAAAAACTGTAGAAACAGATTTACTGAGAAGAATTCTGACACTTTCCTGGCAACTGGCAGTGATGCCTAGTGAAAGCAGCTAAATTTTGCTGTCGATGAAATTTGCAAAAACTCATGAAAACAGTTTTTGAACTCATCCAAATGTCAGCCCCCTAAAGACAAATCCAAATAGAAATGTAAGGATTACAATTTTTTACTTACTTCAGGCACCCTATTTGGTATATGGTCCTTACAGTTTAGTATTGAGGTATTTTCTTCCTACAGGGAAAAACAAACAAACAAACAAACAAAAAATGACCTTAAGTGTTAGTTATTATTTTTGTTTTTCATAGAATCATAGAAAGGCTTGGGCTGGAAGGGACCTTAAAGAGCATCTAACTCCAATCCCCCTGCCATAGGCAGGGATGCCAACCACTAGATCAGGTTGCCCAGAGCCACATCCAGCCTGGCCTTGAACACCTCCAGGGATGTGGGCATCCACAGCTTCTCTGGCCAACCTGTTCCGGTGTCTCACCACCCTCAGAGTAAAGAATTTCTTTCTCATCTCTAATCTGTATCTACCCTCTTTCAGATTAAAACTATCCCCCCTTGTCCTATCACTACAAGTCATTGTAAAGAGTCTCTCCATCTTTCTTATAAGTTCCCTTTAAGTATAGATAGGCTGCTATAAGGTCTCCCCAGTCTTCTCTTCTCCATGCTCAACATCCCCAAATCCCTCAGCCTGCCTTTGTAGGACAGGTGCTCCAGCCCCTTAATCATCTTTGTGGCCCACCTCTGGGCTTGTTCTAATAGGTCTATGTCCTTGTTGTGCTGAGGGTCCAAGAGCTGATTGCAGTGCTCCAGGTGGAGTCTCATGAGAGCGGAGTAGAGGGGGACAATCACCTGACCTGTTGGCCATACTTCTTTTGATGCAACCTAGGATATAGTTGGCTTTCTGGAATGTAAGCAGATGTTGCTTGCTCATGATGAGCTTTTCATCTAACAGTACTCCCAATTCCTTCTTTGCAGAGCTGCTTGAAAATCTTTAATCAGCCAGTCTGTATGGATGTTTGGGATTTTAATTCTGCTTGTACTTGACAGCTATAATCCAATTTTGTCAGGAGACTGTTTTCCTTTAGTGATTTCAAGTTGCAGTGTTCTCCAAAATCTGGTGAGATCTACTGACAAATGAAAAAAATAGTAATAATAATGGCAGGTACACCTATTTTGTCCAGTTTCCCACAAACAAGTAAGACTGCCAAAACTACAGCTAAGGGCTCTCTCCCTGCATGTCATGAGCTCCAGATCACTCACCCTTTCCTAGTAAAAAACGAAAGGTTATGGTATGAAAGCTCCTAGAGGACATCACCAGTATATTGGGCTCCTTACAGCATAAGAAAACTTGTTATGCTTAGATGAAATCCAGCTGTCACACAAGCTGGCCATTTCTACTATATAATCAAACCTTTGTTGTTGTTGTTGTTTTGATGAGTGCTCCAGTCATGAAGAGAAAGTCCACGAGAAATTTGCATCCAACAAAGAAGCACACCGGGGACTTCAAATGGTCTATGTCTGACAAAAGTCATTTTCAGTGCAATGCTTTTTATAATCTATGCCTTGATAGTTTATCTCCTTGTGGTGATTTTACCCAGCTGAACTCTACCACAACCTCTCTCTCAGTCTCCCTCCTCAAAGGAAGGGGGGTGAAAATACAATGCAAAGGGCTCCATCGTCATGGGCAAAACAGACTCAGCATAGGTGGAGTGATACAATTTATTACCTATTACCTATTACAGGCTAGAGCACTGAGAAACTCAAAGCAACCTAAAAACACCTTCCCCCCAACCACCCTCTTCTAACTCCTCCGCCTGAATGGCACAGGAGAACAGGGAATGGGGGCTGTGGTCAGTCCCTCTCACAGGATGCCATCCTTCCTGAACTGATCCTGTAGGGGCTGCCCACAGGCAGCAGCTCTTCCAGAACTGCTCCAACATGGGTCCCACGAGGGTTCATCCACTGCTCCAGCAAAGGTCCCCCCACAGGCGGCAGCTCCCCCCAGATCCCCTGCTCCTGCGTGGGCTCCTCTCCACGGGCTGCAGCTCCAACCTGGGGCCTGCTCCTGCGGGGGCTCTCCATGGGCCGCAGCCTCCTCCAGGCCACATCCACCTGCTCCACCGGGGGCTCCTCCACAGGCTGCAGCGTGGAGATCTGCTCCATGTGGGACCCATGGGCTGCAGGGGGACAGCCTGCTCCACCAGGGGCCTCTCCACAGGCCACAGGGGAACTGCTGCTGTGTGCCTGGAGCACCTCCTGACCTCCTGCTGCACTGATCTTGGGGTCTACAGGGGTGGTTGTCACTCCTCTCTCCCAGCTGCTGCTGGTTTTTATCTTTTCTTTTCTTCAGTCTGCTCTCCCAGAGGCCCACCCAGCATCACTCTCTGGCTCAGCTCTGGCCAGCAGCAGGTCCGTTTTGGACCCAGCTGGAGCTGGCTCTGATCTGGCACGGGCCAGCTGCTGGGCTCTGCTCACAGAGGCCACCCCTGCAGAGCCCTGCTACCAAAACCTTGTCACATAAACCCAATACACTCCTAAATCATCTTTGGATACCTCTCATTTAATTTCTTCATGGCATAACCAGTTACAAGGTGCTTCAGATGACAACTTAATAAAGGCTGATCTTGTGAACACAGAACAGAACACGGTGACAAGAAATTAGAGTACTATTCTTGGTTTTCCATATTTTCTTTCTAATTCTGAGAAAATTGTTTAACCTACCTGAGCCTCACTGTACTCAATAAGGTAAGGATAATGATACATGCCTATTCTATAGAGATCTGCAAAGATAATTATCTTTACATTGAAAAGCTATGGGAATGAAAAGTATCGTTGCTTCACTGTTATTTAATTATATTAAAAATTATCCTTCAACTTCCATTAAAAACTTTGGCATTAAATATAACAGGAGTGGGTAGACGTAACGAATACCATGGTCCTTTATTTTCTGTATGGGTGAGGTGTTCACTTATATGAGTTGACTGGCAGATTCAGGTCCTTTTGGAGAAACACTGCCTTCTGTTGGATGAAGAATCCTACCAAATTCACATAATCTTTTCAGCTTACATTCTTCCCAGCCAGGTTTAGGAGTTTTGGGGCTTTGCTAACATTATGATGCTGCTCTAGTATTTACCATGTGAAGAAAAATAATCTAAAAATAGGCAAAACAAATCAATCTTTCTGCTATTAATGTCCCATCTGGAAGAAAAAAACAGTAGGATGCCAACTAAACACAAATCTCTCTGTAGATTTTTAATAAACTTTCCTCAGTAAAGTGCTGACAGTTATTTCAAACTTTTTGGTTTGTTTAGTATGATTTTAGTTTAAGATCTATGCAAGGTTCCCTTGAGAATTAGTAACAATTATTACTAGTGTGACATAACTCCCTCCCTCATTTGTGCTAACTAATGGCCATATTTCTCAAATCAGTTCTTGTAAAATCAGAATTATCAGCATAAAGATTACCACACGAACATCAGAATGTCAAAAGCCAGTTGATCTATTAAAAGGGAGAATTGTGATAGCTGAGATACATAGGTGAAATGCAATAATAAAAACATGCAATGACATTCCCTGTCCTCAAAAATTTATACTGATATTAGGCAGAGGAAATAAAGAAGTGTTATTGACCTTTCCAATAACACCACCTTTGGGTGTTATTGGCCTCCTCTGACCTTTATGGAAATAAAAATGTGTATACGAGCAACTTTAACAATATTTAGAGGGTGCTTACATAATAAACATCAAGGAAAAAGTTTACCACAGTTCATTTTCATATATATTTATATTTAATAAGTTTAAATGTCTTCAGATGCAACATAGGTTTTGAGTAAGTTGGTTTGAAATTTTGGAAACATTATAGCAGGTTATAGCAGGTCAGATTTTCATTAGCACACCTGGAAAGTTTGCAGCATGCATCTCTAAGAAGGCAATTTACATTACTCAGTTGCTAGATCTTTGCTTTCCCATTTTGAATGAAGAACATATTTCATCGTCTAACTACAAATGTCTTCAGCCATTACAGTTCCCTACAGCTCAGAGTCACAAATCAAGTACTTATTATGGCTTAGATCATCAGCATCTGATTGTGTTTTGATTTCCAGGATCTGATTGAGATGAATGGTGTCGCTCCTCTGCAACAGCTAAATTAGTTAAGAAAAGCTACACAAACACTACAAGCATGTACTTTGTTTCTGTTGCCAGAAACTGATTAGCCTATGAAAAAATAAATTAGTTTTAAGGTTTGAAGGAGGTCAGTGAATGACTTAAATGAAGGTCATTAAATGGTTCTTACAATCACAAGAAGAAAGAAGAACTACCGTTCTTCTACTACTTCTTCTGCAATGATTCTTCCTGGCTACTGGGTAGAAAGCCAGAATAAGGAAAAGTAATGCATTGACTTCGTTAATGTCAGTAATAATAAAGACAGCAGCAAATGAAAGGCCAAAAAAAAAAGAGCCTTGGGGTCTCACTTGGCTAGATGATCATCTAACAGCAGCCTCACACATATTATACAAGGAATTGAAGCCACCCTAATGGTCAAAAGCCCATAAGTTCCAAATAAGAAATGTCACACAAATTTTCCAGGATCTGGGACAAAGCTGGACTGAGCAATGCCTAAAGCTGCTTCTCTGTCATAACAGAAGAGAAAAAAAATCCTAAACAAGAGTCTAAGAAAGTGTGCCATTTGTAAAATTATTCAGAACAGCTCTTTGATGTCTATGATGCATCTTTCTCTGTGGTTTTCTAAAATATGTTTCTAGTGCATTATTCCACAAAAATAAGACACTTCTACCACCTCCTCTTCACAACTGAGGTTCAGGAAATGACTGCAATTACTTTTATTTATTTATTCCTAAATCATCTTCTAAAGAATCTGACAACTTTTCTGAAGGTTGAAGGGAATTATACAATATATGAAGCTATGCAGTAGTCTTCATATAAATATTTTATAATAAAATATATGTGTGAACAAAGGGGAATGTGACTAAATAGTTGTAGCTTTGGGCTTTTTTTGTTGTTGTTGTTGTTTTTTATACGTATGCTATACCTGTATATAATTTTACTCTTAATACCCATGTATCTGAAGAAACCACATGAACCCAGTTGCCCAGTTGGATCCCAAATAATTTAATTTGCTATGAAAGTTTTAGCTATTTTACATGCTTATTTATATGTATTCCCATAGATTGGAAGCTACTATTTTACTTGATGAGAAGCTACTGACTTCATCAGACTGACTAACTTGCACACTATTCAAAAAGCCAGTCAAGTAAATCTTTCTCTCCTATACCTAGGTTTTCTTTAGTGGAGCTTTTCTTTTCATGTAAATTCTGTGAAAAGTTAAAAAGAGATTGACTAGAACAGTTAAGGGCCTTCAATCCCTATGAAGATTTATAGGTTTTTTGTTTTGTTTTGTTTTGTTTTTGTCAAATATTTGATTACTTAGTTTTTCACTTTTTTGGCTTGGTAGAAATTTGAGAACTGTGATGAATCAGGATGATAGGATCTTCCATATGATTTAGAGGCTTAGACACTTATTCAGACCTGGAGTACAAAATGTTAATTCCTGTTGTTGCACATTAGAATGAGTTGGCTTTAACAAGGTCTTTCACTATTAGCAGCATGCAATAAGAAAATGCTAGCCTAAGTCAAGGCTTAACATACATTAACAATGGTCTGCTTATTTGTCCTTGTCTCGCACAGTAAGATTTATGTGTTAGGCCAAATAAAACAAATGAAAAAAATCACAAACTTTTTTTTTTTTTTTGACCACAACAGATCATCTAAAATAATGTGGTGGGTTTTTGTTTGTTTGTTTGTTTGTTTGTTGCTTTTTGTTTTCGGTGGACCTTAAACATGACTAGCCAGTACAAAGTTAATCTGGTTATTATACATTGACATATTCACTGCAAAGTTTGGCCTGCCAAGTTAACCTGTGAAAGAGCTTAATTTGGGCTCAATATTTTGAAAAGCTCAATATCAGGGCTAAATGCACTCATTGGCCTTAGCAGGCCCACCTGGGACCTCCACTCACAAACCCTGCCCATGGCCCCTGGAGATTCATTTATACTCAGGCTGCTGTACAGTGCAAGTATACCTAAAGTATACGTATCTCCATCCCTAAATTGTTTCGACTTCCTGCATTCACCTTCTTAGTTCTGGCTTGTTGCCTTGTCTTGTGATTGACGGGTTGTTCACAGGAGCTGTTGCTGCACCACTCTGCTTTGCTTATTTAGCTCAGGTGGTATTGGACTGAATCACTGAATCACTGAATCATTAAGGTTGGAAAAGACCTTCAAGGTCATCTGGTCCAACCATACCCTCTACCACCAATGTCACCCACTAAACCACGTCCCCAAGCACCACGTCCACTGTTCCCCATCAGTGAAGGGTACATTCCATGGTCCTGGCTTGCCCTGACATACCTTAAGCACACCCCTACTCTGGTGTAAGTTCAAGGGCCATCATGACTGTCAGAAGGGAATTTCTCTTAAAAGTCAGTCACTTGAAAGTGTTCAGCATATCACACAAATAGGCATGCAAGGAGGTGCCCAAGTCTACCATTCTCACTATCAGTATACCTCTTACAAGATGTTGCCTTCAATGTCTTTTTTTTTAAATTCTTTTCCTTCTTTGCATACTCTTTCTTTCCAGAGCCTTCCCAAAATATGCTAGTGACACTTTTTCCATGATACAGACACTATGGCCTAGCTGTAACTCAGTCTATATCTCCCTGTATGAAAAAGGCTGCAGACAGAAAATATCCTGCACTTAGTGATAGTAGAAAGCTGCAGAAATGACCAAAGAGATTTGTGTAGTCAGGAAGAGAAAAAAAAAAAGTTGTGTTTTTGAGTTTTGTTTACACTGTTCTCATTAGCTATTTTCTGCAATCTTCTGTAACTTCTCAAACCCAGTTGCATGTCATAATCTCTTTCTTCTCTTTCCTGCCTTGTCCCTTTACCCATCTACTTCACTTCACTCTTTATCTTCTCCTACCTACTTTTACATCCCATAAAGTCATGGAAGTAACCCCCTGCTACTGCTATGTAGTTCACTGATATGCATATAGTTCTCTGTATCCATGTTCAAGTAATTATAACAATGGCAAAGGAGGGTTTTATACATCCAAAACAAGATTAACATAATATGTATAACAACTGAATTCTATTGTTTAAAAGATTTAAATCTTCATAGGAAAAAAGTTAACCTTCTCACTTTGCCAAAATATTAAATGTGTTAGAAATGAAGAGAGATGTGGATTTTTGACAAATTTGCAACATACTGATAGCTTTTTTCATCTTTCCTACTTGAAAGCAGCATGTAAGAAACAGATAGCTAACTCTAAGTGAATGACTGGACTTAAAAGCCTCTTAAATTATCGCACAGAAGCCAGTTGACTATCCTTAAGAGGATTAATGATAATGTATTATTAGCTCATACACAAGAAGAGTGGCTCTACAAGTTAATTTATATAAATGAAATTATATATTGTTCCATATTTGATTAACAAAAATCAGAAAAAAACAAAACAAAACAAAAAAAACAGGAAATCTCCCAACACTTATTATTTCAGAATAAAATTGAGTAATTATTTAAGATGCAAAATATAGTAACTTCCTTTTAATAGTGACTCATTCAAGGGAAGCTCATCAACTGTTTGGCTTCAAAGTATTAATCATGGTGGCATATAATTTTTCTCAGTTTGAAATGCTGTGTTGCTTCTAAAGAAAATAACATCATAAATTTAGCAAAACACCCTCTTGATTTAAGCAAAGAATGACACAAAATCTGTTGTTGACTCACTGTCAGTTACAGCTAGAGACAAATCAACATATCTTCATGGAGAATGTCTCGTGCTTACAGTTTACAATCCATGAGTAGGACAGAGGTGACACTTTCTGCTGAAATATTCATGTTGTATACTAATATACCTCTGTGACAAGTTACAAATGGATGAAAGCAGAAACACTGAAGGAAGACATTTCTTTTCCCATTAGGGAACATGGAAAAAATATGTAATGAAAGTATTCATAATGTTTGGCTTAAAATACGCTATTATTTGTAAAATATCATACAGATGAATAGGTAAATTCTACAGATGAGATCTGAAAGACAAACACTTGACTTGGTAACAAATTCTAATTTTTATTTTTTTACATTTTATTGATCTTGATTTTGGTTATATAATTATTAGTGATTACAGACTACTGGAACCCTTCCATTGTTATGATCCTAGGTTGGTTCCTAACAGGAGAAAAGAAGATGAAGGCATGAGTAATAAACTAGAAAAATAATCAGAAGGTCAAACAGCAGATCATAAGTGGCATATCAAGACCAATGACTGTGGCCACAGATTTGGTTTTATTTCATCTTTCAGTTAAAAATATACATATATATATATATTTCTAGCATGTATTTTCAACGTTTCAAAATACAAACTGAGCATAACGTATGTTCTGGCAGCTAAAATAATACTTCTTCCCAAAAGGTGTGTGCCACCCTTTGCCCACACCCAGCAAGGAGCACTGCCAACGTGACTGCTCCAGGGGACCTGAGAATGGTAACACTACCTTAACAGAGAACCCTGTGCTACATGTAAATGAAAAAACCTCCTGTGCTCTGCCATCCCGATTTATGCTGATAAATCACTTTAGGTAAATATCACTGCTATTCCTGCTTACTCGGAGACACAACAAAAAAAAATCACCCTTTTTAAAGGTACCTCTTTCAATCAACTAGCTTTGGAGCCTTTGGGAGACGTTCGTTACTCTGGTCTTAAGCATGATCAGCATACAAACACTTTTATCTAAGACTGTTAACCAAAAAACAGACAAAGACTGTTAGTTTTACCCAAACTGCAAAGCAAAGAGGCCCAAGATACAGAAACACTACAGCTTGCACATGTGGATCTCACCAGCCTTACAGGTGAGATCTATCAAGTTTCATCTGTAAAAGCAGCACCCTCCAAATGTGACTAAACTACTTCCAGAGCCAGGGCACACCTGAAAGCAGCGTAGCTGCATTCCTGTTTCAGAGGACCACAACAACATCATACAGAGCCAGCTGGATGTTTTGCTAATGCATTGGAGCTGGAGGTTACGACCTGACACAGGACCATGTAGTCAGACTACTCCCTTAGAGTTTAACTGTCAGTGGGTTGGTGGTGTATATGCAACAGAACAGACTCTGCTTGGCTTTGGCGCACTGTGGGACCTCATCGGCCTTCCTGGGAACTGGAACAGTACTCACCATAAATCTTTGGAAGTGACATTATAACTGCTGAGATATAGATGAGAGATACAAAAAGTATATTCCAGTCTCTGGGAAGGAAAAAAAAATACATAAAACATTCTAAAAGTAAGATAGATAGGCCAAACATTTGGGGTAAAATAAACTGCTTTCTAGAAGTTATTACGTTTCCCTCTGTATTGTTTGAAATGTTTTCGGGAGTACAGTATTTTTTGTTCTGAGACAAGATATTAATGTGGGAAGACCGAATCTTCAAGACAGAAGAAAGACACTGCAGCTCTGCTGAATTTCAAAGCCTTCTTCCTGACACAGGCTATGTCATTGACAATATAGGATACAGTTTGAAGTACATGTTCACTGTACCCTTTTTCCAGAAGCAGTATGTACTACAGGGAACAGAAAACAATATCCAAGAAGTGTATCTTCTACTTACACAGCCATGCTCTGTGTGCTCTATGCCTATAAAGTGGACAATCAATGCTTGTCAAGAAAGGTCACCAAAAATAAAAGAAGGCAATGACAGAAAAACAAAACAAAACAACAACATAAAAATAAGCTTAATTTATATACTATATTAAGGCAAGAATATCAGAAGCAAAAGGCATACCAAACAGACTGAAAAGTCTACTGTAATTTTAAAGTGCCTGATAATTAAAGATGAAACAAAAAAGAAAAGTGAGATTAGATTGGGGGAAGGAAGTCTAATTGTGGAAACTTGAGAAAAAAATTACACACAAAACAAATGAGAAACAGGATATCATACTTCAAAGAGTTGCCCCAAGTTACAACACTTAAACATAAATTAAAAATATATCAGCTTTTGGTGTAGTTTCTAGTATGAAGACACTATTTTTATGTTGCAGAACAGAAGGAAAGCAGCAGCTTCTGATCTTCAAATCAATCTAAATATTGGACTAACCGTAAGTTCAGAAAATAATGAATTCTTCTTATCTTATGTATGGCTGCTCTTTGTGAAACTATTTGTCCAGAGTTCTTCAACATTTTAAATTTCTAATGGCTGTGCTACATTGGCCATGCCTTGCGCCTCTAATGACAATAAAGGAGACAGAGACAGTAACTACCATTAACTCCAAAAACTGTGGTGCTGCCATCTCTTTGAGGCCAACTTTTCGTTCATGCTTCACTGGCATAATGGAAGATGATGATCATTCTCAATAAGGGAAAATGTTAGAAAGCATTAAATTTGCAAGAGTTGGCAATACTATATCTTTCACAATTACTTCATTCCATTGGATCGCTAACAAGTGGTCCTGCTGGATTGGAAGATCTTAACATTTCTATTATTTTAAAAACAACTTTCAAACAAGATGTAACAAAAATTATGATATATTATCAAGTACTACTTACCTAGATCTTTGTATCATCTCACTCAAGCCAGTTCATCTGAATATATAGGGAATACCTGTGGATTATGCTTTAAACAGAAATTTAGCTTTAGTTTCATGTATTTTTGGATAATTAGATTCCCATAGTATTTTAGTTATAATTTATATTCTACGTTGGTTCATCTCTATTTTATTACTTCCTGGGGGGTGCTTCTTACGTGTCTTTTTCAGACTCGTGCAGACCCAATACTACATTCTGATTTAATTTAATTTTATTCCCTTCGTAAAGCATCAGTTGAAAACTCAGATACATGTACTTTCCATAAAGAAGGAATTATATTTTTTTGGATTTCAGGGCCACGATCAATTACTTCTTCATTATTTTTCTTGAGCTAACTAAAGCTCTATATAACTAGACACTAGCTATAACAACTGTGATTGAGGAAGTCAAGTGCTGGAATTCAGAGCAGTACTTCTGATGTTCATCAGTAGATAAAACAAATGGCTGGTAGCTCACACATTAAATAGTCTTAGTTAAAACACCTACTTTAGGGTTTGTTTCTATGCCTTTGTACTATATGTCTTTTTTACACATCTAGAAAAGTCAATGCAAAAGGAAAAAAAAAATTACCTGTAAAATCTGTTTTCATGAACTACAGAAAATGGCAGCATCCTAAAATGATCAGTGTTTCAAAATGACATTTTTTAAGTTTTCAGTGTTGTCTAAAAATCTGTGTCAACATTCAAATGCATGCACCATAATGTGAAATAATTGACATAGAAATAGAGCTTAAAGGTGGGTCGTTTATGTTCTCCTTCCTGTAGCTTTCCATAGGGAGGAAAAAAATTCTTACTTCGTAGGGGTAATACCTAAGAAATACAAACCTTAAGAAATCGAACAGAACATTATAATGTTATAACTTTATTAGACTGCATTGCAGAACATCAAAAATATTTTGAATGCTGTCAGCTAAAACTTGGTCAAAAATTTTACAAGGTCAATCTTTAGAGGCCATTTTGGCAACTGAATATCTCCGAAAAAAAAAAAAAAACACAACATTTTAAAATAAAGTTTTGTATTTTATTTATATATATATATATATATATATATATATATCTCCCAAAGCATATGAAAATACTTGAAAATTATTCAGTACCTCAGAACATAAAGTTGAAACTGACTCAAGGCAAGCCATTTTAAATACATTGATATATATAAATGGTTTTCATAATCTGAGATGTGCACAAAAATATAAACATCATAAATTATACATTGTTACTTTTGAGTTAAGAGGACTATATCTAATTAATGCTGTTTGTCTCATTCTATTTCTAAGCTACTGCCATTTTTAGGAAGGCCAAAATGCTGTTTTAGTCTAAGGAGTAACATTTTTGTATGTACATAAGAAATTCAGTATGCCTAACTACTCAATATATATGACATCATCTTTATTTGGAATAGTTTTCATTATAAATTGACGTGCAGAGAATGAAGACAAACTGGAGCCTGTCACCTATTTCATACTTTATTTGTACGATCATTAAAAAAATAACAGAACATCAGGACAAAATACTGAAAGAATAAGTAATGGTTAAATCTGCACAGAAAATAAATAGAAAACAAACAAACAAACAAACAAAAAACACTTTGAAAGAATAATGAAGTTTAGGGGGCACATTAGTTTAAATAAATGTTGTTTTATGAAAGGATGTTCACTGTGCTTTAATTAAGAGCTTCTCATCAAGACGCAAGTTACTGCAACAGAAATATGCACCTTACTTCTGGTTTGAAGATGGATAAGGCATTAGTTGAACCATAATTGACTGGGTAGAATTTTCTGTTAGACCTCAATATTGAAGTTTCTTTTCAGCTTTGAGAGAGGAGGGCTCAATGACCTTCCTAATCTGATGTTCATGTGCACTGCAAATGGAAAGAAAACAGTATTATTAGTTCTTTTGTATCTTCGGTTCATTGTAACCCGTAAGGAAAACAGCTATCAGAAAATGTCCTTAAAATCAAATGAGCAAAATATGGACACAACTTCTGTCCTGAGTGAATATCGATTAAGTGCATTTTTTTCTGGCAGGTAACGGGGATGTGTGGGCTATATGTGAGCAGATCTAAGAATATGATGGAAAGCGAGGGAATGAAAAGCAGGAGATCACACGCCCAATAGGCAGGACATTGTACACACTTACAAATCTGTCCAAGAGTTCTTCCACTTTAATTGTGTGCTGTGGGCATTACCTATCCCCTCTAAGGCCCCCAACCCCCTGTGATACTCACGCCCGGGCTCTTAACAGCTACATTTTGGTGTAGCTCATGTCTCAGGACTTCTAGAAATCCTGTTCCACCAGTACTCAAACGCTGGCTACAGCTCAAAACCTTACGCCTCTCGCTTGCATGTGGCAAGACTCTCGATGCTTAAACTGCTCCGGATTAAATTATCACCCTAAATGTCACCGAGGTACCAAAGCCGCTGTTTTAATCATAACATCAGCTCGGGACCTTCAGGTTTCATATCCCGGTGGCCTTAAATCCCTTAAAAACAAAACAAAACAAAACAAAACAAAACAAAACATGCTCGAACAGTGGGTCCGTAGGAACGTAGTGTTGCACCAGAACACCGTGCATGTGATAACCCTGAATCCACAGCCCTTCCTCCTTTCCCAAACTCCCTGGGACCTCTCCTAAAATGCTAAATTTCGCCGTTTTGCCCCGTTCCCCGCTCCGGGGCCGGGCTGCGCCGCGGGGGTTCGGCCGGCGGAGGGAAGCATCCCCCCGTGCCCCAGCGACTGATGACGACAACCGCCAAGGCGAAGCCTCCCATTGGCCCTCGCTCTCTCCGAGCGCCGCCAATCGCGGGCCGAATCCAGCCCCCCCCCCTTTCCCTTCCCCTCTCCTCTGAGAGCCGGCGCGGGGGGGCCGGTCACGTGCCCTTCTGTTTACATCCTCTCAGCTGTTGGGGCCCCTCCTCCCCCGGCGGCGCCGTCTCACACCAACAAACAGCGGCGGCCGCCCCGCTCCTCGGCCCCAAAGGGGGGCACCTCCGGCACCCCCAAACGCTCCCCTTCCCTTCTCTCCCCCTCACACACGCGCGCACGGCAGGCGACAGCTCCCCGCGGCTCCACCGCAGCGGCTCTGACCGTCCCCTGGCGGGCCGGGTGAGTGCTGGGGGTCGGGGGGCGCAAGGGAAGGGGGACCCGGGGTGCGTGTGGGGTCTCTCTGGGGGTCACCGTGTGAGAGCTGGGTGGGGGTGAAGGGGAATAACCCCCCCCCCCAAAAAAAAAAGGGAGCGTTGTTGCCTATTGTCCGTTGGCCCCGCGCGCAGGCGCGTTTTTTTCTTCTTTTTGTTTTGTTTTGAGGTGTGTTGGATTTTGGGGAGAAAAACTGGGATTTTGGGGACTTGGGGGGTGGTTGTTTTCGTGCAGAGCCTGCCCCCTTTGGTGGCGGGGGGGGGCTGGGGGAAGGTCCGGGACGGGGCTCGCCTGCGCACGCCCTCAGCAGCCCGTGCCGCCTCCTCCCCCCTCCCCCCCCCCCCCAACCCTCCCCCGTCCTTCCGTCGGCTGCGTAATAAAATATTTGTGTCCCCCCCAAAAAAAATTGGGCTGCCTTGGGTCCCCCCCCCCCCCCCCCCCAAAAAAAAAAATTGGGGTGCCTTGGGTCCCCAGCGGCTGTGCGGGGCTCGAGGGGGGGGGCTCCAGCCTTCGCCTGTCCCGTGTAGGAGGTCCGTGCCCTGCCTCCTCCTCCTCCTCCTCCCGGTGCGTTTGTTTTTCTTTCTCTCTCTTTTATTTATTTATTTATTTATTTATTTATTTATTTATTTATTTATTTATTTAACCAGGGAAGCGCAGCGAGGACGGGAGGTGACTTCGCCTCCCCTCCCCCGAGCCTGAGTGAGCAGCCCGAGGGCCGTGTGGGGTCCTGGAGGAGGCAGCAGGAGGAGGCAGCGTTTTGTAGGGTCAGGGTGCTTTGCCATAAGGGCGCTGTTTACTCCGTGCTCCTGCTCGGGAGGAGGAGCAGGACCCGGCCGCCTCCTCTCCCTCCTGCTCGCTGTGGTGGGTGCCCTTCGGCATCGTCACCCGGCTGTGCCCCGTCTCTCGTCCCGCCGTCCCCTTGTCGGCTGGCTGCGGAGCCAGGGGAGGAATCTTGGCGTGTGTGGGATCCGCAGGCAGCAGCTGGGGCCTGGTTTGTGCAGCGCTGACTTTGACAGCAGAAGGGAGAAGCTAAAACAGGAAAAAAAAAAAAAAAAAAAAACAAACACAAAACACAACGCCTGTGGTGAAAGTGAGCTGCTGGGGTGGAGAGGGAGATCCCTCCTTCTTGGTTAGAAGGAGGAAAACAGTTTTGGGGGCTCTGTAAGAGAAGAGATGGAGCTGCTGCGGTATGCTGAGAATGCTTATGTCCTTGTGGTACTTACTAGTAGCTGCGTAGGTACTTCCCTCTTACTGAGTATCTTGTCAAGTAAAAGTTAAGCACAGCTCAATTGCAAGCTTCTTCAAAGAAGTAAGTTTTCTTCTGATAACGAGCAGTAAACTCTCAGGCACACAGAGGAGGTGCACAGATGAGGATAATCAGCACTTGAATGATATAATGAAGATACTGATTCATTTTGTTCCTGTGCCCTCTGTATTAAAAAAAAAAAAAAGCCTTCAGGTTGCAAAAACGTGGTAAATCTAATGCTTAAAGTCAGTAAATAAGATAAAAGTGTTGTGAGGATGCCTTTGTATTATTCTTCTGAAGGAATAATAATCTGATTTTTTTTTTTTCCTCTCCCCCCCTTACTTCATTGTGGGTACAGGATAGCCCATCTCTGGAATGGATCAGGTTTGGATAAATGGAGCTGTTTTCTGCAGAACTCATGCCTGATTTGTTGGAAGAGTTTGAAAAACATTTTGTGTGTGTAGGCGGACAAATGTGTGAAAGATCTAGCACCATCTTAACTGCATTTGGGTGAATAAAGGTAATGATTGGAACATAAGGTGCATTGTGGAGGTCAGAGAACCACAATGAGGGCTTTGGAGATGGACATGCAGCCAGATGTGCTTGACAAGTCAGTGTCCCTCAGAAATGCAAGGAAAAACAATTGGATGTTGTTGGGAGGTCTGCAGTGTGGAGAACGTCATAAAACTGCAGAACTGGGCATGATTACATAATGTTGAACTTGCACTCAGGACAGCCAAATGCTGTCTCTGGGTTTGTGTAGGATAAGGTGCCTTCCCTGCATAATCTTCACATCAAAGGTCTTGTAAAAATTTTTCTGCCTCTCCTAATTGGCTTACTCTGTGGATTTTCTTCATGCAACCTCAACCTTTTTGTTTTTGTTGTGACTTGCTCCAAGTAATTGAACAGCCAGCTTCAATACTGAAACACCACATTTATTAATTTATGAAGTCTTTCTGTATTTATAGTCCAGATTGGCAAGAATTTGGGATCTTACCAGATTGGTCATTCTTACTGTTTTCTTGTTGATGACTGCCCAAGCTGCAACAGCTCCTTCTGAAGAGGTTTCTGCCTTACAGGAGTCTAATAATAGAACCTAGCTGCCAAACATGTATTGTAGTTTTCCATGCCTGTGCTGGACTGCACCAGAGCAGTTACTTGGCTGAGTTTCTATAAACTTGGAAGAGCTCTTGCTTTGAGACTGTGTGTGTGTTCTGAAGGTAAAAGGTAGGGTCAGGCACGATATTGATGCAGGTGGAAGTCTCTAAAAAGCATGTTGCCTATAACTTTTCTAGGCAAACTTGAAAGAAGAGTAAAACAGGGACAAATGTTCAGGTTCTTGCTGCAAGAGCTGGTTAGTAATACAGCTTCTTCCAAAGGTATTCCAAAAATTTAATACTGGCGAAATAACTTTTCCATGCAGCCTTCCAGAAGCATTTATGCAAGTAATTTTAAGACTTTTAAGACAAATGCAATAAAAGTAATTCTGAAATAGATGGGCAGTATAGGAATATTTATTGAAGTCTTCAGTGGATGGTAGGAAGTAACTGAGAATACAGTCAGTGTTCTGGAGGAGAAACATCTTTACATGTACCCGCTCCTTTCATTTCCTACCATGTTTCCAAGTCAGTAGGATTTTGTGTAAAATAGAGATTAAAGCTCTGTTTTACTCTGCTGTTTGAACTGCAAGTGATTCTCTAGCTGATCATGAGTTACTTCTGTGTAAGAAAAGTGCTTTGAAATTTACAGTGCTTGGCAGTTTCAGATGCAAACATCACTGAATACTATCTTACTCATTTTTCCTACTTAGAATATAGTTTCTTCAAACCTAAGGTGGGAAGAATGTGTGCCATCTTGTTTTGCAAATGAATATTTAGGGATGTGACTTGCCTAAAGGTGCTCTAGGAGCCTTCTGGTAGGGTCAGAGGTAGATCAGGTAGATTGGTGTGCCTCTTCTAGAACCAGAGTATAGGGTTTTTCTGAAGGAGAACTCTAATGTTTGCTTTGCAGACGTGTGATTGCACTTTTTCACTTTTTACCTCTTCTTTTATGGAGTTTTAGGGAGTTTATATTAAATAACGTGGATATAATTACATTGAAACATCTGGAAATAACTACTGTGCTCCATTTCCTCTTAGGCTTATTTGTGTATTCTGGATGTTAATTAGAGGCTTTAGGCCTGCTGACTGCAAGCCCTTAAAGCAGTTCTTGCCGTTCTGTTTAAGAAAATTGGGCTGGGCTTCTGAGTGTTGAAGAAAGGACAGAATTTGTAGCAGTTTAGGATGTTGAGTATCTTTTTTTTTTTTTTTTTTTTCAGGATTGAAGGATTATCTGGCTGCTGTTCAGAACAGTAGTGTTAATTTTCTCTCCTTTTTGTCCTCCTGGTACATCATGCCAACTTCTTGCTTCAGAGTTAGTGTTGCTACTGCAAAGTTGGCAGTGCTGTTAACTCATCACAAAGAGCCTGAAATCCTGACAACTGCATGTCAATTCTTTTTAAAAATCTACAGAAATCTGAATTGCAAGATGATTAGAAGCTTGTAGGAAAATTTTAAGGTAACAAGTAAACTGAAAGCAAAGATACCTTTGAAAATGGTGGTTAATCCAGAGGAATTTAGTTCTGAATGCAAGGAGTGTTTGAAGTTGTAACTAGAAAGAAACTGAGGTGTCCATCACTTGTACATTGCGACTACAATAGGTATGTGACTTCTCAAGTAGTTTTATCAGTCCTTTAAAATGATACATAAACACAAATCCTCCCTCGTTGTTAGGAGGAAAACAGTGTTTTAGAAGTAACCATAGAGCAGTTAAAAAAAAAAAAAAAAACACCCAAACCCTACAGCCCAAAAATAGTTCAGAGGTGACATCAGGAAGTCACCATGGTAACTCTGGGCTACACATTCTGGTGCTTTCTCGTGTGGGGGAGTTCTGGGTTGGGGAGGTGACCATGAAACAGGAATAAACTGCTCCTCTAGTTAGAAGGCTGCCATGTGACAGTTCAATGCTTGGAGCCCAGTGCTTAGAAGATGCATGTGATGAAGTCTAGTTTTTGAGTTCAGCTTTATTTTGTATAGTGTTCAGTGAAGAAAAGATATAAAAACCTATTTTGTTCTAAATGCAGAATACTGAGTTGTATGAATTGTAGGGAGTTTGAGGTTAAGGTACCTGGAGTGTCATTAATGTGACTTAGGAAATCATAACCCTCTATTTAAAATGCTGTATTTCACTGCACGTTTTCTCAAGATAATATTTGATCACTGTGGGTTCACAAAACAAATGTTTAACTTGATTTGCGGTGTTTTTAGGGTGTACAGGAAGAAAAATAGAATTACTGTTTAAAAATGCTGTTTAGAAAATTGGGTTTAGGGAGCAAGTAGTTTGATAGTGAAATGTAGAGCCTGAAAGCTTGTAAAGAAAATAGTTTCACATTGCAGGTATAAAAGGGTGTTAATAGCACCTTCAAATAGATGTCTAGTGTTGTTATCTGGGGAGTGAGCTGTTAAGTATGACAGAGAGTCTACTGAAGGCTTAAATTTTTATGAAATTTGGGAATAAAAAGTGACAGGCAGGATAAATCCAGATAGAAGTAGCCTAGCAGTTAGAAAAAGGATAACTTTTGTCTAGGCTGCTAACAGGCATGCCTTACTGGAGATTGTATTTTAATATATACATAAAAAATATATTTATATATACACACATGCACAACCAGCCTGCGTAGTGACTGTATTTAGTTTGCTCACAGGATCTGGAATGCCTCCAGGTTATTTTCTTTTGGTCTCTTGACTTACAGATCTTTTGGCTGATGATATTTTAACTTACCTGGTTACTTTTCCAGACTCAACTGCCACTTCATTTCGAAGGACCCATTCCCTCAGTCACGAGCAGTTTGTTTTTTTTTCTTTTCTAAGGGTCTTAAATCACCCAGCAGCAGCAACTCTTCTCGCATACTCAGAGGGAAGCAAGGACAGGATGTGTGCAGAAGCGATTTCCGTTGCATTACTTAACAGTAATTGTTGCTATCATAGCCTGAGTAGCCTATAGTTAGTGTGAGCATCTGCAATAATACTAGAGGTCTGTGTTTAAGCACCTGAATCACATGTCAAGTATCAACAGTTTGTTATTACAAAAGCTTTTATTTGCATAATTGCTAAATAGAAATGCTTATTTAACCTGTCAATCATGATTGTTTCTTCCTTACATTTTTAACGATTGGCTTATTATTGTCCTTAATGATAGGTGCATATTTCTAATGGCAAATGCAAAAACTGTTTTCAGAATGAGTAGCAACAACTCTGTAATACTGGATGATGTTCAGTCAGGAGGCATTTGACTGTCATTGGCAATTTTTTTTTCAGTTGATACCTACCTACCTCTGTCAGTAGATTTAGAGGTAAGAGGTACAATCAAGTCAGGGTTCTTACGTAATACCAACTTAAGATATAGTGAGGTAATACAGCAGATACAAAATATGTGTGTGTCTGAATGTCACTGTGCAAAGTATTGGTACTAGTCTTCAAGTTAAAAAAATAAAAATAAAAATAAAAATATACTGGACATCAGTTTCTGTCTTCAGGAGTGAAAGGGAACTAAATCCTAGAGAACATCTCAGAGGTGATGTCTTAATTCTTTATTCATGCTTGTTTCAAAAGTACCTCCAAAGATGCTTCTCCAAGAGGAGATAACTGCATTGATACGTGGCTTCCATCAGTAAAGTCTGACAGTCATTGGAATTGTTAATGGTAATAATCAGCTAGGGACTTACATACAGAAATCTGTATGCCTGTGGTGTCCCTGTCCCAAATGAAAGGCTAGATTCCTATAAGTGGTTGCTTTAACACTGAAAGAGGAATTAAGATTGTGGTGGGGAGAAAATGAGAAGCCGTTACTATTCTGAAAGTTTGTGTTATTTCTGTAGCAAATTTTTCAGCAGATATTCAGGAATTACCATGTATTTTTCTTGACAAGTGTTTCAAAGAAAAAATCAAGTAATATTCCTCAACTCAATCACCACCACTGTAATGTATAATGGTAGAAGTTAAAAACTGTTGGAGCTACTTGCTTGGTAATGATTTTCAACACTTTTTTTTTTTTTTTTTTTTTTTGCTTGTAGGTATGGCTAAATTGTATGGAAATTAAGTGCTGAAAGAATGAACTCTTAAAATCACCAAATGAGTACTTACTTTTAGGAAAACGAGAGGTTAATATTCTTGCTGTAATATGTTCAGTTAGGAAGGAATTCTGTCAGTATTTTTGTCGGGACATCAGTTTGCCACTAAAGTAACTTACTTCTTTCGGAAAAATCTTGAGACCCAGATTTTTCTTCTTTGCTCTTGTTGATGTTGGATTCTGTCAGGTGGGGTGTGCTGGCTCTTCTGCTGGGCATGTGACCCTGCTGTTTATTTGCAAAACTCTCCCCTTTCCCTTTTGAGAATGAAATGTGGGTCTGCTTTCGTTCAGTGTAGTCACCTGCTGTCTATTCTCTTAAGTGTTGTTGTCTTATTTCTACAAATTCTAAATTTGGTGTTATTGCAGTACTTAGGTCAGTAAAAACTGGAAGGGCACAGAAGAATTGTTGCTGAGTTTCTTTATGACTTCTGCAGAGCTGACAATTTGCAGCATTATAAATCCCATAGGCTTTAATCTCTGCTTATTTACTTCAGTTAATTATAACTAAGACTCATTACTGCTGAGTTTCCTGAGATTCCTGATGTCTTCTGGAGTAACCGAGTTCTCAAGAGAAAAGTCAAGTGTAGGATTTGACTCACAAGTTCTGGAGTATGTTGGATAAACTGGAGTTGAATGTGATATAACCAAGGCAGGTTATGTGAGTGTAGCAGCCTCTTGTGTTACATCTGTAAACTACACTCCTGTCAGGTGAAGGCCATGTGCTTTTTGACTGAAAAAAAAAAATTGATAAGGTAGGATTGTGGGGATGAGTACACAATAGTGTGCAGTGCACAGCTGCTACATCAAAGAATGATAAAAGGTTCTGAACTTCCATTTTTATGGAATATTTGTATATGAAATATGACATATTTGTATGAATATCTTGAAATGGTCACTGATGCATTCCCAAATCTCCAGACTGTACCCGCTGTTGGTACTGTGGGTAAATGCTAATTTTTCAATAATACTTTATTCTTCCCTGAAGAAAAAAAAAATCAACAATGCCAGAAATATCTTCAAGTTAAAAATGTGTTTATGTAGTTTGTGCTCGGCACTTAAAGAAGTCCTATGAGAAGTATTTCTAATTTGGAGGAGTTCTGAAAAACTGTGATATCAGGCCTGCCTGAGGTTGTTGAAAGGTCAAAGATAGGTTGGGGTGTTTGTGAAGAACAAATAATTATTCATAAAAAAAAAAAAAAAAAGTAGTGAAGTAGCTGTGTAAGTTTTATGGTTTTGGTCATTATCAACTCAGTGAAGTCTAGTATTTCACATTTTTTTGAAAAATCTGTTTTAATTTTGTAATCTTAACTGTAGAAGCTTTTCAGTATCTTAGGTTATGTAGATAAAAGCATAGTATAAAAGGATATGCAGAAGTGTTTTCTGTAAATTATAAAATGATTCCCCTTGCCTGCTTTTCTCTTATTCCTCTGTCAATCATGTTCAGAGTGATACTGAAAGCCATGACTACAGTAAAGAAATGTCAACGATTTAAAAGCATTTCTGTGCTCTTGGAAAGAGGGATGAGTATGGCAAATACTCAGGTAAGTGAAAAAAAATTCCTGTAGCTCAAAAAAAAACACAAAACAAACACCACAAAATATTTAAAAAAAAAAAAAAAAAAAACACCAAAAAACATGGGATTTTGCTAATCAGAGGTATGTTCTTTTTAGGATATGACTGAGAATGCAAACAAGTCAGTTTCTTCTAAATTTATGTAGCTTTTTAAAAATCTGTTGGAACTTGGATGAATAAGCATAATGTCACCCTTCTCTGTAAAGGTCTTGAAGTTTTTTTACTGGGCATAGGTTCTTGCTCTGAAAGTAAATTCAGAGTCTGTTCTTGCATAATAGCGTGTCCTTCTGAAACTCTCTCCCTTAGTCACAAAGGAAAGGATGTTTTCTGTGGTTAGGCTTTGATCCTGATTTAGTTTTTCATATCTGGAAGTACTACTCATTTCTTGCTGCTATAAAATACAATGAGGCCTGCTTATATGTATGTTTTGCTGCGTTCAGTAGCTTTAAGGATTGAGGCTTTAAGGAGGGCAAGGCACCTGTCATTAAGACATGGAACTGGGCTTGGTTTGAGTGCTAGTGACACTTGGGTCTCTTCCAGGAAAAGGAGTAGACTTGGGTTAAACAAATTTGAATGTAAGATTAACACTTGAATTGCCACTTTAAAATGAGAGGCTTTAAAGCGTTTGCAGTAAAAGTTTCACCCTTCTACCCCAACTGCCCCTTGGGTCTACTCTTCCCTGTTGCCTTGTGTGTGCTCACTCAGTGTGTCAGCAGTTCCCCGATGCCTCAGGTTCTCCAGCAGCAGACTTGGGCCTCCCCCTTACCCTCCAAGAGCTGGCTCCTCCAGTTGTTTCCCCCAGTTCCTGGTTCCCCGGCCACTCTGTGTCTGTGGGTACCACTGCTAGATAGAGCTCACGTCCTCCTTCGTTGGCACCATGGACGTGTGGGCCCCAGTGAGCTGCTGCCACATGGCCCCCCACTTGCTGCTGTGGAGACCTCTGTGCACACAGAATAGAGCCCCTCATGCAAGAGGGTTGTGAAAGTCCAGTGAGAAGACTCATCCTGGGTGGCTTTTGCATTTCCATGGAGACTTTTTGGTAGATTTTAAATATACATTTAGTTCGTACTTGATTTGTGGGTCTTCAGAGTTATGGTAAATCATGGCTGTGGTAAAAACCTTGAAGGGGTGGGGTAGTTGATCTCTGCTTTATATTAAAGTAGGCATTGGTTATCTTAAGAAATACGGGTCTGTGGATGAGGTTCTGCCTTCAAGTAGTTGTTTGTGCATGTAACCAGTTACATTTGAAACAATGGGTGGACCCATTGCCATGCTTCTGGAAGTCTGCGTCAGGGAAAACTTGTAGTGGGGTGCTGAGAAAGACAGGAAGCGAGTAGGCAGGCCTCATCCACCTCTCCTGAAGATTACAGGCCTAAGTAATAACTTAAAACATACTGTTGTATGCAATGTGGATGTGGTATGCATACTGTATGTGTGTTGTATTGCACTAGACCATTTTAAGAATTGAGTAAACAAGATCAGGATGAAGCTGTATTTATATAGTGTTTTGTAAGAAGGGGATGCATGATAAAAGTTGACATCCTCAGGCTGTGAAAGTAAACATTTTGATAGTATAGTAATGAGCTGTTCGTAGCACTGTTACTGTATGCAATTGTCATGCTTCTAGAATTATATCTAAAGACCAGAAAATCCAAATGTTTTAGTACACTTTGAGTTTGATAGTTGATCAGCTGTGGTGTTTTTTATGAGAGTGCTGTAAATACATAGCTCTGAGATGAGGTTTCAAGTGTCAGGAATGTAACCATTTTCTATTTTTACACTTGACCTCATTTCTATTTTCTTTTGCTAAAGGCAACAGGCCTGTGTTGTTCTGTTGCTGCTGAAAGCGAGTTTATTTAAATAAATGGAAATGTTTATGTGCAATAAGCTTTTGAACTTCAGCAGTAGCTGAACTAGTGAATATTTTGTCGTGAGCCACGTTTACCCTACTGAAAATTATATGGACTGTGACTTGATCTGCTTAAGACTAGCTGCAGAAACTGCATTTATGGTAAGAGTTTAGGAGAATGTTTTGATTTGTGTACTTAAACCTGCTTTGCATTTTCTTAAAGTGGCTTTATTTTGTGACTTATTCCGTAAGTGATTTATGAGGGTGACACTGAAGGTAAAGGAGTATCATATTTTACTGTGTGATTTGCTGTCTTCTGGCCACTACATACTAAATTATTACACATTTTCTTTTGTGGAAAGAAATAGATTGCTTTTAAAGATGTTGAAAATTTGGCTTGTCCTTTACATCAAGGTGTCTGCTTAATTGTGGTATGGTCACAATAACATTCAATATTGCAAAAATGTTTGTATTACTTGTATGCCTTACTACTTTTCATACTGATGAATCAGGACTAGATCTTCCAGAAGTGTTTTTCCCCCCAACATCTATACAGGTCTTCTCATTAATGTTTGACTGTTACAGCTTGTATAAAACTGTTTGCAAGGAGTATTCTCTGTTAAATACTGTTATACAAAGCTGTTTATTGTGGCAATGAATTTTGCTGCCTGGTCATTCTGTAACTCATTAATTCCTGTAAAATATGTGCATGGACAGCAGTTTCTCTTCTGAAATAACAGGTGCTTGATACAAACTCAGACACTAACAGACATCTGTATGTATTGAGCATCACTTATTTATATATCTGTCTTATGAAGTCCTGATAGTTTAGTCTTGCTGTTGAACAAGCTGATATTATCTGGTACTTGCTGTTCCCGTTGGTCTATTAGGTCCTCCAGAGTAGCTTCTCTTTTTTTTTCCCCTTTCTCCCAGGCATTGTATTACAAAGCAGTACTCTTCCAGTTTATGCTTGACAGTCTTAAAATAGTTGTAACCTGGGAATAGACGGAGCTGTCAGAATACTTCTCAGGATCTGAGTCCTTCAAAAAGGAGTGTTCTATAAGGGGACTGTTCCTGGGTTGTTTCATGGACTGCTGTCAGAGGAAGGGTAGGGGATTTTCTTTATTATGTTGGGATGGTGGCTGACATACTTTTGCTTATGATATGCTCTTGTGGAACTTTGACAGGTCACTGCAGCACCTTAGGCTCCTTGGAGATGAGGCCAATTTATGCAGTGTCATGCAAACGAGCACCACTGAACTTCCTGGGCTGGTGGGGGAAGAGAAGTGATGTTAATTGCTTTGATTTCTACAGTTGGTAGGATACGATAGAGAACACAGTATTAGGCCAGAGTTAGCATTCGCTCATAGAGGTAAACATAAAACCTTTTGAGGTATAATCACCAATTTCCATATGGCTGACTGCCGATGATAAGCAACAGACTGACAACTGTGTCTTATTGACATGTTGCTTACCACCCCAGGTTGTCAAAAAGCACATCATGCTGCTCTGGTCCATCACTGGTACAGAAGTAATGTTGCCAGCAACTGTATGATACCATTATTCTTAGTTCCATCATACGCTGCCATAGACATCAGTCCTTGTAATTTTCCTCAGGTATTCAGACATTTCTTCTTAGCATTTAAGTGCTCTCTGAAATTGGGAAAATAATTTTGAATAACTTTTTAGTTTTATAGACTTATAGGACTGACATACACCATTTTAGTTCTTTTGGTTTTCTGTAACTATAGTACTACCTTACAGCATCTTTCTGTTTTGAAAACCGATTTCTCAGAGCACTTAGAGTATTTTGTTATTCATCTTATGCTTCACTATATGAGGAAGACCTGATTCTAGGGGCTGAAGCAATAACTGATTGAAATTTTACAGCAAATACTGGCTAGACTAAAACTTTCAGTGAAATTGGATACTACTAAATCGTGTTGAAAGTGTTTGCTTGCCAAACTGTGCTTGCTTTCAGACTTAAGCTTTTTGTAACATGAATGACGAGATTCAAAATGCAGTTAGGTGGATCCCAGAGATGGCATACATCTGAGGAGAGAGGTGGAAGGGAAAAACAGTTTGGTGCAAATGATGGATGGTTTTTCCTAGCAATTAATCACTCACAACAGGGCAGTGAGACAGCTTTCCTGTCTCTCAACAGGGTGTTTCTGCAGGAGATAATTAAGAAAGGTCAGCTGGTGGCCCAGGGGATATTCTAGCATGTGAACACTGAAGCTGGGTCTGTGGTGACCATAATGACAACTATTGGAAGATCATAAGCATAGCCCCAGATAAGACAGGACGGTTGAGGTCATAGAGCTCAATCTGAGGACATAGAGCTACTTCAGTACTCTTTTGTTAGAGATCTACAACTTCAGATTTCAGAAACTGACTTGCAGTGTTTCAGCCCAGTACTGCAACCTGCATTGTTGGCTAACTGGTGAAAACACTGACCTCGTGTCCATGTTTCTAAGTGGGAATGCAAGTGTGTGGTGCCACAGGTGGGGAAATGAGTTTGAAGAAGAAACTTACAAATCCTGTGCTGGTTCATCTTTGCAAGCAGTGCTTTTTGCTGATTTTTAAGCAGTAGTGAGAATTGAGTCAGGATGTGGTAGTAAACTGCACATTAAAAGCCCCATTCAGGAAATAATGTGGGTTTTTTCATTTGTTATATGAAGTAATGAATTTTAAATTCTTTATTGGCATACTTGAAAACAGACCTGGCATACAGAACTGGTATATAAAAAATGCTTATTTTGGCATTCAGGCTTTGTCGTTGTGTGAAGAGGGTAGATAGCATTTCAGATGGGGAAAAAAAATCCAAGTATAGGAGAAAACTTACTGAAAAATGAATGTATTCCAGTCCTAAGAAAGAAGGGGAAAAAATCTAGGTGGACAACCAACAAAACTACATTTTTTGTTTAAAAAAAAAATAATTACAGGAACTGAAAATAAAAACAAAGAAAAAAGCTAAGAGGACAACTAGACATTCAGCAGGGTTGATTTGGAAGTTATACAACCTTGTGTAATTATGAAGGTAACTTTATAATGAGACCTGTGGTGTTGTCTGTCACTGCTTATAAACTCGTGGAGCCGTAAGCCTCAGTGCATCTTCCAAGAGAAGCTTGGTGCTGTCTGTGGCATGTGGTGTGTTCAGGTGGCTGGAGATGGAGGAAGACAATGAGAGCAAGGGCACACCTGGAGCCTTGTGTAAACATCTGTTGAAGGCCTGAGCAGGAGGATCAGTGTTTAAGCTTACAGCAGACTTGACAAACATTTTCTGCCCAAGTAGGTCAATGCAATTCAGGTTAAGTCAGTAGTTGTATCTGTTTACATTCATTTGGCTTAACTTTAATCCTGTGGTCTGTTCCTTGTTCCATTGCTACATGGCAAAGAACCTTGAAGTGTGCTTTGTGTGGAGCGTATTAAATTGGAGGACTGACTGTACTTGTTTCTGTTTAGCTTGAAAAGCTTGTTGAAACGATCGACTAAACAGTAGGTTAGGAGCGAATGTTTTTTCAGTGAGACAAATTTAATAGGCTTAAAATAAACAAATGATGGTATTTCCAATAGAATTCCCCTTAATTCACCAGGAAGTATGGCAGTATACCCTTAAAACAACTGTTTCCTTCCTTTCTAAATTATTTGGAATGAGAAAACAAATAGCTGTGGAAGAGAAGGCAGATCAAGTAGCAGTTATTCTTCCTAGAACATCTATTTTTTTTTTTCATTTTATTGTAGTTCAGCAACAAGGCGTATGTGTAAATGTTTCAAAAATGTGTGTGAAGAATTCCGTCTGAAATACCTGTGTCCCACAGTTTGTTCTTGTTCTTGAAGTCACCTATTACAGTCACCTCCAGTTCACAGTTCATGTTTTGTCTGTCTCCAGTCTTTGCACAGCAAAAATAATGTTACAATTTCTCTTTCCCTTTCAGATAGTAATCAACCATTCTGTGTATTCGTGAAGTTCTGCTGAAGCCTTAGATTTAGCACTGCAGTTGGGAGTTGAATTTCTTCTTACTGTGGCACTTTCACAACACTTGGTAAGAAATGGAAAGCTGAACAAAAAATGGGGTTCTTTGGTTTTAGGAGTCAGTGGGTGGGACAAGAACAGGTGAAATACGATCTCAAGTTCATTACAGTTGTAGGAGTGGCAGAAACTTACTCTAACAGAAGTAGGTCTAACAACTGAAACTGAGTGAGCTGAAATTATAAAACAGACTTTTTTTCAGACTCTTACATCATGTGTGGTTAATTCCTTCCTATTGACAGTCATAGAACATTCCTCGTTAAGTAAACTCAACAGCTGGCTCCTGTGTCTACTTTTATGAATACTTTTGTGGCTTACTGTCACCTTTTCTTCTCTCTGTATGCTGCTCCCCCCAAGAAGGGGGAAGGTTCACCAAGCAACTTTGCATACCCGCTGTGACTTGCGAGGAATGCGCCACAGTCTGAATTTGATATGTGTGGGATTGTCAGGGATGATATGCTAATGCAAAGAGGACTTTCTCAGAATGCATTGGTTCTGAGGAGCAGACTTTAATATACTTTTGATCACATCTGTTATGCTGCTCATACTGTTTTTCATCTTTTGAAACAAGACAAGAGTCAAAATGGTAGGCTAAAATAACTCATATTTTAAGGAAGTCACCTCTATGGGGTCAGGATATGCCAATATTAGTGTGGTATCCAGTCTGTTTTAAGTAAAGCATGTAGTCCTTACTGATGCGAGGAATTAACTTCAGAAGCAAAAAACAAAACAACAAAACTAGCTTCTGAAATGTGCAAAATTTGTGTCCATTTGAGAGCTGGCAAACAGAACTCGACTAAACATGCAGTTACTAACCTTTCAGACAAGAGTTTGTGGATTATAAGAAGTTTTAAGAATTAAAATACACTCAACTTGTTAACACTTCTTAGGTTCTCATAGCCCAAGAACCTGTTTATTTAATGAGACAATACATTTAAAAAAAAAAAAAAAAGCCTCAACCTAAGCTCTTTATGATAACCAGTTTTTACTGTAATTCCTTAAGTTAGGTCAGATACAGGTCAGAGGTGGGGTGTTGCAGTTGTGTGGCGTTTTACCGAAATTGAAAGCTGTGATATTTTTATTTGTGGATATGAGAAGAAAATTCAAAAATGTTCCAATTTATAAAAATACATTCATAAGTAGTGTAGAATGAGAAACATTTTAATTGGTTTTTATCAGTGCATGAACTTTTTATTAAGACTTCATTGTAATTCAAATTCCTAAACTACAAGTTCAGTTGGCTACTGTATTCCAGGGGCTTAGACAGTGGCTGCATTTTGTTAATGTTATGCACTTTTCTTCTGTAATTTCTGTAACTCTTTGTAATACAGTCATCAGAATGATCCTTAAGCTCTGTCTCTGCAGGTGTTGCAGTTTTGGATTGCTGAGCTTCACAGTATGCTTTCTGTAAGCTTTGTGGAGTGCAGCTATGTAGAATGTTTTTATCATTGCATGTTATGCTGTGCTTATTTTGGTCCTGGGTCAGCAGTCACAAGGAACCTTGGACTGACTTGCCTTTTTCCTTTAGCCTCTACTAAAATAGCTTGTGGGGTGGCTTCATTTGTATATGTAAAGTTACAGAAAGTTTATCTGACTTCACGCATCTCTTGTCTCTGTTAGAAGCAAGTAATTTTACCTTCACAAAGGCAAAAGCTTACATAAAAGCATTAGAAGGAAGTATGTTATGCCTTGACAGAATATTTCTCTACAGCACAGGAAGTTATTTTTCATGAAAAGGTCTACTTTGTTTTCTTTAACTTAGAGTGTTTGTTTGTGGGTATCATCAGCAGAAATTCTGGTGATACTTTAACTAACTTCAGGTATCAAATAATCCCAAGACCATAAAATTTAGGTGTTTTCTGATAAGTTCTATTTTAGTTCAGTGACTATCTTGAAATTGGAAAATATTATTTACAGGGAAACAGTTTGCAGTGAAACTGAGGACACTGATAGAAACTCTGTAAAGCTTTAAGTTGAAAGAACGGGCTTTTTCCTTCAGAACAGTTTCAGATTGCCTGCTCACCAGTGGAGTATAAATAGTTAGTGAAGTTCTCCACCTGCTGGCTTGAGGTAGTGAATGCATTCTGCAGGTAGGGCTGAGAGTGGTATTTCTTTTTCAAACCTGTGAAGTAGCTGCATTAATCTTCAAAAACTTGATTCTTAACATTTACTTTCTATTTAAAATTCTTTCTAAACGTATCTGTCAAGACAATTACAGTGCTTTTAGAGTAAAGGGAAGGCAAAACTGTTTTTGTCACTAGACTTTTACTTGTTATACTGGTTTTGGCTGGGGCATAGTTAATTTTCTTCATAGTAGTAGCTCATTTGCTGTTTTGTGGGGGGTTGTGATGAAGATATTGTTGATACAACTGATGATTTGCCTTACGTTGAGCTGCTTACACAGGATCAAGGTCTTACCTGCTTCTCTCACTGCCTGGCCAGTGAGCAGGTTGGGAGTGCATTTGTGCATCCTACAAGTGGATGTTTGTATCTTGAATATGTAATCTTTCAGCTGAAACAGTTCCATGTGGTATTTTTCCTTCTCCTGTTAAACTTTGAGTTGTTTTTCCCTTTCCTCACCAAGTAACACTACTTGAAATAAAATTCCAATCCTCAGGTTAGTAAGTGTGGGTTTACTTCTGGATTTAATATGAGTTTTTAAGTCTTATTTCCTTCAGAAGCTACAGTGAATGGCTTCAAGCAATGCCTTCTTAGGTTTAGCTCTCCTTTGCAGAGCTTCACTATTCTGATCCTCTTAGCACTCCAGGAAGCACAGATCTTGTGCACTGGTGGCTGGGGAACACACAGAATTAGAAGTTGGTCATAATTTATGGAGATTTCCACTAGTCTTCATGGAAAGGCTTATGAGTACAGTTTTGATACAGACCTGTTACATGGAAGAGGATTCATTAGTGTAAGAAGGTTTTCATTTAAAGTATTGAACTGTAAATTATGGAGCAATGATCCCCACAATCTAGGTTTGTGAACCTGTTTCGTTCTGGTGACTGCTGGTATCTTTGGTATCTTGATTGTTCCCATGAGTTACTTACTGCCTAATTTGTACGAAACAGGAATATGCTGGATTTTGTTGGAGTAATCTCAGACAAAAGATAATACTCATATTTCACTGAGCAGTTTTTTTTAAATATATTTGAAGAAGCAGGTGGATTTGTGTTAAAAATGGTGGTACTTAATGCAATTAAGGAGGGTGAGTATTTCTTTGTGAGCATCAGTATCATGTACTTGAAGTCATTCATGCTGGCGGTAGAATTACTCTATTTTGTAGAAACTAATGGGATACTGGATTTGTGTGTAGCATGTAGAAGTAAAGCACGGAAAGTGGCACTTGCTTATTTCTGTCTTATTTTGTCTAACATACTACTTGTTGTACAGTTGGAATAATACTTTCAGAAGTGAACTAGTCTGCCTTATGTATTGTAAGCCAATATTTTTATTGAGGAAAATCTACCAAATATTAGGAAAAACAGCTTGTGTTCATACTTGAATTGTGTATTGTTAGATGTATGGTTCAAACAAAACACAAAGCTGGGGAAAGGAAAGGAGGGAAGTAAGATAACATAACATATGGACCAAGATTCCTTGGGTTTTGTTCTTTTGGCTAAGGTGACTTAATTAAATGTTAACAACTAGCTCGCTGTAGTTACTCTATTAGTCTAGTGCTGGTGGATTAAAAGCTTTCCTTTCCAGTACTCTATTTTGCTAATTCATGTAAAATTCAAAACATTAACATCTAGCTTTAATTTAGTGGTTAATTATGTAATAATGCAGATAAAATACTGCTTTGAAGGAATTATTTTGAAGTGAGTACGTAGTGTGGAATTCATAAAACCTTCTAGTCGCTTAAAAGCTAGTAAGATAAGAGTTTTTAGGTACTTATGGAAATGGTGATCCTTTAGTGGATACGGGAGGCATAAGGAGGATCTCAGAACCACTCCTGGTGCTGAATCCAGACCAGAACAATACGTGGTTATCAACATGAGTATTCTGGTTCAACTCAGAAATGAGTATCTGAAATGCATCTCATGGTCATCACTAATCACCTGGCTTTGTCTCCCACTGCAGGGTGACTTCACAGCATGTAAACTCAGCTCCTTTTAAACATAACTAAGCTGGCGTGTGCTTCAACTGCTGTTGGACATCTAGTCCTCTGAAGGGTCTAGAGCTAGTCCAAAGACAGCTATTGTCCCCACAAATCTAGGTAGTAATAGGTGACAGGCTCTTAGTGTTTTCACTGTCTGTATAAACTCTTGTGTTGCTTGCTAATGTAGACAGGCCGTGTTGACATACTAAAGGTAAGCTGAAGAGCAGTGGATTGAGGTGGCATGAATCTGAAAGGCAGATTTTTTTATGAAATAAACTCTCCAGTCTATAATGGTTGTTTGGTGAAGTGGTCCAATACTAATGATGTTTTATCACCCTTTATTCATTGTTGATTTGTTTCTCTTGGAAACTCAAGTTATGTAAACATCTTTTTTTTTTTTTTTTCCAGGATTCATTTGTGATGTGCTTTTGAAAGAAGAACCAAGAATCCATTACGTACTTAAAGCTTTTTGGAAAACTCCTCCTGATGTATTTTGCAAACTAATTGAATCACCATAGGAGTTCAGCATGGGAGGAGCTGTGAGTGCTGGAGAAGACAATGATGATTTAATTGATAACTTGAAAGAAGCTCAGTATATTCGCACTGAGAGTGTGGAGCAAGCCTTCAGAGCAATTGATCGTGGTGATTATTATCTGGAAGGATACAGGGACAATGCTTACAAAGACTTGGCCTGGAAGCATGGAAATATACACTTGTCAGCTCCTTGCATTTATTCCGAAGTCATGGAAGCTCTGAAGCTTCAACCTGGATTGTCTTTTCTAAATCTGGGTAGTGGAACCGGATATTTGAGTACAATGGTGGGATTAATATTAGGTAACTTTGAATTTTTTTAATACATTGTTTCTGCATATTTTTTGAAGATTATACAGGCCCTGTAAAATGTACATTTTCAAAATATAGTTCTATACTTGAAACTGAGTGTTTGTGGTTTTACAATATGATAGGTTATCTACAAGATGTATTCTGATACAGATGTTCACCGACACTTCACGGAGTGTCTTGCAAGGTGCAATTATTCATGTTTGTCTTTTTCTATAGCCTAAAACTTTAATTTGAGAGAAAGGAAACAGTATTTTTTTTCACATAAAATGGAAAAGCATAGAGGAACAATTTGAGTGCTAAAATTTTAGTTTGCATTTTTACCATATTTACGCCCTTACTCTAGGTTGTTTTGATTTTTTTCTATTTATCTAAAAAAGTAAATTCTGAAGGCTATATCTCTTGGAGAAACTTAATTGAAAAATAAGTCTCCATGAGCATGTAAACAGCTTTCTCATGATATGTTTGTTGAATCATTTTGTTGTATTGAATCAGTTCTGAGATGTAGACTGCAGATCTGCAGACTCAGCAGTGTTTAGGTTTTAAAAGCTATTTTATTTAGCTTATTTTATTTTATTCTCTGTTCTGTCCTCAAATACACTTCCTATATGGAGAACAGGTAAAACGAGAAATTGTTTTAGAATTTTAAATTTAACCAAGCTATCTTAGAGAAAAATGCTTAAATTCCCAACACCTATATGGTAATGAGAATGTAGAATGTGTGCTAGCAAATCAGTTGTTTTTTACAACTTTTCTTATATAATGACTTCAGAATATACCTTTCACAGGTGTAATTTTAATGACTGAATTAAATGGAGTTTTTTTGTATTTCTTTGGTTGCAGAAAACTTGGTAACAAGTGGTACAGTTTCGGAGTATGTTGATACATGCACAATGCTGAAGTGTGAATAGTTGGTTTGTTCATCTGTAGTTTTTGTCATTCTCTGATTAAAAAGTAGAAATTACAAGTAATACATATAACGAACTTCAGTTGGCATCTCTGATGGTCTTTTGTTGTATTTCAGTTCATTGGCAAACTTCTGTTCTATTGTGCAAACAAATAATGTTCATTCACAGGTAAAAGTTAAAACCAAAGATACCTACTCCATTAGAGTGGCTTTGTCACTTTTGAGAGTTTCTATTTATGAAAAAAGTATTTTAATTAGGAATATTTTAACTTAATTTATTTTTTTCTAAAATGGATGCTAAGAGTAGTGTGCAATAGTATTCATCCATTTCTCTGTAGTATAACGCTTTGCTTTTTCATTATTGCTTCTGGACTTTGTTTAAACGTAAGGTACTGGATCACATATATTGCACCTGTATCTGTGTACTTAACCTGTTATGAATGGTTGTTGGTTGCTTGTTGAATGCTCCTGGGTTTGACCTTATCAAGCAGAATCCTTCTCCTTCAGAGTATTATATACGGAGTTGAAGAAATAAAAATGGAAAACACTTGTCTTCTACAGAGGGTGAGATTGGCTGACAGCCCCAAGGAAAATAGTTATGATACAGATGTTTCCACATTGCCAGTTCAGGTGCTGATACTTTTCTAGCAGTGCCAAGGAGCCTGTAGCAGTGACTGCTGCAGTGACAAAAGCAGGATTTCCATGGCTGTGTAGTTCTTCATTTTCTTATTTTCTGCTTCCTTGGATAAAATCACTAATTATAATAATTATTTTGCTTTTGTTTTAAGCAAAGGAACGCCAGCTTTTAAAAAGGAGTAGAAATATAGAAGTAAAGGAGTATGCTTCTGATCAGTATAAAGCACGGATATTTTTAAAAGCCCATGTTTTTAAACCAATTTCAGTGTGTAGCGTAATTAGTAACGGAACCATGTGTTCTTTGACAGTAGTTGGACATCTTTCAATTTGACAATATAGTGAGTGTATTTTTGCCATGCTGACAGTGTCAAAATTAAATAGATGAAATTAGTGAGTTGGAACTGGTGAACATTTGCAAATATAGTGACATATATTTAAAAAAATTATATATAAAAAAGGCTCTCCGTAGAGATTGTGTTGCCATCATTAAAATATTAATGTAGTTCAAACTAGGTGATGGAATTGTTTCCAGTTACCTTGGAAGAGACCAGCTAACTTTGGAGAGCAACAGAGGAGTTGGTTTCACTTTTTAGATTAGCTGACTCTTTTTGAAATTGACTTCACTGATGAAAGAATGAAATCTATATCTTTTATTTCTGTTTAGATTAGTTTTATTGTGGTGTATCCTAACGTGGTAGTGTATTACATTCACAGATTTAATTTAAAACGTGGAAAAACCAGCACATACAATTCTTTAGTCCTTTGGTTTGTTAAAACTGAGTTTTGAAAGGAACACGTGTGAGTTTTGGGACAAGTGGGACTGTTTCTAGTGAAGAGGCTAATTTTAATAAAAAGAAAACTTGCATTAGATGCTGCAGTGTGTCATAGAAGTGTAACTGCTGGTTAGGAATGTTATAGGCTATTACTGTGCAAGGGAACATTAAATGAACACCTTAAAATATGTGCTGTACTAATGCTTCTCTGTGTGATAGATAATAAACTAAAATTGGCGTGAATGTCAACTTTGAATGCGTTTCCACAAGTTCAAAGTACATCCCTTGGATGATGTATCTACCTCTTGGCTGATGCTGAAGAGGTCTTGTGAGCAGCATGTATAGTTATCTATTGTTTGGTACTGTAATAGAAAATATTCTAAACTGCATTAAAATTTGCAATTATTAATGATCCCAGAAGCATATATTAGTGTTTTTTTTTTTTTACTGTAGAAAATGTTTTCTCAGTAACCCTAGGTCTGTTTATTTTTCATTGGTGTCCAAGACAAGACAAATTTTACTCTATTTTATTGGAATAACATCTTTAAGTCAAATATTTAGGTGAGATTTAGAATGCAGTAGAGGATTTAAATGTAAGTTTTTGTCTAATGCTATTGATGTTTGCTTTCTTTTCTTCCCCTTCTCTTATATGTTTCCATTACTGAAGTCTCTGGTCTATTGCATACATGTTAAATATAGAATCCCCACAGCAAATGTGACTATTTGATTCAGATTCTTTCCTGTTGTAGATAAGTCATAAAGCTCTTTCATGACTTCTTGTTCCTAAAAAAAAAAAAAATAAAATAATAATAATAAAAAAAAAGCTTTACCTTCTGGCCCACAAATTAACTTGGAAATATACTTGGATTTGATTGCAGAAAAGCAGTGGTGCAACTGTTACAGTATTGTGAGGAATTAACATAATGCAAGTCAATTGTAGTATTCTAGGTGGAAGTTAATTACTGAATGAGTAAATCAGGAGTGAGCTTCTGATTTAGAAACTTAATAAATAGATGAACCCATGTAGATAAATGTAATACAAAATCTCTGAATTCTTAGGAACTGAGAAGTCTACGATAAGAAAACCTTTCAAAATTTGAATAACAAAATACAGACTAAATCATACTTTGAATTTGTTGTATTCCAACTAAACATATTGAAAAGGAAGTTGCTTGGACTGTCCTACATATAGTCGAGGCTTTCTGCATCCGTCAAGATTTTATGCATCCTTATGGTGAAAGTTGTTTGTACAAAACTGTTTTGCCATGGTTCTGTCCTTGTTTTTTTTGATCCTTTGGCATTTTACCTTGTTTCCTCGTATCTTTCTATCTGTACTACAGATCATTATCTCTGTGTAGAGTGTTGGATGACTCCACTGTTTTATGTGATGTTAGTACTTTACAGGCAAAAGGTACAATATTGTTCCACATGTTTGTGTTGTGCTTTAAAGAAAAACAACAAAACTGCTGTTTCTATTTACAGGACCTTTTGGGATAAATCATGGAATAGAGCTTCATTCAGATGTGGTAGAATATGCGAAGGAAAAATTGGAGAGCTTCATAAAATACAGTGATAGCTTTGATAAGTAAGTATCTCATTTGTCTAGTTCACTTTTCAGCAGTTTTTGTTTTGCAATGATGCAGTCAGTTTAAAACGAGTTTAGTAAGGGGAGGAGGAGAATGGCATCACACATGGTAAATGGTATTTGTTGCTGCAACAAAGAACTTCCAATTTGTCACTCTAATTCATGAGGTAAGTTAAAACTTAGAAAGTGTGGGAGTATTTCAGTTGTGTCATACTTAACAGAATTGATCTCACTGCATTTTTGGGTATGTGTATATACATGCAGGTAAGTGTGTGTGTGTATATATATAAAGAATGATGTGTGCTATGTAGGTGTCTTTGCATGTATAGGACAATTTATATGTAATTTTTTATAATAAAACTGGGCATCTTTCTGTACAGAATTAACTTTTTTGTAATCTACTACTGTTGATCTAGAAATGAAAAACAGGTGAATTTACCTGATTGTATTCATCTTTACTTGAAGAGATGGACTTTGGAGTCTTCATCTGTGCTGATACACAACTCTTTTTTACTGATATACTTCAGGGTTACAGGGCTGTGAAACATACTGGTTCCACTTACTCAACAATTTATTACTAGTTCTAAGCATTCCTGTAAGAGTCTGCATCTTTGGCCTCTCTGCCTCTGTGAAAGGAAAAACAGGCCTCTAGTCCTCTTTACAGAGAATAAGACTTTCTTACAGACAGTATGTTCTCCAGCACTAATTATAAAGTAGCTGCTGAAAATCCAGATTTTTTTTTTTTGAATTGTCAGTAAAGCATAAGAGTTGCATGTCCTTACTCATTTTCTTTTGCTCACAGGGGAGCAGAGAAAAGTCTTATCTTCTTGCCTTTGTAATGTACTTCAGGAACTGATGTGCTCTTGGTTTTCTTATCTGAAGTTCAGCCCACTTTTTTCCTTAAACCAGACTTCAGGAGCTGTGGTCATAACCATAGGCCTTCTTCCTTCTGCTCCTGCATAAAAGGAGGAGTGTGGAGTATGAAGTTTAGTTCAAAGAGTTGTCCTAGTGTTACCTGTATTCAATTCTGTACTTCAAACACTTGTTAGAGAACTTTACTTTTTTCTACAGAAGAACACAGGGAATATATTACTATACTTACGTAACATGAAATACGAGTATGTGTCGTCATCACTGTCCTGATTTTAATACGAGCTTTTAACCTTAGTTGATGTTAATACATATACAAGTGAGAACTGTGGTTACTCATGATCGTTACTAGTACTGCATTAATGGCTCTGTAAGTAGGATGTAACTGCCAGCTAATGAATTCCTGTGCGTACCTCTATTCCTGTATGTGTACTCCGACATACAAAACAAAGATGGTTTTGACTGAAATGCCTTTCCAGTTTGGTAATACCTTTATGTCCATAAATGAGGAGATTTTTGAGTGGAGGGATACCAAAGGAATATGTGATTATTTTTTTAAACAAAATGGATCTGATTAGGTTATGTGTATGAATAAATAGCAGAACAGTGGGGTTTGCACTTTGAAGCTTATAAAAAAAAAAAGGAAAAAATTTCAAAGTCGTTACATTTGGAGTAACTGAATGTTACAGTGTGTGTATTGTTTGAAGGAAAAAGGAGCATTTTTTTTATTAAAAAGATGTAAATGTTCTCAAAGCAGAATAAATGCATTTTTGGCTAATTCAGTGATGGATTGGCTATGGGAACATTGTTCTGAATGTTGTGTTATTTATACCGATAGTTAAACTGGTCTTCAGTTACAGTGTGATTCCAGCAAGGGAATGGAAGCAGGATGGTGAATATCCTCTAAACTTTGAGTAATTTATACATATATCACTTGGCATATACTTTCCAATAATTCACCTTTTCTTCACAACAGAAAAATTCTCAGCAATGGCTATAGAAGCACCGTCCTCACCACCTTAAAAATATCTGTGAAAGTGCTTTTTGATATAAATCTACTTAGTAATAACTGAACTGTAGATGACATAATACCGATCTGTTTGGATTTTGTGTTTTGTGGGAGGCTTTGTAACTTCATGCCTGCATAGCTGATCCTGGTTAACTGTCTTTTAATATAGTTGATGAAGATGGGGTTGTGTTTTTTCTGTGATTGACTGGGTCCTTTCTATATATTATTAAAAACATTTAATTTTGTGCATTGTGTCTAAATCTACTTCTCAAAATAATGTGCTCTGGGTCAGTAAATCAGTAACTTTTCCATAACTTTTTCCTGAATCTTGGTTTGCGAAAGAAAGATGCGAAAAAATCCATGAGCTGACTTCTGAACTAATGATTTTGTCGACCTAGTGTTTGGGTGAAAGACTACCAAACAGAAAGGATTCCTAAGGTGTTCAGTGCCTGTCTACTGTTGCACACAGGTGTACACCTAGCAGGTGTCCTTACTGTTCGAAAATGGATTTTATCTGGCAGACTGGTATGAATGAAGCTAGTTGTCTCAGTGGATGTGTGCGTGTTTTGGGGAAAAGTACATTACACTTGTCAGCAGCCTTTAAAGAGGTATATAGAGGATAAAGCACAGAAGACCACACCATGGTTTCCTGACCATAGTTTTAAAGATGGGGGTTGCTATAAAACTGTGGTGTCCTTTCCCTGTGTTCTTTCTTTGTGGATAACATTCTTCAGTCTGATCTGAATTTTTGAAGCAGTCTCCTTTTGAAGCAGAAATAAAATGGGTTTTACCTTATATGTATATCCTTGAAAATCTTCAACTAGTATCCTAAATAAATACTTTATTTATGGTGTTCTTCCACTTGAAGTGATACGCCTTTAATTTTGCATCTGACATTGGGCACGGAGATGGGTCATTATGATGTGTACTCCTCCCCTCTCCAATAAAAGGGAGTATTGCTTTGATGCTACTTTTTATGAAGGCATAATCCAGTGCTGTGTAGTGTAATACAATGCTTTTTAATGATTACTACTAAAAATGTTGTTGAAATGTAATATTTTTCTATGATTGGGCAGGTGCTTGACTGAAATCTGATAGCAAAGTAAAAATGTACAAAAGGGTTTGAGACACTCTCTTCAAAGGACAGGTTGTCCTTCTATCTGTTGTCTCTTGAACTATTCATTAGAAGGGAAGCTTTTCAGATCCTGGTTCAGAATGACAGATAATTCCAATAATCACTTGTATCTGTATCCATATCCTACCAATCTATCAGAATATTTTCCTTTTAAATGGAGGTGGAGTTGTTCATTCTGAGAGGTAAAATCATGCCTTGGTTTTATTTGGTAACACCTTCACCAGGAGAAGCAAAGGAGATGTGCTGTCTTCAGCATCTTAAGTGTTGTCGTGGTTGAAGTGTAAAAGATTTTAGGTGTAAAGAAAGTTCTGAATCTGATACACGTGTAAGGCTCTCTTTCATGCTTAAAACCTTAAAGGAATGCATGCTAATTAAGGGGAAAAAACATTCCTTAAGAAGGCTCTATCTAAAACACATTTGTGAAAGTACCAGGCCCCGCTTCACCTGTTTATTGAAGGGGAATGTGTTGTCTTTTCTGCTCCCAGTCAACTTCTAGACCTAGAATATCCAGCTTGGAGAGAGAGCCACAGGGCAAGGCTAGGTTGCCCATCTTCTAGCACCCTATCAAAAACCAAACCTGGGTAAGCTGGTGAAGTCCCTGCTGTGAAAGAAAATCACGAACCCTTCTCGGGATCAAAAGAAACCACTTCAATGGTAAGTGACAAGAACCCTAGTACTACTTCTGGGATAACTGTTATGGGTGAAACTTCTTTCTGAAGTCCTGTAATAAATTGTGTTGGGCATTGAAAAATAGCTTATTCTTCCAACCAAGTATTCATCTTCCTTGAAATTCAAGGCTAGTGATACAGTGTTTGAAAGCTCACTTTCATAAATGCTAAGTTAAAACAAAGTTCCTTATATAAACATGACGAAAAAGCACTTTCCTTCCTGTGCAGCCGGATAATGATAGCAGTAAAAATCTAAGCAGGAAAAGCATCCCATCTCAAAATCACCTGTGGCTTTTTTCATTTTAAATTTTACTGGTAACTTACTCTTAATTTCAAGTAGTAAACACGATGTGTTTTTAAAGCGGTGAATCAATTCTCCTTGAGGTTGAGTAATCCCAAGAACATAGGACTGTAAGAAATCTAGTGGGATTCTTTGAGGCCAGAAGTTGCATTAAACAAACAAACAAAAAAGGGCTTTTGGAATATCCCTTTTTTAGTTGGAGACATTAAAAAGGAAGCAATACACCTCTACCCTATAAGCCAGAATGCTCCAAAAATGGCAATGGGTCTAGTACTATCTAGGAAGAAAAACGTATTTTTAAAGTATTTGATAATTGGAGAAATCCATATTCTTGCTTTCTCAAAGCTACATATAAAATATCTTCTAGAAATAAAAAGTAAGTCCCATGGTGGGCAATGTCATTCTTTGGAAGTCTTAAGTTACTGCAAGTTTTGATAGTATTTATAATACTTGTTACATTAAAGTAGCCAATGAAAATGTTCAGTGCTTTGCTAACAAATCACTGGCTTCAGAAAAGCCTGCAGTATGCAGTAGTATAGTGTCCAGAAAGAGACTGTTCTTCAGACATCTGTCATTGTATTTAATAGGGCCTTGACAAACTGAAGTGAAAAACTTACTTGACTTCTGTACTTCTTAGGAGTCCAGCTTTCTTAAAATTCACTGCAGAATTAAAGAAGTAAACGGAAGGAATATCTTTTCACTTTTTACCATCATGATTTGTCTATCATGACTTGCAGTTGTGAAGTTTAAGTTCTGTAAACTAGTGTTGAAGGGGAGAGTGAAGTTAGCCCTTAGTTTTGTTTTCAGAAATGAATGGGTTTTGAGGAAACTGAGTATCAGAAATCATAAGCAAGGTAGCTGAAGTCACATGATTGAAGAACCATGACAATTGTGTTGAAAAACTGAGAAACAGAAATGAAGCTGAATTATATTTCTTGCTTACTGTCCTACAGTAATGCCTGGAAGCTGAAAAAAAAGTACAGGGAAAAGACTACTGGATAGAAATTACGCCAGTATCACTTCTGGCTATTTCCGTAATGCTAACTACCATTATTGTAACTGGATGTAAACAATTTCAGTTGCTATTGTAGATCTTAACTTGTATTTCTTTGTAAAGATCTAATACTTTCGTTTATTCTAATGTTCACAGTGTACGTGTAGAAAATAGTAACATGTAATTTTGCAGTAGAAATAGTAGCAAGTCATGAAAATGCATTTATATATGAACCAGTTTTGTTTAAAGAGCTTGAATGAATACGTACACAAAGCAGAATGAACAATGGAGAAAAATGCCGAAAAAGGATGGAAAGAACTTGCTGTCTTGCTACTCTATTGTTTCAGTTAATCAGAAAAGAACTAACACTTTTTAAAAATTGTTCTCTGATATTACCCGTTGCTTTTCTTAAGTTTCTTAATCTTAAGTGTAGTTTTCTTAATTAGTGATTAATCTTAAATTGAAATCACTGTCAGGATAGAACATGGGAAATATTTATTGAGAAATGGGAAAACTGCTTCCTGTATAAAATAAACACCTTTAAATCTGTTTGATACTACTTCTATATTAGTTTTGCAGTACAGTAAGTTGAAAAATGTTAATAAGGCATGAAAATTGGAAAATTTCATTAGTTGCACATTGCTGTATTATGCCAAGCCCAACTGAGACTATTGACCTCCACCTGTGGTTTTCAAAGAAAGTTTTACGTCAGTTTAAAAACTGAAATTGATTAAATGATCTGAGGGCTTCTTGAAGGTTTCCTTCAGGTTTTAGGAGTACTTGGAGTAAGATTTAGATTAAGATTTTATGAAATTCTTTTATATAGAAGCAGCTCTTAGTATTATCTTTATAGTACAAATGGATGAAGGAGACAGAAGTTTGTAGATTAAATTATTTGTAGTTTAAGTCCTTCCAGATAACTTCTGGAAATAATTATTTTCCAACTTCTGTAGCTGTGTTTTTAAAAAAGATAAGCCTGTTTTTCATTTTAGTGAAAATCATTCAAAAGATGCTTACTAATCTTAATCTAATTTGTCATCCTCATCCCCCATTCTGAGGGATCCTTCTGCTAAAAATGTGGTCAACAGTATAGTTAGTATAGTATAGGACAAAAGTATGTTACTTCCTTGTTACAGTAGCAGAAATAGTCTACAGCATACATTTTCAGAGTCTCCACACTTTGCAGATTCATTTTAATGTCTGCTTACTAACATATTAAGGGAATTTAATGTAAATCTCATCCTGTGAGTTCTTAAACTGGATTCACTGCTGTTTGCATATATGCATTAAAACATTTTAAAACTTTACTTTAGCCCCAGGAATGGCTGTATCCAAAACTTGGGATGCTCTGGAGTTCTTATTCCGCTGTAGCATCATCACAGTTGAAACAGCAAGTATTAAGTTGCCAGCCTCTGTGCTGTAAATTCCAATAATCTTATGTGTACCTGCCTTACTACTCTTCCTTTGTGTATAAAAAAAAAAAGTCATTTGTTTTATTTTTTGCCTTTTTGGAGCTGCTGAGTGTTACTGTTTAAGTCTTTTTTTTTTTTTTTTTTTGTGAAACTATAGTCCTCTAGACTATGAGGTGAATCAGTTGGAACATTTGATACTGAAATCTCAGACCCTTTTGGAGGGGTTTGAGTTGTCTGATCAAAGAAAGTGGATGTGGATGGTGAACAAATACACAGAAATTTTAAATTCATGCTGATAAGTTTGTTTTTTTCTGTAAGGACTGTGAGCAGCAAACTGATATGAGTGTGGTTAGTAAAATGAGCAGAAGTATACTATTAGGTGGTGTCCTGCTAATGAATTATAGGAGAGGTGTAAAATGTAGCTGGAGTGATAGTGGTTTTAAAAACTGATTTTTTTTTTTATTAGGTAAAGACAGCAGTTTAAGTAGTTCCTCAGTACTTTTTTTTTTTTTTTTAAGCATCTTATGATATATTTTATCCTTCAAACACAAATCTGTTGATGCTAAAGGTTGTTTTTCCTTCAAATTACATAATTTTATGCATAGGTCTATTGAACTTGTACTTGATTCTGTAGAAATGAACATCTCCTACCTAAAAAAAATTCTTGCCTCTGGTTTGATCCTCAAGAGACATGAGAATTAATAATGTCCTGCACTCATATAGGCAGAAGAGCTTGGCCAAAAAAAACATGCTATACATCTTCATAGTCAGAAGTACTTAAATGGTGGGTTGTGTGAATAGGTGTTAGCTGAGGACCAGCAAATGAATTCATGTGTGTGGGGAACTATTAGAGGGTAGGCTATTGTACTGTCATATTTTACTAATATTTTATCACACAAATACTAGATTGGTGGATATGGATACAAAAGCAATAAATCTTAATCTTAGTTCTTTACTCGAAATGTTTTTAAATGGATGTTCATTTTATTAGAATGGTAGTGTTTTTCTTTTGTTGGTACCTATGGAGAATTTCACTTGAATGCATGCAGTGACAATCTACTCCTTAATTATTCTCTTAAGCTATTGTAGTGAATACAAAAATGCCCTTTAAATTCCACAGGTAATTTTTGATGCTTACCTGAAAGCGAAGTGCTGTGGCTGTTTATTTATAATCCTTTTATACTGGGAGGATGGGGGACAGAATACAGAAATACAAAGGAAAGGACAAGATTAGGTCAGCACACTTCAGCTTGAAAGTACTTGAATGTCTTGGGCCATTGCTAAACAAGATCTGTGTGAAATTAAATCTATCCTTGTGGCAAGTGTTCATTCAGACATAGAAACCTGGTTGCTATGCTATCAATAGTGGGAACTCTTAATTTCTCTTTGGTTGGCTGCTTGCTTTTAATCAAAATACCAGATTGAACTGAAGAACCTAGTGTGATCCAAACTTCTCTGGCTTGTTCCAGTACACTTCTTGGCATCTAATCTATGAAATAACATTTTTTCCATGTTACCTATGTAGTTGTCTCTAAGGCTACCCTGGCAATTTGATAGAGATCAACAAAAGGTGAATAACACTTGACATTTCTTAACTCTTTTTCATAATTCCATTTCAAGTGTGTAACTAGATGAAATACTACCTCATCTTAATAGGTAGCTTATGTGACTGTCACTATTACATGTTAAAGCAATAAACCATTCCTTTCCAGCAAAGTTTATAATCTACTAGAAATAGCTCAGTGTAACAGATTGAATAACTGATCTGTTTTGACATCCCAAAGGCAATGGGAATGAAATTTGCTTGTTGAACGTAGTGTCAAATAAGACTGAAATAAATTTGTGTTTGCGGTTAACTTCCATTGTAAAACAATGTGGTTGATACTATTTTCATACAGTAAGACTAACAAGCTTGTGTTAGTGTTGGGCAGGTACTCTTAAAATTGCTTACTCCCGTTTATTTGCAGGATCTTTCTGTTTTAGAGTACTCCCTTAACAGATTGAGGGGAGGCTTCAGTGAGGTTGAACTTCAACCTTGCTCATTTTGCAAATGGTTTGGGCAAGTTAATGACAAATTCTCATAAATAATATTTTAGGCTCTACTAGAAGATATTCACAAAGGTGCTGGATTACATGAATACCACAAGTTGGTATATTTGTTTATGAATTCTTTCTGATTCTAAGGTGCATGCATCTTTTCATGATAATGGAATCAGTTGAAGATTAAGGGAGTGGAGAAGGAGTCTAATTTCTTCAGTTAGGTTTATTTTGTATTGTAGTGAGGAAAAGTAAGGTTGACTGTTGTACAACTAGATTTAAGTCTGTAATTCTCCCGAGTATCAGCCATATATGCCTTTCTATTCTTGGTGTGTTGTCACTGTTCATACCATAACATGCAAAGCTGTTAACTCTACAGGCAGTATAAATGGATGGCGTTGGCTTCTGAGCTCAAGTGTTGCCACGATGAGATACCACTCCAGTTTTTCTGCCCCACTTCTACCAGCTGTTAGCTTCTTGATACCCAGAAAAAAAGATGACAGTTCTAGAACCCTATATGATCTGAATGGGCAACCAGCATACCACTGTAGTCTAGATGGGTGTTACCATTGCACTGCCAAGTGAGCTGAGTAGACCCCCTTGTTTTTCATCTGACATGGATTAAGGAGATGTCTTTGGAAATTGCATGTATCATAGTGCTCTCAGAAGTCTTTCAGGATGCTCCTGCTTTTGACAAACTGGGTTGAACTAGCTGAAGCTACTGGGGTGAAGGAGGTATTTTTGAAGTAAATGAACTAACCAGTACCTGTCTGTCTGGGTAATAAGCCATGTCTCCACAAATTTGTACTGATAACATGGTCAACCCACAATGTAATGCCTCTATAGGCAGAGTTGGTCTCCACTGCTTAGCCTGTCTGATTCTTACAGGTGTAATAGGAAGCCACATCTGTGTCACTGGCACTTAGCGTCTTTCTGGCTTCAAGCTGTGAAGCTATATGAAAAACTTTTTTTAGCGTTTACTGTATTTATAAGCCCTTTTTCATCCAGGCTTTGTAAATAGAAATGTCTGTAAATAGTGTCTGGGAAATGTTTTGTGGGTCTTTGTTTTGTGGTTTTGCATCCTTGGAGGATTTGGTGTTTGTTTTCAGAGGGTGTGACCGGTGGCTTCTAGTAGAGGAGGCAGTTCAGAAATACTGGGTAATCCTCTCAGCTTTTGGAGGAGCATTTTACTAAAAAGTTGTGAAAGTTGCCAGGTTAGGCAGGCAGGCAGGCTCTCTTCTGTTGTCTAAGGACATAGAACCAGTGAATGTCATAAGATCTAAAATTGCATTTTAGAGAAGTGCTTTATTGCCACCTGTTCTTATTGTACTGTCTTAAAACTGCGAAGGGTACCTTGCTCAAACCTAAGTTAAATCAGTGTGTTGATGCTTGAATTCATGTGTAGGCAACCTGAAATTAAAATTATGTAGAACTGTCAGATCTTCACTGAATGTTAAAAAACGCACAATATTTCACATAGTTGTGAAATGAGATGAGTTCTTCAGTGAAGTAATGAGTGCTTTGGGTTTAATTTTCTTCCTAACATTTAACCTTGCCTTACATATTTCCAGATACTTCTTTCTTCCTCTGAAATTATTTCATCCACGGTTCAGGCTAGCTGTGCCTCGTTGTGTGCAGTTCTTCCTCACTCCCCCTTCCTTTTTTTCTTCTCAGTGTTTGTAGCTTTCATTTCTTCCACTGGACATGGGTGAGGAAACAACATGGACTGTTGGCCACATACATCACATAAGGGAGTTTCAGTTACTTGGTTGGTAAAGGATTCTGGGGTTTGTCCTTGACTAGTCAAAGAAGGAAGACCTGAATTATTTCCAAGGTCAAGCACCTCATCTTGGAAATAAAATAGACTAAGCAAAAAATTTAGTTCAATAGAATTTTAATTTGTGAATGGCAATACTGTAGATCAGAGTCAGCCAAGCCTTATAGGCCGTATCCCTAAGCAGTGACAACTTGGTTACAGTGAAGCCTGGCAGGAAATACTGATTTGAATGTTGTTAGTTGTACTGGGACTTCCTACTGCAAGCCAAGTCAAAATTTCCTTTTGAATGTCGGCTATAAAGTTAATAAAATGGCTGTATGCATTCAATGAAGTATTTAGAACTCTTCAAGTTTATTTTTTCCTGGGTGAAATTTGAGGGGTCTTGGATTTTGATACTGTCAGATGACCTATGAACTACTTCATGCCACAACAAAGTGTTAGACTTCACTTAGTGGTTTTTCCAAGAAAACCGTAATTCTTTTCTATGAACAACTGTAACTTCTCATCTTAAAGTGTGTGTGTGGTGGGGCAAACAGTTAATGGCTGAATGTTGTTGGGGTGTGTGTGTGTAGAGAGGTAGAGAGGTGTTGTGTTTCTTTAAACAAAGATGTAAATTACATTATCATGGCATTAACAATGTAAGCAATAATGTGTTGTGGAGACCTGGAAAATGTCAGGAAAATATCATTGTAATAGAAAACATACACAGCTTTGGAAATTAAGTTCTATCCCATGCATCTTTTCTTTGCTATTTTATGCAGTGTCCAAGAGAACTTAGTCCTTGCGACTACTTTTGGCAACTTCTTTTATATGCTCAAGTCCACTTAAAGGCAGTTATGTAACTTTCATTTGCTGATGAAAATTAGAACAGATGCTTCTCAGAACTAATACTATATTCCCTTTCTTTGTGTGTAGTCCAATTTTTTCCATTAAATTCTATTTTGGAGAAAAACAGATTGGGCTCAAGGTGGAAATTTGTGTGACACAAAAATGAGTCTACAGAGCATACTCCTTTAAAAGCTGGGATGGGAGAATGTATTAGGAATTGGAGTGGTTCCACATTTATTCAATGGGCTGGGTATTGCACAAGTGTTGACAAGTCTTCTATTTTAAAGAGACTTTCCTGTATGGCTTGTAAGGTTTCTTTAAACAAATTTATTTGCTTATAGTTAGGAAGTCTGGTGTTTCTTTCAGGCTTTCTTGTTCTTATGTAATACAGTGACTGTAACTTAAGAATTTTTATTTGGTCCTTGATGGGACAGAAGCAATAAATGACTTGTTATTTAGTATTTCCATAAAATACATTTTTTTTTTTAAAGAAATATGCATGCTTATTTATTTGTTCCCATTACATAAGGGAAGATCTGAAAAATACTTTTCTGTCGTCTGGACTGGCTTTTCTCAAAAATCCTAATTTTGAAATGTCCCCTCTTTTTTTTTTGTTTCCCCTTAGATTTGAGTTCTGTGAACCTGCCTTTGTGGTTGGTAATTGTTTGGAAATAGCTTCAGACAGTCATCAGTATGACCGGATTTACTGTGGAGCTGGAGTCCAGAAAGACCATGAAAACTACATGAAAATTTTGTTGAAAGTTGGAGGCATTTTAGTAATGCCTATAGAAGATCAGGTGACTTAGTGACAATTTCCCCTTGCTATCTTTATATATTATACTAATTTTAAGAAATGTTTTAAAATGTATATTTTACTAAGTTAATGTTCAGCTGATGACATCTTGACTCAGTGTATTGCTGCAATTAAGCAGATAATCAGTCTTTTGCAATGCAGTCTTGAACTCCCCCCTTAAAACACTGAAACCCGCTTGTCTGTAACAAAACCGTTTTGTCTTCAGTGTAGCTAGAACTCCATTTGTAAATGTTTTAAGAATATTACGTCATTCCCAGAACTGCTTTGAAATCTTCCGTGACACACACTTTCAGTCAACACTTCAAAACAAAAACCATCCTCTAAAACAGGAACGCTGATTTCAGAGAAATATGATGAAATATCTATAATTAACAGAAAATGGTAAGGGGAGACACAAAAGATTTATTTCCAGCAGTTTTCAGTGTTGCTTTTTCTTGTTAGATTAGACGTTTTTCATTTTCAGACAGGTGTACTATTTTAATAATGCTTCGCACTTCTATCACTTTTCATCCTTAGATCTCAAAAGGCTTTACAAAGGTAAGTAGTATTCTCCCTGTTTTACTGATTGGGAAGTTAAGAAAGAAAGGCTATGACTCACTTTATTTTCATGAATACAGAGAATTACTGAAACACTTAAATTGATAAGTTTTCTAGTTACCTTCCAAAAATAATTGTCACAGTGCATATATACCTACGTTCTCAAAAAAAAAACAAGTTGTTGAAATGTAGCCTGTGTCATCCAGTTCCATAAATACTTTATCCAATATTTATTGGGCTAAGATACCATCAGTTGAAATTAATGGAATTGAACTTAAAAGTAGACCAAAATTGGACATAAAATTAAAACTGAGTAATTCTGCCTTACAAGTAGTAAGGACACTAGAACCTGTAAAACATAAGAGCCTCAAAGAGCTCAGTTTGTCTAACCTGAAGAAAAAAAATCAGGAACATCAGACCTCCTGATTTGGCTGCCCAAAAGTGTGTGGGATTTGATTGTAAACAGTGTTGTCCCAGGTGCACAGCGGACTGAAAGAAGAATTTTAAAAACTACAGCAAAGGGATAATTTCTCTTGATAGAGGGAAAATATTTTTTCATAATGATATGAGTTGGTTGAATACCACAGCAGCTTGTCTGGAGAGGCTGTGGAATCTCAGTCCTAGGAGAGATTTCTGTGACTTCATTGGAAAAGCTTCTGAATTACTTGATTTTGCTTGAACAAAGCTAGCTACAAGTTAGAGGTTGGATGCCAGAAGCTGTTTCCAACCTAAAATATTGGAAAACTTAAGGAAAAATGCAAGACTTAGGCTTTTTTTCCTGTTGCATCTGTTCCCATTGCAGAAGACCCATCTTCAGTACTCTGGTGACTAAATACTTAAGGAATATGAAAGTCCTGGCTGTTCAGAGAACAAACTTTATACGTTCATTTTGAAGCAAATCAAAATACTGTTGTTTGAATACGAGTCTGAATAATAGTGAGTATGACAAAGCTAACCACTAACTTTTGTTTTTGTTGTTGTTCTTACGCAGCTAACACAAATCTTGAGAACGGGACAAAACACGTGGGAAAGTAAAAACATCCTTGCTGTTTCATTTGCTCCACTAGTGCAACCGAACAGAAATGACAACGGCAAACATGATACTGTGGGACTGCGTAAGTGTCACTTGTGCTGGCTCCCTTTGGTTTGTTGGGTTTTCAGAGTGCCTGTTGGTGTTATTCTGGAAATGAGGAAGACTATCCTTGTATAGATAGAACAGACACAGTCTAGGACAGTAGTAGCTCACTGATAAGTTTATCTGCTGGTTGCTATTCTGCATTGCTCTGCAGTTAATATCCCAAATTAAAATGATCCTGGTGTTTCCTGCTTATTTTTCCAGACTACTTTTCCTTTCACGTTCAGGTTCTTGTTTTCTGAGGCACAGATAACATACTGAGTCAATATTAAGTTTGTCTCTGACAGTCTTCCAGAGAAAAACTTCCTTTTCCCCCTGAAAAGGAAGAAACTGGTCTACACTACTCTGGTACTGTAGAATGTTAATAGCTGAGTGTGCTTATGTCTGTCTGCAGCTAATACAGTGACACCTAGCTGTTTTTAGTAGTCGCTAGGATGGGCTTTCTAACTGCAGGGCTCTTGAGTTAGGTTAGCAAAGGGGTTTAAAAAGTTTGTGAAAGCCAACAGGTCATTGCCAAGGTAAGATAGTATGATAATAAAGAGGTTAAAAAGAGGAAGTTATAGAGATGAAAACTTCTGCTAGGAGTAGAGTAGAGTAGTACACAGGGCTTCTGTAGCATCTGGGTCTGAAATGCAGCAAAGAAACTAGACAGTAACAGTCTTTCTCTACTGTTTTGTTGTGTTAACATATGACCAATGTGAACTAATTTCCCTGTACTTACCACATGCTTCTTACCTTCATGCACAATTTTAAAATGAAAAACAGTGTAAACCATTCAGGAGTCCAGGATGTCATGTCAGGTTGCATTGCCTGTAACTACTGATGTGGCTTTTAATTTTGAGGGTATGTGTAAGCTTGCAAAGGATGATTCCTTATTATAGTTACCTTAACTTTTTTCTTCAAAGTACAGATGATCCTTTCACTTACGTAATCACTTATTTGCAAAAATAACATTTTTTTTTTTTCACTTTAATGCTTGCTTTTCAGACCTCAAAGTTACTTCCTGGAATTCATTTGTTAATACAAGACTTTTATTCTGTTCCTTACGTTAGACTTAGTCCGTAATAGATAATGTGTCATGATGAACAGTGAAATACAGAGGTGGCTTAAACTTATTTTCTGGTCTCAATATGATTTAATACAACCCAATTCCCTAGAAGATACAGGAGGATTTTTAAGTATTCCCTTACTACCACTCCTGAATGCTCATACTACAGATGAAAACAGTACGGACCAGTGGCATTCAGATTTGATCTATGACACAATATAAGTGTTTCCTGTACATAGCTTAATAGGATCCTCTCACTCTTCAGTGAGAAACTCTTTAGGAAGAAGGAAATAATATACAAATATGCTACCACCTTGCCACTATTTAAACAATTATAAATTCATTAGGGGATGAAGTTGCCCTGTAAAGTGAAATTAGTAAGATGCACTTTCCACTGCTTAAATACACTTTTTTTGTTGGCTTTAACTGCAGCTAGTATTGCCAGTACTAAACATCTTTTTGTCTCAAACTCTGACTAGCTAGCACGTAGCTGAAGTCAGTGTATGAAACAAAAAAAAAGTTTGAAATTGAATCATTTAAAACTGAATGCTATGTGTATTGGAAGGGTTTTGATCAAAACTTCTTCACTAAATTTTCCTTTTCTGTAACCCCCATAAATCTTATTCTATTTTGTGTAGGACCAAAAATGACAAAGTTGAACAGACTGTGTGTTTGGTGTGCCATTTTTGCTTTGTTTTCCTTGGAGTTATCCAGCCATAGGTCATCTAAGACAGGTCATCCACCAGCTCAGTAGCACTTAATCATCACTATGTACCATTGAAAAAATGGTACATAGTGATGATTAAGTGCTACTTAATCATCACTTAAGTGCTCTTGTTTTTTGTTACTTGCTTGCTTTGTTTAGAACCTCAGAAATTTTGATTCCTTTTCTGCTGCAAAGATAAGGGTGATTTACCTGGTTGGTCAGCTGTGAAGTTGACATGGCTCTCCCTCATCAGCAAGAAACAGGAAAAATCATAGCGAGTAGAAGTGGAAAGGAAGAAAAGCAGTTGTTTAAACTAATGTGATATGGTAGGGAAACTTCTCTATCAGCAGAATCTTAAAAGAGAATGCTAGCGGCTTGTCCCAGGCTGTGTCAGAAACCTAAAATACGACAGTATGTGGTGTATGTTTCCTGAAATTTGTTTAATCTGTTATGTTTTTCTGCTTTACTTGCACTTGTCAAAAGATCTCTTAATTTTTGGACTAGGTATTTTCTATAAAAGATCAGTCATATTCCAGAAGTCATCTTCAGCTCAAATCTGAGTATGTCTGAAGTAAGGAACACTTGTGAATATTCTAAATGGTTTGCCAAGATCTCTCTACCCTTGTTTCATTTGTATATTTCTTTCTGTACTTAAAATTTCATTTGTTCTTAAAAGTCTTGCTGTCTTGCAGATGTTTTTGTTACAAAAAAATTTTGCTAAGTGAATCTAACTCACTCTCTTTCATTTTAGCTCCATGTGCTGTTAGGAATCTGCAGGACCTAGCTCGAATATATATCAGACGCACCCTTAGAAACTTCATAAACGAGGAGATGAAAGCCAAGGGTATTGCTCAGAAGGCTCCTCCAAAACGAAAACGCAGGAGATGTCGTAGACGCAGGATTAATACCTATGTGTTTGTTGGTAATCAGCTCATTCCTCAGCCTTTAGATAGTGAAGAAGATGAAAGAATGGAAGATGATAATAAAGAGGAGGAGGATAAAGATCACAGTGAGGCCTTGAAGCCAGAAGAGCCTCCTCGAAATCTACTGAGAGAGAAAATTATGAGTCTACCGTTACCTGAATCTTTAAAAGCATACTTGACATATTACAGAGAGAAGTAACTTGTTCTAAGTAGAAGTAATGCCTACTGATAGTTCCTTTATTCTTGAAAATGTAGCATTTATTAAGAAATAGGTGGACAAATTATTACTAGTCTTTCATCAAGACTGAAGTACAGCGATAAATTGTAACTTATCTCTATCTTGTCTTTGCTACGAGGAAGACTTGCATTCAACAGTAGACTCCCTTTTTAAAAATCTATTTTTCTTTAAATTTTGAAAATGCTGTTTTAACTCTGATAGAAATATATATTCCATTATGCAGCACTAATCAATATTTTGCATGGTAAGTCTTTTTGATCCCTAACAGATTTGTATTGATAAAGGATGAGTGAAATTTTATATATGCTAAATAATTGTTAAACATGTGCATCTGACTTGAGCAATTTGTCTGTATTTATTATTAGGGGAACATTTTAAACATGCAGACACTTATCCTCTAATGTTGGTATCAGACCCTTTTAAAAGTTTATTTTACTATGGCTTTGTTGCAATCATTATTCCTATGTTGGTATAGATGTGTTCCAACAACACAAGTGCAATAAATGTATACAGACACTGAACGAGCTGGCTTTAATGGAATATGAAAACACAAGTTCTGGAACGTCAGATGGCCCTGCTACTTCTGCATCTTTTGCCAAAAGATCTTGAGAAAAGTAATAGCTTTTCTCAGAGCCTTAAAGAAACATTGAATATAAAGCAAAGCAATGCTTACTTCAGCTCTGCTTGTACTTAACTCCATTCTATGCTTTCAGTATTCCTAAGTGGAGGCACTTCCTTGGTTGTGGGAAGCTTAGGACAGTACATTTTGTTTATTTCTACAGCTCATGGCATTGAGACACAATGTTTGGCAATACAAGATTGTAATGTAGATTTCAGTCATCTATATTTACTGCTTTTAAGTAGAGGTAGAACTTCAACAAATTTAGTTTGTATTGCTTTTTGGAATAGCTGTTATAGTAGAAGTTAGAATTTGTTTGGCAAATGCACTTTAGTAAGTGGATTTTATACTTAAGATGCATCTCCAAGAAGGTAGACTTGTGCTAGCCTATATTTTGTTTCTGAGCATGGCTCTTAGCACAAAAATATTTATAAAATCATATGCATCTTTTGGAAACCTAAGAGTAGCAGTGCAACTGTGGGGACCCACAATAGTGCTGACTTAATCCTTCTACAATTTTTCCTCTCCTAGTTGTGAAGTTACTTGCAGTTCTTGTTTTTTAAATTTGTTTGCTTTTAACATCTTAATTTCTTCAATCTGTGTTGTAACATAACCATGAGGGAAAACACTGCTTATTAAGAATTTGGCATGATCTGCATTAAAAGCCACAGTCATTGAAACAATCTGCCTGTTGGACCCAGTGAAAAACATTCCTTGTGAAGAAATACCCTGCATGATGCATTTATAATGCTGGTAATATTTTTTGTGTAATAATGAGAAAATATTTTTCTAAAACTAAAGGTTCGTAGTCTAAGTATTTATAACCAGCCAATATTCATGCAGTCTAACAGTCCAATATTGACTTTGAAATATATAAGATGAGAAAGAAGACGAATAATCCCACAATACTGACTCTTTATTATGCATTTCATGCTCTAGACCCCCCCCCCCTTTTTTTTAAGGTACATTGTAGTAATGTTTAAGTGGAACTTCTTGAAGGCCTGTTGTACCAGCATGTGGAGTTACTTTCCGCAATATATTTACAGTATAAGTAAACAATACTATTTGAAATAAATACTCCTGACTATTTTAAAAGCGGGAAAAAACTACTAGGAAATAGTTTTCCAAAATAATGATACTAATAAAGTAATTGTGATGCTTCAGCTGTAAGAATTGAGCATAATCTTGTTTTAAATGGGTTATTTTAGATGGAGTTCAGATCATCTGAAGCTTGAGATGTTTCTCTAGCCTTTTCTTGGAATCTACATCTATAAGCTCAAGGATTTGAGGTTACTGAATATTAAATACTTTAAGGACTCTATACAGGATGCTTTTGGAGAATAAACTTCTGCGTTCTTTCACTCCTGTGTACTTGGAAAAATGGACAACGGATGATTTGTCATGATTATTCAGTATGTAAGTTTTTTGCATTCACTGAAAGAGAATGTTTCTTCTGTGTTTTATATGTGGATTTATTTTACACTCTTGAATTTATATTTACATAAATAAAAAGGTAGAAATGCAAATTGTATTAAAACTTGATTTTTGCCATCTCAGTTGATGATGGGGACATTGTTGCAATAAAATGGTTTTTCTGGTGTTTTCTGCTTGCTCGAATTCGTTTCTGTGAAAGTATCAAGTTCATCTGGATCGTCTGGAAATTCAGGTATTGGTGTATTCATAGCTAGGTCACTGACTTCATAATAAAGACTATTATTGAAGCTCAGAAATAATGGATAAATCTTCATAAAACTTGAATTTTTTAGAGGTTGTAGGGTGAGATACTGTTCGTGACACAGGAAAGCTGTTTTGGGCCTAGTATTACTTCTGAAGCACGTGTGTAGAAAGTTAGCTTTTCTGGTGAGCCCATAAGCTTGAGTATACAGTTAAGATATATATATGTAAGAAATATATACACACACACTCCAGAACAGTTCCTACTTTTTTTTCCTAAATACAGAGATTGGTTTAACCTTGAACAAAGCTACTACTTGGTCAAAATAAAACTTTGAGGTAAGAATAGCAAGGGTTGTGAGCAAATAGTGAGTCACGTTACTTACTGAAGAGTGCTTACCGAAGCTGTCTTGGTATTGCCATATGTTCTTAGAAGACAGCAAAACGTGGGTAGGCTAAGCTGACTAGCAATATTATAGTTGTAATCACAGTAAGAAAGGTTGTGGTGAGTAGGAACTTTAGGCTTTTTTTCCCTTTTACTTTGGTCTGGAGGGCGGTCTTGAGACTACTGCAGTCTTTTGGGAGACCTGAAGTTTTTAATCTCATACATGAAAAACTGAACTATGGCCATCCCCAAAAAACGTCTATCTATTCACATTTAAACACACAGGACCAGGTCTGTTCAGTTGGGTACTGTTTTCTTAGTATAGCCACCCACCTTTTCTCTAAGCTACTTTTTACTGGTCAGTTTGAAAACAAATAAGGAATTTAAATGAATGTGCTCAATTTGGATTAATGCTGTTTTACCTCATTAAATAGTAATCTCTCCTCAGGAGTGTCTCCTTCCATTGTATATGTAGTTGATTAAAATTGAAAGCTTCTCCTTCTGTGACTTACTAATCAATTATAAAAACTAAAGGAATTGTGTGCTGTATTCTTCCTAGATGTGTATACAGAAGGCTACCTTAATGAGCTAGTAATTACTCTGACAACAGTAGAATTGTGTGAGATATTTTCCATAAACCTATTTTGAGAAGGTCCTTGTACTCCTTACTGAATCACTGGAGTTTTTAAGTTAAGTGTTTCTTGATACAGTAAAATCTAGATTGCCGGCTAGATAAATGACTGTTTTCCTTCTGTAACTTCAGAATGCATGCCAGCTTTGCGAATTACTCTGCAAATAAAGCTGTCTCATGTAGGAACAGGTTTGCACCATGCGTATGGACAGTAGGTAACCAAGAATATGGATTTATCAATGTTTTCTAATAGCTAATATGATAGTGATATTTTCTTTCTAGATTGCCATGTTTTCTATTCTGTAATGTTTCAGAAGTTTATTAGGGGAGGTTAAGAAACTTGCACCTCCCACCTAAAGCTCCCTCCTCTGCTGCCTGCAAACTAGGAATCTGTTACACCTTTCCAGGATGTTTTTACAAACTACTTCTTTGCTGGAGCAAAGCAGTAAAATACTTCTTTTCCTCCTTCATGTGTTCACCTGCAGCCACGATGATCAGTGGCTGGAAGGATATGAAACTGAAGTAGAAGGTTTATCAATATTTTTTTTTTTCCTTTGAGCAATGTCCTTGCCCTTTTGCTGTAATCTTCCTCATTCATTGGCGCTTTCTCATTTAGGATGATTCAGAGCCATCCTCCTGCTACTTCCTTGCTTATTTGACTCACCTCCTTCAAACTTGTAATGCGCATAAATGCTCTCCACAAATTTAGAAATTATTGCAGACAAACCTACTTTTTATTGTTCTTTGGTACAGTGTTATGTCTTTAAGCCTTTCAGACATCCTTTTGTGGTTTTGCACTAGCATGCTGTGTACACTTTGATTTTTGAAGCCTAATGGCTTCTATTCAAAGGAGTCCCTTGGGTCTTGAGGGAACTGGCTCATGGAGTTGCAAGCCCTTCTCTATCATGAGAGGAAAAGTCCCTAGTGCCTGGAAAAAGGGAAATATCACTCCCATTTTTAGAATCACAAAATGGCTTGGGTTGGAAGGGACCTCAACTATCTCCTATTTCCATCCCCACTGCCATAGGCAGGGATGCCACCCGCTAGATCAGGCTGTTCAGGACCTCATCTAACCTGGTCTTGAACGCCTCTAGGGGTGGGGTATCCACAACCTATCTGGGCAACCTGTGCCAGTGCCTGACCCACCCCAAGCAAATAATTTCTTTCTAACCTTTAATCTAAATCTTCCCCTCTTTTAGTTTAAGACCCTTCTCCTCCTTGTCCTATCATCTACCCAAGTAGATAATCCTTCTGCATCCTTTCTATAAAACACCTTTAAGTGTTGAAAGGGTGTAATGAGGTCACCCTGTAGCCCTGCAGCATTCTTTTCTGTAAATAGTAAGGGTAAAAAGGAGGATCCAGGGAACAATAGACCTGTGAGCATAACCTCTGTACTTGGAGAGATATGGAACAAATCTGGAAAATGAAACCTGGAAAATGATGTCAAGGCATGTGCAAGAAAAAGAGGCGATCTGAAACAGCTAGCATGGCTTCACCAAGGGCAAATCGTGCATGGCCTACCTGGTGGCTTTCTGTGGTAGAGTGACTTCTTGGGGCTGCTGATCTTGTAGCAGCCCACTATTTCTTTGTGCTTATGTTAGGGTCATGGATACCTCATCCTGCTTGTCATTGCTATCAATTTAAAGCTACAATTGTGCCACAAAGATAAACAGGATAAAAACATGCTATAGACACAATGTATAGCTATAGATGCCAGGTTAAGTGGAGAGAGGTCACAGTTAAACTAAACATAAGTTACAAGCAGGAAAAAAAAATTAAAAAAAATGCTCAGATGTAGCAGGCTTTGTAGAAACTTTGAACTGCTTCAGTACAAACTATATCACCTGTTCTTGGCAATGTCAATGCAGTATTACAGGGTTACATGATTGGAAGGATAAGAACAAGCAGGAGTAAAATAACAAAGGATGGGAAACATATATAGGGGTGAAGTAACTGTCAGATAAAGAGTAACAACAGACCAGTTTATTCACTCATTCATATTTCTTCTCACATCCATACAATCAATAATCTTTGTATGTTAACTTGAAACCAGATTTTGTTCGACATTTTAAGCCCTTTAAATATCTGCTTTTAAGCTTTTGAAGTTGAATTAATTTTTGTCTTGGCCTTCACTTTGATTCTCTCTACTAAATGATAGAGTAGATTTGCATATTTTAATCAGCAAGAGCAAACATAATGCAGTATTTTTGTTCCGTTTACTCAGTAAAAAAATTTCTCACCTTTCTGCTGAATTGCATCAAAAATTCTGTGCGTATCAAATCACACCAGAAGAGGGCAGTATTGCATTACAGCAGGTTTAAAGATTGTGTTGACACAACTAGTTGAAGAGGCATTAAAAAAAAAAGTACGTTGAAGCTTATATAACGAGGTGTTTGAGTAATTTGTGTAGCTACATAGCTGAAAGATGCATAATCCTACATACTTTTTATGATTTTCTAAATATGTTTTCTGAGATTTCTGTTTTGAAAACGTAGTACAATGGTTTTTTTTCCAGGGTGCATTTTAATGTGGTTTGATATCTTTACAGTATTGCTGATGTTATTAGAGCCTTCTGTCCTTAGAAATTTAAGGTACCACTCTGTAGAAGAGTCTGTAAGAGCTTGACTAGCAGTGTAATTTAGGCATGAGGTATCTTCAGTTGCCCAAGCCATTTTGGGTTTTATACCACTGCTTACTTGAGAACCATGTGTGAAGGTTGGACGTTTGGGGATGTGAAGAATCCCCACAGCTTTGTAGAAAACTACTATGTGGGATACAATCCGTGCCATGTACGTGGACTATGTGATGCAGTAGCTGGCTGCTGCTGTGCATGCTGTACCTAGCTGCTGTGTGGGGCTGCTGTTCCTCAGCTTTGGAGCTGAGTATGTGGTGCAGATGCATTAATCCATCACCTATGGTTATGAGCTGGAAGGGAGGCAGCAGGCATGAAACAAATACGTGTTAAATGTTCTGAAACATTTGGCATTAAAACCTGCCCCAGTGCTACACCATTTCTCAGAGAAAGAGCTGTAGGTGATGGGGGGAAGCAGGGGCATCTGGGAACACTGCTACCAAGGGCTGCAACAAGAGTTTTGTCCATCCTAGTTCCTCTCTAGCTATGCTTCAAACAGACGCAAGTCCTACCTTCAGTGATTTCAACAACAGCCTTGGTGGCTGTCCAAGCCTCTGAACTACGCAAAGTGGTATTTTTGCAGTCCCTGAGAGTCCTACCACTTTACTGGCAATTGATGATTTACTTCTGAAAATTGAAAGATATATTAAACATTGGCCAAAAAAAAAAAAAAAAAAGTGTCTTATTTAAAGCATGAGACAAACAGATCTGTAATACTTTTTCCACAGCATGATCTCAGCTTTGCTAGTGATGCCAGTGCTGAGATGAGCATTGGCAACAATCTTATTCGGACACAGTTTCAATTTCTCTTGAAAAACAAAATACATTTCTAAAGGATTGTGGTATCAGAGGCAAGAAATGAGTGCTGAACTTTCAAAGGCCAGAATGAGATTTTGCACAGATGCAAAGGTTGGCAGGATATGTTAGCTCAAATAGCACAAGCTGCTAAGCAGCTTTCAGACCAAAGTTTGTACATTGTGAGATGTGGGAAACGGTAGCAAGAACTCTCTCCTTAGGAAATCCTCTACTGCTTCATTCCACAGCTCTTCTATTTCACACTCATGTCTGTAAAATAGAGTGTATGAATATCTTCTAGAAAGCTGTAATACAATCCTCATCTTAAACACCTGCACTTAGTGACTTCGGCCATATCTAGATGTTGGGATTTTAGTTTTTCTTTAATACTTAGTGCATCTTTCTTTAACAATATGGTATGCATCTCCATGACCACATCTCACTTCAGAAATCAGATTTTAAAATTAGTCACTTTTTTTTTTTTTTTGTTGGTTGGTTTTGGTTTTGTGTATGTGTGTGTGGAGAAGGGGAGAAAACAGACATTTTGGGGAGTGATAACAATGTGAACTTAATTTGAGATTAACAATAAATTCCAATTAATGTATGTATATTAATGTATGTATACATTAAAATGTAAATGTATACATATATTTCCTGTAAGCATGACATCTTATTTTACTGCCATTCAAACTATTACACTAATGTCCTTCTTTTTTCTGCAGTGGTTGTAGCAAATGTCATGTGACACATTTATTTCTGTCACAGCAATCTTGCCTTTTGAATCCATCATTGATCTTTTATATGGACTCCCGTGGTCACTAACTGCAAGCCACTGATTGTCTAAGATGCTGAGAGGAGAATGTCTGCTTTAGGAAATGATCAAAGGTGACACATTTTATACTGGTAGATAAAGGAATTAAGAAGTTTTATTTTATTTTATTTTTTTTTAATAAATAAATAAATAAAGGCTCTTGCAAATCATGTAGGTGAAGGTCCACAAAAGAGTTCAATTTTCTAGCTGCCACTTTAGGCACCTAAGATAGAAGTTTGTATTTCCAAAGCTTCTTTACTAAGCAGCTGCCTCTCATCTGTGTTGCTTGCCATGAGGTTTAATGTAACTTAATTTTCACGTGAGCCCTAATGAGAATCACAGAACAGGTATTTTCCTATTCAATTTGTCCTGAAAGCTCAAAACACTTTTGCTGCATTGTGCTTCAGACCTCAAAGAAGGTGAATAATGCTGTTCCACAAGGGAAGAGGTACTGACACAAGTCTCCTCTCAAGACCAGAACAACAAAGGTTTTCAATTAAAGTTCTGTGACAGCTAAGTAGAGATCTGTGCTGAGAGAACTTATGGAAGTGAATAAAAACCATCTTTTCCCCTCTTAGGCTTCCATCTCTTAGGCTGGTGAACTGAGTTAGTTCATATGTTACCATGCTGCATGTTGTGAATCCTGTGCAGAGGTATTTAAGTTATCTAAGAAGTGTAGCTTTTGCAAAATAGCAGGACACCAAGTCTCTTTTATGTATATAACTCTTTTGAAAACAACCAAAACAAAGAAAACAAACCAATAACATGGTCTTTTCCACTGTGGAGCAGAATGTGTATTTGTTTACATGTGCTTTATGTTAGATTTATGTCTTCCCTCTCTCTCTCTCCCCCCCCACCTCCCACCCCCCAAAGGTATGACAGCTTTGTTAAGCCTTTAATGATGGATCCCTGTTTTGCTGCTAAGTTTCTAGGAGATCTCAAAAGCAGTATAAAAACGGAGGGGGAAAGGCTATTGAAAGTGGTCAGAAATGATAATGGCAAAGGCATCAACTATGCTTCTTTGTCAATTTTTAAAGCTCCATGTCAAAACAATTTTCTAATTAGCGCTAAGGGATACAGCAAAGAACAGACAATAAAATCATTAAAGAAAACAGCTGAACAGTAAGCTTCTCACTGTATTATCCTCTGCCATACTAAAAATTTATATTTTAGAGACTTCATCTCTTTAAACTGAATATAAATATCTAACTTGGATTTTACTTATAGCATCAGCATTGCTTGCAATTGCAAATATAACTAATGTGTCTTGATAAAGAGCAGCTGCAGCCTTCAAAAAGATGAAAGCTTGATTCCATTCAAATCAATAGGAGTTCTGCTATCACCTCCAATTAATACAGGACCCCGCTGTTAAAAATATGTATATAAAAAAATAATCCTTTATTTTAAGAGTTTAAGACAAAGTATAAGACAAAGAGATGAATTGTGTAGGAAAGGAATACAGCTTGCAAGTAGAGTATAGCGAGTTTCTTTTCACATTAGTTTTTGCATTTTATTTCTTCCTGAAAGAATTTGTTCTGATTCGAAGCAAGGCCTTTTCTGGGTTGTTTTGAAGTCTGTGAAATGGAACATTCATGGGAAGATGAAGGTTATGCTAGGAGATGAGCTGAGCAGATGAAGCAGAAAACAAGGAGAGAGAACAAGCATGAAGGATAGACTTGGTTTGGTCTGGAAGTCTACTAGTAGGAAAAGGTGAGATGGAATGGGGCTAATGAACACCAATGAAAGAGAAAATGTGAAATAGCATTGACAATATTGTATCACGGAAAAGCATGCTGATGATTATTGCATAGGAAGCTTCTGAGGTTGAGGTTTTGTAAGCTTCTAAAGTCCCAGCAGGACCTTCTGGCTCTGGTAAGTAGTTGCTGGGCTGCTATTACACAGCCTTGCTTGACTTCTGACATAGTGTGACTAAAGGGGCCACCAGTTAATTTTCCCAGATATTTCCAAATAGACTAGAGGATAGCAAGAAAACATTTCACTTACAAAGGCCCTTAGATCTGGAATAGGTTGGTCTCATTCACATTGAAACCCCTTGGTTCTGCAAACCTGATTTTTATCCAACTCTCTTTTACGGTCCAATCTAAAATGTATATTAAACCTCAAAGAAATAGTTGTAAACAGTGCCCCACTGAATGTATGTGGTATGCATTTACAATTTTGCCATACATCAGCATTTGAAACTCCTCTTTGCACTTTAACGTGTATTGTGGCTTAACTTTCCAGGCAGCTAAGCACCACTCAGCTGTTTCTTCTCTTTCCTCTCCCTCACACACAGTGGGATGGGTGAGAGAAATGGAAAAAAGAAGGTAAAAACTCATGGGCTGAGATAAAGAGAGCTTAATAGGATAGAAAAGGAAGGGATAACAACAACAATAATAAAGAATCATAGAATGGCTTGGGTTGGAAGGGATCTAAAAGACACCTCCCACCAGACCAGGTTGCCCAAATCCCCATCCAGCCTGGCCTTGAACACCTCCAAGAATGGGGCATCCACAACTTCTCCGGGCAGCCTGTTCAAGTGGCAAAAATATAATATAATGTAAAAGAATATACAAAGCAAATGATGTACAATGCAATCGCTCACCACCTGCCTGGTGCCCAGCCAGACCACAAGCAACAGCACCCATACACACACCCTAGCCACCTTCCCCCATTTTATCATTCAACATGATGCCTTAAGGTATGGGACATCCCTTTGGGCAGCCTGGGCCAGCTGCCCTGGCTTCATCCCCTCCCAGCTCTTGGTGCACTGCCAGCCTCCTCGCTGGCAGGGCAGCACAAGGAGCTGGAAAGGCCTTGGCTCTGTGTAGTCACTGCTCTGCAACAGCTAAAACATCGGTGTGTTATCACTGTTAGTCTCATCCTAAATCCAAAACAGCACCATACCAGGTACTAGGAAGAAAATTAACTGTCTCATTTGAAAAAAGGACAATGTGCTAACTTTTGAGCTGTAGATTATTCTGTGTAGTAGATTAAAGAAAACATGATTTTCTGTATCTCTTCAATTGAAATTATTCTCATTTGCATGGAATAACTCAGTAAACATTAGGTCAGAAACACAGCTAACAACATTATTTTTGGTGCATAGAATCTTTGATAGGAAGAGGAGGAACTTGAATTTCATCCTCCTATTCAAGGTATGTTTAAATATTTTAGTCACCCTCAAATGAACAAATTAAAACCAGAACTTCTTTTCTACCCAAAGAGGGGATAATGAGTAATGGCAAGACAACAGTTAGGCTGAGACATCTCTAAATGCAGTTCTCAGTGGGGAGGAAGGCACAGGGAGACACAGGGGAGAGGAAGGAAAAGGGGTGGGTACTCAACAGGGCAGAGCCACAGGGACAGTTCTGTCCGGAAAGAGGTAAAAGGTGGGAGATATGCAGAGATTGTGGGGTGGAGGAGGAAGGGACTGTGGCTGCCCCTGAAGATGATTTGGGATGAACTCACTGGTGGCCACAAGATGCCATTGTGGCCCCTAGCTCCTGTTCCCTGTGGGGTCTCACCAGCCCTGCTTCAGCCAGAGCTCTCTGTGAACACCCCATCTCTCACCATGACAGAATATTTCCTTTGATGGGGCAGGGAAAATATTAGAAAACTTCTCCTGTAGTAATTCAGCTACTTCAGCAACTGAGGAAATAAAAGGGAAGGTGTTAGCACTTTTTTTTTTTTTTTTTGGTTGTTTTTTCATGAGAAAATTGTAGCATAGGCATCTATCAGGTGAGTGCTTAGGGCTTTCAGTCTCAGTGAAGATAAATTGCAGGGCTAAAGCATCTCTCTTATGAGGAGAGGCTGAGAGAGCTGGAGCTGTTCATCCTGGAGAAGAGGAGGCTCAGGGGAAACCATCAATGTCTATAGATACCTGAAGGGAGGTGCAAAGAGGAGAGAGCCAGGCTCTGTTCAGTGGTGCTCAATGACAGGACAAGAGGCCATGGGCACAAACTGGCACACAGGAGGCTCCCTCTGAACACCAGGAAGCACTTCTTTATGAGTGGGTGATGAAGCACTGACATAGGTTGCCCCAGGTTGTGGGGTCTCCCTCCTTGGAGATCTTCAGAAGCTGCCTGCACATGGTCCTGTGAAACCTGCTCTGGGTGGCCCTGCCTGAGCAGGGATGTTGGACCAGATGGCCACCAGAGATCCCTTCCACCCACAGCCCTTCTTTGATTCAGTGACTGAATGAGATACCCTATTCCTAAAACCGTGACTTTTCAGACTTACCTTCTAGCCCTGTACCTTTTCTTCAGCCTTTCCTCTTAACTTCCTGCTATGCCTGGCCTGTGTGGTTCCCCCTACCCTCCTTGTCACTTGGCCCAGACTTGGGGTAGAGAATGCTTAATGCCATGTGTACCTTTAAATTTGCAGTTAAGAAGGGGCTGACAAGAATGTGCAGGGGGGTGCTGTGGAATATCACTTTGGTATGAGTCTCACAGGAGACTGAAATAATATAGACCCTCTACACTGTGACCAAAGGGAGCAATGTTAATTTCCTCTAAAGATGCCAATCTTTATCCGTCAAAATGCCAAGCTGAAAACAAAGAGCCTGTCTCCAAAATTTTTCTTAAGGCTTTAAAGTGCTGCCTGGCAACAGGGGCACCTGCACTCTGTAGGCAACATGTTCAAAAGTTAGGGAATGATATGCAATACTAATGCTAAAGTTGTGAGATCCCTTTACTAGATCTACCCACAAATTACCAGTTCTGCCAGTGAATCCAGGGAAACAGCTTTTCTTGGTAATAGAGATATAGGAAAGCTGGGGGGGAATGTGAGAGTCCTTCCCTGGTCTGTAGATGACTTGCATGTCACTATCCTGTGCCTCAGTTTACCCAGTGGGAAAACATGTTGTATGTCACAGAACCCCTTTTGGCAAATGCTTTTTCAAGCATTTTTTTCTTCTTCTTTCTGTTTACATCCTGAGATTGATATTCTCTCTGGGGAGCTAAGTAAGTGGACCACATTTGGTAACACTCTTCTTGCATGAAGCAGGACAGTTCAGTTTGTCATCTGCAACATTCATCCTGTTGCCCTGTATGCATGCACGTGACTGAGTTGTTCAGCCTGGGTTTCATTACTCTTCAGGTGGGGAAAAGCTCTCACCACGCCTCCTTCTCCCCATTCCATTTGAAAAGTCTCTGTGCCTGGGGATGTGTGGTGTGCTTGCACCTTCCCCAGATGTTACCCCCAGCCACGGGAGATGGTCTTGTTCAGATGGCTTTCAGGAGAGCTTTGGGGAAGGGTCAGACCACAGGTGACAGCTTGGTTTGGAAGAGTTTGAGCAGCAAGGAGAGAGAGAGGGACAGTGGAAATATCTAAATTTCTGGAAACATCAATGGTGAAACTGCAGCAGCTGCAAAGAGCCTAGTGCTGGCAGGACCTCCAAGCAGAACACAAGACAGCAGCAGGACAGAACATTTTCTGCCTAAATAAGAAATGCTCATTTCCCACCCTGTGTCACTGCATCACATCATGCTCAGGTGTCCTGGATGAATAAAAAAGCTTCTGGATTCTGCAGCAACACAAATAGTAGAAAATGTCTGCAAACATGGAGTCTGATGTGCATCTGAAGGTCTGGGCTTTGCTGGTTCTCCCTGCTGCTAAACCAGGATATCCTTTCTGTTTGCTTATGAGATCAGACTCCCACACTGTAGTTCTTACAGCAAACTTCACTGCACAGTCAGTAATGGCAGATGTTTTTTCAGCTTGATTACTTCTACTGTCATTTAGTTAAGGTTCCCACATGTAATTTTTGCTCTCCTTATGTTTGTACATCAGAAGGGGATGTTTAGAAATGCTTGTTTTGTAGGAGTGCAAAATGAACAAGGAACACTGACTAATGATTACAGCAGCATGGGATTATCAAATGACTGTTATTTCAGAGTAAGTGTTTGTACGTGATTAAGATTTTGATCCTGCCACCTCCCTCTGAACCATTTAAAATCAAAATTAGTTTGATCATAACTGATTAAAACTGCTGTGGACAAACACACTCTGTCTGTCTGTCCATTTCCGTGTGCGTGGGTGAGATGATCTGAGTCAGGAGTTGTGCTAGGTGTACTGGGTCTGGCTGGGATGTTAACTTTCCCTGCAGCAGCCCATACAGTGCTGTGCTCTGCACTTGTAGCTAGAACAGCAGTGGCATCACACCAGTGTTGTGTCTGCTGCTGAGCAGTGCTGGCACAGCATCAGGACTCTCTCTAACCCTCCAAGGAGGTGGGCAAAAAAGTGAGAAGAGAAACATCACCAGGGCAGTTGACCTAAACCAACCAAAGGGATATTCCATAATATATGATGTCACACTCAGCAATAAAAGGTGGAAATAGGAAGAAGAGGGGAGGGGTGGGCTCTCATTGTGAAAACATCTGTCCTTCTCCTGAACACTGGTTATGTGCGTTGAGGCCCTTCTTCAAGGACGTGGTCAAGCATTGCTCATTTGTGGGAAGTAGAGAGTAATTTCTTTCCTCTGCACTTCCACATAACCTTTATTTTTATTTTACTTTATTTTTATTTTTCCCTTTCCGCCTCCCCTTTCCTTTTTTTTTTTTTTTTCCCCTTTAGTTAAATTTAGTTAATAATAATATTTCCTTAATTATTATTATTTTATTTTCCCCCCTTTAATTAAATTATTCTTATCTCAACCCGTGAGTTGGTCTTTGCTTTACTTCTTCCCCTCCTCATCTAAGGAGGGGGAGTGAAAGAGTGGTTGTGGTGTTTAGCTGCCTAGCACGGTAAAACCACCACAGTAGGTTACCTTTAGGGTTACAGCCATGCTGAGAACTTTGTAATCATTGTTTTTGTCTTTATAGCCATGATGGCAATCTGCCTGATGCTTTTTTTGGAGCCCGGGAAGCAAGTGGTAGTTTATTAAATGGGTGAACAATGGCTGGCTGGAAATTACAGGGGAATGAAAGAACTTTGGGTTGAATTTGACCACAGCTGAATTAATCTCCTCAAATATAGCCTATTACCTGGAGCTGTTAAGCATCAAGTTTTATAGCCACAACACTGTGTGTTATTCCTTCAGATTCTTTCTTAAAGCTCAGGTCAATGAAAATTTCACTGTAGCTCACCCATTTATTTCTCCTGGAGAAGAAAAGAGCAATTTACAGTCACAGCACCTACCTACAGCTGAATGTGGAAGCCTTAGTTAATAAGTTAAAGGATCTGTGTATTATATTGGAATTAAATGATGAATTACAGCAATAATATCAGAAACATTGCTATTGCTCTTTGAACTTGTTCACTAATCATTCATGGAGGTCCCAAAATTCAAGCCCATTGCACAGTCCATGTACCAGCTTACAGCCTAAGGCCAGCTCCTACCAATTACTCCATGCAGGAGCCTCTTATGTAGGACAGTGGGGTCCTATATAAATGTTGTCTGTTTACTGAATAGCATGGCTTGCCCAGTCAGGGCCAGGCACCTGGTGAGATGCTGCCTATGGGTGAAAAAAATGTGGAACTGTGTAGAAGAAGGGATGGAGTAACACCAGAAAGGTGTTATGCTCACTGTAAAAGAATGGGTGAGAAGCCTGTAACAATGCCCCTTTTACTCAATGGATACATTTTGCAATTTTAGTTTATTTATTTATTATTACCAAAATATTGTTTAGGACCATCAGTGTCCAAGTGCAATTTCTTGTATACCATGGGTATCTTACATTTGAGATTTTTTTCCAGAAGTTATATTGTTTGAATAGTCAGCAGTCTGGGCACCATGCTGCTGCCCATGGGTAATCTACCATTCCTGTGGTGTGGTGCCTAATAAACCTCATTGTTGCATACCTTTCACAAGATGGAGTATGGTTTTATCTTAGTAGCTTTCTTTGTCATTGGCACGGTATAATTAATGAGTATTTTGCACAATACTCATATGGGACCTTAAAAGACAATTAAGACCATGTGCTGCATGCAAGGTGGAATATGCCTAGAAGATAAATTAAAATCTCTGAGTTATTTTAAAGTATTTAAATTAATTTAATGGTAACAAAGCTTCGTGATATATTAGAAGCAATACCTTGAACTCCTGCAGTGTACCATTTTTCAAGCCTGTGACTTGGAAAAAAGATTCAAGTGATAAAAGAGCTCTGCTCTGCAACAGACCTGCTTACTTAACATAAGAAAAAATTGCTCAATGCCACAAATGTATCCACAAGCACACTAGGGAAAGGTTTCTATGCACTTAATTGGCCCTGTTTACTTTATTTATTAATTTAATCTATAACCTTATTCTGTCAAAGTGCACAAAACTAGGTCTGTTTAAACACAAACCTAATAAGCTAAATGCAGAAATGCATCTGCTTGAACTCATATCCTATATCCTCAATGTTAACCTAGTTATACATGCATGTGAGATACCATTAAAGTGCTTTAAAAAGCATGAATTCCCTTGTTGGCCTGAAGGGTGAAAAATACAAAATCTTTTACTTTTTGAAATGGATCAGAATACTAGGAGATTAAAAAAATCTTGGTAATAAATATATGTTTTTAGAAGCAAACAAACTTCTGGCTAACAAAGAATCTAACCGTTTCCATCGTTTCAGCTGAGTGCTCTGTGTTATGAGCACACCAATATGTTATGCAATTCTCTGGTGCATTGTAGCAGTATGTATATAAAATACAAATAACAACTAAAGAAAAGGTCAAAAAACAGGGGCAGTATTTGGTTATCATGTGATTATAGGTGATGCTTTCCTCAGACATAAGTTTTAAATAACTGTTTTTTTTTTCTACTTTAGAATTCCTTTTATGTAATGTAGGATGTATATCTCTCATTTGATTTGCATCTAATCTATATTTGATCTATTTATGACATTTTTTATTGGTGAAAAACTGAAGAAATGAGGCACACAATAAAAAGGATGAACAAAAGGTATTTTTTTTCCCTTTTGAAGAAATCATTTCTGCTTTGTCAAGAACAAAATAAAATTTTACTTGAGATATGGCAGCTCTAATTCCAGCTGTTAACCTGTGCATTTTATCAGATCACAAGAAGTTCATTTCTCCTTAGTGGTGATAACGTGCAGCTTTGTTTTCATGTCTTGGATGATGATATGCCTAATGCTGTTATCTACTGTGCTTTTTTTTTTTTTTTTTTCTTTTTGAGCTGGAAATTCCATTTCAGTATGGATAATTTATTTATTTATTTATTTATTTATTTTTTGAGATGCTTATGAAAGCACTCAGTTGTAGGAACATTGTGATCATGCAGCCAATGCAACACCTGGTTTCCTGAATGAAGAGTCTGCAGTCCGCATCTACCCCTCTCCACCTTATGTCTTGTCAAACCTGCCATTCACTGATAGCCATTAGGGAAGGGTCATTTTTAGTATATTAATGATGTCTAGTTATGGATCTCCTAAGAGCCAAGCAATCCATCGTCACAAGCTGATCTGCACTGACTTTAGTTTACACTCAGTCAGTGACCAACCACATTCACATTGCTTTTGTGTTGGGCATTTTCCAGACATGTCAATAGCATCTACTAGAAAACAGCTTTCTATACTCTCTAAATTCAGACACTGGAATAGGCTCCCCAGGGAAGTGGTCACAGCACCAAGCCTGCTGGAGTTCAAGGAGTGTTTGGACAACACTCTCAGACATACATGTATGTATTGATTTTTGGGTAGTCTTGTGTGGAGCCTTCCAGCTCAGGATATTCTATGGTGCTACGATGCAGAGACAGATGAAGCATGGATAGTGTCTAACCAGCCTGAAATCTTTTGTTTGAGGTTTGAAGTTTGTTAAGGCTATTGCTGATATCTTACCTCTCTAAAATTGAAAAGAAGAAGCAAAGAAGACATGAGAATATGCCAGATAGTCAGGGCTGAGATCCTTCTGAAGGTTCAAATGATGTTTGAATTCCAATCTTTTTCGATGGGGCATGCTAACAAATGTGGCACTTGCCTTCTCTTTAAATCTTCATTTTGGTGTATGGTATCAGGCTGAACAAGTTTGCTTCTGTACTGTTCAGTGTCCTGGATTGTAGGAGGGGTTGTCAGATAGATCTTAGGAGAAGTGGGTTGTTTTGGTTGTTTGTTCTTGCAGCAACCAGTTACATTTATGCTTAAAATATACATATATATGTCTGTTTACATCTCATAGTCCTCAGCAGTACAATTTGGCAGATGGGAAGTTTTGTTTCTCCTTCAGCACTCCTCCACCCCCATTCTGAGAGGTTCTGAAAGTATTCATCAGTTCAGGTTTAAACTTTACAAATTGGTTTTAGAGAACTAATAGAAAATGTTACAAAACATTCCCTCAAGCTTTTAAAAAATATTCTGTCTCTGTAAACAGGTTTTGGTAAGGAATATCCTATGCTCTAGCACAAAGATAATTAACCTTCAGAATTATTCTACACTGCAAGACCTAAGTAACTCATGCTGTAGTTTTTCCCCATATGCAAAATATTGGGAAACATGCAAGCCTAATCTACTGCTTAAATTTCAATTCATGACAATCTAGTCATATAGGACAGCATGGATTTAATGCTGAGGAAACTGAGCTGAGTGGTAATGAACTGAACCCACTGCATCCACTTACATCTAAATTTATAGAAAATCTTTCTGAATCAGTAATAATTTAAATATAAAGTCTAAATATATTAACACGTTTAAGGAAACTTCAAGTATACTTCTTCATGCAGTGGCTCCATGTACCCTTTCCAGATATTGGATGTTCTTGAGCCTATGTTGGATTTCCCTGAAGAAATTCTACAGTGTATAAGGCAAAGAATCAAAGAAAAATAGAGGATTGTTCAAGAACAATTCCCAGCAAACAATTTTCTGCTTTCCATTTTGTCCTCTTTAGAAAAGTTCTTTGTAAAGATATCCATGTATCCTATATATAGGATATATATATATATATATCCCTTCTTTGTTTATTTATTTTATATTAAAAAAATAAAATTTCAAAAACTGGTTCTGTAGGATTCATCCTTTCCTCAGCCAGTGAAAGCTGGCTGCCTATTACTCCCTTTGAGGAGTCATTTCATTTGCTGCAGTTGTAGCACTAATGAATTGCACACAGCTGATGCTTTGGTCATGCAGCCTGTCATTCATGAAAAACACAAAATAGTTCTAATGTGCTCAGCAATGTCACTTTGAAAAGACTTTAATGACACACTTCCTTTTGCAATATGCACAGAAAAATCTCTTCTAAAATAAGTGAAGAGAGATGGGTAGCAGAGGAATATCAGGATTTCACAATAGAGTGCTTTCAGTGGAGAAAGAAAAATATTTTAGCAAAACTTTCTGATTTAACTGTACTTGTAGGACAGTATATTGCCTTTTTACACTCCCTTTCTTTTATGTGTGTTTTTGTTCCACAAAATTAAATTGAGAACAGATTTTACTATACAGAATAGAGAGAAGTGCAGTTTATGTTCATTTTTATATACTTCATTGGAAAATACTTAAAGAATGTTATTTCAGAACATTATTCAAAAATTGTCATTTACCATGCTTGCTGGTAATGATCTGTAAAACTATAAACTTCTCAGATCCTGGATATCAATGTTATGTTGTTATGAGTTTACTATGAAGTAAATTCCTTTATCAGTCCTTTTCTCGATACTGTCTTTGTTATTGGGTAAGAATTTTACAAAGATGAAGATGATTTCATTGAATATTTAAATAGCATAAATGTTTCCTGAACAATTTGTGTAGTCTTATTGGACAGATTTTTTTTTTAATTTATTTTTTATTTTTTTCCTAGAGAACAAGTCTTACGAGAAGCAGCTGAAGGAGCTGGGGTTGTTTAGCTTGGAGAAAAGAAGCCTCAGAGCAGACCTTATTGTTTTACAGGAGGAGGTAATGAGATGGGAATCAGGCTCTTCTCCCAAGCACCAAGTGATAAGATGGGAAATGGTTTCACGTTGAGCCAGGGGAGGTTTAGGTTGGATATAGGATAAATTTCTTTACTGTAAGGGTGGTATAGCATTGGAACTGGCTGCCTAGGGAAGTGGTTGAGTAACCTTCCCTGGAGGTCTTAAAGAAACATGTAGATTTAGAACTTAGTAGCATGATTTACGGACTTTAATATAAGGTTAAAGATTGAACTAGATGATCTTAGAGGTCTTTTCCAACCTGAATGATTCTATGATTCTATGGCATAAGAAGGGGGGGAAAAATTGTGAAGTATGTTGTTATGCTGTTTCTAAATATTGCTAGTTTGGTTATCCCATCTGTCTATTTCTAGATTTGTTTTCTTTTATAATTCTGGTCCAGCTGTGGATGAATCCTGTACTGATTGTGCTGTCTGTCTGATCCTATGGGACATGGATAGTGATTGAGCTCAGTAGGTTAGGTTGCCGTTGGACTTCATGGTCTTGAAGGTCTTTCCTAGCCTAGACCATCCTATGAACCTATGATCCTATAGGACTTTCCATTTCATGTCTCTCAGGTACTGTCCTGCCTTCACTGATGACCGAGTAATCATCTCCCATGAAAGCAGATAGTGAATGACCATATATGTGCCTCTCTTCCTCTGCAAAACAGAGAGAAAGTAGTTTAGTTTAAAGTTTTCTTGTAGGAACTGATTGCACAAAAGGCACCATGATGCTGTTGTGATGTCTAAAAGTGCACTGGAGCACTACGGTTGGTGGTACTGCAGATAGGTTCCTGGGAGCTGAAGGTGCAGGTTCTGGTGTCTGGTAGGGACATTCACTGGGGATTACCAGCACATCCATGGGAAAAACCTTCCTCTCAGCAGCCCTCCCCTGCTCCCAAAAAAAAAAAAAAAAAAAAAAAAAAAAAAAAAAAAAAAAAAAAAAGGAAGTTATTGTGAGGAGTATTTAGTCATAAAGTGTTAGTTATATAGTAGTTGTGAATGGATCACTTGCTTTTTTTTTTCTGTTTTTTTTTCTAATGTTCTACATAAGCTTTTTCATGTAGATTTTTCAAGATTTCTGAATATATAAAGCAAGAATCAGTAGAGTTTTTTTTTTTTTTTAATATTCTGCTTACAAGCAATAATATTAAAAGTTGACTGCTAATAACATGACAAGACAAGAGTACAAAACTATCAGAAAGGTGTGTTTTCAGGTTTCAAATTGGTCACTAGTTTGTTTAATATTTCCAGTATATATATATATATTGAATAATAATGAAAAAAAATTTATATATATACATTTTCCTAGGTTTGCATCTTTCTTTAAATGTCAGATGATCAAACCAGACTTACCGTAAGTACAGATCCTGTTAGTGCATGCAACTATAATTGTGTTTTTTTTTTTTTTTTTTTTTTCCTAAATATGGAATTTCTATATACGAATATAGAGATTCAAAATATGTGGAAGAGATACAGTTCCCTCTGCTTCTATTCCACCTACACCCCTACACTTTTTTTTTTTTTTTTTTTTTTTTCAAAATATATTGCCTTATTTCATTTTCATTTGAAGTGGGGAATCTTTTCTTACTGGCTCCACTATACTTCCAGTGGTTTTCAGCAGGGCTAAACGCAATGTACTTTTGCTATTGTTCCTTTTATTTACTCCCTGTAACCTTTTTGATGATATTTTTAGAGCCTGATGCAGATTTCAGAACAGCAGATATCATGTCAGACTCCTCAAATATGTTTGTCAAAGAGTAAATGACTGCTTATCATGCACATGCAGCCCTGAGGGCCGGGTCTTTCCCTCTGCATGTCAAGTTATGGGATATGTCTTTGCAGGTCTGACCAAGCCATCAGGGGAGGAGTGTGGAAACAAAACAATATAGGTATTTCAGTTTACTGTAGAGAATTTTGCTTGAACAATTCTTGGACTGAAGTCTGCAATTTCAGTGGCAATGACTGTAGATAGCAATTTGTGTGTTTAAATTAATGATGGGAAATATTTAATTGTAAGAACCTTTAAAGACCAAAGGTTCAACTTTCTCTAATTTCCCTTCATGGGAGAATTCTCTCGTAATGTGTAAATTTCTTTCATTATGACTAGAAACACAATGTTTCAGAAAGAAAGGGTTGGATCTTTAAAAAAAGAGTAGGAGAGAAAAAATTATCAGTCATTTGGACTGAAGAGAGAAGAGTCAAAGGCTGTGAGTCTGCATGAAAATACCACTGCCAGCAATAATTATCTTAATTGTTAATGGCAGTCTATCAAGGAGAAGCTGAATTACTGGACTGAATGAGTGGATATAGAACAAGAAATTCAAAAGTAGATTTGCAAAGCTTTAGCATGGACTGGTTACTCAGATTATTTAGGAAGACTTTGCACATTTGTTTTGAAAGACAAAGAAAATAACAACACATGCCTACCAAAAAATAACTTTTGTACTTTTTGAACTGAGTTCCATTTCAGAGTTGTGACAGAACATTTGGCTTCTATGGTGCAAGAAATTGTCCCATTTCATGTCCATTTCTTGGAAAGCTTTAATTTAGTGGAGAAGAAAGAATTGCTTTCCCTTAAAATTGAAATTTTAAATAAGTGATAAGGACTGTGACTCAGCAGATAGTTTATTCTCTTGAATAACCTCGTGGAAGAGGTAGAGTCCCCAGATGGTGTTCAAAACTTCCTTTCTATTCTCCCAAAAGAGAGAAGGGAGGGAAAAAAAGAAAAAAGAAAAAAAAAAAAAAAGGCAGTATAGGATGCAGATCACTGCTGTTGAGTCAAATGGTACCTTTACAAAAGACTATCAGAACCATAGTGGATTCTAAATAAAAATTTATGATAACTTTTGCTCATTCTGCAAAAAACATGTTCCTAGTAGTTAAAAGGATATTTTAAAAAATAAAAATAAAAAAATAAGTAAATAATTTCTGAGGGATTCTTACATCTTTCTCTTTTTATTTAACCTTAATCTCTTAACAGCAGCCATGATTATCACTTCACACTCCACTAAAATGTAAGGTCCAGAACAGAAAAGTGCTGCATGTGCTGCCACAGCAAAGACTGTCTCTAGGACATTTGGCCAGCAAAGGTCCAGATCCTTCACAGACAACTCCTGACCAAGCTGCAGTAGCTTGAATCAACCAAAGATGCCCCTTGTTAACTGTTTGCCCTAAATGTCACATTGGGAATAGGGACAGAGGAGGAGTTGCTGGTCATCTCTGGCAATAAGCCAGATGTCTGCCAGAGATCTGGAGTAGATAAAGTCTTAAATCACTGCAATAAGAGTCATCGGAGGAACTGCTGGAGCCTGAGGATCACTGAGCAGAAGTTTTATGTCAATGGATAACACCATCTAGGAATGAAGTGTTCCACTAACTTGTTCTCAGCAGTTAATATTTGACAGTATTTGAATATTAGCTGCTGGCAGCAGCATAATTCCTATGGAATTACATCCATCCAACTTTTCTGATAATTAGTTGGAGGCAGCATGCTATCAAATTATATAGTAGAAAGAATAATTGGATTACTTCAGCAAAATCTGCTCTGCATGTAGCCACTGATGTGGAAACAGACTCCACTACTCTTTTTATTTTAAATTATCTGACCGTTTTGGAACTGCATTGCAATTTGCACTGCAGAAGAGCAGGGTACAGTGCATTTACCTAATTTTAATATATTTTTTTGCTTCTCTTCAGACATGCTTTAGTATAATTTCTGGCATGCACTTCTCACAATTTCAGTTGCTGCTCATTTCTTTTACAAAATCTGCTAAAGGTAATTCTTGCACCTTTTTATTCATGAAATTCAACATCACACAGAAGAGCATAGCTTATCCTCTGGCTTACTTAAATTGTCTCATTACATCTGTGGTCTCAAGTAAGATTAGCAGCATTAGTCTATATGGTGGTTCTTTGCAATGTTACAGATACATAAAAATGTATATTATATAGATTACCTGACTTATAAGAATTTGATTTTTCAAATTCTTTTTGCTCATTAGAATGCTAAATAGGATACTTAACTCAGTATCAATACAGAACCCATTATAATAGAGAACTTTTAACATTTGCTTAGTTTATGCCTTTTCTGTCTCTGCTTAGCTCTTATTGTCTGCGTGAGAAATCTGGTGTTCTGTTACACCATCCACAAGGCTTACAGGTATACCACCTCCCAGTTCTCAATCAATCAAAGCATGGGGACAGAAAATAAAGGTGGTCTGGAAATGACAGCTAAATAAAAAAAAAAAAATGCAGCTTATATCTGGATATCATTAAGTGATAGTATGAAAATATATATTTTTATTTACTTATTTTAAAACTCTTAATAAAATGACTAAACTTGGTTTATAACACTATAAAAATCTTCCAAGTAAAAGCTGCTAAAATGTGGTTAATTACATTTTAAAATTCAGCATCACTGACCACATTAAATGTTGTTATGGAATAACAGTAAAGGAAGGAGAATTTGGAGCCTTAAAAAAATGAAACTTTGTTGAGAAAAGCAGGTTAGGCTAAACTGAAGCACGTAACTACTGGAGACTTGACAGCAAATTTGAAAAACTAGGGTCTAGAAGCAGAAAGGCATGACAAGGTTATAATCAGAGGCCAAAAAAAAAAAAAAAAAAAGGTCACACATTTCAAATTCATTTCAGAAAAGACGCAAATTAACAAACAAACAAACAAACAAAAAATGCCCCCCAAAACAGTGTGAGGACTTTATCTTCTGATAGAGCAAACTGTGTGTCTGCACTTGACTTGGTTTGTATTCATACAGTTAGTTGTACTTGCTGTGACTGCGGCTGCTGGTGTATCAGCACTACAGCTGTGTCCTAAGTAACTTGCACTTTGCTGTCTGCTGCATTCTTTAAAATGAAGGAAGGGAAAAAAGCTTTTAGAGAAGTGGCAAATATGCTTTTAGATATCCAGTGATGCATACCTACTAGAAATGCTGAATTTGAAACAAATAGATATATTACCTAGGAGAAAAAGGTCTATGTCTCTGATACACTTTTTATGCTTTCAAAGTTTCAAGCAATGCATAGCAAGCACTGTGTTGTTACTGTTCAAAAAGAGAGCATCTTTAATGTTATAGTTATCACCAGCTATTTTTTCAGGTATGACTGAAGCCACAAAACTTTTTATCCTACTTCATTTGTCCAGCTTATATTCAGTCTCTTTCTTTCATTCTTATTGCAAATTTGAAATTATATTCTTTAATTGAAAACAGCAAGAATGTGGGCATGGTTTAATTCCATATGGTGTCATTTTAATTAGTGGAAAGAGACGTTATTAGAAATGCTTTAGCCCCTTTGCCTAAGTCATACTGGTGTGGATAATTCAAATGGCTCTTGCACTTTCATAAAATTGATTTTATCAGTTATTTTTCCTGTTATTTTTCTAGACGTTTCTGATATTTCTAATGCAGTCTCCAAATATAAAACTGCTATAATTTAAAACAAATACAGCTATTTTTCCAATTTATGTTTATTTATTTATTTTGCTTGTTGATGGAAAAATGGTCAGTACCAAGCTCCCATATGCTGTGTTTCCCCCCACCCCTGCTCTCTGCTGAGGTGCCATAAAGCAAAATCATCCTTAATGTGTCATTGTAAGAGTGACAAAGTCTCTTTTCTCCATATAAATGGAGTTTTCTGTTTCTAGAAGAAGGTCTGTCAGTCCGTGTGTGTTTGTTCTTTAGTTTCATTATCACATCAAAACTGTAGGTAGAGCTGGTGAAAACAAGGATTCAGCAGACTATTTCTGTTCTGATCATGAGCAGCTTGTAGGACTGAGGCAGGGTTTGTACCAGTTATGGACTGCTTCAGAGTCAAAGTATGTTTTCTGCTCAGAAAACAGACTTGCACTATTTTGGTGAGTTTAGTTGTATTTGGAAGATTGAAGATGTGGGGTTGTAGAAAGATAAGGGAGCTCAAGCCCCTCCAGACCTCCTGCCCCAGGTAGTTGTGCAGCCTGGCAGGAGAGGAGCCACATTACCAGCAACAGGGTCACGGGGGGGAGAAAACCAGGGCCTTGGTAATTTTTTCAAGAAATGCAGCTCTAAGCTGGCCCAGGGAAATCAAGAACAGGCTTCCTGGGCCTGTTTCTGGAACCTGTGCATTGGGCACAGTTTGTAGAGCCTACACTTTAAACAGTTTATTTCTTTTTGTAGTGAGGGAGATAGAAAGGTCAAAATTGGATCTGCTCAGTGTCCCACAGGCTTGACAGTGAAGTATCACATACTGCATTCATTCTGGGCTCTGTCTTAACCCCCAAGGCTGAAACCAGATCTTTGTTTTGGAAATCTAATTGTCCTAATACCAAGGCTCTGGCCAGTGAGATTGGGTTGATGTTTATATATTACCTCCTCTGATACAAAACAACACATGTAATCCCACTTTATTGTCAAATTTCTAGTCTAAATTACACTCCCTCCTCCCCTTCCCCCCTCCCACAAAGAAAAAAGTGTCTAAATCAGGGCAGCATTTAAGAGTGCCATCACTTAAAATTCTCCTACCTACAATTAGCATGGTAATTTTTGACTATGGTGTGGATGGTAATTGCAAAATCTTATAATGATATTAAAGGGAGGGGAAGAAATACTATGTAAAACAGCTTCACTTCCAAGCAGAAATTATTTTACTACTTTTCAGTAGACATTAGTACTTTAATTCCGTGCATATGTGTTTGCATTTGAAGCATCAGATGTTTAATGGAATATTGGGAGGCTTTAGGAATGATTCATTATCATCCCTGATTTCTTAATGTAGATATATTTAATTTAATCTTATGTAAGTCTCAATTTTCAAGGTCTTTTTGTTTTTCTTTCCTGTGTCAGATGGATACTTTGTGTTACATAATGTGGTTTTATTTTCATAATTTCAGGTGCTTTAAAGTTTCTTTTTTTCACAAAAGCTCTTCTCAGGGGCTGACACTTTCCTTGTCCTGTATACCACAGTACCGTCCCCTCCACCTGCTCATTTAGAGCTACATAAATGCACACTGCTGCACCAAGGCACAGGAGAGCTCCCGTCAGCAGTAATTGCTGACCTGCCGCAGTTCCAGTCAGTGATCAATAGATACGGCTTTGCTGCACAGCAACAGCACAGAGAAATTGCAGAACCCACTGAGAATTTGTTTTCGACGTGCAAACCCGTCTGATGGCCTTCAATAGTAACAGATGTCAGGTAGTGACAGGCACCCTGGGGTGCCCTTAAAGTACTGCTGGAACTTGACTGGGAGAAAAAGAATGCTAGCAAATTACTCAGTGCATTCTAACAAATCACATCAAAGCAGGGAAAAAGCCTGAGCAAAAGAAAATTACTACTTTCATTTTCTTTCTTATCTTCAGCTCTGACACAGTATGGGTGCTGCCTCGTGCGTCACTATCAACTGCAGTACTAATGAGCTGTTCAGCTGCATGAAACGATAAAGCTTTTACAGTATTGACCAAGGGGCTGTGTCACAGGAGAAACTGGAGAGGTTAGGAAGAATGTGAACCCCTAGGAATGCATTAGCTAACTTTCTTGCTTCTGTTTATGCAGATTCTTAAGTGTATTTACTGATGTTTGGTCTTTAGATGACTTTGTGAATTCAAACCAATCCAATGCAGGACAATAAATTAAGTATAAGATTTTTTCTCCTTGTGTTGATCTTGCACAAGTACAATATTTAGCACAGATGCTTTTCTTACCTGCAATGCTTTAGTTACTGGAGATGTTAATTCAGAATCAGGACGAGGATGGGTCCTTTGTTGATAGCTTTGGCCATCTCTGTGTGGTGATGATCAGCAGAATTGTTCAGACAGAATACACATATAACTACAAAACTAAACATTCATGGGGTCCATTTGTTCCCAGAAAAAGACTTCAGGCTCAGTGAGCCAAAAAGTATAGAAGTATTCTCAGAAATTCTATCTTCAAAATTCAGAGAAGTTACTGTCTATGTGTATTTCATTTCTGCTTTATGAAATGGATTATTACTATTTCACCAAATGTAAATAATTATCAAAGTGTTACAGAGATATAGCTTCAATTTCTCTCATTTTTGAACTACAAAGCCCCTGAGGTGACTTACACTTGTGCATGATCTATATACACGTCTAACACATGAAAGGTCTCATTATAAACAAAGGAACTAGTGTAGCACTTCAGAGGGATGTTATATTTCAGCAGCAAAAATAAAAAGAGTTTGAGAGAAGAAAAATGGTGTGGTTCTCTATGTGTGCCCCCTGCCCTAGCCTGGGGAACATGAAAGAGCCCATCTCAACTGCACTTTCTCAATAGAGGTTTAAAATGGAGTTAGATGCTACCTCCAAAGATCCTCATGGATGGCTTTAGGACATGCAGAACTCACAATTGCCCCAGGTTTGGAGTGCTCTTTGCAGTGATCTTTTGTGCAGAGCAAATTTTGCGTGTGCTGTTGGGTTGAGAAGAAATGCTCACTCAAGGCTGGCACTTGCACATGAAACTGAGCAGTACTTGGGGAAAGGGCAAAACTAAAACATATGTCTGGGATGAACTTTGGAGAGGAAAGCTCCCAGGTGTTTTAGGAGAATCTGAATACATCTTATGGTGTAAATTAAGCATATATTCTAGACTACAGTCCCATAAAAGTTCAAATAACATTACACCTAGGTTTTCTTTATAATCACTACTAGCAGATATATATATATATAATTAAATAGCCATGTTCTCAGTCTTTAGTAAAAAGTTTTGTTAGTTTTTTCTCATACTTTTCTTATAAGTCTTTTGATCTTTTTAAACATGAATTCATGAGAGACAGACACTGCCACAAGCCCTCTCCTATGAGACAGCTGTTGTAATCTGTGTTCCTGGGTCCCTTTGCAGAAGGTACCCATTTTGGATGACCAGAAAGACAAGGTGTCCAACAGAGCAACAATACTAGTGACAATAGTATTGTTAAGCATTGACTGATTTGAGCTATCATGAGGTTTGTTGTGAAGCAAACAACTATAATTAACAAATACACTCATAGTGTTTTATAAACGATATATTTTTATGCTCAGAATCTTGTTTATGGGCAATGGAACTACACCTCATACATGTATGTGTACATATATATATATCTGTCTGTCTATCAGTCTGTCTGAAAAGCCAATATCTTCCTGCAGGTATAATAGAAATCTTATTAATCTAATTTAAGCATTATCATTAGTCTGTATCTAATCATTACACAAAAGTGAATAATAATGCGATCAGAGTACTTATACAGAAAACGACACAATAATTGTAATTAAAAAAAAAAAGCAAAACAAAACTGTAGCACACATTAAATATCTACCCCTTTTCCTGCGGTTATGCTCACTCCTCCCCTGTTCTGTAGCATCTGAAGGTCGGAGGCTTTGCTCTGATGTTGGATGTAGGGGGGTATTGCAACATGTCACCCGCACCTGGAGTCCTCCACCAGGAGCAATATGATGTTCATGTTGTTGGTTTCCTCTCCTAGGATCCACCTGGGGTTGGTTGTATGTTTGCTAATATGCTTTTACATCTTTCTCTTTCTTCATTGTTTTGCAGCTGCAGCTGGTATCTAACTCTCCTGTATGCAGTACCCTGCATATGTCAGATTCTAGCTCCGTGTTCTCTTTGTTACCCTGAGGACCAGCATTGTCCTGCTCCAGATCCTCATTTCATGAAGAGACTGCTGGGGAGCTGTGCACAGCCATGGGGGCTCCAGCACCATGGGGGCCCCAACTCTCACCATCCCACTCCTCTGCTCAGCCTCCTGTGCCCCTGCTTCTCAGGGCTTCTGCTGCTCTAGTTGCAGGCCTGTATTTCTCTGCACTTGTGTTAGGGTCATAAATACCTCATCTTGCTGAGAACAGCTGCTTGTCACTGTTACAGAGATGAAGTTACAGTTGTACCACAGAGATAAACACAAGTAAAACATGTTATAGACACTATGTCTATAGCATAGAAGCTATAGACATAGATGCTATAGACATCATGTATATACATAGAGATGCCAGGTCAACTGGAGAGAGGATCATGGCTAAACCAAGTAAAACATAACTACAAGCAGGTTGAGAAAAGTTTGGCTGTATCAGTATAGCAGCCTTGCAAATCCAGAAGGAGTACAAGAATGTGGTTTGTTATTAGCAGTGGCAATACTGCATTGCACGGCTGCACAATTAAAACAGGAAAAGGTACTTTTGAATACATGTGGCCATTTTTAAAATGTATGCTTAAGTATCTCAAAAATACTGTCATCAGCACATCGCACATCTTCAGCATTTGGATTGCTTAAAAGTACTTTTTTTTTTTTTTTTTTTAAAGTACTTTTTTTTTCTTCTTCTTCTTTTGGGTGCCCTCACTCCCTCGTCGCCCCCATCTTCAATTTACAGCACATGACAAGAATGTTGCAATCCTATTTAGATTCTTCATCTCTTCATGTCAGGGAAAGCTATTCTGTTTGTATTTTAGCTCGCTGTATCCCTACCTGACATACACACTCAGATAAACTTTAGCTTCTAAAGCTGACTGGCCGTGCCTCCTGCAATAATTGGGGTCATTAGTCTTGCTTCCACAGGCTAATTACCAGCACAATCCAAATGTCATCCTCTAGAGAAATCGAGCTTGAACAGGCTAAAGGCACATATAGGTAGAAAAAAAAAGGTGAGGAGAAAAGATAAGTCAAGACAGTTTTCTGTGCCTGATCATATTTCATTCTCTACTTTAACCTGCAAGTCACACTTTCTTCTACAGGTACTGTTTATTTTAACAGGCTTCTAAATCTTAAGTCAGGCAAGCCCAAATGAGATGTTTGTGTCTTGACTGTGTACATATTCAATTGTGTGCCTCTTAAGCATAGGTATTTACTGGAAATCAAATCCCTTTAAGCTTTAGGCTGAACAGTACACTGTATTTAAATTCTGGTATCTACTATCATATTAGTTCTGGCTTGATTCCAAACTAAACTACTTTTTCCAAGTTTGACCAATGTTAAAATTTTAACAATAGTCTTAAAAACTACAAGAATGGATAATGCACTGTACTATTATAGTATTCATTCATTTTTTTTTTTCTTTCTTTCTTTTTTTTTTTTTCTTTTAATTCCAATATTGAAGTCAATCTATGAGACCTTGTTTGTTAAGACAGGGAATAATGAGTGGGGAGAGAAAAATGGAAAAGGTATCTCTCTAGTACAGAGAAGGTTTTAATTTGATCTTAAAGTATAACATGAACATTTAGAAAACTAACTGGCAGAAAGCACTTGTTTAAAAGGTTAAGTTTGGCAAGTGCATTCAGTTTGTGACCTGGAATAAAGTGAATGTTGAAGTGCTTATGAAGTGGGGAAAAATAGCTTATCACTCCAGATGTGGCATTTTCCTCTAAATTGTTGGTTATGGTTGGCATACTACGTACTTAGTAACAAGGTAAATCAAGGGTTCTGCCAGTTTCTGAAAGCAATTTTGAGGAAGAGATCACCATATTGCCTCATGTTTCAGATAACTTACAGTCATGCTGATAAGTCAAAATGATTCTATGAGGAAAAAATGTAAATAAGTGGGTCTCTAGGGCAAGATTGCAGCTATATTTGCATTCCTTTAATAAGAGCATGAGACAGAAATGTACACTATCCAATATGTTTTCTCTAGATAAGTTTACAGGGCTGTGTGGTGTAGTTGTCACTGGGGACTGAACTTTAGGGCAAGCTTTTGGTCACTGAAGAGTGCATTTAACAAAACTGCTTTAGGACTGTTATTTGCTGCATTTGATCATTACAGCTTTTGGAATAGGTTTTATATTTCTCTGTAATGGAAGGAAAACAGAGATGATCATCTCAATCCTGTTTTTATGCAGAGTATCTGAGCTTTTGTTCATGCATTGCGTGAGCAATTGAAAAGGAGTTGAGTTAGCTTTAAGGCTGCTGCTTAGGCTTGCAAAAATATTTTGCAAGAACAAGTTCTCAGCAAATGAAGAAGGAGTTTTGCTCTCCTAACCATTTCTCCATTTTTCCTCTTCCAAGTTTTGGATATCTTTAATCTGAACAATTCTGAACAGCCTTCAGGCTGTCTCTGGAAGAAAGAATCTCTATTGAATGATGAAGCTGGGAATATATGTAGATTTGTAATCATCTGCACCATAGCTTGATCTGTGCTTATTCCATTCTTACAGCTGAAGCAAACTGATCCACTTTCTGGTACAGAGTAATTGTTACAAATAACAGAAAGCATGGATTGTATGCATAGTAGAGACCCTTTTAGGTCTCATCACTGCTGATATTTTCATATTTTTGGTGACAGAAAACTTCTTTTTTTTTTTTTTTTTTCCCCCTAGAAAATAGTTTCTCAATAGAGAAATGGTTTTAGCTATGACTTTACCTGTAGTTCAGGAAGAATTGAAATGTGGACATGGATCAGTCTCTAAGGGGCAAAAAGGTAAGAGAGATCTGCAGACAGAAAACATGAAGTCAAATATACAGCTTATTGCAAACAAGGGCCTTCTGCAATCCCAATGTTACAAATCATGATCTGGGGGATAAAAATTCAGGGAATAGTTTCAGAGACCAGGAAACCCTGAAAAACAACAAAAAAACAAACAAATAAAAACAAACATAAAAACAACCAACCAACCACCACCACCACCACCACCAAAAGAATATTTTGCAGTATTTTGCATGGGTTACAGCCCATGTGCCTGTCTCTTCCATGTTGGGAAAGATGGCAGCAGGCTGATGTGACCCTGTGAGTCTCCCTGCCAGAATGGAGAGCATTTTTTTCCCATATGTGAGAAATGGAAAGTGGAATTAATTTAGAAATTTCTGCTGGAATGATACACAGAAATGTATATTGCTCAACATGGAAATTTAATTTCAAATTATTGGCATTTTTTTTTCCCAATGAGAGGATTGAAATTAAGATTTTTCCAGCCTTGTACTGCAGCTGTGCTACGGAGTAAGCAGAATATCTCAACCCTGTGAATTGTTTAGGGAAATAAGCAGGAAGTACGAGAATTATTCACAGGGCAAAAGAATTTTCAATTCCCAGAAAAAATAAAATGAAAATGCCAAAGATCTTTCAAGATGGGCTTCAAGTTGTGCATTGCCTCTGGAACACAGGTGTTCCTGGGAAATCCTTTCTGTAGTATGTTCTACAAGTATGATTTTTGCTGACCTTGACTGTATTTGAAAAAAACAACAACACAGTTTCATTTTAGGGAAAAAAAAAAAAAAAAAAAAAAAAAGAGAGAGAGAGAGATCAAAACTTGCCATGTTTCAGGAGAAACTACATTTTTTTAGTATTTTAATATCTGACATAAATAGTTGTATCTTTTTATATGTCATTTCACCAGTTTGCCTGAAAGAATCATGTCAGAAAATCTATTTGGTATTGTACTCTATCTCTTAGGAGAATTCCAATTTTTCTGGTAGCACATTACAAAAGTGCATTTTGAAAACTAGCTGAAATTGTCCAGATATCCTTTTGTCGTTGTTGTTTGTTTGTTTTGTTCCCTTCTTCAGTTTTATTAAGTTTTACTTTGGCATTTGTTTTTCCAGACAGATTCTTTACCATAATTGCAAACTTGAGAAGTGCCAGAACTGATTCTACTATTCTACTAATTCATATGCAAGTTTCTTGTTCATATATTTCTTTTTATTTGTGTGGACAGATTGTGTCACAAATGGTTCGTTACCTACAGAGACTTCACCAATTTTTAACAAAACAAATAGTTGTATTTACAGGCAAGCTGAGGGATAGTTCAACAGAAATAATAAAAGTCTTTTATTTAACTCACTTGAGCAGACTGTAACTGGCTATTGGGCTGAATTCTGAATGAGGTCGCAAATTGAATGTAAATTATGAACATAAATACTATCATGTATTTTTCCAGTTCATCTCTCCCGTGTGGTAATTCTGCCTGTTACCATTTCTAATTTATTACACAGCTCTGTCAAGAAGAGAAAGAAATTAGAAAACAAGTGTGTGTTGGTGCACGCATGCATGCGAGACTGAATTCTTGTGAAATACTGAACTTAATTGCTGAGTTCATAAAAAGACGTCAATTTCTAAATGCATCTTTGAAGTTACTTTAGCTTAAACTGAGGCCTAGCTGCAGGTTTGGTGGGGGTGTAAAGCTCCTGTTCTGAATTTAAGAAGAGATTGGACTGTGCACTTAGTCACATGGCCTGAACTTTTGGGTAGACCTGTGCGGTGTCAAGAGTTGGACTTGATGATCCTTAAGGGTCCCTTCCAACTCAGGATATTCTATGATTCTATGATTCTATCTCTCACCCTCTGCATTGGATATTAAGGACTTTTTTGAAATACTATGTTATTTTATCACGCTCGCTAAATGTATATTTCAATGGATAATAATACTCTTATTAGTGAGGACTGGTAGGACTAAATCCTAAATTAATGAATGTTGGTGGTCAAAATTTTATTAACAGACTGAAATTTCTATGTTGTACCAACTGATGTTTAGGCAGCAGTATAGAAATGCAGTTTAGCCTTGGCTAGCAGTTCTCTGACTTTCTTCCCTCAGCCTGGCAAGGGAAGAAAATGGGAAGAACCAGAATAAGAAAGCTCTTGGGTTGAGTTAAAGGGAGATTGCTTACCATTACTGTCACAGACAGAACAGGCTCAACCCGGGGAAAGTTACTTTAATTTATTGCCAATAAAAAATAAAATATAATTGTTAATTAGGTAATGGTAAATAGAAGGACAGACATTAAAAGCAAACCTCTCCTTCACCTTCTCATACACTCACTTTTACTCCTTCATTCCAGACTCCTCCCCACAACAAATGGTGTAGTGACAGGTAGGTAAAGGGAGCTTGGGCCACTCCATAACAGTTCCACTTGGTTGCTCCTTCCTCCTCACATTTTTTTCACTGTTTGAGAGTGATTTCCTCTACAGACTGCAGGACAATCTCTGCTCCAGCATCTGAAGCACCTCCTCCTTGTTATTATTCTCTCACCTTGGTGCTCACACTGCTGTTCCTCACATTCTTTCCCTTTACTCCTCTGCTTGTGTGTCATTTTGCCCTTTCATTTTTTATTTGTTCACAGAGGTGCCACACATGTGGCTGATGGGTTCAGCCATGGGCTGTAACCAGCTGTGCCCAGCATGGGACTGTCCATGGCCTCTTCTCACAGCAGCCACCCCAAAGACCCCCTGCTGCCAACACCTTGACATGGACACCCAGCACAACAAACAGGACAGAGCACAGCTGAAGAGCATTGGAAATGATCTGCAGATGCTCTTGGGTTCCACTGCTTCAGGTGTCAGGCACATATCAGCACTTCCCCTACTAATGCAGCCCACATAAAGTAAATCTGTTTCCATCTGGCTATTAGAAGTGGTAATAGCCTTTTAATGCAGACCCTACCTTGTAGAAGTTGAATAGATTTTTATTGGAAACTCACAACTTTTGAAATTTTCTTTGACAAATAAAGAGCTTAATCAATGAAAGGAGAAACTGAACATTTAATAAGGAAAAAAAAAACCTCTAATTTCTTCCATTTTCTCCATTTTATTCTAAAATGAATTAAAAACATAATTTAGAGGATTTTTTTTTTCCCTTTAAAAGATTATAAAAACAGCAACTATGTATGTACTATTGCTCTGTAACTAAAATGCAGTTTTCTTCCATTAGCAATGTGTGAAAAAGCCATGAAAACATATGATATCTTTCCTAATCAGTTCATTTTAAGGTCCTCTTTGGCATATTAATGACAATGGTTTAAACATAATTTTACTCACATCTTTCATTTCAGAAATAATAGTTTATAAAATAACTACTAATAAGAGGGTATTTCTGGTGAATGTGATTGCTAATTAAGTAGGTCTTCCCAAGGTGCCTCTACTGAAAACATGTTATTGATCACTGAAGCTAAATTAAGAAAATACATCAAGACTTCTGGAAACTGTTCTCTGTTTAAGACACAAATGCTTTCTTAAATCCCAATATTCAAGAGGAAAATGATTTTTTTTTTTCTTAAGCTACCAGAATGTAACTTACTCCTAATTAGTATTGACAGAGCTTTATTCTTGTGTACATATCTTCTCATTGTTTATGACATTTCTGAGGGTGTCTTTAAATACTCAGTGCTGTATTTCTGGGCCAGCTGTGCTTTTAACCTTTTCCTTGCAGGCAGGCTACAGAACCTCTCATCACACAGAAAGCTGTATACATATATATATATATATGTTAGCCCCATGAAATCATATACTGTATTTTTTTTTAAATTTATTTTAAGAACTTGAAAAAATGTGTTTTTCAAAAAGAACATAGCTTTGGGATGCCAAATATACTTTTCTTATCCAATAGCTTGTACAGCCTGCCTGCAGGAAACACTACATTTTTGTGGAAAGAGGAACATTTACTGCTTCAGAAGGAAGACCATCATGTCTTTAAAACTTTCTCTAATCTTTATGTAGAAAAGTATGACAAACTCAAGCTCCAGAAAAGTTCAGTACAAATAATTTGCATGAAAAATATTCATCTCATAGAAGGGAAAAGTGTCCTGCCCTGAGTTGAAATAGAGTTAATTTTCTTCCTAGTACCTGATAGGTGCTGTGTTTTGGTGTTTTGGATTTAGGATGAGAATGATGCTAATAACACCCTGATGTTTTAGCTGCTGCAGAGCAGTGCCTACACAGAGCCAAGGACTTTGCAGCTCTTCATGCTGCCCTGCCAGTGAGGAGGCTGGAGGTGCACCAGGAGGTGGGAGGGGACACAGCCAGGACAGCAGGCCCAGGCTGACCAACATGGATGTCCCACACCATAATGGTGTCTTGCTGAATGATAGAACCATGGGCAATTGGCTGGAAAGGACATTACTGTTTAGGGACTGGCTGGGCATTGGTCAGTGGGTGGTGAACAATTGTGTTGTATATTTTTTTATTATTATTACTACTGTTATTATTATCATTAATATCATTATTATCATTATTATTAACATTTTACCTTCCATTTATGTCCTTAAAATATCTTTATCTCAACCCATGAGTTTTTTCCTATTCTCTCTCCCGTCCCACTGTGGGGGAGCGAGCAAACGGCTGTGTGGTGCTTAGCTGCCTGAAATGTTAAACCACAACAGGTGTAATCTGCATTTAATATTCTTTCTAAGAATGTTAAGTTTTAGAAAACTGATATGTTAAACTATGCCACAAGATTTTCTAAACATATACAAGAAAAGTGAGATAAAAAAGTCCTACTTCAAACAATGAAACGAATTTGATATGTGGTAGGGCACTGTATAGACCTTTTGATGTAAGTTTCTTATGCTGGCTGGCTTCCAGGTGACAGAAGTGAAAATGCTCCAAGACATAATTCTGACCTATTTCTAGGTGTCTGCTTTAGGAATAAATGAATTGCATACTAGAAGGCATACAGTCACACCATGGTCACTAAATGAATCTTCGGATGACTAGCTCAGATTTAAATGTCTGTGCTGTGATATTAGGGAAGAGCAATCCCATTCCTCTTACCTTCTTACATCTTGTTCCATGATGGGAAAATTTGGCAGATGTGTGATTCTGCAGGCAGCTGTTGAAAATACCACATTTTGAGGCATAAATACCTTGTTTCTATTATCAGTAATATTCAACAAACTGCAAATAGAAATCAGTAACTTACAGAGAATGCATGTGTTCCTGACAAGTCACCTTCAGGGGAATGATCTCACTTGCAACCTTGGGAAGAAGAATAGTTTAATGACATATACTTTTGCTTGACTGATTTAATATCCTTGCTTTAAAAGAATGAGTATCACACTCATCTTCTTGAGGTTGTTCAGATTCTATTTTACATTCTTACATGGGACTTGTAAGTGCCACATATTTATCTGCACAAAATCCCTGGAAGAAATGAAAAGCTACTTTTCCACATTCTGCAAACGGCAATCTTGAGTACAGACAGACTTTGCTGTTGGCCAAATCCCACAGCAAAATCTATCCAGCTGAGGAGACCTGAATGCATCTCTCTGGGTCCTTGGCTAATGCTTTAATTAGATCAATCTATTTTCTCTGTACCAGATGCTGATAGGAAAGGTCATCTGTACAAATTCAAGTATGTGATGGTCATAAACAAGACTTCTATTCCTCTCGTCAGAAGTTTGACTATTTATTTAACACAAGTACAATACAATGCTGATAGAGTTGCATTTCGTCTTGGATTCTGTATATCAGTGTGTCACTTTGTGCCATGCCTGTAGAAACACACTTTGCTTGAAAAGGTAGCCCACACAATGTGGCATTGAACTGTGAAGTGTGCCTTAAAAGCCATATCAGGGAAACACTTAACATTTGTCTTCTCATAGATTCTGTATTTATAGAACCACAGAACGGTTTGCATTGAAAGAGACCTTAAAGATCACCAAGTTCCAACCACCCTGCCATGGGCAGGGACACCTTCTATTAGATGAGGTTGCCCAAAGCCCCATCCAGCCTGGCCTTGAACACTTCCAGGGATAGGGCATCCACAGATTCTCTGTGTCAGTGCCTCATCACCCTCATAGTAAAGAATTTCTTCCTAATATCTAATCTATATCTGCCCTCTCTTAGTTTAAATCCATTACCTCTTGTCCTGTTATTACACTCCCTGACACAGAGTCCCTCCCCAGTTTTCCTGTAGGCCCTCTTTAGCTACTGGAAGGCTGCTGTAAGGTCACCCCAGAGCCTTCTCTTCTCCAGGTTGAACTCCCCTAGCTCTCTTAGCCTGTCTTCATAGGAAAGGTGCTCCAGCCTTCTGATCATCTTCATGGCCCTTCTCTGGACTTGCAGGACTCGCTATGACAACAGAGAAATACTTTGGATCTAAGACATGCTCTCAGTTCTGTGGCTTATGTAAAGGTGCTCAAGTAATTTGGGTTATGTCAGGCTTGTTATTGCTGTGCTATAGCTCAGAGAAAACCTGCTTTAGAGGCTGACTGGTGCAAGAGAAGAGTTGAAGTATTTCTCTTACTTGTTTGACAGCATATGGTAATACAGTATCAATATGAATATTTCCTCTGATTCGGAGTTATGATTGCAGCCCTACAATATTTCTTTCTACTGCTTATGTTGGTAGCTGTTTTTGCAGGAAAATGGGAGGTTGAATCCAAGTAGCTTTGTGGCAAAGAGTAAAGAACTGTTTATGTGATTACACTCTTATACTAAATATTACTGTTTATCCTAGAAAGAAGTAAGAACTTAAAAACAGGAGAGGAAGCAGTGCACAGAATAGTGTTCTTGAGTGAAAAAGTATTTCAGAAACCCCTTTCCAGATCTGTGAAAGAAACAGATATCAGCCAAAACACTCCTCTCCCAAAGGAATGCATTTTTTTTTTTTTTTTTAAATTTAATGTGGGAGATCCAAGGCAGAATCTCTGCTAACTATTTTTCCCACTTTCCACGAGTCCTTTAATTTTGTCTAGAAATTTAATCAAATGGATGGTACCCCTCTCAGGCCTTCCTTCCTTTGGAACTGCTGCATCATGCACGGAGGTACATATGGTCTGGGCACCTCAGTGTAGATCCTTGGCATCTCAGACATGTAGCCTGATAGTTTCATCTCTGTCCCCATGAGCGACTGAATATTTTAGAAAAGGACGGAACATTCAAATTGGGAAGATGTGCCTTGGACAAGTAACAGTGAGCATTCCTGAGCACACATTCTTAACCACTCTTCTTGCTCTCTTCCATCCTGGCCAGGAAAAAGATCACCCACTGAAAGTTCAGTGTAAAAAAAAATCACATTTCCTCAAAAGTTGTAGTATCCATGGGAAAAAAAAATGGTTTCAAGGGGAAAAGAAAGGACATTAAAAATAAAACTCCCATCTAATACATATGCACACAGGCAAGTCCATTAGCTTCACTGGGATAACTTGTGAATAAGATCCACCCCCACAATTAAAAGTCTTGCAGGATTGGGTTTTAAATCAATGTTTATTCTTTTCCAACAGCCAGGCACCCTGAGGAGTGAGAAAGCACAGCCTCTGAGGACAAATTGATAGGATAGATTTCTGTACTAGAAATAAATACTTTAATTTGTGTTTGTAGCAAAAGCATTGTGCTTTCTGATGTAAAACAGACTTGTTCATTAATGCTATATTCTATCAATAACATTCTCTCCTAAGTAAGAACCACGTTTCCTTCTAACTTCAGTGCTCCCAAGCTATAATTCTCTTTTTCATTATTTTTTCTCTACTCTTTATTGTTAGTAGCAGAATTTTTGCCAAAATTAAAACAAGATAAACTCATTTATGTGATTAAACATGAAATTATGCAATTTTCTTTTTGTGAGTTTAATTTGCTGGTGTTAATATATATGAAAAATATACGTATGTTTAGGGATGTACTTTTTTTTTTTTTTTTTTTTTTTTTTTTTTTTCCCCCTCATTGTTTTTCTTCTGTTTATGCTTTTGAGTTTAAGATAGAACCATAGAACCTCAGGAAATAACTGGATGTGTATGTGTTCTGTTTTAACCAAGGATTGTTAAAAATGTGTTTCCTCTTTTTGGAGAGAGTAGATTATCACAAAGCACTCAGTCCTCTGAGGTAAAATATATCGTATCTGTTTTAATCCTAGTCCTGAATCAATGTTGAAGAGCTGAAAAATGTAGGTAAGTAACCCATAAACTTAAAGTTGAGGAGAAAAGCTGAAAAGGAGTAGGAACTACAGGAACCCTAAAGGTGTGTGTTGGGCCACTTGAACAGGTCCTTTGAGACAGGATCTCACTGCTAATTTCTTAAAGTTTTACATGTGGGGAACATAACCTGCTGAACAGAAATGAGCTCTGAAATCCTGTATCACAAGGGAGTGCTCAGATATTTTCCATTGGAGGAATTGCCCTTTTCTTTGTTGAAAGTACAAGCAGCTTCTGGGAAGTTGTGGTCGGGTTTTGTCCTCTCTGGCGTTTCAAAAATGGAGCTAACGATTGGTTAAAATTAGAAAAACAGAAACAACTCCCAGTTCTTCCTTCCTTCCTCCTTCCTCTCCCTTCTTTCTCATCTCAAAGTAAAATTTACAAATAACTGGATGCAAACAACAATGAGACTACTTGTATCAAAACCTGAATGGGTAAGTGGGGCCTTGTGACCATGATCTAGCAGCACCCTGATGAACATACTGCATGGATCCTCTGCCTGAGATGAAATGTCCCTTAAATGTTTACAGATGCTTGGTATCAGAAGCAGCCTTGCTGCTTAAAGAAACAGAGAAAAGTAATCACTGTCTACTAGCTCAAACTAAAAAACATTAATCAGGCAAATGTTGCAACCCAGCAGGTGCACAACAGAGATCCTTGAATTAGTTCCTAACAAGTGCAAGGACAGCTGAGCTTATTAGCTTATGTACATCACCTCAAACCATAGCCATACTGCTTTTGGGATGTGCGGCTGGCTGCCCTCATGGGACTGCGTTGCATCAGCTGCATGTATTACCATTCAGCATGAGCTCAGGGAATTCTGTGCTCTGCTTCTTTGTGTGAAATAAAATCCCTAGGGATGTCAGCTGCCTCTGTCCCACTGTCCAGCTGAGCTATCAAGACCATTTGAAACAGAGTTTGAAATGAGTTGTCCCCCTACAAGGAGACTGGAACAGGCACTAGGAAGGTAAATGCCTTTTTGCTCCCATATCTCCAGAGAAGAGTCATTACATTTGTCAAGTACAGAAAGACGAAAGATAAGTGCGTACAGATTATTTAGCTAGTGTCATTTTTCTTTTCTTTCTTTTTTTTTTTTTTTTTTTAAAGTCTCATTCCAGTTGTGGAACAAGTTTGCTAATCTTGGTCACCAATCTCAAATTCCTGAAGGCAAAAATACTTTGGACTAGCAAGTGGTGAGGAGCTGGTGAAGGTTTGAGGGAAGCTTTTCCCCAGTGTAAGACCCAGAGACTGATGAGATTCTCCAGGAGATAAGGAAGAGGTGTGGCTTTGGCACTTTAGAAGAAATCGGGCAGAAGCTGACGTGTAATTAAGACCTGTACTCAAGAGGGCCCCTGACAAAGTTATTTTAAAATATTTTAAATTTTGGTTTGAACCTGAGGACATCAGCTAAAAGTGAAGTGCATTACTTCACTTACTACTTATGCAAAATAGTAAAAGTGATATTCCATAGAATCATAGAATGGCTTGGGTTGGAAGGGACCTCAAATATCATTTGCAAATTCCCTGCTATGTATGGGCAGGGATGCCACCCACTAGATCAGGTTGCCCAGGGCCTCATCTAACCCAGTCTGGAACACCACTAGGGATGGGGCATCCACAGCTTCTCTGGGCAAAGTGTTCCAGTGCCTCACCACTCTCTGAGTGAAGAATTTTCTCCTAACCTGTAATCTAAATTTCCCCTCTTTTAGTTTAAAACCATTCTTCCTTATACTGTCATTATCTGATTGAGCAAGGAGTTGCTCCCTCTCTTTTTATGTTTCCTTTAAGTACTGAAAAACCACAATGAGGTCACCCTGGAGCCTTCTCTTCTCCAGGCTGAACACCCCCAGCTCTCTCACCCTTTCCTTGTAGGAGAGGTGCTCCAGTCCCTTGATCATCTTTGTGACCCTCCTCTGGACTCACTCTAACAGCCCCACATCCTTCTCGTGCTGGGGGGCCTAGACCTGGACACAGCAGTCCAAGTGAGGCCTCACTAGGGCTGAGCAGAGAGGGAGAATCACATCCCTTAACCATCTGGCCACTCCTCTTTTGATGCAGCCCAGGATGCAGTTGGGCTTCTGGGCTGCAAGTGCACACTGCTGGCTCATGTGAAGCTTTTCATCCACCACAACCCCCAAGTCCTTCTCTGCAGGGCTGAGAAGGGTATTTCCAGAAGAAAGGTGGGCTATTTCCAGAAGAAAGGTGAGAAGAAAGATTGTTGAAGTAATTTTTGTTATTTTCACTATTTCTTTGTAACATTTATGTGTCCATTTTCAAAGGTCAGATCATTCTGTGCCATGGTTTTGAAGTCTGGATGCTGAAAGACAATAACATAAGTTCCTATCTGAGGATTTAAATGATTAATCTCATCTACTGAAATTTAGGCCAGTGAATGTTTTAGGAACTTATTTTCTAAGCCATTTTTGAGCAGTGTTTTCTGAACTATCATGTGCAAGAATTGTGGGTGTTGGAGTTTTAGGAGACCCAAGACTGTATCTGTGGAGGTGAAAGATCCTATAAGACAGGTTCCACAGCTGTGTGGTGTAGGCACCTGCACAGTGTCACCTCCAGCTGCTCACTACAGAATTTTAGGTTTTGAATCACGCTTCTCACAAAGGTCATCGAGCACATGACTAGGATTTGTAAAGGAGCTATTCTCCACAGGCACTAGGGTGTGTTTTCTTAAGGTTATTACATTGTATTAATAATTTAATATAGCTTATTGCTATATTAAATTATTGCTTCCTTATTAAGAAACAACCCATCCCTGTGACTGAGCATGTTTTTGAGCATTGTGTTTGCAATGTTTGTTTACTACTCATATTTATGCACTCGGTTTTGCCCATACTTTGGAAATGTGTGGATATACTACACAGATATATGAATTGCTCAAAGATAATGAGCAATGAGGAAATAATCAAGAGATTAAACATTCTTTTTCTGTACACTCACTCTGCAAACAGCTCAATGGCAATTGAAATGCCTCTTGAAATAAATATTTATATATTGTATAGAAACTACTGAATTTGCTCTCACTGTTAGCAATTCAGGAAGCCAGTCAACATAACACGCTCAGACCTCTCATATGCTGCTTTAAAATGTGAAGTTGTCTTCCTTTACTGCTAGCACTGTTTCCAATTTTTTTTTTTTTTTTTTTTTTTTCTTTTTCTTAGAGCCATTGTACATTGTGCTCTGCTGGAACTCTCTCAAATTGGTAATGCTCAATTTGTATTTCCAGGACTACTTCATTTCCAAGGACTACTTAGTTTCCAAGCCAGGTAGAACTGCCTTTAACCTGATGTATGGCTTTTATGTAGAGATAAGGTAATTGAGAAAAATACTCCCTATTAAAAGGTCAGCCCTGTTCTGTTTCTCTTAATGAAGTTTCCTTCTGTAATTTGTGCTCTGTTCTGTTTGCATAAAGGAAGTAGTGGCTACATTTGAGGTTAAGCAAGAGTAATTGTAATATATATTGGGAAAAACTTGCAGCCACACTAATTCCCTTTGGGATTCTTTTTCCAGTACAATATATGAAGAATATGAAGTTTCCAGATCTGTTTTCAGTGAATAAGTTCCAAATTACATTAAAGAAACTCAGAAAATAAAGAGTTCTACAATTCTGCTGCTTACCAGTTACTTTTCCCATTGCATCTGTACCATCTCTGTAACCAAAATAAGGAAGTGAGATAATGGCTCTGTAGTCTCAATCAAACAAATAAACAAATTTAAACGAGACTGGCTATTTAAACCTTTACAGGTGCTTATTCAGAGGTCTGATAGTTTCTCTATATCTCTCCTTTCCAAGGATTTGGTAATATCACCTTCTGATAATACATATGATGGGAATCCATCGTGTCTTCTTTCTTACACATTTTAGAACCACACAATTTCATGAAGATTTTCTTGTCCAATCTACCTCTCTTCAGTTACAGCCACCTTTATGTGATGGCTTTTGTTTGCCAGAACATGATAAAAGCATTGCAGCCCCTATCCATGACAGAAAACGATGGGGTACCAAATCCTAATGCCAGACCCCAGGAAGCTGTGGGGTCTGTAAGAGCAGTGCAGTCTATACTGCAACATGCATTGTAAAGTTCCTTTACCAGGCAGCTCAGGAGTTATCTTCAGCAAGGGCAAGCTAGGGCTGCTAGACATTTCTTTACCCAGGTCAGAACTGTAGCTTGAATGACACCAAATTTATCTGGGGAGCTACCTAGAACAGTATTGACCAGAGGGTTAAATTTCTCCTCTTTTCTTGTGGTGGTAGCATCGGGGGGAGAGGGGGAGAAAGGGAGAGGGGGACAGTGGAAGCACTCAAATCTTTCTGTATTTCTTGCTCTTGTACATGACTGACCACACAACACTTGTGATATATATGCTTGGAATGAGGAGATAACCTGCAGATGTGACTGGTAAAGGATGACATGAGGATGAAACAGGGGTAAGATAAGAGTTGCTATTTGCAGTCGAGTTTTGATGGTGAGAAGACCTGTAGAAGTAGTATTCTCTGATCCCTTTCCCTGAGAGGTCAAGAATGAGCAGTTACCTTTCTGGGACCCTTTGACTGCCATCCTGCTGCTCCCTGAAGTGCAAGGTTTGTCTTCTGCTTTACCATTAACAGGCAAGCAGTCTCTATCCCTGATGACAATCATGTTGCTTTTCTAAGTCATGAGTTTGAAAACTTGCACCTTTGATAGTGTCAGAAATGTCGAGAAAGGCTGACTTTTTTTTTTTCTTCAGGTTGCTGTCAAATGGCATGTGTTCCTGTGTGGGGTGAATTTGAGCTTAAGACTTCAAACCTGTTTGAAACTTCTCAGCACTGTCATTTCTGTGACTGACCTCTTTCAAATAGGAATAGGAGAAATGAACATGAAGCTATCCAGCTGAGCAATGGTCTTTTTTACTGTCATTTTCCGTCCTTCAGATATGCCCTTGTACTTGTATCTTGTAGTGCACACTCTGATTTAGCCAAGGTTCTTAGTTTTAAAAATAGTATTTATTTCTGTTTTATTCCATATTCCAAAGCCACATTCCGAGTAAGACAGAAATGCCTTTCAGGCTTTCTGGTAGAAGATGGCTGTGAATGAAACAGTTGGCATAAAGTGCTTATGTTCAACAAATGTCATTTTCCTCTTTTCAGAGCCAAGTGTGTCACCTGTGATGTGTCTAAATGCTCTGAAGTCCAGGTTTTACACCCTTTGGCAGAGCATGTACAATGAATCTTGCTTTCATGAGCTAACACAACTGTTACATAGCGCCATATGTGTTAGTTTGTAGAGCATAAACACTTTCTAAGAAGTTAGAGAAGAAAATGTTGCTCCAAAGAAAGTGAGTGTGCCTGGAAGAGTCAGTTGGGGTAAACATTCTATTTCCATTTCAGAATGTTCATATTATTATTATTATTATTATTTTATTATTTTATTATTATCTTTATGTACTCTGGATGGCTTAGTGGATAAATGTAGTTTATGACATCCTGTGGTCTATTTAAAAATGACTCTGTAGCTGAATCTGTTTTGGTTTCCAACACTGTCTTCCTTATAGATTTGCCAATCTTGAACATCCAAGAACTTAGATTACATTGCATGATTTAAATTATCTGGCTAACAAATACTGCAGATGAATTAATTGGTTTTATAATTCTTGATGTCAGAGTATGTCTAAATTATGATACAGATGACATGTTTTCATGTTTTAGATGTTTTAGAGAAATTAGAGAAATCATATATATTTTTTGTGCATTAACATGATCACATAATAGGGAAGGTAAGGATATCTGGATCTGGATAGGCTGGACCAATGGGCTGAGGTCAACTTTATGAAGTTCAGCAAGGCCAAGTGCCGGGTCCTGCAACTGGGGCACAATAACCCCAAGCAGAGCTACAGGCTGGGAGACGAGTGGTTGGAAAGCTGCCTGGCAGAGAAGGACCTGGGAGTATTGGTTGATAGTAGGCTGAATATGAGCCAGCAGTGTGCTCAGGTGGCCAAGAAGGCCAAGCATCCTGGCTTGTATATGAAGCAGTGTGGCCAGCGGGTCTAGGGAAGTGATTGTCCCCTTGTACTCGGCTCTGGTGAGGCTGCGCCTCGAGTATTGTGTTCAGTTTTGGGCCCCTCGCTATAAGAAGGACATGGAGGTGCTCGAGCGAGTCCAGAGAAGGGTGACGAAGCTGGTGAGGGGTCTGGAGAACAAGTCTTATGAAGAGCGGCTGAGGGAGCTGCCTGGAGAAAAGCAGGCTCAGGGGTGACCTTATCGTTCTTTATAAGTACATTAAAGGAGGCTGTAGTGAGGTGAAGGTTGGTCTATTCTCCCATGTGCCTGGTGACAGGATGAGGGGGAATGGGCTAAAGTTGTGCCAGGGGGTGTTTTAGGTTGAATATTAGGAAGAACTTCTTTACTGAGAGATTTGTTAGGCACTGGAATGGGCTGCCCAGGGAAGTGGTGGAGTCACCGTCCCTGGAGGTCTTTAAAAGATGTTTCGATGTTGAACTTAGTGATATGGTTTAGTGGAGGACTTGTTAGTGTTAGGTCAGAGGTTGGACTCGATGATCTTGAGGTCTCTTCCAACCTAGACAATTCTGTGATTCTGTGATATAGGTATGGTAAGGTAAATATATGAATAAAGAATGCCAGCTTGATGTTGCTAGGACAAATGAAAAATAGGGTAGCTACTTTGACCCTTAGAGCAGGTAGGCTTCTAGGTCAGGGTACAACTGTGTATTGCATATGTAGCTAAGCTAGCACTTTTGTTACATGTCAGGTTTGTAGAAAGTGTAACAAGTGCAAAGCCACTTCCTGGTAAACCCAAACTTATACTAATACTTTGCCAAAAGCCTGATCAATCCTCTTTTTTCTTTCTTTCTTTCTTTTATTCCTTTTTTTTTTTTTTTTAATCTTTCATTGAAAATAATCAGAACTATGTAAAGTAACATGAACATGAGCTTATAGGAAAGCATACAAGTCCCATTACATATACATGAAATTATGTTCATTCTATTAATTATATATTTCTCTCCTTTTTCTGCTGATGTATTCTTCAACTTCAACTTACCAACTTTGCTTGGGGCTTTTTACTTTAGTATTTATTGATCTTTCTTAATAGACAACTAAAATTTGCATATATGAAGTTCTGAACTGGACCAAAACTAAAACATTTCAAAATTCTTTGTGAAAATAAGAGCTCTAAAGAGCTCCAAAACCATCAAAACCAGTAGAATAAATCAACCAATGTGTTTCATTTTCACTTGGACAATATATTTTGGTATGAAGAATTGGAGCAAATTTGTTTGTTTTGGAGTTTTCTTCTCTCTCCTTCTTTTTGATTCACTGACAACTAAAACTTTCACAGCCTTCACAATATCCCCTTTGACTTATTTGGATTTCACAAGCCTCTCTCCTTTTTTTTTTTTTTTTTATTTAAATCACACAACCTGGGCCTGGGCATGAAAAATTACAAAGATTTTCAGTTATTGTTTTTGTCTGATTTTTTTTTTTTTCTTCAAAGAAACACTTCCACCCCTTGTTTCAGTTAATGAATCAGGATATCAAATTAAATGTGACTTGAAGGATCAAAATACTACTGAAACTTAGAATAAATTTATATAGCTACCACTGGCAAATTTAGAGTTGGTCATGTATTCCCGTTATCTTTGTGGACAACTCCTAAATTCATCTATTCAGGCAGAAAAAGCAAGGGTGTCTGCTCTAGAGATACACTTATGTATGCTTGAATGAATGCTTCTAGGAGCCCAGGAACGCTTGCTTGTCAGATTTCTCCATTGACACAGAAATGTTGAGATGATAGGAAATGCCAGTCACTCTTTATCAGGACAGCACAGATTGATGGCCTTTGTTAATAATTAACACTGGGATGTTGGGTGATATGCTTTTTTCTTAATCTGTACAGGATATATTGTTCTTTCTGGATCTGAAAGCAAGTAAATGACATAAGCCCTGAGCTTTGGCCAGGCTAATGTACTCTGTGAATAGCTGGAGCTCTTGCTGGTAAACAGTTTTCTATTACATTCATCATGTTTGCCTAAGACTGATGTCTGCTTCCACATGGCTCCAGTCACTGACTGCAGATAAGATCTTTGTTTCCTTTCCTGAATTAACCCTTCTGCTCAGATCACAGTTCAACCTGATTCTTATATTGCTAGTGCCTGCTTCATTCCTCAATTGTTTGCTCTTTCCTTCATTTCTGTTTCTCTCTGCCTCCTAAGAAAATGACAAAACAGAAACAGTTGAGTGGTCAAGTGTAACTGAAATAAAGCAAGCTGATGCATACGGCATGGTTCAGTGGATGGAGCATTTCATTCTGCGTCAGAAAAACCTCCTTTCTCTGTCACTCACTTTTTTTTTTTTTTTTTTTCTCCCAGCACTGAACAAGCTATTTTATTTTAATTTAGGCAGCAGTGAAGACAGAAACAATGCTATGTGCCTTCTGTTCAGCACTTTGAAATTCAGTTTTGTAACACATGTTTTGGTATAGATGTAACTTTTACTAATTGTAGGAGGAGAACTGAGAAGGTCCGTTTTATGTGCAGCTGGCATTAAACAGAACAACTAACAAGATCTTTTTAAGAATCACTTGCCTATAAACTATGTTCATATCTTTGATCTGTAACAGTTCAAGTTTGTCATATTTTTCAGATCTTCTCAGAAAGAAAAAAATCATCTTAAAATACATGATAGATGAGCACAGAGGCCCTGGAGAATACAGAACCTGTGCATCTTCCTGCAGGCATGCTGTGTTATTTGTGTTCTGTTTTTTACTGTCAGAAGGGAAATCCCATGAGAAATGTGTCCTCTACGTGAGAAACTTCCAGAAAAGTGCCAGCGTGAACTTTTCAACTTCAGTATAAGCCTGTTTTGCTGGGCTGCAGACCTCTCACCAACTTTGGGCAATGTCCCATTGTCTCACAGGTACTGGGCAGTGTGATGCAGACACATCCAAATGACTCTACTTGCAGCCAGAGCGGGTCTGACTGGGCTTATTGGGCCTTACTCCTCATCTGTCAGCTGGTGTGTGCAGAGTTACCTGTGCTCTTGCACTGCCTGGACTAGTACTCCTGCTAAGAGAGAAATAGTGGAGCAATAGAGTAGTCTGCAGGCTCCCAGTATGTATCCAACAGGGCTCTTTTGTTCTCCCACAAAGGCTGCAGGCAATGAAGCTGCTCTGTTAGATGCTCTCACCTGCAGTTGCATTAAAGTGTCACCACAGTAGTTGTGACATTGAGGGTGACAATGTAGCCAAAGTTTTTTTAAAATTATTATTATTATTATTATTATTATTATTATTATTATTATTAGATGCTTAGCTTGGGGAAAAAAAGCAAGCAAACAGCAGGCAAGATTTGTTTCTTCTTCTCTACTTTCTTTAACCAAAAAGAGTTATGTCTGAAGAAATCCAAGAAAACCTGCTAAGGAAAAGAAAAATATTATGCTGATAAAGAAGAGTGTCTGAAAGAAAAGAGTATTCATTACCTTTGGAACAGATGGAGATCATCAAGAAAGCTGTAGTGGACTGCAAAACCTGTGAGTTTTTTTTTTTTTTTTTTTGTTAGTTTGTGATTATGCTATCTTGTAGAACTCCTCATTACCACAGTAGTGGACCTCCAATGCATTCACAGTTAGAAATTTTTGTGCTGACTAGAATAGACTCTGGCTCAGAAATAACCTGAAAATGTTGTCTTTTAATGTTATACAATGATACTTCTGAAAAAATACTTTAAAAGATGGTATAGAAAGTAGAAGTCTGAAGAGTCAAAGTAGAAACAAAGCAACTGTCTGGTATGTATTAGTCTGTGAGATGATAGCACTTGAAAAATACTTCCTCATAGACTCACAGTGAAAAGGAAGTGAAAATACTGGACTCAGAGTTAAAGCACTACAGTGTAATGTGGGCTATGATTCACATGTATTGTTATGAAGGTGTTGGAATAAAATAAAGGAACTGAATGTTCTCATTTTAATTCCCTTGACAGCTGAACAGACAAATGGTTGACTGAGTAAAGAATGATATCAGAAAATAAAGGCAATAAAGCATCAAATCTTTTTCAGCTCAAATCTCATCTGAAACCAGGACACAACTAAGCCACCCTTTTATCTTGCAGATAGTTACTAGAAAAGAGTGGGGTCATGCATTAGAAATGTGTTTTTTCTTCCTTTGTTCTAAAGGAGATATTGACAGGTATAAAACTAGAAAGTCTTTTCATTTATTTTCCTTCTATCTCTTTGTAGCTATTAGAAGACATTCATTTTGTGAAGGATTGTTTTTTCTTATGTGTACTATCTTGCTTGGGACTTTATTGCTCTGGCACAATTCATCTTACAAATTTTCATGAATGAGGGATTTAATATTTCCTTAGCAAGTCCTGCTTTTGCCTGAATAAAAGCAGTGACCCATGTGTTGTCTTAGTGATAGCTGTGCTCAGAGCAGCAAGAGGGCTTAGGAAGGACATACCCTCAAAACTGCTTGCTGGTGCTATAAGACTGAGATGTCTCTGGCTACCTGCACACCATTAAGTAATGACTGAATATTTTTCTTGGAAAATCAGTCCATTAGTCTCATGGTTCTAGCCAGCTGTTGGGAGATGTTATGATTACTCTTCCAGTGTCATCAGATCTCAGTATGCAGGTTCTATCAGGGCTCCTTTCTGCAGCTGTGTCTGTGATGGTTATTGTTGACTGAGTCCTGGTTTAGGGCAAACACACCCTGTCTCTCTTTGTTCTCCCTGCTTCGTTGGTCAGTAATCACTGAGTAATCAAAATGTTTCTGATATGTCAATATGAATGAATCCCTAAAAAACAATAGGATATTGTTTAAGGAGAAGGATGATAGCTAATTAATGTTAGCATAACTGTACTTACCTGAACAGTCCATGGGTACTTTCTAACTTTTTGATTTTTATAAAGGTGAACATATAATGAATTTTACGAAATAAGTTTGATGATTTTATATCTTTTTTTTTTTTTCTCTTAATGTATGTATTTCACTGAAGATATCAGGACCTATCAGATGTAATTTATCTATGTAAAATCACAAAGTTAAAATGGTAAACTTGCAGTTGCTCAGATACTTGAAAAAAATAAAGTCCACTCAAAAGTTTTACAAAATGGTTCATTTTAACATATTATATAAACCAGCTTGTTGAGAGACTTTAGTTTAGCAATTCACTTTTCTAGTATGTCACAACTACTAAGGCTTACAAAGGTAGATTTATTGTGATAATTCTGTGCCCAGATCCTAATAAAACACAGAATTGCTCTTTAAAGAAAAAAAAAAAAGAAAAGTATAAATCATGAAGAAATTCCTTTAGAAATCTGCAAATCAATTTTCAAATTTCTTACAAAAGCAGATGGCTGTAATTCCATAGGATGCTGTCTAATTGCATATAAGCAGGGTCCTTGAAGTACTCTGCTCTTAGACTGCTTCTTAGACTGCTTCTGTCTTAGATCCTGCTTTGGCCCCAGGAGTTTTGAGGGTCAAGCTAGGAACTTAGCATTCATGTGGCGGTCAATATATAATAACAAAAACATTAATGTTGATTACTTTGTGTGTTGTACATGTATTTTAGTATGTGTTGGGATTCTCTTATTCTTAGGAGTACTGCAAAAATTAGGCCAGAAACCACAAATTGATTGTGGTCCACTTCCTAATAGAAGAGAATGTAATTCAACATTTTTGGTATTTTATTTAATGCTAAAGAGATTAGTAATTACATCATGGGCTTGATATAGTGTGACAGAATCTTACTATTGGCAACAAAGCTTTTTGGTGGAGCTAGTGGGTAGAGGAAAGTACTATGCTTTTCCTCTTTGTAGTTTCAGATGACTCCTCAGTCCAGCAGCTGCTCCTCCTCTGCCCTTTTGAGAGCAGGAGTATGCAGTGATGCACTTGATATTTAAGAGCAGCTTACCTTGGGGGTAACAGTTTAGGTGGCAGTATCAGTATTTCTATTTATTTATTTATTTATTTATTTTCCCCTGGGAGACTGTACAGCTGCGGAACAGGATGTAGCAAGAAGAGAGCCTTGTGGAGCTCGCTTGAGACCTTGTGTGGCATGCATATGCCACAAGATGCATGTAATGAGCAGTGACCCCAAACTCTGTTTCTTCCCCTTTTGCCTCAGGGGAAAAAACATAAAAACAAATACCTTGACATCCTTGTTAGTTCAATTTTATTTGCTGCTGGGATTCAGCTATCCATCTGCAGCATGTGGACTAAAGCATGAGTTAAAGCATTTGAAAAAGCACAGTTCTATGAACTTTGAATAGTGTTTTGAAATTAAAGCTTACTAAATGGATTTGGTATAAGAGTAGCTATATAAAATGCAGCTCATTGAAGAAAAAAGGATCCTCTGTTTTCCACAAGCTTCATCATGATATCTTCAAGAATATATTAATATGAGGCAACAGTAACGCTTGTGAGGATCCAAAGATGCAGCTGTCAAGTAACATCTGCCAAAAAAAGGACTTGCTTCATTAGCTTCAAACCTCTCCATTGCTCATTAGGTCTCACCAGATGGGGATTCAGTATTTTGAAGTCAGTCATCCTGTATGAAGTATTTTGTTCCTGACACTGATTAACAATTATCTGCCCATACAGTTGGGACTTTTATGCTGTTTATTTCAACTGAGTGCCACTACAGGGTACAACATTAACATTTGATGTAAGAATAGTTGAAATACAAAAAGTCAGGTTGGCTGGCTACATAAATGAGATAGAAAGCTTTCTATGATAATTTGTTGCTACTTTCCTTATAGCAGAATCTCTTATAAGCTCTCATAAGGTTTTGCTACACATTTTAAAATTTATTTTACTATTTCAAGTACTGAAAAATTCTAATTATAAATTCAAAAATGTTGTTCAAACCCATCCAGTGTAAGATAAACTGCTGTACATAACAACTGTTGTATTTCTGTTAGTTGATAAATTTTTAATGGTTTGTTAGAAAACTAATTGTCAGTTTAATCAGGAGAGTGACAATAATAACTCACTTAAATATTTGCAGTCACCTGCAAAAGCAGCTGTAAACACAATTCCAAATACTGCACATAATCTATGGATATGAATAAACAGCAATCTCCTTGAATCATATTCTAAATTCCATCTAAATCCTTCATATTTTATTTTGTTCATAATTCTTATTATAAATAGAATAAAACAAAATGTCTTCTGGGTCATGAGAGTCATTCATCTGTGATGTATTGTAATAGTGACTTTGTGTATCATCAACATATTTATACAAGGTGTTAACTCATTAATTTTAAGGCAGTAAAATTGATTAAAACCATTGACCCCCCCCTGTTTTTTTCCTTCCACACCTTTACATTAAATCTTTGCATAGAAAAATATGGGAAACATACATATGTAAAAATACATTCATATACTTATACCCATATTTATACACACTCACTGGTAATTCACAGTGGAAATTAATACAAACAAAACAAAACAACCAAGTCATTTAAAATAATTTCCTTTAAAGTGTTTTTTTTTGTTTTTTTTTTTTGTTTTTTTTTTTTTTTTTTTTTTTTTTTTGTGATTGTATGTTGTCTTTGCTGAATTCTCAGTGAGCTAGATTCTTCAGCTGGAAAATGCCTCTAAGACAACTTCACCCTGAGGTGTTTGAGTCACCATAGAAAGCAGGAGGCAAACTTTTTCATGGCAAACATAGGTCTGACACAATTTTCAACTATATTTTGGGAAATATACTAGTGTACCTAATTAACTGCATCAGCACATAGAAATTTTTAAAGTTCTCTCTTGGCTTTTGTAAAAGTGGAGGATGAAGCTATGCCAAAAGCCTTCTTATTCTTTCATTACATGATTTAGCAGTGGTGTCATTCAACAGCAGAGGAATTTGTGCTCATTTCTGCTCCCTTTCAGGAGCTTTTCAGTTGGCTGCATAGAAAAAAAAGTAGGGTAAGTAAGTCAATTATACTTCTCTTACAGTATGATGAGAATTGACGCCAATTTATGAAAAATTAAACTGAATGACATCAGCTTCCTCCCTTGTTTCCAAGGAACTTTGGAAACCCTACATTAAAGATTTGGCTTTGCAATTCTACTTTCTAATCTGAGCACATGATGAATGGAAGTAAACTGATTTATTGTTTTCCTTAAGAGATTTTAGGGTGAAGCCAGGTTTCCTCTTTAAAGCACCTGGGAACCAGAGAGCAATTGGAGAACAAATCTGTCAAGAAAGATTTCACCACAACAACCAGAGCATTTGTGTATGTTCAGTTAGAATGTGTATATATATACATGTGAAATGCATACAGAATGTCATGTGTGTATATATATATATCTACAGGTGAACGGATACAGAAACAGTTGAAAAGTAATTAGAGACAAGTATAAATAATTTGAGCATGAACATTTTTCTTCAGAGACATAATGGAAGTTCTTCCTTGTTTTAGGCTTTAAGATAGCTCAGGAAATCATAAAATTTTCTTGAAGTTTCAAAACAACTATATAAATATGTATTTTTAGCATATATATTAAAAATTGAAAAGATCATTTGACAAGTACTTTGACTGAGACAAATTTACCTCTTTTGCAATGGAGGCAAAAAGTAGTAGTAGTAGAAGAAAATCACTAAATCAGAAGCACAGAAAAATTGAGGAAGAATGGAATGAAGATGCTGCAATCATTTGGTATACACAATTGTGAAATTAAAAGCAAAATATTGACAGTGTCCAATGGGGCAGTTGTCAAGTTTTGCATTACCAGTGGAGAAAAGACCAATGTTTGACAACTCCACATGCAAGATGGTAGTTATTTGCTGAAAATTCCCTCCTTCGTCTTTTCATAAATTAAGCAAGAATTGTGTATAACTACCAAGTATAGTAGATGTGTGTGCTAACCAATGACCCTTTATACATTTTAACAAAGTGCGGGGAAAAGGTGGTAATACATTTTCTATTTATGGTAGTATGAGCCATAAACTGTCTTTCACAAGGATCAAGAAGCAGGGCATTTGTATTTCCAGGTAAAAATGTGTTGCAGTCTCTTGGCAGGGTCCATTATTTTGGTTTCTTCTGCACCAACACTCATTGTTTCATATGCTGAAGGATGAGATGTTGCTGGAAATGCACCTGTAGAGACCTGACAGCAAAGGTAAGGTCAAGTAAAAGGGACTAAATCTAATATTGAACACACAAATGCAAGTGTTAATGAGAGAGTGTGAGTTTTAGTGGACTCTCCTTGTTTCTGCTACAAAATGAGTGTGCATTCCATTATATTTTCTAGCAAAGCTTATGCCTATAACAGTGGCAGAAATTGTTGTGTGCATACTCAACAGTAAAAAGATAGTTTCTTAACTGGAATGAAAAACCCCAACAATCCATCAGATTTTGACCTAGTTTTATAAACTCTTTATTTTCATTGGTGAAATGAGAGGCACATCTCAGTATTAATGCATGGTGTGCTGGCTCTGTTAATTATATCTTCATTATGAGTTTTTTGTTTGTTTTACTTTTAGAAGACGGATACACAGTTTACACACATTTATGTTAATTTATATGCAGTTGGTCCACTCAAAATGTGCTAACCTAGGAGTATGAATTTTAAATGCTCATTTCAAAAATCATTTAAAATATATACAATGCATTTATGCACATTTGAAAGCTGACCCTCATTTATGGCAAAGACATCTTACATATACTTGCATAAAAGTGGAACATGAATTTTTTAGTATTTAATTTACTTTTGTCGAAGAACCTTATCTAAACACCAGTACCTTTAACAAAATTTACAAGGTTGCTGAGCACTGTAAGTTTGAAACAGTCTTTGGCAAAGATGGAACAGGAAAGCTCTTCTTTTTTCCCGCCTGGCTCTGCATGCCAGAACTCATCGAGTAGAGCAGTTTTAAAATTTGGTTAAACATTTAACTAAATGCTTTTAATCTTTTTATTTTTTATTTTTTTATTTTTTTTTTATTATTATGAAATAAAGTATATTTTTCTTAAAATACAGTCTGTGAGCTCTGGCAGTATTACTAGAAATTTGTGACACTTGCCTTTTCTTCTCCCATGTCTGGACTGTTTCATGTATAATTTAATGTGACAAAGCACTGCCCCTACTTATTGCCTACAAATACCAGCCCATTAGGGATGTGTCTGAGGTGCAGTTTTTTAATGGTTGCATGATGTTCTTGGACATTTATAGACACAGTTAATGGAATACTAAACAAATTTTTTGGTTACAAAAGCAGTGAAGCAGAAGTGTTCTTCCATAAAATCAATTTATTGTAGATATATGGATATTTCATAACAAGCATGGTAATTTGTATGTACTTAAATACAAATACGAATACTATTTACCTCAATCATATTAATATTTTGAATATATTAGTCTCATCTTATGATGGGTAGGATTTGGCTCTGTACACTCACTGCATAGAGAAGAATAAAGGTTGTCACTGTAGTGAGCCTCTTCATGAAACTACAAGTAGTGTTAGTAGAACTGTGAATTTAGACAGATTTTGATAAATACAGATGGCTTCCTTCCCATGCATGAAGTATGAAAAAAAAATAAAATAAAAGACCTGCAGCATATGAGTAGGAGGCAGACAAATATTCAGTACTTGAGAAAAAAATACGTAGCTTATAAAAATAACACAGTGACACTTACTGGCTTTATGTTATGTCTTAATATAGCTGCAAAATTTAGAAGAAGTGTAAAATGACTACAGTGAAAAGTCAGCTGTGTTAAAGAGATCACTCCAACTGAGGTAGCAGTTAAAAGCAAGAAATGGTGGACTTACTTGCCTTTTTTAAAGTGGGAAAGAGAGGAGAGGAGAGGAGAGGAGAGGAGAGGAGAGGAGAGGAGAGGAGAGGAGAGGAGAGGAGAGGAGAGGAGAGGAGAGGAGAGGAGAGGAGAGGAGAGGAGAGGAGAGGAGAGGAGAGGAGAGGAGAGGAGAGGAGAGGAGAGGAGAGGAGAGGAGAGGAGAGGAGAGGAGAGGAGAGGAGAGGAGAGGAGAGGAGAGGAGAGGAGAGGAGAGGAGAGGAGAGGAGAAAAACAACCACACAAAAAACAGAAACCAGAAGAACTTGCCTTTCTCTCAAATGGAAGTTAAAAAAGAAAGTAATGCTCATAAACTTTGTATTTCTCTGTGAAATACCAGCTTTGGACTAGCCCAAAGTGGTTAACAAAGGTCACATGGCCAGGCCACCACATGAGTTATTAATTCAAATAGCAAAACAGTATGTTTAATCTGAGTAGTGGTTATCACAGAATCTTAGAATGGTTTGCATTGGAAGGGACCTTAAAGATCATTTAGTTCCAGCCCCCCTACTATGGGCAGGAACAACTTCCACCAGACCAGGTTGCTCAAAGAGACATCCAATCTGGCCTTGAACACCTCCAGAGATGGGGCATCCACAGCTTCTCTGGGCAATCTGTGCCAGTGCCTCACCACCCTCTGACAGAAGAATGTATATTATTATTATATAATTATTATTATATAATTATATTATTATAGAATTATGTTATATAATTATGTTATATAATTATATTATTATTATATAATTAATAATAGAGATGAGGTAGTGTTTTCTTGTTCCCATATTATTTTTTTTCTTGAGAAGAAATTTATTTCCTTCCACTCTTTGCAAGTAATTTTAAATATTTATATATTTCCATATTTGTCATGTTTTTCCTCAAACTTATATTTGAACTAATCTTAATTTTCCCAATATTTTCAAATCATCATATTTCCTTGATCAAAATCTAAATAATATTCTGACTATTTTTGTGTGATTTTCCTACTTCACTTTCTCTCTGTTGGACCACAAATGTCTTTAGCATTATTAGTTAAAGCTAATGTCTTTCTTACACAAAACATTCCAGTTTAGATATTGTGACATTTATTTGTTTGTTTATATATTTTGGGAAAGTCTTCCTTTCTCTACTGAGTAGAATTTAAGAAATACATTATAAATTATAATTAAACATAAATATGTATATTGCTACAGTGTAGTAGTTTAGTGGCCTGAATAAAACAGAGACCAAGAAAGATAGGAATCAAATTGTCCAGTAAAAGAAGTTATATATTGGATGCCAAGTCTTAGCAAGCTATCTCTCTCATTCTGACTCTTCAGAAGACACTTGAAAAAATATCAGTGTTAGGAAACTTCATGAAATTGCTATCTGTGCAATCAACCTCCTTAGCTGACAGCTTCATGTTCAATGTTAGAAGTCTTCAGTCATCTTCCATTGGGAATACCCATAAAAGTACTTGGAGGAGAGAGGAAAGACAGTGAAGTAAAGTTGTGCAGAAATTCATGGGTATGAATTACATGTGCTGCAATGGAAAAGGGACAGATAATTGAAATATTATCTTAACAGACTCATAAGTAATATCCTTTTCCAGTTATTTTTGTTTTCATTTATTTTAATTTATTTATTATGTATTTATTTATTTTTATGGTGAAATATAAGATTTCCTTCTGTTGGCAAAGAAATCCTTCAGTATTTGTAAATGCACAATTAGAGAAAAAGCTCCCTAAGGTGAATGTAACTTCTGATGTGTCAATTTTATTGTTACTACAGTGGTAATACTGAATAACTAAGAATGTTCTTGTCAGTGTGGCAGGTTTAGTGGAGCAAAAAGAGGAAGAAAAGTTTTTTTTCTCTCTTTTTCTCCTCTCTTTCTTTTTCTCTTCTCCTTTCATCTCTTGTGAATTATATAAAACTCATGAGTTGAAATAACTACAGTTTGTGAGGTAAAGCACAAGCAAGCAAAGCAAAACAAGGAATTCATTCACTACTTCCTATCAGAAGCCAGATATTCAGCCATTTTCAGGAAAACCGGGCCCATCATGCCTAGTGGTTACTTGTGAAGAAAAATGCCATCGGCCCAAATACCTTCCCATCTTTTCTCCCAGCTTTTATTGCCAAGCATGGTCAGGCTAGATCAGCTGCCATGGCTATGTCCCCTCCCAGCTCCTGGTGCACCCCCAACCTCCTTGCTGGCAGGGTAGCACAAGGAGCTGTTAAGGCCTTGGCTCTGTGTAAGCACTGCTCTGAAACAACTAAAAACATTGGTGTGCTATCAGCATTATTTTCATCAAAAATGCAAACCATACAAGCCTCTATGAAGAAAATTAATTCTATCCCAGCCTATCCCAAAGCTATCCCATTAGTCTTGCATTCAGGCTAGGTAGATGACAGGGGTATAAATAGAAACATTCTCAAAAAATTGTGAAAGAGATAGTGTTACTGAAAGCCATCTGTGCATTTTTCTAAAGCTACAAAGCATTAAATTACCAGTTAACATTTATTAATAAAACAGCTTGCAGTAAAAGAAGTTGTTGCATTACACTGAGTAAAATAGTTTCCAACCAATTCCTTTTTTTTTTTTTTTTTTGGTGATACTATTTTTTTTTTTCTTCTGAAAATGTCAATTAATAAATATGTGAAGAATGCAAGTTACTTTTATAGTGGTCATGATCTACTTTAGTACATTTGTTTCTCCATTTTCTAGTTTTTGAATAGTTGTATTGCTACAGAATTTCAGAGAAAGTCTGGTCCTAATGGAATTAAAAGTTATCACTTAGTTTTACTGCCATTTAATTTTACCACCATTAACACTTTTATATTAATAAGCAGATGCAATATTTTAGTTGTCTGTTTGAAAACTATGTAAATAATGTGATATATTTTCACAAGACCACATGCATAATTCCTGTTGATGCCAAAGACAGTATGGCATTCCCAGCATATACTTTAATCTCTAGTGGCTCCTTTATTTTTCTTTGTAGCATTAGCCATATTTCAGCTTATCCTGACACATTTTAAAAGACCATATAGTGCTTTCTGATCTCTGATAGATCACAAAGCAAACCCTGGTATAGTCTGTTCTAGCAGAAACATTAATCAATATAACTTGTCTGAACTGATTCGTCAGGCTTGGCTCCATTCCATAGCACCAACTTTTCTACAGTTTCAGCTGGGGTAACTTTTTCTTTATTGTGTGTTTATTGCCTATTGAGATGGTTTAGGAGTATATTATCTCTGAGGAAGAAAACGAAGATAGTGCAAATAAGATGATTTTAAAACACACTTTATTTACTGACAGAGCAGCTATAAATCACATCATAAAAAATAAGAAAATAGTTACCTCACAGTATTCACCAGTTTGTTTTAACTCAATCTTGCTTTGTTTATATTACTTTGTTAACTACATCTTGAATGTAGTTAATTCAAGTATTTAAATAATGCACAAGTGTATGTTTATTTTCAAAAGAGATAATGGACCTGAAAACTATTAATTTTCTAATTATCTCAACTAGCTAGTTGTGAAGGTGTTACACGATGTTACTGGAACTATTTAGGAAAGAGATCTTACCATTTCTTGGAAGTAGTAATGGTGAAGTCTTTGCCACTAGTCTGTCAGACATGCCTTTTGCTGAATCCATTTCCCCAGTTTGGGATGAAATAGGGTGGGAGCATGCACTGGCAACATGAGTCCATGCAATCTAATACCTGACCATTATAAACTCAGAATAATGGCATGCTGTGTAGTGAACTTATTAATTTATGCTGTATAGATCTTCCATAACTAAAGTTGAATCAGTTCTCTAAAGAGACATGCAAGAATCCCTCTTATGTGTTTTGGAATATTAAAAAAAAAAAAAAAGACAAAAAAGACAGTTTAATTAAGCCTGTACTCATAGATTATGTAAATTCAAAATAAAAATAAAAATAAAAATAAAAATAAAAATAAAAATAAAAATAAAAATAAAAATGTTCAGTCTGTATAAAGTGGGATGCACCTATTTGTTATCTCATATTAATTAAAATTAATAGTTCTCTTTAAAGCAAAAAATTTAACCAAACATTTACATTTTGTTGCATTTTAACACTTAGTTTTCTGGCTTACTCTTTGAAGTAATGTTAAAATCGTGTATATTTCATACCAGTAACCAAAATCAGATAGGTCTTAGGATAAGCAGCATCTCTTGAATTGAAGGCCCTCTTGAAGTTTAAGTTTGGTTAAGGTTAGCTCAGCATGGTAGAGTGTTTTAAAAGTGTTTTGTAGTTTTCTTGTATGTTGTAAACAGTGCTTGGCCTAATACAAAAAAAAAAAATAATGATAAAGTAAAGATTTGGGTTGTTAAAAAATGCTTTGGGGAATAAATAAATAAATATGACGACAATCAAAGTTTGAAAAAAGAATGGGGATAGGGGTTGACAATATGTCTAAACCTGATTGGTATTTGTAGAACATCCAAAATTGCATCCAATATATCAAAATCTGTTCAAACATTTTGGTCACTCTCTAGTGACACTCTTGTTTATATTCCTAGGAAAGTTATTAACTAGTTTTTAGTAGAAATGAAACCTATTGCCAAGTGGCTACTTGGCATTTCATTTCATTTATATTTATTTATTTATAGAAGAGTTATTAAAAATAAATAAATAAGGCCACTGTTTTCTGGCCAGAAAAGTGAATAAGGCTGTTTTAACTATCTGTTACAGTGTACTAATTGGATATGACCCTTGTAATTGTCAGAAAAAAAAATAAAATAAAATTTAAAATATATTATTTATCATAATCATGTTCATTAATTATTTATACTTACAGAGTTTTGTGTATTGCTTTACTTGCAATGCATAGCCAAAGCAGCCAAGAACAGTCCTTCACAGTTCATTGCTTACGACCTGTTACAATGTGCAAGATTCTTGCAGTCATAAATGCAATGCCTTTAGATGGTGCAACCAAAAAAGTTATTGGGATACTGGGGAAATATTTCATAAGCCATGAGTGCACCTGAGGGTGCTTCACCTGACCTCTAAATCCTGCCCTGAGCGGGTGCAGGTCTCCGGCATGTTTTTGGTCTGCTGTGCTAGCCTGCGGGAATGACTAGGATACTCAAAAATGACATCTTTCACTTATGGTTAGGCATGCATATGACATGCTGGCTATATGGCTTATCCTCACTGTATGTATATAACAAGCTTTATAACAGAAGATGGGCTATGCTGGGATGCAGCACTTCTAGGAGCCTCCCAGAGGGTTCCCAGGCAGTAGTTAGTACCTGAGCTTTCAGGTTCTTGCCTGTTTTGGAAAAGAACAGTCCCAGAAGTTCTTATGAGAACCGCCTGCCGTACAATGCTAATCTCCTTATCTAAAAAACAAACAAACAAGCAAAACAAAAACAAAAACAAACAAAAAAAACCCAACACAATCAATCAAACAAACATCCACATAAATAAAAGAAGTAAAAGGTTTCTAAATACTAGGATATGCTGGTATTCACTGAAATACTTTTGCTTTTCAACTTCCCAGTGAAAATGTAAACATTTTTAGTGAAAGTAGACTCTGCCACCATATGAAAAAAAAAACAACAACAAAAACAAAACAAACACCTATTTTTTTTTCAATTAAGAAAAAGTAAAAAAAATAAATCAGTTTTGTGATGAGAGTTAAATGTATTTTAATGTTTTGTTATACCATGCACACACTAATTTTTCAAATGTTTACACCATATTTCTTTTTCATATACTTACTAACTACAGACAATAGTGTGTACTTTTTTTTTTTTTTTTTTTTTTTTTTTTTTCCCTTCTTCTTTTTGTATAGGAATGCTTTGTTCCAACATATGTGTAATTTATCCTATTTTATGTTCTATGGGTCCCTGCCTTCATATTACTTTACCTTCTCTAGCATTATTGCTGCTTCTGAGGTCCTATAAGTGTCAGTCTGGACAGTAAACACTCGTTTTTCTTCCACTTTATGACTCCGTCTAGAATTTAGCTGTAACCCCTACTTATCTTTATATCAGTGCTTTCAGTTAAAGAATAAAACCATGACATGCAAACGATACTTTCAAAAACTATGGAAGATTACAAATGTCTCAGTGTAGATACCTAGAATAAACTCAAAAAATTGGAAAAATGTCTGGTAGAAGCATAAATGACATTTCCCATGCAACTTACAGCTAGCATACAGAAAAACAGTAAATTGAATTAGTTGATTGCCAAGTATGACTTCAAAGGTAACTCAGTTGATGTGTGTGAGTGTGTGTGTGTGTGTGTAATTAAGCCTAGAAAATGTAGGAAAAAAGCACCAAAGGCAAAGCACAGGTCTGGGGCTGCTTCTGTCAAACACAGTGAGATTATTACCTCTGATTTTAACCAGGGGAGGACTTCGTTGCATTTCTTCTTTTCCTTTAACACTTCCAAGACTCTACCAACAAGTATCACATGTAACAAAAACTAAGATTTCATACAGGCTTGAGTCTGGCAAGATATGAATTGGGACTCTTTTCTTTACAATCTGAAAGACTTAATTTAATGGGAAGAACCTTTCTTCTGACAAAAGCAATGCAGTACTCTTGCACACACACACAAAATAATACCTTTCAAAACCTTTTATTCTTGCCCCCAGTGTCTTTCAGAATTCATGCAGATGTAGATGTAGAGCGTTAATGAAATTTTACTCGATTGTATTTGCCTCTCCCAGGAGAGCTAATAGAATGTATCTCTATGTCACGGTTAGATGATGCTTCAATGGAGCTATAAATTAGAAGAAGCAGTATACTTCCCCCCTACCCTAATCCCCCGTTTTAATTAGATCATATAGAAAGATACCAAGTTTGGGCCAAAATTACATGAGTTATCTTTGGTGATAATTGATTCCTACTTTCATGCCACCTCCTGAAGGGTATGAGCATAAGTGTCCATCCCATGTCTGGGTAGTGATCCTGACCATGGGCTACGGTTCAGGTCAGTTCCCCATGTTGAAAGCCTTGTATTGTCCACCTCCCTGGTACCAGGCAGTATTTTTTTATACTACCATCCACCTGTGGCAGTATAAAAAGGGACAAGAGAGAATAAAAGCTTCCTAAACATATTTGTGTGTTAGAGCTAATGTGTCAGAAATTAAATTGTGCCCTCCTGCTCTGCCATATCTAGTATAGGTCAGTTTTACTGGATGATAACTTATTGCTCACTAGCATGGCAGTGATCTTGCAACCTAAACCCAGTGATTAGGGGACTGAATGATAAAAAACATTCTTATATGTGTAGAAATGTATTTCAGTCCTCTAGCAGATGAGTGATACTTGTTCTAACCCACGTCTCTGTGAGAGCAATTGGTACACTACAAGAAGCAGAACACATTTAGGGATGAATATTTCCATCAAGCTGATTTGTGTTACTATCCCTCAGGCATTTTCTTAAGATCTTGTGTAGTTACTTTGATATTTACAGCCTCAGTTGCTCTGCCTCAAAACTAATTATTTTGCTTGTTGCTCATGATAAATAGTTCTAGCTTTATGCTAAAACTATACATAACAGTAACCCAGCACCCTAACACTCAAAAGCTGTACTGAAAAATCGATGCTAACGTTAATTACACAGATCTATGCCATTAAATATCTTTATTACCATACCTTTCCATGAATTACATTCTTAATTAGGCATGTAGCCTCAATGTTCTAACAGCATTAAACATGAACACTTTTTCAAACAAACAACAACAAAAAACTAACATATTTTATTATAAAATTCTATCAAAATGTTAATTAGGTGATAGAAAGTTAAAGAGTTGTCCAAATTTGAACATCTATATTATTTTCTTTAAATAGTGATCTCACATTGAATGATACCTTCCATAAATATATTCCTAATGGATCTATTCTTTCTGATAAGAATTGTAGTGAAAAAACATTTCCGTTGCCTTTGAAACTACAAAAGATGCTTTACATCACAGAATAATAGATTGGCTGGTGTTGGAGAGAACCTCTGGAGGCCATCTGGTCCAATCCCTTGCTGTAGCAGGGACACTTAGAACAGCTTGCCCTGGCAGCTTCTGGATATCTTCACAGAGGGATACTTCACAATGTCTTTGGGCAACCTGTGCCACTGCTCCATCCTGTGCCACTGCAACCTGTGCACATAAAGAAGTGCTTCCTAATGTTCAGGAGGAAACTCCTGTGTTCCCATTTGTGCCTATTAGCCCTTGCCCTGGCACTGGGCACCACTGAACAGAGACTGGCTCTGTCCTCTTGGCACCCTCCCTTTAGACATCTATAGACATCGATGATAATCCCCCATCAATGATAATCCTCTTCTGCAGTCCGAACAGTCCCAAAAATACAGTCCCAGCTGCTTAAATGTACTTGAATTAGGAGTGGCTCTCTTTTGCATATGGACTATATAAAGCTGTATAGTGTAACTGTGTTTGTATCTTATATATATACACATGTATATATACACACATATATATACACAGTATATATATGCACATGTGTATATGCAAATAATATATACATAGATATATAATATTATATATGTTTAAAGGTATTCATAGTAAGTATATACATGCAGTTCCCTCATATAGCAATAATGGAATATTGAAAAAGCAGCCATCTTCTTTACATGGAAGTGTAAATTATGGTAAGAAGTGAGCTTAGAAATCACCTATTTTCCAGAATTCTTGACACACTGGTATTTGACTCAGGTGATTTTGACTTTGAATTCGAGACATATGTGATTTCTCAAGGAATCTTTATGATATTATCCTATAATTATTTCAGATTTATCTTAAAAATAACATAATTATTTTCATTTATATATATATATATATATTTGAATGTTTAACATGTAACTCCTGACATATGTACATACATTTATGAAAGTATTGGTAAGCATTTGTATTACTCTTAAATGCACTGTGTTATCATTCACTAACACAGTTATAACTTATTCTCGACTGTATTGCTTTTAATGTTGTAGGTTATTGAGTACAAGAATCACTTCTGAAAAATGATAAACTACTCTGGGGTAAAATATCCATGATGACTCAAGTCACAGAGTAGCCTACATTTAAGTTATGGTGATACATGTTTCTAAATACCCAAAGTACTTTTGAAAGTGGAGTTGTTATTCTAAATGTCACCGGGAAATTATTTGCTTCAATATGTACTGATGAACATAATATAAAGTATTAAAAATATGTTAAACTACAATTGGTTACTAAGAAATTACATATTATTTTAATGATAGCCATTTTGAATGGCCAGCAATGTACCATATTCTTGCTTTTTCAAACCAAAAATTATTATGTGAAGGAACTAGAATATTTATGAGATTTATTTTTTGTTTTGTATGTTTTCCTGGGCAGTTGTGTCTGCCCTCACCATGATGCAATATGGTGGTCCTCACAAACAAATTGGAAAATATAGTGATCATGTAATTTCTACTGCTTAAAGTGCTGATGTAAAATAGCTATTAGTGTTCTCGTAAAATATTAGTATATATATATAAAAAAACCCTTTCAAATTGTATATTATTGTATGCCATTTATTTAACTGTTAAAAGGGTTAATTAGGTTCTGTGATAATATTTTCTTTCTTTTTTTCTTTTCTTTCTTTTTTTTTTTTTTTTAATTGTCCTTCTGATCTCCTCAAAAGTGAATAAAATTGTGAAATGTACACAATACACACATACATGGGTGCTTTAGTTGCTTGGCTCCAGTAATAGTGAAATGTATCCTGGCTGTCAAGATGTTAAAACATTAGCATGAGAATAATCAAACTTAATACCATGAAAAAGATTGCTTATAAAATGTAAACTGCAAAATGTAGCTATTGAGTCTTTTCTATCTGTTATACATTTAAATAAAAACTGTTTACATCATATTTGTGAGGACCAACTGAATGTCTCATTTAATATAAGTACTTTTTTTCACCGTATAGTGGTGTCACATCTATCGCTTTGAAAAATTGATGCTTGTTTTTACATAATTCATAGTATCATGCCTGCTGAGATGAGTGAAAAATGTTTAATTTATTCATAGTTTTACTTCTGTAACATTTTCAAGGTCAGACATTTAATTGATGCTTGATTCTAATTCTACCAGTGTCAGTATGTTCATTTTAAAAAGGGGAAGTGACAAAAAATGTTTTTAAATAACATTTAATGCCTGAAATGTATACAGAAAACATTGTGAAGGCCTTGCACCACCTGATTTATGCTGATTTTTATACATGATCAGAACTGTTTATCACATAATTTGTGTTTTATTTTTTTGGGAAGAGGCATAATTACTGAGAATTTTCAAAGCTGATAAAGAGATCCAAAGTTTATCAAATAACAGTTCTTTATGTGAGTTTTGTTTTATGTTGACAGATGTTTGTCTTTGGGGAAGAGTTTTGGGAGGAAGCAGATTTTACTCAGCTGGGTTCAACAGCTCTACAACCTGTGGAAGCTGGTTTATAGAGCTTCTACTGCTGGGAGTAGTCAGGCTGCTAACCTGAGAAAAATGGATGTATATAGATTATCCAGGGTAACAGCAGTGTGGTCTTAGTCTGGTCTATGCAAATAGGAGTGGACTTTGTTGTAACCAATAATTTTGGAGTTATCCTAGTACAACATTGAAGTTGTAAATCTTAAGAACTTTGCATACCATCTCTGCAATTAGAAATAACAGAAAGATGTCTGCAAAATGGACAAGGTCAAACTCCTAGTGACACTCAGAAGATATATATTAAAAAAAAAAAGAAAAAAAAAAATGAAGACTCATGTAGAAAAAGCAGGAATGGCCCAATTCAGTGAAGGTGTGTATAGAAGGAAGGAAATGTCCATGATGGGGAGAACATAGAGCTAGAGGCAAAGAGATGACTTACATGGAAATAATATATATATATGCATGCACACACACACACATTTACTTTTTTTTTTTTTTTTCCTATTATTTCTTAAGTGAAACTTCAATGTACTTTGACAACTTCCCCAAGGTATTTTTATTTTCAGCTTCACCCTTGTTTTAAAATAAACTTGGTACACCTGAGAGCTGGGAGTAGAATTAAAGCAGTAACACATTCTGTTTATTCAAGTTTGTTGAAATAAGACAGTACTGCAAAGGTGATATGTACTGCCAGTGTTGGGCAGATGGTTTGTCTCCTGGGAAGTGTGTGTTATAGAGCAGGAGAGAGAATTCCATAAAGGAGAGAAATCTCCACAAAGGAGAATTAAAAAACTTAAATGAAGTTAACTTTCTTAATAATAGTTAATACTAATAAATGAGTATTTTGAAAAAAAAAAAAAAAAAAGTAGTTACATTTGCCTTTTCTTCATTTCTTGCCACATACTTTGCAGTTCTATCTCTAGATGAAATAAAGGAAAAGTATGTACAGGTATAGATATGTTTACTTTATGGTGACTTTAGCTGCATATTTTCTGTATGGTTATCTCTAAGAACCTAGCAAAAGAAAATCTTACATAGATCATAAGAAAAAGGGATGGTATATAGCTGAAATAGTCTGTTCCATCTTCCTGTCTCCAGGTAATATTGACCCTACCTAAATCATAAAACAAATGTATGCCTAACTTTTTACTAAAAAACTCCAGTGATGAATTTTCATAGTAATTAATTTGTTGTCTAGATCTGTGTTTAGTAGTCTTCTGTTTCTGTTTTTTAAGGTCTAGCTGAAATTTCTTCTATGTCAGAAATTATACCTACTACTTATTGACCTATCTGAAGCAGAAGTGCAACATATTTTGCTTGTGTCAGTTTTGTATTTTTGAAAGTTACATGAGCGTTTCCTTTTAAACTAGACATTTAAATATCCGCTCATGTATTGTGGTCTTGAAATCTGAATGTTCTTATTGCCCCTTTGAGATCTTGTTCTGTTGCTTTTTAACCTTTTTAACCTTCTATATGTAAAACTTAAGAATTTTGAACTTGAAAGGCATGACAGATCACAGGCACATAGATGGAATGTAGAATTAATTTATTTTCAAAAATAATTGTTTTAAAGTGGCTTGGGGAGTTTTGGGGATTTGGCTAAAGGTTTTTGAATGACTGACATGACCAATACAAAAAATAAAGACTGTGATGCGTAACATAATCAAGTACACTATAAAAATGAAAAACATGAATGAATAGATCATTGTTCTTTGTCAGTAAGTGATGACAAGACAGTTATAATATTACGCTTCATTGTATGCTTTATTCGGATATAATCTGAAGGTTGAAAGTATTCAGCCATCAAAACTGATAACAAAATCCAGTCCTCAGAGAACACCCTCTCAGGAAACTGAAGTAGAAATGAGTCATTAGGATATATGTGAGAGCAAATAAAAAATGATGTAACTTTTACAGGATAGGGATATTTTCTGACATCCATGAATTGCATTGCTTTGATCAGACCTGTGTCATCTTTTTTTTTTTTTTTTTTTGTCCTTATGCAAAGTATGAAATATTATGTGTGTGAATCTATACCAAGAAATAGAAATAAAAACTAAATAATCTAAATAAAACAAAACAAAACAAAACAAAAACATAGGTATTTGTATGTTCTAGTATGCTTTTATCAATGACCTCTGGTGGAAGAAAACATCCAGAATCTACCTGTCTTCACTTTTGACCAGCAATCTCTCTTGGTTTGTTCTGCTGCTACTTCTGATCATAGTTTTCAGAGTAACTCAGAGCAGCTATAAAAACATCAACATTTCCCAATCTCCTTGGTTAACAGACTGTTAACTTGGTTAACATGACTGTTTTCTTTCTTTGACCTTCTTAGCTACTGACACTGCAGTGTTGCCAGCTCTGCTAAACAAGAGCCCTGCTTCACTGCTATTCCTTGGAGAGATACCTACTGCTCAGGTACCAGAGAAGATGCAATCCTTACCCTCATGGCATCTGCATAGAGGAGAGGATCTGCATCTGTCTGAGATGCACTTGATATGCTGATATGCAAAAAGAAAGAAAAATCTCACCTCCTTTATTTCTAGTCCTTCTTGAAGATTTATTTTCTTCTGGTTGTACACGGAATAAAGGACTTGAGGTCTTCAGAGGGCAAGAGGCAAGAACAATTCTCCACTCCTTGCACGCTGAGTAATTTCACTTAACATATTTTTCTGTTTATCTGAAAATTATCTGCTTGTTGTAGACTTGTTTGTCTAGATTTTTTTTTTTTTTTTTTTGACCAAGTTCAAGTCCTTTTTAAAGATTTGTGATCAAGTTGTGAGCTTTTGAGATTTGGGTTTTGTTGTTTTGTTACTCAGCTGTGATTAACAAGTTTGCATGGATAAGAATTTGCTCACTGCTTTTTTAGCTATGTTTGAAAGCAGTTTGGAGGAACTATTGGGATTGACTATCATCTTGTTAATTCCTAACAACTTCAGAAAAGTTGGTCTATGCTATATGTCATCACCTTCTGTGAAATCACAAAAGATATAGAAAATAATGAGTCACCACGTTTCAGCTCTGTGAGATAAATGTTATGCCTCTTATTCTCCTTATGTGTGGCATAGGACATATTGAGAAACAACCACCCCTGGACTGCCTGATGTTTACAATAGGATGACCTGCAGAAGATATGCATGTGGAAAGTTTACTTGGAGCAGACAATATGCAGTAGCTTTTAATTTAATGAATACTGAAGCTACACAGAATCATAGAATATCCAAGTGGGAAGGTATCCATAAGGTCATCAAGTCTAATTTCTGGGTCCTCCAAACAAACAAACAAACAAAAACCAACCAAACAACCAAAAAATTCCAGCCATGTTTCTGACACATACTACAAGAAATTGCTGTATCCACTAGGACGTATCTACAGACACCAGAATTTTGCTCCTGCTTAGCAAAGAGGAGGAGTTGTCTCATAAGGAAGAACTGGAAAAAAAATAAAATAATCTGCTCTGCCCAGATCCAGAAAATGTTTAGTTCACTCTGTCCCCAAAAGAAAGTTCAAATGATTTAGTATTATTCCACATGGCTAAACTGTTTTATAATACATGGTTTGTGGGATTAAATTATATGACTGAGGAATATACTCGTAATAAATCATTACAAAATCATACAATGAAATGTTTTGTACACACTTAGTGCAAGTGCCTTGGTGCATCTCATGCTGAAATATTACATTTTTAGTTTTGATAAAATTGTTGTTGAATTAATTCTTTGTGGCAAATGATAAATCTATAACTGTATAAACTTGCTGTAGTCCTCTGAAGGTCATGTGGAGTTTCTTGTTAAGTAATTACATTTAATGATATTTATCATTCCATTTTTTAAATTTATTTTTTAATTATATGTAGTTAGCTGATCTGCTAGAACCCAAATACTGATCAAAATTCATCAACATGACCTAAAACTCATTAGCTGATAAGGAAAAATTTGAGATCCTTTTTTGATAACTGATACTCTAACTTTTTGTGTCAGTCAAATATTCATGAAGTACTTTCTACTCTTGTTATTAAGCTCTGCCTATTTGGTCTGCCTGGCTAATCATGTCACATAATTCCAAACTGCCTGGAGAAAAGACTATATACAAGAAATATTTTAGCATTATATAATTGAATGTATGAATAAACGAAAGACAGGATTTTATATGTTTGTATGAGTTTATTTGTATAAAATAAGTTGCATAGATCAGAGTGTTAAATTGGAATAATTCATCAACTTTTTATGATCTCAAAGTACCTCTTAAACGGTAATGTCTTTTCCCAGCACCTTTGGAAAATGAGTCTACAATAACATAATAATATTCTTGTTGTTGAAATACATAGCACATGAGTTTCATGAGCCAAAGTGAAATTTCTGTAAGTGGACATAGCAAGTCTAGTCTGGTCTTAGATACAAGAGTTGGATTTAATCTCTGATTTTGCTATGCTAAGTTACTGTAATTTATTTTAAATGGTTTCTATAGAATAGTACTGCTGATGAAAGCAATTTACTGCCTCTCTTGATAATTATTATTACTATTAAAATATTAATCAGTCCAGTAAGGTGGTTGCATAGCATGGAGAAGTAGCTGTGAAGGTTACCAAGCAACTTTTAAGGAGAATCACCACGTTTGGCTTCAATGGTCTTACCACAGAATTATTTATGGTCAGGTCTATTCTGCATTGAGTGTTCTCTTAGCTGTCTTGAGGCGGGTCTCAAAGGTCATGGTGTCATCTGGAGCTGGCTGCCTCCCTCGGATCTCACCTGGGCCTTCTACTGCACTGCTCCTGGGGAGGTTGTAGCACAGTATTTCTGTTTTAACCTTAGCACAAGGGAGAGAGGATGGGTGATGGTTGGAAAATGTTTCTTTGATCCCATCCTGTTTTCCCATTAGACTCATGCTGTGAAATAACGCTCCCAGAGAAGTCACTGACTAAGAGGACTTAAGGTTTCTCATATAGACTGGGAGCAGGGACTAGGAAATGTGCAAGCTTCTGCTATTTACTGCAGTAGATCTTTATAATATAATATAATATAATATAATATAATATAATATAATATAATATAAACAATATAATAACAATAAACTATTATTATTATTATTATTATTATTATTATTATTAATTTCCCCTTGATATTTTCCTGATAGCTAGCTTAGATGAAGTTACTTTTGTTTAAAATTTAGTTTTGATAGCTGACAAGAAATGGGCACTTTAGTTCTTTTCTTTCTTTCTCAATTGTGGCAGCTAATTTACTATTTTTGTATATATCAGGCAGCATAGAAAGTGCAATTCCCAGTGCTGCAGATCTTTGTGCATTCATTTAACATTCATGCATAGCTCTATGTACCATTTACAAATTGCATAAGGATACAGTGCAATTGCTTAACAGTTTCTTATTTACCATGTGGAATTTTTCTAATAGTTATAAGATGAAAAGTAGCTAAGATAAAAAAATATATCTTGTGACAACTTCAAAAATGTAATGAAGCTGCTGAACTTTTAAACTCCTGATATTCCTTTAATTCCTTTGCTTTGTAGCTGGGTAAAAAACAAACAAACAAAAACAAACAAACAAACAAACAAAACCAAAAACAAACAGTTACAATAACTGTTGGATTTTTATTTTTTTAACCAAAGGTTGGGATTATTTCTACTCTTGTATTAAAAATAACAAACAAGCAAACAAAAACACTTTAAATGAGTTGCATTAAAGAAAAATGATCTATTAATAACACAGAAATAGAAATTTTATTTCTTAGTGCCTACTCTGAGTCCTCATGGTCTAATACATCTTAACTTCTAAGCAGTTTCTTCAGGATTGAGGAATGGAACTTGAGTGTGACTTCAGCATTAAAGATTGCTTTTGACTTTGATAAATCCTTACACATGCAGAGGCAGTTCTGTCTGTCTCTGTCTCTCTTTCCCCCACTCTTTTTTTTTTTTTTTTTTTTTTTTTTTGTAAAGCTTTATAGTTGAATTGATTGCATGGAGTGATTTTATGGGTGATGACATGAAAATAAAATCTCTGTTACAATATTACATTTGATCAAAATATTTCTGGTTTCCAAAGCAGCATATAGGATAAAGGATAAAGATAAATTCTGTTACCAGGTGATGACCTAATAATTTTAATTTAAAACAAAAGTAGTGTTAACCTCTTCATCTGATGAGGAAAGGAGCTAATTATTCTTCTTACCTGAAATAGAAGTGGCTCATATTTATTTTACACTGTTGTAAGACTTAGGTTCCTTCTTTCAAGCCCATTAAGAAGGACATTCACCTTGAACCTTACCTCTTGATTGTAACTTCATAATTATAGCCTATTTTACCAGGTTTGATCACTGCTATTGAGTGTATTGTGTGCTATCTTTGCTTACAATGACAGTTACTTTAGCGAGCAATACAGTACTAATTAGATTAAGATCCCAGGGAGGTGATCCATGCTTTTACAAGGGTCAGATACAGTGTGTGGTGTGCTATGATCCAGGAGAACATGGAATCCCCAGCAGTGTATGAAATCTCAGCTCTAGAAGAGAGAAGTGAATTGCCATCCCCTGAGAGCCGTGTGGGGCTCCTGATCCAGTGTGAGGCTTCTAGGAGAATCCCTAATTCCTTTAAAACACATTACATCATTTTTGGTAATAATTCTGAAAGTTCCTTTGTTTCTTTGAGAGCATTCATCATTTCACAGAATCGCAGAATCAAAGAATGTTAGGGATTGTAAGGGATCATGAAAGATCATCTAGTCCAATCCCCCTGCTGGAGCAGAAACATCACACATGAACACATCCAGGTGGGTTTTGAATGTCTCCAGGGAAGGAGGCTCCAAAATCCCCATGTTCCCATGGCAGCCTGTTCCAGTGTTCTGTCACCCTCATCGTGAAAAAGTTTTATCTCATATTTAAGTGGAACCTCCTGTGTTCCAGTTTGCACCCGTTGCCCCTTGTCCTATCATTAGGTGTCACTGAGAAGGGCACTCCATCCTCCTGACGTATTTATAAACAGTAATATGGTCAACCCTCAGTCTCCTCTTCTCTAAGCTAAAGAGACCCAGCTCCCTCAGCCTTTCCTCATACAGGAAATGCTCCACTCCCTTAATCATCCTTGTGGCTCTGAGTTGGACTCTCTCAAGCAGTTCTCTGTCCTTCTTGAACTGAGGGGCCCAGAACTGAACACAATATTCCAGATGTGGTCTCGCCAGGGCAGAGTAGAGGGGGAGGAGAACCTCTCTGCCTACTAACCACATCCCAGGATGCCATTGGCCTTCTTGGACACAAGGGTGCAGTGCTGGCTCACGGTCATCCTGCCATCCACCAGGACCCCTAGGTCCCTCTCCCCTTCGCTGCTCTCCAGCAGGGCAGTCCCCAACTAATCCTGGTGTCTGGGGCTGTTCTTGCAGGACTCCACACTTGCCCCTGTTATATTTCATTAAATTTTTCCCCGTACAAGTTTCCAACCTTTTAAGGTCCCACTTGAGGTCCCCTTCCAGCATGTCAGCCACTTCTCCCAGTTTAGTGTCATTAGCAAACTTGCTGACAGTGCCTTCCATTCCCTCATCCAAGTCTTTGATGAATATATAGAACAACACTGGTCCCAGTACTCTTGAGGGACTCAACTAGATATAAGACTACAACTCAACTCCATCCCATTGACCACAACTCTCTGGCTTCTTCCCTTCAGTCAGTTCACAGTCCCCCTCACTACCTGATCATCCAGACCACATCCAGACCAACAGTTTAGTTGTGATGATGCTGTGGTAGGCAGTGTCAAAGGCTTTACTGAAATCAAGACAGATCATGTCCATTGCCTTTTCATCATCTATCCACCAGGTTGGTCAAGCATGACTGCCCCTTGGTGAAGCCATGTTGACTTCCCCTAATGACCCTTTTATCTTGGGTATGACTAGAGACAACACCAAGGATAAGTTGTTCCATCATTTTACCAGGGACGGAGGTGAGGCTGACCGGTGTATAGTTACCAGGGTTCTCCTTCTTGCCCTTTTTGAAGACCGGAGTGATATTTGCTTTCCTCAAGTTCTCAGGCACCTCTCCTGATGAACACGACTTACCAAAGATGATGGAGATTGGCCTAGTAATGACTTCCGCCAGCTTCCTCAGCACCCATGGGTGCATCCCATCAGGACCCATGGACTTATGGATGTCCAGATTGCTTAATCAGTCCTTAACCCAGCCCTCATTAAATAAGGCAAACTCCTCCTATTTTCTGACTTCCTCTGAAGCCTCAGGGGTACAGGGCTCCTCAGGACAGCCTCCAGCATTATAGACAGAGACAAATAAGGCATTCAGTAACTCCACCTTCTCTTAATCTTCTGTAACCAGGGCACCTACCTCATTCATCAGTAGGCCTACATTGCCTGTAGAATTAGTTTTATCCACAATGTATTTGAAAAAGCTCTTTCTGTTGTCCTTGACTTCTCTCGCAAGGTTTAATTCTAAGGAGGCCTTAGCTTTCCTAGTTGCATCCCTACATCCTCTGACAACAGCCTTATTCTCCTCACAAGTGGCCAGCCCCTCCTTCCATGATCTGTAGACTCTCCTCTTCCACTTGAGTTTGCCCAGAAGTTCCCTGTTTAACCATGCAGGTCTCCTGGTTTTCTTTCTTGACTTTCTACTTGTTAGGATGCTCTGTTCTTGAGCTTGGAGGAAGCAGTCCTTAAATGCTAACCAGCGATCTTATGTTCTTTTTCCTTTAAGTACCTTGTTCCATGGGATTTTCCCTAGCAAATGCTTGAAAAGGCCAAAGTCAGCCCTACTGAAGTCCAGGGTTGTGATTCTGCTTGGTACTCTGTTCCTGTCACATGAAATCCTAAACTCCACCATCCCATGGTCATTGCAACCAAGGCTGCCCTCAACCTTCACCACTTCAACTAGACCCTCCTTGTTGGTGAGGACAAGATCCAGCAATGCTCCTCTCCTAGTTGGCTCATCTGCCATTTGCATCAGGAAGTTATCATCAATACATTGGAGGAACCTCCTGGACTGCAGATGGCTGGCTGAGCAGGCCTTTGACTTGTGGAAAATGGACTCCACAATCAGTAGGACTGTAAAGCAGGTATGCTTATTCAGTGCTGGGCAGCATGGGGTGTAGTCCCACCAAAGTCGTGCACACGCAACGCGGCAAGTTGCCATGGTTATGCTATCCAATGTCATCACCTGCAAATGGAAGGAGCGAAGAGAAAATCACTTGTGCCTCAGCACAACCATTCCAAGGCCTTGAAGACTTTCTTCATTCCCCTCAGACTATGGGACGCAGCTTCCTCCCCACCTATCTGGAAGATCAGCAGTGCATAGTAGTCTGTTGAGTGCATCAGGCTAGGGAGTGTCCTGGTGATATCTCTGATCCCAGCTCCAAGTAGACTACAGACTTCCCTTCGATGACTATATATTAGTCCCTCTGTTCCTCTCAGAAGGGAACATTCTACTGCAATTACTCATCTTCCTTTCTTTTCAGAGGCAGTCTTGAGGTGTGGTGTTGACTGCCTCTTCCTATGTGACCTCATAATCAGGCCTTCCAACACACTCACCTACCTCTCCTTCAAGATACAGACTTTCACACCTATCATGGAGGTGCACCTGGGGGAGCGAGGTGGGTAGGGAGGGAGTCTCCCATGGCACCAAACTGGGACTTGCTTCCAACCCTCCTTGTCTTTTTGGTCCCCTCACTCTTCCTGACAGCAACAGGGCGGAGGTTTTACCACCCTCTGGAATGCACACCCCAGTGCCCTTCTCTCTGGTACACCAGGGAGTTATTCCACTAGCCAATCTCCTGCTTACATGCCCTGATGCTCCTTAGTCTCTCCACCTCCTCCTTGAGCTCAGCCGCCATGGCGAGCAGACCTTCGACCTGAGAACAGGAGGTCTCCTGGCTGCTCTCCTCCCCAACAGCTGCAGGCACAGGCATTCCCTGCAGCCAGAGGCCTGAACAGCCATGTCTCTGGGCAGGCCCTCAGTCTGGGTCACCACAGTCTTTTTGGAGTGAGGTCTCTGCTGAGTGGACACCATGGTAGGTGTGAGATTTCACAGACTGCTAAGAGTTGGTGCAGAGCTCCCACGCCCTGCCACACCAGCTGCACACTGGTGCATACTGCTGCTGGCCCCCCCTCCATGCTCACAGTGGGCACCACACATCACTGCTCTCAGGGGGGCTTTTTCTAGGCAGAGGGCGTGGGTACAGCCACCGGGGCCCTGGAAATGCCTAGCCTCTCTCACAGAAGCTGGCAGTTGTGGCCTGGTCACACTGCTGTCCTGGGCCACTCCTGGTGAAGCAAGGGTCCAAAATCCTCCCGTAACTCATGGTCAGGTGCTGTGGCTGCACTGGTTCTGAGGCAGCTGACCTCAACTACAGTTTATTTCAATCTAACATTTTTTAAATTATTATTATTAATAAAAAATTGTATGCTTCAAGCAATGAATGTAAGTAATGGTATACTATTTGGAAGAACTATTTGATTGTTTCTTTCTTCAATACCAAGCTCTTTCCACCCCCATAGCTAGGTGTATTTTTTCATTTAATTTTTTGTCACAGGAAGAAGACTTTTTTTTTTTTTTTAGGCTAATCAGAATAAAAAAAAAAAATCAGTGTAACACAAATAATAAGTTTTTGATCAACAATGATGTTTTTCACTAAGCTACAGCATCAGCATCATCCTGTAGTGTTAATCAGCAATGCTCACTGTTTCACTGTCTCTATCAATTTATACTGCTGTAACTTTATTACACTCAATCTTCAGATGCTTTCAATATTATTATTATTTTAAGTCGGGCATTGGGTGGAATTGTTGATGAGAGAAACATTTTATAGAATTGAAGAATCGTTAAGGTTGGAAAAGACCTTCAAGATCATATGGAAGTGGTCCACTTGTGGGAGTGGTCCAACCACATTTCAGTGATGGCAACTAGGTCATAGTTTGCATGCTGCACTATGGCTTCCAGCTAGTTCTAATTGTTTCCTATGCTGCGTGCACTGGTGTAGATGCACTTCAATTGCCCCACTGACTGCACAGTTTGAATGATGTCATGAACTGGAATACTTTGTAAGTTAAGTTTCATTTTTCTGTAGGTAAATGTCTATATCTCTCAAAGAGTTGACCCTGTTTTTTCCTACAGGAATTTGTAGAATTTTCTGAGAAAGGTGGAGGATGCTCAACTCTAGGTCTGAGGTGGCATTACATTTTCTACTTAAATAAAAGGGTATTCTTTATTATTAGCGATGCAGCTGGATGTACCTATAATCAGTTAAAATTTGTATACTGACCTTCAGCTTTTCTTCACAACTATTGATTCATATATGAAAACTAGTTTGAGGCTACACACCACATAAAATCACATTCCAAGTTAACGAAGTGGATTTCCATCATTAATTTTAATATCAAAAAACGTCATCTATTTGCTGTATTGATTTGCTAATGAGAGTACTTCTGTGCGCTCCTGTGAATATTACTTGTTTTGTACATTTGCAGAGCTCAGAACCCAGGGTGATCTGGAGGTGGTATCTATTCTCAGCAAGACTGTTTGTAATTCATTATAAGATTGTCTGGTATATTCTTTCTTTCTTTCTTTCTTTCTTTCTTTCTTTCTTTCTTTCTTTCTTTCTTTCTTTCTTTCTTTCTTTCTTTCTCTTTCACTCCTTTCTCTTTCTCTCTTTCTTTCTCTCTCTATTTTCCTTCTTTCTTTTTCTTTTTCTTTCTTTTCTTTTATTTTCTTTCTTTTTTTTTTTTTTTTTTTTTTTTTTCTTGAAGAATCTATATTTTCTTGGTGTTTCTTTATAATATTAAGAAATTAATTTGAAAGAATGATGTTGAGAATAATACACAGATCAGCAGTTCTGCAATTAGAAAAATAAAGCTTCTTTGACTCGCTGCTTTTGTCAACAAGACAATGCATATCAAATTAGTATCCACTGAGCAGAAATTGGTTTAAAATTTCTGCCTTTCAAAGCTGTTAATGCCTAAAATCCTCCAAAATTGTATTTTATGCAGAGAATGAGGCTTGTTTTTTCTTACCCGTCACCTTTAAGAAAACATTCTGATATTCTTTGACACCCTTTATTACTAAGATGTATAACTTCTATATGTATTCTCTCTCTCTCTCTCTTTTTTTTTTTTTTTTTAAAGAAAATATATTTTAAACCAATTCCGATTGTAAATTTTTCTGTTGGCTATATTTGACTTTTCTGTAATTCCTGCAGAGTTAATGACATCCACAAAAAATTTAACATTTATGAAAAAGTGAAGAGTGTCAACAGGAGGTTTTTCTATGATTCCCCTGATGGATGATTGTCATCTTTCAGTGCCTGAAGAAGAAGCAAAGTCACTGCATTTTGCCATGTTTCCATTTTCAGATCTTCAAGTGGAAAGAGAGAAATGATTAAAAGCTTTGAATTCATGATGTTAAAGAAAGATGGGCAAACTCACTGTGATCTTACTCATACATCACTGTATTAAAACTTGAATGAGAAATTCAAGTTCTGCCTTAGCAGTAAAGAGTTTAAAGAATAGAACTAATAAAAATCGAACAAACAAAAACATTTCTGCGAGGAATTCGGCGTCCTTTTACTGTGGCTGATCTTCCTGTGATGGACAGCATTGCTTACCATTGCCTTTGTATTGCAGATTCAATGCAACTTAACAGTACTTTAGCTAAGAGATTTCTAAATAAACAGATAAAAATATGTAGATGTATGCCTAAAAATCTGTAGAGTGAAATAGCATTCCCTTCAGGAGGAAACAGTTAAGATAAAAAAGCTAAGAGAAGGTTGTAATAGGAGGTGGTCAGGGATTATGGAAAAAGTGAGATGTCTTAGAGCAGTCTTCTAAAATTAAGGAAAAAGAAGTTATCTTACCACCTCTAAAATACAGTGGGAACATGTGATGAAATTTTAGTATTATTCAGGACCTATCCCTGATTTTAAATTAATTTAAAGCATGGAATCTGGAAGTTTTTGTTTGATTATAAAAATATGTCAAAATAATGATTAGTTTGGAAAGAAGAGGGGTAAATATGTTTTACAGAGCTGTCTAGATTGCTATTTTACTTTATTTTAAAGCTTTTTTTTCCCCCATTGATATTAGCCCTCATGGGAAGAGAAACTCCTCAGAGATGAAAGAGTTATGTCTGACTACTAGAGTGAAGAAGACCGTTGTGACATAATACTAGTTTTTCCTAAGCAATTAGTTTCTACATAGTGACAGTTATTTCATATGCCAACTGACTTGTATGTTTCAGAAAACAACTTAGTGCACTCATGCACAATTTATTTATTTATTTTTAAAGAAGTTGTACACTATCACCAAAACTATCTGGTAGCTTGCTGTTGTCAAAAGTGAGCATGGCCTTGTGATTTATAGATAAAAAATTATTACAATAATAGTGAGAATAAAAGTAAATAATATTTATTTCTCACACTATATTTCTCTTTTGGAAAAACTTGTATTCAGACTAATGACATGGTCCTGTGATTTGATCTTGTACCACTCTGATACTTCACTAGATATTCAGATGTATTTTCATCAGCTGGGGGAAAAAAAAATAAATTATACAGAATAGTACCTGAATGAATCTTATGATCTATTCAATATGGAGCAATACAGTGTCAGTGTCTAAGTTTTTGTATGGATAAGCTTACACACATGCATATGGGTAAAGGACATAAATGTTGATTACATCATTAAGCCAGAGAGATCTGTTTTCTTGTGGTAGATGAGCTATTTACAAAACTGATCAAACTTCATTTTATTTTCACTAGAATGAGATTTTATTCTTTAAAAAAAAAAAAAATAAATAAAATTGAAACATGCCTTCTTATGTTGTACAAATTTTTCAGCCATTGTGTCTCCTTACATATCTTTTCAGCAGCAAAATATAAAAAGAGAACAAGCACGTAGGGAATAACAATGGAATTAGTATATTCGAGATTATTTTCTACAAAGAAATAACAGATAATCTTTGGTTGCTTTTAAAATTATTATTGCTTTTGTTTAATTTTAAACAAGTATTTCTAGGAAGTTAGCAAAATGAAAAGTTTCCATACAAAGGTTTTATTTTCCTACCAAAACACTTGGTTGTTTTGCTCAGGTTTAAAAATGGCCAAACCAGAAATGAATCTAAGGATTATCTTTGTTGTACTAAATGCTTCCTTGGACACGGGCCATACGTCTGCTCTGCTGGAGCTCAGTCATTCTGTTTACAAATTTACCTACCAAACTACTTGCTCTGAAATAATGCTTATTTGGTGTAGTGTAGTGATATCAACAGGATCTGTAGTTCAACCAGCCTTGCTTTCATGAAGCTGAGCACAGGTTTTGGATGTGAAATAGCTTAGGAAATTAGTGCTGTCTTTTTCTAATTTGTATTTACACATGTGTAGAGCAAGTATCAACATAGTATGTTGATAGTATAGTATCAACATAGTCAACATCCATTCTGTTGGATGCTTAAGGTTGAGATGATTCAGAACAAAGCTGTACAACCTCTCTTAGACAACTATCAAAGCAGTTCATGGGTTAATCTGTGACTGACTATGATCCAATGGTACAGGTAGATGGGAATACCACAATGTGTCATAGGAATGCATTTTTCTCTTTTTTTATATAGTCACATATAAATTGTGACCTTTCTTTTCTATTTCACATCTGATATTTCTCATGCCTACCAGTTTGCACACGAGATATATCCTGTGGTATAATCTTGTGTATGTTGCCCTTAGGCTATATACAAGGGAACAGAACAAAGCTGTGCTAGGGGAGGTTCTGATTAGGCATTAGGAAAAGTTTCTGTACCGTGAAGGTGGTCAGACACTGGCACATGTTTCCTAGCAAGGTAGTTGATGCCCCATACCTGCCAGTATACAAGAGGCATTTGGATGATTCCCTTGGTAATATATTTAATCTTTTAGTTAACCCGCTAATAGTCAGGCAGTTGGACTAGATGATCTTTGAAGGTCCTTTCCAGCTCTTCTTGTCTCAACTCATCTTGTCTCATCTCTCTGTGACCTCTGTTTAAGTCTGGTGTCTCTCTAGTGCCTGACATCAAACACTAATAGAACTGGTGTTCTTAGCAGTCCTATGACTCCAAAACGTCTGTTAGCTGTGGATTATCTTACTTGGACTCACCACTACAAATGATTTTACAAGTAACATAAGTACAAGTACATAAGACTGGAACTTCTCTGACATGTAGCAATTCCTTATGCTGCTACGTTGTATAATTCCTTATGCTGTTATCTTGTATAATTTTGGCATAAAATCTAGCAATGAAGTCAGTGTTGTCAGAGGAAGTATGCAGCTTTAGCGGATTTTTTTTTTTTTTTTTTTGCATTCTTATTTTTTGTTGAAATAGGAGGAAAATATTAATCTTGTAAATATTTCTGAACAGAAGGATAAAATATTTGTTAAATATACTGGCAATTTCATTATATGGCTTTCTTTCTTCACCTACTAGACATAAAAACATCATGTTTCTCCACCAGGCAGACCTCTTAGATACATGAGAGAAAAATATGTACTTCATCTGATCTCTGTTGCAAGTCTGATGGTTGCTGAAAATGCTCCTTATAGCACCTGATACAGCCATCAACAGTCTTGGAAATAAATTGTCCTAGTATCAGTGATAGACTTGTGGCTAGTACTCAAATAAAGGATCACTCTCACATTGTGCCAGGCATGCAGTGATGAGTCACACAGTGTCTACAGTTCTGTTTTGATTGTTTAAAAAAGAACTACTAGCACACTTGTTTTCTGAATATGCCTCAGTAAAATAGATTTAAATGCTCCAAGGAAAAGCTTTTCTTTCTGTTCTTCTTGTCAAGACTACAGTATACGAGAGTTTGAAATCTAAAACACTTCTGCTTTTGTGTGCATAAATATGCTACTTCAGTGCTCCACAACAACCTGTTTTTAATGTGATGTTAGTATTTTTTAATTCCATTCACTATGTAATTTTCACAGCTAAAAAGATTTCTAGTTTCCTACTAGAGAAAAAAATATACAGATTGTTCAGTTTTCAACTTTGCTTATAAGTGTGCCCCACAGGTATTTAACACCCCACCATATTTAGGCTTTTCAAACTTGAATATGTTTTGTCTTACTGCATCTCTATTCTAATATAATATATGGAAAGAATAATAATAATAATAATAATAATAATATATAAAATTATTATTATATATATATATATACACACATATATGGTCAGGACACAAAAGCTGAGCAAAGCAGAAATTTCATCTAAGAAGTTGATGTTCCAAGCCAATCCCCTTACAGTTGGGTAATAGATTGGCAAATATTTAAACAAGTACTCCAGGCAAACATAGTTTAAAACATTAGGGAAATTGTTATGAAGTACTTAAAAATAGTTTGCAAGTACAGAGCTGCCCAAAATATATACACAACTCATTCAGAGATGCACAATAGGCACCATTTTTTATATATTTTTTCCTCTAGAAAGATACCCAAACCCATGTCAAGACTGCTTAAAACAACAGTAGGAATTTTTCAACTATAAAATGGATATTTATATAAAAATGATTATATATATGACAAAAATTTATACATCGTGTATGTAAAATGTATAAATACTGTATAGTATATACAAAATATATTCTATTTTTCAATTAAAATATTATATTATTTATAATTCTGATATTATTCACTCTTTTTTCTTATTTCAATTGCTAATTAAAGCAAAAACAAAAAACAAAACAAAACACAAAACAACAAAAAAGCCAAATCAAGCCATACTAAACAAACAAAAACCCCAAAATGTATCATATGAGGAAGGACAATGAAGCTGTCAGTTACGCTGGTATCATCTGGACACTGTGACCTTGCAGGAGTTGTCATATATGACTGGATCAGATGTTTGAATATTAAGGTTGTCAAAAGCTGTTATGAGTTACCTCTCTATTTGCTACTTGCATTCATTAAATGCTGTGGAAGGGCAAGCACAGTCTGCTTAAAAATTAATGTAGACTGTCTGCCTTATGAAAAATTGATGTGACAAAAACTTTTGTAAAGCTTTTTATTTATTTATTTATTTTCTTTGTGGACATCACTTCTGCAAAATTCTATTTCATGATTCAGTTACCTCAGTCATCCCTTGCTCCCTTGCAGCTCTAGTTAGAGATGAGGTAAGATAGGGTTAACACTGTTCAGACTTAGAGGTCTTTTGAATGTGATTTTGATCTTGTGTTAATAGATACTTCTGTAACTACAGAAAACGACCAAAATATTCTTTGACACTATCAAGTTTCTCATCAGAAGACAAAATTTATTAGAAGTGCTATAAAGAGGAAATGTCATCAGAAAGATTCAGAGCACAGCCTGGATTATATCCGGTAGCTTCTTTTCCTTAGGGGAGACAAACAAACAAGCAAGCAAACAAAAACAAAATGAAAAACAAAGTGGAAAATACTTTGCTGCAAACACCAACTACTTCTTTATTACTATCAAATCAAAAATATTCATAAATTATATTTAAGCAAGGTGAGATTTTGTGTCTCCGTGTGTGTGTGTATATATATATACATATAAGCTTTTGTTTGTTTGTTTTTCTTTGAGCAGGCTTTGGGGGCTTTTTAGTCTTAACTTAGGCTCAAGGTCCATGGTCTCTAACTTATACACAACCTTTCTATTACCTTCTATAAAATTCCAACTGATCAGTATCTTCCTTCTGACCCATACAGCATCCTTTTCTCATCAATCCTTTTTGCGTTTCTGATTGGAGTAAGCTGACCTACTCCAAGAGTATTCCACTGAGACTGCTCTTCAAATAAGAATGAAAATAAAAGAATGATATCTCACAGGTGGAAAGAACTGCAGATTTCTTGAGTGGGTCTAATGAAGAACTGTTTCTTCTGTAAGTGTGCATTGCATTTTGATGAAAAATGGTATCTAGTGAATGAAAGTAATGTTTATTTTATAAGCCAAAGTTATATTTCAATCATTTATATATATATATAAGTATAATTATTACCTTGCCTGAATAATATCAAGTTAAGAGTTTATTGGGCAATAGGTGATTAAAGTATTTAATATTAGAGAGCTTTATTTTATATCATTCAGAGTAAGCTCTTCATTTGTTTAAGTAACTGTTTTCCTATGTTGCAAGCTGACATTTCTGACAAAGAAATTTGAAGTTAATATGGAGAATCTTTATTAAATTGTGTGTTTATGTTCTGGCATACAAGGAGATTGCACTGTATTCCAATTTAGCAGTCAAAATAATAACAGCATTTCGAGTTCAGCCCATGAGAATGACAGGAAGTAAAGGGAAGGAGGCAGAAAGCTGACTGGTGTGTCATGGGAACAAGAATGGGGTGGATGGGGTAGCCAACCCCAATTTGATTTCCTGAGAAGATATGCACAATACCACTTTGAAAATTATACATGATCTTCAGTGCCACCTGTTGGGAATGACCAGGTAGCAGAGAAAAAAATCGAGGAACCAAAAGTTACTTGAGTACTTTTGAGGAGAATTATCTTCTACATAAAATTTTATTTTATTTTATTTTATTTTTTTCTTTAAGAATATGCTTTTAATGAAATATAGGTTAATATGCTGAGAAATGTCTTCAGCTACAACTGTGTACTGTAAAAAAAATCTTGATAACAACTTATTACAGACATGGTGATATCTATGTAATGTATGTATTAATAATTAATGATAATTCCATAACATTCATGAGTTTTGATACCTAAGGTTCTGCTAGTCACCAGTTCTTGAAAAACCTGCATGGTTCTGATTTTTCAAAATGGTGTTCACTCTTTGAACTAATTTAAAAGCAATTAAATTGCACATATTTTTATGCAGATGAAAAATTAATGAAAAAAAAAAAAAAACAAAAAACCTTGTATTCACTTTCTGAAGTTGTGGTAAATTACCTGAAAGCTTCTTTCCATGCGCCAGTGAAGAACGTCAAAAACACAGATGGTTGCAAATAAAATATCAGATGCTCATCTAATAATCAAGCAATCAAATAGCATTAATTAATAATCAGAATTCTCAGAGAAAGAGCTTATTGTGAATAAATGCAGACAATCTCAAAAGATATGATTTGGAATGCACAGATCTCTAGGATCAACAAAGGTTATATTTAAATGTGGAGAGGGCATTGCACAAGATGGCCAAAAATTTAGACATTTAAACTTTTGAGTTTAAACTTTTGCTCACTTTTATGTCAAAGACAGTGACTCAAGTCAAGAAAAAAGTTTCTGTTGTTTTTATAGCATATACTTGAGTAATTTAATAAGGGTAATATATGTTGGTCTTTTATTTTATGATTTTCGTTCCAAAACACATCCAAAATGAGTAGTAGCCATAACAATGCTCCTATGATTAGTGGCAAGTGCTTGGGGGATGGCTTTTGGAGATGAGACAGAAACCAATTGAATTTGTACATTTTTAAGATACAGTAGCAGATAATCTCTTACATTTTATGACAGCATATTGGTGTAGCAAAGTAATTTTATTTTATTTTTAGAATTTGTCAGGTTGATTATGGCATTATGAAACTCAAAAAAAAAGAGGCACAATTGGTTAGAATTTAAATAAATACATGGACTTGTTTACAAGGGAGGTATCTAATTTTAAACATATTGCAGAACAAAATACATATCAAATTCCTGGATCTGAAAAGAAAATGAGTGGTGGTTTGTCACACATTTTCCTGCAGATCTTTGTGCTGGCTTTATCCTTCTGGACATCTGAACTCCACCACAACTGCTCTCACTCTCCCTCCACAAAGAAGAATGAGGGAAGAAAGTATGATTTAAAGTATGATGGAAAAAAAATAAATAAAAGTCTCATGGGTTGAGATAAGGATAATTTAGTTAAAGGGAAAAGAGAGAAAAACAAAACAAAACAAAATGACAAAAAAAACAACAACAACAACAAAAACCAACCAAACAAACAAAAAAACAAACAACAAACAGAGAAATGCCATGCATAAGCAAAGAGGGAAAAAGTTATTCTCTACTTTTCACAAATGAGCAATGTTTAACCAGGTATGGTAAACACGGCCTCAATATGCATAACAATTCTTTGGGAGGACAGATGTCTTCATAACAAAAGCCCCCTGCTCTTTCTCCACCTTGTGTTGCTGACTCTGAACCATACAGTATGGGATATCACTTTGTTCAGCTTAGGTCAGCTGCCCTGGTGATGTCCCCTCCCCACGTCCTGCCTACCCCTAGCCTACTGGGTTTGGCGGGTTTGGAGAAAGTCATGATGCTGTGCCAGCACTGCTCAGCAATATGCAAAACATTTGTGTGATACCAGGGCTGTGCTAGCAAAAAGTGAAGAGCACAGCACTATATGGACTTCTGCAGGGAAAGTTAGAGTCATTTCAGCCAGACCCAGTACAATCTCTATTGTCCTTAACCAGGAAGAATCGTATGGAGTTTCACATTTCCTGTGAATCTGAGCTGATGGCTTAAGTGAATGTTAACTTTGGATGTGGAATAGGAAGGTTCTGAAGTTATTGTTATTATTATTATTAAATCTATAGTAATTAGCAGAACTACTAGGTTCATGGGAGTATCTGAACAACTCCATAGTAAAGTAAATAAATAAATAAATAAATAAATAAAATCACTGCTTTTATCCGTTTCTGTTTTTCTCCTTTCCCCTAGAAAGTGAATTTCCATGCTGCATATAATGATTGAGAACTGAGTTATGTTTACAGGTTGTCAGAGTTCACTCTAATGGTTCTTGAGAAACATCTCTTGAGATACAGCAGCTTGCTCAGTATCAAGTAAGAATAGAAAATCTACCTTTGTAAAAAATACAGAAAACCAATTCAGAAGTGAAATACACATTCCCTTAATAAGCTGGGTCATTCCTCCATCAATGATTAATCTAAGTTTTTTTCCTAGTTCTGTACACTGTTAGTATTTCAAGAACTAAAAATAAAATATATGATGATGAATTTGAATTCCTTACCTTTTAATTAACTCCATCTTTTGGGGAGCAAACATTTTAAAAATTAAGTACAATCCTGTTACAGATTTCATAATTATTTTAGAGTTGGGTAAATAAAGTCAGAAACTTTGTTTTGTTTAACTTAACACAAAATGTTCTTTTTAAACTAGAGATGAGGTGGAATTGAGGAAAGAATCATTTTTTTCAAGCTTTGACCATGAGCTGTCAGGTAAGCAAGTTTAATAATCACTTTTTAAGTCTAAAATGGTTAATATAAAAATGTCAATCTTTTTCAAAACAGTACTTAGGTGATAATGTAATGATTAATGCTTTTTGAAGGCAGTCCAAGCATAAGGACAACACACAAGCCCACATATTTTCAAGTATCTTGCTCTTTATTTCATTGTTGTGATTAGTTTTAATTCCAATTCCAATTATAAACAGTTTATAAAGTATTTCAGTCTCTTGGTTTGCTATTCTAATTAGTATGCAGCCAAGTTCAGAGGTTAGGATGAATTTGTTTGTTGTGATGAGCAGCAGGTCCTCTTCGTGGTGACCCTACATGAAAGATGCATTATGGGAATGTAAGACTTGTTCTTTATATTTTCCTGATAAGAATTATCCTGTTTTAGCTGTGATGTTCCTGAAAAATTACATTTCAAAGTCACTTGTGCAGATGGTGCCACAGTAGCTGTATATGTATAACTGCATCAGAGCACCTGTGAAAGGGAGGGATTTTAGAGAATGAAGAAAATAAATTTCTGGCAGACACTGCTGTGGTTTTAATTACCAGAATGTGAAATTTCTATCAGGTGCAGCTGTTTCTCTTTTTTCTATTCTTATGATCATCACTGTGTCCTCCATTTTAAAAGACATGAAGTATAAGCACCCTACATTCTAAAAAAAGCAACAACAACAGTTTCCCTCTTTTCCCCAACATTTCTCTATGACAGGAAGGTAAGAATGATTCATTTTCTCATTCTTTCACTTTTATGGATTTGCTTTTTAACAGTATATGACAAACACATCAGGCACCTTTAAGAAACCGAAGGATTTGAACACTGTAAGTCTGCAATTTGCCATTGGTACCTATGGTTTGTACTGTAATCTGTATTTTACTTTGTGAACAATATGTATGCAAACTAATTATTCTCTTTGCCTTTGTAAAACACATGTACATGTATAATATATATTTGGAACACTTGTATCTCTTTTTCGAGGTTTCCAATATACACGTATGAAAAGAGACATATAATGTCTATAAATCTGTGATTCCTTACATTTTTAGAAAATAACTTTTCTCCTTCAGTGTCTTGCTTTAATATTCATAGAATCACAGAATCATAGAATGGTTTAGATTGGAAGTGACTGTAAAGATCACCTAGTTCTGATCCCCCCTTTGCCATGGACAACAGCACCTCCCACTATACCACGTTCCTCAAAGGTCTATCCAACATGGCCATGAACAAATCCAGGGATGGGGCATTCACGCTTCTCAGGGTAACCTGTTCCAGTGCCTCACCACCCTCAGAATAAAGAATTTCTTCCTTATATAACATAAACCTTCCTTTCAAACATAAACTTACTCTCTTTTAGTTTAAGGCCATTACGGCTTGTCATTATACTCCCTGACAGAGTCCCACACCATTTTTCCCGTGGCCCCCTTTAGGAACGGGAAGGCTGCTATAAGGTCTTCCTGGAGCCTTCTCTTCTTTAGGCTGAACAACCCCAGCTCCCTCAGCCTGTCTTCAGAGGAGAGGTGCTCCAGCTTCTTGATCAATTCAGAGGAGGGCCACAAAGATATTTTAATAGGCCCATGTCCTTGTGGTGGGAGCCCCAGAGCTGAATGCAATATTCCAAGTGGAGTCTCACAGGAGCAGAGGGGGAGAATCACCTCCCTTGCTCTGCTGGTCACAAACCTTTTGATGAAGCCCAGGATACAGCTGGCTTTCTGGGATGTACATGCACGTTGCTGGCTCAGGTCAAGCTTCTCTTTAACCCACATCTGCAGGTCTTTCTCATTAGAGCTGTATTCATTACAATAAATTAATCCATATTCCATTAATCCATATTCAGTCTATTCATGTTTTTGCATGGATAAATATTTTGCCCTAATAAATCTAAATATACTGCTGATTCTGTTGTCCTGAATATGAGATGACTGAGAATGAAACATACTCATACTATTTCAAAAAGGAGGTTTAAGTTATAGAACAAAACTCAAGTAAACTACAAATAATAAATAGCAGGAAGGGACATGGGTACTGCCAAATAATTTCTGAGTTGTCAACTTTATACTTTCTTCCAGTGCTGACAGGAAATCTGTCCACTTTCTGTGAGGAAATTGAGTAGTGTGTTCTCTTGAGAAATTTGTGCTGCAGCTGGCAGTTTCAATAACTGTCCTGCATCCAATCCTTATGTCTTCCTATCTCTGCCATCCTTGCACTCTGTAAACAAAAATTGTTTGTACCTTGTTAGTCTCTGAGTGAAACCTGTGAAAGACCATATTTTAGGTGAAAGTTTTAAGAAAATAGTGTAGGTTTAAGCTGAGAAAAGCACACCAAGCAGATAAGAGCTCTCATATTCAAGGGTGCTGTGTATCAGACCTGTCTGCTTTGGTAGGACCAAAACCAGAGGTCTGGTACTTTATCTATGCTGCATGTAGTGTGTGTGTGCCATTGGGCTGGCTTGCATGCATCAGACATCCTTTTCATCTGTGGAGGTACTTGGCAGATGCAAGCTACTATGCAATGAGTGATATGTGTGGGTCAATCTGAGATTATGGTGTAAAGTAATAAGCAATGCTAACTGCAGTAGGCTACTGCCCACAGTGGTAGAGCTGACAAGTTTGTCTTTCATTTTTAGATTTTCACATGGATACAGAAGACCTTCTTCAAGGACACCGCATCAGCTGTAATTTAGTCAATAGTATATTTTGCTCTTTTTCACTGCAAAGTAACAAGAACATATAAACTTCACATTAAAAGAAAGCAATGCAAAAGAAATTGAAATATATTAAAAAAAAACAAAACCAACAAACACTATCACACAAAGCAACAACAACAGCAACAACAAAGCTCACAAACCTACAGAATTAGCTCACTGTTATTTCTTAGATCATTTATTATCCATACTTATTTTGGCAATTGCTAGATATTTTTAAAATGACCCCATTTTGGAAAGAACTTCAAATATATGTTCAAAAATTGCCTTTGCTATATAGATTTTTTTTTTTTTTTTCTGTTTTCCATTAGGTATTTGACAACTATTATTCTCCAGAACAAAAGTCTTGCATCCTATTGAGTGACAATAATAAAAATAGACTCTGCCTTTATAGATTCACCCACATGGAAAAATTAATTGTTCATTAACAAATCTTGGACTGAAAACTACTGTCTCAAAATGGCTGGTGGAAAGAAACAAATAGCACAAAACAGCTTCTGTGAAAATTAGGATTGTCAGAAAGCAACTAAAAAAATAGAGTAAAGCACCACATAATATTCTCAAAGAAGCCACGTAAAGTTTAATTACTTGAGATGGGATGTACCAGAAGTCTTTATTGATCTCAGAAGAATCTTTTGGTGCTTGCCACTCTACAAATCAACTACTTAGAAAATTTCCATGAAAATCTCTAACTGCATACAAATCAGTTTTTAGGAGTTTTCTATCATACGGTTTAGTGTTTCCTTTTTTAAAAACAACAATAACAAACAACACACATAAGTAAAAGAACACCCTATGAAGAAATTAATCTTCAGATTTAGTAGTTCTCATATGAACTACTTTCAACTTGCTGCCAGGATTTCTAACTGAATAGGCTCATTGAAGAAAAATGTATTGTTTTGTTATACTACATGTCAGACCATTGATAATAGTTGGATCCAAAAGCTAGAAAGGATGCCTCCCGCAAAGGAATTGGCAAGCGGAGCCTAAGGTCCTGTCTCCAAGACCTAGAAGTCCCATTGGTGCTGGCAGTGGGTTGACCAATGTTCCTCTCCAAAAAACCTACTGCTGAAAGGGGTAAGTGTTTCCAGATGCTGTCTCGGCACTGGTGCAGATATGAGCCTGTCAGGGAGAGAAACATTGGTGACCATTGAAAGGGTCCAGAAAGGAGATGGATGGTCTTTGTGCAGGACTTCTCTTTCCATCTGCCAAGGTGCTAATCCTGAGAAGTTTTAAAAACTGTGGATCTGTTTTGGAGCCTGTGAATGAGGTAGAAGTGAGGACATTCACTGAATCAATTTGCTCTAGCAATCAGTTACTCTGCCTGCCAAAAGTCTTCAGCCACAGATGAACCATGCCACTGAATGGCTACTGCAGACCCCATCAAAAGTGCTAACTACTGTTCTGGTCTGCCATCCCAGCTCATCATTTCACACATTTCTTATAACAAAGACTATCTTGAGCTTGTCAGCTCTCCCAACACTCAGCAGGTACAGGTCCCCTTGATTTCTCTTTCAAAGAAGTTAACAATGAACATGAAAAAGCTTGCCTATTGTTGCAAATGGAAGAGAACCACAAGACACTGGAATCCTATTGTCTTGGGAGTGACCCAAGTCTTCAGGATAGGTTTTTGCTTTGTAGGAGAGGAACCTGATTGTCATTTTCATTCAGGGGTGCTCTGTTTTTGCCGGCACAGCTAAACTGATGTAAACAGTTTGCTGCCACTCAGAAGTGGGGTCTTTCTGTCTGATCTTTCCCTCTTTTATTTATTTATTTATTTATTATTTTTTTTTCTTTCTGAACATAGACAGTCATCTGATTTTCCTTCCCTTTAACACCCCATGCAAGTGACCTGGTTCTGGGACTAACCCTGTAGAAACCCTTTTCTTTTTGGTGGGAGTTGGTCTTTTGCTGGCACAAAAATTGGTCATACCTCTGAAAAGTGTACATGGCCTTTCCTTCAGTCTGTAGTAACTGATATGTTTTTTGTAAGAACCTCAGTGATGAATTTGTGTCACAGTTGTGGTTCCCCATAACACTCAAAGTAATGGGCTAAGGAGAGTCCACAGGTGTAAGGTCAAACTCCTTCTTATACTCACAGGAAACTATGATAAAGTCATGTTCTACCTACCACTGTGAAGTATTAACTCTTCTCTAAATCTTATTATCACAGCAGAGATTGTCAAAATGATTTTGAAAATAATAATTTCAACTTGTATGAGGTAACTTTGCACAAACCTACTGCTTTGAATGAAACATGACTCCTTGGCAAAATATCATATAGTCTAAAATGTGAAACAAATATTCATTTGTAATTTTTGTTAAGAATTATAAATATTTTTAAAGGTACTATTGACAATTATTAAGCATATGTAGGTTTGTGAGCAGGTCAGTTTAGCTTAGCATTAGGCAATATTAATACTGTGAGAACGGAATAAATTGTTAATGAAGACCATTGTCTGGGCATTTTTAATTATTGTACAAAAGAGAATATTTTCATTTTGTTTATTTCACTAAAACTGACTCTATGTCTCAATGTGTTGTTGTAGAATACAAATAAAAAACAGTTATTCTTACAAGTTGACTGTACTTGTGAAAGTAAAATAAGTCATCGTGGTCATGATGGCCTAAAGATAAAACACAGTTTATTCAGGGAGGTATATTTTTATTTGACATATAGTTGTGGCAAGCAAAAATAAATTATCTTTAATTTATGTTATGTGAAATTTCATGTTATAAAATGTAGATTCTTAAGATGGAAGTAGATTACAAAGATAATTGGAGTGCCAACTTTTAATTTTCAAGTCCAGACTGCTCTGTGAAGTGATTATCAAAGAATTTTATATGTTGTGGGGAATCAGGGCAACAGATGTTTACTTACATGGGTAAACACTTAACATGTTCTGCTCATAAAATATCTAAACAGCTAATGCAGGTAAAGCCATACAAGTTGGATTAAACTCCAAAATATTCATAACTTTTAAATGTAAAGTTTCTCTGTTTCACATGGTATACTTTAGGCTGTGATTTAAGGAGAAAAGCACCCCACATGAAGATGTGTCTAATGATACTTTCAAAATAGTAGGATGTTTTTAAGAAAATAAATGTTTTCTTTCTTTTATTATTATTTTGATTCTTTACACACCCTTTCCCCTTTCATCAGGCAATGTCCAATAAAATGGAAATAGTTGTAATAAAAATCAAATCGTATTTCCAAAGTCTAAAGGCAGAAAAGCTGTGTTGGCAGTCTGGGCTGCCTCTATGCAGTAGTGCTCTATGAAACGGGAAATAAACCAGAGAACATGATACTACAGGTAAACACTGATAAGTCTAAATGGTAAATAACCTTTTGTTTATTTGACTTTGGGGATTTCTTCCCCAGTGTGTTTAAAAGATAAAAAATTCTATCAAAGGAAAATAACTGCTATCTATATGCTGCAGAAGTATTTTTATTCCCAGGCTCTTGTACAAATATATAAGACAGCACCATCTTCTCAGGAGGATCTCGTCTCTTAAACCAGCAAATTAAAAATCTGCACAGTGGGGATTTCTGGATTTTTTTTTTCCTACTTTTGTAATTTTACTGTCAGCAAACCTTATTTTTCCAGTCCTGTGTTGCCAAGACTGGTTATCAAATAAAATCAGTTTCATATCCTGAAGCATTTTCTACAAATAAAAGTCATACTTCAGGTATCTTTTTGTGGTATCTGTAGATCTGGTCTTTTGATTTAATTTTTTTACTGCACTTTATGTAGGAAGATACTGAAAACATGTAGAAATGTTCTCCAATGCATATCCTTACATGAGATGATTACCTGTGGTTTATAAACCCTCAAAAGTGTTGACTGTTAACGCCATACATATATAGTCCTTGTGTCTGGTAAAAGGCCCAGTCCAATCACTTACTGTGCAGAAATGTAAATTAAGCATAGCCAAGTCTGTCCATGTAGACTCAGCGTAGCCATTTACTTAGAAGCTTTTCTTGACCTCAATCACACATTTAAAAAAGCCTATTTAGATGACAAGTGTAGAAATCAGCTCCCTAGGGTCCTGTTCCAATTCCTTTCCCAAGCAGATATACCTCTTCTCCTTCCCCTTCCTCCATCCTGTCTCTTACTTCTGCCCCAGATGAACAGGAGCTCTATGCAGTAGACAGTATGTGTCATGCAGTAGGCAAGTGTTTCCAGCAATGTTTTAAATATATGAAATATATTCAATATGGACAAGCTTGAGAAGCGGGCCCATGTGAACCTAATAAAGTTTAACAAGTATAAGTGCAAGGTGCTGCACCTGGGTTGGGGCAATCCCAGACATGAGTACAGACTGGGAGAACTGACTGAGAGCAGCCCTGCAGAGAAGGACTTGGGGGTTCTGGTAGATGAAATGCTCAACATGAACCAGCAGTGTGTGCAGAAGGCCCACTGCATCCTGGGCTGCATCAACAGAGGTATGGCCAAGAGGGTGAGGTGATTGTGCCCCTCTGCTCTGCCCTTGTGAGGCCCCACCAGGTCTGGGGCCCCCAGCACAAGAAGGATGTGGAGCTGTTAGAGGGGGGTCTAGAGGAGGGCCATGAAGTTGATCAGAGGTCTGGAGCACCTCTCCTATAGAGCAAGTCTGAAAGAGCTGGGGTTGTTCTGCCTGGAGAGTAGGAGGTTCTAGGGAGACTTTATTGCAGCTTTTCAGTACTTAAAGGGAGTTAATAAAAAAAGATGGAGAGCAACTTTTTGCTGGGGCATACAATGACAGGATGAGGGGAATAGTTTTAAACTAAATGAGGGAAGATTCAGATTAGAGGTTAGGAAGAACTTCTTCACTCAGAGGGTGGTAAGGCACTGAAAGAGGTTGCCTAGATAAGTTGTGGATGCCTCATCCCCAGAGGTGTTCAAGACAAGGTTGAATGAGGCTCTGGGCAACCTGATCTAGTGCTTGGCATGGCACCCCCATGGCAGGGGGTTTGAAACTAGGTGATAGTTTAAGGTCCCTTCCAACCTGAGCCCTTCCATGACTCTATGAAATACTTATGTTTTAAAAATTCATATAATTCAAGATTAAGACTTACAACAAAATTTTGTGGAGCTCTCCCCTCCCTCAACTGAAAATAAATAATTTTTAAGTCTGGTTCTCTGCACCTGGCAATTAAAGGAAAGTAGTTAAAATTTTAAGTCTTTCACTAACTCTATCCTTTCAGGAGGAAGAAGAGACTTCAGGAAAATACAGATGGCTTATTCTTTATTGCTATTTTCTATTAATGAATGAAATAAAATACATTCAATTCTTTTCATAATGTATACAGATAGGGAAAATTTACTATATTAAACTTAAATGAAGACTTTGTTTTAATCTGAGTGATTTGATTATTTCTGAGATATAAATGATTTCCTAATAATGCCTGAGTGTGTAAAATACATATAAATAAGTATCTACGTTTTATATGTATGTACATGTAAGTATATATGCATATGTATATGTATGTAAGTACATATATGTATGCAAACATTCTGGCATCATGTTTTCATCTTTGTTCACTAGTACAACAGCTTATTGCTATATGAAAAATTATTATTACAAAGTATTCCTTTGAATTATGAAGTGTTTTTTGTTTTTTTGTTTGTTTTTTGTTTGTTTGTTTACTTATTTTACTTTGCCATTTGCAAACATAGTAAAAACAAATGACAGCCATTCCACATAGGTATGTGATTAAATTCTCTGCAACAGCAGAAGTACTACCTGTGGACAAAGAGAAACTGCTTATACCAAAAGTCAATTTGCCTCTGAAGAAGCCACAGTTCTGTCCAGATCACATCTCACATGTAATGAGAAGTCAAAAAGACAAACTGATATTAGGAGTAAATAAATAATTTGTCTTATTCAGTGAACACTTGTAATTACAAATTGACAGAAACTGGAATTAATTTTCACATGATTTGCAAACAGTAGGATTACACTGACCATCACATAAGATTAATTTGCAAGTGATAATTCACTGTGTTCTATGTCTCATCAGGTTTGCTGTTTTCATGAATCTTCCATATTCCCTCCCCTCTCCCCCTTCTGCTCAGCTGGTTTGAGCACCCTGAGGATGGAGGGGCTTGAATCGGTGCCAGATGGTCTGGGCTAATTCTACCAATTCCAAGACAGACAAGTACTTCTTTAGCTATCCCTCTTCTGACTCCTTATACCTTAAACAGGGAAGCAAATATTAAGAATAGAAGTATCTTCTCTTTCTCTCTCTCTCTCTTTTTTTTTTTTTTTTTTTTTTTTTTTTTTTTTTTTAAGGTTTTAAAGGAGTTGTAAAATGAAAAAGCATACTTCTTCTTTCATTCCAGTCTATGCAGTGGCAGCAATCTGCCAGCTCAAATGCAACTAATAGGACATCTACAGAGAGTGCTTATTAAACAGTTATAGAGCTTAGTGGTGATATATCTTGCATCTATTTTGCAGATTTGGGAAATATAGATTGTCATGGCTAGCAGGATATTTTTACACATGCTGAGACAATAAACTTTTTAATCTTTGCTTTACAAGGGTTTTGTTAATAAAGGGATGCTCTTTCCAAAATACTCTGTCATAAGCTACCTCACTTAAGCGCTGTTCCCCATGTTTCATGTTTCATTTTTTTAGTGAACTGGCACATTTTGGTGTTCAGTTTTTATTTTGATTGTTTCCAGTGACTTTCCTCCTGTATGAAAAATTGGCCTATGAATTTGAGAAAAAACAAACTAGGACAAAAAATGTTAAAAATTATGAAAGCTCTAATTAGAATTAATAGGAAATTTTGAACATACTGGTTGTTCATACAAATCTTACGGTGTTTATAAGACCTCCTGAGCAAGGAACCTATAAAAGGGTATTATGGATTGTTATTAGTAATGGTAATGAATTTTAGATGCTATGAATTCTTCTGTGAATTCAACATTGTCTTGGCGTACATGTAAACTACATTGGCTTGGGCTACAAGCACCTGTGATAATAACTAGAGTGCATTAATAGAAAGACAGACACACTAATTATTTCTTCTGAAGATGAAATACTCTCTGACTGAGCCTCACAGTCTCACACCTCTGTTACCTGTGACTGCATAAATACTCATGAAAGGGGAAAATCAAGCTCTTACACACACTGGAGAGCAAATTATTTCCAGAACAAAGCATTTTTTCTCTTACTAGGCTTTTACATAGAAGAATATGTGAGGCAGAGTAATGTATCAATATGACGTGCCTGTAATTTTACTTCCTAGGCATCAGCTGCAACAGCAGTCCACTATGTCTTGTATGTTGTAACAATTAGCTGTAAGAAATTGATATTAAATAAATAGTTTTCAAAATACTTATATTCCTGTGGTATCTGCTTTTTATCAAAATACCACCCGATGTCATCACTTCTTCCTTCTGCATTTTTCTGCATTGCATAGTCTGGCAGGCTGGCCAAGCCTTGCTGATTTATCACCCATTGCTGGTTCATGCAATGCAATTTACAGCTTTTGTAACAATGTTTGATTTGATACACTTTTTGGCATAAGATTTGCTGTTGTGTCACTGGCATTTTTGCTTTCATCTTCAGAAGCAATGCATGCCTTCCAGCACCTTGACACATTGCTTTTATGGCCCTTCTGTTTCTCAGAATGGCTTAGTAAGTGTTAACTTTAAGCAGTCTCTATATCGTGTCAGTTCATCCTCTTTTTTTTTTTTTATTTATTTAAAGATTATATATTATATTACATTACATTATATTGTATTTATTATATTATATAAATACATGTATCTACTGTCAAGCATTATATCATTTTAACTCAGTCTGTTCATTATCTCTGCTTATCTCCTATAATGTCCTATTTTATAGCTCATCTTGGCATTCCATCCTCCTGTTTTCACTATAAGTATTAAAACATGAGCGGACAATATTCATAGCCAACAAGATTCAGGGTTTTGCATAAAATTCTGCTACTTTCAATATATTACACAATTTATTTTGTCTTACAGTCTAGTTTTGATAATAAAAGCTTGTTCCATTGTCTACCAGTTCAGCGACAATTTTTTCCACTATTTTCAATGAGTTTTAGACCTTTAACAGTTTGAAGCAGAGACCTTTGTTCACACCTGTCAAGTACTTTGTAAGAGACTTGCATGATCTCTAAAAACAAATGTGCTTATCTCCAGACAGTCTTTTGAGTCTAATGCTTTCTTTTCTTTGAAATATTGCTTTCAAGAAGAGAATTATGAACTGGAGGCAAGGTTCACAGGTAAAGATATGAAAATGAGTTTTTTTTTTTTTCTTTTTTGATCTTTTGATGAGAGAAGAGCCTAAGCATCCCTGCCAGCAATCTAGTTGACAGCAAAATTATAGAGGCAGTTCAGGAACGCAACATATCTTGACCTTGCTAGAAGTTGTCTAATGCTTTTCTTTTTTATTTTTTCCTGTACTTTTATGAAAGGATGATTCAAATTCTTAATTCTTTTCTAAATGAGCTGTCAAATACATGAACAGAAGTGATAAAAAACATAAATTAAGTATATTGTTGTTGTGGAATTTTATTATCTGAAGAACAATGTGAAAAGAAAAATGAGAATGACCTTTTATTTCATGATTATTTTGTCACTTTTTTTAATTCTGACTCCCAAAAAATGAGTGTGTTATACTAGAATCACATATATGTGACTACAAGTTGTTTTCTTAACTGTATAGGCATTGTAGAAAATAACCTGCAGTTTTGAAGTGTAATTTTTTTAGCATGTCTGAATAGAAAACAAATTGAGATTATGAAAACGTTGATATTTAGCATATGTGGTTATTTTCTAAGTAGCTATAGCTGTGCAGTAAGTAGCATCATAGCTGTGTCTGAGGTGACAGAAAACTTGTTGTGTGCCACAGTTAAAAAGAACTTGTGAAAGGTGAAATCTGCAGAAGTAATTCCCCCACTGCTAAATACCTACAGTTCAGCAAATCTATGGAAAAGGTACAAGCTGTTGGTTGGTTTGTCTTGTGTATTTTTACTGTTCTAGTGTAAAACAGTACTTATGCAAGCAAAAGGACACACTTTTTTACTCCTCTAACAAGTTTGTCTCTAAAGGAAAGAAAGGTTATGCAAAGACATAAAAGTAAAGGAGGACCTGCTAGAACTACTGGTAAGAGCTGGTTGGGATCATTCATTGAAGATTGGTAATTTCAAGTGACTCCCAAATGATGGCAGATATTTTAGAGGAATATGAATTTCATTTGGGCGTGTAGTCTTGGAGTCTTCTTGGGGTATTGCATCTCTAGATGATATGTCTTCTTGATGGATTTTGAACATGTGCCACATTATATATTGCCTTTTAATGTAAGCTCAGTGTTCTGCAGTCTTGAATTTGCAAACTGCATCTGTCAATAAGACAAGTAAATATTATGTGAGAAGGATCACACATTTAGGAATGAATTTTAAATAATCTTGCATTTCTCTTTTTCTTTTTCCACTGCATATAAAACACAGTTTACCTTGGTGATTATAGTCACCATAATCTCACTTTACTAGTAACAGAAATTAGGATAGCTTAAACCTCCAGGCCATTCAAAGTAGTACTAGACTGAATCTAATGAGGATGCTTTGGAAGAAAGTTTACTTTAGCTTTACTTTAACTCAATAAATATTTGCCTTGAAAATCACCACTAGTCAGTGTCGTGGTTCTGCTCGAGTGGGCAGCTGAGCTCCACCACAGCCGCTCTCTCACTCCCCCTCCTCAAAGAGGAATGGGGAGAAAATATGTGAAAAGGGCTCAAGGGTTGAGATAAGGACGAGAAAATCACGCAATAATTATTGTAACGGGCAAAACAGACTCAGCATAAGAAGATAGTAAGATTTATTGCTCATTACTAACAAGCTAGAGAAGTGAGAAACAAAGGAAAGAAACCAAAAGCACCTTCCCCCCCATCCACCCTCTTCCACCTCCTCCCCCGAGTGGCGCAGGGGAACGGGGGAATGGGGGTTATGGTCAGTCTACAGCACTTCTTCTCTGCCGCTCCTTCTCGGTCACTCTCGTCCCCTGTGCTGTGGGGTCCCACCCACGGGATGCAGTCCTTGATGAACTGATCCAGCGTGGGCTTCCCACAGGCAGCAGCTCTTCCAGAAATGCTCCAGATATGGGTCCGTACCACGGGGTCCATCCCTCAGGAGCAAACTGCTCCAACCTGGCTCCCCCACAGGCAGCAGCTCCTGCCAGGTCACCTGCTCCTGCGTGGTCTTCTCTCCACGGGCTACAGGTCTGGCCCAGAATCTGCTCCGGCAGGGGTCTTCCACAGGCGGCAGCCTCCGTCGGTGCAGGGCCACCTGCTCCACCGTGGTCTCCTCCACGGGCTGCAGCGTGGAACCCTGCTCCACCGTGGTACTCCATGGGCTGCAGGGGGACATCCTGCTTCACCGTGGTCCTCACCACAGGCCGCAGGGGACTTCTGCTCCAGCGCCTGGAGCACCTCTCCCCCTCCTTCTACACTGACCTTGGTGCCGTTCCTCACTCCCTTCACTCTCCCAGCTGCTGTGTGGCGCGGCGTTTTTTTCCCTGTCTTAAATATGCTGTCACAGAGGCGCAAAACAGCATTGCTTATTGGCTCAGCTCTGGAAAACAATGGGGCCCTTCCCAAACATGGGGCAGCTTCTAGATCTTTCTCACAGAAACCACCGCTATGGCCCCCTGCTACCAAAACCTTGCCACGTAAACCCACTACAGTCAGAAAATAATTCTTGTGTTAAATCTGTGATAACATTAATCACTGATAATCAATCTATTTCTTGCTCAACCTGTGGAGCAGGTTTATTTGGTGTAGCAGAACAAACAAACTTTTAATCCTTTTTTTTTCTTTTTTTTTTTTTTCTTGGATTTTTTTTTCCCATGTTTTCCTACCTGTAGCTGGTGAGGGTTTTGATCTGACCATCTGACCATTCATTATTTCATTAGAATATGGTCATTGAGGGGCCTCATTTGGCCCCTGTGCCAAAATTCTTTTTTAGAGCATGATGATGTAATTTATCAAAATGGTTTGTACTACACGAAGTTTTCACAATCTCAATGTTATAGCCTTCAATTTTTTTAATAGAATTACCTTAGAATTTAGTACCAATCAAGCATTAAGAAAAACATTTGTAAAACATGACTTTTCTTGACAAAGATATTCTCACATTTAGTAACAATTAACTCTGGAAGTAATTGTATGTAGAGCAAAACCATCTTAATTTCAATGTGTAATTCAGTCTACAGGCTTAGGATCTGACTAGCTTGTTTATAAAACCATGGGCCTGGGAAAATGCCAGGAATTCATCTTCTTCTAAGATCTTTCTTTTGTATTTTCCATCCCTCTTCTTTCAATTATTAGAGTGCTGATTGAAGAAGAAAGCCAAACACTTCTTTCCTTCATTAGCAGTGGAAAGAAAATTGAAGTGTCTCTGCTTAACAGCATATTAAAATGAGGAACAAATTGGAGGCAAATGATCCCTTTATTTCCTGAATCTTGAAAGAACAAACACCAGAAAACAAATGCTGCCTTAGCTAGGGGACAGAGTAAAGTAAGCAGTTCACAGGCACAAGATGTGTTTACTAGAGAAGTAACCCAGACTCCTTTGCATCTCAGCTTACCCTTAGCACTGCCTGATGGGTTTTGGGAGATATTTAGCTAGCCTTGACTACATGTGTGGGTGAACGAGAAAACACTTTGTGTTTTAATTTGATCTGAAACTCACCTGTCCTGTGGCAGGAAAGGCGAAATTAAACAAAAACCTTTTTCTACTCTTTGGCTCGTTTGGCAAGGGAAGAAGGTTTGACCACCCAGATCTAAACAGCAGCTGTGCTTGCAGGTACTGGGGGTAGCTGTGAATAGCAGCAGGGGCATGGCAGAGCACAACACATCTCCATGGAAATGCCCAGGCCCAAGGTATACTAAGCATTTGTTTAATCACCTGAATTAACTCCAAGCTCTTTCAACTGTAATTAACATAAATGGTTCCTAGTTTCTCATTTTTAATTCAGCAAATTAAATTAAAAAAAAAAAAAAATTTGCTACACCAGCAAAATTTCTTCTGCTTCTGTTTGTGTGTTAGCCTGTTTACTAATTCCAGGGATGAGATATGCTCAGTCATTCAGCTCTTTTGATATTTGTGGAGAATCTCATATGAATGTTAAAGCAGCATTGTATGCTACCTGAATTCCCACAGTGTACTTGATATTGTGGTTGAATATTTCTGATAAGATACCAACAAGCCAAAAACTAAAAATAAAAATCAACATTCTCTGCCCAAAAGCCAGACTGAACAGAGAATAAGCAACAGTAGAACTGTTAACTGTTTTACTCTGAAACATGCCATAGTTTTGCACAAATTGACGACGTGTTTGTTCTTGATACTGAGGTTAGTTTTACCATTAGATATGAACATAAAATTGTAGCTGATTTCTTTCAACATCAGCACTACACTTACAGGGTGAACTTGGATACTGTCTTATAGAGTATAACATAGTTTTCATGAGAGAAGTGTGCACTAAAGATGTGTAATCATATTCTCATATCTCTTTCAGTTCCCTTTCTATCTCTGTCCATTTTTTTCTACTTTTAGTAATTTCATACCAAGAAGATGTTCTGAAATCAAGAATTAAAGAGTTAAATTCCTGTCCTTTTTTTTTTTTTTTTTTTAAATTTGGGACCATATCTTAAAATCCAGGGCTCAGACCAAGCCCTAAGCCACGTAACAGCTTCCAATTTCCCTCTGCTATCCCAATTCTAACATGTTTCAGGACTTGAACATCAATACCAAAGCACCACTGGGTCAATCCATGAATGTTCAGAGGTTCATAGGAGGCATTCTGCACTTTCTGGCATTGGACTGCTCTCTTTTTCTTTCTCTTTCTCTTCCTGTATCCCTTCTTCTATCTGTTCGAAACTGTTTTCATAATGAAGTCAAATAATGATCTCTAAAGCGGAACAGGGCAGGTGGGGTAGGTTAAAGGTGGGCAGCTTTAGTCAGTTTCAGTACTCAGTTAATTTAAGTATGAATGGACGTGGTTTAGCGGTGGACTTGTAGTGTTTGGTGAATAGTTGGATTTAGTAATCTTGAAGATGTTTTCCAACTTCAGTGATTCTATGATTTTAAGTAGACTGATTTCATTTAAACAACCATCAATCCCAAGCTCAGTTTAGCATTTGCTTAATGCTAGGCACATGAATAACATAAGAGTTGTAAATAGCCTACCGGAATATACTGATGTGCTACATAGCTTGTTTACACGTGCTCATTCCATGTAATGCTGACTCCTGTGGTTTTATTTGGTTTATTTATTCCTTGATGCAGATGTTGAGTGTTTTATGTCTGTACTTGTATTTTTCGTACTATAATAGACAGAGGCAGAAAAGAAGATTGTGGGACACAGTTATTTGAATACATACAATACATACATATAAAAATGTAAATGTCTAATTCACTCACTTTGTCAAAAAAAAAAAAAAATCGTCACCATAGTTACAGAATTACAGTGCTAGATTAATCCAGATACTGAATTGACAGCACTGGTGCCAAAATACACCAATGTATTTTGTTCACAAGCATTTCTAATGGTTTGCTGTTGCTGGATGAAAATATAAAAAATAAAATCTCCTGAAGTCTTTCACAACCTGCCTCCCCCCCCCCCCCCCCCCGAGGATTTTGAGTTTTGAGTAAATTAAGGTTTTATAGTACACTACAGTTTGAATATTTTTTTTCAGATATTTACTATTTTAACTTTCTAATTGTATAAACTCCTGTACTTAAAATTAATTTTCTGAAGTTTGAAGAGTTGGAATAAACTTGTTTGCAAAGAGAACGAGGAATTATTGCTTATGGTACTTGCAAAATAATTTTACATCTATGTTCAACCTGCTTCAACCATTGTAAGTTTCCATCTAGAAACAAAATATTACTGTGATTTTTTTTTTTTTTTTTTTTTTTTTTTCAGTATTTATCTGATTTACCTTGATACAGGACTACGTTTTCAATGTTGTTCATTTTTTTTTCTCCCCACTGCCTTTTGTCCCTATTAACAGGGAACGTGCCACTAATTTTCTCTTTGCAATGTTGGCTGAAACATAAACCTAAAACCATAAACATTATCAGTTGTAATTGAATAATCTAATCTAATTTTAAGATCTAGTTTAATTGTTCTTAATGAGAAATCCACTCAGCTATTCTTGTGCATTATGAGTATAATTACAAAGCCTTGATCTGAAATTGTATTATCTTTTCCACAGAATTTCTAATCTTTATAATTGTTTTTGTTTGTTTGTTTTCTGATTTCCTCTGTCAGTGTGTTTAAATGATTAACATAGGTGGGAAGAAAAAGACTTCTTTCAGCTAGCTTGTGTTAAAAAAAAATAAAATAAACAGACCGATCTGTTCTCACTCCAAGATATTCAGATAAAGCACCCATGGCTGCTCTTCTATGCTAACATAGCTTTATTTGGACTTTATTTGGGTTCATTATGTATCTAAAGTAAATTTTTTGACAAGATTCAAGACACTAACATAGCAAACCATTGTCCTTCCTGCACACGCTAAAGAGACAGGATATATTACATGCAATAAGCCTCTTTGCTGCTTAAACAATATCTTTCCTGGTGCCCATCAACTGGAGTTCAGTGACATCATTTCTTTTGAAGAATAATTCAAGTGGTTTCTTTAGGACGAAAATGCAGAGGCTGGATACACAGCAGGAGTGTGCTGACCTTCTAGTCATCTTTACTGCCAAATTTAGAGTAGGCCCACTGTGCTTCTGCAGCACATCAAAACTGTGAGCGACTGTTTTGCTCAGAGTTATTCTGTGGTTTAAAGGTTGACCTCCTCCTGTTTGATTTCTTGTGCTGCAGGTGGCTCACAGGGATCTAGTGGTCAATGTCCAGCTCTCACCACAGGCAACCGGAGACAATCTGGTTTTTGTTATGTCTGTTAAACAGAAAGATACAAAGCATAGCTGAATAAAATGAAGGGCAAAGTAGGAAGTGAGGAGGGTGGGAGAGAACCATGTACAATGGAAAAAAAAATTATTTCTTTGCTCTGAAATGAAAAGAGGATGTGAATGCTTTGAAAAACTCAGAACACAATACCCTGCCAAAGGAAAGCAGGTTACATCTGAATATTATTTTTCTTTATTGATATCAGTAGGCACATGCTTAAAAAACAAATGCATTCATGTAGGAGATGTAATCAAACAACCATGAAAAAAGAATTATCCTGGAACTAATTTTTTTTTTTTTTTTTTTTTTTTTTTTTTTTTTAATCAGAGTTATTTTGTAAAGAGGAGGGGGCTGAGCATATTTACCACAGCTAATTTTTGGCTATGTTTCTATAGTATACTCAGTTACTGATTTGTAGTATGTTAATAGTTTTCCTTCCCTGAAGGATAAACTCAGCAGGAGTAGTTCATGTATTCATGCAGTTAATTTTATTATTTGTTTATTTAATTACCCATTTTGTTGGTCTTCAGAGGTGGTTGAGCTATAGCAAGCAGTGACACCCTTCACACATCACATTAAGCCTTCAAATGTCTTTGACTTTGGCAAATAATTTTGGGGCTGCTGCTTTAGGGTGAGATCTGGAGATAAAATAGTGCTAAATAAAGGTTCTGAATTTCCATTAGGGACAACATGAAAACACTGTGCAGAAACATGGGGGCTGGGATGCACCTTAACTTAGTGGGAACATCTAGAATCCCACTCCCTTTGAGAAGTTTCTGTTTCTGTCTCTTGATTAGAGTCTGCTGTGTACTGGCAGGGCTTCACGTGGATTTGGGTCAGGAAGGCCATGCATAGGCATATGAAATACTTCTTCAGAGAGCAAATTTAGGGTTGGCAAGGCAGCATGGCTAGTCTGCATACCTCAGAAAACAACTATGCTATGTTGACTATTTTACTCAAACCTGACTCCAGGTTTGGAGTCACAGTTATAAATTTGTGAGATGCAAACTGCCTCAGTATACATTGGGAAGTATAACCAGTTAATCCAGCTACAAGATTTCAAATATCTAAAAACTGATGTTATAAACTGATAGAATAAGTGGTTAAAAAGAGCACAAGGGTTTCAAAAAGGAACATTTTATAAAAAGTTAGACCATGATCTCTGTTTTTTAAGTTTTATCTATTTATTTATTTATTTATGTGCAGTTACAGCATCAGGTGTATTAAGATGTCTTCGGATCTTAACAGGCCCCAGAAGTAATCAGAGCGGAGCCTGTCTAATGCAGTTTGGTAAGTGAATAGGTACAAGCAGGGGTGGGACCAAAAAAAAAAACACAATAAAAAAACAACCACAAAAAAACAAACAACTGTGTGCACAGTGGATGTATGTACACACGTATGCAGTTAAACAAGAACACTGGTTTCAAAGTTTTTGCTGAAGTAACTGTTTCTTCCAGAAGAAAAAGAAGCTGTCCCCTCCCCTCTAGTGTGACTGGGATGTGATTAGGTAGAGGGATGAAACTAGATCTGCATAATGTAACACTGAAGTGTTACATTACATATCTACATATGAAACTAATAAGCTCCAATATTATAACCTTTTTTATTTTGTTTTGTTTTGTCTTTCATCTGAAATTACATGATAGTTTAATCTTTATAGTGTGATTGTTTGTCTTCATGGGTGTAAATCTGATGTGTTGGCTTCTTGGTGGATCTAAGTAAAAGAGATACCTGCTTTGCTCCTTTTCACACAGATTTATGCCATTGTTCACTGACATGAAGGATAATCACTCTCACTGACACTTCTTTTTCTCTTTATTTTTTTGTAACAGTAGAAAACTTATTAGTTGGAAATTAGAAAATCTTAGTAGTTTCAAATCAATATATAAAAGTCTTGTTAAAGGTTAAGGCCAAGTGTCTCTTTCAAAATCATGGTTTTATTTAAATATTTTTATGTTGTTTTATTAAGGAGGTGAACATCTCCAAGTCGATGCAAATGGTGCACTTTATTTTGATAACAGAAATCTGATCTTTCCTTTACTTCAGGCTGAGGATATCACCTGTCAGAAACCAGAAGCATTCATTTAACTCATGTTTGTGTATAAAGAATAAAACTAACATATTCTTTGAACATTTGTCATATACAACCAAAAGAAAACCTGAAAAAAACATGACCCCAAACCATACTTAACCACCATAATAAATTTATGATATGCATGTATCTATAGCTATAAAATCCAAGACAGGAAATAGAATAAAAATAATTTTGTTTGTTTGTTTGTTTGTTTGTTTGTTTTTCCTCTAACAAAGATGCTCTAATTAACCTTCTTACATAAATGTGTCTCCCTACTTAAGAACTAAAGATTTTCCCCCAGCTCTGAGGACTAAAGCATTACCTACCTCTCAGTGAGCATCTTGATAGTGCTTTCAAAATTATATAGCAATATAAAACAAATGAAACTTCCATGTTTATGGTTTATAGGATGTGATTCTAGGGAGAACACTTTTGTTAGGCTATAATGCTGTTTTTGCAGGATAAAAGATGGCTACTCAATTGATTATTTTCCCAAATGCACTGAATTTTATTTACATTGTCATTTTCCATTCCCACAGATATATCAATCTGTGACCAAGTGGGGAACCTAAGCTAAAAACAACATTCCCCCTCCCCCCCCCCCAATAATTCAAGAATGAAGAGGGATGAAGGAGGCTCCCTGTGTGTATGAGAGTGCATTGGATGATATTCTGATCCAAATAAATATTCTCTCCAACTTCAACAGAATCAGTTCTCAAGAGTATTTTAACCTTAGGCTATATATATGTATATGTATATAATATATATATATATTTTATATATATATATATTATATATATATATATAGTATATATATATTATTTTCTGTAGTAGAGGTATAATTACTTTTGTTTGCCATAGAGAGCAGTACACAATATTTTTAGTAGCAGGTTACTAATTTAAAAATTAAATGTACATTACTCAAACCCAACTTATTCCTACCAGAATCAATGTTGCTGGCTGACAAGAAGTATATGATTATTTGAGTGTAATGGTTAGCAAAAAGGATATTTTAAGGGGAAAAGCAAACAGACAAACAAAAAAGCACCAAACCAAAGCAATAAAACCAAACATTTTCTGTTAAAAACTCTCAACTAAAACGTTTTTTTAAAATGCTTAATGGTTTTAAAAGAAAAAGAATAAATTTTTTAATTGACCTTATCTGTTATTATTGCACGAGGCTCTAACAAGTATTAACAGTTGATCAGTATTATTAATTTTTTTGCTTTATTTGAACTGAAAAATATTTTTATTTTTTTAAAGGCTTTTGAATTAAAATAGAAACATTGCTGATATTTCTATTTTAATCACAGTAGCTGAACTGTGATTTTTAGTTACTAAAATATAAAAATAATCAAAAATATATTGTTATAAGTGCGAAACAGTTTATTCATAGCCTGCCCCATTTAGTTTATACTTACTGAAAATTGTGCACTTTTGAAAAATGCAATTATACTAATGGAACAATGAGAAATTATGTAATTCTGTGTTTTTTATATCTAGCTGTTGATTCTGGAAAAGGACTGCATGAGGTGATCCTCACTGCTGCTGCTTTCATTGGCTTCTCTTAAACTTTTAATCATTAACCCTAAGTACTCTTGCTTATGCTTATATTTTAGAGGAATTTGTGACACTCACTTTCACATCATGCACAAATGACAAAATATTGTTTAACAGAGCTTTGTAATTGAACAGTTCATGAGTAAAAAAGAAAAACAACAACAACAACAAAAACTATTCATTAACTCTGAACTTAGATATTAAAGGTTGGAGAATTTCAGGAACTTCCTGTCAATGACTGCTTTAATTGTAGTGTAATTAACATATTAAATGTGAAAAGCATGAGCCTAGGGAAAAGAATTTAGGTTAATCTTTTTATAATAAAGATTAATATACTTACTATTACCAACAGCTGCACGCAGACCAGATTAGGAAAAGAATTTATTAAACATAAAAAGAAAAAAAAAACAAAGCCAAAAACACATTAAACCAAGCCATCCACCCAAACAGCTAACCAAAACATAACAGACAAATTTGATGGTGTTCTACTGAACACGGACCCTATAAAATGTATCTTCAAGAACGTAAGCCACACTATGATGCAGAATAATTAACCACAACTAAGAAATAGTGGAAAACTTGAAAGATATAAAGTGTTCATACAGAACCTATACTTCAGAGAAAAAAGAGAACTCTCAGAACCAAGTACTAATAGAACTAATCTCTACATTTCAAGAAGCAGATTTCCTGAAGCAAATACTTTAAAAGTTGATCTCTAAGTACCTGGAGGACAAAAACAGATTTTTCTAGTACTGATAATGTTCAGCTAACATATTTCTGTGACACATTATCAGCAATTCTGGCTAGGGCAGGTGTAACAGATGACAGTTTAATATAATAATTTATAAAATTCAGTAATCAGTAATTTAATAAGCAGTATAATCTTTCACATATTTTCACAAGCAAGCTATGGAAATACAGTTTAAACGAAACAACTGACTGATGGGTAATCAACTCATTGGAAAACTTGATTTAGTTGGTGGCTGTCTGTGGTCAACTGTTGATTTGGAAGGGTAATAAGAGTGAATTTTGTCCTCAGTCCAGCCCTTGGTCAAAGTCAAGATGTAGGTCAGAATTCATCACTAAAAGAAGTCCACAAACAAGTGTATTTGTGGAATAAAAATATTGTGGTAAAGAATAAGTGCATTGTGAATGCAGTTTACAGGATTACTCATTTACCTGTTTTACCATCGCAGCATAGAGAAAGTAAAAGTTTTCCCAACCAGTTATATCCAGACACTATTCAGCAATGCAGCCACATTTTATTTCAGCTCGGTTTCAGTGTGATTTGAACTTGTTATACTTACCTCACCTCTGCTTGCTCCCAATAGTGTATGCCTGTTCAATGCAGGTAAAATTATGTCCCTTTTGGTTTAGTACAGCAAAGAACATGCAAATCTTCTGTTATATAATGTCTGGAAGATGAACTAATCCAGGCAGAGGAAGAGTGTAACATGAAGACACTTGGATGTTTCTGTAATTCATAAAATTATTTCAATTTTTGGATATCTTCAGTACAGCTTGGAATGCAGAATTAAGACCTATATTTTCTGTTCTATATTTTCCTGTCATAGCATTGGCTAGACAGAAAGCTTATTGTTAATTTTTTTCTTTTCAGGGCTCTGAGAAAACTCAGAACAAAACTGCCCACCAAGCAGTGACTACATATGGTGCTATAAATTCAAAAAATAACATTACTGTTGTCACTTTCTCCTTGTGTAATCTTGTTCACTTGATGCACTTCATCTCTATCAGAAGGATTAGAAATTGGCTTAATTCATTCAAATGTTAATAACCACACTGAACAATTTGCTGGTGGAACATAGCTATTACATATCATATTTTATCTTACAGCTATCACTACATTTTTTTTTTTTTTTTACAACTTGCAACAAATAATTCTGGTACCTTGTGTTCTAGCTTTTTAATTCTGTATAATCTGCCTTTTTGTGTGCTATAGTGTTGTTCATCTAAACCATTAGAATATTCAGTATATATCACAATTGGACTGTTTTCTCTAAGGTAAGAGTTTGGATGGATCAATACTTACTTCAAAATAGTCTCCAAGTTAATCATCATTTCCTTGAAAGATCTGGAACTGTCACCAAAAGCTCATAGGAAGCTGGAGCTTTCTGCTGGGACTGTTCCTGAAACAGGGCTGCTTCCTTGTTGACTTCACAAGTACAGTGCTTTTGAACTAGATGTAGGCTACAGGGAGTGTAGGGGTGTTGCTTTATGATTACCTGACTGAAGCTAATCACAGCAGCCCTGTTGATGCTCAGTACTAGTAAGAAGCCTGGTTTTGGTCATGTTTTTCTGTGTTGGGATATGTCATTGATATATCAGGGGCTATGTAATTATCCAAGTCTAAAGGTGGACACCAGAGTGTGAACTTGTTCTGTTAACCAGTGTATGGTTTACATAAGAATCCAAAATGTCAGAACATATGGAGGCCATGTTCTTTACGTTGTTTTTGAGCTACTGATAATTAACCAGGCCTTCCAGAATGGCAGTCATGCCTATTAGTCTGGTCTTGCTGCTTCATTAGCAGGCAAGCTACTAGTATGTAAATGAGATCTATGATGAATATAGATGAACAGATATGCATATATCTCTATATAATATAGATATACAGCATATATACATAGGTTGCAGCTGGGCTGGGATGCCTTCTTTGTTCTGTGGTGGCAGGGCAGAGAGAATTGCTGGGTCTAGTTGTGCCAGGTAATGTCCTATATACAGGTCACAGATGAACCTGAACTGACCGTCCTTTTCTTGGTGGTATCTATTCAAATCTTCACTGATGAGTGGCATTATGCATGCAAAGATCATTAGGCAGTAGAAACCCATTTTTAATTATAAGAAGGTACATTTGTGCATGATGGACTTGGCATCATGCAAACATGAAGGGACCTTTTAGGAGGGAGGGGAGCCACAAAGGGCAACTAATGGGTCTGAATTTAATTCACTGCTTTGAAAGTTTAACTCTGAACAGAAGCAGGGTACCAAAGCCCTGCAAGGGCAACATGAGAGAAGCCACCCATATCAAAACCATAGTTCATGGAAGATTTTTTTTATTCATCCAGAGATGGGGTGTTACTTAACTTTAGATAATCTATTCTAGCATTTTTAAGACTGTTTGTTGTTGTTGTTCTATCTACAAGAACTAGAAATAACAAATTATTTTTGCTTTTCTGTCATTTTTACATTTTGAAGGGTAGCATCTTCTTTTTATTTTTTCTTTTTTATTATTTCCACTTTTTTTTTTCTTTTTGTCTTTTTTTTTTTTTTTTTTTTTTTTTTTTTTTTTTCTCATGCATTATAAACCCATTAATTTTTTAGGTGTGTTTCTAGGCTTCCAGTCCCCTGTGATGTTCTTCTCCAGACTTTTTACAATTTCTTAATAGTACCCTAATTAGGCCTCAGTCATACAGAGTAGAGAGGAAAGATTTCTTCATGTCTCAGGTGTAGTGTTCTCACATATTTTTTCATAGCATCTTCACTTTAGTTTATATCTAGCTTGAGATCCAGTATAACTTTAGATTCCTTTTAGGTATCTTGCAGCTTTTTTTCCACACAGTACTTCTGCATTTGATATATATGTATATATATATTATTTATGTAATATATATATATTTATATATATATAATAATTTGATAATATATACTAAATAACTGTCCTCACCTGATTGTATGCTTCTATTCTGGGCAATTTCTGAAATTTTTCAAGATTGATTTGAAATCCAACAATACATTATCTCCTATTTTGCAAATTAAACAATATATTTACATCATTAGTACGAGCAGTGGAAGTGTTGGATGAGGAGCAGTTTATGTATTATTTCTCAGTGCATCCTGCTGTTGATGACCACCAATGGCTTACAAAACAGTTTGGCATTCATCTTACAGTAATACTCTTTTGTACAGCATAGGTCACCCACTGTTTCCCTGGAGGAAAGGACCAGCAAACAAAACTGAGTGATCTCTTTCTGTTCTTGTCTTTGCCTGCATGTTGCTTTTGTATTGCTGTGTGAAGGGAGGGTGGTGCTGAAGTTGTGGCTCCTCCTTGAAGACCATGTGCAACTCAGAGAGAGAAGGGAGAAAGAACTCCTGCTGCCCCTCTTGTTGGAGTCTTGTGCACAGTACATCACAGAAAAAATTAGAACTGTTAGATTTTCATCTCCTCGATACTTTCAAGGTACTTTGTTGATCAATCTACATTACATAGGTGGCTGCCATATAAATGAAAGTGTTTGTATGGCACAAGAAAGCAACTTTTGATCTCCTTCCTCTGCTTTTGCACAAACATGGAGCTGTAGTAGTTGCCTTCACCTTGAGAAGAGGAATTCATGCAGGTGGCTCACAGGTTCTGTTTGTCAAAAAAGAACCTGAAAATCATCTGCATTTAGCCTAGCATGACAGTAGGAAACACTGAAGCAACTATCACTGACAGTGAACTAAATCTGTTATACTCTAGGCTGTATTTCCTATGACTGTATATGACAGTTTTCTCAAGATTGTGTCGAAAGCTATAATAAAGCTTTAACATGTAGTCCTTTTGGCTTTTCCCTTTCCACAAGGTCTGTAAATCTGATCACTCACCAAGATTTATTCTAGACAGGTTCATTATGGCAATCACACCTTCATATATAGCTGAAATTCACAGACCAATCTACTGTAGTTCTTGGACTTTAATTGTTAACTTGATTAAAAAGTTGGAAAAAGAGTTACTTTTCGAAAAAAACATTTTTGGGAATATAAAACAAATAACTTGAAAAAAAATAGTAATTTTTCATTCCTATTCATAAGTAGGATAAATCATATGAAATCTTGGGGATAAAGTGTAAGCTGAGGTGATGCAGCTATAGAACTGATTGTATACAGAGGTGATTGGACCAACCTAGGGCCTGGCTGCTATCAGAGAATAAAAAGACTTTAAATTTGAAGAATTTCTATCATACAATTGACCACCAAATTATTTCCATATCTTCCATCATTTCTGACCACCTAATCAATCTTCATGTTTGTGAAAGACAGCTATGCCTATTTTTTGTTTAATCTGCTTGTCTGATTATGCATTTTGTCTGTGATAACAAAGAGTTAATTTTTACTGCTGATATTTAAAAAGTAGCAGAAAAAAAAAAAAAAAAAAAGTACAAATGTTTCTAATAGGAATATGTTTACCAATACTTAAAAGAACAGATGTTGCTCCCTTTGGAACTTATTTCTCAGCAAGCTGAACTCATTCCCACTTCAGCAAAAAAGAGGAGGGAATCCAGGTGAGAAAGCAAAGCCAAATCCTTTGATATAGATAAACATAGAGCCGCTGAAGCATAGAGAGAGCGACAACATCAGAATACAGATTGCCTCATTCTTCCCTCCCCCAAAAGTGAATTCCTGTTTTGTGCTGTTTCCTAATGCACTAAATAAGAGGAAAGAACCTTGTGGCAAGTTAATGGTGCAGCTCTCATAAATCCTGGCACAAAAGTAATCCCACAGGAACAGCTTTTCCCTGACAAAATGGAGAGATTCAAGGACGCTCCCAGATTTCAGAAATGTTGCTAGAAAGTTTTCTATCAATTATAAGAGGCCACAATATTTGGCAGCTGTATAAAATGTTACAATAGAGATTTAAAAGTTATTTCATATTATTATTTTATTTTTCAAGTAACTAACAAGAATGTGATAACAAGAGGAGATGATAGATCTTTCATGACTGTGACAGGAATTCTGTCCCAAGAAATGGGAGGTATGATTTTTGTAGATGATTTTGAACTGAGATTTTAATTCAAGTAGCAAATATAGTTTTAGTTGCTACCTGGACGGAGCTGGCAAGTTGTCAGGAAACTAGCTGTCAGGAAACTAGTTGTTAGGAAACATTAGTTATGCAAAATTTGTTGTATTTAACTCCTGCTGGCAGCAGACCTTCTGCAAGGGATTTAGGAATATATCTCTCTGTTGCAAATCAAATTTTGAAGACTTACAGAAAATCATTTACTATAGGTACTGTGCTCCTAGAAGCATAGTCATTTCCCTGTTACAGCGGTAAAATAGTCCTTGACATCTGGATTCGTTGGCTAGGAACTTTATAGATAATGGAGAGTTTTTGTTTTGTTTTGTTTTGTTTTGTTTTGTTTTGTTTTGTTTTATTTTATTTTATTTTATTTTATTTTATTTTATTTTATTTTATTTTATTTTATTTTATTTTATTTTATATTTGCTCCAGCACAGGTCCCCCACAGGTGGGCTGCAGCTCCAGCCCAGGGCCTGCTCCTGTGGGGGCTCTCCATGGGCTGCAGCCTCCTCCAGGCCACATCCACCTGCTCCACGAGGGGCTCCTCCACAGGCTGCAGCATGGAGATCTGCTCCATGTGGGACCCATGGGCTGCAGGGGAACATCCCGCTCCACCAGGCCACAGGGGAACTTCTGCTCTGGTGCCTGGAGCACCTTCTGCCCTCCTTCTGTACTGACACTGGTCTCTGCCCACACCTTTTCTGTTTTATTTCAGCTGCCACACTTAACTGTATCCAAACTGTGCCCTTGATACAATGGTTTTACCTTTTTAATTCCTCCAGAAAGAGCTCTAGTATTTTAGATTTTTCTTTAATAAGATTCTTATCCAGGTCATTGTGATTTTATGTTTTCTACTGTTTTCTAGTTGGCACACCTTTTGTTCTAGAAAATGCATCAGTTGAGATTTTGAATCTTAAAACCTTTTTTGTAGGTTATACTTTTTTTTTTTTTTTTTTTTCCCTTCTGTCTCAGTCACATAGCACATCACACATACGTTTTTTGCATATGCATTTCTGAGAAGCCTGAGTGACTTCAGTGTCTATGGAAATACTGTTTTTTTTTTTTTTTTTTTTTTTTTTTTTTTTTTTTTTTTTTTTTCTGGTTACAGCCATGCCTGTGTAGGCAGAGAGCAAGTTTGCTTCTCACTTCATTTGTGCCCCTTTGAGAATGTGGTAGAGCTACCCAGAGGTGTTTAGCCTGATGAACGAGAGCTGCTGTGAAATCTGTAGACCTCTTCCCACTGGAAGAAAGAAGTTGGTTATCTCTGAAAGATGTAATCCTTATCTTTCAGGTTGTCTCATTAACTCAGTGCTCCCCTAATGACATTTCCTCATCCTTCTGCTCCAGCTCTTGGTAGAAATTGCCTCCTCTGTTTCTGACTCTTGTGAAAGTTTGTGTTCCTTTTCATCCACTGGGACATAGAGCACATTTGGAAATGTATCAACATCACTCACTCAACTTTCCCTCTGTCCACTCTATTCAATTAGTACTTCCTTATAAGCTTTCAGTGTTTATTATTAATTATTAATTCTTCTTCTTATTATTATTACTTCTGAAACATTTCATGATTGTGAAACAGTGTCACTGAACTAAACAGTAAAACAAGTCATGTTATCCTTCAGGGACCTTCTTGAAAAATCCAGATTTATTGCATTGTTCCTATAAACTGCCATGCAACAATATGAATGAATATTGACACAGCCTGTTATACTTTTAAAACACTAAAAAAGCATTCATAATTCACTTTGAATCCTAGGAATTGATATATATAATGTTTTCATTACATTCTTTCACTCCTTCTCTATCATGCATGCTTTCCATATTTTTACAATATAAAATATTAGTGTTCTCTAGACTGAATCCTTGGGATATTTCCCAGAGTGTTTACATCACACTGAGTGCCAAAGTTGACATTATTGACTGCTACTCAAAACCTCATCTTTTTTTTACACTATTACAGTGGGCAGGAGAGGATCTGTCCCTGATATGTTTGTATAGTAATTCATCTGGAAGAGTCATTCAGAAAATGAAAGCACATTGGCTAGAGAGCTTTGATTTAACTGGTATTTGAAAAGAAAGTTGTGACCAAGTGTTTTTTTGTTGTTGTTGTTGTTGTTGCGTTGGAGCACTCAGGTGCATTTTGGAAGACCTCTTATTCCACGGTTTGCCTCCTTAAAAGCTGGGCAAAGCTTATTTCAGGAAGGAAAACATAATTTATTTACTTGTTTCAAGCTCTTGCTGGTTTGCTATCTAATTAAGCTTCAATCTATTTTTTTCCTTTGTACTTAATCATATATTTTAATCAGGACTTCACAGAAATTTTGGGTCATGCTGTTTCATCCTTTCATGTATCTTCCTCACAAGAGAATGTTACTTCACTGCAGCACACTAAAATGTGTCTCATTAACCTGTTTTATGTAATGTTTGGCATTCAGAAGTAGTAGCAGTTTCAAATTTTGAAACTCTGCCAAAACATTGAAGCTTAGATGTACAAAGTTGGGTTTCTCAATCTGTAGCTGAAATTTCTAGATCAAAGCAACCTCATTTATAGTAAGTTCAGAGTCTCTATTAATCAAGGTAATAAAAATCTTGTCTTTCCCTTGTAGCAAGTAGGTAGTTTGTACTTTCTGATAAAGTCAGAGCACTAACTGTTTTGAATTATTTATGAGGAGACTTGTTGAATATTTTTAATTTTTAAAATACAAAAATGCTATGTCAGTGTTGTGTTTAAGTTAAAAAATTCAACTCACTGTTGAGAAATTATTATTGGTTTTGATGTAAGTAAACAGCAGTAGGCATGGGAGGGATGTTTACCTACATTACATACTGCATTTGTCTTTGCACTGCATTTCTCTTATTTACATATATCACATATATCTCTTATTCTGAATGCCTGCTAAGATCATGAATAGTCTATTAACAGATCATGAATAGTCTATTAACAGATGACTTTGCTGTACAGCCTCCACAAAATATCATTTTTAAACCCTGAATACAGCTTCTGAAAAATGTTTTCTGCATTCTCCAAAGTCTTTATCACAAGGGACCTCAGCCAGACTGCCACTTTGACCTATCATGTTGTGGTGGTTTTACCTGTCAGGGCAGCTGGACTCCACCACAACCATTCACTTACTCCACCTCCTCAAAAGGAAAGGTCTCAACGTTTGAGATAAGGACAGGGACATCACTCACCAGTTATCATCACAGGCAAAACAGACTCAGCATAGGTAGATTAATATAATTCATTACCTATTACTAACAAGCTAGAGCTGTGAGAAACTAAAAGCAAACTAAAAGCACTTTCTCCCCATCCACCCTCTTCTGTGCCACCCCCAGGCAGTACAGGGCAACGGGGGCTGCAGTCAGTCCCTGACGCTTCATCTCCGCCACTCCTTCATGGTCACTCTCTGCCCCTGCTCCATGTGGAGTCCCTCCCATGGGATGCTGACCCATGGGCTGCAGGGGGACAACCTACTTCACCAGGGGCCTCTCCACAGGCCTCAGGGCCTCCTTCTGCTCCAAGCCTGGAGAACTTCCTGCCCTCCTTCTGCAGTGACCTTGAGGTCTGCAGGGCTGATTCTCACTCCTCACTCTCCCAGCTGCTGATGTGCAGCCATTTTTTCCCCCTTAATTATATCACAGAGGCACAGACAACACTGCTTGTTAGTTTGACTCTGGCCAGCAGCCATTCCCTTTTGGAGCTGGCTGGAACTGTCTCTGATCTGACATGGGCCTGCTTCTGGACTCTTCTCACAGAAGCCACCCCTGCAGCTCCCCCACTACCAAAACCTTGCCATGTAAACCCAATACACCTGTTCTGGTCCTTTTCACTTACATAGTTTTCCCTAGCAAAATGAAAAGTTTACATAAATTTTAGGACTAACTGGTAAGAGTAAAAATTGAAAGTGATTTATCTGTTGACCTTTCCAAAAGGGAAATGACAAAGTAGTGAGAGACTTACACTACTCCTGCATCTTATCAAACATGCTGCTGCTAAGATTGCCCAGGTCTCAGATCAACAAGGGAAACACTGTGTCTGACGGAACAACTGTCTGAGGATGTGAAGTGAATTTGTACAACAGAGCTCAAAGTTATTGGGAGACAAAGATATGTAAAACGATTGAAGTGGGTTTGATGTCACTAGGAAGGCTGTGTCATTTTTCCCTATTATCAGAGGCAGTAATTACAGTAACAGTAACAGGCAATGAGCATGGATGTTAAATTCTAGATAGAGGACAAGATGTAAGCCACTTTTTAAAGGAATCTTTTAGGATTAAGATTTCAAATGATATTTGGAGGAAAACTTTTAATGTGTATATTCCATTTTAGCTAGAGAGCGAACCTAAGAACCTGTATGGTGTTAGTATAGAAAGTAAATGTCTTTTTTAACTTGACAGTAGGGAACATTAAACAGAAGTCCCCAATAATGATTTTGTTTGGAAATGATCCGTAGTTGTGAATACCTTGGGCCATGTTTTCTCCTCCAGTTGATTCCAGCTCTAGCTGCCTATCATCATCACAAATATTTTTTCATGTCCATTCTGTCATTCCCTTGCTTGATAAAAGTAGAAAGTAGCAAAAACCAAAAATGAACAAACAAACCATCAAACAAACAATAACATACATTTTATTGGGCTATCAAAATATGGTGCTTAACAACGACCAGTGTAGCTTTTCAGAAAACTTATATAGAAACATTTTTGTGCTTTCAGATCTTTTTCATCTTCTGAAACCACCTGAAATGCAAAATATTTAATAAAAAATTAATGTAAAATTACCATAAACAAAACAGAAAATGCTTAACATTTACCTTTCCCATGCAGCTCTGATAAAACTGAAATAGGTTTCTCCACATAGCTCATTACTGCCTATCAGAAATTCCTTAACCAGTGCCTTTCTGTTTGCATGAATGAGCATATTAAAATCATGTGGTAGAGGTATACTTCAAGTGATTAGATAGAGAAAATGATATTAGGTTTGCTTTGTTTATCAGTTTATAAATCACTGATGTCATTAATAATCTCAGGAGAAACAAATTTAGAAAGCTTTTAACAAGTGCATTTTGGCTATTTGGCTAGAAAGTGGCTGCATTTGCAATTCTAACAGTACAGAACATTAACAGCAGGCTGTGATCATATTTCTGTCCTGCTGTAGCAATAGCTTTACAGCCAGAGCTTAAAAGTAAACATTTCAGGGTAAATATTATTTTCTTAGTATTATTTGGAGTAAAAACAGCCTTCATGCCCTGTGTGGCAGTTTTAATTCCAGCATCTCAATCCCAGATTTTCTTCTTTAAAACAACAGTTAGTGAGAAAAGTATTTTGTAAAAACTCTTTTTTTTTTTTTTTTTTTTAATTTTATTTTCTCTCAATTAGAACACTTCTGTGGCTATATATATATATATTTAAATAAAAGATGATTCACTGTTCATCTTGAAACTGTTTTTCTCCTACTATTCAGTGAAATTCTGGATGTATCTTACTTTTTTCTTTTTTTAATCACACCTTTTGTGACTTGTCATTGCTAGTGACTAAGAAGGAAGCAGAATGTTTAACACCTCTAGAGCACAACAGGGATGAAAACAGGTGAGGATATTACATTTAGTGGATTTGCTGAATTCTTCTATGCATCAAGCAAAACACTAAACTGCAAAGAATCATCAGAACACTTATTGCCTCAAAAATTTCAGCTTTTCTAAATGTAAGTTCCTGATTACTATTTTAATCAGCAAGATCACATATGTGATTTAACTGGATTCCAGGCTCAAGTCTATGAAGGCTGTGTTAGCATTAGAAGCCCTTTTCTGAAAAGATGACAGTGAAGGGCAGGAGATATAACAGGGTGAAGACAGGAACAGTCAGATATAACAGAAGTGCATCCATCCATCCAAAGTACTTACAAAAGATATTTGTTTTGAAAGAAAAGTTTTTTTTTTCCTTTTATTTATTTATTTTTTTTTTTCAGGGCCAGTATTTTAAGAAGATTTAAGAAATAAAATTTATTTATTTCCTAAAACAAGGACATCAGTAAAATTAAAATGGGGAGGGGGATTATGATTTTTACAGTGGTCAGAACAGGAGATAGGAAAATGGATGCTGTGGATTTTAGGGCTTTATGGCTCAAGCATGTTGTGAAATTGTTATGATCTCCTCTCAGACAGATCAGTCAATGTTGGTGAGATGCCTTCAAATCTTCAGGTGAAACACTAAATATTTTCATTATTCTCCTTTTTATATCCAAAATAATAAGACTCATGTAGTTAACATGTAATAGTTTTGATATTTTCCCTCCACTGAACAGAATACAACTGTATTAATAAAAGAAATCCACAGGGAAACAATTCAGCAACTATCAGCAGTTCCTTTATCAAAAATATCAGCTTCTCATTATGCAGAGATAAATTATGAAAGTAAGCAGAGTACCCAGTAACAATTTGAAGCCAACATTAATCAAAAGAAATTTTACATTTCCTCTGAATTTTATCCAGCTGTGCTCAGTTTCAGGACTGAAAAAAAAGAACAAAATAATAGTGTACTCAGCAAACCAACTCACAACATTGTCTACTCTTATTTTCAAAAGGCAGAATGACAGAAATAAAGTCATTTAAAGTCTAACTTGCAGGTTTTTGAACTTCACAGTCTGGAGTTGCCAGTTGTATCTTATCTTAAAATATTAATCCAGGGGTGTGAGGTTTGTCATTATTGATAAGAAATCATTAATTTAAACACAGGATACAATAAATTGTTTTCTCCACATGGTGAATTGTGCACTGTTAGATTCATGCTGAGGGACAAAGATTGACCAACTCAAATGCCCAAGTCACTGAATAATACTCCCAGATCCTCATCATCCTGAACACTCCTGCCACAGCATCATGCATATGCATCATGCTCCATGTCTTTTCAGGACTGAAGCTGTGTTTCCAGCTTTGCAGAGATTGATTTACACCTAACCCATATATTCAGGTTTCTAGAGGAAAAAGATAAGACAAAAAGTTGAGCCTCTGTCATCAGTTTTATAAAACTATCATTACACAATAAGAAAAACCTCACTGAAATAAATACCTTCAGAAAGCTTTCTGAAAATTTTACTGCATTTTTGCTCCTCTCAAACTCTTTGTGTGCCTTTAAGCTGCTTTCCTCATGACATAACTATCAAGTCCTCTCTTTTCCTATATTTTTCAAGCTCTTTTATACCATTTTATTGAAAAGATACAGCAAGCAACCAAAAGGCAGGAAGCAAAGAAAATTACAATGTATGTTTCCACTATTCATATATTTTTCTCGATTACCTGCTTCATCTAGTTTTATCTTTTTTTTTTTTTTTTTTTTTTTGTGGGAAGGGGATGTGTGTTTTACATATTGCTTACTGCACTGCAGTTTATTTTGCTAGTCACTGCTATAAGAAACAGAATGCTTTATATTATCAGCAGTTTAGTGCTCTTCTGATGGGGAAAAAATGAACAGGATTTTTATAGAAACATGAGTTTCTTCTAATACTCTGAGTATCTGTATCTTCTAATCAAATGATGTTGATTGATAATCAAGGAGTTCTGCACAAAGGGCAAATATCTGCCTGGCTTGTATACCACAATTTTCATGTTTTTACAAGCTTTACTACGCTTAGTTCCATAAAGTCATTTTTCTAATATTTATTCCTGTTTTTATATCTGAGTGCTGGTATCCCTACAATTTTACCTGTTTTTGTCTATGTTGCAGTGTTTTGGGATGCTACTGATTTTAAACATGGGAATACCTACTGAGTGAGGGAATGCAAGACTTTTCTGCTTTGGTTTCTGTGAACCAGCCTACTAGCTGCTGACAGTACTTGTTGAATCAGCCTGTGGCTTAAATCCAGAAATGAACTATAATGTAAGATCATAGTTATGGACTCAGAAAAAAAAAAAAAGTTACTGCATTGACAACTGTAATCAAAGCTTTTTCTAGTTCTCTCAGAGGTAGAAATCCCTAGGTGGCAATCAAAGATTTCATGGATAGAAATTTACAGGCTGAATGCACAATGGGCTCCAGCCAATTAAAAAGAAAAAAAAAAGAAAAAAAAAAGACAAAAGCTACTACAAGCAGAATACTCTCTTGGTTAAGGACGTGATATATTAGATTAGTTTTCTGCAGTCTAATTTAAAACATCTCCTCCCTCAGACAACCTAACCTCATCCTTCTAAGTCCAAAACCAAAATAGATTGCAAATAAAATCTATATAAGCATTATATATACAACATTTTCCATGCAGAATATTAGATTGCATATATATATAAATATTATATATATTATATATACAATATATATATATATATAATATATATATATATATTATATATATATTATATGTATGGTCATGTACTTGTTTCTTCCATTACAGATTTTTTAATTGGTTAGGAGATCAAGCACAACGGCACTTAACTTTTTAATGGCCAAAGCAAATATGACACAAGGTCAGTGTTGTTTTAGACAGGGATAGTTTTCTTCACCAAAAATAAATAAAATAAAATAAAATAAAATAAAATAAAATAAAATAAAATAAAATAAAATAAAATAAAATAAAATAAAATAAAATAAAATAAAATAAAATAAAAAATAGAAGAAAGGTTGAATTACCTTTCTGGTAAAAATATATAATTCTTCTTGCTGTGCAGCACACATAATGATTCTTAGTGCCCCAAATTCTTAGCAATGTCTGCTGAAGCATTGCAGTTAGAGACCCTGTCTGACAGCTGTAACTAGGTTTATACATAAGAACAACTTCCTGATATGTTGCGGAGCAATGTTAAGATTAAGATTCTCATTTTATCTGTGTAAATTTTGGAAGATTATGCTACTGGAACCTAGTTGAAGTACAGGGTGATAATTGCACAGTGCTCAGTTTGCTTCGCCCAACATGGAATATTTGAAAATGGAAATACTCCTGTGGAGGAACACACACATTTCCTTCTGGAATCTGCCTAGGGATAAGATGACAATGCTCTGAAGGTCAAAACACTGGAACCCCTCAGTGAAATTGTTCTTGTACAGTTTTAAAATAATGAAATATTGGCAGGCATCTTTGATCTGTTAATACGAGGTTGGAGCAGATCCATCTGATAGACAAAGTTGATGGACTTCCCATTTCTGTCTCTCCCTGTGGTGGTTTTACCCATCTGGGCAGCTGAACACCACAACCACTCACTCACTCCACCTCCTCAAAGGGGAAGGGGGAGAATATACAAATACAAGGGTTCAAGGTTTGAGAGAAGGACGGGAAGATCACTCACCAGTTATCATCACAGGCAAAACAGACTCAGCATAGGAAGATTAATATAATTTATTATATATTTTATATAGTTTATATAAATTTATATATTTATATAATTTATTAGCTGTGAGAAACTAAAAGCAAACTAAAAGCACCTTCTTTCCATCCATCCTCTTCTACGTTCTCCCCCCTGAGCAGCACAGGGGAATGGGGAATGGGGGCTGTGGTCAGTTCCTAATGCTTTGTCTCCACCACTTCTTCATGGTCACTCTCTGCACCTGCTCCATGTGGGGTCCCTCCCATGCGATGCCATCCTTCCCAAAATGATCCTGTGGGGGCCCCCCACAGGCAACAGCTTTTCAAGAAATGCTCCCACATGGGTCCAACATGGGGTATGAAGTAAAGTGCTGGAAATTACGTGTGTGTAGGCTCAGTACATATGAAGATGAATGGGGGTAGAAGAGAAGTATGGCATCAGTGATTTGTTTTATGACCACTGTGAATATACTGTAGAAATACATTGCAGAAATACTCCATTAGTAAATCTGATACCACATTTAGATACAAGCTTGTTGGGAATGGCAGGGGACAAAGCAAGAGAGAGAGACCACTTAAATCTTACTGTTGTCCTGACTAATGGTTCAGAAATTATGTGATATTTGATGTAATTTTGCTACTTTTTTTGAATGCGAATAACTTAAATTATTTGAATAGTTTTTGAAGGTCACTGTTCCTGTTGGACTATTAAGGCAATGAGAGAGAAAGTGGGCTTTTTTCTGCCCACTTTCTTCTTTCCCTATATTTCTCACCAATGGGTCTGCCATCTAGATATTCATCTCCCTTGTGATCACCTTGAGCTGATGTAAGCATCTCAGGAGAATTTCTGCCATCATTATGACTTTTCTGGAAACAGATTTGTTTGATTATATAGGTGTACATCTACAAAATAGCATGAGAGAAGACCCAGGAAACTACAGACTGGTTAGTCTAACCTCAGTCCCTGGAAATTATATAGAGAAAATTGTCCTATGGAATGCTGTAATGTATTTAAAGAACAAAGGTATTATCAGGCATAGTCAACAAGGGAAAGTCTTGCCTTAGTAATTTGATCTCCTTCTATGATAAGGTCATCCTCTTGGGAAAGGCAAAAATTGTCAGATATAATCTTTCTGGATTTTAATAATGCCTTTGATACTGTCCCTTACAGCATCCTATAGTCCAGAGACATGTGGGATATGTAAGATAAACAGGTTCACACTATGCTGGGTGATGAATTAGCTCAATGGTAGAGCTCAGAGTGTTGTAGTGAATGGGTCCACAGCTGGATGACGGATGGTTGCTAGAGGTTTTCCCCGGTGATCAATTCTAAGGCCAATCCTACTTAACATTATTATAAATCATCTGGATAAAGGAATGGAGTGCATCCTCAGCAATTTCAATGGTGATACTAAACAGGGAGGTGCTGGTGACTCCCTGGAGGGATGAGACCTTTCAGAGGGAAATACATAGATTAGAGCACTGAGTGATCATCAACAACATGAAGTTCAACAAAGAAAAATGCCAGGTTCCACACTTGTGTAATGGTGTAATGCTGGACGCAGGTAAAGACCAGGAGGGAAGTAGTTGGAGAGCAGCTCAGCAGAAAGGGACTTGGGGGTCCTGGTTTACAGCAGGCTGAACATGAAACAGGAGAATGCCCTGGCAGCCGAGGTCAAAATGCATTTTGAGGTACCTTGAACACAGCATAGCTAGCCAGTCAAAAGAGATGATTTTCCCACTATATTTAGCATTGGTATGGCCTCACCTATATTGTGAGTTCTGGGCTCCACAATATAAAACAAACAAACAAATAAATAAATAAATAAAGTAATTTAAAGCATCCATAGGAGGGCAACAAAGCTGATAAAAGGGTTGGAAGATGTCCTGTGAGGACAAGCTGAGGACACTTGGGTGGTCTAGTTTGGATAAAAGAAGCTTTTTCTCCTCCCCTCCCCTCCCCTCCCCTCCCCTCCCCTCCCCTCCCCTCCCCTCCCCTCCCCTCCCCTCCCCTCCCCTCCCCTCCCCTCCCCTCCCCTCCCCTCCCCTCCCCTCCCCTCCCCTCCCCTCCCCTCCCCTCCCCTCCCCTCCCCTCCCCTCCCCTCCCCTCCCCTCCCCTCCCTTCCCCTCCCCTCCCCTCCCCTCCCCTCCCCTCCCCTCCCCTCCCCTCCCTTCCCTTCTCCGCTTTCATTTCCACAGTTTTGGGCTGGTTATAGGCACTTAGGTAATCAGCTTTGTGCACGTACAGTGGCAGAAGTTCGGGCATCTAAGGAAAGTTTGGCAGCTCTGATATCCTGAGTGCTAAGTGGGTTACAGTAGATTTTTTTATGTCTTTCTACTGAACTGAGGGGCTCAAAATTTACTTAAGCTGCACACAAGATGCTTCAGTGCTGTTTTATACCTCATACATAATCCACATAAGATCTTTCTTGATATGAAATTAAAAATTGAAGTTATATTATTCCCACACAGTTCTAGCTATGCAAACAGCTGCTTAGCATGTCTGTGCTAACATGGTTAGTTATATGTTTAGCCCTGAATAGAAGAGATGGCTACAACATCCTAATATCTTGTAGCACATTAGAACTAGCAGAAAGAAAAACTATTTGTTTGAAAACAAAAGACTTATATTAGAGAAAAATACACTACTAAAAATGAAGTGATGTATTAGTCATGAATAACTTGAATAATCATGAATAACTTAATAACTTATAACCTCTGGTTTGTTCCTTAAAAAAGTAATCAGTATCTACTACTATTTTACAGTGTGACAGATAAATATTAAGGAAAAATGACCATATTTGCTAAGGTTGCAAATATATTTCTATATTAATATTTTGTGTGTTTTTTTTTTTTTTTTTTTTTTTCCACTTGAGTTGGTTTTAAATACACTAGGTTTTATCTATCTTACGAAGCTAAATTATCCTATGAATGATCATTTTGTTTCACAGTGACTAAAAGGTATCCTCCATTCTTCTAATTCCTGTACAACAAAATATTGTCCAAGATTTCATCTGGAAGATTTTTCTCACATAGAATCACTGAAGTGGCTGTAAACTTTGAGAAGCATGATCAATATAATGCTAATTTTATTCTATGCAGTGCTTTGGGAACAGTGAAAATTACTTCTAATTGTGTGATTTAAATAAATCAAACTGGGTTTTGCCTTTTTTTTTCTTTTTTTTTTTTTTTTTTTTTTTGCATGTGTCTCACTAAGTGTCACACCATACAGTATTTGTTCAAATAGAAATGAAGTGTGAAAGATATTAGAAAAAAAGATAAATCAAAAACCAAGCAAACAGAAAAGACAGCTGAGAAAAATTAGGTGCAGAGGAAGAAAAGGTTAAAATATATCTGAAGTAAATAAGAAGAAAACATAAGAATGCTGAGTGCAGGTGCAAGACCTCAAATGAGGAAAAGGACAGCCAAAACTGAGAAGAATTTGGTGATGAGTTTTATGTTCATAAACACGAGTTTATGTTCATATGCTTAAAGTGTTTTGACTTGTTTTTCATTCTTTCATGTCCCCTTATTCCTAATGATTGATTTAATGTTGTCAACATTTAAAACAAAACAAAACAAAACAAGAAAAAAGAAAGTTTTCCTATTGATGGTAAATTATTTATGAAAGTCAAACAGGTGTTTTCTTTGATGTTGTTGTTATTGATGTTGGTTTTATTTATTTGTTTGTTTTATTTTGCTTTGTTTTCCCTCCTTTTTTTTTTTTTTTCAGATTTGGAAATAATTCATAGTTTATGTTTCTAATATTTGTTCCTTTGGTTCCCTAGTTACTAAAAGATACTGGTCAAAAGCCCTGGGGGAATTCCTGCCCAGGCAGTTCCCAGACTTAGTGGATATTTACTATCTTTCTAAAAAGAGCTAGGATTGAGCTTCTTATCAAGAAATCCATGGTAAGGGAAGACTTTTCCTAATTTAACAAAGCACAGAAATGTTTTCAATAGTTTTAAAGATTTTAATGCCTTACAAAAACCTAAGGAAACTTAGGCACATACATAAAGTTTCAGAAATCCTTAAACAATTTGATATATGATCAAAAATAAAATAATAAAAAAACCCATAAGCATATTCTAAATTTAGTTCTGTTACTGTTGGCATTTTGGGACTTACTGCAATAAAAATTTATGCCTGCATCTTTAGCTTGATCCTTAAAAATGCTAGGATCAGAGGTGAACAGTGGAGAACACAGAGCACCATATGGTCCATCAAAGCATGCTGGATGAGCAATGCTTTTATTCTGAAAAATGAAACATTAAGGATTCATACAGCTTGGGATAGCTAATATGTCCTTAGGGTTCTGTTGTCCTGTCAATATGTACATGTTATTCCTGTTAATGCTAATGGAAAGCAAGCAAATATATTGAGATGAGACTAAATGTTTGAAAAACAGTAGCATTTTAATTTTAAGTCCACTTCAAACTTAAATTATTTAAAGAATATTTAGCGAATGTTCTGAAGGCAAAAATATATGTTTTCAGCCCTTGCTTTCTGCTGTTTTACATGTTTTATTTTAGGCTTTATTTTAGGCTTTATTTTATTCTAATGTTCAAAAATTCAGTGTCAAATCTCTGTAAGTGAAGGAAGCATTATTCTTCTTATGTGTAGCAAATGGAAGGATGAGGGGATGGTATTCCAAAGAACATCCTGTAGTGAAGGTTTTAAGGAAATAAGTTGTTGCAGAGCAGTGCTTACACCAAGCTAAGGACTTTTTAGCTTCTCACTCTGTCCTGCCAGTGGGCAGACTAGGGGTGCAGCAAGAGCTGGGAGGGGATAAACCCAGAACAGCTGACTCAAACTGGCCAAAAGAGTATTCCATAACATCTGACGTCACGCTAAACAATAGATAGGGGTGGCTAGCCGGTGTGGGAGGGTGGGACTGCTCAGGGATAGGCTGGGCATTGGTCAGTGGGTGGTGAGCAATTGCATTGTGCATCACTTGTTTCGTACACACGATTAGTAGTACTACTATTATCATAATTATTGTTGTTGTTATTATTATTATTATTATTATTATTATTATTATGTCTTTATCTCAACTCACAGGCTTCACTTTCCCGTTTCTCTCCCCCATCCCAGAAAGGGGGGGGGAGGGTGAGTGAATGGCTGTGTGGTGTTTAGCTGCCGGCTGGGTTAAACCGGGTTAAACCGGGTTAAACCAAACAAAAAAAACAAACACAACTAAGTGGTACGGTTTTCTTAAAGAAAGTATTCCCAGTAGAAACGGGTTTGATGAAGAACTGGCAAAAACTATTTAAACATTGTAATATTCCTTAAAGGAGAAGCTAAAGTAGCTAGATGCCCTTGGGTTTAAGGAGGCTAGCAGTCTGCTGCTGTTCTGACATTCATTCATTATATTCAGAAACTCAAAGCTCAGATGGAAAATTAATTTATTTATCACATTTTGATTGTAAACCATGGCATCATAGCAAGATACCACTTCTCTGCTTGTATGTGATAACTGTTAATGTAAAATTCTGTAATGTACCATAATCCTATTTTATTGCATAACAAATTGAAGAGCACTATTTTCACATAAGAGCATAAAAACATGCTGTTATCATGGAATAACTGATATGAGGAAACTCGTGAAGCAAAATTGACATGTTCATGCCTCTTTACCCTCTGTGACTGTTTCATGTCTGTTAGAGGGGGTAATAGTACTTTAAACTCTTCAGAATAACTATTACAATCTCTTAATTTATAAAATGCTGTACTTTGGTGACTCCTATCAGAGAGCAAGGGGAATCAGATTTACCTTATTGAATTGGCATGTTTCTTGCAGATATCTAGAACCCATCATGTTAGGTTTTGATGAACAACACTATAAAAATTACCATAAAATCCATGGCTGTTTAGCCAAGTAGTTTTTGATGCTGATAGACTTGAAGAACTTATCCTTCAATCTCCAGGCCAGCCTTATCTCTGTGAAATAACTTCTTCAGGCTTCCAAACTGCAAGGAGACAAGCTGCATCCATCAACTGTGCAGTGATGGGTAGAAAAAAAAACATTTTCTTTTCTCTCCAGAACACAGAATAGTTGATCATCATTTTAGTTACTCAAGTGGGCAGTTAAATTTGTTACTATTACTTCACGTAATGTAATAAAACTACTGGAAGAAGCATGAATGAAATTTAGGCTTATTTGTGATGTTGCCTACACAGACCTCTCAGGAAACACCAGTGGTAGGAAGAGTAGAGCTTTTCTCATAAATACCCTGGAATAGATTCCCTGTAAAACGTTTGCACCATCTGTCTCTTTAGACTGTGGCCTTAAATTTGTTAGAAGTGACAGTAAAGATTCATTTTTAACAAATACTTTTTTTTTAGGTCTCAATAATTACAAAATAATCTTTACTAAGGAATTATTTGTGAACTTGGTCAATGGGAAACACCAAGTCTTAGAGGGTGTACATACTTCAAATGCATCTGTGGACATATGTTTCATCCATAAATGTCTAAAACGTAAGAGTAGCTGTTAATTAAATGGACCACTTTAAAATATAGTTGGCTGACCTAATAATAAACCATGAACAGACATATCTAGGCTTCTGCTAACTGGACATATCTAAAGGGCAGAACCCTGCCTCATTAATTACTCAGCACAGCTAAATTCACCTGGTTAGCTAGGTGCACATGTCTTAGACTTTCTGACTTTAAAAAATTCTGGGTTTAAATTTACACTTTTGGATCCCTGGTTTGGTTTAAGTTATTTGCCAAAAGTTTACAAGTAAGAATTTAAAAGGATAGATTGCGGGTAAGCATTTAAAAGAGAGTACTAACTGTACAGCTACTGTGCTCCACACTGTCATGAACGTAAGATAAGCCTTTGCCAAAATACTCGAAGATATTAAAAGAGATTTGGATTTAATATTAGTGAGGGGAATCTATTTAGCTGAATGTATAACTTTTGCAACCCAACATTGGTGAAACTGGGAGTATGTTTCTATGGCATTTTCAATCCAAAAATAGTCACTATTTTTGTTCTCTAATTCAACAGGAAGCTGTGTAGCTGTAATTAACAGCATACTGATTTCAGTGATTTAAACCTTATTGCATATTCAGCAGGTAGAAAAAAAATAAGAAAAAAGAAGAATAGTACAGTCAATGCTCAGAAAATATCATCTACCAGCTGCATGAGATTAAGATGCTGTTTCATTTCTGAACAGTTTACTTCACAGCTGCTCATTACAGGCTTTATCCTTCCCAATGTCTTGCATCAGCTTTTGTCTCAAACAGGACATGGGACTGGGGAACTACTGCTGTGATCAGATGAGGTGATGTAGATGTTATGAGGCACGATCTGATCAGCCCCCTCCAGTCCCTGAGGTAATTCAACAGGACATTTCTTTGAGCATAATAAACAGAACTTCAGTGTGTATTTTCCAAATTATCCAAATTCCCTGGATTCAGATTAAATATGTCTCACCCAACTAAGGGTTTTTGAAAACATTTGCTAAACTCTCTCTATTCTCACTTTTATTTCAATTGAAAATGCCCATTTTAAACTATCATAGAAAGAATACTGCAGGTAAAAAGGCATAACTATGACCTCCTCCATTTTAAAAATATTAAAAAAAAAAATGAACTGGATATTCATTAATTAATAACACAGTACACCATCACTTTGACTATGGTTCTGAAAATTTCTAGTGCATAAACAACCATTAGAATATAGTGAAATCTATTTTGAGCCAATGACTATTTTCTACAACTTGTCAAAGGCAGGATATGATCCTAACCCATAACTAATATTGATGGGCTAATAAAAGTTACTGAGGATCATTACCGAAGCCATGTTGTTGAAAATTATTAGTGCAGACGTAGGGAAGACTTTAAATGGTTTCCATTTTTATGGGTTTGAAATATACATTCTTTAAATGTTATTGAAAGCACTATCAAAGTTCTTACTAAAACCAGTCTCAAAATATATAAAATAGATCACCACATTCAACAGTTCTTACACTACTAATTGCATGGTTTATGTAGCCAAAACAAACAAACAAACAAAAAAACAACCAACCAACCAAACAAAAAAACACTTTATATGGAAAGCTAAAAAACTTTTGAGAGTCTAATCAAGTGTTTAAAAATCCATTTAAATGACACAAAGACTCTGTATTCAAATACAGTTTTCAGAGTTTGGCTCCTTAATGAATCAGTTTTGCTATTCGAAAGTACCATTTTCCCCAATAAGCTCTTTGGTTACATTTTAAAGTCACACTGTAAAGCAAAACAAAGCAAAGCATAGCAAAACAGACAAACAACAACACTCACATGCAAAACAACAACAACAGCAAACATACTGTCTTTGGGGATTTAATTTAATAGGTTTTCTATTTTTACCTTTTTCCCCTTACCCCAGAAAACCTTGCATTTCCTCAGAACTGCAACATGCATACATAACCCCTGAGAATTATCTATTGTTTTTCTCACCTACATAGCAGAAGGAAATCCTCATCCCAAGATAATTTGGATACATACCAAGTAAATAGTAACCACATGGTTCATATGAATGTAGTATATTTTCAAAGGATTATGACTTTGCTAAGTCTTTGTCAACTGTATTTCACATGTCCATATACTCATGAAGAACAAATGATGTCTGAAAGTAGTAGTTTTTAAATTATTTTTCTCCTGATTTCTAAATTAAAATAGCTATGAAAATACCTCAGGATAAAAAATGCTGCTGAAATATATTTTCTTTAGGGTCTTAAACTATTTAAAAAATAATGCAAATTACATACACTGAAAGTTTATGTTTTGGTCGTTGTTCACTGATTCCTCTTGGCAAAATAATGACAACTAAAGTGTCTTCAAAGTACTTTTTGCAATCTTCCAGTGCTGTTTGCCATCCTTACTCTAGTGGGGCTCAGCTGTCACAGAAAGTCATTGCTGTGTATTACAGGGACAGCACTGCAATGACCAAAATAACAATGAGCAGTTTTGCACAGCACCAAGATGGGTGAAAACAACATCACCTCTGTGGCACAGACTACCTGGTAATGTGTTTTACATTCATGCCACTAATTTAAAACCACAGTGAAATGTTGCTCAGTAGTTGTGCTAATTGAATAGTCTTTTTCATCAAACTTCCATCAAATGAGTATAACTTGGCTTCCTTCCACCTTCTTAGCCCCTGTTGTGTTTCTAGTGATGTTGATCTCTTTCATTTCTTTTGTAAAAACTTGTTTTGTAATATGATAAAACATTAATTGTAGGTATGATTAAGGAGATCAGTCTGAGTGTTATCAGTTTTGATTTTTGTATCAATTTAAAATTGTTTCATAGAAGTTAGCCAACTCCTCCAGTGATTAACATCCACAATTTTAGTAAAATAAATAATTAAATAATTAAATAATAATATTCACTTTTTTTTTTTTTTTTTTTGCTTCTAAAATACTAGAAAGCATTGAAATCTTTCAAAGTAGATAAGAAAATAAGAAAATTAGATTTAATTCGATTTAAATACCTTGAAGAAACACCTGTAAGTATTCCTTAATGATATATGAGTCAGATTCTTTCTAATAGCTATGGGATATATAATACTAGGCCTTTTTTGTTGTTGTTTTCTTCCCTCCTGCTGTTTTGCTCTTCTGCCTTTTGAACTTCTATTTACCTAGACAATGTCAATGTTTTTAGATCCTCACAACCAGAAGGAGAATCAAGAATCAAGGGCTTTAATTCTGTAACAGTAGCCTGAAAGACTTAACAAAAGTGCCAGTCATAGAATGATTATGGTCATTGTCAGGACGTTGAGTGTAGCAAGAGAACCATTTGAATGGTAAGTAGGTTTGGAAGGACAGGAGGAGGTTGTTGAGTGCTCGCAGGTGAGAAAGACAGAGCTCAAAATTGAATGGTTCTAGTACAAAAATATTTCAGGATTTTCATATGGCTTTTTCCTATCCTCAGATGCACACTGTGTCAGCTGCTGTCCTGTCCTTTCCATTCCTTTTGGAAACAAATTTCCTAGGGGCTAGTGCATTATTGTGTATATGAAAAAGATATTTCTGTCAGGGATCACTTTCTCCCTATGTACCTAAAAGTCTAGTGAAGCTGTATTTCTTAAATTCTGTGTTAATGAGTGTCACAGGGAGAATCTGATCATTCAGTCAGATTAAAACAAATAAGGATTTAATTTATTGATTTATGAATGACATCATTAACTGGAAATAAGTTAATTATACACTCAAGATCAGTAACAGAAATACAACAGACAAACCACAATATCAGATACTTACAAAAATAAATACAATAAATAAATAAATAAAAGGCCACAGGTTTCTAAGCATCCTTTCATAACTAAATCCAGAAGGTTTTATTCACGCCTTCTCCTACACAGAGAGCTACATGCGTGCATCACCCTTCTCCCCCCAGAAGAGTGGGTTACAAGCACACGCACATACACATGCACCTTTCTGTAAGTGTCTGTTCCCCTGTTTGAACACCACACCCACAGGAGATGTGATGCTCCAGCTTCATGTGTACCTGTGTAGCACCCTGTTTATATCTTAATCCATGTGATGGTTATCTTCATTTTAGGATTATCAGCATTGGTGAATGCTTAGACTGTTAGATTACTTTGAGTGTCCCATTTGTACACATTGTTACACTTACACTCCCTTGTTCCCAGCAGCACTTATCTGGCCATTCTGCCAAGAATGTGAGCATGTCCACAAATAAGAAATTATTAAACTTGTCAGTTTAAGTGTTCTTTTTCACTGTGACTTTTTCATCCATTACAGTAACAATCTAATACATTGTTGATCTAATTCATCTAGCTGAATAAATGATCTAATACATCTAACTGAAACCAGGACACTTTCTTAAATATGACTTTAAAGAGGCATAACTAGTTTCACTAATTGGCTCAGCTTTGTCCAGCAGTGAGTTCTGGAACTGGCCCTTGTCTGATATGGGGCAGTTTCTGGGCTCTTCTCACAGAGGCCACCCCTGAAGCCCCCTTGCCACCAAAACCTTGCCATGCAATACCAATACAATATATTATTCTATTATTTAATATTACATAAACTAAAGCCTACACCTAAAGATATTGTGGTATAATAATTCATTTTACTTTCTTTTTTTACTCATGGTCATGGTCATTACACGGTAATTACATGATCATCTTTACCAGATATATATACCAGATATATATACTTTGTCTTTCTTTTGGACAGCTAGTTTTTTAGTCATACATTTATTTTTAACCATCTCTGACATTATTACCATTATAATCATTTCTGAGTACCATGCAATATTATGTCACTTTAGGTGAATATATTTTGACACACACAAAAAAGGTATCCTTCATCACAGATTGTTTAACTTTATATTTTCATCTGACATAGCCATTACCTACATTTTAAGCCCCTTTGTCTGGATTTAGGGTAGATAGAGTCTGCATATCACTGATATTATCAGAATCTGAAGGGTAGTTTTTCAGCTTAAAAACTATCTGCTTGTCCTTCAACATTCTTCATGGTATACTTGTTACTTTAAAAAAAAACCAAAAAACTATTATTATTATTATTATTATTATTATTATTATTATTTGTCTTTAGCTGTATTATTAATCAACCAAATGGTGTGCAAAAGGTGATTTTATTTCCTATTAAAACTGAATGCATTTTTGAAGATGTTATGCTTTGTCATTTTAGCAGATGCTTCATCACTGTATCCCAATTCTATAGTACATTTGCATTTTGCTTCAGTAACTGAAGTAAATAATAAATCTCTACTGTGGATTGGCTGAGAAATTATGAATAAAAATGGAAAACATTTCCCATTGAAATGCGAGGCACATAGTACCAGTGAGGCAGATACACTACTTTTTATGACATAGAATAACTAATATTGTAAATCAGAATGCATTCTCACTCTTTTGCATCTTTGCAAAGAAAGGTGAAGAGGATATTGTCTTGTTTCTTTTAATCAGACTGAAAATCTTTATTTATGTAATAAATATTTAAAAAAATGTTAATTTTTAACAAAAATTGTCAATGGAAATGTTTTCTTTCAAGTGATGTTAGACATATATTCAGAGTCAGAGATGTACTTTCCCAGAGATAGGATTTTGAATTGATAAAGGTATGAAAAAGGCAAGTTTTCACTAGGTTATAAATGTCAAACTCTCTTTAAATTAAAGGTCATTTCAATTTCTTTGTTAAAAGAAAATAATGGTTTCCTAGAATGGTTTTCCAAGAATACAACCTAGCTAGTAACAACAAAAAGATGGCAATGACAAATCAATTTACATTTTAGTCTCTGTTTTTCTGTTTCAGTAGAGAGTATTAGGCTTTGCACATATTTTATGTAGTTTAAATTGATTTCTGCCATAACATCCACTGGAAGGATTGTTGTTTAGGACCTTAGAGAAAATTCTCATTACATTTGATGATATATTGCCATTACTGACCTGCTCTGGCACAAAATGAGTATCTTTTGTTTGTGATACCATAATTAACAGTAATTCATTTTATAGCATAGCTCTTATGCAGAAGAATTATAAATAGTTATTACTCTTTAGAGAGTTAAGTCTTTACAGTCTGAATGCTTTGGTAGTGAATGTTTTCTTTCTGTTCACAGACATATAATACAGGCAGCAGTAAAATATGTAAGTTTAATCTTGTAGACATTAACTTTGTAAAGCTCTTAATACAGATTCCCAAGGCAATAAATTGTGGTTTAGAGATTGCCTCCATGACATATTGGCAGAGAAAGAACCAACATGAGAATCAGGTGAGTAAGTATATTGCTACACTGGGTTTGAAATGCTGATTTCACAGAATCACAGAGTAACAGAATGGCTGAGGTTGGAAGGGACCTCTGAAGATCATTTAGTCCAACCCTCCTGCCAAGCAGAGCATGTTCTGCAGGAAGGCATTCAAGTGGGTTTTGAATATCTCCAGAGAAGGAAACTCCACAACCTTTTTGGGCAACCTGTTCCAGTGCTCTGTTACCCTCACAGTAAGTGTCCCCTTATATTCAGCAGGAACTTCCTGTGCTTCAGTTTGTACCCATTGCCTCTTGTCCTGTCACTGCACACAACTGAAGAAAGACTAGCTCCATGCTGTCAACATCGTCTCATCAGAAGGGAGCCTGACATTCAAGTATTGGGGTCTACTTGGCCATCATATTCCTCAGGCTGACAACTAAGGTTCATGATGAAAAGTATCTAATGTTATTTGTTTGGAAGATTATCTGAGCCAATATTTCAGACTGGAAGGAAACTCTGTATGTCAGTAGTCCAATCCACTGCCCAAAGCAGGTCCAGCTAGGTCCTGAGCTGATTTGGTTTCTGATCTTTTCAGTTTACAGCAGCTACAGCTAAAGCATATTGGGTTTTTCATATTTTTTACTGGTAGGTAAACTTGTTCTCATGTTTGGCTTAAACTGTACTTTTAAGCTTGTGAAAGTGATAGAGTTGTTTGAGATAGTCTTTATATATTAATATATTTTTATCATTTTATCTTGCCGTACTTCTACAAAATTACATTTATTATGTTATTGCATAATCATTGTTACAAAAATTGATGATTACAACTATTCCACTGGTACACTGGCATCCATAAGGAGGGAACAATTCCAGTACCATTGTTGTACAGAACATTTATTGAGAATTACTTAGGGCCTACTTATTCAGGAGTACAATAATTTTCATACTAGTGGGATACATTTGGCTAAATGAATAAAGTTTTTAGTCCATTTAATGTACCAATATAGATTTCATTCTGATTTTTTCTGAGGTCATAAGAGAGCCTCACAAATTTCTAAAATTAATTATCATAGAATACAAATACTTCAAACTATGGTAATTCTGGGAGAGAGGAAATGATCAGATAGGTTTCTAACACTAATATAGCAAGAAGTTAGAGGTTAGATTTTAAAGGAAAAATTTGATGTGAAAATGGAAGTAAAATTGCTTTCAGAGACAAACAGCCATTTTTCTTGATAGTAAATGCAGTAAAAGCATACACATTTACAGAATAATCCAAAGGTTTCTTTGCTTCAACAGTTGTAGAGGTTTCATGGCTTGTATAATTTACATCATGATATTTTATGAGTGTTTGATTTTTTTTTGTCAGCTTTCAAGAGTCTCAAACAGCTGAAAAGCACTGTCAGTGCTCAATTATTCCCTGAAATATATCATGTACCATAGTATACATGATTTTAATAAGACAAAACTCAAAAGACAATAAATAGAATAGATATTGTGATGGCAGTATGACTAGAAAGAGACTCCCATAAAATCTGTTATTTCTCTGATTTTCCTCTTTCTTATTTCAACCTGGCTCAGAGATTTTCACTAGGTTGTTGAAAATCGTTGTGGCATAGCATTTAAAACCAACATAATTTCGACAACTTACATTAACTTACATGCTGCACAGAATTATTCAGTTTGGTTCACAGTGAAGATAATCAGTGGCCAGACAAGTATGCGTGGAGGTCCTGAGAGTTGACATTAGCATAAAAATTTAAAATAAATAAATAAATAAATAAATATTTTTTCCCAGCCCTGCCTGTATTTGTGGATCACAAAAAACACAAGTGACTTTTGACTTTATGAAAAAACCCAAGTGTGCAAGTTGGAAAGAGCATAAAGATTCCTTTAAGAACATGTAGACAATCATCACTTGCAGTGAAGAAGGAGGAAGAGGAAGGACTCCAAGCACCAGAGTAGACAACCTCCCCTACAACTCTTGGAGAGGCCTATGGTGGCTGTTATCCTGCAGCCCATGGGGTAAAATGGCAGAGCAGATCTCCACACCATGGAGAAGCCCATGGTGAAGCAGGTGCATCTAGCCTGGAGAAGTTTTGAGCACCTGTAGGAGTAGAATCCAGGCCAGACCTATAGCCTGTGGAAAGCCCACAGTGCAGCAGGAGATCTGGTGCAAGCTGCTGCCCAAGAGGGACCCATGCTGGAAGTATTCTTTCCTGCAGGACTGCATCCCATGATATGGACACATGCTAGAGCAGTTCTTGAACTCATGGGGAAGACACATATTGGAAAAATGTTCTTGAAGAATGTATTCCATGGAGTAGACCCCACAATGGAGCAGGGAATCAGGTTTTGTGGGAAATAGTTGCAGACATCAAGGATTATGAACTGATTGCAACCCCCATTCCCTATCACCCTGTGCTGCTCAGGGCAGGGAAGAGGTAGAGGTGTCAGGAGTGAAGCTGAGTGGGGGGAAAAGGGAGGTATGGGGTATTTGTGTTTTAATTCTGTTTTTATTGATCACTATCCTACTCTGTTTTTAATTGGCAACAGATTATATTAATTTTCTCCAAGGCAAGTCTGCTTTGCATATGATGGCAATTGTACAGTGATCTCCCTGTCTTTATTTCAACCCATGAGCTTTTCATCTTATATTCTCCCTTTGCCCTGCTAAGGAAGAGGAGGGAGAGAGTGTCTTGGGTGCCACCCACCCACCCACTTGATCTGGCACCCAGTTATGGTTAACCCACCATGATGAAACAATAGAAAGAATTTGGTAAAATGTAACTCAAGATATTCTACGATTCCATGATAGGAATCTGTTGCAAGTGTGTTGCAAGCTTATACCTTAGTTATAATAGAGTGACCCTCCTTTGTTAATATATAATATTAAATACTAGGGAAAGCAAAATATATCTGAAGGGAATATCAATCTCTTGAAAATTTCTGTATTTCAGTTCTTGATTAATTTTGTTAAGCAAGCAAATCTTTGCCCCCTAATGGAATGAATGACCTGTCACCATTGATAAGCTGTCCTACTAATGCGTTGATAGATATCTAAGGCTGAAGCACAGTGCCTACAAAAGAAGGCACAGGTATAGTCTATTGATTCTCTCTTAGTTTGATCCATCTTCCACAAGCATGAAAGAGACTGTCAAGTATATATATGAAACAGAAGTTAGGATGACTGAGAATTTGCTTGCTTATGGAGTCCCAGAATTAATTATTTTTTTTTAATTATTATTTTTTAAAGCTTTAATGATTATACTTTTGGTATATATGAAAAAAAAAATAACCAAAAGAGCCAAAAGCTGTTAGGAAATATGTTGAAATATGTTGTTTAAATCCTTGGGAAGATTGCAGCATAGTCCCCGCTTGAGTAGGAGGTGCATTCTGCCCTAACAGAGGATTAGAGAAGATGACCTCCATAGGTCCCTTTGTACTGGGTCTGTCTGGGATGGAGCTAACTTTCCCTGCAGCAGCCCATGTAGTGCTGTGCTTTGAACTTGTTACTAAAACAGCATTGGTATTACAATAGTGTTTTGTCTATTTTGTCTATTTACTGAGCAATGCTGGCACAGCATCAAGACTACTTCCAATCCCCACCAAGAGCCAGCAGGCCAGAGGTGGGCAAGAAGTGGGGAGAGGACATCACCGGGGTAGGTGACCTAAGCCAACCAAAGGGATATTGCATATAATATGATGTCACACTCAGCAATAAATGGTGGGGAAGGGGAAGGAGAGGCAGGGCTATCATTATGAAGGCATCCGTCCTCCCAAACAACCACTATGCACATTGAGGCCCTGCTTCCTGGGATGTGGCTGAACATTGTTGATGGGAAGTAGAGAATGAGTTTTTTCTCTCTATGCTTCCACATGGCCTTTGCTTGACTTTTTCCCGCTCCTTTTTCCCTTTAATTAAATTATCCTTATCTCAACCCAGGAGGTTTTTTTTTTTTTTTTTTTTTTTTTTTTTTTTTTTTTCCAGCATGCTTTCTTCTCCCCTTCTTCTTCTGAGAAGGAGGTGTGAGAGAGCAGTTGTGGTGTTCAGCTGCCAAGCTGCCAACCACACCCTTCCATCCTCAACTGTAGTAACTGTAGTAACATTAGTAGTACTAAAAATAGTACTATTCATAGTTCTACCATGCAAGATACGATTCATCTGACTTCATAGCTTCATCGAATACTTTTATCTTAAAATATCTGTCTAGGTTCATATAGTTGAGGTAGTGTCCAGTGGTTGATTGAGCAAGAAAAGGTGATTTTCTCCCTATCTTACAAGATGCTTTTCTCTCTTATTTCAGCAGAGATGGAATTAAAACAGTTATTTTTGTCTGTGTGACCAGTATTTTAGATGATTAACTTCAGGTTAATTTAATTCTTTTCCACTGAGTTACAGCTGTCTTGAGGATCAAAAAGTCATTCTCCGACAGTTTTTTTTTTTTAATGTGTGATAAGGAAAATTCCTACCTAAAATCTCTATTACATTGGATAGACAAGCACATACTGCTTTGTAAGTACAGATCTTTGAAACTAAATTAAAGCTCAAATTGTTAAAAAGGTCACCATATAGAACTCTTGTAGACACAAAATTTATTTATGACATCTGTGTTTCTAGCATGCTTGAAATACTTCATCAATACTTCTATTGAAAAATCTATAGATCTCAAAATATGTTTGTTCAATAACTCTGATCTGTGGTTTTCAGAAGATGTTTGCTAGGAAAGTCTTAGAAAAAAAAATATTAAATACAAGATGGAAAGTTGTTTAAAAGTATTAGAATAGCTTAATAAGCAAATGAAGTATATTTAATTTTTAAAAGTTACGAAATGAAGGAACAGATATGGGTAGTATGAGTATGGGTAGTATGAGATGAAGAATGTCCCTGGAATTAATTTATATGCGATGAAAGGGGGGTATCACTGGCATTTGTACTACGATTAGAATTAAAATTATTATAATAGTTCAATTGGAAGGGAATTATATAGGTCATCAAGTCCAACTGCAATACAATTATTGTAAATGTCATTGTCTTCAGAAATGAACAGTGTAATATACTGTATATACAACTGTATACACTGTTTATTTTTTATCTCCTCAAGTTTTGTATTTAACAAGACAGACTTCAGGGAAAGCTTTTCCTTAATTTTGTTTTTGTACTTTACATACTATTGGTTAGATTCTTTTTTGTTCCATTCAAAGGTCACTGCTGTAATAAGATTCAAACCATGGCACTATTGTAATGAACTCTTTTCTGAACGTGCTTTAATAATGTTATCGTATGTGCTGATATATCTACTCCTTCAACTCTATAAATTACATCACAAGAATAAGTTAATGGATAAAGGCACGATGGAATGTGCTTCAGATGGCTTTTGCATTGCATACTATTGTGCCCTTACTTATTTGGTTTGCTCTCAGGTCCACCTGCTCCACTGCGGTCTCCTCCACAGTCTGCAGCTTGGAGATCTGCTCTGCTGTGAAACACAATGGGCTGCAGGGTGACAGCCTGCTTCACCATGGTCCTCACCACAGGCCACAGGGGAACTTCAGCTCCAGTGCCTGGAGCACCTCTCCCCTCCTTTTTTGCTGACCTTGGTGCCTGCAAGGCTGTTTCTCATTCCCCTCTCTCTCCCAGCTGCTGTGTTGCAGCAGTTTTTTCCCTTGTCTCAAATCCGCTCTCACAGAGGTGCAAACAACATTGCTTATTTACCCAGCTCTGGCCAGCAGCAGAACCCTTATTTAACATGGGTGGCTTCTGGATTCTTCTCGTAGAAGCCACCCCAGCGGCTCCCCTCCGCTACCAAAACCTTGCCACAAAAACCCACTATAAGGTCCAACCCTGCTGCCATAGGCAGGGATGCCACCAACTAGATCACGTTACTCAGGGCCTCATTAACTTGGCCTTGAACACCTTCAGGGATGGGGCCTTCACAACCTCTCTAAGCAACCTATGAAGAATTTCCTCCTGACCACTTATCTAAATCTTCCCTCTTTTAGCTTAAAACCTTCCCCCTTGTCCTGGCAATATCTGATTGAGCAGAGAGTTGTTCTCCATATTTTCTATAAATCCCCTTTAAGTACTGAATGGTTGAAATGAGGTCACTTCTTCAGGCTGGATAGCCCCAGCTCCCTCAGGCTATCTTCGTAGGAGAGGTGCTCAAGCCCCTTGATCGCCTTTGTGGTCCTCCTCTGGACCTGCTCTAACAGATCAACATCCTTCTTGTGCTGGGAGCTCTAGCCCTGGACACAGTACTCCTTGTGGGGCCTCACAAGGGCAGAGTAGAGGGGGACAGTCATAGAATCATAGAATATCCTGAGTTGGAAGGGACCCATGAGGATTATCGAGTCCAAATCCTGGCACCACACAGGTCTACCCAAAAATTCAGATCCTATGACTAAGAGCACAAACCATATGACCATTCAGACAATATGACTAACGCTTAAACTCCAACAGGCTTGGTGCCATGACTATATCCCTGGGGAGCCTGTTCCAGTGCGCAACCACCCTCTCGGTGAAGAACCTCTTCCTGATATCCAACCTGAACCTCCCCATCGCAGCTTGACACAATTCCCTCATGTCCTATCACTGGTCATTAAAGAGATCTGATCGATGCCTGCCCCTTCACTCCCCCTGGTGAGGAAGCTGTAGACTGTGATGACGTCTCCCCTCAGCCTCCTCTTTTCCAGGCTGTACAGGCCAAATGACCTCATCCATTCCTTGTACATTGACAATCACTTCCCTTGACTTGCTGTCCATTCCTTTTTTGATGGAGCCCAGGATGCAGTTGGCCTTCCGGGCTGCAAATGCTCACTGCTGGCTCATGTCAAGCTTTTCATCCATCAGAACCCCCAAGTCCTTTTCTGCAGGGCTGCTTTCAATAAGTTCTTCAGTGACTCCATACTCATGTCCAGGATTGCCCTGGCCCAGGTGTAGCACCTTGAATGTCTTATTCATGCAAGGTCTTTGGTGAACATGGCATGCAAGTGATTGGTAATTGCAAAGGTCTAAATGAAGGGATTACTTATACATTTTGCAGCAGTTGCTTTTACATTTGTTTAAATGCTGATCAATCCTGTTCTCTGTTGGTTGAATGAGACTTCTGATTTTACAATTGTATGGCTGAAAACTTCCTCTAAAATAAAAGTAATACAAAATTCTTCTTACTTTCTGTGACTTTTCTTAGGATTTTTTGGACAAGCAAAGGCATTGTTTATTTTATTCCAGATGAGTTCCTTCTTCCCCCTCTTTCCTCAGCTTCCTATTCCCTTTTTATTCCTCTTTCTGTCTGATATTTACACGTCTTATTTGCTTTCTTTCTTTAAATATTCCACTTCTTCCCTCTTGCTCTGAATAATCTCTTTTATTCCCTTCTGTGATTCTTTCTGTTTTCCATTTAATTTGCTATTCTCTTCTGGTTTATCATCTTCAAAATACACGTATGACCATCTTCAGTCTTAGAGCATTTTTAAAGTAAATAAATAAAGTAGGAAATATACTAATGTATTTCATTAAGAGATAATGACATACTTTTCAGCCAGCAGCATATTAACTTGCATCATTTTATGGATTAGTCCTGTATTTGATTCCCCAGTGTCCTCTTATCTATCCAGATTCTCTCTCAATCCCTTCTAATAGTTTTAGAATTAGGTTTGAGGTGTCTCTTTTTAGTAATGAAAGAAAAATATTTTAACTGTATAATGAAAAATAATGATTGAAATACCACCCGAATTTATAGCTGTGATTTATAGGACTAAAAAATTGAAGACCTCTATCTCAGAATAAAGTCAGCCAAAACTAGCTTGTTGTAGCAGGAAATTGAGACAAAATTGAGCTGAGAACCCATTTTGTTACAGAAACATAAAGACTAACCATTTCAAAAAAACTGTCAAAGAGAAGAGAAGCAAAATGTATTTTTGTGAAGTTCCATATCATTCTGAAATTGTTGATTAACAAGTCATTTAATGTAATTTGTTCTTAGAGGTACAGCTGGGAGAAATGCTTTCTTGGAATATCTGTAGAAAATATAGTACTGTAGAGTAGCAAATTTACTAAAGCTTGATTCACATCCAGAAAAAAAAAAAAAAAAAGTTGTCTGTAGTTTTTCCAAAATCTTTCATGTGAGTGGGATCAGTCTTCTAAGCTGATGATCAGCCTAAAAGACCTTTCTAATATAATTGTAGTGTATTCAGATTTCCTTTTACTTCAGTTATGTCTTTTGTAAAACAGTTCCTGTCTATTTGGATGTTATAAATAAATCTCTGTATGAGCATTTTTCTTAATCTGGGTTGAGCTGAAAGTAGTTTATGGTAAGTGGAGAACTGTGTAGCATTCTTTACCCACAGTGTAGTGAGTTTATAATCTAGAGCCCTAGAAAAAAACAAGTGCTACCTCCTCAGCATGTTCTCTGGTCCGTTTAAAAAGTGAATCCTTATTTTGACTTATACTGGGAAGACTCACATTCTTATATACTTGCTTTGAGAACTGGAGCCAACAGAAGTCACTATCGGTTGTTACACATTCAACCTAGAAAAAGAGCTTTCCCCCATGCAGCAGTGCATCGACATGTAGATTTTTATTTGGGATACTTTAGATACAGAATTGTAGTTGGTTTTCGTGGCAAGGTTTTGGTAGCAGGGGGCCATAGGGGTGGTTTCTGTGAGAAAGATCTAGAAGCTGCCCCATTGTTTTCCAGAGCTGAGCCAATAAGCGATGTTGTTTTGCGCCTCTGTGAGAGCATATTTAAGACAGGGAAAAAAATGCTGCACCACACAGCAGCTGGGAGAGTGAAGGGAGTGAGGAACGGCACCAAGGTCAGTGTAGAAGGAGGGGGAGAGGTGCTCCGGGCACCGGAGCAGAAGTCCCCTGCGGCCTGTGGTGAGGACCATGGTGAAGCAGGATGTCCCCCTGCAGCCCATGGAGTACCACGGTGGAGCAGGGTTCCACACTGCAACCCGTGGAGGAGACCCCAGTGGAGCAGGTGGACCTGCACTGATGGAGGCTGCGGCCTGTGGAAGACCCCTGCTGGAGCAGATTCTGGGCTGGACCTGTAGCCTGTGGAGAGGAGACCACGCAGGAGCAGGTGACCTGGCAGGAGCTGCTGCCCATAGGGGAGCCAGGTTGGAGCAGTTTGCTCCTGAGGGGTGGACCTCATGGTACGGAGCCATGTGAGAGCAGTTCTTGAAGAGCTGCTACCTGTGGGAAACCCATGCCAGATCAGTTTAGTAAGGACTGCATCCTGTGGGAAGGACCCTACAGCACAGGGGACAAAGACTGACCATAACCCCCATTCCCCTGCGCCGCTTGGGGGGAGGAGGTGGAAGAGGCTGGATGGAGGGGGAAGGTGCTTTTGGTTTCTTTCCATTGTTTCTCACTTCTCTAGCTTGTTAGTAATAAGCAATAAATCTTGCTGTCTCCCCATGCTGAGTCTGTTTTTCCCATCACAATAATTACTGTGCTGTCTCCCTGTCCTTATCTCAACCCTTGAGCCTTTTGCATCATATTTTTCTCCCCCTTCTCCTTTGAGGAGGGGGAGTGAGTGAGTGAGTGGTTGTGGTGGAGCTTGGCCACCCACCTGAGTCAAACTACCACATGAGGAAATTAGCATTAATTTGTTATACTATAGTGAAAACATCAAGAAAATTTCTGAAAGTCAAAAGCCAAGAAATATGTATTTCTTCATGTACCAGTGCTGTAGTTTTACATTTACAGGACATTATTATCCACCAAATTATACCCATTAAAATATTTTCAATTCAGGAAAACCAACAAATAAACAAACAGAAGAAGGCAAGCATTGGTCTGGTTCTGTTCCTAACAGCTTTACATGTGTTTTTGTAAACTATATGACACATTTTTGAACTTGTGTCTGGTACTATTTAAATAACATATAATTCCTGGTACAAGTGAGGGAATAGTTTTAACAGGCCTTTTCGTTGTTCAGTTTCAACTTAATTGTAATTCATTTTCACTTATTTGTAACTGCCTGCATAGTTGGAATTAGGCAAACATGGATTCAAAATGCAGTTTTGCTTTATTCTTTACTAGTTTACTAATGAAAATATAGAGGGAGAGTAGGACTGGACAGTGCAGCACTGAGATGCAGTCTTAAGATTAAAATTTAATTTTAAATGATAGTATTTATCAGTCTTTTGCATCTCATGACTTCAAAGGCTGTTCTGTGCTGGATGATTAAATGTCTTCTAGCCACAAATGAGCAAATAAAACAGCTTAATTGTCTCTAGTTTAACCCTTAGGTGTTGAAACATATTTGAAATTCTGTCTTGTTTTCTACATGGGAGAATTTTGTATAATCTCCTAGTGCATGGTAAGATCATTAACTATAATCAGTTTTATCTGACTTTCTTTCTTTGGAATGTAAATAATAAAAATAATAATAATAATAAAGTAACAACAAAAAACAGACCCTCACATCTGCAATAATCAGCAGAAAGAGTTATGATTATGCTTCCGTAGAGTTAAGAGCATGCTTCCATACTTCTTCCAAGAGTTATGAGCATGCTTCCACACTTCTTCCTATTGTTAAACTTCTGGTTTTGCTCCTTCAAAGACAGAAAACCTTGAAGGCAAAAGACATTCACCTGAAATGTTGATGAGAAAATACAAGTATCTTTTCAAGTTTCATGACAGATTCACTATGAATATATGAAGAAATTATTCCTTCTGTTTAAACTGCTGATTAAATTAAACAACTAACAATCCTATAGGTGAGAGCAAGTGTTCTGGTTGCAGAGAGGGAGTACTGTAACTGAACATAAATGATTATAGTAATGATTAGCCCTTTTCCTGCTGATTTACTCAGTTTCAATCTCTACAACCTCTGCAACGGGCAAACAATAATACCTTGTGTAAAAGATGCTAAGACTTCAGTGGTAGGCTCCCGTTTATACTATGAATACATCCTTTTTTAATGATATCTTTGTATGCCATAAAATGTGGTATAAGGAAATAAAAGGAAATAAAGAATGTCCATAAAGGAAAAAAAAAAAAAAAAAAAAAAAAGGAGGGGGGGAGACAATTTTAACAGTGGATCCTGTGTATTGAATTTACATAACAAAGTTTTTGCATCAAGAGTCTGTAGGTGTGCAGAAATTTTATTTCTGAAAATATAAGGCAAAATACTGATAGATAACGTAGGACATACCGTAAAGCAGATAATAAAGGTAGTGCAGGTATGAGTGCTTTAAGCAAATTGTCAGATGTTTGTTTTGATTCTAGATTTTTTTCATACTGATAGTTTTAATTGCTTAAACAAAGTTATGAAAGTAATGAACTATGTGAAACAATTTTAATTATAAATAAGATGTGGAAACTGCTGTTTGAAAACTTATTTCAACATAAGGCAACCCAAAATACTATCTGAAACAAAGTCATAAAATAGGAGAGTTAAAATTAATAAATAAGGTGAAAGTAATTAAAACATATTTAGCATGAAAACAAATGATACCGTTAACATATTTACATTCTCTGTTTTTTATTTGTTCGTTTGTTTGTGTTTTTCTTTAGCTTCATCATAACTGTTCAAACTGACTAGTATTCAGGACCAGTCTATAATTTATTTGTATTACTTATTAATGTGTAGTCTTCTGACTAGATTTTGGTATGAAAATTCTGGAGAATTCATTACCCCACAATACGCTCTCTTTGGCTCAGGTGCTCTGCAACAATGGCGACAACATCCAGTGAGTCTAGCAAACTGCTCCCAGGGTTATTATAACGACAGCAAAGAATGATGTGAAAAATTTGTCAGGATTGCTGCAAAGATCTGCTGCATAGTCTGGAATGGAAGAAGCAGTTGGAATATCTAATTCCCAAGTAAGTTGTTTTGTTTTTGTTTTTGTTTTTAAGCTAGAATTGCTATTTTACATGTTTTCCCATGTTAATATTATATATTGTGGCAAAATATATAGTTCTGTTTAAATAATTTTAGCTTTAAAATGTTATAGTTTGGATGTCAAATACCTTGTTAAAAAGGCTTGTATTCAACATTCATGTTTTTTCTAGTAATACATATTAAAAAAACACAAAACAAAAAAAAAAAAAAAAACACAACAAAAACACAAAACACACACACACAAAATCTGAAAATATAGTTTATATATACATACACATTTGGTAATTGAGAAAATAGCTGAAGTTTCTCTACCAAAGTAAATATCCTAATCTGAATTTATTTTCACTGTTTACTTTCTATTAGAAGTCTGAAACTATCCTAGTTGAATTTCTTTAAACATTAACTACAGCAGAAGAATATAGCTTACATTTAATGGAGTTAATCATTCACAACTGTGATGATTATGGTCTGTATAATATTGAAGGAGTAATTTGTCCTCTGGAAGCAGCTCAGAAAGAATATAATATCTGCAGATACTTTAGAATTACAAATGACTTTTCTCCTACCTCAAGGCCACAGACTTTAGAACTACATAACCTAGGCTGAATTCTCAGTGTTTTAATGTCATGTAGCTACCTATTTTGCAAAATAACTCCCAACTGAGTTTATGCATGTTTTCATTTTGTTTTTCTAAGTGAGACAATATGTCAAACTGTTTTTGAGTTGCAGGTCATTACCCTTATGAGGCTACCCTATATGAGGCTATTCTGTAAACATACTGATTGGCATAGTAAATACTTTATGCTGATTACAAGGGTTACAAGGGTAGGACCGTAATGACACTCTCCAGAAGTGTCAAGCTGGTGGAATAGCTCTGAAGCTCAACCTTGAGCTGAAAGAGAAAAAGAAGTAAAGTATGTTGTACATCTCCAGCTGAAAGAGGTATGAGCAGAAGATGTTGTGAATCATGTGGTCTTCTCCAAAGCATTTTAACTGAAGCTGTGAGCCTTACATGGCTCAGTAAGTTAGGGTAGAATTTGGGAAGTGAACAACATGTTAAGAGCTAAGATGGTTGTCACTTGTTCTTTTCTGCAGCTGAAAGAGTTGTGATATTGTCAGGGATTTCCATACCTCTGCACATATCTGCTTCCTTTACAGTGGTTTGAACTGATAGTCAACCAGCATTTGGGGTCAGAACTAGGGGACAGAAAATTCAAATAGATAATTCTGTTCCTGATTTCTGTAGATCCATTCTTGCGATTTGTAGCTTTTTGGAAGAAGATACATCAATCCTGAATCAGGAGAGCTTTTCAAAGGAAGATTTGCCTGACAAATCTGTTGGCTTTCTACAGAGCCATATTTCTGCAACATTGGTGGATAGTGGAAGAGAATCTGACATGATCTACCTGGACTTTTGCAAAGCATTTAACACTGTCCCACATGATATCCTTGTCTCTAAATTGGAAAGACATGGATTTGACAGTTGGATCACTTGGTGAGTAAAGAATTATCTGGACGGTTGCACTCAAAGAATTGCAGTCAATGGCTCAATGTCCACATGGAGATCAGTAATGAGTGGTGTTTCTCAGAGGTCAGCATTGGAACCAGCACTGTTTAACATCTGTTGGTGACATGGACAGTGGGATCAAGTGCACCCTCAGAAAGTTTGCCGATGACACTGAGCTGTGTGGTCTAGTTGACACACTGGAAGGAAGGGATGCCATCGAGAGGGACATGGACAAGCTTGAGAGGTGGGCCTGTGTAAACCTCATGAAGTTCAACAAGGCCAAGTGCAAGGTCCTGCATCTAGATCAGGGCAATCCCAAGCACAAATAAAGGCTGGGAAGAAAATAGATTGAAAGCAGTCCTGAGGAGAAGGACCTGTGGATTTTGGTTGATGAGAAGTTCAACATGAGTGAGCAATGTGTGCTTGCATCCCAGGAAGCCAACTGTATCCTGGGCTGCAGCAAAAGAAGTATGTCCTCACTCTTGTAAGGTACCCCACCTGTACCCCACCTGGAGTACTGCATTCAGCTCTGGAGTCCCTAACACAAGGACACAGACCTATTAGAACAAGTCTAAAGGAGGGCCACAAAGATGATCAAAGGTGTTGGAGTACCTCTTCTAAGAAGATAGGCTGAGAGAGTTGGGATTTTTCAGCCTGGAGAAGAGGAGGCTCCAGGGAGACTTACAGCAGCCTTCCAGTACCTAAAGGGGGCCTACAGGAGAATTGAGGAGAAGCTTTCTCAGGGATTACAGTGATAGGTGTTTTAAAACTTAAAGAGGGTAGATTTAGACTAGATATCTAAAAAAAAATTCTTCACTCAGAGGGTGGTGAGGCACTGGAATTGTTTGCCCAGAGAAGCTGTGGTTGTCTCATCACTGGAAGTGTTTAAGGCCAAGTTTGATCACTCTGAGCAACCGGGTCTCGTGGAAGATGTCCCTGCCCATGGTAGGGGAGTTTGAACTAGGTGATCTTTAAGGTCCCTTCCAAACCAAACCATTCTATGATTCTATGTAGGATGTGGACAGCCCCAGATTATATTCCAAAAAGTACCCACCTCACTTGTGTGTGGTTTGGGACCCTAAATTACTCTAGCCCCATTTTTAAATGATCCTCCTCCATCCAATCTGTATCTAATCTGCTGTATACCTGCTTTCATGGGATTTATTTCACACAGCTGTGCAGCCTACCAACTCTGCAAACATCCAGTGTTATATAAGGAGCAGGGTTTATTTTCTGACCCTAGCAAAAAGGTTAGAAATATTTACTATTATTCTTGAGATGGTTTAGAGTGTGAAAAACTGTCACCTTGATATGAGCAGAAATCTGAAAGATGTCTTCAAGATGTCCCAGAGGAAAATTCATGTAAACCAGTGAGAAGCTGGAACTATTTGAAGCAAGATACATAAGCAAAATCTTACAGTTAACTTTGGAGAAAGAAAACTATAAAAGGGAATACTGAACTGTTTTTTGAGACAGTTTTCATTATAATGAACTAAAGGAAGGAGATGCTTACATTGTTAATATTAAAACAAAAACTTTTTATATGTATATATATATATATGATTATGCAAAAAGTAGGAAGGAAAAAGAAAAGTGCATCTTTTATTTAGACAAGGTACTGTTTTTCTTCTTACCCAAATCACGACGCTCAGATCCATAAACCTGACCTTTAAAAACTGCAAAAAACCTTCAGGTCCCAAGATTTTTATCTGTAATTAATATGTGCACACTTTCTTGAGAAGAAATTTCAGAAATTACTTTAGAATCATTCTGTCCATGTCTGAAGTCATGCTGTAAGGGAGCTGCAGGGAGCATACAGGGAGCAAATTTTTTCTGTGGATTTCTTAAAGACTTCTATGATGTTATTGAGTTGAGACTGCTTATGCCTCCCAGATTTTTTAACCTTTCTTTTATTAACATAGCTATATATTATTTTGCCTATTTTACTTGGTGTTATCCATCTCTATTTGTGCAACTGTCATCCCTAACTTGAAATTTCAGTGTCCTTACTCCTGGTATATTTGTCCTTGCCCTGCTTTAGAGTACTAGTTTCTCACAAATTGTTCTGTAACAGTAGAAAGACAAGTTTGAGAGACTGTCTTATGGCATAAAGTTAAATATAGATTCTAACTCAAAAGCAAGACTGAAAACATTTTTATGGCTTGACTGTAACATTAAAGTTTGCTATGAGCTGTGGAACTCTGACTTTCTGCAAATGGCTTTGAAGACATTATTTTCATTAATAATTAATCATTAATCATTAATCAATCTTTAATAGAATGAATTTATTAAGGCAATGTTTGGCAATGCAGTATAGCTCATACTATGTAAAAATTAAATTTTCCTTAGTCAGCAAGAAACTGAGTGCTGGGGGCACTTCATCTATTCCACAGATACTTGGAAAGGAAAGGAAAGGAAAGGAAAGGAAAGGAAAGGAAAGGAAAGGAAAGGAAAGGAAAGGAAAGGAAAGGAAAGGAAAGGAAAGGAAAGGAAAGGAAAGGAAAGGAAAGGAAAGGAAAGGAAAGGAAAGGAAAGGAAAGGAAAGGAAAGGAAAGGAAAGGAAAGGAAAGGAAAGGAAAGGAAAGGAAAGGAAAGGAAAGGAAAGACATATTTTTCAAATACCTTAGAATCTCAATTTGAGAACTTAATATGAAAATTCCATCTGGAAATTCTAATGCCAGATGGAGGTATAAATCCCAGCAGAAAATATAAATCTGTCACTTTTTTGTATATCTGGTTCTATTTGAAGAAGGATTCATTTAATCTGTTTGGCACATAGTTTAGTGTGTCATTGCTGTCAGCCTGTGGCCTGTAGCTCTCTTTGTATCAAGTCCTCTTTCATTTGTAGAATGACTTTGGTAATCATTTTTCTAACTGGATGCAAGATGAGAATGGATTTAAATTATTTTATGCAGAAGTGTTATGAAAAACAGTAGATGAATATAATTGAGTAAAATTTACCAGTAAAGATTCTTGCTATCTACTTGCTATTAGCAAGTAGATTCTTGCTAATCTACTTAAATTATAAGCTTACCTGTCATAACTCTTTACACCATGTAAAGATGTTAAAAAAAAAAAAAATATCTATAGCAAGGTAATGGAAATGAGCAAGTTTACTTTATGGAAGAATACCCTACTCCATAAATCAGAAGAAAGACCTTTGAATACAAAGTTTATCAAAATTTGAACTCATGAAACTATCTGATTTGACTGTCTTCCTAAAATATCTGTAAGCCAATACTTCAGAGCAGGCTAAGATATACAAAAATATTTGTGAAAAAGAACATGAGGCTTCTAGTAATGACTGTAGGCTTTATTTTAATCTATATGACAAGTGACTGAAAATGCACTCTGTAGGCATTTTCTGTTTATACAAATTTATGTTTACATTGGATTTATATCTGTAGGTAAACCCACACTCTGTATATATACATCAATACTGAGTTTTATAACTCTGGACAATGGAGCTTTACCAGTGTCTTTTATAAACAGTGCTTGGGTGTAATGTTATTGCTCACAATACTTAGCAGTTTTCTTCTGATACAATTCTTTGATACAGACTTTGATCTCATCTGAAGAACAGAGAATTGTGACTTCATTACTGTATCTCTTTGCCACTCACTGCAACATACAATCATTTAGTATGGTCCCTGCATGAGAAAGTATAAGAAGTGATGTTATGCTTATGAGAAATTTATATTACAAAGATACACAAGAACAAATTTTTTGGGGAGTATTTTTACATTAGTTTTTTAGTTTGGATCAGCATTTTTGAGGCTATGTCCTAGATGTTCTTGATTACCTTGGTTTGATTCACATGATTGAACAGTCTTGTTGATCAGGAGCTGAATTTTTCAATGAAATAAACCTAAAGATGAAAACCAGGAATGCACTGAATGAGTCCCAGCCAGAATGGTTCATTGGTCAAGACTAGATCTTGCTCAGAATTATCCATTCCTTCCTGAAATTAAGATCATCCTGTCCTCAGTACAATCCGTTTTCTTTCACATATGTGCTTCTCCTACTGAGCTACTCCATTTGCTAGTGTAGATATATATTTAGCCTTTGAAAACACTTTTTACAGTAATTCTTCATGGAGATGACAGACATTTTTGGACATTATCTAAAAGAATTATCCATGCCAGCAACTCCTCAGGAAAATATACTGGTTTTGGTTCTATCTCAAAGCTTATCTAAATTAGGCATAATGAATATGGCATGTGCTGCTAAAATTCCTTCCATCAAGAAGAGTCACAATGTCACATAACTAGGTCCCAACACACAAAGTTTTCTTGTTTTATCAACTGTTATTAAGAAATAATAATTAACAACATAGAATCAGCTGAAGAGATGTAAGGATTAATTTAACAGAATTAATAGTATATTAAATATAAATAATAACAGAACAGACCAAAATCTGTATGGATTAAATACACTAATTTTTAAATCAATAGTGACAGTGCTGTCCTTTGATCCCTAAACTGTAAGTCATCAGCATTACACAAGAACATTGACGTTCATGTTTTAGTTCTATTCTCCCAAAGTGATTATGGGGATGATGCTGAGAGAATGAATTCTCTCTAAGATTCAAAATCTGCTATACATTTAATTGTGTTAGATGTCCTCGACCTTTCCAAGGAACAATGAAAGAGTCCAGTGGCCTCATTTTTAGAAGAGGCTGATCACTGTGAGCCAAAAGTACATAATGTACTTTATATATGTACAGGTGTAATATAATTTACATATAATATAATTTACAGGAGTAAATTATATTGTATGTATGTGAATTACCTAGTTTATTTGCACAGTATTTCTGAATTGAAAATTTTTATTTATTAGTACAAGTAGTTTAAGGAGACTCCTCTCAGGATAGTGAAATAGCAAACTTTAAATGACTTGGTACAGTTAAAACTCTTCCATTTAATAGTGTATAAATTAGCCCTTTTAATGATGTAAGTTTTAACCTGCAAGCAGAGTGAAAGCTTTCAAATTATCTTTGTCTTTATTTCACCTGTTCTCACCTGATTAAAGTGAAATAAATCATTTCTGGATACATAGTACTAATCTCAGTAAATGAAACAGTAATGCAATTAGAAAATTAAGAGCAAAATTTCAAGGAAATTACTTACAATGGAACATACAGATAAAATAAAAAGCTCATAAAAGATGCAATTAATAAATTAAAGGTTCCAATGAACAAATTAGTGCAGAGGTTGTTGAAAGAAGACTGAAGTTTCTGGCTGAGAAAAGATGTTCGTTATTGTTATTTTTAATTATAAAATTTCAGGAGGTGTTCATGCTGGTCAAAGACTTCAGACTGTTCAGCCAGCATGATGAATCTGCATTCTTGCCAAGGGAAGGATATTGAAGGATGACCAATAGTTTCACTTACTCTTTCAGAGGTATCAACATTACCTCGTTTCTTTGCAGCATATTAATCTGAATTTTCATCCACTTTCACTGCTTTTCTACATTTTTTTTTCTACAGTTCTTGGTTTTATTAGTCAGCTTGCAGAGCAGCAGAGCTATTTGTTTGCAAGGAAATCTATTTATTTGTTTGCAAGGAAATCTGTGTCCATTTAGTGGAGCCACTTTAAGATACTTAAAAATATAAAAGTATAAGTAGAATTTCGCCACCAGATTGACTTTACCTGAAAATAGTGAATTTTATATACATGCTAACAATTTGTTTATTCAGCAGTAACAGCTACATGCAGTTTTCATATAAATTTAAACTTTTTATTCATCATTTCCCTCATGGTGTTTTCATGATTTGTATTTTTCACACAGAACAGGAGCCGAGGGTGTTTGTAATTAATTTGTTCCAAAAAAACAATTGTAAGCAATTATTATTATTATTAGTGAAAAAAATAGAAATATCAAAGAAATTACTTCATATATGCAGTGAATAGCCTGCATAATAAAATAAATGATCATGAGTTCAGTAGGTTGTCATTTTGCCTGTAGTAGTCTCCTGGGAAAAAAAAAAAAAGTCTATGTTTCTAACAGTTTTCATATTTTTTAGCATACTGATATTTTTTATTTTATTTTCATGTGTTGGGAAGGTGATGTGACAAATTATGTAGCACACATAAACATATTGAAAAATTATATCTTTTATTAGAATACCTTTCAACAAGAAGTATGGAACAGTTTTGCCCATCTTTTTTGGCTTTCTACTGTCAAAAAAAATAGTTTTGATCAAATGTACAATATTATTAAATCAAATGCAAATAAATAAAATATCTTTATTAATAAAATATCTAATATAGCTATTGATCACAACATAACTGCAGCATGAAGCACACCTCTAAAGTAAAATATATGCTTTAGTATTTGTAACACATAGAAACTATTCAGATGAAATTCAGCAGACATCTGCATTTTTTTAAAATATAATTTAGCATTTTTAGAGAAAGGGTTAACATTAATTACAATGTTTGCACACTCTAGGATATGTGGACAGTTTAGAACTCTATCATGAACCTCAGAATAAATGTTCTACTGCAGGTAGAGGCAGTTTCAGTGCAGTTTTGCACTGAAACGAGCAAAACAAATGACCTGAGCACGTATTTCTAGGTGAAGCAGTCTACACATATACAGTCAAGAGGTATAAACACGCACAAAATAATGTTTTTCCTTCCTTTTTTTTTTTTTTTCTTTTTTTTTTTTTTAAATCCTTCAACTTATCCACATCATTTGTGCACAGAAACTGTCACCATAAAAAAAAAATCTCATATTTTCTTCTACCTTAGCTAGAGGTCATATGATATTAAGAACAGAGATGCTGGTACTCATTTACTTTCAGTTGGTTATTAGTTTCATTAAATTACTTTTTTTTTTTTTTTTTTTTTTTTTTTTTTTTTTTTTTTTTTGCTTCTAGCTATTTTATAAATCTAGCTATTTTATAAATCTGATTAATACCTTAGCAATTCTCATGGCATTGAAAATGTAAATTCATTGTTTGTAGTCTGTAATAAGCTAAAATAAACAACTGGTGCCAGTTGTTTATTTTAGCTTATTAAGTTGTTCACAACTTTAACAACTTGTGAACAATGACTAACTCCAGTCTCCTGCTTGTCATTCTAAGCAACCAATGCCAATTTAAATTCATAGTCATTATATTTAACTCACTGGAGTATACTGAGAAGTTAGGAAATCAGTCTTAACAACAGTCTTGTATTAGTCATACATATCATTCTTTTTATTAACTTAATTTAATGATTAGGAGTTTCTGTTTACACAGATTCTACCTTTTTTACTTTAGGCATATCTTTAATTTTTCACATGTAGCTTATATGAGTGTTGATCTTGTAAATAATTCCTCTACAGTAATCAAAGTTATATGTTCTGGGAAATATAAACATATATGAAAAGAGATTGTTTTGGGCCTTATTCACAAATAGCATAAATCAACCTTCGCTTTTTCAAGACAGCTATCATAATAGTCTTCCTGAGTTTAAAACAATGGTCGTTCTTGTTCATGTAATTGTAAGCCAGGATGCTCAGGTTAGTTATTGATTTCTGTGAGTAATAGAGTGAGAGGCTGAGACGGATGAACTTTGTTGAATGACTTGCATCAGTGCAACAAGATGTAGTGTCACTGTTCAAGCAACCTCTTTTTTCAGTAACAGTTAAATATAAGTAAAGGTAAAAGTCTTCAAGGTGGTCCCTTACCAACAAATGAAGGAAGATACTAATGCAACTGTTACCAGAGCTGACCAGAAGTCAGAACTTAAAACTCTGTCCCTAATTATCATCTCCTTTTATTGATAGATAATATGTAATCCTTTCCTTGCAACTGTTATCAGCTGTGACTTTAATTTGCCATTCATAATCCTGGTTTCCAGAGGCAGTGATAGGCATATTTCAGTAAAATGGACATACTGTATTCCACATTTGCAAAACATTGCTTCTGTCATACCAGGTCTCTAATTTATGTGGTCTGTACTGATTCCTTCCTCACTAGATGATAATCAGAAGTAGATTACAAAGCATAATGGAAAGTACATGGACTGAGATTGGCTGTGAAGGTGTAGCTGCGGCTCCACCATTCTAACAGCTCAAAAATTGTTTTGTATTGTAGAAAGACTTCCTACTGTCTATGGAAAGACTTCCATACAGTAACTTATAGGAAAGCATAGAACAGAAGAAGCTAAAGGCAAACAAAGGCAAACAAAATTCAAAGAATATTTTTTTCTGGATATCTAACCATCCAGTGCATATAGTATACAATTGTGACTTCAACCTTAATGTGCTGTGCTCACCGTTAAGCTGATTTGGATTGGAGATATATTTCCAGGTAAGATTGTTTGTCTTTCAACAAATTTTCTATAATTTATGTGGATAATTTTGTAAGAATTTTAATTCTGTATAGAACCTGAGATACAAATTTTCCTTGTCACCCTGGCTCCATGTCACTAAAGTTAACCAGAAGTAAACCAGAGGCAGAACGCAGAAATTTAAAGCCTGATTGCCTTTCTCAGAGCAATCCCTTGGGATGATTTTAGTGTGAAGAACTTTTGGAGATAACATTTTTTTAAACCATCTGTTAACTATTTTGAACGGCTAGAAGGAAGTGAAGTACTCAGAATTTAAATGCAATTTCTACACCTTGGATAATAATAATAAAAAAATGCTTCTCTAAAATTTAAGGACTGTTTTTGACCTGGTTGGGATTTATTTCAGGTCTGATCATCTTTATTTCAGGTTATTATGATTTCATTCTTGAATAATAATGGTTATCTCAGAGCCCACTGTTTTATAGGCAGTTATATGCAGTTTATATGCAGTTTCTTCTTATGTGCATAGCTTTATTAACTTCAAATTCAATTTAGCAAATATAAGATCTTTTCAAATTCTTCATAAACCCATAATAAGCTCTTTCCTTTACTTCCTTGGATAAATGCTACCCCACTTTTCATTCTTTTCTTTATACTCTTTATATTAAACATTAACTATTAAACAATACTTAACATAGTGAAATAGCAAAGACCTAATTGCAAATACCTACTGCCTTTTTCTTATGTTCTAATTATATATTTATTCTGGGACCTTCCCAGTGACTGATTAGTTTCCTTAGGAACCTCTGAAGGATTTTGAACACCTTTGAGTAGTCACGTACAGTTCAAAGTAGGTAAGGTTTATCTGTTTGATAAATACTTCATTGGCATAAACCAGCTGAAAAATAGATACAGAACAGTCTCTTTATTTTCGATGTGTCCATTTTAGAAAATTTGTACATTTATCTTAACTTTTCCAAGATGTCATTAATTAGAATGTTATATGATAGCAATTCTATAATCACAAAAATGTAAGTGGAGAATGATGAGATTTTGAAAGGTTAAATTTGACAAAGCAGATTAATGTATTTAAAAAAAAAAAAAAAAAAAAAAAAAAGGAATATGTTGAATTTATTTATATAGTTAGGAAAAGCTTAGAAAATACTTAAAGAAGACTAAGGAAATAAAAAAGAAGGAAATGTAAAGAAAAAAAAATTAATTTTTTTTTTTTAGAGAAATGTGGTGCCTTGATTTTTAGAAAGAAGGAATATTAATTCTAGCTCTTGATTTCTGCTGAAATGTTAATTAGGTCATAGCTGTGATTCAAATTACCCATTTTTGCTTTGTTTTCTTTTAATTTCTTTGGTAGTACATACTACTTTTCTTAGTAGTTTTTGTTTCTTGTGCTTCAGTCATGAGACATTTTTTGTTTACTTGTGCTTTCAGTTAAAGGAAATATATATATTTAATCTGAATGATAAAAAAAACTATAAAACTTTCCTAACTATATATTGGAATACAGTTCAAGGCACAGTGACTTGACAATCAAAAAAATTAGAAAAACTTTCTCAGAAAAATTGTTTCTAGGACCTCAATAATATATTAATGACATTTCTAATGTGACAGAATTGCATGACATTACTTTGAAGTTCCAAAAAAAGTTTTCATCTTACATAAAAATAGTTTAGGGAGATGAACACCATTTTGAACTGCTTCTCCAATTTTTCTTTTATTCTTATTGTAATTTTAATTTTTTTCTTGTGAAACCTGTCGTTTAGATGCTATTTCTATTCTTCCGGTACTTAGTTTTTATTTTAGACACTAATACAAAACAAAACAAAACTATAAAAATTCAACTGGTGGACGAAGTAGTCATTAAGTGATGTTCAAGACTTCTCACTTTGCTTCCAAAGTTAGGCTTAACACAGCTCTGAAGGACCAGGTTTGTTTTTTTATTAATTTCCTCTACATTCCTTTCAGCTTATGGGAGTATTGTGAAGTGTATCTACATTCAACTAGACTCTTCAAATGCATCTGTCACTCCTTAAGAAACTATAATTTCTCATTACATCATCATTTTTTTCTGCAATAAGCTGAGAGCTTCAATGGTGAAGAAATGTAAATTATATCTGATTCTTTTAATATTTCCTCGAACTGCCCACTTATAGTTGATGCTGTAGCTTCCAAGTAAAAGATGAGTCTAAACAATTATATTTTGTAGAATTGCATTTTTTAGAAGATAATTTTAAGGCATGCTGAAAATATTGCTTTCCTTTCTTACCAGTGGTCAGCTTTTACATAAAAGAAGCATTAACTGATTCATATAAATTTAATTAAATTAAAATTTTAGTGGAAGTAATGTCTAGTCTACTGTAATTAAGAAAAATAGCAATTATGTTCTAGCGTTTATGAGGTATTGCACAATTTTATCTTATGCAAGAAGTAACCATGAAAGCATTTACCTGAAATAGTGCAATAATACATAGTATGTGTTTAATTAGACATAAAAAAAAAAACAACTTTATTTGAAAGCCTTCCTCTTTGGCTCATTGAGGAGGATTTTGCATTTTTATTGCTCTGTCTGTAGGCAATAAATGTTTGTGCTTTGTAATTCTCTGGAGATTCCTGTTTTAAATTTTTAAAATACCTTTATTGTGTTTCAATTTATTTTTATGACAATGGTGCACAGACGGTCCTTTAGGAAGTGTTTGGTTCAGAGCATTTGAAAACAAGTGGTGAGTATAGCTAGAATTTTTTATTTTTTAGTCATATGATACTGTCACTTTGAAAGGTTAGTGATGAACTAATTTGGATGCATGTAGCTTTTAATTTTTATTTATTTTATTTATTTATTTATTTATTTATTTATTATTGAGTGATATTGGGGGAAAAGGTTAATTTCTAAATTCTGCCAAGATTGAAATCAATTTGAGTGTCATGTGTAACCTGAAAGAAGATCTGGCTAATCAAACCTCAGTTTGATTAAAATGACCACAAGAATTAGAAATTGAATTGAGCCTGTGAAGAAGGAGATAGACTCCTCATGCATATCCATGAAGCTGAATTTGTGCAAGTGAATGATGGTAAATAGCTTTTTGATCTTTTATCTCCCACCCAGGCTTTGACTCATACATGTTCTTAGGTGTCAAGCAGGTGTCCTTACTGAGATAAGTAAACAGAGACAACACCTGAATTGAGAATGCTGTATGTACAGAGACAGCTAATGCATAAGAAAAAGTGTTTGACTTGTGCAAGGTTAAGATTATTTGGACATATGTGAAGAACATATCTCAGCAGGAGTCAGGATAATATCAGCTACACAGTTTCTCAGATATGAGAACAGATTTTCACCAAGAAAATGTTATTACCAATATAATCCCTATTATTTTCAAAACATCCAGCGAAATTCCTTGTAAGTGAAATATGAAAATATATATCTAATGAACTTGCTGTGTTCTATGCCTATATTATAATACAATATACTTAATATGGGTGGATATTATTATTATTATTTTTAACTTGAGAGTTGATAAACAGCTGGTAGAGAACAAATAGGTTAGTGGTGTATTCTACATTGTCAAGGATGATATCTGATTTAGTAAGAGATCTAATTTTTCCTGTCGTTTTTCTTGCCTTTCAGTCAAGGCCAATAACGTTTTAGGTTTCCTAATTTCCACCCCCAGATTCTTTCTTGCACTAAAAGGCCAGTGATATTTTCAACACTTCACTATATTAATGCAGCATACTCTACACCTGCAAGTCTTTCAGGGGGAGGAGATTAATTTTCTTTTGCACGCCAGACAAGAAAGCCGACAATACTGTACAAACAAGTATGGAGACAACAACTTGGAGAACAAGTCCTATGAGGAGCTACGATGGAGCTGGGCTTTTTCAGCCTCGAGAAAAGGAGGCTCAGGGGCGACCTTATCGCTCTCTACAGGTACCTCAAAGGAGGCTGTAGCGAGGTGGGGGTTGGTTTGTTCTCCCACGTGCCTGGTGACAGGACGAGGGGGAATGGGCTTAAGTTGCACCAGGAGAGGTTTAGGTTAGATGTTAGGAAGAACTTCTTTACTGAAAGGGTTGTGAGGCATTGGAACAGGCTGCCCAGGGAAGTGGTGGAGTCACCATCCCTGGAAGTCTTCAAAAGATGTTTAGATGTAGAGCTTAGGGATATGGTTTAGTGGGGACTGCTAGCGTTAGGTCAGAGGTTGGACTCGATGATCTTGAGGTCTCTTTCAAATTCTGTGATTCTGTGATTCTGTGAAACAATTCCTTTGGTTCACTTCTACATTGTTCTATCTGCTCTGTCACTTTGTCTTCATCTTTCTAAAATTTTAGAGCCCATTGTATTCCTGCTTTGGATGATGCACACATATTTTTGTAGCAATTAATTAATGGCAATCCTGCTGACTATGCCAATTTGTCACATTAAAGGGGACTTAACCAGAGTCAAACACTTGTCTGTTTTAGAGCCCTGTTAAGGGCTTTCACTGAGACAGTTTCACAATGTTGAAAATATTTAATAAGGCAATAGATAGAATACATTTGGAATTGCTGTTTATAAATATACTTACTGCAACAGCACTAATAGCAGTAGTAAAATGCTGCCCTGAGTATTCCTCATCAAACAGTGAAGATGCAGAGCTTACCAAGAAGGCATCCCTGTCTTGGTGGAAGAGAAGGAGCAGACTGTCAGCTGCCTTTTCTGGGTCTCCAATTTCTTCCCCTTCCCCCCTGCCCCTCGATCTTTTTTCCTCTCTCTTTTTTTTTTTTTTTTCCCTCCAGTACTATCTTCTTTTTCTTTTTCTTTTTCTTTTTCTTTTTCTTTTTCTTTTTCTTTTTCTTTTTCTTTTTCTTTTTCTTTTTCTTTTTCTTTTTCTTTTTCTTTTTCTTTTTCTTTTTCTTTTTCTTTTTCTTTTTCTTTTTCTTTTTCTTTTTCTTTTTGTTTCTGTTTCTGTTTCTGTTTAGAATAACTCCTAACACTCTTTTATATTCTAACTTTACGTATCCCCTCCCTGAGGTGATGTTCAGTATGATTTGGGTCAAGAATTGGGTATTATAGTCATATAAGTTTAGCATTATGTTCATTATCATATTCAGGAGTGTTAACTTTAATATTCATTTTACACATAATGAAGCAAAGGGTTTCACTCAGGCACTGTGGCCCTCAAGACTCTGTTCCGCCAGCAAAACAGGGACTTCCCACCAACACAAGGCTCTCTCCTTCAGCAGCCTCTCATACCAACCTTGCAGATCTCCATCCACAAAGTCTGTGTAAGAAATAAACAAGAACAAGATTCTCAACTCCACTTTGCCCAAGGCTGGTGCTTATCATTGATACTTACAAGTCTGACTATTCTCCACAATCATGTTGTGATCACTATATAGACACTGTAAAGTGTTTAATTTATTCTTCTTGGTAATTAAACCAAAATTGTTTTTTTGGGAGTTGATAATCCAAAGCCTAGGAACTAGATAGGTGAACAGAACACAATGGCAAACTGCTTGAATGAAAAACATGCATCCTAGCATCAAAGCCAGGTCCTTCCTCCCAAATTTCATAGTGCAATTCATCTCAAATGAAACGTTTTCTGTTTTCAACTATATTCAGTGAATTTCAAGTGTGGATATTAATGTGAGAATTATTTCATAGAATCATTGAATTTTTGGGGTTGGAAGGGAACTTAAATATCACCTAGTTCTAACCCCACTGCCATGGGCAGGGACACCTTCCACTAGACCACTGTCGCGTTAAGGGGTGTAGCTGATTAACCGTTACGGGCCCAGTCAGATTCAGGGTACTGAACCAGTTGGACATTCACCAAAAACACATTAACGGCCTGGGGGTCCATTCAGACATTCACCATCAACGCATTAACGGCCTGGGGGTCCGTTCAGACATTCACCAAAAACGCATTAACCATCTGGGGGTCCGTTCGGACATTCACCAAAAATGCATTAACCGCCTGGGGGTCTGGTTAGATTCAGAACACTGAACTATCACGGATAACCACCCTCACCCTCGTTGCACTCAATGAGAGTTATCACAATGCAATCAAGTATGGTTTATTACAGCAACAGATAATCAGGTTCTTTTGGATTGCCGGCGATAGTGACTGTCTGCAAAAGCAAGCTAGTATGCATAAAATACACAGGTGTTATAGGTGTTGTAGGTGTTACAGATGTTACAGGTGTTATAGATGTTTATAGATGTTACAGGTGTTACAGATGTTATAGATGTTATAGATGTTACAGGTGTTACAGGTGTTACAGGTGTTACAGGTGCGCAGCCTAGAAATAAATGCGTTAAAAAGGATCAGAGACTCTATAGAGATTTATAAGCAAGTATTTAGATCTCACCCAAAGGCGTCCCAATGGGGGGGGAAGAGAGGCTCAGCCCGTCGACTGATCCCAGGAGTCAGGAGGTCCTAAGGATGTTGTCCTTGGGATGGTATCTCCCCTGACGGTGGTATCTTCCCCAACATCCCCTTTCTCTTGGGCCAATTTATATTATTTCCTATCTTTTAGGTGGAGCTTGAGTGGCTCTAGTCAAGCATATCTTAGTTATGATTGGTGTAAAGTTTTCCCGTCTCCGTTTAAAGCAATAGGCTCCGAGAAATTCAGAGCGCATGCTCAGTGAGGGGTGGTCGCACCTTGGAGGCGGGTAGCTTTTGGGATGGAGGTGTGTTTTGGTATTATAATGATATTATAATGAGCAAAAAGTACACTAGGGTACAGCATTTGTCAAAACATGACAGGTCTTTGGCTTAGGGTGGCAAAAAGTGCAGCTTTGTGCACAAGAACAATCGAGGCCCCATCTGATTACAGAGCCTAGCCGTGGTGTCTCCACTCCACTCTACGCTCCGTGCTGTTCCTTAGAGCTAGCACACCAAGTTTCCCCAGCGCGATAGCATCTAAGGTTGGGAGCCTAGGGAACGCTCATATAATGCAGTTATGCCCTACCCTGAAAGCCTCTTCAATGCTGTACCTTTTCCTAAAAATGTGAATGTTAGTTTTATTTTCCTAGTTACTTCAGGCATTTACACCACAACCACATTGGTCAAAGCCCCATCCAACCTGGCCTTGAACACCTCCAGGGGTGGGACATCCACAACTTGTTCCAGTGTCTCATCACCCTCATAGTAAATAATTTCTTCTTTACATCTAATCTCAGTCTACCCTCTTTTAGTTTAAAACCATTCCCTCTTGTCCTATTGCTGCATTCTAAGAGGGACAAAGAGTCCCTCCACTCTCTTCCCATTTCTCTCCCCCATCCCAGAGAGGGAGGGGGGAGGATGAATGAACAACTGTGTGGTGTTTAGCTGCCAGCCAGGTTAAACCACAACAGCTGGTCGCTAGTGGAATTCTCCTAGGACTCCACTCCAGCTTTCCTGTAGGCCACCTTTAGGTAAAGTCACTATAAGGATTTCTGAAATCTTCTTAATATGTATGGACTTGGAAGAAGGAGTATGCAAAAAAACTTAGTCTTCGGTAGCAGGAAGAAAGGTATATAAGCAATATATCATATCAGTTTGTAAACGATTAATTAATTTAGGATATGTTCTGTATCATCTTCATAATCATCCTTTTACCATCATCTTTGAATGACTAACAATGATGTATTCTTTCAGCTACTGTTTTGCCTGTCTTTTCATTGTTTCACAAGTCAGTGTCGATACCTGATCTGATCTGTCAGCCTTTGAAAAACACTCATACTTTTATATGAAATATCACTAGTCAAATCAAATAAGAAGCTACTATTCAGTGACTATTGCCTGTATTTTGGAATTTGATATACCATATGATGCCTGGATAGGCAGACAGACATACGCAGATTAACAAGAGATCATTCAGAAGCTTTTTTTGAGGGAACTACTTACTTTGCCATACATCAGAAACTATTTCTTTTTGTTAGTGAGACATAATATTAAAACCAGGAAGGTTTTCTTTTCTGTGATTAGCCTTTTTCACTTTTAAGATCAAAGGAGGAATGAGAGTATGCAGGGAATGCTACCTATTAGTTATAAACAGTCTATGATAGAGTCTTATTATGTGAATTAAAAGTACCTTCTGAGACGGTATAAACGTGATGCCCATCTACAAGGGCCAGAGGGTAGACCTGGGAAACTATAGGCCTGTTAGTTTGACTTCAGTGCCAGGGAAGTTCATGGAGCGGATTATCTTGAGCGTCATCATGTGGCACTAGTAGGGCAACCAGGTGATCAGGCCCAGTCAGCATGGATTTATGAAAGGCAGGTCCTGCTTGACAAACCTGATCTCCCTCCATGACAAAGTGACACGCTCAACGTAAGAGGGAAAGGCTGTGGATGTCTACCTTGATTTCAGTAAGGCTTTTGACACCATTTCCCACACCATTCTTCTGAAGAAACTGGCTACGCATGGCTTGAACTGGTGTATGCTTCGTTGGGTTAAAAACTGGCTGGATAGCTGGGCCCAAAGAGTCGTGGTGAAGGGAGTTAAATACAGTTGGAGGCTGGTGTCCTGGTTTCAGTTAGGACAGAGTTAATTTTCTTCCTGGTAGCTGGTAGGGTGCTATGTTTTGGCTTAGGATGAGAAGAGTGCTGATAACATGCTGATGTTTTAATTGTTGCAGAGCAGTGCTTACACCAAGCCAAGGACGTCTCAGCTTCTCACTCTGTCCTGCTAACCGGCAGGCTGGGGGTGCAGCAAGAGCTTGGAGGGGACAGAACAGCTGACCCAAACTGGACAAAAGTGTATTCCATACCATCTGATGCCATGCTAAACAATGTATAGGGGTGGCAAGCCAGGGCGGGACTGCTCGGGGTTAGGCTGGGCATCAGTGAGCAATTGCATTGTGCATCACTTGTTTCATACACATGATTAGTAGTAGTACTATTATAATCATTATTGTTATTATTATTTTTTATTATTATTTTTCTGTCTTAATAAACTGTCTTTATCTCAACTCACAGGCTTCACTTTCCTGTTTCTTTCCCCCATCCCAGAGAGGGAGGGGGGAGGGTGAGTGAACGGCTGTGTGGTGTTTAGCTGCCGGCTGGGTTAAACCACAACAGCTGGTCACTAGTGGAGTCCTCCAGGGCTCAGTACTAGGGCCAGTTCTCTTTAATATCCTTATTGATGATCTGGATGAGGGGATCGAGTGCACCCTCAGTAAGTTTGCAGACAACACCAAGTTAGTGGTGTAACACCAAGTTAGTAGTGCATGTGTCGATCTGCTTGAGGGTAGAAAGGTTCTGCAGGAGGATCTGGATAGGCTGGACCAATGGGATGAGGCCAACTGTATGAAGTTCAACAAGGCCAAATGCTGGGTCCTGCACCTGTGGCACAACAACCCCACGTAGTACTACAGGCTGGGAGATGAGTGGTTAGAAAGCTGCCTGGCAGAGAAGGACCTGGGAGTATTGGTTGATAGCTGGCTGAATATGAGCCAGCAGTGTGCTCAGGTGGCCAAGAAGGCCAACAGCATCCTGGCTTGCATAAGAAGCACTGTGGCCAGCGGGGCTAGGGAAGTGATTGTCCCCCTGTGGGCTCTGGTGAGGCTACACCTCGAGTACAGTGTTCAGTTTTGAACCCCTCACTACAAGAAGGACATCGAGGTGCTCAAGTGAGTCCAGAGAAAGGCAACAAAGCTGGTGAGGGGTCTGGAGAACAAGTCTTATGAGGAGCAGCTGAGGGAGCTGGGCTTGTTCAGCCTGAAGAAGAGGAGGCTCAGGGGTGACCTATAGGTACCTCAAAGGAGGCTGTAGTGAGGTGAGGGTTGGTCTATTCTCCCACGTGCCTGGTGACAGGACAAGGGGGAATAGGCTAAAGATGCACCAGGGGAGGTTTAGGTTGGATATTAGGAAAAATTTCTTTACCAAAAGGGTTGTTAGGCACTGAAATGGGCTGCCCAGGGAAGTGGTGGAGTCACCATCGCTGGAGGTCTTTAAAAGATGTGTAGATGTAGAGCTTAGGGATATGGTTTAGCGGAGGACTTAGTGTTAGGTCAGAGGTTGGACTCGGTGATCTTGGAGGTCTCTTCCAACCTAGACAATTCTGTGATTCTGTGAGTCATCACTTGTAGGAGGGCAAGTTCATTGCTGCAGCAACAGACTCATCTGAACATTTTCCCATCAAGACAATAGACACATTGAAATGTTAAGGCTTGCTTTGCTGCACTTGTATGTTTTTCATTCAAGTTTTGGGAAAACAGTTGTGGTATTTGAGACAATGGTGTTGTTTCCATAGGACTGAACTTTAGGAAGTATAGTGAAATTGCAATCTATTCCTTTAATTTGGGACACTGCTGCAAATATTTAGATAAATAAATGCTCCTACAAGGGAAATTTGAAATGTAATGTAAGTGTTATTAAGCTTAAATGAGAACAGAGAATACTTGGACCAAAACAGAATCTTGAATGTCAAAGCTAAAAACTACTTGATTAATATGCTTTGGACTTTACAGAATAATAATAAATAAATGAATAAATAAAATTTTCATGCTAGAATTCAGTTATTAGAGAACCAAGCTTTCACACTTCTGCAACATATTTCCCGTCTTAAGTAGGAAAACTACAAAGGACAGCATACTTGTTACAGAATCACAGAATCACAGAATCACAGAATTTGAAAGAGACCTCAAGATCATCGAGTCCAACCTCTGACCTAACGCTAGCAGTCCCCACTAAACCATATCCCTAAGCTCTACATCTAAACATCTTTTGAAGACTTCCAGGGATGGTGACTCCACCACTTCCCTGGGCAGCCTGTTCCAATGCCTCACAACCCTTTCAGTAAAGAAGTTCTTCCTAACATCTAACCTAAAACTCCCCTGGCTCAACTTAAGCCCATTCCCCCTCGTCCTGTCACCAGGCACGTGGGAGAACAGACCAACCCCCACCTCGCTACAGCCTCCCTTGAGGTACCTATAGAGAGCGATAAGGTCGCCCCTGAGCCTCCTCCAGGCTGAACAAACCCAGCTCCCTCAGCCGCTCCTCGTAGGACTTGTTCTCCAGGTATGTTAAATAAATGTTAGTAAAACATTTGTTTCTCTGCAAAGAAATGATGGCTAACTCTAACCTCCTGAGTTTTCATAAGGAAGATAAAATAAAGATTTATTACAGGACCCAGTCTTAGGCTCCTGACATTGTTGGCTTCACAGCACTTGGGTTTCTAAATGGCCCCAGGAGCCTTCATTGAAGAAAAGCACATTTTTATTATCGTATAGTATGATTAAACTATTTTACTTTGTTTTGTTAATAGCCATGAGACACCTATTCTCCTCCTATTCTGCAGCTACTCATTTAATTTAGCCATTTTTCCATATCAAATGCAGAAAATACCGTATTTGTAAAGATGCACAGGCTGACATTTTCTGTACCATAAGTTCATGTCAGGTTTCAAAACAAAACTACAACACCAAGGACAGCACAAAAGGAACAATTCCAACGTATATTGTAACTACATATGATAAAATGTATAGGACATGTGCCTGTACTTTTCCAGTAGAATGTGTCTGTCCAATAGTTTAGTAGAATTCTCAGAATTTCAAATTATAGAAATTAAGAAAATTAAGAAAGCAGAAATAATGGAACTATTCCTTCCTCAGACTTTCTTTTTCTTTTGAATATATTGAGATCTATGACTTTTTTATTTATTATTATTATTATTATTTATTTTTTTTTTTGAGCATCCATTGTTAGGCTTTTTTATGGTGCTGGCCACTTCATCCTGATGTTTGTTTAAGTTTCTTAAACAGATGTACTTAGTTCTTAATACAAGTGATCACAATGTGATCTCTTGTCTTATTGTTCTTTTATAATGCTATGGCTATTGTAACACCATGTTCTTTCAACAAATACATTGAAACTGTTGGGTTTAATTGTAGGTATTAGACTCTAACATCATCAGAGACATCATAATGTTGGCTTTTACATTGCTTGTACAGCTCTCTGGCACTTGACCTACAGAATTAAGCAGTATCCATTGAAAGAGATAACTTTTCCTTGAAGAAATAACCAGTGGTTTTCTGACTGTCTGCAAGATAATAAAAGAATGATGTGGCCAAGAATTATGAAGTTTATTTATTATTTCTGATGTTAGATTAAGCATTTACAGGACAGCTATTGCACAATAGGCACAGACAGCATGCATAATTAGAAATGCCATAGCTGAGTATGTATGAACTCTGTTTCACACCTGGTAATCAAAGTCTGGGTTTTGGTCTGTGCTTTAGTTGGGAAACAAACAAAACAAAACAAAAAAAAGTGCAGGCAGCTTCCTATATGACAGGAGCATCAGAGCATAAAATCGTCATTCCATTTATATATTTATTTATTTATTTATTCATTCAAGGTAGGGCTTCAGCTCTTTCTTAGTCAATTCTAGATAAAAATGCCCCCCAGTGCTTTTGGAACAGTGTTCCACTGTTTTTTGTTTGTTTGTTTGTTTGTTTTAAATCCCTTCTCACCCTGCTTCCCAGGACTCCGGGAAGGACTCCCAGGGGGTCCGTCTAATGAACTGCTGAATTGCTGTAGTTCAGTAATTTTTTTCTCAAGAACCTCCTTGAGCTGGGGCATTTGTGAATTTTTCATATTCCACTGTGCATGTGCATCTTCTTTCCCTGACACACTTCTACTGAAGAACTGCATTAACTGCTGGAATTCACAGCTTTCACAGACTTAGAAAGAGTTTGAAACTCAGAAATTAATTGCAAATATATAGAGCTCCTCTAATCTTTGTGATAACCAGAAACATTAAAAAAATAAAAATAAATTAAATTAAATTAAATGAGAAAACCAGAAATGTTTTGAGTAATCTAGGACACTAGAAGAGAGGTTTAAACTGTCATAAATAAAATTCATGTTTCAGAATGCAAATACTCTGAAAACGTATCTAAGTAAAGAACTAAACCACATAAACTTGGAACTTGGAGCAGTCAAGTAATAAGTGCTTCTGACACTAAATGTTAAACAATAATCTCAGCATTATTTCATTATGATGCTTTTCGCTTTCTTTGCTGAAAGGGAGAAGGGAAGCATATCCCTTCCTGGCCTTAGTTATCAGATCTATCTACATTTGTACTTTGTGGTCAGTAAAAAATTGGTAATTAAATAGTAATTTCTAAATGTATTAGTATAGAAAGGATGTGAATACATTATTGAAAAAACTCTCAAACACAGCAAAAATTTCCACCAAACTCATTTAGTATAATGATTAAGAATTATTTTTTTTCTTTGTCCCTTAACATTCTCACATTCATCTATCTGCAAACTCAGTATGCAACTGGCAGGCAGTATTGTAACAGCTCAATATCTGAATGATTGCACTAGTGCAGAAATATATTTGAAACAAATCAAAGCATCATTAAATTGGCATGTTCCCATTTGAGCCATGAAAAGAGTTTATTATACATAAAGTAAGAGTTGTTACCATAGTTATCATAAAATGTATACAACTTCTAATTCTAAGTAGTGCTGTGGTGGAAGCTGTTGAACCATAGAACAGCTTGATTTTGCTGTCAAGAGCACTAAAGTCTAAAAGATAATCCGCTATTTGGTGTAATACAGTAAATGGTCATTACTGCTGTGCAGATTCATTCATCAGTATTTATTCTGTTCCAGTATATTTTCAGATACGGATATGATAAAGGGAAAACATGATAAGAATTTTCTTATGTGGGTGTTAGAGTTATGTGCAAGGTTTCAGTAATATACAGTCTTTTAGTAATATAGACTTCAAAATCTGCAGTAGAGAGTAGAAATTCCTATTCCAGGTTTCTCTTTAAGAAAAAAAGTTTTATGTGTCTTGTCTCAGAGGCACAGTGCTCTGCCAAATTATAACATCCATCAGAAAACTAATTGTCGTTAGAGCAAACCTACTGTTGTTCCCCTTTTAAGTATGAACAGTGTATGTGAACAGAATGCACAGTTGCACTGAATTGTATTACACTGTTATATGTACTTGTAAAATAATATTCTCCAAAGAGAATTTCATTTATTCACTTCAGTCTAGATTTTAATTATATTCTGATATATCAGAAAACACTATATGTTTTTGAAGCCCATTAGCGATCTTACTTACCCAGATTTTGGAAATGGAGTGCCTTGTCTTCATGCATTTGCCTTGCATTTGATCAGGGACTGGATCCCACCGGCTCAGATTAATGACCTGCCTTCCCTTGTTAGATATGCTGTGGCTCCTTACAGACAGAAAATGACCAGCACTCCCTTCTGCCATATGAACATAAAATCATATATATTTTTGTCTATTTTTAGTGTGTTTTGTTTCTTTGTTTGTTTGGGTTAAAAGTTCTTCACTCAATTCTTGACAAAGGTTCACTTCATAAGTGTAGAGCTTCTAATTAGTTTAAACTAATAATTTTGTGAGGTCTAATATTGACGTTTCTGCTAAGGCAAGCAGACAGCATCCTTTCTCCTAAATGTGATTTATCTGAGAAGAAAGAACAGTTAAAATGTTTTGTTGTTGTTGTTTGTTTGTTTGTTTTTGGTTTTGTTTGGGGGGGACAGGGACAATAACTGTAATTATTAAATAGAAGGACTACAGATGTCTTGTGGGATCTACTGAAGGTCATTTCTGTCAAGACCAAATTATTTGACTGTCTTTCATTTTCAGACTCTAAGACTGCCTATTTTGAACAGAAGTGAGCTGAGTTACAAGTGTCTTATGATCACAACTATTCTTTATGCCTTTTCTTTTTCATAAGCATTTCAGTTTCAGAGACAATTCTCTAAAATTTCCTGAAAGTGATGAGATTACACCATGTTCCTTATCTGTAATGAAATGGTCACACCTGGGGAAATTTTCCCATGCCATTTCAATAAGCTTATTATCTAAGAATAACCACTGCTTAGTTTTCACCTGATGTGATCAAAGGTCCCAGTGAAGGAAGGCTGGAGTTTTTGGAACGTATGTCTTCATTGCCAGCCCTCACATCAGAGGCATCTGGATTTGCTTTGCAGATAACCTTGGATGTGAGTGTCTTTTACGCTGTATGTTAGCTTTGAGCCCAATCCATATTTGTTTCAAAAGTCATCTTCTATTCATAATACATGGATCAGTAGAAACATTCAAGCATAAACTTTAACGACCTTTAGGTTACACATAGGAAGGAAATTTGAGACCTTTCTCTCTTGTAACATGTGAACCAACTCTACCATGTGTTGTGGTAGATGGACAGATGGACAGAAAACTGGGCTGGGTTATGCCTCTTATACAGACACCAGCATTGCCTTTTAGAAAGGCATATGAGGTCAGCAGGACACGTTGAGCCAAGCCAGCCCTCGAGTATATAAGGAAACTTGCCACTGACCTTTGGGTCCCTGAGATCCTGATTACATGAATGCATGGAGCAAGGTTGGGAAAAGCATGAAGCCATGTTCTCATCTTGGTTCTTCTAAAGGGTTGTATGTACGTAGAAAAGGTGTTAAAGATCAGGAAGCCAGACCTCTAGAAAAGTCCGATCAGAAAAATGAGCTGCTAGTCTAGCTTTGAGAGAGAATATGTCTCTTGTAGTACATCTGGGGTTTATGTGACAATTTTAAGTACTGTGGGACTTTGCTCCAGAGTGCTTAGTAATTTTACTATTACTTTTGTACTATAGTTTAGCAAGTATTAAAAATCTTAGGACTTGACTTCTATGTATAGAGAACAGACTAGTGTATGCTTTTACTTTCCACACACAGATTTCATCAAACTAGTTAATATTTTGAATTTCTGCAAAGTAAAAATGTTGGCAGTCAAATTCAGAGGTGAAAAAATAAATATCTGTATACATCACTTCTGGGATAATATATCTTGACCAGTACTTCCTGTTCTTATGCAAAACCTTTACAAAGTAATTTTGCATACTGTGAGTTGGGATGTAGACATGTTATTTTGCTAATATAAATCAGAGTTTAAATTTATAAGTGTAAGAAACCACCTATTTTGCCTAGATGTTTCAGGTAGAGTTTGTACACTTTTCACATAACTGAGAATGATATCAAATATGGATCAAACTGCAATAATTGCAAGAAAATTAAATACTAACTGAAGATGTGCTATGGACAGAAAAGAATAAAAAAAGACAAAAAAAAAAATCAAAGTATTTATGACCCACACTGAGGGCTTGGTATAAAGTGTTTTAAGGTTTTGCTGTTTCTTAAGCTTTATCATCTAGTCTTGTAAGAATAGTGGTTTACTGAACTGTGTTACACCTTGGCTCAGTTTCTATCTTTTTCTCATTCTGCTTCCTGCTGCTTTCTAGAGGCAAACAAGCTGGATGCTTGCCTTAGGCCAAAAGGATGTATAGATGGTAATGGGACTCTACAGAAGGAAAATGACTACTGGGGTAGTCAATTGCATTAGCTTTAGCTGTAAGGTATGCGCTGCTGAAAGTTTCTCTAAAGTTTAATTTTCACTTTCCTCTGTTATAATGCCAACTGAAACTACTTGCAGTGAGGAATTAAGAAGGGAAAGTCTTTTTGTAACTTTCTGTGGTGTAGTGCAGTTGGGAAAATGAATCTATTGGAGAAAGGCTGTGAAGTTTTGCCATAATCATGAATTAATAAATGGAAAACAAACTGAGCTTGAATTTATTCTTCCTATCCCTTGTACAGTGAGTATAATATTCCCATTTTGATGCTGCTGCATGTACCTTTGATAGTTCTTCTGTCAAATGAGAGGTAAAAGATTTTATTTCATCCTCTATCTCTGAGAACTAAATTAACTGTATAATGACAACAGGTTTTTTGGTTCTTAATGTAAATGTTAGCTTATTCCAGTGTCACTAGATTTCTAATTTTTTTTTTTTTTTTTTTTTTTTGGGGGGGGGGGATTAAAATCTCAAAAAATAAGTGTTATTTATTTATTTATTATTATTTTAAATTTATTTATTTATATATTTTTGGTCCAGCAGGTGCTCACCTTTTCTACCATACTACCACACATATGTAGTTGAACATCTTGAAGACCTAGTTTAGAAGACTGCTTATTTGAATTAAAATCCTACTGATCCTACTGCATCAGTTGCTCTAACAGGAGATATGCTTCCATTATTACTGTATGTTCATTACAACCTTATGGAAAGATAGCTACAGTGTCACTGTTGCGTATATGTAGTTAATTTAAAATGAGCTTTATCGTGCAAGCAAGAGTATGCAAACAGAATTTAAACTTGAATGCCTACATTCCCTAGTACATTTTCCACTGAACTTCCCTGACACCAGATCTCTTAAATATAATATAAATATAAATATAAATAAATATTTATTTATATAAATATAAAAAACCTCTGTGCTACATTTGCTGCACCTAAATTGATAAAAACCTGTCCTTCTTTCCTCCTTTGTTTAATTTCTTACCTTTTGTCACCAGTTGATTACTACACTGGTCTACTTCATAATGTTATGAATGCAGGTTTTTATCACCTAATTAACAAAGCTATTGATGAACAAGCACAAATACCCGATCATTAATTTGTATTCACAAAATATTGCCAAAAAATATTACCAAATTACATATTATTCATAAAATAATACATTGTTATTCTGGACCAAAGTATGTGTTTGTGAATGGTTATGGAAAATCAGAGGTGTAATTTTCTCTTTTGTCTTTTTTTGTCTCAAGAAAATCAATGATAGTGGTGAACAAGATGAAAATTCAGTATTCTGTGTGTAAGTATATACTTTTGCATCTTAAAATACATTGCTGTTAGATGAAGTAAATCTAGCAAGATATATCAACACTTCACTGTACCTCCTTGGATTTAAACAAGTTCACCAGTTTAAGCGTGCAAAGTACTTTACTAGATACAGTTGATCTCTGGAACTGGGGATTTTGTCAGAATTATATTGAAATGAAAGATCATAGAGGTAAGGCAAGAAAACCTTGGTTCTGTCTTTTTCTTAAAACAAAACAAAACAAAAACAACGACAAAAAATAAAATCAAACAACAACAAAACTTTTAAAAAGTATATCAGATTTATTCACATTGAAGTACAGGATTAAAGGCCCAGCTCACATATGTTTTCCTTACTGGCAACACATATTAAGAACAGATTAATTCAGGCATAACACCTGAATTTTATTTCTTGTTATATTTATAATATGCTTATATCTGTTCTTCCTTCTGTATCAGCCTGTCCTTCCCTGTTGGTTCAGAAGCCTGAGAATTTTCTTAGCAATAGAATAAGTCCCCAAAGGGTTGTAATTATTAATCCAGAGAAGAATAAGAAAAGATTTTAGAGACGTTACTGTGCAAGATAAGAAGGAGGTTTCTTCTATAACATTCTACTTGGAGCAGAATGCTATAGAAGCATATAGAAGCTTGGAGCTTCCATTTCTTTTTGCCTTTTCCAGTGCAAAGCGGGTTGACTGAAGTGAAGAAATCACTTTGACATGAAGGTTCAAAAGCTGGAAAATAATACTTTTTTTTTTTTTTACTCCAGAACACAATTTTAAGTTGAAAAAATCAAAACTTCTTCAAAGTTGAGGTTAACTGTCAGCCACTCAGGATACAAGACATAAAAAATGGCATAAAATATTGGGAGCTTTCTTATTCCTAATAAAAAGGACCTTTTAACAGACCAGCTAATTCAGTAATAGGAAAGTAAATTTTTCTAATATCTATGTAATATCTGTTCCAAAGAGAAAGAAAAATTCAACCCCAAATGCCAAAACATATATTTCTTAATTACTATTCTTAGAGACAACAATAATTCCCAATGAATTTACCCTTTACCCAGTTTAATTTTTTGTTCCCTATATATAATCTAAGGTATAATTTCCTGAAAATTATCTATATTACTGAAAATTATCTTCCACTGTGTTACTTAATTTATCATGAAATCAATAAACATGAGTTTCTGTCTCAGGATATGTATCTCCTATTCTGAAGATATCTTACATGGTTGGATACTTATGGGATATTTCCCGTAAGTGCTTTTATTAATATTACCGAATCATTTATTCTAGGAAATAAATTAGCAATAATTTTTACATATAGGAAAGTTAGGCTCTTCATAATGTGAGATATTTTAAGCTGTGTGTGTATGGAATGGAATAAAATGGTCCAAAGGAACTTCTGAGAATGCAAACGTACTGTAAGAAAGCCAAATCAGATTTGCTACAATTAGAGAGCCCTCAGCCAGGGCCAGGATAACATTATCAATGTTGCTGAAAAATCCATCCATCCTTCTCAGACATTCGTAGCAGAGTTCATTGGAGCTCTTTAGATATATTTATGAGACTATAAGCAGTTTCAAGTTTCTTGAGCTAACATTACTATCCATTAGGTAGTTTCCCATCACTGATCTCTTGAATCATGAACAGTGAAATTTAAGTGCACTGAAAACTGCCCCTTAAAAGCTTTATGTGAACTATTACACAAGTAATAATAGGAGTTATTTATTTGGCAATTGCTAAGAGTTCTTTGAAGTGAATTGTCTTCTGAAACCTGCCCTCTATCCCGCAGTGGAAATTTGTGATCTCACATGTGAGAGAAATGTGGGTATTGTATTCTTTTCTCATGCAATTTATGAGGAATTTCAGGAAAAATATATGTTCAATGGGTACTGCTAGCCAAAAAGGTTTTAACTGTGATCATTCAATGGCGGAAGGTTTATGCTGATAATATATTGCAAAAAATACTAAAAGGGTTAGACATCTAAGATTTTGACATCTTCAAATGAAAGAAGTGAAATATGCCAAAAGAATTCAAAGTCCTCACGCTGCTCAAGTGGCTTTGATGGGTTATTGGAAATCTTTCTCTTGTACCAGAGAGAAGCTATTACAATTCTGTTTAACTTTCTTTTCTTTTTTCTCCCTCTACCCCCTTTTTTTTTTTTTTTTTTTTTTTTCCTCAGCTCATAAGATGCAGAGATTTGAGTTAAATCCAGTAATTCACTAAATGACCTTGTATTAGCCTGTCTAAACTGATCATAATGTTCAACTGATTATTCAATAGGTAGATTGGTTACGATCACCTTGTTCCATCTATGAAAGGTTTAATTTAGGACACAAGATCAGAAAAGAAATGAGAGTTCCATTAAGTAGCCATGTGTCATAGTTTTGGCTGGGGCTGAGGCAGTGTTAATTTTCTTCACTGAGGCTAAAACAACACTGTGTTTTGGATTTTTGGTGATAACACACCTATGTGTTAGTTGTTGCAGAGCAGTGCTTACACAGAGCCAAGGACTTTTCAGCTTCTTGTGCTGTCCTGCCAGTGCACAGGCTGGGGGTACACAAGGAGCTGGGAGGAAACACAGCCAGGACAGCTGACACAAGCCCAGAAACTAGCAGTCTGTATTGTTAAAACCAGAGAACAGAGAAGTGGAATGGTTTTTCAGTGGTAGCATAGCATAAAAGAAGCAAAATAAGGTGGAAAATGCATTTCCTCTTTATTTTAGTGAATTTTAGTTGTCTATTATAGCCACTAGATCACTATAAATCATTGTAGCTAATAAGAGATTCAAGGAATAATACTGGTTTCTCAGTAAACTCGGAGTTCACTGCAGCTGCACAACAAACCAATCAAAGTAAACATAATAATATATTGTTTTGAAAGCATATAACCAGATAGCATTTGATTCAGGAAAGTCACTAATCGATTATTTTTATGAGTAAGCATTTTAGTACTATTCTCTCTTTGAATGGCAACATCAAATTATTTGTACTGTTAAGAAGATTCCATGCTCAAGAGAAATGTACTATGAAACATGCCTTTAGTTTAATACAGAAGATCAGGTACATATCATAAAACAAGCTTCTTAATCAGTATGGAAGACTAGAATGTATGCCAAGAAATATTCATTGACAATTTTATTAAAATGGACTACTGCAAATCAGCTATTTTTTATATATATTATTTATAGTGGAAGATGTTTATGTTCCCTCATTGTGAAATAGTGGCTTGGTGAGATCTGTTGAAAATAACTACCAAACACACATTATTTACAATAGAATTGGAAACTATGTTGACAATTTAGCACAGCAAAAGCTTAATTTACAAAAGAGATTTGATATATTCTTTCTCAAAGTTTAGCATACACTGGAAGAATTCAACGCCAACTTTATACATGGATTCTATATTGTGTTGTTTTCTTTTCTTAGCTTAGCATGCTTAAGTCAATAGTTTCTAGCCTAATTGACTGGTCTTCAAGCCTCATTAGAACAGTTGAGAAACTTTTGAAATGTTATTTAAGATAAACTTCTTATCCATGAAGAAAATACAGAAGAGGGTATTATTAGAATATTAAATACTTAATAAGAATATCCCAAACCAGTAATCTGGTAGCTATTCAGGTGTGGTGGTTTTACTGGGCTGGGCAGCTAAATACCACAGTCGCTCTGCACTCCCCCTCCTTAGATGAGGAGGGGAAGAAGTAAAGCAAAGAACAACTCACGGGTTGAGATAAGGATAATTTAATTAAAGGGAAATAATAATAATAAAAATAATTAAAGAAAGATTATTATGAACTAAACAATTTAACTAAAGGAAAAGAAAACAAAAAAAAAGGAAAGGGGAAAAAGGAGGGGGAAAGGAAAAAAAGGGAGGAAAACAAACAAATCAAACAAATGAAGGCTATGTGGAAGTGCAGAGGAAATAAATTACTCTCTGCTTCCCACAAATGAGCAATGCTTGACCATGTCCTTGAAGCAGGGCGTCAACGCACGTAGCCGGTGTTTGGGAGGAGGACCGACGTTTTCACAACGAGAGCCCACCCCTCCCCTCTTCTTCCTGTTTCCACCTTTTATTGCTGAGTGTGACATCTTATGGTAAGGAATATCCCTTTGGTTGGTTTAGGTCAGCTGCCCTGGTGATGTTTCTCTTCTCACTTTTTTGCTCACCCCCTAGGAGGGTTAGAGAGAGTCCTGATGCTGTGTCACTGCTGCTCGGCAGTAGACACAACACTGGTGTGATACCACTGCTGTTCCAGCTACAAGTGCAGAGCACAGCACTGTATGGGCTGCTGCAGGGAAAGTTAACATTCCAGCCAGACCCAGTACAGCAGGTCAAACTGAAACACAGACTTATGACAGATTCTGAGTCTTGAGACCATCATTGAGAAATGCCACTCTGAGTGTCTCTGTACATAACTGATGAAGAGTTTTCTCGAGTAAATTAGTTCCAATGTCACAGAGGTGGTGCAATTAGATAAATGTATATGTAAATAGTGCACCTGGAATACATATAAAATGTTTAAAATAAGTATCAATATGCTTGTGTATTCTCATTTACAATAACATCTAAAAATTATTATGGAAATTTCTGCTAAATTCTTAAAATCAGATGTTTCTAAGAGCAGTAGCAACTAATAAAAAATAAATAAAACAAAAGAAACAAAAACCCTCCAGTTATCAAATTATAATGTTAGCTTGATAAATCAATGTAGGTAAAAACAATTTTCAGCTTCTTGGTCCTTTATTTTCTTAATAAATAAATAATTAAATTTCAATAATCCTCAATAATCAAATTTTAAGAATAATAATGCTGATTTCATTTTAGACAAAAAGTTGAAAAAAAGTAGACATTTTTAAGACATACATAAAAACATAGACAACTTTGATATTTAAGTAAGACACAATAGTGTAACAAATAGCTTTTTATAGTTTTTGTTGTAGTTGTTTGTTTCTATGGTTTTAGATTTTTCATATGAAACAGTCTCAATTTGGAGATTTAGTAGCTCCATTGACTTCAGCTAAACTGATGCTTCAGTCTTTTCTGCAAAGTGGAGCACCTGTAAACTGAGGATTTAGAGACCATCACTGTTTGTTTATTGTCAATCTGTAATTAGTAAAGATGGATAGCAAATTGGCTTTAAATCTCTGCTGACTCTCAGCCCTTTGGAATCCAATCCTTTGGACACTATTCTTGTGCTAGAAATAGGAAACAAATACACTGTGATATGTATTTCATCAGCCACCCCATTTAACATTGCTGACTATGAAAACTGTGATGTATCTTTTTTCTTTTTTTTTTTTTTCCCACCTGGATTGATCACTAGACCATCTTGGTGTTCATATATACGTCAGCTTCACAGTAATGTAGCTTAATAGAATATATCTCATTTGAAATCTGATAAGTACTATTATTAAATACACTGTCAATCAGATTTCATATTAAGTATATTATTTAATACTATTTATCTTGAAATTAACCCAGTGCTGACCTTGTGAAAATCAGTCAAGAGAGTGAACCCTACAGATTTATTGTATTTATTTCTCAGTAGGCTGCATTTCTCCAAGGCTAAAGATTATTCTTTTTCTTTACTTTCTTCCCATCTGATTTCTCACTATGTTGAGGATCATTTTTCTACTTCAGCAGGAGTACTACTACACACATTATTTCGTGCAACCTCAAGATATTTTGGAGAAAATGGCTAACTCAAGTGTTAAACCAGACAATCTAAAGTCTTTCACTTACTTTGCAGCTAAATAATTATTTGTCTGTTTGTTTCAGATGGTATTGTGTTGGGATAATTACTAGAGCAATGCAGTGCAATGTTTCTCTAAGTAACTTGCAGTCAAAAAAGCAATCCACAATAAAATTTTATTTTTTTTTCTATCAAGTCAAATTATATTTTTTTTTGGACTGCAGACTGAAAAGAAACCAGGGTGGAGATTGTCTGGCTTATTTTGTAGCTATGATTGCAATAAATGTCTGTTTTTCATGGAAGGCTATAAATTCTGTAGGTTTACTATATGAAATCAAAAGATGATTTTGTTCTCTTAAGTAGTATGGACAGTTTTATATGTTTATGACTTTTTTTTTCAGTGACAAAATAAGGATATTTTAGCAGCAGAATTATAATGTCAAGTATTTTGAAGCCCTTTAATTTCACCAAGTCACTACAGGCTCAGAGATTTTCATCAAAGAAGTAATCAGAGGAGCTCTTTGATGATGAGCAAGTAAACATCCTAATTTATTGTATGGGTGATGAGGCATATGACATTCTGAGAAGTTTGCTTGAGAGATGAACTATGCTACTCTGAAGAAGAAGTTTAATAAATGCTCAATAGGAAATGAAACTCAGTGGAATAGGAAGATTTTACCAGGCAAAGCATATCAGGCCTGCTTTTATCACAGCATTGTATGCTTTGAAAAGCAGAAAAAATGTATATTTTCCTCTTAGACTGGGTTATATCAGAATGGTCAGAGAAAACAGGTTTATTTGGGTTAGATGAGTCAAGAGGTGACTGAAACATTCACTATGTTATGTTCTCCTAATTATTGTCTGAAATTATTCACTATATTATGTTCTCCTAATTATTGTCTGAAATTATATCTTTTATGGAGTTATATCAGTTTCAACAAAATCTGTCTGAGGAAAAAGAAAAAGAAAAAAAAACACATTTTAAAACAAACAAAAAAAATTTTTAAATTATTTTGAAGTTTAATGATACACTACACTTGTATCTTAAAAAAGAAAAAAAGGGGGGGGGGAATGTCAATTTAAATAAAAGTGAAATGTGGTCCTTTGTAGAAATAAGTTGCTTCTACTGAGAGTCATATTCTCTGCTGAATTTTTTTTTCTATTTTTTTTTTTTAATTCAATTTTTCTACTTGTTTCATTAAAAAGATAGGCAAAATCAGAGAAAAAAAATGAAAATGGTAAAGTACATTTCAAGTCACCTGTGGAAAGCAGTGATCAAATGAGAAATTTATCTATAAGAGATGAGACCAGTAAATGTACTGCTGAAGGACTGTGCTTGAATTACTGATAATATCCCTAATCCATAACTTAAATGGTAGCTTTTCACTAAAGCTTTGCATAGAGGCATTGTGTTAACTCCTAGAAGGTTTGATTTGAAACAAATTGTTCTTTGAATACAAATACTGACTAATTCTAGGAGACCTGTGTTAGCTTCTGACTAATGTTTACATACATCACAGTTCAATGATGAATTGGTAGGAACCCATGTGCTTTTGACACTGACTTAGTGCCATTGAAGAAGTGAAGCGGATCCATGCTGTGTATCACAGCTTTGCTCCTCAGTGCTGTTGTCTCACACCAAGCTTTATCTAAGCTCAGTCAAGGGGCTTTCAGTTTAAATGCAATATATATTTCTATGCAATAAACCCCGCAGTTTTCTGGTCAGGCAGTACAAGGACCTGGAAGAACACACCATAGCTCCTTTCTCATCCTGTGAAGTTGATGGAAAAATTATTCAAATCAGTATGTAAGAGTTTCAGGGAGGAGAGGGAGTTGTATGCACCCAGAGCTCCTCCTGAAATCAAAGTGGGTCTAGAGAGTTCTCCTCTATCACAAGATCAAGTAGGGTCTGAACATCCTCCATCAAGGTAACAGTCACAATAAGATCTGAGGTTGTGTCTGTACTGCAACCACAACTGAGACGTATCATTTTCAAGAAACGTATATCATAGTTGCTATCAAGCAACTGTGAAGTTGCAGTACCTAAGGTTGCTGTTGCTACCTGTTGCTAGCTATCTTTGCCCTTGACTAAGCCAAGATGAAACTAATAGTATTTTATTTTCATAGCTACCGTTACCCAAGATAACTAGGGTTATCTAGATAGTCTTTGTTTGATTAGATGTGGTGCAATCACATTTATAGTTTCCAGCATAGTTTCCATGTATATGTTCTCAATATACATTAAGAACACATTTCTCCTTTGTGTTCACATTTAATACAACATCTATACAGATTTTCCAATTAAAGATAAATAAATAAATAAATAATGAAGGGAATGGATATTTTTCACAGATTTCAAAGACCAAGAAAGTTTTGAAATATACTTCACGTTGGTTTTGATAATCCAATATTAACTCAATTGAGCTATTTTTCTTTAAAATAATAAGCTGATTTAATATACAATCACAGGTTGCTTTTAATATCATTGTAAATGTAGGTTAGATTTATTTACTAAAGTCAGGCTAGAATTCAAATCATGTTCCTCTGTGCTCTTGGAATGATTAATTTTATAGTTAAACTTAAAATAAGCCATACTTTGCTCGAAGCCAAACTGAAGTGATCCTAAAGGTATGTTTCTCAGATCACCTCCTTGTCATTTTTGCATAGGACTAACAATTATAGTATGATACTTTAACCTGCAAGAAGACTATTTATTTATTTCTAGTAATCCAGTAAAATTATAGATGGAACTCAGATAGTTGTGTATACTTTGTAGCATTGTTATTTTATTTTATTTTATTTTATTTTATTTTATTTTATTTTATTTTATTTTATTTTATTATTTATTTATTTATTGTCTCTGGGCATGCAATATTAATACAGCAGAAACTGTGATCAGTTCGATTTACTGTAGTAATATTCCTGGCTTTGGTCAGTTTAGAATTATTCATTCTGATAATAATTTGTGTGGTTTTAGCTAAATCTGTTATAAATCCGTATTTTTCTGTAGGTACGATAGATAGGTGATACTTGGGTGATGATCAAGTATTACTTTTTTTTTTTTTTTTTTTTTTTTTTTAATGTAGAAATGGATCATCTACTTTCAGGTTGCAACTTTGGCAACCTGAAGAGCAGAGGTACTTTTACACATTGTGCCCCAGCAAAAGTAACTCATCTTTTACTAATGGTTTATGTTGTAGTCTTCATGAATGAATATACTTAATGCTCTTGAAGATGGAAATGCTTTTCTGTTTTTACTGTTTTGTTAGGCCTGGACATCCTTATGCATGAGAAAAGCATGGTAAACAGCATGAAGATTTACAGGATTTCAGAACAGCAATAATTTTTGCTTAATACCAGCTATTGAGCACGTTTCTCTTTTATTATTGTTGTAAAGGATAACTATTACAAACTTTAATGAGTTATGGCTCAACCTGTTTAGCAATAATGACTGTGCATGTTGGGTTGTGATTCTCTCATTGCTTCATCAACTTTCTTTTCTTAATGGTGTTTTACAGGGGGTATTGCTCTGAATTTTTAAGTTAGTTTAGGTACTAAACCAATTTTTTTTTTTTTTCTGTTCTCTCTTCATTGTCTCATGCTTTATTTGATAATGTCAGCAGGCATTTTCCAAAGATTAGTCCAACAGGGACTAAGAAACTGATGATAAGAATAGTAAGCTATATCATATCCTTATACAGATAAGGAATCTGATGAAGATTCAGAAATGCTTAAAAGATAAAGGAACTTAAAAAAGATGTAAATTAAATCTTTTGCACTAAGGAGGATTATTTGTTTTTCATTCTTCCAGTAATCTGACATTCTTTTGACTTCTTCAGGCAAAAGAATGACTTGCTAAATAGCCTATGAGAAAATAAAGATCATTGTCACCTATTGAAGGCTGAATAGTTTATACATTTTAACTTTTTTTTTTTTTTTTTTTTTTTTTTTTTTACTTCTGATTCCTTTGGTCTCTTTACACTCACTTATTTAATATTGCACAGGATATACATATTATTTTCACTTGCATCTTCTACAATTGATTTAAATAAAAATAAATATCTTGTTCTTGCCAGTGAAAAAAGATATTTTCCAAGTTTTTTATTACAGATTTATATTTTAGGCACAGCATGGTTTATTTTTTTTTTCAGTTCTCTTTTCCTTATATTATTTTTTTTTCTTTTTAAATTGTATGCTATTCGTTTCTCTTAAGAAAATAAATGTGATAATGTGCAGTCAGAGTAAAGAAATAAAAAGGAGAGGATGTTATCTGGAAAGAGCCTTTATCTGTAACCATTAGGAAGAAGAAATTTCCCATTGCAATCTGTATTTCCAGATGATTTCCTTTGCGTTGTAAAAGCTAGGGATGGAAAAAGAGCTTTTAAAGTCAGCTAGTCCTCCCTGTCATTGCAATTATTCCCTGTTGTAAAATTGGACTGGCTTATCTAATGTTAGTTGGCCAGAGTAATGGAAATCTCATTACTTCTCATTGAAAGACAATTCCCAAAGTTTAATAGACCTCGCTGTTGGAAAGTACAGACTTGGTTCTGAATTTTCAGTTTCATAATTTTATCCAATTTACTCCCTGATGACTTACTGACTTACAGAAACTTTGATTTTCTTCTCCCTTGATGTGTGCATTTTCAGATTGCTCTGATAAACTCCTCTAGTACTTGCCTGAAACACACACATTTCGTTACTTTAGCATTGCTCATAATCAGTCCTCATAATCTCTTAATTCAACACCTTTCTTAGGTATATCAATATAAGCTTGAGAAGTTAGTAATATTTAATTGTGACTTCATCTGTAATAAGACATAAATACAGATTTTGTGCTCTATGAGGCTAGATAAAATAGTCAAAAACAACAGTGATGAATGGTCAAATATGGATGGATGTTTCTGTGATTCCAGCAGCAAAATAAAATTAATTGTTTTTACTATTGTATGCCAGTGCCTAAAACTCTCCTGTCTTTAGTGCTTTTCAGCATCTTCTGATGCAATTTTCTTTGAGAGAGTTGGAGGGAATATTAAATTTGCAATTGTTTTAGTCTGCAAATTTCTGAACATATTTTAGTTTCTGTTTCTTATCCCTATTTCACTTTGTGCTATTTTGCTGTGTTGCAGTATTTCCCAATTTAACTGTCAGTTTCATTAATGTATTTTCTATTCCCCCCTCCACCTTGAGAGGGTGGTTGCACACTAGAACAGGATCACCAGGGACGTATTCACTGCACCAAGCCTGTCTGAATTTAAAAAGCAATTGTACTGTGCACTTAGGCACATGGTCTAAACTTTTGGGCAGACCTGTGCGGTGCCAGGAGTTGGACTTGATGATCCTTATGGATCCCTTCCAAGTCGTGATATTCTATGATTCTTTAGAATGTGTAGATATCAAAAGTAAATTAAATATGAATATTTGAAATATACCCCATTTCAATTTTTCACAAATAATTTTTATCATTTATCAGTATCATCTATCGTTTATCACTAGCCCTTGCCAAGAGACTTTCAAGTCACTTCTCAGTAGAGTTGCTCAGTTGTTCAAGTTACACTAAGTTACACTTAGTTACACTAAGCGAAGGACTCTTTGGCTCTTCACACTGTCCTGACAGTGAGCAGGCGAGGGGTGCAGGAGAATCTGGGAGGGGACTGAACCAGGGCAGCTGACCCAAAGGGATATTCCGTACTATATGACATCATGCTGAACAATTTTGGGGTGGCTGGCCAGGGTGGGGACAGCACTGCTCGGGGATAGGCTGGTTATAGGTCAGTGTCTGGTGAGCAATAGTATTATGCATCACAGTATTTTACTGTGTAATAGTATGCATAATAGTATTATGCATCTATTATGCATCACAGTAAAATTATATATTTTTTTTACTGTAATATACATCACAGTATTATGCATAATATGCGTATTATTTGTAGTATTGTTATCATTTTCCTTTCTTTTCTGTCCTAATAAACTGTTTTTTTTCAACACACAACCTTTTTTTTTTTTTTTTTTCAAATCTCTCCCCCAATCTCACTAAGAGGGGAGGAGAGGGAGAGGGAGCAAATGGCTGTGTGGTGCTTAGCTGCCAGCTGGGTTAAACCACAACACAACCAATTATTAATAAAAGCAAACCTATTTAATGTATTTACTGTGTAGGTCACCTACTACTAAGGGAGTTTAGGACACTGAAGATGGCCCTGATGTCTTCCTCTCAGACCATATTTTTGTATGGTCTTTCATTGCAGGTTTGAAATTTGTTATAGACTGTTGAAAATGTTTGGTAGTTTGTGGCAAATAGAAGTTTATGAAGTAGATGTACTGAGCACCCTCTCAAACTGTCTGTTGCATAGTTGTATGTGACATCAGGGAAAAAGAAAATCATCAATTTAGTTATCACTCCATATTCCTTTGGTTTAGCTAAATTAATTTATTCACATTCATTGACATGTTTCTATGTTAATATTGTCAGTGAATATTTGTAAATTATGTAATTACATGTGGAAATAAGTCATGTAAGGTAAGCAGGCAAAGATGTTGCTCAAGGCAAGAGAAGTAAATAAGATGTTTATCTTGACTCTACAGGTTTTTTTCTTGTAACAAGAATCATTCAGACAACTTTCTGGAAGTTTAAGTGAATGTGCTGATTCTGATTCTTCATAATTCTAATAGCCTGAAGATTTTCATACCAAGAGCATTACTTTTCATAGACAAAGATTTAGCTGGATATTCTTCTGTACTCATGGCTTATATATAGCTTTATAACAATAAAATCAATTGTAATGGATTTTTAAAATGAAATCAATGGCCCAGAGGCAATTATATCAATGCAAGTGGTATAAAATCCACATATTTCATATATGCAATCTGTTTCTAAACAGATCCCGACTCGTACAATGTAGTGTGCATTACTCAGCGCTCCTGAGCTGAATCATCAAGTAAAATGAAAAGGACTTGAAGAGTTTTTTTTCTGAAAAAAATATTCTTCCCAAGAAAAGCAAATTTAGAGTTTAACTGAGAATATGTGCATGTTCTTCTGCTTCCATAAAGGGTTTTCTGACCTGTAATGATAAGTGTCTATGAGGCACCATCGCTGGAAAAAGCTAATGTCAATGGAAACAAGAGTGGGCTGCTTCATAACAGAAGGAATACCAGAAGCTGGGAGTGATGGTGAGGCAGGCAGAGGAAGTGTCCTTTTAGGGCAGGAGGATAGTCCCACAATATTTGAACAAGAAGTGTGTAGCACAGATGTAACTGGATCCTGTTCCAGGATCGTTCCTGGATCGTTCTCACATGACCATCACCTGGTCTTGGGTTTTACCACTTTGGAGCTAGCCTCCTGCCCAGGCAGCCTGTCCCCGGGGGGAACAAGGGTTGCAGATCCTGTTCATGCCCTCAGGGAAACTGCATGTTTTTGTTTTAAACAGGAACTACTGGTCTTTGTGTATATTTTTTATGTTATTCTATCCATATCAGATGCATCTTATAACTAAAAGTAAGTCGTATCTATGGGACCACATAGATACACAACTGATTGCAACACTCATCTTCTCTATAACATATAATTTTAGTGAAAAGCAAGTTTGTAAATGGTGCCTGAATGACAGCCCAGAAAACTTCAAGTCCTCCATGTATCCAGTGAAAAAGAACAATATGACAGAACTTGTACGGGTGTAAAAGACCAATGCATCATCCCCAATCTTAATGGACTGTCTTTTGGGCTTGGATTAATCCACACATTGTGCCAATATGATGCGTCATAGAATCATAGAATCATTCAGGTTGAAAAAGACCTCTAAGATCATCTAGTCCAACATTTAACCTAGAACTAAAGTTCAGAACAAAACAATTCTACTAAGTTCTAAATCTACATGTTTCTTTAAGACCTCCAGAGATAGTGACTCAATTACCTCCTTGGTCAGCCTATTCCAATGCCACACAACCCTTGCAGTAACAGGTTTCATCATTTCTGTAGAGGCTCAGGACTGCAGACAGAAGGATTTTTTCTGTAGTATTTGGGGAATTTTTGAATATCTTGCCAAAAGGTACTTACAAGTTAGCAGTTTTCAGCAGTTGTTAATTCTAAACCTAAGTATTAACTTTAAAATCATCTCATAACAGTTATGAGAAAACAGCTTTCATTCTGGAAACTCTTTTTGATGCTTATCAAACTATTCCCTTAGAACTATGCCACAATACTTTTTTTTTTTTTTTTTTTTTTTTTTTTTTCTGAGGAAGTATTGCACTCTCATTAAAAAGAAAAGGTCCATGTATATGCTACAGTGAACAGATGAAATTATATACATGTACTTCACTGGAATATTTATTGATACAATGTAGTGATCTAAAAAGGTTTAAACATAAACTAGGACCGAAACATTTAGGTCCTATTTTTAGGTCCTAGTAAGGACCTAAAAATATTTGAGACAGCAAGGTACACTTGGTTATTTATTGCATAAAGGGCAGGGTAAGTCAGATGCATCAGTAAGATCCTCCCGATCTTACAACAAAAAAATTCTACACCGTTCTGTGATAGTGTGCAGAGCTTTTAAAACCCAAACAGAAGTACTCAAATCTGTAGAAAGAAAAACTAGAAAGTTCAGATCTACTTTTTCTTTAAATATAGATTGTATGAGTTCCTTTTCCAGAGTCTGAGGACATCATGAAAAAGCAGGAATAAAGTTTTAAATGTATTAGTTAATCCTTGTTATATTCAGCTGTGGGGATATACTGTGCTTTGTGAACCAAGGAAATTCTTTACCAGGTGTACTTGAAAAAAAATAAAATATATATATATATACATATATATCTTTATTTTTGTTCACTGACCTAGAAAGAGTGGAAAACAGGGAGTCTTAAAGTGTAGATAGCTTTAAAATACAACCAGTATAGATAGTAGACATAACAATGAAAAATCTATCAGTGAAATGTTTAAAGAGCAAAAAACATAGTGGAGCAAAAGAGTGAAGATTAGGAAAAACACAGAAGCAATGACAAGGCTGCAGTACCTATAACAGAAACATAGTCTTATCTCATTGTATACTTGCTATTTTTGATCTTGTAGACTGTTGAATGTACACTTCTATTTGAGAGGCAAAATTTCTTGTCTGATTTTTATTCTGTGCCTCTTGCTCAGGTGGTAGAAGCATGGAAATAAAAGTATTTGAAAGCTAACGTTTTTCCATTTCGTTCTATGAGGACTTGAAGTGCAGGAGATTGTGCTTTTTCTTTTTTTCCCCCACCTGCAAGACAGGGATTGATTAAAAATTAGATGAGCTAACCCACTGCTATCCTTCCTTCTATCTGAGTCTTTTAATGTCACACTTATTTACTTACTGATATTCTATCCTTATTGCTGAAATTATATGTACTCATATACCATCCTAAATAGGATCATAGGATAATTCAGATTGGAAGGGACCTCACATGAATATTCTTATTACTGTTGCAAATAATTTCTTGGTATTATGGATACAAGCAGAATTAAGAACTGGAGATAGACTGTTTATTTTGTGTAGTATTGATATATAATGCTTAAAGTGGTTAGTTTACCTTTTCCTTCTGTGTCACTCATTGTCTGTTACACTCATTGCAAACAGTAGAAGTCTCAGTTTTATTCAGATTAGCTAGATAAATATTCATTCTAAATTATTGTACTCATTATTTTAATCTTTAATTGCATATCCATTAATTAGGAAGTTTCAGGCATTTGTAATGAAGGCTTAAAACATGGACCATTAACAAATGTAACAGCGCATTAAATTTTGCTTATTATGCAAATTATTCTTGAGGTCAGACATGGTTATTTATTTCATAAATTACATAGGAAACATGCTGTTCAACTGTGCACATAATTGAAAGGTTGGGTAACAGTTCTGATTCTTTGTTTTTAATAATTCTGTCTTGTCCAGAGAAATAGTAAGCAAAGAATAACTAATTTAGTATTTGCTAAGATGGCGACAACTCAAAAGATGGCTAACTTAAAATTTGTAATAATGATCAGTCTTAACTGATAATAATGGCGCCTTTTTGCACTGTTTGTCTGTCTACTGTTTATCTATGGGAATAGTGCTTCTGACTGGGACTTTCTCTCCTTCTTATTTAAAGGTAACATTACAAATTATATTTCCCTATTACATGTCTTCTCATGTAATTGTCCAACTATTCAGTGAAAGTAGTGACCTTATTTTAGATGTAGAGCTTAGTGATATGGTTTAGTGGAGGACTTGTTAGTGTTAGGTCAGAGATTGGACTCGATGATCTAGAGGTCTCTTCCAGCCTAGAAATTCTGTCATTCTGTGATTCTGTGAAATCATCTTCTCAGGAGCAACAAGAAAGATATATCATGCACTTTTTAAAATAAAAGGGATACTTTTCACTTGTAGAGTTAATTGCATCAAAAACATTTTAAAGGTCTGTTTTAAAAAGTTTTTTTTTTTTTAAAAAAGTTTTTAAAAAGACCATTTTTAAAGGTCTGCTTATAGCACTATCTGCTATAAAATATATTAGATATTAAAAAATAAAAATAAATGCAGGATATGTATCTTTTTTTCTAAGCAGATCTATCTGTCATTTTTCTGGGGAAACACTTTATTCCCGCAGAACAATGAATGCTAGTGTTCTCTAACAAGTGTGATTGACCTCTCATCTCCATGTCATTCTGTTCACATTTTGCTTCACGTGAAACAGATGTTAGCTTTACATGCTTGTGTTTTAGGAGGAACGACATATTCTGTGTCACTATCTATTATAATTCAGGAAAAATCTGTCCTTCAGAGGTAGTAAACACTCACATTAGAATATTAAATATTGGTATATAATCAGATACTGATATAGGAGCAGACAACAACGTATTCAATGAGTTCCCCTGCTTCCCTGGGTGCCCTACTTAAGGGATCCTTCTCTCTTTATACTCTTGGTAGTTCTGTGTCTGAAGACAGTAGGAGTTCTATAAAACTAACTCACTCATTATTTATTCATTTTACTCACTTATGTTGATGCATATCATAAAGTTGGCATGTACTTACTTGGGAAGCACTGTCTATCTCATATTTACACATTTATAGTTCAACATCTTATAAACATATAATCAATCAGATTTATGTAATCATCAGAATCACATAGTGTCTTATTCAGAAATTCTGAATTAATGTGTCTGCAATCTTTTGATTGCATGGTAGATATAATGATCTGTTGTAGACAAAGTAGAGGACAAACAAAATATTTGAAAACAAACAAACAAACAACAACAACAAACATAATGGATGGAAACCTAAACATCAATGTTATTCTGCTGTATGATGGACATTAAAACTAGAAAATAAATAAATAAAAATCCTCCATTCATTTTAATATAGTGTTTGTATCTCATGCTCCAACTTATAGCACATTACTTAAGTGATCTGGACTTACTAGTTTTCTCTATTACTTTTCCATTCTTTGCTGAATTTTCAATCTTTAACTGAATTTTTAATCTTTAACTTCATTTGTTCTTCTCATTACCCCTTCAGTAATTTTTCAGTGAAGACACTAAATCTATGGATAGCACTGGGATTTGCTATATGTAGCATATCTATGTTTTCATAGTGCATAGTGTTTGAACAACCTGCACACTGCAGTACTGTTACTAAGGTGTTCAGTTACCTCCTTCCTTTTCTCTCTGCAGGGAGCACATGACATGGTCTATTCAACCTGGTGTATTGCATTATCTGTTGCAGATACACCCTCCATTAGCATGTAATGACATCCACAGGTACTCAGTTATAATTCTCTGCTGTTCATGGAATTATTTCACAAAACTGTGTTTCCCTGCAGTATGCTTTTTAACATTTGAATATTGTGATGTATCATCACATCAGGTGGCTGTCTCACATATGGTAACTGCAGTCAGCTCTGCATGTAATGTTCTCGTTTCCAGGGAGCTAATAAAGTTAATTATTCAAAATCACCAAGCATACCATCAGCATTGAAATGTCTGCCTGATTTCAGTCACTTATTTCACTTAACATCCCACATATGGCCTTTTTAGGACTTCTGCTTCTCAGTGTCATACATCTGCTCCTTAGTTTCTTCTAAAGAAAACATTTATATAAACACTACATGCTAAAACATTATTTGAATGATTAAAATATACATTTCATAGGATAAAAATACTTTTTATTGTAAAACAGGACAATAATAATTTAGGTTGGATATTAGGAAAAACTTTAGTTTTCCTTCAAAGGGTTGTTAGGCGTTGGAATGGGCTGCCCAATGAAGTGGTTGAGTCACCATCCCTGGAGGTCTTTAAAAGACATTTAGATGTAGAGCTTAGTGATATGGTTTAGTGGAAGACTTGTTAGTGTTAGGTCAGAGGTTGGACTAGGTGATCTTGGAGGTCTTTTCCAACCTAGAGGAGTCTGTGTTTCTGTGATTCTGTAATCACTTTCAAACTGTCCACACATACTTTTTTTTATGCAGTTTACACTCTCTATTGATGTTATGGGGTGTTTTTTGTTTGTTTGTTTGTTTCTTAAAATAACCTGTTGTTTTGCCTTTAAAATAAAGGTTGTATATGATATTTAAATTATATAGGGATGCTCAAATCTTGGGAATGAAAAAAGTATTGGGAATGCTTATAAATTAGTACATGGTTGGTAATTACACTAAAATTCCTAGAAAAAAAAAGTAGATAAATTTAGAATATTATTTTTTTTTTTTGTGGCATGCAGCATCTACTTTGTTGTGTTTCTGCACACCTGACTCTGCTCCATCATGAGGATATATTGATGATAAAATAGTGTAAATAAGAGAATATCTGGCAGTTCATCATAGATTATTATTTATTAATTCTTTGTAGTTGAGCCATGAGATAATACCTTTGTATGATTTCATGTCAGGCTAAATGGATCAATAAGGTCTTGGACTGGCAGAGTTTTTTTTTTTTTTTTTTTTTTTACTAATAACTGTGTTATATAACTCTATGATATAATAACTCTAATAACTCTGGGTATTTATCTATTTATTTATTTGTGTTGCTTAGGAGTAAAAGAAATTGCCCACTTGAAAAAAAGTATTGACTCATAACTCTGTTGGTGAAACATTTTTGGAAAGATAGAAGATAAGTGTCTAGAAATTCTGAAATAGATTTTCTGCTCTACTTAATCATACATCTGTAGTAAACTATATATTTTGAACTTTTTTTTTTTTTTTTCAATGCCTTTGGGCTTTTAAACTTTACATTAAAATTATTGGAAAAAAAATGCCATAGAAACCATTTGTACGGAAACATGCCAGTATTGAGGGAAAAAAAAAACACTAAGTTAGAGCAGAGCAGATAGGACTCAGCATATTTGGATTCAGGATATCACAAATGGGAGACACAGGAACAAAACAACATGATTTGTTCCAATAAAACCCACCATGTGCTGAGCTTTCTGCCCTCAAAATCCAAATGTTAAAAGAGTTGACAACCCAAGGATCAAATCACTTTGCCATATCATGATTTTTTGTGGGTCCTATAGCTCAAGGAGACTTCCTGTGTGTGCTGTTTAGAGTGTTTGTGTTTCTAAAATGTAAGGGGTTCTTGAGATGTCTTCTAACCATGCTAGAGCATAGGGAGGAATCTGAAAAGTGAACATTTTTTTCTTACTGCAGCTTTTGCCTGTCCTAAGCATTTGAATCTGATCCGCTTTTGAACCTACTTTGGCAACAAAAAAGCTGTTCTAAGTTGTCTTAAGGATAAGCTTTGTCTTTTCAATTTCTTCATCAAGTAAAAATAATAGTGAGCACACTTTCTCAAAGGAATCATTTCACTATAGCATCCTACAGTGTGAAGAAACACAAAAAAGTAGATGTTGCATGCCACAAAAAAAAAAAAAAATCTAAATTTATTTACTTTTTCTATGAATTATATATATATAAATATACATACAATTTATATATATTTGTATATTTTATAGCTATCCTTGAAGCTGTCTTGCAGCTCTCTTCTGTCTCCATGCTTGATACATACAGTACATTGTCATGAATATTCACACTATATAATTCACAGGGAGAATTCTCAACTATTTGCTTAAATTAGTTTTGTGTTTCTTATTCAAGAGTTGGATATTCCACCAGTGGAACTTAAGAAATTATAAGCTTGAATTTTGGTGTTTTCTGGTCTCCAAGCAAAGCCATAAAGTGTCAGGAAGTTTTGTCTGGTGAGAGCTTTTGTTTGGCTTTTCTGTTTTTCCATTTTTTTAAAGCAAGGGGAAAACACTTAGAAAGGAGCTTTTAACTGCTAGATGTCTCCCATAAATTCATTGAAATTCAGTTAATCACACTGCAGCAGGTGAATGTTCTGCATATATTTGTAAGACAATATATAGTTTGTTACTATAGAGCTGTCTGTATTAATCCACTGCATTTAGTGCAATAAACAGGCATAAATGCAGTGACCTGCAGGTTAGGAAACTTGTAATGATGAATTTTTTATGTCTTGGCTATGAAAGCTTCTGCAAAAGAATTTTACTGACATCCCTTGTAACAGAAACACATATGTTCTTCTGTATGTTCTTCTTCTCCTAATTAAAGCCATGAGAAAAAATCTGTAGGTACACAGATTTTAGTTACTCTCCATTCTCACTCTTGTATTTTTATGAGACAAGTGTAATAACGCTGCAGCAAACTATCACAATTACCAGGAAGAACAGTACTTAGTATTGGTGATCTGAAGAAAAAAAGAAAAAAATACCAGGATAATGTGGTAGAAAATATTTTATGCTTGCAGTCTCATTCAAACATACTTATCAAGTATCTCTCAGGTTTTATTTGCAAATTTCCATGAAAAGGTAGTTTTGAAAATTCTACCCAACAACCTTAGCAGCTGCAGAAGTAAATATGGACTATACAAAAGTGAGAGAAAAATCAGCTTAAGTCAGAAGTCGGATGGGATAGTTCAGGGAATTTCATATTCCTTGTGGTTTGAGTAGTTCACATTATAGCTTGAGGAAATAGTTTAATAAACAAAGCTGTTCAGGCTTTTCATATGATGGATTTCTCACCCTGCAAATATTAGGGAAAATTATGAAAAGTTTGAGATGGGTTAAATTTATGGAATATGTATTTGAATTGTCAGCCCAAACCTGAAAATCTAGAAATATAAGGTCTTAGATTCTTGACCTTGATTTTGCTTTGTTTTCATTTAAAAGCTATATGCAGTTTAATATCATTTTTTGGGTCAAAGCATGACATATATTAGGCTTTTGGACTGCACTTGAATTTGATACCAACTGCATTTATTTAGCGTGACTTATTTTCCTTTGCTTTTTGAATATTTTGTGGCGCACTTGAGTACATTCACTATTCTTATAAATAAAACATGCAAACTCTTGATTATATTGTGACACTTGGGAACAGGAATTGCTTTGTCATTGGTCCTCCTTTAGTGTTTCTTTTGTTTTTGAATTTAAGCTTTATTTTTTAAGAAGAACTGCTAGCCATTTTTGGTGACTTGAGTCAATGTCAGCTTTGTGGTCTGGTATTTATCCTCTTGTCTACTTGTAGGAGTAAACCCAGTTCCCAGTCTTAGTGACTCTCTTTCTCTGTTTACACATTCTCCTCAGGGCACAACTAGGCAGTCAAATAGCTCTAGGAAAGCTTTCTACCTCTGCCACATCGTTCAGCACTGTGCACTTGCAGCTCAGAAAGTCGGCTGTGTCCTGGGCTGCATCAACAGAGGAATGGCCAGCAGGGTGAGGGAAGTGATTATGCACCTCCACTTTGCCTTCACCACTTGGAGTGTTGCATCCAGGTCTGGGGTCCCCAGCACAAGGATGCTAATCCTTTTGTTGATGTATAAATCTCTCTAAGAGAATGAAAATATCATCCATTCCATAACCTTTTTTTTTTTTTTTTTTTTTTTTTTTTTCCCCCCACAATTAAGACAGGGAACAACCAGAAAAAGATCACAAGAACTCAAACAGAGTGCACCGTTCTTGCTTGGGTCATGCATGGAATGCACAAGCTTTCAGGCTAATGCCTCTCTGCATGTTACACAAAGCACGAAATACGAACTGTGTGCTTCTGTTCTGAGCTACTTGTTACCCTGAATGTACCTGCCATTACTGTGTTTCAGACAAAAGTGATCAGTGATTTTTCTGTAATTTCTTTAATACCCTTAGTAGTGTTCTGTGTATTTCAGCTATGAAATATAAAACATCTTCCAAGAACTAGAAGTGAAGTCAAGCTACTAAAAATTGGAGGAAATATTTCAATCTAGGGGGTGGTGAAGTCATTAGGACTAACTGGAATACAGGTGATAAAAAGGTGATATCAAATTTTGACATAGAATAACAACTACGGAATTGCTTTTGACTTTTTTACATTTATTTTTATATGACTTGTGCCAACCATTAAAACATATGCATCACTTACGTCACCATTTACCTGTTTTCAGGATAAATTAAAACAAACAAACAAAAACCAACCAAACAACAACAACAACAAACAAAAACAAACAAACAAAACAAAACAAACAAACAAACAAAAACAAACCAAAAAACAAGTGGCTCAAATACATTATAAGGTGAAAGAATCTACAAACCCCATCATCAAGGGTTATTTTTTTTTTAAGTAAGTGAAGGATTATCCATTTCAGAATTATTGCTGATGTTTCACATAACAAAAAATATCAACAAATGTGATACTATGCAATAATCTTTTTTCTCTTACATGGTCATAAGATTGAATGAAAGACTTTGAGCACTTTTTCAGCCAGGCAGAACATCGTAACAGGTTAAGAAATGATAAAATGATGACGGAAAAAATGTAATTCTATTTTTATATTAGCTAAAACTTGCCCTGATGACTATAGTGTTGATGCCAAAATTCCTATTAATTTTTAAGGTTTATGACTAGATTTGCAAGTCATATAATTAGCAGTAGAGTATATCCGACCCTCCTGCCAAAGCAGGTTCCCTAGAGCAGGTTGCCCAAGTAGGTGTCCAGACAGGCCTTGAATATCTCCAGAGAAGGAGACTCCACAACCTCCCTGGGCAGCCTGTTACAGTGCTCTGTCACCCTCACTGTGAAGAAGTTCTTTTGCATATTGGTGCAGAACTTACTGTGATCCATTTTGTGGCTATTGCCCCTTGTATAATCCTCACAAACTGAAAAGAGGTTGGCCAAATCCTTCTGTCTCTCACACTTAAGGTATTTATAAACATTAATCAGATATATGGCTTTGTGTTCTGAAAGAATTTTGCAAATGTTAACTAATCTTTAGGCTACCTTTGTGAAATGAGTATCTAATTATTACCTTAATTTTATAAAATGGGAAACAGAAAACAGTAAATTAAAGGTATTATCAGGACTGCACGGCAACTGAATAACAGAGCCACTACTAGATCTGAGTGGAACCCCAGTCTCAGTTTCCTATTTGGACAATATATGTTACATTGGATTCAAGCAAAGATCAGTTCAGGGATGAAGGCCCGGGAAAGGAGCAGGATGTAGGAGTAATGTAGTAGCTACCCAAAGCTCAACAACACGGTAGTCACTCATTAGGGTTCTCTTCAAGGCAGAGGCTATAGTTTTATGTGCCTACTTATGTGCCTTTTGAATAAAGCTTCTTGACACAAGGATTAATTGAAATGTAATCAATCGTGTAGTATAAGTGAAGCCACAGTCTGATACTTTTCAGTGGCTATACATAAAAAGAGATTGAATTGATTTGTGTTTATTAATGCAAATGCACAATTTTCTGGCTTTTCAGGGAAGTCTGTTTTCCTTGAGTAATGAAAAAGGTGTTATAAGACTGCCAAGAAATATCTTTTTACTATTATTTTGGGAAAAAAAAAAATCTAGCATTATCTGCAGTAGTTGTATGAGTAATAGACCTTGAAGTAGGTATGCCTCAGTGTTCTATTTTAATGACAATTTCTTAGATTCTAAATGTAGATAATCCCACTTTGTAAAGCAACTATTTTAATAAACTAGATCCTATACCTGGTTCTTGAAACTGCTGTTTCGAATTCTGTTATTATTAGAACTGCTGTGTTTTTAACTAAGACTTTGACACTAGATTTTATTGTGAAACTTTTTTGTTTTGTTTTGTTTGTTTTTACAAATTAACAGATAATTAATTTTAAAGTATTTTTACATTTATCTTCCTTGAAAAGCAGAAAGTTACAGAGAGAGAGAATCTGAATACAGGGAAATTCCTGCATTAGTCCTGCAGCTTACTTTTACTTCAGTCATGACAATAATTTTTTATCTTAAGCACTATTTATCCCTTACGCATTATCTATCATTAAAAGTTTTATCAGTTTTTATATGGCGCCTTAGCTGGACAATTGAATTTAATTCAGTTAGTGTAAACAGATTTGTTAGAATCTCCTTTTATTAAAGGAGTAATAAGTAATTTAAGTGCTCTATGATATACAAAACTTTTGTCAAAGTGAACACTGGTAATAGATTATTTGAATAAAATTGGTCCCTCAAAACTCTGGGATGTATTTGATTCAGGAATGGGGTCATAAATTTAGGGTAGGAGATCTCAACCTTCTTTTAAATATGAAATTTGAAAAGTTGGACATCATTTCTATGTTTTCTGCTAAATGTTCCACTGTAAAGGTTTCTCATTATGAGTTAAAACCATACTGTCCTCATTCCCCTGGTTACTGAATCATGGTTACATTCTTGTAACTCCTGATTACATTCACATTACTCTCACGTTCCAGTAACCACTTATGAGAAATGTAAAGAGGGAACTATAATATCTGGTGAATGTTAGTAGCTCATCTTTATTTTCCCATCAGGTTCAGAAAAATCTATAAAGAATGCTGACAAGAATCCATGGAGTCAAAGTTTTATTGAATAGTCTCATAGTCAAACAACAGCTCCAGAAGCAGTCCTTTTGGGGATTAAAATAAATAAATAAATAAATAGATAAATAAAAACCATACTGATGTAGAGCACCACAAATATTTTGCTTGCAGCTTTGAAATATATGGGAAAGGGATTGCAGTCTTTTCAGTCCACGCCTTGGTCTATGAGATAGAGATATTTTCTCATATTCTTTAACAAGCAATATCTTAAATCAAAAGTTTCTTGTTATTACCAAAAAAACATAAAACTGATGTTATTGAAAGAGCCATGACAGCCTAATGATGTGAGGATGTGTTTGTTGGCTGAGGGTACTGAATAATGTGAAAATATTGTGATGTTAGCTATATCACAGGAAAAAAATTCTCTAAAATCTTTCAGAGAATTCAGATTTTTCACTCTTGGCATTTCCTGACTGAAATTAATTTAAGGTAAGTTTATACCATTTATTGTGTTACTGTAAAAGTAAGACTTTTTTTTTTCTCTTTTTTAATAAATAGTATTTATCTATTTAGGGATGAGACCTCATGTATGCTCTGTGTGAGATACCCTGACTTATCTATGTTAGCAAATACATCTACACATCTTCCTTATTGCACTTTTACATGAGAATAAGATTTCAGACATCTCTCATGTTCAGATATTTCTCTTTATATGCCATTTTAAACTTACTAATGCTTCCAGTTTGGTCTGAAATGCAAACTTAGGTGCATAGCATTGGTACATTTTTCTTGCTATTAAGGTAACCAGGTTTAATAGAAAACTGGCACAATAAATTAGTGCCTCTATTTATAAAGGGAGATGACTTGCATCTTTTGAAATCCACCAACATGGTGAACCTTCATATGGACTACATTTTTTTTCTATATACCTTTGTCTAGATATCTACACCTGCAGATCTCTCACTCACTGGCTCACTCACTACTTCCCTCTATTTCTCTGTCTATATGTAAAAAACAAAATATATTATATGCATGTTAAGCACAAACACGCTTTCTGTCTTTAATGAAACAATTTTGCACAATTTTGAAACTGAGTAAGATAAATTTGTATGTAGTTAGTCTTTGCACTAGAAATTTCAACAATATTGTATTCAGTCCCTCTGTATCCCTTTGAATTTATTACAAATTTGCAGATAGTTACGGAAAACTATCAATGCTTGGTAGTATTTTGGTTCTTATTTTTAATGTATAATAAAACTGGATGGAGTCTTTTACAGTTACAACATGTGAATTTTTGTCCTGGTTTTGGCTGGGGTAGAGTTACTTTTCTTCCTAGCATGATGCTGTGTTTTGGATTTAGGATGAGAACAATGCTGATAACATACAGATTTTTTAGTTGTTGCAGAGTAGTACTTACACAGAACCAAGGATTTTTCAGCTTCTTCTACAGCTCTGCCAGTGGACCTGGGAAGGGACAGAGGCAGGACAGCTGATCCAAACTGGCTAGAGGGATTTTCCATATTGTAGGGTGTCATGGTATGGAATATACCATATGGAGTATGGAATATACCATAACAAATGGGGGAATTTGCCTGGGGGGAACTGTCATTGCTCAAGGACTGACTGGGTGTCAGTCAGTGCATGGTGAGCAATTGCATTGTGCATCACTTGTTTTGTGTTTTATTATTAGTTACTATTATTATTATTATTACTATTTCCCCTTCCTCTTTTGTCCTATTAAACTGTCTTTATCTCAACCCATGAGTATTACTTTCTTTCTTTCCGATTCTCTCTTCCATCTCACTGGGAGGGAGTGAGTGAATGGCTATGTGGTACTTAGCTGCCTGCCATGTTAAACCAAAACAATGTTTTTGCAAAAACTCTCTATTATATACCTCCATGGAAACAGTGCACTGTATGTACATTGCTACATTGTGCTACATTTAGCATTCTGTAATGTATTTTTTTTTTTTACAGAAAAAATGTATGTGATAAAGAAATACAAAACATCACTGTGTTTTCATACCCATTAGTGTGCTGATGAGTCAAACAACTTTTTAAGTAATTCTTCCATTTCCTAGTAAACACAATTTAATAGATTGCATTTCCTCTACCAGGTGCACACACAACTAATAAACAACACTTTCCTACTAGCATGCAGCTTAGCTTGCATATCAATTCAAAACCAGGATTTTCATTTAGAATTTAAGATTAGGAAAAAGCATTTCCTTTTCTGTTATTTTGCTCTTACTTTCAAGTGAGGCTAGAACAAATGAAATGATATTTCACTATTTATTTTTAAAGGTTAAACAAATATTTCCAAATATTACTGGTGTGTACCAATAAGAATACTTATATAATTCTGTCATAAATTGTTACTGAATCTTACACCACACATTACTTAACTAGGACATAACTAGAAGATATGTCATGAAAATTCCTATGATAAATAAAGCAGATTAATAATTAGTATGATTCAAATTAGTGTTCTATCTTTTTAAAGGTTCCAGAGTGGTGATCAAGTATTTATTAATTTTATTTTCATTGTGTTATGCCGTTAAATACATGATCATTTTCATTTTTGTACAAGTTTTATACAAGGTTTGAGAGCTACAAGTGTATTCTTGTCCTTCTAGCTATGCATATTTCCATAAGTTTTAAAGGAAATCATTTAGAGGAACAGTAAAGAGAGAATAAAATTATGAATAAATTTTGTTTAAAACGATAAGATATTGGCTCTCATTCAAGAGAAATTGTCCTTGTGTTCATTTGTAAACTTTTTTTTTCTCAAAATGTTTTCTGTATCATTTGAAAAGTAGGATAATCAACACCTTTCTTCTTAGCAAAGTAATCAGATATAATAAAACCTTACTATGAGTGTTTGCTCTAAAAATAAAGAAATATGCATGAAAACATTTTTTTTTCTGAACTTCACAATTTCATTATTCTCAACTGAACACAATAATATGCAATAATTTGTATTTAATATTTTCTTTAAATCAGTAGAGTGTGCAGCTGGTAAAAGACTCAATTTTTTGAACACACCACTGTCAATTTTTTTTTTCCTTTCAAAAACCTGAAACAAATATTTTCAATACAATCTTCAATCTGTATTATATGGAATAGTTTGCTCTAATACATATTTAGTATCAGATGGTGCCTGCCACTCTGGTAATATGAAAGATACTACAGAAAGTAGAAATAAATTTTGGTCACCCAGCCATTATATATCCTCATAAAGAACTAGAGATTTGGAACCCTTCTAAGAAAGATTCTGATAGAGAGAGAGAGAGGGAGAGGGAGAGAGAAAGGGAAAGGGAAAGGGAGAGAGAGAGCGAAAGCAGGAAACAGGTGATATTATCAATAATATGTGATGGTGTCTCTTGCCGAAAAAGATTTTTTTCAGTAATAAGATATATATTTATTGTAATTATTTTACCTTCTAGCAGCAGAAAAGATTTGTGGTATTTGTTGGAACTCCCATAAGCTTGAATCTTTAATTTTGATTTTTTTTTTTTAGCAAGTTCACTAGACACTTAGCCATTTCCAAAGCACAGCGAAGCATAACAGTGAAATCTCAGCAGTTATTGCAAGTAATCGTTCTTCCAAGCCAAATGTTGAGCATGATATATATATAGAAGCATTGCTTGCAGAGAAGCATTTGTATTTTTTGCAATTATTTACTTTACTGGCTTTATCGCCAACCTGTGCTCTCACTGTTGATCATAAGATCTATAATAGAGAACCTCTACTCTAATAGAGATCTATAATAGAGAACCTCTGCTTTTCTTGTTTGAAGAAGTGCTGCTTAAAACTCAGTTTTAAATTTTAATCCCAATGAGAGTAGAAAATGTGTTTATTCAGTAATTTGTCACATGGGTTTGGTAGACATCTGTCTGCTTTCAAGAGAACTATAATGTTTGAAACAAATTATATATTTGGTATTTAGTTTTTGTTCTGTCCATCTACTTTGGCAGAGAGCTAACACCAGTGGAATTGCCTGGCAATGACATGACCCTGATGCAAAATGCAAAATACTGGTGTGTATTTTTTCCTATAATGCCATCTGGATTTTTTTTTTATTTTTTATTTTTTATTTATTTTTTCCTGGCTATTACCTTGGCAGGTTTCACTGTTGGATGTTCCCTTATGGTGGATTTGTTTAAAAGGACAGCTGAGGGTCAGATAGATGATTTCTACTCTTATGTATCCAAATGTCATTTTCATTCGGTAGGATCCTTTGTGTGAATACCTTCTCCTCTCTTCATATATTAAGAATCTTTTGGATACAGTGTATTACTAAGACACTCAGTATCAAGGCTTTATTTCTCTTTAAGCCCCTTAATCAGAAGAAACTGTCATCACTGTTTCTTATATGTTTAGGAGCCAAATGTCATTAAGACAGTTTATACTAAGTATTAGAGTGCATGTGTATTTTGACATTAAATCAGTACATACTGCAAAATGTACTATATGTAGCAGGTTCTATGTTATGCTATAAGGAAGTGTTATCAATACAGGTACGTCCATGTCTATATTTCTTAAAGTAAAATTATTGTTTGATTCTGAATTTTCTTTTTGATTGGTGATGAACTTAAGTGCTTTCTACTAAATTCCCTTAATGGAAATCAAATCACAATCATCTTCTCAGTAAGCCAAAAGTAATATGCTTGTCTTGCAAACTTCAATGCTCATAACTGTTTCTGTTTCAGCTGCATTGTGTATGACTTGGATCAGAAATTTTGAAATGATCTTCTCAGAGTTGCTATTGGCATTGTTATTATTATTTATATTTATGTAACACCCAGAGATCATTTGCACACCATCTGAAGACGTAGTACAACGTGATCGTGAAATACTTAGTACAACATGAAATACTGAGTACTAAAACCACAAGGAACGGCCAGGTCAAGGGAAACTGCACACTGACGATAAACATGGATAGTGATGCAATTTTCTTTTCTCTTCTGGCCCCAAGGAAAGTAACACTGTGAAGTATATGAGAAAACACAAACAAATTAAGTATGTTATCTTTCATATGTATATGCACATATGTACTTAAATGTATTTATGTATGCATGTAAATGTACACATACATACATAAACATGTATATATGTATACATATATATATACACACATATATACATATATGCATATACATATATACATGTTTAACCTCTAGTAATATTTCTAAAAGTGCAGCAAAATATGCACACAGCTTTTCACCTCCACTTGACTAATGGAAATCTGGGAAATTATGCTTGAAAAAATATTTAAAAGAAAATGATAGAGGAGAATCATAAGATTATTTGGGAAAGGCATTAATTAAATACTTAGTGGATTCTGGTAGATAATAGAGAAACAAATGTTTGTGACATGGGAAACTAGGCTCTCAGCCCTGTGCTATTGTGTAAATCAAGAGTTTGAAGGCAGAGAAGACAAGTAGACTACTTCTACTGTGATCTGAAGGTGAAGAAAGGAAACAAATGTTATAGAAGATAAATGTAAACAGTGGGTTTGTACTTAAGTTGACAAAGTGTGGTGTGACTGAAAAGATTTTTTTCTTTACTTGTTAGTAGCTGATGGATTAGGGTAATAGAAGCAGCCAGAGAAAAGACAAGGTTGCAGAAAGTGATTTTTTTTTAGAAAATTATATAAGTGTATTTTAACTGACAAGCTCCTGGTCTTTTTAGAACTGATCTGCAGGCAGAGCATAAGGTGAGCAGCAGAAACAGACTGCAAAAGCAAAGGTGAACCACACCAAAAGACAGAAACAAGGTTAAGGTCCAGGAAGGCAGTTCGCAATGGAAGTGGGGACAAGGAGTAGAGAAGCTTGGTCATGTACATTGCACAGGGTGCAAAACAGTGTTACAACAGAACAACAAGAGCAAATGTGAATTCAGCCCCAATCTTATAACCCTTTAGAAAATCAAGATGTATCAGTTTCCTGATACAGTTAAATTACAAAAGTGACTTGTTGGGCCCTTAGCTACTGACAGAGACAAGAGGCATCTCCAGTGTGGATATTACAGACATAATGTGACTTGTAAAAGCATCCTGGCTTGCGTAAGAAATAGTGTGGCCAGCAGGGCTAGGGAAGTGATTGTCCCCCTGTACTTGGCTCTGGTGAGGCTGCACCTCAACTACCGTGTTCAGTTTTGGGCCCCTCGCTACAAGAAGGACATCCATCGAGGTGCTTGAGTGAGTCCAACAAAGCTGGTGAGGGGTCTGGAGAACAAGTCTTATGAGGAGCGGCTGAGGAGCTGGGATTGTTCAACCTGGAGAAGAGGAGGCTCAGGGGTGACCTTATTGCACTCTACAGGTACCTTAAAAGAGGCTGTAGCGAGGTGGGGATTGGTCCATTCTCTGATGTGTCTGGTAACAGGACGAAGGGGAATGGGCTAAAGTTGCACCAGGGGAAGTTTAGGTTGGATATTAGGAAGAACTTCTTTACTGAAAGGGTCGTTAGACATTGGAATGGGCTGCCCAGGGAAGTGGTTGAGTCACCATCCCTGGAGGTCTTTAAAAGATGTTTAGATGTAGAGCTTAGTGATATGGTTTAGTGGAGGACTAAACCATATGGTTTAGTGTTAGGTCAGAGGTTGGACTAGGTGATCTTGGAGGTCTTTTCCAACCTAGATGATTCTGTGATTCTGTAAGAGAGAGCATAAGCTGGAAACCTATAAATGCAGTTGAAGGAAAAGGATGCTTCTGTGGTAAGAGGCACCATAATAATGGAATTGAAGGGAAAGCCAGGATTTGGTCAGCTTATCATTTGAGTAATGACCAAGAGATGATTCAGTGATCTGAGATGATCACAGATGGAAAATGTTCTGTTTGTTATGACCAGATAGGAGTCTGATCTGCAAAACTGAATTAGAATACAAGGTCAGTTTTGTTTGCTTCTTGTTTTTTTTTTTTTTTTTTTTTTTTTTTTTTTTTTTTTTGTCCTTGTTAAAATACACTCTTGTGGATTCTGGAAATAGCATACATGTTATCTATTTTACTTTGTTTAGGAAAAACTGCATTCATAAAAGTTACTGTGAAAACATTAGCAATTATATATCTTCCGAACAGCTGGAATGCAAACAGCTTTTTTATCATTGGTATTCCCTCAGTAATCATCCAGTAGTGATGGTTCATGCTTTATAGTTTTTTATTTTAAAGGATTATATTAAAACAGTCATTAGTTGTACGGAGGTGATATTAATCTATTAGAAGCAGCAACGTATTTCATAGAAATGATAAAGAATCTTTAATTGGTGTAAATTGATCTGTTGAAAATATCTTTGGGTAAACAGAGACTTCTTTTGTGCACAGCCTACAACCACTTTAAAGTAGTTCAGCAGAGGAAACATTAAGTTCTAAGTTATTTTCACACAGTAATCCATTCACGCAGATTTTCTCTTTGCTTCCTGAAATTGCTTCTCTTCTAATGACAAGTTCATTCATCTTTCAAGGATACTTGATCTAATTGTCTTTTACTTGTTTTTATCTCCACCAAATCTTCTTTCTGTCCTTGCTTCCTAAGTAAAACATATTTTTTCAGTACAAAAGTACACCCAAATTATCAAACTGAATTTAAGAAAAGCACACCATTAAAAACCTGCCCTTGCTTCCTAAGTAAAACAAACATATTTTTTTTCCATACAAAAACACACCGAAATTATCAAATTGAAAATAAGAAAAGCACACCTTTAAAACTGAGACACATACAAACACACACGCCTATTTGACAAGATTGTTCTGTGACATAATTGAGCTCTGGTTATTTAAAATACATATGAAAAAAAAAGTCATTAAAGTAAGTGTTGTCAAATAAACACAAAGTTAGAAGTTTGCTATCTAAAGCCAACGGTGGGTGAAATGAGTGTATTTGTCTGAGACACTGAACAAGATGTCCCATTAAATCACAATTAATAATGATAAGATATGAGAGTGCATGGGTTACAAAATAGCTTGACGATGGTTTTATTAAAGTTGTTAATGAAGCTGTAAAATGGACTAGTCCTAGCTCTTAAGGAGTGCCTCCTCTATCTTAATTCAGTAGAGTAGACAATGAGTTTCTGTGTTTCCGGAGGCTGTGGATAATACACATAGAGTTAAGTAGGCACTCTGAATAATGTAATACTTAGAAGAATTTTAATTGCCTGATTAAACAGCTGTAATAAAATATTATGTGTCTTAATACAAGCAGAAGTTGAGGAATGAGGAACTTCCCACTGAGTACAGTCTTGGTAAAACTGCTGCCAGGACACTGAATACAATTTTGTTAGCCACAATTCAAGGAAGTGTTGCATTTAAATATAATGCAGATACTGGAAAACTAATTATAATTGAGGCTTGTGGAGCTCAGCTGGTTTTGCTTACTAACAGAGAGTGAGTACTGACTGATCACTTCTTATGGTCACTTACTCAAGGGAATTACATCCCACAATTGGCTTTTAACCTAAAAGATATAAATTAAAACTAGGCAGATGCAACCTGGAACAAGGACACAGCACCCTGGTAAAGAACATAGCTAATGAAGGTAGTTTGAGAATGGTGATGGGGGATGTTTCTTTATTGCAGTCTCTAAGAACAGGCTGAATTTTCTAAGAACTGAAGGTAAACTTGGCTTCTATGAGGAATTATTTATCTTCTGTTATTGTTGTGAATGCTAGAAGTTCCAGATAATTTCTTTTTTGTTGTTGATCCATAATCTCAGCTTCACAGTACTGATCTGGCTCATTTAAATATAATCTCTATGATATAATCTCTCTAATGGCTAAAAGGAGAGAGAAAAGCAAAATCTTACAAAAGAAAAACAAAACAAAACAAGAAAATCTACTCAAATTTTCTTCCACGAAAGAACTTTCTTACATTATTCTAGTGATCCCCTTCCTTTAAAATAAAAGTTTTTATATTGCTCTTACATGTATATTACATATAACTCAAGATAATGATTAAAGTCTCAGAACTTCAGCTAGTCGTGCTCTAAAGGTCAGGAAGGACATTTCCACTGCTTGGCTTGCTAGTTTTATTTACTATTGACCCTCTTTCCTCTGAATATGAAAGAAGGATTCACTTTCTGACATCTGACAGACAAGGGGGAATAGCTCAATCTGAGATGCTGACAGTTACATCCCTAGCTGTCTGCCCTATCCCCAGTGCACAGATATATGAGTATCAATTACAACATAGAATTTTGAGATAAACCACCTCTAGTTTGGGTAAGCTGCAAAATGTTGTGCTCTTAACAGCAGCAGTTCAAAAGCTGATTGACAAACAGGTCAGGCATCTGTGTGTGGAGGCAGCAAGGACAGTAACCTTGCCAGCTGCCACAGGCCTTGCTCATCAAACAGCCCTTGCTCATCAGACACCCTTAGATTCCACTCTGGGACATTTTGCTCTCAAGATCTGTGTCTACATACTACTAGACTTGGGGTTGAGGAGGAATAATCTGTTAACACTTGAGACTGACCGTGTTTTTCTGCAGGGAAAAATATACTCACAAAACCCACAACAAACTAACCCTTTTGTTTCCGTTCTCCTTCAAAGGAAATAAAATATCTATAATAGAGTCAATCTTGTTGGAATTGTTCCCAAGGTGGTTTATTTTATTTTATTTTATTTTATTTTATTTTATTTTATTTTATTTTATTTTATTTTATTTTATTTTATTTTATTTTATTTTATTTTATTTTATTTTATTTTATTTTATTTTATTTTATTTATTAGCCCTGATGATAGAACTTCTGTTCTTATTATTAAATAGCTAATTTTAGATTTTAGGTGTTAGAAATATTACTAAATAATGGACATGGACATGAGATATCACAGAATGGCTGAGTTTGGAAACCATTGGCCTTTTTTGGCCACAAGGGCACATTGCTGACTCATGGTCAGCCTGCTGTCCACCGGAACTCCCATGTCGCTCTCTGCAGAGCTGTCTCCAGCAGGTCACCCCCCAGCCTGTACTGGTGTTTGAGGTTATTCCACTCTAGGTGCAGCACCTTGCACTTGCCCTTGTGGAACCTTCATGAGTTTCCTCTCAGTCCAACCCCCCAACCTGTCAAGGTCCCTTTGCACAGCACAGCCCTCTGGGGTATCAGCTACTCCTAGCTTTATGTTATCAGCAAATATATATGTGTATCTTGCATAACAGAAAAGTTGATGGCAGTGCAAATGATTCTAGATAGGTCAGATGGTGCAAGTTTTTAAAACACTGATATGTGTTTAAAATAAAACTTTAAAACTTTTCTTTTAGAGACTCATTATTATTATGTTAGGAAATATAACCAGGTGTACAAAGAACTGGGGTTGTATGGAAGGAAAAAAAAAAAAAAAAAAACACACACAAAAAAACCAGTGGTCTTTAAAGTGTTGTGGTTTTGTTGTTTGTTTTTTAAAGAAAAAGCCCAAATCCCTATTTTCCTAATACAAAAGTATACGTTACTAGCATTTCCTCTAGTTTGCTATTCTTTCTGAAAGGAGATTAGTCTTTTTGCTACATTACTCAAACAAAATTATTCAGTGTTAAATATCTTATCTGGTTTTCAATTTTATTTTGAAACTACATTTTCAAACTTAAAGATGTTAATTATTCTCTTATAAATTTGTTTTTCAGAACTAAATATTATCAGAATCTTGGGGAAATGCAGCTAGCTAGGATTCATTGCAGCTGTTGGGAATAAATTTAAAGACTTTAAATTATAAATTGTTTATGTTTGTTGTGTTTCCCAGCTGAACTCACAATTCTTACTAGAACCAAATGGTACAGCCCAGACATACAAATTACTCAAAAGTTCTGTAACAATGCTCTTCATAGATGAAGAACTATACTAGACATATTTAATCTGTCTTTGATTACTTAATGGAATTCAGAGACATTTTTTTCCCTACTGCGTTGGGAATGTTAACTCGTTAATGGTGTACTTATCCAATCTTCTGCATTTTAAATGACTTCATAATTACCTGATTTTCAACAGATGCTCTGGTAAGGAATATTTTCATTAAATCCATAATTAGAAAATTTAAAATATGCTTCCATAGAAATTATTTGAATGAAGGGTTTCATGTACTTAGTGACTCTGAAAGCAGAGAGTTTACACTAGAGTTTACCCTAAACAACTCCTTCTTAAAGACAAAATTCATTAAGGAGATGAGGTAATTCCTAACAGGGATACCCCATCTGAAAGAGAAGCCAAGGAGGATGACAGCTGCACAGCTGCACAGGTGGAAGGGAGTGTGCTTTCTGACTGTAATACAGTAATAACACTGTAAACATGTTATAATTAACATTGGGTAGGAGGAGAAGGAGTAAGAAGAAGAGAGAGAACAGGATTGGTACTAGTGTAGTGAAGCTGACGGGAACTTATACACAAACTTATACACATTCTTATTACTGATATTAGAAAAGTAAATGCAGAACACAAACAGCTCAAATCTTATGGAAGAGTAAGTTGTGTATATATATATATATATGACCATTTTCATTTTTAAAGAAAAAATAAATAACATATAAACAGTATTTAATTATAATATCCCCCATTTTCTAATCATTTCTCAATGTGCCTTAAGGCATAACTAGTAGTAAATTTGGAATCTTGGAAGCTTATGAGAACTGGTTTGTAGTGGTATTTATGTATTTAATTTTCTACCGATATCACTAGGAACTGTGAACTTAAGTTTAAAAGGACTAAAATATGGATGGATATGTCTAACTAAGTGAGTCATGCTGGATTTATACGAAGAGAAGTTGGGCCTTTTCAGTCTGTCTCACTGTAAAGTTTGCATGAAAAATAGCTGAATGCATCATACTCTGCTTTCACCTGGACATAGGTAAGATAGGTTCCTTGTACTGCTTAACTTCCTTTAGCGATAAAGACTCTTTATCAAGAACAACTATAGAAATAATTGAATATTTAGAGGCATTGGTTTTGACTTAGTTTTCAGGGGACTTTTGTCATCTTTTCTCAGAGTAAAGGTAGACCTTCAGTGTCTGTCTTTTGTTCATTGTTAATTTTTGTTGTCTTTTTCGTTGTTACCTTGTTTTCCAAACATCAACATTTACTTCATATTTTTGACACTCACCAGAAGGAAAAGATAGGGTTAAAGCTGAAAACCACATTCTGAAATAAGAAAATTGTAATATTGGACTTGTTATAATGAATTGTAACTGCAGTTTTCCTGGTAGGTTTATTCAAGCAGTGATCTCAGCATATCATTCACTGGCACAGATCAACATGCCTCTTTCTTAACATTGCAATGTACTCTTTCTCTCTATATAGACACATGCAAAAGAAGTAGAGGGAAGAAACTGAGGTAAGTGAATTTGATTTTTTTGTTATGTCACTGCTCTATTTCCCAGATTGAACACTTGACAATCTACTGTGAATGACAAAAGTAGAAACATATTCTGCATTAGTGAAATCCAAATGAATAAGTACCCCAAAGAACATATACCTTGCCAGTCAAGTCACGTGGAAGACATACAGGGCACAGAAGTAAAATGTGTAGATATGAAAAAGTTCCAGCAAAGCAACAGAGGTGTTCCCTTTTTCAATACTTGCACTGTGTAGATTCTTAAAGAAACTCTTTATTTTTACTATTATTTTTCATGTAGACAAGTTTGCAATTATCTCTTATCTTTGTTCTCATTCTTTACATTTTCAACTTTAAAAAATGCATTTTTATCTGTCTCCAGACTTCCAGTGTAATTCCATATATTTATGTTTGAATTTCAGCTGTTGTATTTTTTTTTTCAGCCTCAGTAATATCCATATATTTCTGTTTCATCTTTGATAAACAACTCTTTATTTCACATTCCACCGTTCTGAGAGGATTTCTAAAAATGCTCCTTCTGTATCTTTTCAAAGCTGGTAGTTTGATGGTGTAGTTTCTGGACCCATGGTAGCCAGCAGACAACTTCTGATGTTCTGAGAAGGGATAGCAGGCTGTTGCCAGTAGCTTTGTGCTGTGATCTTCCCGGAGGCTGAAGTGATGCTGACCTGAATCATCCTTGCTTTTCTTGAAAATAGTCATAATTCTATCTTTTCTATTATCAGGAAATTCACTTGGTCAGCATGACTTAATCTGATTGGGATGATCTTTTCACATATCCTTCTGTGAATCTCATCCAACCTTGGGGATCTGAGTGCATCCAACTTACCTAATGAGTCTCTAAATCTTCTCTGATATTTGTCACTTGCTCCTCTCCTCCATTCACCAGTTTTATATTTTCTTTAAATATAAAGGCAAAATTTCAAATACACATGAAAGTTGGAGCAGTGATGCAAAACACAGTGGATGTTTAATCCACTTGAACTCTGATCAATACATTGAACTTTGAAAAGGTCTCATCAAAATGTTTAATGTTTGTTTCTTCTTACCCAGTGTTAAGTATTTATGTGGTCTGTGAAGATTTGCAGTGTATGACATTTTGCACAGAATGCAAAGTTCATTTTCTGAGTGGAAAAGACAAGTTAGAAGAAAAAAATCTTGAAATACATGTGTTCTCATTCTGAGGGAAGACATATTGTAGTTCTGACAGTACACAAGAAAACAAGAAATACAGGCTATAATGTGGATCCTCTCTTTTCCAGGTAGAGCAGTGGTAAGCATCAGATAAAAATAACCTTAAATTGTAGATCTAAATATTATACATTTTGCTGTGGAAAACTGGACAACAGATTTGAAATATTGATGCATTTAGGATTATATGAATAATTTGTTTAGGAAAAAAAAAAAAGTATGTAAAGGGCTCTTGTGTTCTTATGGTACGTTCATACTCACTCAATTCTAGCATTTTCTCTCCTGGGTAGGAACTTGAAAGTTTTAGTTTCTGAGAAGGTTTTGTTTGTAGCTCTTTTTCAACAAATTTGAGCATTTACTACTTGTAGAGGAAAACAGCCACAAGAGGAGATTTTTCTGCATCATTTTATTTAAATACATAGAAGCCTTTACAGGAGAACTTTGCTTATTGAAATTAGCTGGGTTTTGGTGTATGGTATGTACCTTAGTATGATGGCAAAGCTTTTGTTTATATATATATATATATATATATATATATTATATCTCAGTAATTCTCAGTATTGCCTTTTGGCAGATAAATGACATGCTTATCAACATATACCTTAGATATCTTGAAGGAAAGGATCATAGGGATTAAATTCTTCTATGAGAGCAGGATTTCCAATCTTCCTGTCAATCACAGACAAATTAAAGAAAGTGACTTTTTGCAACCATAGCTTCTGCATTTTTTGGTGACAGTGACAAATCTAGGACACTCCTAGCCCATAGTATGAAGCAACTGTAGAAAATTAGATTTCTCCAGTGCTGGTAGCATTGGTTCCACTTCAAGACATCCCTTCTTCACATTAGGACTTAAAGGATCCTACTTGGTTTTCTTAAAAGTATTTGCCTTTAGCTCTCATTACTAATGTGATGAAATACTAGTGATCTTCCATTTTTCCATGTGGCACAGAAAATTCCAGAATAAATAAAAGCAGGAAAGATTGCTTGCTGTTTACAAAACTAATGTTATGATATCAGACTTACAGTGTTGACTAGAACTAGCAAAGCTAATGGAATCCGGCTGTTCTTCTGGTTCAGCCCTATAATCTGTCTTTATGTTTTCCCACTAGCAGTGAGCTTGGGTTATACACAGTGAGTGATGATAAACACTTTCTCTGAATGCAGTCTATACTCATTATCTTTCTGGTTCCTGTCTCAGATCAATTTCTGGCAGTAGGCAAGGCTGATGACTTAACAGTAGCATCACAATTAGAATTAAGTAAACCAAATGAGAAGTCCTTTCCTAGGCAGCTATTGGCAAAACACAAGATCGACAAAAGAGAGGAGAGAGAAAATGGATATAAACAAATGGAATGGAGATAAAATCACTGAATTGTCTGAAATGAAGGCTTTGTGGACTTTTAACAGGACTTTCTAAATATGACCATCAGAGAGATAATTAAGAACAGTTAATGAAATGGCAAGTAGTCGTAAAACCAAATAAAAACTGATTGTTGGGGACTGTAAGTCATTTGTTCATTTTTTTTTTTTTGTGGTTGATGTCAACTGTAATGTATTTTGAGGATTAAAATCAAATGTCTTTAAGAGACAATATTCCCATGATAAGAATCACAAAAAACTAAAGGTCTTTTGTTATTGACTAAATGCTAGAAGACAGCCTGAATGTCTGTAATAGCCTGAATAATACAGTTGGTGGAAAATAAACATTTTAAAGTCTTCAGGTTTCAGAAATCAAGCTTTTTCAGGAGATTAGGTTAGGTTGTTGCAGAGGTGTTATAAGGTAGATTTATTTATTTATTTATTTATTTATTTATTTATTTTTCCTGGGGATGTTTTTGAAGAAGTAGGAACAAGATACCAGCTCCCATTTTAGCTTAATGGAAAGGACCTTGAAATGCATCCACCTTAAAATCATCATCATGGTTTCCATGAGGATTATTTTCCATTTTATCATGTGACTAGTTACTGAAATAGTTTACTGGCATCACACATCCAATTGTGTTAACATAAATGTTAACTTACTAAGTCATTAAAATATACTTAATTATTTTATCTTAACACCGTTTACTATGTCATTTATCCTAGCATTTTGTGAAGCTAGCACTATTTTGTTCTTTGTTAATAATGTAAATAGAAATCACATCTATAAGTTTTCCTTTTTAAATGACTATGGCAGCGTTCATATATTTTCAGTCTTTCACATCATCTCTTCTGTTTGACCTTCGTTTAGAAAAGTGGAAGTACCTAATTTCTCTGAAAATTGCTATTTATACAGTGTGCCACGAGATGTCAGTGTTTCAGAATATTATTCTTGTTACTAAGCCCTTTTAAAAACCCCGTACTGTAGTCTTTATTGTTTAAGGTTCAATGGCTAGCAGGCAGGCTGTTTTGTTTTTCTGGGACTAATAATATTATAAACCGATTAAAAAACTCCCAACTGGAAATGGAAAAGAAAACAAAAGCATCATCTAAGTGTCCCTGTAGAGCCATGTTTTTATTTGTCCCCCAGAAAATCATCTTGAGGAAATTGTTGTGTTCTCAATTTATAATGGGAACTGAGTCATTGCTTTTATTTTTTTTTTTGGTAAAAGTCTCCCCTGGTGAATGACAAGCAGCACTGCAGCACTTGGGTTTAATGTGGGCCAGTAGCTAAATCAAGCCCAGATCTGGTGCAGCCTACCTTAAGAACAGACTAATAATATGGATTTTTAAAGCAACACAACCTCCTTCCTCAAGTTGAAAACCCATAGTAACTGGCACTACAATGCTGGTGGTCTGAATGGAGAACAGTGATTTCAGTGGGGTTGGGGAAAAAAAGACAGTGGATGGAAAGATAGCATTATGATCCATTAGATGGCATTATGATAGTCAGGTCTTGCCTAAAATTCAAATACAGATATTTTGTTGAATATAGGTGCTCTCCCTACCCCAGCTTCCTCAGTCCACCCTCCTAGCCTTTACTTGTGTACACAGACACACATGCACACATAGATACACATATGTATATTCCTTATACGTATATAGTCTATATATGTATTTTCCATATTCATATATGTATAGATACACATATGTATATTACTATTTCCTGACTTAGAATGGTTCCCACAATAATTTTGAATATTTTATATCATATGCTCCTAGATTTGCTGGAGATTTGTTTTTTACAACAGCAACAAAACCTTGAAATACCCCAAAAGAAGTCTCAAGAGGTCACCTCTCATTCTCCTATCAGCTGAAGCAGATCTACAAATAGGTCACACTATGACAGGAGCACTATCTTGCAATTAAAACATTAAACTCTGAAGTTTTTCCTACCATGATTATGCAAACCAAAATCCAAATGTTTGTATCTGATTGGTAAAAGGGACAAGTGGCTTTAGTAGTTCTAGGCCTACCTTTCAGATACCATAGAATGATAGAATGGCTTGGGTTGGAAGGGACATTAAAGATCATCTAGTTCCAACCCCCCTGCCATGGACAGGGATGTTGCCCACGAGATCAGGTTGCTTGAAGCCCCATCCAACCTGGCCTGACTGGTCCTCATGTGCTGGGAATTTTGTGGATTTTTTTGCCACCAATCCACTGAAAATATTTTTGGTTCATATATTTATATATGAGAGCATTTTCAGAATAGTGAAAAATCCATATTAAGAAATACTATAAAGAAGGTCTAGTACACTTGGGTATATAATGATTTTAAGTAATAAATTAAATCTGATATATTTGCCTGCTTATGAGTAAGCAAACTGTTCCTGTTACTGGAGTTCACTCCCATACAACATTTTTACTACAAATAAATTTAGGAATTTACCGTTCTGCACATTATGAGCTCTGTAAAGGTTTAAAACTCCAGTATAAAATTTCAGAAATAGACTTGATCACAAGGTACAGAGGTAACCTGCATTTTTTTTAAATTGTTTTTAGGAAAAATCATTGCTGTGATTTTAATTTTAAAAACACCAAGGCTGGCTTTGTTGCTGCTGAAATCAGTGGGCTAAGCCATGGCATTTAGGTAGATATAACTGATGCTGGCACAGAACTACCTCTTAGAATGATGTGGGACAAAAATTCAAACCACCATGAGAGAGAGAAGGTGGAAGCAGTCCATTTGATTGATGTAAAGCTCATATTTCCAACCTATCATGCTAGCTAGTGTTTTTGTTGCTGCTGTTGTTAATTGAGGGCAATAATATGTGGATTATTTGATACTGTAGGGCGCAGCAGGCATAAATACTTATGACAGGTGTTTGATACTGTAAATTGGATACTCTGCATACAAATTGAAAAGTGTACCTTTATTTATTTAGTTATTTATGGCTGCTTTTCTGAATAAAACAGCTGTTATGTTTCACTATTTATTGAGTATGAGCTGCAAAACATACTCGGAAGATGTAAGATAAGAATCTAGTTTATATGAATTTTACCATTCTTTTCAAAAGACAAAGTTTGTAAACTTAGAAGCGTGCAAAGTCAAAATAGAAAGTCAGCTGTGTGTGCTTCACTGTCCATCCACAACAGGCTTCTTCATGCATCTTGTGAAGCTGTGTCCTGTATGCATTAGGAAGCTTCTCAACAGCAGTGATATCCTAGCCTGGAGACAGTGAAGAATTGGTGTTTCTCATCTATCCTCTTCACTTAGTCATACAGATCATAGAATCATACAATGGCTCGTGTTGGAAGGCACCTTAAAATCATCTAGTTCCAACCCCCTTCCATAAGCAGGGAGGCCACCCACTAGATCAGAGCCAGATCAGAGCCTTGTCTAACCTGGTCTTGAATACCTCCAGGAATGGGGCATCCACAACCTCTCTGGGCAACCTGTGTCAGTGCCTCACCACCCTCTGAGTGAAGAATTTCCTCCTAACCTCTAAGGTAATTCTTCCTTCTTGTAGTTTAAAATCATTGCCCTTTGTCCTGTCATTATGTTCCCAATAAAGGCCCCAAACCATGTGATTTTTATTCTTTTGTTATTGTTTTTGTTTTACTTTATAACTTTGTCATATTGCCTTACCATATTACTGCAGTAATTTTATGTCCCTACATACTTTGCCTCTCCAAAAGAATATACTACTCCCCCAGAAGAGTATGCAACAGACTACGGGAGGCTGTGGTGCATTTAACTTAGGATGGAGGGAGGTGGTGAGAGCAGTGATTTCAGATAACATTATTAACATGATGCTGAGGAGAGATGAGGTTTGATGCCGGCCTATTGATAAGACATATCAATGAAGGGATTAAGGAAGATGGAACTTGAAGCTCAGACTTTATATCTTCTGAATGCCAGTGTACTTAACTAATACAGATTAAATAATACTTTTGTTTAATAAATAATTTCATTCTATTTAGACATGTTTTCCAATCCATATGTTTGACTATAATGAGCTCTGTTCCTATACAAAATTGGTTTATCTTTTTTAATAACTGTCAGTCAGAAAATTAAACTGTTTAACATTAGTAAATAAGCTTTTTAAAGGCATCATGAATATTACTGTCAGGTGGGTTGTCAAGTTCTTTCAATAAGACAAGCAGTCACATCCTGTTTGGACATTGAATCCACATTAAAAAAAACAAACAAACAAACTAACTAACAAAAAACACAACCCTATATTGTACCCTGCTTCCTCTGTACTGTAATATTCTCAGACTGTTTCAGTCTGAGAATATATAATAGCAAGAAACTCTTAAAGCTACTATGTCAACAATTACATTTTTAACTGTGTTATCTTCATTTACCTTTTCCAATTATTTTCAGGGGAGGGGGTGGGGCTTGTGTAACTTGTATGCTTGTATTTACTTCTTTGTGCATTCAAAGTAAATATAAGTATTAAATGTAAAATTTGTTAGCACCAAAATAAGCATTTTTCAGCTGAATGGAGTGCTCACACTGAGTTAATATCCTCATCAACTTAGCATTACTATGACTAAAGCACTAGGGAAATTAAAAGACTGGTTAATTATTTTTCAAGACTGAGAAGGTTTTGGAGAAGAGTAATCTTTACTTTTTTTTTTTTTTTTTTCTATAAATTGATTTTAAACATAACTTATAATACTAGTTTGTCAGCTCTCAAATGTTATATCTATACTCCCCTGGAGAAAAATATAAATAAAATAAATAAAAATAACAGAGTAACAGCAGAAAGTGATAATGAAACATCAGTATGACTACATGAACTGCCAACAGTTCATCATTGAGATAATGCTTTAGGTATTTCAATATTCATAGATTTAACAAAAGAAATTAAATGTCTGTTAACCTGTTTGTGCTGACCACTCAAAAACAGCTTTTTTGTACAATCTCCAGTTTGTCCCCCGCTCACACAGATTCATCATGATCATTACATGTAAGTATATTATTTTTAGGAATCTAGGATAAGCATTAGAATTCAGCCAAACTTTTGCATTAATCTTGTCTCCCGTAATGTGAAATGAAGTATTGCATATTTTCATATAATAGGAAACAAATTAAATTTTGCACTGCAAAATTCACCAATCAAATAAAAATTCCCAGAGGAAAGGACTGCTGTGGCTTAACCTAGCAGGCAGCTAAACATCCCAGGGAAGTGGTGGAGTCACCATCCCTGGAGGTCTTTAAAAGACGTTTAGATGTAGAGCTTAGGGAAATGGTTTAGTGGGGACTGTTAGCGTTAGGTCAGAGGTTGGACTCGATGACCTTGAGGTCTCTTCCAACCTAGAAAATTCTGTGATTCTGTGATTCTGTGATCACACAGCCGTTTGCTTACTCCCCTGTCCCTGTGGGATGGGACAGAGAACTGAAAAGTTGCTAGAGCTCATGGGTTGAGAGAAGAACAGTTCAGTAAGAATCACAGAATCATAGAGTATCCTGAGTTGGAAGGGACCCACTAGGATCATCAAGTCCAACTCCTGGCACCACATAGGTCTACCCCAAAATTCAGACCATGTGACTGTCCAAAGACTGTCCAAAGCACAGTCCAAACACTTCTTAAACTCTGACATCTTGGTATTGTGTCTACATCCCTGGGGAGCCTGTTCCAGGCTGCAATCACCCTCTCAGTGAAGAACCTCTTCCTGATATCCAGGAAGCCTGAACCTCCCATCACAGCTTGACTCCATTCCCTCAGGTCCTATCACAAAGAAAAGAGATTGGCACCTGCCCCTCTGCTCCAACTCATGAGGAAGCTGTAGACTGCAATGATGTCTCCCCTCAGCCTCCTCTTTTCCAGGCTGAACAGGCCTAGTGACATCAGCTGTTCCTTGTATATCTTCCTCTCCAGGCTCTTCACCATCTTAGTAGACACTCTCCAACAGTTTTACATCCCTTTTGTACTGTGGTGTCCAGGACTGCACACAGTACTCACGGTGAGGCTGCACCAGTGCAGAGTAGAGAGGAAAAAAAAAAAAAAAAAAGCAAGGCAAAAGGAAAACTATAAGAAAAATAATAAACAGCATATGACGCACCATGCAATTGCTCACTACCAGCAGACTGATGCCCAAGCAATGGTAGCTCCTCCCAAGCCAATTCGCCCATTATTTATTGTTCAACATGATGCCTGAATGTATGGGATATCCCTCTGACCAGTTTAAGTCAGCTGTCCTGGCTGTGTATCCTCCAGCACCTCATGGTGCACCCTCAGCCTCCTCATTGGCAGGGGAGAATGAGGAGCTGAAAAGTTATTGGCTCTGTGTAAGCACTGCTTTGCAACAATTAAAATATCCGTCTATTATCAGCATCATTCTCTTCCTAAATCCAAAACACAGCACCATACCAGCTACCAGGAAGAAAATTAACTGTATTTTAGCTGAAACCAGGACAAGACTTCTCTGTATATATTTCCACCCTGGGGCAGAAAGAAAACATGAAAATGAAAGAAAACATGAAAGAAAACATGAAAATTGAGACTAGTCTCTCAGACGATGCAGTGCTACGATGTACTCAAGAATTTCAGTGATGAGGACATTATCAAGAACTCTTTGAAAAGTCATTTCATTGAGCTTATGAATTGCTAAAGAGAGTAAGAAATATAGAGATAACCAACACTTTTTAGTGAAAGAAAAGTTTAATTTATTACAAAAATAGGCAAGCTGTGGGTGAGTGGTTAAAAGGGCTTCAGGTGAGGCTAAAGAAGCCCTAGACATAAATCCTTTTTATTTCTCAGAATTTCTGTATGAACTTTGAAAGTAATTTAGTCTTTATATAAATTCATTACCTACCACTCTCCAGTGGGTTGTCTCTTTTGTTTGACCAACCCCTCTGTTCACCAGGGTAAGAGCTACATCTCAGAATATATGTATTCAGAGAATGACACCAAAAGACCTTAACCTGATAAGGGTGTTTTGGAATCGTGAAATGAATTCTGGATTGACTCTTCTGTCACCATATACCATGTAAAAGTAGTTATATTCTTTATTTTATGTGAAATTTTCTAATCATAATTGACAGTAAATTTTTTCTCATTGCTCAGCTAACATTGATGGTTAATGATCATTTCTGTTTGGGAGGATCAGAATATATTTTCTCTTTACTATTTAATCATATTGTTTCTCTAGAGACTTCAGTCTAGAGACTTCAGTCTGATGCTACCTGATGGTTGCTTTCAAATCTGTATTTATATGTCTATTTGTAGATCATTTCTTTTTGCTTGAGTGGCTAGCTTCAAGTTTGTTTGTTTGTCTTACTACAGAAGAAAAATAATTAATGAAGTTAGATATTAAATATTATAAAATATTTTATAGTTTTATTTCTCTGGGCAAAGGGACCAAAGACCAAGAAATGGTGTTCTCACTTTCTCAACCAAGCAGGTACACTTATGTCTTCTTTCCTGGTATTTGACTGGTATCCAAATACCACACCTCACCAGTGACACAAGAAAGGGACACTTTTACACTACAGAGGAGACTATTAGACAACTATCTTAAAAGAGTGTTATATTCTTCCTAATTTCAGTGAGATTTAAAACAAATCATGACAGTATTATCTATATTAACTGAAACAAACAAACAAAAACAATAAGACAAAAAAGGAAGTTTTTTCTGTAATGTTGTAGAAGTATTCCTGTTTCACTCTGCCCTTGAATAGTATTTTCAGTGTAAGGTTTCTAATGACCATGTAATGTTTACATTGCTGTTGCTTCTCCATGATTGCTTTTTAACAAGGGTAATACAGGATAAAGACATAGAAATGTCTGTGTTCTGCCTGCATTTATTCTATTTCATCTACTATTAGTTTTTGGACTGTGATAGCCCGTCCAGAAATGTGAGTGTTTCTATGCACATGACAAAGAAAACTTGAGTCATGCCTCAACTCCTCATATAAATCAAAATGTTTAAAAGCTCTGACCTCATTTCACCTGAAATTCATATAATGCATCTTTCATAATTTAAAGATACAGCAGAGACTTTTTTAGGAGATTCAGAAGTCCATGGCTACCTTAAGAGTTGCTTCTCATGAACTTGTATCAAAGTGTTATTTATGACTGTAGTGCAACTTGTTTAGCTGTGTTCAGATTGTAGACATTCACAGAGAAAGATTTGTCTCAGCTAAGGATAATGGCTCTCTTGGGAGAGGAAATGGCTGGTCCCTGGTTTTGACATGATTGATGCCAGATACAACTATTAAAAAGACAACAATAAGGTCATCATTTGAAGTGAGAAAGAGGTTATTGCCCTTGAGAAAATGGTATATGGAATATAGATTGTATTCTTTCTATATGCATTATAAATATGTATACATATTTATAAGTATACATATGAATATACATATACAATATTAGGATTCAAACAGTTAATCAAGTAAGAAGATCCAACTGAACTTTATAGTCCCTCTCTTTTGCAGTTACCTGATACATCATGTGTGTTCCTGACTGCAATACATAGGTGTACTGGGTCTGGCTGGAATGTTAACTTTCCCGGCAGCAGCCCATACAGTGCTGTACTCTGCACTTGTAGCTGGAACAGCAGTGTTACCACACCAGTGTTGTGTCTACTGCCGAGCAGCAGTGACACAGCATCAGGCCTCTCTCTAACCCTCCTAGGGGGTGGGCAAAAAGTGTGGAGAGAAACATCACTAGGGCAGCGACCTAAACCAATCAAAGGGATATTCCATACCATGCGATGTCACACTCAGCAATAAAAGGTAGGAACAGGAAGAAGAGGGGAGGGGTGGGCTTTCGTTGGGAAAACGTCGGTCCTCCTCCTGAACACCGGTTACGTGCGTTGAGGCCCTGCCTCAAGTACATGGTCAATCATCGCTCATTTGTGGGAAGTAGAGAGTAATTTATTTCCTCTGCACTTCCACATAGCCTTCATTTATTTTATTAGTTTGTTTTCCTCCCTTCTTTTTATTTTCCCTTTCCCCCTCCCTTTTCCCCTTTCCCTTTTTATTTACCTTTAGTTAAATTGTTTGGTTCATAATAATCTTTCTTTAATTATTATTATTATTTCCCTTTAATTAAATTATCCTTATCTCAACCCGTGAGTTGTTCTTTGCTTTACTTCTCCCCCTCCTCATCTAAAAGAGGGGAAGTGAGAGAGCGGTTGCAGGGTTTAGCTGCCCAGCACAGTAAAACCACCACAATAGGTACTGTTGGATCCACTACCTGCACTCTCTAGAAAAGCCTGTGGCTAGCGCAATCAGCTTACTCAGGCTGACATGATTACATCAGTTTGTCATGTCAAATGAATTTCAGTAAATACCCATATGCTCCCCCTCAATATACAAGCTTGTGATATCAGTGAACATGATGTGCAGGGATTATAAAATGATTCAAATCATCTTACTGTTGGAATCTAAGAGCAAGCTCATAGCTACAGTGGTTCACCTGGTGTTCACTAACATTTTAAGTAACAGTAAACTGGCTCTATAGCTCTTATTTGGCATGACATGTGTATGTGCTAAAGACTCAGACTTTCTGAAGTACAACCTGGCTTTCATGGGTTGGTGGGAACATACAACTGATTCACTAGTAGCCTTTCAAGGTATTTGTGTGAATAGTTTTCATGTGGCAGAGGAGTTAATCGTTACTAACCCTGACTTTTATCATATGATTATAGCTGCCAGGGAATAAAAATCAGCCATTTTGCATTACCACACCTTAATCATTAATACATAATTAGAACTGGAATAGGTAATTTTGTCCAGTGTTTAAGATCACCTTCATTTTTTCAGTTATCTATATTTTGTATTAATGTGCTACCTATTTTCATGACATGGCACAATGGGTGTCCCTCAAAATTAACTGAAAATCAAAAGGGAAGCAATGATTCAGATTTTTAATGCAAATTTAACATTTTATGCAAAGATTGGACACACTTTACAAAATAGCACAATTTAAAAAATTACCATTTTAATGCTGTTTTGATGGAAAAATCTTTAAGCAGTTCATCAGTTCTACCAGGATTCCTAGGACCAGAGCAGAAGTTTAGCAAAGTTCATTAAAGTTGTTTAACTGCACCACTACATGAATCCGTATATTTACTCTACTTTGATTTAGCTGAAAGTGACTGAATCTAGGTTTAATTCTAACCATAATGATACACAGAATAGTCATATCTCTTGTAGACAGTAAGTGGTGGCAATTCAGTGCTCTGATTGAACGTTTACTTTGCTTTAATCTCTACTGATTAGAAGAGATGTACTGGCCCATTCATGGACGTTTTCCTAATGCCTGGATTGAGGGAGAAGAGATGAAGAATGTAAAAGGCATGAAAATGTCAAAGCTGTGAAAAGTTGGAAGCAGTTCAAAACAGAGTCCAAAAGTGATATCCTAAGAACAGGGAAAAAGAAAAAAAAAAAAAAAAAAAAAAAGCAGAAGAACAGAAAAGTTTTTCTTCAACTGATAATTCCTTTGAATACTCACTGCAGTAAAACAGCCTTTAAAGAAGAGTGCACAGTTCAGGAATTGCTATATTTTCCTTACAACTGAATCCTTACAAGAACTGTCACAGCCAACAGCCATTCATTTAATCCTGTGCTCATTCCTCATTACTGACAGGGCTGCTAGATAAATGGAAGCTTTCATTTTCTGCTTGCTCATCAGCTGGTTATAAGTGTAGGTTAGAAGTGTATATGATTTAAGAAACAACTTCTGTAAATGAAAAGAGATGATCTGTGCTAAGATTTTGTAAGTATTTGCAAGGCTTTGATTCTTCAACTTTTTCTTATATAGATGAACATTGTGCAATATTGTTATAGCAACCATCTCCATAGGCAGATCTCTTAGTGTAGGTGTGATGGTTTTACTCGGGTGGGCAGCCGAGCTCCACCACAACCGCTTTCTCACTCCCCCTCCTCAAAGAGGAACGGGGAGAAAATACGATGAAAAGGGCTTAAGGGTTGAGATAAGGACAGGGAGATCGCGTAGTAATTATTGTGACGGGCAAAACAGACTCAGCATAGGGAGATAGTACGATTTATTGCTTATTACTAACAAGCTAGAGAAGTGAGAAAACAAAGAAACAAAAAGCACCTTCTCCCTACTCCCCCCAAGTGGTGCAGGGGAATGAGGGTTATGGTCAGTCTATTGCGCTTCTTCTCTGCCGCTCCTTCTCAGTCGCTCTTGTCCCCTGTGCTATGGGGTCCCTCCCACGGGATGCAGTCCTTGCTGGACTGATCCAGCATGGGCTTCCCATGGGCAGCAGCTCTTCAAGAACTGCTCCAGATATGGGTCCATACTACGGGGTCCATCCCTCAGGAGCAAACTGCTCCAACCTGGGTCCCCCAAAGGCAGCAGCTCCTGCCAGGTCACCTGCTCCTGCGTGGTTTCCTCTCCATGGGCTACAGGTCTGGCCTGGAATCTGCTCCGGCAGGGGTCTTCCACAGGCAGCAGTCTCCATCAGTGCAGGTCCACCATGGTCTCCTCCCCAGGCTGCAGCATGGAACCCTGCTCCACCGTGGCACTCCATGGGCTGCAGGGGGACATCCTGCTTCACCATGGTCCTCACCACAGGCCGCAGGGGACTTCTGCTCTGGTGCCTGGAGCACCTCTCTACCTCCGTCTTCACTAACCTTGGTGCCTGCAAGGCTACTTCTCACTCCTCTCACTCTCTCAGCTGCTATGTGGTGCAGCATTTTTTTAAAAAAATATTATTATTTTATTTCCTCTGTCTTAAATATGCTGTCACAGAGGCACAAAACAACATCGCCTATTGGCTCATCTCTGGTCAGTGGTGGGGCCCTTACCTAACATGGGGCAACTTCTAGATTCTTCTCACAGAAGCCACCCCTGCGGCCCCCTGCTACCAAAACCTTGCCACATAAGCCCAATACAGTAGGAGAAATCCTCTTTGTGAGGATTTGTCACTTGTTGGCTTCTGTGCCACAAGGATAATGTTGAGTTGGAATTAATATAAAGACCATTGCATGACAAAGCTCTGCAAGCTTCAAAAATTTTTGAAGTCTCAAATTAGGAGGTGTCCTTGAGCCTTTTCTGCACCATGGGAGCCAAAAGTATCCTGCAAATTACTACTTGGATACTAACTGCATATGAAGTTTTTGCATATGCAAAATCTCACTACCTAAGATGGCCTAAGTCACAGAGTTAGTATTTGAGGCTGATTATTGGAGACAACTTTGACTTTTTTGAATACATTGATCACAGCAGGACTTGGTGTTGAACTTCTGTCCTCTCTGTCTTCATTATAACAGGTAAATAAGCTTGGCTGATGGATGCAGAGTGAGGTGATTTTTTTACGAGTTCTGTGATCCATGTACAGAGCACAGGGAGGTAGTCTGTACAGAAAAATTCCTCTCACAAAAGGAGAGAGGATAGCCTGAACAGTATCTGAAAATCTAGCTACCTGTGGTTCTAAATGGAAGCAGACATGAAATCAAACAAACAAAAAAAACAAAAATATCAGCTTTAGGATTTGACAATGTAAATGTGTCTGGAATAATCTAGGAAGGAAACTCAGACTGAGCCAGTGAAGCAGGTCCTGAAAAATCTCATATTTAACAAAAACTGGAGAGAAAGAGGTGAGTCATGTTGGAGACCTCCTAATGCCCATGACCTTAAGCAGAGAATTAGATTTGGATGGATCTTGTCTGGCTTGCTAAACAGCCACTTACCACCAGCTCGTAGAGATTTTGGCTTGCAGGCTGAATAGCAGGCTGAAAATTGGCAGAGCTTGATAGGAAGATTTAAAATAAGTGATGCTAGTGAGGAAAAAAAAAAAAAGGATTTTGCTTTTGGTTAGGTGATCTGACAGTTTCAGTTACAAACAAACAAACAAACAAAAAAGATAGAATGGCTCTGCAATATAAAAGAAATATTAAAGAAGTGTCCTTACATAATAACAAAGCTGATTTGAAATGAGAAGATCTATAAATAACACTAAGGCCTATGACAAAACAGATGAAACTAAAGTGTAATAAGTCAGTTGTGAAGAAAAAATACCATGATAGATCCATAAATGGATTAAATTTCTTCAAGGTAGAAAGGAAGAAAAAAGAAAACAATACTCATGAAAATAGATATGTAATTAAACAAAGATAAAAATATTTTTATGTGTGAAAAATTTGTGGTTTTTTTTTTTTTAATTTTATTATTTTTATTTTTTCACTTAAGAGAGAGAGAAAAGGGAAGAATAGTCAGAGGATAAAAATACAAAGAAGTAAATAATATTCCCAAATATTTTCTGCATTTTTATCTTGCATTCTTATCATTCTTTAGATGCAGGTTTAGGTTATAGCTTTCAAAATGGAGCTGTGCCCTATTGAGTTGGTAGAATGAAGCTAATGAACATAGCTGATGAACAAGCTGATTTTAATAAAAATCTCTTCGTGGCTTATTATCCCTACGAAAGGCAGAGCTTCAAAACATACTAAAGATCTTCTACACATGATAATTTCTACAATTGGTAGAGGAATGTATTTTCCTTTCTGGGAAAACTTTTATATTTTTCTTTCATTTTCAGATTGGAAGAACTTTTAATAAGTTGAAAGTAAGCTTTATGTAACCTTATAAAACAAACAAACAAACAAACAAAAACCCTTTATACAAAATATATATCATTTGTATAGATTTTTATTTTTATTTTTACTCTGGATGTTGAAAATATTGTTCACTATAACTATGGAAATAAATAGTTCTCAAAATAAAATTATAAAGAAATAATGATTTTGAATCAATCTAAAAGGAATTGGTTTTGATTTTCATGAAAACATTTTGTCTGGAAAAAAAGTGTGATTTGATATATGGTTATATTTCTTTCAGTATGATTTTTAACTTTTTTTCAATTGATTACTTTTTTTTTTTTCATTCACTTTTTCTTCTTGTATGACATTATGAATTGAATCTGCTGCATTTACATGTAATTATCCAGAGTCTGCCGTGGACTGTGTGGACTTACAGACCAAGATCTTCAACAAACATACCTCCTCAGCTTTTGTTATAAAGGCACAATGTACAGAAATGTTTAGTTAGTAGGTTTGTCTACTAGTAAAAGGAGACAGAGGGAAGTACCTCCTACTGAGGTCATTAGTTTAAAATGTTGAAGTGGCAAAAAGTCTCACTGAACAATAATTGCTCACTGTTGTAGTTTGATCCCGGCAGACAGCTAAGTACCACAAAGCCTCTTGCTCACCCCAGGTGGGGTGAGGGAGAGAATCAGAAACATAAAAATGTGAGAACTCATGGGTTGAGACAAGGACACTCTACTAGGTAAAGCAAAATACAACTGTATGCAAGCACCATATTCAAGCAAAGCCAAACCAGGAATTCATTAGGTGCTTCCCACTGGCAGGCAGGTGTTCAGACACTTCCAGGAAAGCAGAGATCATCTTGAGCAGCAGCTTCTTGGGAAGACAAATGCTCCAAACATGCCCCCTTCCTCCTTCTTTACTCAAACTTTTATTGCTGATGCCCTATGGTATGGGACATCCCTTTTCCCAGTTTGGATAAGCTGTCCAGGCTGTCTCTTCCCATCTCTACAGAAACTAATGTTTGAAGAAGTAATCAACATTTCAAAGAGACTGGCAGAATTCTTGTAGCTTTGCAAGAATGAAATTATTTTGAACAATGCCTACAGACTATTAAAACAAAGGTGTTTTGTTGTTGTTGTTGTGTTTGTTTGTTTTTTTTTTTTTCCATGACAAAACCAATATGACATTCTTCTTTACCCCTTCTGTTTTGCATCTCAATCTCAGTTTATAAAGGAATATCCTTTATAAAGGATTGAGAAGTATGTTGAAAGAAAACATATGATTTGTCTATCATTATGAATGCATTTAACAGAATTTATCAATTGAATTTCAAAGAATTGAATTTTATCAAAGAATTTATCCATGACAAAACAAACAAACCAACAAACAAATAATAAGCCCTCCACCAGTTTATATCTTAGTTAATTGGGCTTGTGGAAGCATGGAGAAAGTAAATGGATTTTAAAATTTACAGTGACTGAATGTTTATTTGTAGAGGTCATTTATATTTCATATTTGAAACATTTGTTTATGGAAATAGATGAGCCATAGAAAGTAATGGTAAATCCTAATTCCTATATACAGAAACTGTTTTTCAGTCACTAGAGAACTGTACAACAAAACCATCCCTCTCTCCTCTCCCTTTTCATGCCTCGTAAAGAATATATTAATTTACTTTTATTTTACCTTTGTCATTGCCATACAAAATTTAAAACACCCATTTATTTTTTAGGATTAGTCAAACAGTTGGTTTTGGTTAGTTCTGATTATGAGGGTATCTTCCCTTTTCAAGAACCCATGTTGTATTATAAATATGATCGATACATTTACAGCATCGTATGATCTATCGATCACGCAATTACAGCTGAACAAATTTTATGTATATGTTTGGAAAATCTATTTGTGGGTCCTGAAATTGGCAGGTTATTCTAAATATTAGTGCTATATGTACCTCAGGAAGAGACAACACTTGTTAGAAAGAACTGTAAAGATGACTAATACAAATGAATTTGAGCAAAGCCTGGCTTCAAGTATTATTTTATGAAATATTTATGCTACATCTTGTACATTGTTTATTAGTAACAATAGCTGTGAATGAATTATACAAAAAGTGAGCTGTATAAAATAAATAAATGCATAAATAAATTTTCTCAGACCAAATAACAAGAGAATAGAAAATTACATGTAACATACAGTGATTGTAAAAGCATTTATATAAGAAGGAAAAAGGGGCTGAACTTTACTGTGCTATTTAATGCAAGACTTCTGCTTTTGTATTAGTTCCTAATATAAGTGGCAAAGCACCTTACTAGCAGAGACTCCAAATCACACCAGGCAAACCTTCTGAGACTAACAACATATTTTACGTTGAAAGTTTGTTATGCATTCCTCAAAACTTCATTACCAGAGTAATTTGCTACACAGTGAAAGGAAGGAGTAATAACTTCTCTTCATTCACACACCTAATGAATATTGTTATATTCACAAGTATTAAACCCTCTGTTGGTCTCAGTTCCGTGGGTAAATTTTCACATCTGGGATATACTTAAAATAAAATGTCCTTGCTTCTCCTAATCATTATTTGATAAAAGCAAAGAATCTTGTGAAATGTGTTAAAAGGAAATCTCTTGCAGTGTCTACAAACAGGAGGTCAGGATGGGTATTAAAAAAAAAAAAAAGTAAAAAAATAAAGTGTATAAAAATATATGTTTAGATCTTTAATCATCTGCTTGAACATATTCATGTTCATTATCAATTGACTTATATACATTTTATAACATAATATGACAAAAAAGTACCATGGATCTTTATGTAAATGAACAAATTAGCTCAATTTCTAAGTCAGAGAGATCACAGGTGCATCTATACATAACATGGAAAGAGCCAAATACTTTATACTTTTTGCTGATGGAGAGATTTTATACCACTAATTCTTTGCATTAGTTTTTGAGAATCATGAAAATGACAAAGAGGATATATTTAGTGCACTTAAGGAATTTTATTCTGTTTCTATATATATTAAAAAAATAGATTAATTTTGTTTCTGCTTTTATATTTTGATTTTTACATTATAGTGTTGGTTGGTTGGTTTGTGGGGGCTGAGAAGATTGGGGGTGGGGTGAGAACTGAGTTGTAACTGATATTGTATCTGAAATCCTGGCTGGAATTTTCTGAAGTGTTTTCCCTTCTTTCCTTTGTATATTGTTTGCCATTCTCTAATCTCTTTATCTTAGATCTGGGTTAAAAAGAGAGAGAGAAAGAGAGAAAGAAAGAGTGAGAGAGAGAGAGAAAGGAAGGAAGGAAGGAAGGAAGGAAGGAAGGAAGGAAGGAAGGAAGGAAGGAAGGAAGGAAGGAAGGAAGGAAGGAAGGAAGGAAGGAAGGAAAGAAAGAAAAAGGAAAGGAAAGGAAAGGAAAGGAAAGGAAAGGAAAGGAAAGGAAAGGAAAGGAAAGGAAAGGAAAGGAAAGGAAAGGAAAGGAAAGGAAAGGAAAGGAAAGGAAAGGAAAGGAAAGGAAAGGAAAGGAAAGGAAAGGAAAGGAAAGGAAAGGAAAGGAAAGGAAAGGAAAGGAAAGGAAAGGAAAGGAAAGGAAAGGAAAGGAAAGGAAAGGAAAGGAAAGGAAAGGAAAGGAAAGGAAAGGAAAGGAAAGGAAAGGAAAGGAAAGGAAAGGAAAGGAAAGGAAAGGAAAGGAAAGGAAAGGAAAGGAAAGGAAAGGAAAGGAAAGGAAGAAAGAGAAAGAAAGAAAGAAAGAAAGAAAGAAAGAAAGAAAGAAAGAAAGAAAGAAAGAAAGAAAGAAAGAAAAAGAAAGAAAGAAAGAAAAAGAAAGAAAGAAAGAAAGAAAGAAAGAAAGAAAGAAAGAAAGAAAGAAAGAAAGAAAGAAAGAAAGAAAGAAAGAAAGAAAGAAAGAAAGAAAGAAAGAAAGAAAGAAAGAAAGAAAGAAAGAAAGAAAGAAAGAAAGAAAGAAGGCTGCTGTTATGCAGATTTTCTCAGTAATGTCTGAGAGGTTGGGGAGAATGCATATTCTAAATATCATCTTTAAATCAAGGTAAGTCTGCTCTTAATCTTGAAATGAATCCTAGTCTCATATGAGGATAACTTTTTCCTGGAGCTATTGCACATTTTCACAAAGGTCCACCAAGGCAGTTAACACCAGTCTTTTACTTTGAAGGTCCTTTTCTTAAGGCATCCTTTTCTTAAGGCATCCTTTTTTGTGTAGTCATGACTGAAGCAATTATTTCACAGAAGCCATTGTCAGTTCTGCAGGAATACACTGTGCTGAGACAGATCATTGAATAATTAGTGTAATGCAAGTTGTCTCTAAAGCTCAGATACACTCTATAAACCTAAATGTTGTTATCTGTTATGTCAATACCATATCTTAGCATAGAATGTCCTCTACCAAAATTTCCCAGTATTCATTAATAAAATTGACCACAAGAAAATGATGGGTGTTAATGCTTTTAGAATCCTTATTTCAGCTATTTGACTTAACCCAAAGTGGCCATGTCTGAACAGGAAATTATGTCTTTTAAAATATGAACAGAGAAAGATTCTAATTATCTGATAAGTACATAAATTACTTTGCTTTCTTTTAAGTATATAATTTAGAAAACATTTGTTTTAGAATGCTAGAAAATATTAAAAGTGTGCTGTCTTGTGTATGACGTTTGATTCAGTTCTGTTCTATCTGTTCATCTGTAATACCAATTATAAATTAATAAAGGTTTATGACTGTTCTGGATATTCATTCCTCATCTTTTATGACAAGTTTATGGCTTCGAGACTGGTGTGACCGGCAGAATTTCGGTTTCTTTGATCACGGGAAGGTCTATGCTACACCGGGCCTGATGGCACCGGATGGGATGCGCCTCTCTCGGAGAGGGGTAAGGATCTTTGGTCAGGAGTTGGCAGGGCTGATAGATAGGGCTTTAAACTAGAGTCGAAGGGGGAAGGGGCTAAAACCAGGCACGCCGGTGAAGACCTAAGGGATGGTACGCTAGAATCAGAGGGGCTGTGTGCCAGTGAGGTCTTTCGGTCAGATCCACAAGGTGCTGAGTGTAAGGAGACGCACTTGAAATGCTTTTACACAAACGCACGCAGTATGAGGAATAAAATAGATGAGCTAGAAGTCCTGGCCCAGTCCTGCAACTACGACATCATCGGCATAAGCGAAACCTGGTGGGATGAGTCCTGTGACTGGGGTGTTGTGATAGATGGTTACAGGCTCTTCAGGAGGGACAGGCAGGGTAGGCGAGGTGGTGGGGTGGCGATGTATGTGAAGCAGGGGCTGGACTGTGTGGAACTTCAGGTCGGCGATGGCAAAGTTGATAGCCTCTGGGTAAGGATCAAGGGACGAACGAATAAAGGGGATGTCGTTGTGGGAGTCTATTACAGACCACCTGGCCAGGACGATAGCGCCGATAAATTATTCTTTACAGAACTAAGAGAGGCCTCGAGATTAACTCCCCTTGTCCTTATGGGGGACTTCAACTTGCCGGACGTTAACTGGGAGTGCCACACGGCTGACACGAGCAAGTCCAGGAGGTTCATGAAGCACCTAGATGATAACTTCTTGGTGCAGGTGCTAATGGAGCCAACTAGGAAAGGTGCCCTCCTAGACCTGTTGCTAGAAAACAGAGAGGGTCTGGTGGGAGATGTGGTGATTGGTGGCCGCCTCGGTCATAGCGACCATGAAGTGGTTGAGTTCAAAATTTATGGTGACAGAAGGAAAAGTGCCACCAAAACCTCATCCCTAGATATGGGGAAAGCGGACTTCAGGCTGCTCAGGGAACTAGTCAGCAAGGTCCCCTGGGAAACTGCTCTTGAAGGCCTCGATGTCCACCAGTGCTGGTCACTCTTTAAGCGATGCCTCCTAGAAGCACAAGATCAGGCAATTCCTAAATATCGCAAGTCAGGCAGGCGGGGCAGGAGGCCGGCGTGGCTGACCAGGAACGTTCTAATGGACATTAGGCGGAAACAGAGAGTGTTTCGCTACTGGAAGGAGGGCCAGGCGTCATGGAAAGAATACAGGGATGCTGTTCGTGTTTGTAGGGAGAAAGTTCGTGTGGCCAAAGCACAGCTAGAGTTGAAGCTGGCTGTGTCTGTGAGAGAAAATAAAAAGTTTTTTTTTAGATATGTAAATGGAAAAAGGAGAACTAAAGAATACATAGGGCCGCTCCTTGATAGGGAAGGTCTCCTCACAGACGATGACATAGGCAAAGCAGAGACGCTTAACGCCTTCTTTGCCTCTGTCTTCAATGCCGATGATGGGCTTCAGGACCCAGGGTGCCCTGAGCTGGAGGACCGGGACGGTGGGGATGACAAACTCCCAACTGACCCTGAACGTGTGCGGGATTTGCTACTCCACCTGGATCCCTACAAGTCCATGGGTCCTGATGGGATTCATCCCTGGGTGCTGAAAGAGCTGGCGGACGTCATCGCGGAACCTCTTTCAATTATTTTTCAACGATCCTGGGAATTTGGAGAGGTCCCGGTAGACTGGAAGCTGGCAAATGTTGTGCCGATTTTCAAGAAGGGTCAGAAAGAAGACCCTAGCAATTACAGGCCTGTCAGTCTCACGTCAGTGCCTGGTAAAATCATGGAGAAGTTGGTTCTCGAACTTATTGAGGCGCACCTGGGGGACAAAGCAGTCATTGGTCCCAGCCAGCATGGGTTTGTGAAGGGTAGGTCCTGCCTAACTAACCTGATTTCCTTTTATGATAAGATCACCCGTATGGTGGACCAAGGGAAACCAGCTGATGTGATTTTTTTGGACTTCAGCAAGGCTTTTGACACGGTTTCCCATAGGATCCTACTGGACAAAATGTCCACCATACAGATAAATAAAAACATCATACGATGGGTGAGCAATTGGCTAACGGGCAGGGCCCAAAGGGTTATGGTAAATGGGGCTGTGTCAGGCTGGCGGGCGGTCACCAGTGGGGTCCCTCAAGGCTCCATTTTAGGGCCGGTACTTTTCAATATTTTTATAAACGATCTGGATGTAGGAATAGAGGGTATTTTGAGCAAGTTTGCTGATGACACCAAACTTGGAGGAGTTGTGGACTCAAATGAGGGCGTAAAGGCCTTACAGAGGGATCTGGACAGGTTGGAGAGCTGGGCGATCACCAACCACATGAAGTTCAATAAGAGCAAGTGCCGGGTCCTGCACCTGGGACGGGGAAACCCTGGCTGCATGTACAGACTGGGCGATGAGACGCTGGAGAGCAGCCTAGAAGAGAGGGATCTGGGGGTCGTGGTAGACAGCAAGTTGAATATGAGCCAGCAGTGTGCCCTGGCAGCCAGGAGGGCCAACCGTGTCCTGGGGTGCATCAAGCACGGCATCGCTAGTAGGTCAAGGGAGGTGATTGTCCCGCTCTACTCTGCGCTGGTGCGGCCTCACCTCGAGTACTGTGTGCAGTTCTGGGCACCACAGTATAAAAAGGACATGAAACTGTTGGAGAGTGTCCAGAGGAGGGCTACGAAGATGGTGAAAGGCCTGGAGGGGAAGACGTACGAGGAACGGCTGAGGTCACTGGGCCTGTTCAGCCTGGAGAAGAGGAGGCTGAGGGGAGACTTCATCACAGTCTACAACTTCCTCGTAAGGGGGTGTCGAGAGGCAGGAGACCTTTTCTCCATTAACACTAGTGACAGGACCTGCGGGAACGGGGTTAAGCTGAGGCAGGGGAAATTTAGGCTGGACGTCAGGAGGGGGTTCTTCACAGAGAGGGTGGTTGCACACTGGAACAGGCTCCCCAGGGAAGTGGTCACTGCACCGAGCCTGTCTGAATTTAAGAAGAGATTGGACTGTGCACTTAGTCACATGGTCTGAACTTTTGGGTAGACCTGTGCGGTGTCAAGAGTTGGACTTGATGATCCTTAAGGGTCCCTTCCAACTCAGGATATTCTATTATTCTATGATTCTAAGTTCATCAGACCAAAACCCTCTCTTCTAGCAACATAATTTTTTGATAACAATGTTTATCAAAGAAGCTAAGTTGCAAACAACGTATTTCTTAGTCTAGCAATCAAAGATTCTTGTCTATGTCACGTAAAACACAATATATACAGTATACAAAGAGATCTAGTATTTGTTAAATACCAAACCATTTTATTCAGAAATGCCTAAAAATGTATATTCAACAGAAACACACACTAGTACATGATGAATGTACTTTGTAAAGATTCATTGATGTAACACTCCTGGCTTAATTTTATGGTGTTCGGTCCATGCTCTAGAGGCAGACACAACGCTTAAAGCAGAACAGACACATTTATTAATCATGCCTATTTTATTATTTAAGACAGAATGAACAAAGCAGTTAATAAACAATGGTTTATCGGAGAGCTTTCAACAGAAATGAACCTTTTAAATATTTTATAAGGTCATATAAGAGGCAACACTATTGTGTTCCATCTTAAATTGTGCTGAAACCGGTCTTCAAATCAACCTCTATTGTCTCAACATAAGACAGATAGCTAAGGACTTTAAGGAAACACTCTCAGAAGATATTGTTCACTTATTTCTACAGTACTCAACCTTTTCAAATCAGATGTAAAGAAAAGATGTAGAAGGTGTAGAGTAATGAGAACACTTAGAAAATGAGTCCCAGAAATCAGAGAAACAGATCTCATGGGGAAGTTGTCTTGTTCTGATCACAGTATTAATAAATAAATAAATAAACAAAATGGTTTTATAACTTTTGTTGCTATTGACCATGACTAGTACTTTGACTTGTGGCCTACCCTCCCCACCCAAAAAGAAAACATCAACAACAACAACAAATACAAACAAACACAGGAATAAAATCATGCAACCAACCTACTCAAGAACAACAGCAGTAGCAAGGAGCACTATTGTGGTTGAATGCATTCATCTCCTGCATCCAGCTTTATTGGTGTCACAGCATTCAGGACTTCATCCTGGTATATTAAACAAACAACAGCAACAACAATGAAGATTGCACAGGAGCTTGGTGACTACTATAAATGCAAACAATTGAATGTACTGCTAGGAATTTTTGATATCTTGGAAATCTGTACCTTGTGATAAACACTTTTGTTTTTAATGCTGATTTCTTGTACAGATACCAGCTGAACAAGGACAACAGATTTGCATATTAAGAGAACTTCATTGCTATTTACTTTCTCAGCTCAGAAGAACTGATGATTTTTGTTGCCTTTCTTGCCTCTAACTTTACTGAGTGCACACTTCTTTCTGTGCCTTCATCATTCACTGACTGACTCAGTTTATGCCTGGGAGGATCTTTCTTGAGTCTTCAGATTGTGACCACGGAGTCTGTTCATTACTAGTTAACAGTGCTGAATGTGCTACTGTTTTAAATTTAACTGGTAAAATTTCAGATTTAAAGAATTAAAGGTGGACAATGATTGTCTTCTTTCCTATTCACTCTATTTTCTAATGTCCTTTTAAATCCACTCTTATTAGTAGAGATTACATTTCTGTTTCAAATGAATATGTCTATTTCCCTTCCTCACAAAGGTCTTCCAGATATCAGAATAATAATTTAAAAATAAATTGTTATGAAATAAACTCTTAAAAACTCCTAACAAACAACTGTTTTGCATTTGGGACAACTGTTCAACGTGGTTTCAACATCACCCTGGTGGGACAACGTAACAAGGACCAGTGTTCAGAAATGATTATGATGGCATCTAAAGATGCTTTTCAAGCAATATGGGTGAACTATTAGTTTAATTCAGAAACAAGTTTTGACACACTGACAGATGGATCATATTGTAGACAACACTTTTGTATGCACTTTACATGACAAATAATTAGATTAAGCTTCTACATTACACTTCAGCAGAACGTTGCTTCAAATTTTAGATGTCTGATGAATTTAATAACTATTTTTGTCATAATTTTAATATCTTTTTAATTTTTCTTTGTTGTGTATTGCATGATATCTTACAATCAGCCTCCAGGAAGGTAACATAATAACCCACAATTTTGTATTGGCAAAAAATATCATTTAACAGACAGATCAAATAAATTAAAACATGCTTATATGATTATGAGGTAGTTTGATGTTGCTCTTGTCCTTTCAGAAATTATAGGTAGCCTTTAAAATATAAAATCTCTTGAAAATAAAAATGCTTTGATATTTTCAATTTTCATTTTTCTAGGTATGAAGAATAAAGTCATCAGTCCCAAGAGGTATTTAAAGAGGGAAGATGGATGTGGCTATCTTCTTTCTCCCTCTCACCAAACTGTAATTTTATCCCTGTATGAGATGACTAAATTTCCAGACAATACCCAACTTTTGGTCTCCACCACTGGATTATGTGCTGGGTGACTGGGATGGGGAGTTGATTTTTCCAGATGCAGTGGGTACCTTATGCTGTTCTCAGCTGACTTTTTCTTGTTTAGCTGTTACTTCTCTTCTTACTGTAAAAAATAAAAATAAAAAATTCCCCACACCCTTCTCCTCCCCCCCACGCTTTGTCAGGTAACATTTTTCAGAGACAAGTTGTCCTGTCCTTTGGCTGGGATAGAGTTATTTTTCTTCCCAGTAGCTAGTACAGTGCTGTGTTTTGTATTTAGGATGAAAATAATGTTGATAACACACCAATATTTTCATTGTTGCAGAGCAGTGCTTACACAGAGCCAAGGATTTTTCTGATTCTTGTGCTGCCCTGACAGCGAAGAGGCTGGGGTTGCACCAGGAGCTGAGAGGGGACACAACCAGGACAACTGATCCAAACTGGAAAAGGGGATATTCCGTATCATACAATGCCATGTTCAACAGTAAAACTGAAGGAAGTTGGCTAGAGGAGCTACCATTGCCCAGGGACTTGCTGGGCTTTGGTCTGCTGGTAGTGAGCAATTGTGCATCCATTGTTTTGTGTACATATATATATATATATATGTGTACATATATATGTGTACATATATATATATATATGTCCTTATCTCAACCCACAAGTTTTGCTTTTTTTTCACGGAATCATAGAATGGTTTGAGGTGGAAGTGACCTTTGTACTGGCTGGAATGGAGTTACCTTTCCCTGTAGCAGCCGATATAGTGCTGTGCTCTGCACTTGTAGCTAGAACAGCCCTGGTATCACACCAGTGTTATGTCTATTGCTGAGCAGTGCTGGCACAGCACCAAGATTACCTCCAAACCTCCCAAACCCAGTAGGCTGGGGGTGGGCAGGAGGTGGGGATGGGACATCACCAGGGCAGCTGACCTAAACATATGCAAGGGATATTCCATAACATGTGGTGTCACACTCTGCAATAAAAGGTGGGTAAGGGGAAGGAGAGGGGGTGCTCTTGTTATGAAGATGCCTGTCCTCCCAGACAGGCCCTGCTTCCCAGGATGTGGCCAAATATTGCTCATTGATAGGAAGTAGAGATTATTTTTTCCTCTTTATGTTTACACATGTCCTTTGCTTGATTTTTGTTTTGTTTTGTTTGTTTGTCCATCTCTCTTCCTTTTTCCTTTAATTAAATTATCCTTATCTAAACCTGCGAGCCTTTCTTTTTCCTTTTCAGCACACTTTCTTCTATCCCTCTTCTGAGGAGAAGGGGGAGTGGGAGAGCAGTTGTAGTGGAGGAGTAGTGGAGAGCTGCCTTGCAGGGTAAACCACCACATGGCTCCAGAGCTGAATGCAGTACTGCAGGTGGGTTCTCAGAAGAGCAGAGTAGAGGGGGAGCATCACTTCCCTTGACCTGCTGGTGACACATTTTTGATGCAGCCCAGGATACAGTTGGTTTTCTGGGCTGCTAGTGCACATTGCTGGCTCAATTTGAGCTTTTCATCAACCAATAACCCTCAAGTCCTTGTCCTCAAGGCTGCTCTCAGTCCATTCTCTGCCAAGCCTGTATTTGTGCTTGGGATTGTCTCAGACCAGATGCAGGACTTTGCACTTGGCCTTGTTGAACTGCATGTTGTTCATATGAGCCCACCTCTCAAGCCTGTCAAGGTCCCTCTGGACGGCATCCATTCCCTTCTCTGTGTTGACCACACCACACAGCTTGGTGTTGGCAGGCTTGCTGAAATTGCACTCAATCCCACTGTACATGTCACCCACAGAGATGTTGAATAGTACTGGTCTGTTACGGTAATAAAGTAAACCCGACCAGGGACATCAAGTGAAGCAAGAAAGGCTTCCATAAGTATGTCAGTGATAAAAGGAAGACCATGGAAAATGTGGGCCCTCTCCAGAAGAAAATGGGACACCTGGTTATCTGGGATACGGAGAAGGCTGAATCAATGATTATTTTTGCCTCGTTCTTCACTGGCATGTGCTCTAACCACACAGCTCAAGTACCAGAAGGCAACGGCAGGGAGTGGGAGAGTGAAGAACTGCACATTGTAGGAGGACGTCAGGTTCAAGACAATATAAGGAACCTGAAAGTACACAAGGGACCTGATGAGATGCACCCTGGGGCCTGAGAGAACTGCTGTATGAAGATACTAAGTTACTGTAGTCCCAAAGTGTTGTCCCCTATGGGCAACACTACTGTCCATCTTATCTGAGAAATCATGGCAATCCAGAGGTTTCCACTGACTGGAAAAGGGGAAACATAACCCTTTAAAAGAGGAAAAGTTGAAGACCTGAAGAACTACAGGCCAGTCAGTCTCATCTTTGTGCCTGGCAAGATCATGGAGCAGATCCTCCTGGAAACTATGCTAAGGAAAACAAGGAGGTCACAGCCAGCATGGCTTCACTAAGTGCAAATCATGCCTGACCAATTTTGTATGAGGGGATTACATTTGTGGATAAGGGAAGAGCATCTGACATCATCTACCTGGACTTGAGCAAAGCAGTTGACACTGTCCCACATGTCATCCTTGCCACCAAGTTGCAGAGACATGGATTTGACAGATGGATCACTTTGTGGTTAAGGAATTGGCTGGATGGTTACACTCAAAGAATTGTGGTCAACAACTTGATGACGAGGTGGAGACCATTACTGAGTGGTGTTCCTCAGGGGTGGGTATTGGGACCAACACTATTCAAAATCTTTGTTGCATACATAGACGGTGGGATTGAGTGCATCCTCAGCAAGTTTGGCAACAACACCAAGCTGTGTGGTACTGTCAACACTCTGAAAGGGAGTGTCATGTAGTGATAGGATAAGAGGTAATGGATTTAAATTGAAGGTATGATGAGGGTAGATTGGAAAAAAGAAGATGGATATGAAGAAGATAAAACTCCTTTGTTGATGTGGGCTTTCTTTTGCACCAGGGCAAGTTTAAATGGAAACCACTGTTTTTAAGAGGTGTAAATTACTGTTGATTGGTAAAGAAGAACCTGTGATTATTCTTTTGCATGTGCATGAAGTTGGGGGGGCAGGGCAGGGCAGGGCAGGGCTGGGCAGGGCAGGGAAAAAAAAACACACATTCATGAAGGCGTGAAAGCTGAATTATATTTTGTCTTTGTTTGTTATCTGAACCAATCTAACTTTCTCTGCTTCAGAAAAAGCCATCCTCTATTACCAGAGAGCATTAGCTTGCCTGACCACAGTGTATGCAGAAGTGCACACAATTTGTTCTTGCTGCTGACATGAGGAGAGATAGCTAAACTGAATGTAATTTAACTCTGTAGTGAGTCATGTAGATTCACACAACTTCAGGTCAACATAATTTTCTACATACCTAACGGCATACATGGTATTTGATTATTGACCGAACCCTTGGGTAATAAATTGGGTGGAGAAAAGATAGGAACTGAATACCTATGGGCTGCATTTGAATTTCTTGAGTGCTGAACTTCACATCTGAATGATTCCCCTTTATTATATGGCTTTAAAAAAAATATTTTTTACTTGCTTTATGACGTCGGCTGAATATGAGCCAGCAGTGTGCTCAGGTGGCCAAGAAGGCCAACGGCATCCTGGCTTGTATTAGGAACAGCGTGACCAGCAGGGCTAGGGAAGTGATCGTCCCCCTGTACTCAGCTCTGGTGAGGCCGCACCTCGAGTACTGTGTTCAGTTTTGGGCCCCTCGCTACAAGAAGGACATCGAGGTGCTTGAGCGGGTGCAGAGAAGGGCGACGAAGCTGGTGAGGGGCCTGGAGAACAAGTCCTACGAGGAGCGGCTGAGGGAGCTGGGCTTGTTCAGCCTGGAGAAGAGGAGGCTCAGGGGTGACCTTATCGCTCTTTTTAGGTACCTCAAGGGAGGCTGTAGCGAGGTGGGGGTTGGCCTGTTCTCCCACGTGCCTGGTGACAGGACGAGGGGGAATGGGTTTAAGTTGAGCCAGGGGAGTTTTAGGTTAGATGTTAGGAAGAACTTCTTCACTGAAAGGGTTGTGAGGCACTGGAACAGGCTGCCCAGGGAAGTGGTGGAGTCACCATCCTTGGAAGTCTTCAAAAGATGTTTAGATGTAGAGCTTAAGGATATGGTTTAGTGTAGGGCTGTTAGCGTTAGGTTGGAGGTTGGACTCGATGACCTTGAGGTCTCTTCCAACCTAGGAAATTCTGTGATTCTGTGATTCTGTAAATTTAATGAAAGGTGAAAAATGATGGGAGTAGATTAGTAGAAGAATGATTTCCTGATTTAAAAACAAACAAACAAACAAAAACAAAAAACCCACCTACATCAACATCAGTCCTTATACATATATATGTGTGTATATTCATATATGTATATATGTAAGGAATTAAAAGAAGAAAAGAAAAAGAGTTTTCATTTAAAAACATAGGAACAAAATCACTAGGTTTATACAGTCATCTGGTGTGACAGCTGACATTCCAAAGCAAGTTTATTTTATAATTTTATTCTTCCAAAAGCTTCTTATTTATGCTGTTTGAAACTCTCAACATGAACCCAGTGGGACATCCTGTTCATCAGTGTCTTTCTTAAGGCAAGTCCATTCATTTTCCTGTTTTTTATTCCAAAGTCTGCCTTTCCACCACCTAAGATTTATTCCTTCAGGGAATTGAACTAGATATCAGAAGTGACACTTTGATTTCATTTGTTCAGGATTATAACAAGCAGCAAATTCTTAGCATACTGATAACCAAACTGGTAGGGTCTTGTTGTCCAGCAACTGGATTCTGCTTGTCTTTTATTCAACAAAAGTACCTGATTTTTCTTCTTCATCTGAATGTCCCTTCATAGGCTTTTTCTTTTTGCATTTTCAATGAAGACAGCAAAGTCCACCATTTTTTTCTATAATGTATTGCCAAACAGCTAAAGTCAACTTTATGTTTTCTCAGTCCCCATTGCCTTTAGTCTTGAGAAAGCCAAGGCCTACAATTTTTTCATGTGTTTTAGCTGTAGTAATTGCATATATGTGGTAAATGTATACTAAACCCTGAATTTTTTAACACCATAGTAGTCTATGTAGTTACACCTTTTAGTCCTATAACAATTCTCAGTATACCTCATAATTCTTTTTTTGTATTTTTAAATTTTAGAAAATACTTGACTGAATTTGCTAGAGGTATTTTATTTATATATGTTGTGTGATTTGCAAGGATGTCTCTCAGTCTGTTGCTCCACATGAACAGCATCTGTACATGTAAGTATTTAAAAATGCTCCTGAACAGTAGCCTCTCTGGGTATTTTGGAAGCTATTCCTATGTTTACAAAAATGTGCACATGGCAACATATGTTGAGCACAATAATTAGCACATGGTTTAAAAAAAAGGAGAAAATAATAAGATTGTTTCCAAGGTGGTCACTAGTTTTATTGTTCTTTAACATGTAGCAACTAAGTGCCTTTGTTTTACTTTAATTATCCTTATAATGAATAATGTGTACCATTATTTTTTCCATTGTGTTTCTCTTTTCAACTTCTTTTGACCTATATAGGCATAGTATGTCACTGTTAAGATGTAATGACAAATATTTTACTGTGTTTTCTAAACTTTAATATGTTTTACAAGGTTTCTGTAGGGATAGATCCCACTATCTAATAGCATACATAATGTATATATATACTTGCTTGCCTATATTTACACATTATATATGTATATATAAACACAGACAGACCACACTGGGTGTATAAAAGAAAAGCTAATTTTGATGTGTTTTCAGCCTTTAGCTTAGTGCTGCATACTAACAGAATCTCTGTTTCCTTGCTTTGACTTCAGTAAATACATTTTGCATGTATTCTGGAGCCAGGTTGAGAATTTACAGTGACAAACATAATTAATATATGGACCCTAAAATTTTTGTACATTATTGGTGGGATCTTTTTATCTTGTGAAGAAGTCATTTCATTGGTCCTTGGATATAACAAGCCAATCACACAGCATTACATTCAGTTTCAATTTAAAAGATTCTGCACAAGGATAATCTTACTTTAGTCCCCTTTGGCTCTAGTTTTCCCTGCAGCACACAGACTGAAGCAGGCTTAATTACTTACCTGACATTTTTCATAGCCAATTTCTTAAAAGACTGAGGAGTGATGTTAAAAAGAACATATGCATGTATGTGTATATATATATATATATGTACACTTCTGTATTCTTTAGGACAATGTAGATATTTAAAGTAAATTACCAGCACATGATATTTTCAAAATTTTTACTCCATTTTCCTGCCTTAGGGTGCAGTTTCTTGTTTGGTCTAGCTAATCTGAATGTGCGGTGCAAATAAAAGCAAAAGTATCTTTCTCCTACAAAATAAAAAAATATATATTTCTCCAACTAATTCACTTGTTTTGCATCAGGGTGACATTTTTAAGGACTAGCAATCTCAAGCCCTTTACACAGCCTAAGATTTTAAGTAACCAAATGTTTAAAAAATTGGAGTTACAGCTGCATCCAGCTTCTTCTTGTAGAATAATTCCATGTATACTGTTATATTTTTTTATTGTTTGTTGTTTAACTCCCCATCTTTCCAGTTTTCATCAGATTTTCCTTAAACTTCATCTCTTCAAATTCCATTGTCATTAATCCAGTGTAATTGGTTATTCTGATCTTAGAAAAGGTTGATTTCTATTAAGTCTCAAAGATTTTAAGTAACAATGGAGCACATTTCAGCATTTGAATATTCTGTTGAATTTTTGTATGCTTGTTTTTTTAACCTCAGAGCAGTAATTTTTGCCTACAGTAATCCATTTTTTTTTTACATTTATATTATGCAATGTTACCTATGCCTTTAACTTTAAAAAAACTTTTATCTGTTCCTAAAAAATGTAAGTCTTCTCTTTTTAATGAGTACGTCATAACTCTCAAGTTTTTCAGTGTTTCCATCTTTCTCCTTACCAAAGAATGACCAAATCTTTCTTGGGTGCTTTAGGAATTTTCATAATACCTACATTTTAAAGCTTCCTATGCTGACTCATGAGCACATAAAACTCCTTGTTTTGTCTAACTGACTCATCATTATTATTTAATAGGATATTATTTGCTGTCCACACTATTGTGATGGTTACAGTGGGCTGCCCTTCTGTTTTTTAGTTCAGGTTCTCTGTTAATGATGACTGAACAGGAACAGAAATTGAGTATCTTAAGTATTTTTTATGTACTTCAACTTTTACCTTTTTTTTACTGATGGTTGGATGGTTTTGCATTTCTTATTTATTACTGAAAATTTTGTCTTGTGATTTTCTTTTTACTCAGTAAGTCTTGCATTGTTAAGGAGCCCATGGGGAGACCCTTCAGTTAGCATTCCTCCAGGGAACCATTGTTCTTAATACAATTCAGTACTTCAATGGCAGGCTCACTCCAACAGGACCTACCAGAGAAAGAAAGCTGCAAATGGAAGTATTCCACACTTCCCACTCCACATCATTTCCCTGAAATCTTATATTTTCCTTCTAGGTTTGTCATTCCTATCAGGCACAGATTGTTGAACTCTCTACCTGGGACTCATCTTGGTTTGAGAAATGTCACTTGTGTCTGTTTTTATTTTTTTTATGTTTTTAAATTCATATTGTCCGACAAGCAGCAAAACATTGGTATACAGCTGGCAAAAGAAAAGCCAGCATATTCTACCTTATTAGAGGAATTCAGATTCCCACCACCATTTCTCTTGTATTCAATATGCATTCACATAGCATAATGCACATTACTTAACTGCCTACAGTTCTTAGTTACATATTTTGTACACTTGCACAGCAATGCTACAAGCATGTGTATTTGTTCAAGAAAACATCTTGTCTTTGTGTGAAACCACAGGTTTCATAATAAGAGATTATACCTGTTATCAGTTATAGCTGCAAGTTTTGTCTGGTTAGATTTGCAGAGTGTGCCTTCTTTTTAGCGTAGTAGTTCAGTATTGCTTAGCATTTTTCAGAACAAGTACCTTGGTATGTGTCCCATGCAAACATCTTACAGTTTCTGCAGTGATCGTCTTGTATACTTCCGATATATTGCGTTCAAAACAAGATCTATATTCAAGCCAAGATTTCCATTTTGCATAACGCTGAAGTCTTTACAACTATAACCTTAATCAACATGGTAAATTGCAAGAGGTAAAATGGAAGGTTTGACAATTTGTGTTTGTAACTGGGGCATTTGTTATTTGGAGAGATGCAAGAGAACCTAACATGAGCACTTAATTTATGTTTTGTCTGGAGACTTCAAAAGATGCCCAAGGGATTATTGTGATAGTTTCTTTTAAAGACTGAAAGGTTTTATAAAGGAAACTCAATCTGTTATCTGAATGCACAATCTTGTCTATAGAAATACCCTCTTTCTAAAGAAGGAAACATTGAAATAAAGCATTTCTAAAATTTCTTTATAAGCATAAAATTATAGGAAGTAAAAGAAGTCTAGACAAAGATCTGTTTAGAGTACCATATTTATACCAAAAATGCTGACAGAATTTATGTAGAAAAATATTCAGTTCAGAAATCCAAGGCACAAAAAACATTCTTTTGAATGTATTATAGAGGAGTCAGAATGTTAGAGAGGAGAAACATATTCAGTATGGAGATGAAGCCACTGAAATGAATGATAACATGGACAATTTGAAAAAGTTTTGATTGAGATATTTCTGTCAGAGAGGAAAGCACAATTATATATATATATGCAGTTTATGTGTGTATATATATATATATGCATGTAGCTTTTTTCACATAGCGGTATTATTATAAATAGGAATATATTATTACATTACTCACTGAGCAACTTGCTGAGGTTACCAGCTCTGGTGCAGCTGATTCTACAGTGGAGCAGGGGATCATGGTGTGAGATCATTCCTGCATCAAAGCAACCCCAGAGGAAGCCACCATGAACCAGCAGCCCTTGTAAGAGAGGCCAACAGGGCAGAGCAGCAGTGGCTACTCCACATGTACTCCCTGGGGAGTATGAACAATGGTGGGCAAACAGAAGGTGGCACAGAAGTGTGTGTGGCCATTCATGTTGGAGGCCACTCAAGAAGAGTGGATGGCAGGCCATTTTCTTCTATTCAGGGAGTAACAAGAGCCTTCTGCTGAAACAAAATTTTTTCCATCCACAATGCCTGTTGGGCTGAGGCTGAAACCCACACTAAGATGGGTTTTCATGACCTCCCCCGGCAGATGCCTGGAAAAATTTATTCCCTGAAAGGGAAATAAATTTAAAAGACATATAGATGTCTTTTAAACTATGTTTTAGGGACATAGTTTAGTGGTGGACTTGGCAAGGCCAGATTAGCAGTTGGAATTGATGATCTTGAAGGTCATTCCAACCAAAATGATTCTATCTGGGTCTGGGGTCCCCAGCACAGGAAAGATGTGGACCTGTTAGAGCAGGTCCAGAGGAGCAAAGATGATAAGAAGGCTGGAGCACCTCTCCTATGAAGAAAGGTTGATACAGCCTGGGATGTTCAGCCTTGAGAAGAACACCTTGTGGTCTTTCAGTACTTAAGGGGGTCTTATGAAAAAGAGGGAGAGAGACTTTTCACTAGGGCAGATAGTGATAGAACAAGGTGGAATGGTTTTAAAATAAGAGAAGGGAGATTTAGATTAGATGTTAGGACGAAGTTCTTTACTCAGAAGGTGGTAAGGCACAGGAGCAAGTTGCCCAGAGAAGCTGTGGATGTGAGGTGTTGAAGGAAAGAAAAAGAAAGAAAATGTATTTTCTTAAGGCAAGCTAGGAACGTACTTTTCTTTTTGGTAATGTGACTGGCAAACAGAAAAGGTAAATTTAATTTTTATTTTTATTTTCAGGAATATATAAAGATAAAAAGAAGAATCATTTTTTAAGTCTGAGTTTAGCTAATTCCATGAAAGATAATGAAGGAATATTAATTGTGGTCAGTAAAATTCAGTGCAAGTATCTATAACAATGTGGAGCATAGGATGAAAAAAATATATTGCATAGGAAGGAAGATACTTTTTATTTTGAACAAATACTTAGTGTGTGGGGAGATCCACAGTCAAACTGACTTCTCTGTTTAAAAAATCTATATTCTCTGTTTCCAAGCCCCCCTCTCAATGTCTATTTTTGTTCACAGCAGCATTACAAAACAATGATACCCTGCACTCCCTAGGGACCTGCTGCCACCTGTGTTTTGTTGTTGCTTCTCCATAGCCTCTAAAATATCTTCTTTTCTCTTGCAAAGGTACAACCATAGTTTTTGTTTTCACTCCATCATAACTATGGGCATAATTTTTAAGCCTAAGTAAAGAGTATACAGTCAAATTCTCTCAACAGGATCAAAAAAAAAAAAAAAGTTCATACTTGCTACCATTTATTTATACACATTCAGAAACAGCATAGGCTTCAGGACAGCTATAGAATCATACAATCATAGAATCATTAAGGGTGTAAAAGTCCCTTATGATCATTAAGTCCAACCATATTTCTATCTCTTTTCCAGAATAGTTCATTCTTTGATGCCACACCTGAAGTTATATAACAGTAGTCAATATGTTTTATACTCACATTCAGCTTTAATCTATATTTATTGAAATGTGAAAAGGTATTCTCAGAAATGGTCTCTATAGAACAAAGACAGCTTCTTCAACAAGATTAGGGTAAACCTAAGTAAGACAGGACTCACATAAAGTATCTGAAATCTTGTCTTGAAAGCAGCTTATGAATTAATCACTTAGTGGAGAAAAACAGAGAAGCCTGATTTTCATTCTTTTTTTTTTTTTTTTTCTTCTGGCATAGTATCTTTTCTTCTTCATAGTATATTTCCTTCTTCTTCATAGTATCATATCAATAAGGAATATAGTGCCTTCAGTTTTATGTAAACAAAACCTTAGGTATTCACCTGATATTAATTGCTGCAGCTCCTCTGACTGTAAGTCTCTGCAGTAGCAACCTTTCTCTTAAGTGGTTTTCAACCATTAAAAAATGTTGATAGCCACTGTTCCCTGGATGGAAGTGGAGCAAATGGGACTGATTCTGGATTGTATATATAGAAGAATAGAATATCCCGAGTTGGAAGGGACCCATAAGGATCATCAAGTCTAACTCCTGGCACCGCACAGGTCTGCCCAAAAGTTTAGACCATGTGATTAAGTGCACAGTCCAATCACTTTTTAAAGTCAGACAGGCTCAATGCAGTGACTGCGTCCCTGGGGAGCCTGTTCCAGTGCGCAACCACCCTCTCGGTGAAGAACCTCTTCCTGATGTCCAGCCTAAACTTCCCCTGCCTCAGCTTAACACCATTCCCGTGGGTTCTATCACTGGTGTTTACAGAGAATAGGTCACCTGCCTCTCCACTCCCCCTCGCGAGGAAGTTGTAGACCACGATGAGGGCTCCCCTCCGCCTCCTCTTCTCCAGGCTGAACAGGCCCAGTGCCCTCAGCCGCTCCTCATGCATCTTCCCCTCTAGGCATTTCACCATCTTTGTCGCCCTCCTCTGGACACTCTCCAACAGTTTAATGTCCTTGTATTGTGGTGCCCAGAACGGCAAGCAGTACTCGAGGTGAGGCCGCACCAGTGTAGAGTACAGCGGGACAATCACCTCCCTCGACCGACTAGCAATGCCGTGCTTGATGCATCCCAGGATACAGTTGGCCTTCCTAGCTGCCATGGCACACTGCTGGCTCATATTCAACTTGCTGTCAACCACAACCCCCAGATCTCTCTCTGTGGGGCTGCTCTCCAGCATCTGATCGTCCAGTCTGTACGTATAGCCAGGGTTGCCCCATCCCAGGTGCAGGACCCAGCACTCACCTTTATTAAACTTCATGTGGTTGGTGATCGCCCAGCTCTCCAATCTGTCCAGAATGTAACTAAGGAAGTCACCATCAACTTCTGGGGTATTATTCCTGATTCAGATGGATGTGGGACATCCCCCTCTGGAATGTAATATTGAAACCCAACACTTGGGTCTCTTCAAATAATCACAGGAGCAGGGCTGGGGATTGGAGAAGAGCAAATCACACTTTCGCTGAACTACAAGGAAAGCTGGATCAGTTCTGTTTTCTTTAATACAGATGTGTACTCCATCAATGTTCCAGCCTGGAATGGCATGAGACTGGGCATGCACCACGCTGCTTGGCCAAATCACTGTCTTCAAAGAAAAGAAACCCCCATCTTTTATTTCTACAAGGGATCTTGAAGGATGGAGTTTCCCAGCACCAGCGTCCTGTTAACCTTAAATTTTAAATACTTTCTGAATTTCTCTACCATTTTATTTGTGTCAAAGGACAGCTATCCAATGTTACAGTCCCCATTAGATACTGCCAAACTTCTGTGCATTTCCATTTAATTCCTGGAACAATAAGCTCTCTTGAGCAGCTGATTTAGCACCTGAGAGTCTGATTTTTATTATTATTACCAGAAAAACTGTGCAAGCCAGAAGTCATTATGCCTCCAAGACAAAGATTTTGTTCTAATAGCACAAAATGTTTTAACATTAAGCTTTGTTTTGTCTTTCTTTGGAGTTGAAGAAAGTACTCAGTTATTTTTCCAAATAACAAAAGAGAAGAAAAGAATGGGTTGGCTAAAATAATTAACACTAGCTCAAAACATTTGAATATGTAAGAGCTGATAGAAGCCACATTTGACAAAAATAGGTATTTACATGCTGATTTATTCAGTTATGTTGAGAACTGTCCCTCAGATTGGCACTTTTCTGTGTAGTATAATAAGAAATAACAAGATGAATGGAAATCAAAGTGAAATTAGGTTAATAAGAGACCAAAATCTTTTTGCTTCTATTGAAAAACAAAACAAAACAAAACAAACAAACAAAAAACCCACCAAAAACAAACAAAAAACAAACAAACAAACAAAAAAAAAAAACACACACACATTAGTTTGAGTGAAAGATTTAATATTACCAGTCTGTTTTGACAACAGCTTTTAAAGGAAGTAACTTGATTCTCTATCTTGCATCTTATATACTTACTCCTGTCCTACTTGATAAGTAAATTACACCAAGGTTGTAAAGTAATCTAGGCCTCTAAATGCTACTCAGAATAGGAAATCAGAATGGTATTGACAAATTTTACTATACATATAAAAAAATCCAGGAATAAATAACAAAAATAAATCTTTTTGTTCATCTATTTGGCTTTTAGTGCTTTGATTTTTCTTCATAATCACGAGGACACACAATGGTATGGACATATTACCCTAAGATTTTCTGTCTTGATGGAATAGCAGTAGCAGTGTTTTCTGCCTAGTTCATCCCAAGCAAGACAAGTTTTTGGCACTTAGGATTCAAATTGCACTACGTTTTAGATTTAGTTGTTTGACACTTTGAGGATCAAAAGTGAATATTAGCTCAAATCAGCTGAAACACATGAAATATTACCAGAATAAGTAATAACTCTTATCAGATGGCTCCTTCACCACCATTCTTTGGGCATTTTCTCCTCTAGACACAAGACTACAACATTCCTTGGAGTCAGTCTCTGTTTTTTGTTCTTGTTGTTTTTCTTTTTAAAAAACAAACAAACAAACAAAAAACCCAAACAAACAAACAAAAAAAACAACTTGTTTGTTTGTTCCATTGCCCCACCTCCCTTGTCTTTAAGGGTGTAAACACACATGCAAATCTGTCATCATCACATCAGTCACTGTATATTGAGAACTCCCCACTCAACATGCAGAAAACATAGGATTTTCACAGCAGAAATGAACAGAACAGCTGGTAAAGCAAAAAATGGCACAGAGCTGTTTAAATGGTTCTGTAATTTGCATTTACCTGTGTCTGAGAGATCAGATATTTATGTTAACTTCAGGCACTTGCATCTAGGTCCATCAATTTAATTCTAGCAGTTGAAGTGATCTCATTGTCACAGACTTGTTCTGGTTTATCTATCTTTCCATGGTTTTTGTCTGCTTTATTATTAAGGTGATTTGCAAGACAAAATAGTTTTGTTATCAGTTTGTTTCTCTTTCCCATTTTCACTGGAATTTGTCTATTCATTGAACATTAAAAAAGCACTTGGAATTACAAAACAGGCATTTATTTTATTTAAATTTATTTATTTATTGTGAAGGAAGATAGACATATCAGTAGTTTTTGTAACCTGAAACTCTGCCTAATGATATCCTGAAGGACAAAGTAATATCTAGACTTACTCAGGTAGATATAGTGAACTCTAATGAGTCATACAATCTCTACTTTCTGGATGAATTGGTTGAATTTAACATCTTTGATTCCATAGCACAGTGACACTTGTTTCTCTTCTGAGTGTGATGCAGTCTCAATTATTTAAAGGGAAAATAATCCAAAATCTGTCTTACTGTCATACATCAGCCATCAATAGTCTTTCAACTTGCATGGTTTAAAATTGCAATCTGCTTTTTTAAAATGTCATTTGCATTCTGTAATAGAATGAAAGCCTTCACACACATAAAACAAAAGAGAGAATTGAATAAGTATGCCAAGAGCTTCTGGTGGCTTTTTTTTGTGTTGGCTTTTTATGTTGGTGGTGGTGTTGGTGTTTTTTTCAACACTATATATGAATTTTTCATCACTAAGGTGAGGACCCATCCTGTAGGTGGCAATTTTGCATTTACAGAACTTTAAAGTACAGTCCCCAAACAAAACATTTATAATTTGATTCCTTTCCAAATATCAGACAAAGTACTTTGTAAGATTTCACTGGAGCAAAGAAGTTTTTAATAATATCAATTGTATCCAGTGTTTCAACAGCAGTTAATTTCCCTCAACAGTCACCTGTGTATATATGGTCAAATATAAATCAATTATAATTATTTTCTTGTGATTTATCACAGAAATAATTAAAACAACATAATGGAGAAAATCCAATAGATTTCTAGAAGCCATGCCATCTGCCTCATTATAAAATTAATTTAATTATATGAAAAAAAAAAAAACATGTGTAACGACAAAGGAATTCATATTTTAATACGTGCAGTCAGAGCTGGTCTATTTATGAGCAGCTGTGGCCAGTGCATATTAATCATTCAGTTCCACAATGTGGAAATTTATAAGGTGATAGCAAAGCCATTAAAAACCAGAAAGATTCATTTATTTATTTATTTTATTCTCAGTTTTTATATTAAAAGTGTCTTCTCATTCAATATCATGGGGCACAGAGTTCAAACAGAACAGGTGAAAAACCAACCTCCTAGAAAACGAACACGATAGACAGCCTTCTCTACAAAAGAATACAGAGATCTTGTGGAAGAGTAAACCTAGGAAATGTGAGGGTTGCATGAAACAGAGCTATGTTAAGAGAAGTTAACCTGGAGAATTATCATGTAAATTAAAGGTAACTGTTACTAAAAGAGATGAGCGTAAGGTGAGCAGATACTAATTTATCAGAGGATACTTATCTTATATGAGAGTAGGCTTCTGGAATAGTTTTCTAAAAAGAGTAGTGGAGACAAAAATGTAACTTGCTTTAAAGTGAAGCATAATGCATATATGGTGAGGTTCATATGACAATTTCTTTTTATAGCAAGAGTTTAGAGCTAATGATTTTTAGAGCTAAATCCCTTCCACTCTTCTGTTGTTTGTCATGATATTTTTATGCTGTGATTTTCAACACTTTAGAGATTGCCATCTGAACCACTTCACAAATCTGCCTTTACAGCAACTGAATTGATTTTTGCGACCCTAGCAAAATAAGCCTGATAATTCATTATTTATTTCCTAACAGAAGTTTGCAAACTGTATTGTAACTGTTAGTTTTACTGGTTTCTTTCATTTAGAAGTAATAGTAATAATAGTAAAGAACAAATTGTTAATCATTTATTTTTAGAGTATTATATAGACGTTTATATGTGTGGATATATATATATATATATATCAGTTAAACTCAGTTCTATCTGTAGCCCTGGGAATTAATCTGACAATCTTATTGTACTTTGCAGCTTTTTCCTAGATAGCTAAAAGAACCACGTACGTGAAATGCAGACATTAAAAACTTTATATTTTCCCTAGTGACTTCTCTTTTATTTTTCAGCTTTTCTATTTGCTCTAAAATATCCATGGAACATTGTCGTTACTTTTTGTAATGGTAGACAAGTGTGAAATGCATTAATGAGTTGTGGGAGAGCAAAAGAACTAGAGGGAATGAAATGTTTCTACCAGGAACCTTGAAAGATGAAAGTGGTAAGTTCAATTTGGGCAACAAACAAACAAACAAACAAACAAACAAACCAGCAATGAAAAACAGTCAAAACTTGAATGCTTGTCTGAATTCACTTTGATTTGCATGAGAAAGACTTGGTAGCAAAGATTGTTATCTTGGCATTACCTGTGATGGAGTAATGCTGAACACATATACAGTCTGGGAGGCAAGTGGTTGGTGAGCATTTCTACTCTGGAGGTTTCTGGGGGTATTGGCTGACACTGAACTCAACACTAGCCATCAATATGCCCTGGCAGCCAAGAGGTCAAACTGCATTTTGGAGTGCATTAAACATGGTATAGCCAGCCAGTCAAAAAAGATGATTCTCCTCTTATATTTAGTGTTGGTGCATCTTCACCTGAATATCGTGTGAAGCTCTGGGTCTGGAAGCCCAGGAAGTTGGACTTGATGGTTTTTGAAGGTCCTTTCCAACTGAATTGTTCTATACTATATCTTATTTATCTAATATTTCAGTATGTTCAAACCTTTTTTAACACAGTTGGTCTCTTGAAGAGAAAATATTTTCAATTTAGGTAAGACAAAACAACAGAAAGAAAGAATGTGTAAGACAAAGGGCAAGAGCTTGACTGGCAAGAGTAGAGTGACTCAGAGAACATTTACTACATTTTCTGTTTTTTTAGTGTTGAAAATTTTATTTGTCCATGTATTGCATTTATTTCTTTCTTCTTAGAAATACAGAAAAAAGTAGATTTGTAGATTATTTGGAAAAAGCCACTGGTGTTCAGGGCAGTTGATAGCTTAAGTCAACCCCAGTTATTATCTGTTTGCACGGATACGTGATCATGAGATTTTAGTTAATCACAATTCTTTTGCATCACCATTACTTGATTCAATAAATCATGGATTCAACAGTTTAATACATGTAATGAGTTTCCTTCCTCCCTCCCTCCCTCCCTCCCTCCCTCCCTCCCTCCCTCCCTCCCTCCCTCCCTCCCTCCCTCCCTCCCTCCCTCCCTCCCTCCCTCCCTCCCTCCCTCCCTCCCTCCCTCCCTCCCTCCCTTCCTTCCTTCCTTCCTTCCTTCCTTCCTTCCTTCCTTCCTTCCTTCCTTCCTTCCTATTGCCTTCACTTGATTTTCTGAGTTTTCATGTTATACACAGACAGTGTTTTCATTTCAGCATATGTGGGACTTTTCTGTGATTTGTTACTGTGTCACTTCAGTTTTGACTGCTATGTGTTTGTTTTGTGTGTGTGTGTGAATGTGTCAATGTCAAACATGCAGTTTATTTTAGAAATCTTTACTTTTGTTAATATTCACTTACTAATCTTGAAAGATGTCTGTGTTAAAATACCTTTTCTTTTCTGAAAAGATATATGAAGCAGAAAGCAGAAAAAGAGTGGAGGAAGTCAGAGACAGCATCAGAAACTGTTTTCCCAGGCAGATAGAGCACTTTGTATATAGATTTTTTTTTTTTTAATATTAAAAATAAAAGGGTATTATTATAGAGAAATAGTTATAAAATATCTTGTTCTACAGATATATGTACCCATATGTGAATATGTACATATATATTCACATAAATACATACTCACATGCATATATCTGTGTTGCTTACAGGTGCAATCACTATGGAATCACTGTGCCATCAACTTCAATGCCCAATACACATATCTTCCTTTTTGGGCCTTCACATAAAGCACAGAAGTTTTTTTGTCTGTTTTCACCTCTGAAAGGTGTTTATTATTATTATTATTATTATTATTATTATTATTATTATTATTATTATTATTATTATTTATGGGGTGAAAAGTTTGGTAGCAGTTCCAATACTCTGTAAATTGTCAGTTTTTCAGTTTTGTTCCTCTACTCAAAGATTGCTTCAGGGTGACCAGTAATTTTCCAGACCTTCAATAGAAAGATGGATGGCCTACTTTCTAGGGGGACAGACGGAAGAGAGTGAATGTAACTTCACTATTCTGCCAAGCTGGTACAATTTCAGGGCACAGGAGTTGAGGATATCTGGGACAGCAACAGGGCATCTCTTGTTCAAGTTGGCTTCCTACTGTTTACTGGTGAAGAAGTGCAGAGGTTAGAAGATATTTCTGTGTATCTACTAGGCAAGAGTCATTGTTTGTGTTCTGGAGTTGGCTATTACAGTTATGAGTGCTGGCAGCTTTTTACTGCTGGCAGCAATTACATGCAGATGTTCATGTTGGATGTTAGCAGTGATGATCATGGTCTGTTTTTCTTCTGTACATATGCTGATACTCCAAGTAAATCATAGAAAAATAGCATATACTGTGTTTAAAGGGCAGTTTATACTCTTTTATTCATTGTTTTATTTATCTTTAAATATGCAAACAAGTATCTGTAAAGTTTTTTACCTCTTTTGAGACTACAAAGCTCTCATTGTGCTCCAGCACAGCTTCAGAAGCATCACACTTTATCTTCTCCTTGTCATTTTTAGGGAACTGTTGTAGATTCTTGGCTTGAGATCCCTCTGTTCCTCTCTGGTATCCAGGTGGCAGTGCTGCACCATAATTAGCTGTTCCAGAAAGTCTGCAGATTCATGTTTACAAACCTTAAGAAACTCTCATAATGCAAAACTGTTACTTCACTATGTTTGAAGAGGCAGACAAAATTTCAGTCCACTAGGTATGTGATGATGGGAGGTTTTCACAATTACTTAGTGCCAACAGCAATGAAGTCCTTATAAGATGCAGAAGCACATGCCAAGCAAGATAACAGCTTCCTACCTCACCCAAGCCAATAATAGTTTGGTGGGGGAAAAAATAAAAATATTTTTGTTTGTTTTTTGTTTGTTTTCAGCTTCAGTACCCTACTGGAAATGCCTCCAATGAAAATAGCATCTTTACCTATTGCTCTCTACCTTTCACATTAGGTAGACTCATCCTTCTCTTTCATGCCTTAGCATTTAAGGAAGAATCCAAGGTACTTTACAGTGCACTTAAAATCTCAGAATTATGTCTGAACATTTCCTAACTTTAGGTACAGAGTTAAATTTTGTTTTGCAGTCATTTAATCTTCAATGAAGATGGAATATCCTTGCAGTCATTTTTCAAACATCTTTGTGTTCCTGGATATAATAAAATAAGCTTTCCTACTGCATTTGTTGACTTTTCTGTTCTCCAAAACTCACATAGCAAATACTGGAAATTTGGTTTGATAACAGCTTTAGTGAAGTGTCAGAGGACATTTTCACCTTCTAGGTCTGACTGTATGTTCTAGTCATGCATTTTCATGCATGTCAAAATGAAACCTAGGTACAAAGCATCCTTTCTAGGTCTTTGCTTTCTGCTGGAAGATATTCTGGTCTGTAGAGTGTTGTGTCTTCAGGCCAATATGCTTCCTTTTTTTTTTTTTTTTTTTTTTTTTTTTTCCAAGAGGCACCTTCCAGGACTGAACTGGTATTGCCAAGTGCACCCGGTTGACAGGTTATAGATAGGCATTGAGTCTCAGAAAGTCCTGCCTGAGAGGTATGAAACTGAAACTTCCAGTTATTTTCAGTAATGAGAAAAGAAGAAGATGCAACAGATCAAACTACATAGCTATGAAAAGTACTCCTTTCCACTTAGGGAAATTTTTATGGGGGACAAGGTGTAAAGGGGATGTCTTCCCTCACACAAAATAAGTATGATTGATCAGTCCAAATGAACCGTTGCTATTTTTTGAATTTCCATCTATAATGAGACAAATATAGTGAAGAAAAAAAAAAAAAAAAAAAAAGGAAGGTGTACTTCAAGAATTTTATTGGGGAATAGGAAGTAGAACAGAAAACAAACAAACAAACAAACAAACAAACAAAAAAAACAACCAAAAAACCTTGCATGAAAGTCTTGTCAGTTCAATAATGTCTTTTTTATTAGGTCCTTACAGGATGGACAAATGCTATCAATTAAAGTGCATGAGCTTCCAGTTTTGAATGCTAGATTAGCCAGGTGCTCTCAGATTTTCTGTGTGCAAGAAGTATAGAAACATTAAACATTATATTTTTGTGTTGACTTTATATTCCTCATAGTGCATAGACAGTGCATAGACAAATTCTGCAGTGGTTTTCTACAATGATTTTTTTTTTTTTTTTTTTTCCATCTGCAATGCATCACTGTTAAGACCAAAGCTGAGAGCATACTGCTGTGATGATATTAACCTATTTCTAAAGAGGTGAGAACTTGCTAATATTTTTCGTGGTGAGTATAATGACTCACATATTTTTAAAATAATGAAGATGATAAATATTGGCCTTTGCTACAGCATGCATTTTTCTGAAATATGGCTTTCTCCTTTGTCTGGTTACTGCTGTCATTAAATGATTTTTGGAACTTCTCAAATCACTTGACTGATTTTCAGTTTTGGCATTGAAAGTAATTCTATTGACCACCAGAGTATCTATGAGTCCATTTGCAAACTCAGTTTCTTATGTGAGTCAGTCTTTCCTGTCGAAGAAGAGAAAGGACAAAAGGCTTGATTCAAAGCCTATTGATATATATATAGATAGATAGATATAGATATAGATATTTTTTTTCCCATAGGCTTTGAAGCATGTCATATCTCCTGCAGAAAAAAATAAAAATTCTTATCTACCCTTTGAATTAGTAAAGATTTAAAGTAGAACAGATCAGTGAAATATTAATTCACATAGTAGGTAAAAATAAAACCATATATTTAAAAACTAGTATATTTACAGATTAGAGCAGGACTGAATTAGAACTGAATTGAACTGAAGTCAGTTTTGTTGAACAAAACTTTTAATTAAAACAAAAAGAAGGATGTGAGGAGGACTTTAGGTGAGTATTCTTCAGAGTTCTATTTTGCAGAAATGTGATGAAATTTTTTTTAGTGTGTTCAGTAGTTTTTAATTTGGGGTTGTTTATATTTAGCTTAAATGGACATTAAAAAACTGCTGAAAAAAACCATGGAATATTCAAATTATATATGGAGTAATAAGAAATATGATGACACTAGATGTATTTAACATTATGCAATAGAAATCCAAGCTGGTAGTGTGCTTATTGTAATTGGGAACTATTTCCCTGATGTTAAAAAAAATGACAAATGTCATTGTTTGTCAATGTTCATCTTACAAATGACAGGCTAACTAGTAAACATATTTTTTGGTGGAATCTGAGGAATAGATTCAGGAAATTATAGATCATGTAAGCAGATAAGTATGTTTTCATGCCTCATACTCGCTGAATGTGGCTTTGACTAGTGTTGACAAGTGACTAACTACCAGATTGACACTGACTATGTTTATACATAAGTAGGTACAGTACAAATAGGACAGTACAAATTAATACCTCTAATAGTTTTAGATGGAACAGAGTTAATTTTATTTGTAGAAGCTTGTATGAGAATATGAGAATAATGCAGATAACACACCAATGTTTTCATTGTTGCAGAACAGTGCTTACACAGAGCCAAGGCCTTTTCAGCTCCTCGTTCTGCTCTGGCAGCATGGAGACTGCGGGTGCACCAGCAGTTGGGAGGTGACACAGACAGGACAGCAGACCCTGACTGACCAAAAAGATTCCCATACCATAGGGCATCAGGGTCAGCAATAAAAGCTAGGGTGAAGAAGGAGGAATGGGGTGGAACATTCAGAGTGATGGCATTTGTCTTCCCAAGCATCTTCCATGGGTGATGGGTCCTGCTTTCCTGGAAGTGTCTGAACACTTGCCTGACAATGGGAAGTAGTGAATGAAATCTTGTTTTTGCTTTGTTTGCATACATGGCTTTTGCTTTACCTAGCAGAGTGTTCTTGTCTTAACCCATGACCTCTCACACTTTTACATTTCTGATTCTGTCCCCCATCCTACCTGGAAAGAGTGAGTGAGAGGCTATATGGTACTCATCTGTCTACCAGGGTTAAATCACAAAAATGCCTATTCCAGTCATACCAGTAGATTAACAAAATATGTTTTCAAAATATACTACGTACCATACCAGAAAAGGAACTCACATAAACCTTAGATGGAGTTTACCACCCATTTTGGGCTGCATTTCCAAGCAATGTGACTGTAAAAGGTATTTAGTTTTAGATGGAGTTTACCACCCATTTTGAACAGGAACAGGTTGCCCAGAGAAGTTGTGGATGTCCCGTCTCTGGAGGTGTTCAAGACCAGCTTGGACAAGGTGTTGGGCAACCTGATCTAGTGGGTGGCATCTCTGCCCATGACAGGGAGGATAGAACTAGATTACCTTTAAGGTCCCTTTCAAACCAAGCCATTCTGTGACTCTATGATATAATTCTATGAAACCTGGGTAAGTATAGTATGTAAGTATAGTATAGTATATGGTCCCTTTTAGTCCTAGATCATCAAATACAAGATCATTGTTTATTTCTTATTTTTTAGAGCACTGAAGCATTATATTATGCCTTGAATGCAAGACTAAAATGATTTCAACAGTCAAGTTGGATTTCTAAAATCGTTCAACTAAATTACCACGAGATAACCTAGAACACAGATTATGCCATCTATGTGCCTGTAATTTCTACATATTCCTGCCCTGTAGCATTAGTGATGGAAAACGATCTTCCCAATCAAAGCAGCTCAAGCCGTATGTATTTATCATGAGACTAGAGATCATGCCCAGGGGTAATTTTAAACCAGTCACCTCAGTGACTCATTTTTCCAACCACACCTTTGTGTTGCTCTATTTTGTTTATAAATGGGTCTTTCACTTTGCAATGACAGAGCAGGCAGAAGATACCTTTTGTAACCCCTCAAACTTTTAAAATGGTATGCCTAAATTCTTACTCTAGGCTTGTGAACTCTGAGGCTATAAATCATTTTGTAGGTCCTCAAAATGAATATATTTTTAATTTAAAGTGGGTTCACACGGGTCTTCATTATTCTCAGAACAATTCTTTAAATGGTTGTTCTATTTAAAGAATGATTTGTGATTAATCTGAAAAAATATTTAACAGTCTATTTATTACCTTCAGGAATACATGGTACATAATACCTGAAGTATTATGTGTAATGAGTTTCTTTATTATTGACTTCCAATATAAAAAATATTAAGAATAATGATATTTGATTAATTTTTAAAAATCTTTTTGTGACAGTTTCATTTCTTCTGTATGTTTTGAGGCAATATAGGACATGAACAAACCCAGAAGACAACAAATTTTAACAAGACATAATATTGGAAATATTTTACAGGCCTTCTACCGTAGTGCACTGCTCATTTCCCTTCCTGTCAATATATCCTGAATCCCCCACTCCCAAAGAAATCCTTAAAGCAGAGTATTCGTTTTACTGGGGATAAAGTGCCAGGAATACTGCTTACTGTAAGGTCTTGAGATAAACAGAAAAATACGGCTGTCTTGAGAGAGAAGAAACTGCTTACTGTAACAAAGGTGTCACTTTCTACTACTAGTAGTCAGGATTTGTAATAAAATAGCTCAACAGAACATATCTTGTGAATTAAACTGAAGGCATAAATTCAAATTTCTGTTGCTGCAGTGAGATTTTATGAATAGTCTTTTGTAACTGATTTCTTGTGGTCTTGTTGCCCACAGGAAAAAAAAAACAAAAACAAAAACAAACCACCACCACCACCAACAACAACAAAAACAACAGACAAACAGACTATACAAAGATTTATGATACATACTTTTCTGCTATATGTAAAGTTTAATTCCTTTTAAATCGTGCTCTGCTGCTTTAGGTATCTGCAAGCTACTTATAAATCTATTATTTCTTCACTGTTGATGATCAGACATTGCCCAGAGCAGTTTGAATAATATGTAAGAAAAAAAAAATCAAAAGCTTAACAAGTCACCGTTATCCCACTGTGTTATACCTTCCTTAAACACATTACAGAAAGTATAGACTGTACTGAATGTGCCTGAAAATTCTGTAAACAAGTTATTGATGCCATGTGCTTAAACATTATTTCATTAATTTTACTAAGACCTGTTAATAATGTGTTGAAATCAATAGATTCCTCCTATCGGGAAAAATAAAAATAAAAATTAGGAAAGAGCCAAGTGATTTTAGTGTTTTAAATATATCAGTTAAAAACAAGCTAACAAACAAAACAACACCTAAAATGAAAAAAAAAAAAAAAAAAGGTAAAAAATAGCACTTGAAAAAGATTGGAAGTGGACCCTAACAGTTATATTCTGAACTCCAGTGAGTAACAGAATCGTGCAAGGTACACACTCTATAAAAAAGTTCCATGGTCTATACAGTAAGATGCAGTCCCAGAAACATACAGGAAAGAAGTGCAAACCACAGAGTTGTATCAGTCTGGGATTATACCATAGCTACTGATACCATAGAGGGATAAAATCCTGAGTTTGACTTTGCATTGGCATGGTTGTATTGCTTTCACAACTTGACCAAAGACCTTGATATTAATCTTTGTTATGTTACATTAGACATATATATATGTCTATTATAATGTCATATTATAATGAGGACAAGGATACTTGTCCTCATTATACCTCCCCACATGTTTGGTTTTAAGAGAATGCAGGATGGGGAAGCAGTAACGTCCCCTGTGCTTCAGGGAAGAAATATAAACTAGTGTGTTGATGTGAATAGTAGTAATAATAAATTAATAAATGGAAGAAAAATTTCAAAGGTAAGTTTCATATGAAGTTCCTATAATATAGTAAAAGGATAATTTTTATTAAGACAATAGTTTTACAAGTTCCTTAAAAGTAGTGTTGAAAATGTTAATATTTATCAGACTATTTGTCACCAAACGTGAGTTTCAGGAAATTATGTATTTATATTAATTTTGAGATTAACTTTGATAAAACTTGGAACATAAAAAATGTTTCCATAAGTTCAAAAGGCAAATAAAATGTCCTCTTGATTTTTTTTTTCACTTGCGAAAAAGACCATAAACATTTTTGAATCCATAATAGACATCTAGTAAGGTCATCAGATATTTCTGAGATTACTGAAATAGATATTGCATTTTCTGATATTATTAGTATTTAAAGAGAGAGAAACCACATTAAATTAAATCAACTGGATAAGCAAGATTTTATTTTTATGCATTTTTTTTTTCCAGAACTCATTGTCCAGTTAATGTCACAGAGTTCTCTGAACAGTTTAAACCTATTAAAATCTGAGATATGTATTCTTTTCCATTCTCATTAATTTGTGCAAATGTCTTGACACTTGCAGGATGCAGTCAGGTTGTGATTTTCATATGGATATTACAAACTCATTTTGTGGTAGGTAATTTAAAAGACAAGTAAATCACGTTTTGAAAGGTGAGTTGTGCATTGTGGTGCCAGCTCTCATTGGCAGCATCTAAAGTACAAAACCCAGTTGTGCTTCTGCATTCACAGGTCCAGAGTATGCCTCAGCCTCAACACAGTCTTAGGAAGTTACCCAAGTAAATGCCAGGACATTTGCAGTCATGCACAGCATGTCTAAGTTTCTGCAAAGAAACCAGTTGGTTAATTATCTGCTTATTTAAGAACACTGGTCACAAAGTTCACCTATAAGCCACTTCTATGAAATCATCTCTGTAACTTTCCTGAAGAGAAATTTTATAAGGTGAACAATAGCACTTCCTTAAATTTACTTTCAAAAGATTATTGAACAAAATATAGATAAAGTCGGTGTAAATGCTTTTGAAATGTAATAGCCTCTTCCCATCACTAACACATTATAAGGTATAATACTGCTTCATGTGTTTATTTCCTCATATTTTTCTGAATAAAATTCTAAGTAATTTCATAAATCCCATTTTCATCATCTTGGAAAAGAAGGTAAGCTACATAAATTTATGAAAAACTGGATAACAAGTTACATCCTACTAGGTATGAAATGCTTTCAACAGTATCCATTTGTTGCCTGTCTATCTCATTATCTTTTCTTAATGATGTCTACCTTGATGACACTAAGCTCTTATTCTATAATTCTCTCAGGTTCAAAATAAAATGTGTTAATTTAAATACTGTACTATGAGAAGAACTGTAGAAATTTATTCTTCTATTCTTCTATTCTTCTATTTATTTATTTATTCTTCTATTCTTCTATTCTTCTATTTATTTATTCTCTTCTTCTTCTTCTTCTTCTTCTTCTTCTTCTTCTTCTTCTTCTTCTTCTTCTTCTTCTTCTTCTTCTTCTTCTTCTTCTTCTTCTTCTTCTTTTCTTCTTCTTCTTCTTCTTCTTCACTGGTTTCACCAACATTTACATCAAAAATATTTTCTCTCAGTATTACCATTTCTGTATTTCAATGCTTTCTGTGGAATTATATATGATGAACAAAATATATTTAATTTAATGGTTGTTTCTATAAATTTGGTTAAGTTGTAGCAATTGAAAAACTTCTCAGCTAAAAGCTTATCTATGATATAAGCTACCATTGTAAAACAGTCTTAGGTCATAGTAAAATAATCTCTACTTACCGCAGCACAATGTAAAAATACATTGCTTTTAAAACTTTACACAGTCTGGACCTGTTAAAAGAAGTGATCTGCTATCAAGACGTATTTTTCTTACTATTTTAAATAATTGCCAGTCTACTTCAATTTTACTGCCAACAGTGGGAATTTGTGTTTATCTTGAAAAAGGTTGATAAAGTCGGAACTTGTCTCTGATGACATTTATTTTCCTGACTGTAGTTGTCGTTCATGTTAGACATAATTACTGTGCAGCTAAAAATTCATGGTTCACTTTAATGTTATGAAAAAGTAGTCAAGATTCATCTTCTTTTGTACATGCTGAAATTAATCAGATTATTAAGAAAGTGAGGAATAGTTATCATAATATTAAGGGACTCTGGACCTTTGTAACAGAATTTGACCATATGTTTTATGACAGCTAGCTTTTTCAGGAAGGAAGTGCAATCTCTGCAAATAAGGAAGGAAGGAAGGAAGGAAGGAAGGAAGGAAGGAAGGAAGGAAGGAAGGAAGGAAGGAAGGAAGGAAGGAAGGAAGGAAGGAAGGAAGGAAGAAGAGAAAAATAAGGTTGGAGTTATCTCAAGTTAATTTGACATTTGATGGCATGTTTTAATTATTTATTGCAAACATTATTTTTCATTATTTACTACAAAATAACTTAGTGCAACCATCACAGTAGTTGGCTCCATGACTGCTATTTTCAGAACTGAAAATTCGGGAAAATGTAATGAAACTCTAGTGTACAGAATTTATCGGCCTGGACATAGAACACCATTAGCTGTATTGTGTGATCTGGCACATTCCCCAGTGCTGTATTTCAGTATAGGCATTTACAAACTCATATCAGCTGTAGCTCAAATAGTTCTGCATCACTGTTCATTAGCAACATCACTTGATTGAATTATATGTAGACACTTTATAAGTATTCTTTGTGAATATAAGATTCAACTATTGTTGAGGTAAGATAATGTGTTGAAGGATAAGTTTCTAGAATATAAATCCTGTTGTAAAAAATGAGAAGAGAACAAGATGATGATATCATGAAAAACAAAGGGAAAACCAGAAGTGGAGATGAAGCTTTGTTCCATTGAAATTATCTGCTTTTGTGACGTTTTATTCCAGAAAGACTTGATAGTATAATCTGGGAAAGTTTATCTGGATGGAGTATAGATATAAAGAAAGCAGTTCAGTTTGCATATGAGTAAATTTCTACCCCTGATCTATGTAAGGTAAAACCGGACAATTATTATTTTTTATTCTTGTTCTTAGTGGGATTTTCAAAATAAAATCTTCCAAATGCATCATATGGCAGCAACAGAATTGCTTCTCTCTTTCAGCAACATATACAGGCTACTACTGGAAATATATGTGTATGAAACAAAAACATAATCTTGTTGCAGGAATTTTATGTCTATCTATCCCACCACTGATTTTAATTAACATTAGAATATTTTGAAACATTTGTCAGCTCATATGCATGATCTAGTTATTGTAGCTATCCTAGTTCATATCTACCTACTTGTACACACTGTAATTCATAGCATAATAAGGTGTAACTAAACAGCTTTTCATTTCTACCTAAACTGAATTCATGACTTGTCATCTTTTCCCTGTGGCTGCTTCAGAAAATGCCCCCCTTTTTTTTTTTTTTTTTTTTAAGTGACTTTACCTGATAATCTGCATACTGAACCAACAACAGTGGTAGTCTGAAACGTTCAGAAAGGACTGAAGAGTGAACAAATGACAAATTTAATACTTGCACATCCTTTGGAGTAAGAACTGGTGATCTGAAGCAAGTAAACAGAAACAACTTTATCCATATGAACTGGAACAAAACAAAACAAAAGCAAAATAAACAAAAGTCATACAATAATATCCTATTTACACAAATTTAATTTATTTTAATTATTCAACTTATTCAGCCTCTACTGTTGTTCTGTTTGTATGAAGAAAATAATCCTTCTTGGATATATTCTCAAAATGAGGTACAAAGAAGAAACAGAATTTCACCTCTTTCTTGCAAAAAAGTATTCATGGATAAGTTCTCCCTCTAGTCATCATACTCTAATTGGAATGTTCCCTAACTCACTTATATTTCTCTTCATAGTTGCTTAGTAGAGCTGAAATCAAAACCACAAGTATAGCACCAGCTGTTATCATGACACTTTTATTGCAAAAAGAAATTGAAGGTACAAGTAGACTCAACATTTTTCCAGATCAGTTATTTAAAATGATGATGTTGTGTTCTCATGTAATCAGGAATGATTCCACCTGGTCAGATTGCACCAATCACTTTGTAAAATCAGAGACAATCTTCTGAACACCTTCATACATCCTGAACTAAATTTCAGAAGGACATCAGCTGTGACCCAAGGTAAAATTAGATTTAGCCTTCAGAAAATATATTGCTCTGAAAAAAAAATATATATTTTTTTTTTTCAAACACAGTATTTTGTTCTAAGCTATATGTCTTTTATAATTATATTGATCTCTTTAGTCTATTCTGTATATTAATTTTGATATTTAATATTCACAATTATTTATTATTTATATATTCTGGAGGAGTTTATGTTTCATGCAAACAGAGGTATTTGAATTTGGACTTTCTCAGCTTACCATAGGGAATCTGTGTTATTATGCTTTTAAAGAAGAATGCCATTTGTACCATACAAATTTATACACTGTAAAAAAAAAAAAAAAAAAAAGTGTGTTGATTTCGTTGCAGACATTTGTACTGACATATTGATTATGAACAGATTCACATGAAGACATTCTGCTCCGGGTAGATAAGGTGGATGCAAGTATTGTTGACAATATAAAGAATAAAACAAACTAATAAAAAAAAAAAAAAAAAAAAAAAAAAAAACAAATAAAGCAAAGCCTTCATTTTCTGGACCCTTCAGAAAATGTAACACAAACTAGTTAATGGACTTTATTAGGAAAGAAAACTTTTTTAAGAAGCCAGAGTGAAAGAATTATTCCCTATTTTAAAGAAACTGATTCATCAATCTTGTTGCAATACATTTATTACAGCTATCTGTTTTTTTTTTTTTTTTTTTTTTCACCCTCTCAATACTGTGTCAATGCAGCTGCAATGACAACACTGAAAGATTTTAAGAAGGCAAAGAATTTGATTAATCTCTGATACCTTTGGTGCCAGTTGTGACTTATCCCATTGGAAATACCAAGCTGCAAAGATGCAAAAGTGCTGACTGAACTGAATCAGACATGCAGAACGTATTCTATCAACATTTCTTCATGACCTGGGGAACTGACATCTTTAAATACATAAATTAAGACCAACAGTGTTCATATGAATTACCTTTAATTCAATCTACCTTTTCTTCTTCAAAAAGCTAGAGTGAAAATCCAGTCTACTGACACCCTTTCACATATTTGAAACACTGTGCATAAGATAGATGTTGGGCAACATTCAATCCAAGCATGTCTCTTCATTAAATAATATCAAGTAGCCACCACATGGAGGAAGATGAGATTTCAATTTCATTGATGTCATCAGTTATTTAATAATCATGTAAATGCAGGAAGTGGTCCCTATTATACCAGAGCTGCACTGAAGGGAAACCACTTCTGATGATGAAAGTGGTTTCCTATTTAGGAGGAAATAGAAATATTTGCAGTGAAATATGAAACTGATTTGAATCCTTTAGAAAAACATTAAGAGAGTTAGTCTGTAAAAGCAAAAGTGTCTCACAAGATATAAAAATGGCCTTAAAATAGAACTAATACCCTTTGAGGAACAGCTTCAGCTCAGTGAAGGAAAGAAACGTGTTACTGCAAGTGACATGACTATTTTTTTTAATTTCCTCCCTTTTCTGTTTTTAAACTGTTTGCAACAATCTATTTGATTTGATTGTAGTTTTTGCATTTTTTTATTTTCCTGTTTTAATAAGCAGACATACTGTTTATTCCAGAATCTGAAATAGCAGGGAAATATTGGAAAACCTTAGCAATAGGTTTATAGAACATTTTCGACTGAATCCACTGAACAAATTGGATTCCCATTTGAAGGTCCACATTCTTAGGCCACAGACCATGTGGAAAGATAGCAGGGGAGGAGTGACCACTGGTGGAAATACTGGGTTATGCAACCTTGAGTAATGTATTGGACCACATTCTTGAACCGTAAGGGCCATGGCAGGTGGAAGGGAGGTAATAATTTTTCCTTTATTCTTTCATTCTTTATTCATATATATTTATATATGAATATCTTTTCTTAAAGGTTGCAGTGATGCAAACCTTTATAGCTTAATTGCAACCTTGTGTACAATCAGTAGGCAATAATGTGCCATTGGAGGCTGCAATAGATACTTGAAGAGGATCCCACTTCCATCTTAGACCTTGCTCTTGAAAATTTCCCTGACCTTCTGTTTAGTCTCTCCAATGTGTGCAAAGAAGCTCCCACTTCAGCATTTTTAGAATTTAATTTTTTTAACTGCCTGATTCCAAAGATGACTGTATTTAAGCTGACGGTATTTCAGACCACTCTGGGCAAGCTCCAAGGCTTTACTGTGGAGTCCTGTCCCCTCTATCACTGCCTTCAAAGTAAATGCAAAAGGTAAGCTCCATCAGTAGAGCTGCAGCTGTTTCACCTAAATACTCAGACAAAGTAAGTAAAGTCTACTTATTTCTGAACTTTAGTAGAAACCTTCTCTTTCCTCTGACACTAAACTTACCCTACCTCTCAAAATATATGAAATGCTTGCTAAGGAAATATGGCTAGATTGTTAGCCTCCTTGAATGGAAAAGGGGTATTTTTCTTCCTGGAAATCAAATGAAGTTCTTCTAGAATGCAAAATTCATTCAAAAATATCAGAAAGTGTCATGATAGTATTATGTTTGCATAGATACTTCTAGAAAGGTGTGTTACTTATATTACCTTAAGACAATCATAATAATATTTTAATATCAGTTGACAGTGAAACTACAGATAGTGTGTCATATTTCTCTCTGGACACTTCTGTAGAAATTATTGGATTTCTGTATGTTGAGTACTATCAACAGATGAATACTATCAGAAGTGCTCTAAAAGAATATATACCTCTAAAGCAAAGTATAGGAGAAATGTTACTACATGAGCTAAAATAAATAAATACTTAATATATAAAAATATATTCATTTTTCATTGTTTATTTATTCATTTATTCATTTTTACAGTTGCCATTAGTTTTACATCGCTTTTACCTAGAGGGGATGATCCCCCATGTGACTGAATACTACACAGAAGTTCTTATTTGAAAATATCCTAATTCATTTGTGAATATCTTAATTCTAATTCTGATTTTTTAAAGTAAGATAACTTTCTGACTGTTTTCTAATATGCATGTGATTCACTGGTAGATTTCTCATCTAGGTTTTACTGTTCAAAATAATTATTCATTAATCATATGGAAAAAAACAACAACAAAATATAAAACAAACCACTAATTATGGTCAAAGTACATATTACTCTTGAAAGTCTAGGTAACTATATTAAAATGTCTGCCAGATTTCCAAGCTTTCACTTTAGTTGCATATTGTTGATAAATAAGCATGTACAAGACATTGAAGAAAAATAATCTCATGAAATAACATGTAAATATATAAAAATATACATAAATGTACCTAATATGTGTATACATTTTTTGGCCATTGTTTAGGAAATTGTTAACTTTCTGGAAGACTGCATGAAGATTATGAGAATCTGTTTCTTGCCTTTGATTAATGCATTATGAAACTAAATTATCAACACTGCTGATTTGTGAAGTGCCTTTGTGTAATTGTTTTACTGAACATATGTTCAGTATATATTCATCAGAAAATGTACAGAAAGAGGTTTTAATCTTAAATATCAGAGCAAAAAGTTAGAATCATATAATCATTGAATAGCTTGGGTTGGAAGGGACTTTAAGTTCCAACCCTCCCTGACATGAAGAGAGCAGGGTACAGCAAGAAAATCAACTCCTTCCACCTTCTGGCCACATGGCTGTTGATGCAACCCAGGATGCAGTTCTCCAAACAATTAGCCAAAGATGGGAGTATCAACCCAAAGAGGTCTTGTTGAAAAATGAACATTACTCATGCAAGAAAACAGTACAAAAAGAAAAGACAGTGGATAACAAACATGCAGTATAATAAACCATTCTAAATATTTTTGGAAACTTCACTGGTACTCATTGAAGGTCAGAACCAAGACGTCGTAACTAAATCAGTGGTACATTAAAGTAAAGGATAATTATATTTTAACTTTGAAAGGCATTATTAGCCACATGACCAATGTCATTAATAATCTTTCTTTTATTGCCTGCTTAACCTGTTCTATATCCCCATGTGATCTATTCATACATATTTCATATAAGAGTATGAAAATGGAATGAGACATTTCAAGTATTTTAATGGTCTTAAACCCATAATGAAAACTTTACGAACTTTTAATTCATGAACTTCTCTCTTCTTTCTTATGTAGACAAATGTTGGGATGTCAAATGCAACTGAAATTGAAAAATGTACTACAACTATTCTAAACAATTTGCTCATGTGTATGCTGTCAGTGGTAGAATACAAGATGAAGTATATCCCAAATGATTGCAACTCATGAAACTTTCAAATTCAAGAATGATGAAAGGTTTATTTTACTTCCTATGCAGGTAGAAAAAATATGTGAACCCTGCAGGATATACAAATTACAAGTCAGTAGTTCTGATTTCTCCACAAGCCTTCAAAAGTCACTCTGAAAGTCTCTTAAGTTGCTGTAAAATTGTGTAATATACACAGAGAATGTCTGTAGCAAAAATCTGTAAAGATATTGTCATTGTCGTTCATTCCTGGTTATACCATTGCAGCATATTGCTGCACTGCAGCATAAGAAAATGTTTGCTTATAACAAGCATGTCTGTATACATAAGAATGCTCTTATCTTTTATTTATTAATATATTTTCTATTTATTTATCTTTTTCTATTTTATTCTATATTTTATTTATTTTTTATATTTATGTATTTATATATGTTTTTCCCCAAGGCTTTCTTCATCTTGCCTGAGAGCAAGATTTTAGTTTGTACACAATAATTGTATTAGAATACATTATTAAAATACATGCTTCTTTTCCCTTGGGGGCTGTGGAAGTGTGAGGAGAAGTAAAGCATAGAATAACCTGCTTCTCAGGCAGTGGAACACAAAGGTTTTTGTTTGTTTGTTTGTTTTTTAAGTTTACAGTTTTTTATTTTTTTTTTATTTTTTTATTTATTTTTTTTTTTTTAGCATAGCATATATATATATTAGGCTATGCTAGCATAACATGTTATGTTAGCAAGGTACACAGAGAATGTCTATTACAAAAATCTGGAAAGATTTTGTTCTTGTTCATTCCTGGTATGCCATTGAAACATATTTATGGAATAAGAAAATAATTGTTTAAAATTAATATGTGTGCATAAATAAGAATGTAATTATTTGTAACTTTATATAGATACAACTTCAATAAATATGCAGTGAAAGAAAAAAAAAAAAGGAAATGCTGTAGATTGTCACGTCAATAAAACAGCATTCATTTTTTCAGTTTTTCTGAACTCTTTTATGTATTTATGGACTGATAGAATAATCTGGTCTTGTTTTATCTCAAAGGTATTCTTTTCTATTAAAGGAGAGTTGCATTTGTATCATCAAATTATTATTATTATTTTGCCTTTTTTTTTTCCTCACCTGATCACATGATCAGACAATTGTATACCTCAAATACAGACATACCTCAAGTACAGACATTTTATGGACAACACATATTAGGTCAACCTTGGGGTTTGCAATGACGTTTAAAATAAGTGGTGTTTCAATGCATGTGTACTGAAAGCCTTGCAGAAGACATTGTATTCAAGGAGTTAGTGATCTTGGGCAAACTATATCTGGTCTATTGGGTATTGGGTTTGAGAAGCTCATATGTTGGTACGTGTAGTTGCTATAAGAAGGCATCCTGGAATGCCTAGCCTTTACTGCATTCTAAAGGATGTTATGGCAGAGATAATATTCCAATCTGACAAGATTTTAGTTTGTGTATAGTAATTGTAAAGTTGCTAAAACTTACAAGAAAATAACAACAACAACAACAAAAACACACAAATTCAGAAACAAAACCAACAAATGAAGAACAAAATCAAAACCAAAAACAAGCCCCAAAACACCACCCCTCAAAAAAAAAAAAAAAAAAAAACAGAAACAACAACAAAACCTTCCTGAAGCAGGGAACTGTTGTGGTTTCAGGTCAACTTATCTTTTTTACTTTATCTTCCAAAGGGTTTTCATTTTTATCTTTTATTTTACTTGTTTTCCTTCTTTTATTTGTAACAGCAGAAAATGAAAATGGACTTATTTCATTGTAAGACATTATTAGCTTCATAAGGGATGATTAAAAGGCCCAAAGGAAATATATTTGGTCATGTTTCATAGCTTTACTTGAAATTTAAATGAAAAATCTTGAGTAAGGAACTTTTAATTTTTTTTTTCAGAGTTCTTTCAATGAAATGTTTAAGTAGAAATACTTAGAGAATATGGCACATTAAGGTTTGTTTTTTATTTTTATTTGGATTTAGATTTTTGAGGTCTTTGGTGGTTTTTGCACAGATCCCTAAACTATGTTAGTAATGTAAGTAGTCAAAGTAGTCAGGTACTAGAACTGAGGGCAAAGGTTCTGGAAATCAGTGCAGCTCTGAATAATATATATGTATTTTTCCTCAAGTCTTTCTCTGCCTTGCTTGAGCTAGCCACAAATTTATTATTTATTTTTATACAATTATGGTATTAGAATACATGTTTCTTTTCCCTTGAGGTTTAGGGGCATGGGTGTGAAGTAAAGCAGAAAACAACCTGTTTCCATGTAATGGAAGACAAAAGCTTTGCTAAAAGTAACGAGATTGACATGATACTAACATTATGTTTTTCTGTCTCATCTAACATTTTAAATCTTTCCAAGGTCAAACATGCATGAATCTCCACAGAAATAATAGAAAAGACATTGCCATGAGGGTTTAAAAGGTAAAAGGAAGGGTACATGTTCAAATGTTCATATATATACAAATACAATGAGTGAAAATGGGTTTTTGAGCTCTTATCATATGTACACACTCTCCTTTATTCTACGTCAGTATGTGCTCAGATTATGGAATTTCAGTAAAATGAATTGAGATGAGCAACAAGAGTATTGCTTAGAAATCTAACTGCAGAAAAAGAGGAGAGATTTGACAAGTAAATGCCTTCATAAAAAAGGTAATTCTTAAAAAGAAAAACTTACTCCTACATTTTGAAAAATGACTTATTTCATGCAGATATAAAACAGGATTAATGCTTGACATCCTAATAAAGACAACCATCTTTTCCACCCTAGAACTGTGAGTTATTTTTCTATGAATGTGGATACCTTACCCCATTCCTCTTTTTGCTAATTGCTTGTTAATTTGCCTGACTCCTTTATTGAATATGGTTTAAGGAGATAGAATGAGTACTGGAAATTAATTGAAGAGAACATGGCTATTGTCATAATATCAGGCTTTAGGAATTGGTTTAGAAACTGTACCTGTATATAATTTTCAGACCGTCCGATATTCAGAACTTGATTCACAGTTTTGATTTGTTTGTTTGTTTGCTTTCAATTTTGTGCTCATCAACTAATAAATATAAGAAGATGGATAGTTACAATAAGGTATAGCAAACTTTAAAATAAATATATTTAAATGATGACTTTGTGGATTTTATTAAAAGTAATTAATTAATTTGTATTTACCAAACAGAAACTGTTTTTGTTCAGACTGTCTATCTGTGCTCACCCTGCTCATTTGCATGTAAATATTGTAGGTTTATTTTGTTTCCCTGTATATAGGAAGTTGGACAGAAATAGGAAGATTGGGAAAGTGACAGATTTCTTTGATTTCCTTTTTTTTTCCCTCTCTTTCTACATAAATCCTCAAATACATGATTAACATTAATTATTGGAGAGAGGTGAAGGGAATCAAGATTCTGCCAGTGTTTCAGCTCAGAAAGACCCTCATTCAGATGTAACTCAAATATAATTCCCCTAAAGTTCCCCCAAATAAGGGAAAACTATTAAGGGATATTCCAATGCAGTTAAGCCCCCTTTCCAAATCTTCTTAATATCCTTTTTTTATTTTCATTTTTTACAGGTACAAATGTTCAAATGTTGTAAAGATTAGAACAAGTTCTTGGGGGAAAAAGAAAAAAAAAAAAAGAGAGAGAGAGAGAAAAAAATCAAAGCAATGAAGTAGAACTCCTTTTGTTAGGTACCAGGTGTTTCAACTGGAGAACAGCAACCTTAACTGTTTTGAGTGATAATATTACCATTTATACGTTCTCCATTTTTGGTTATTTAACCTAATAAGAACAAACGTATTTATTTTGAGACAAACTAGAACAGTTCAGGCAGCCAATTAGCGTTTCTGAACTGGAAGCCTTTGATGAAAGGATGAAAGGCCAAGGGGGGATAAGAAGGAGCTTACTACAGTTCCTAAATCTTCTCTCTGCAAGTCGCTTACAGTTTCTGGTCTAGTTTGTTTATATCTATATGCTCACGCTGGTTTAGAAATGGTGAAGGTGAAATAGTGAATGGTGAAATGATTTAGAAATTGTGAAGTGGCTGTGAATGAATACAAATCTCCCCCAAATCTATTTATGCTATACCCAGGCTCAGACTTAATCTCAAACATTTGCTGTAAGGATTTTCAAATGGATTGATTTACATTTCAGAAAATGCTGTACTAACAGACCCTTTCAAATTTAATTTGAAATTAACAGACATTTACTTGACACTTTACAATATATTTAAAAAAAAAAAAAAAAAGTTTACCACTTAAAATTCTTCATGACTTTATAGTCCTTTCCTGTTGCTCAGAAAATAAAAGAATAGTTCATAGATCATTGACAAGAGGAAATAGACACCTTCGAGTACCCTTACAGATCTGAGAACAAGGTCTGCATACACAATGTGAATAAAAGGCTTGGCTTCTGCTAGTCTATGCTTCAATGATTTAGAAATGTGATTGCCTAAGCAGTCTTACATGGAGTTATTATATACTGATACACCATCAGAAACATTCTGCTGATTTCTGTGAGTGGGTTTGATAGCTCACAAATAATAAAGACTGTTGTTATTTTATTCTGGAATTAGTTATATTCTGCTACTGGGAACTGATAAAAGTATCCTCCTCTTTCTGAGAGCTCCAACCATGCTGTGCTAAGAAAACAAAAGGACCTTCCACATTTTCCCAAACCTAGAAAACACACAGGAGGAAAGTCTATTTCAGTCTGTATTTCTTATTCAGCTATGAAAATTTTATGCTCTGCTTCTTAGCTGTATTCTACTTGTTCTTTGAGTCTTCCATTTATGTTATCTTTAAACTTTTGTGTTACTATATAATTCCAATGCCTGTTACTATCTCCCAAATGAAATTCAAACCCTAAATTAGTTTTTTGTACATCCCTGTGAACAGTTCATTCTTTAGCATGGGAACTGCAGTTATCAATCATCACTTCAGAGAATTGATTATCTTTAGAGACTTAATTTATAGAATCTTGTTACCAGTGAGTAAAATCTCATACAAATCTTTGAAACATGATTTTTTGGATTCTGTTATGCTCTCTGTATCATATAATAATAATAATAATAATAATAATAATAATAATAATAATAATAAGCTTCTTTTCAAGGGAATCTTATCCCAACTTCTGAAGCAAAACTTTTATTCTGTAGGCAAAATTTCAACTCTACATAAGTTAATGGCAAAGCACACATCAGTTTACTAAGACCATAATTTTATAATTTTATCCTGCCTTAATTGCACCATATAGACTATCAGAAAAATATATTATTATAAGCTTATCTTTTGTGCAAAATCATACCTTTTTCTTCTCTTAAATATTCCTTTCTGCATATAATGATAAAAACAGATATAGAAATTATATTTCTATTCACAATTAATGACTTAATTATATTCTTGTCATTGCTTTTAATCTTAAAGTGTAGTAAAATAAGATAGAAATTTAAAATAAAAATCCCAAGTATACTTTTTCTTTATTTAAGATTGTCGTGGTTTAACCCGGCTGGCAGCTAAACACCACGCAGCCGTTCGCTCACCCTCCCCCTCCCTCTCTGGGACGGAGGAGAGAAATGGAAAGTGAAGCCCGTGAGTTGAGATAAAGACAGTTTAATAAGACAGGAAAATAATAATAACAAAAGTAATAATAACAATAATAATAATAATAATACAATGGTGATAATAGGAAAATAATAATAATATGTACAAACAAGTGATGCACAACGCAATTGCTCATCACCCGCTGACCGATGCCCAGCCTAACCGAGCAGTCCGGCCCCCTCCCCCCGGCTAGCCACCCCTATATATTGTTTAGCATGACGTCAGATGGTATGGAATACCCCTTTGGCTAGTTTGGGTCACCTGTCCTGGGTCTGTCCCCTCCCAGCTCTTACTGCACCCCCAGCCTGCCTGTTGGCAGGACAGAGCAAAAGGCTGAGATGTCCTTGGCTTGGTATAAGCACTGCTCTGCAACAATTAAAACATCGGGGTGTTATCAGCACTCTTCTCATCCTAAGCCAAAACACAGCATTCCACCAGCTACTAGGAAGAAAATTAATTCTGTTCTAACTGAAACCAGGACAAAGATTCATTAGTTTGAATATATATATCAGAGTAAGTAATTTCCATTAGAAAAACTGTAATTTTACATAAATTTCTTGAACCAAGGAATATATTGAAACATCATGTAACTGAACCAGTTTTATGTCAATACTGAATGAATTATACTGGACTGCTGATGCATAACAATAATTTAAATTTGGAAAACCAGAGATCATTGAAATGGTATTAACATTGGAGATGTGATTGAGGGGAATAACATGAAAAACACAGAAGTGGATAAAGGGGGCAGTGGCTGAATGATGTTAAGTCTTGTTGATTTAGATTGCATGAACTAATACTTGCTTAAGTTTTACAGTGTTAATCAGCTCTCAGCCATTCACAAGGCATCAGCATTATTTTTATTCCATATGCTGTAACTGTAAAACTTTTCCTATTATTTTCTTTATTTGTACTTAAGATTATAGATGCTGTTGCTTCTGGCTTGTAGTACACTGACTGTGAACCAAGCTGAACAGCAGTTCCCCATAGCTCTGTGAAACTGCATTTGTTTACCACCTAAAACTTTGGCTGTGCTTTGAAGTACCTGCTGTTTTTCAGTTGTATATTGTAAAAAGCAATTGAAGCCTAGACTAAATGCCAAAATGGAGCAATTCTTTAAACCCAGAGAGTTGAAGCACATTAAGTTCTAAGAAAAGAAAGCAGTTGTTGAGTACAAGGCTTCTTGTGAAGGGCCTGGTAGTCTTTCTTGCTAAGCTTGTCTCCAAACTGACAGGAACAAATTATACTGCTGGAAGAGGGGATCAGATCATATTTGAACACTCAGAAGCTCTATAATGGAGACACAGGTTTATCAAATTGCAATAATACAAAAAAAAAAAAAGGCTGAAGAGGAATGCCATTGTGGTCCATGTTTTTCTTCAGCAGAGACAAAGAGGAAGTTCATGCTGAGGGAGCTTAAAGGAATACTAAGTATTTGTACAGGATCCCCATCTCTCTGGAGATCCCCAATGATCTGTAGAAAAAAAATTATCTTACTTGTCCAGGTCAGCAGAGGCTGAAGAAGGCAGTGGAGCACAGAATACCTGGAAGTGCCACATTTCTGAATCCAAGAGACCAAGTCAGAGCAAGTAGATGCATAATTTTGAAGGGGAAAAATATCGGCAGACTTATCAGTTGCTGGAAATTCCAACATTAGAAGAGAAATAAGGATGAGTACTGAGAGAGTACACTTCAGCTTCATATGACACCATGTATGATATATAGAAGTGGTATTGTTAAAGATTGGCAATATCCAGACAATTTTACTCATATCAGTAGGTTCCAGGACTGAGGACCCTCTGTGAAAAATGAGCTGTTGTTGGCTCCACACATTAACTCCTAGTAATCAACTTCTCACCTGATGTCAGCTTGGATGGCAGGATATGACAAGTAGTTAGAGCTTAGGACATTTAACACAGTATACCAGACTAAAAATAGAGTTTGCAGTACTGTTTGAATCTCTTTGTGTCAGCAGTTGCTACAAAGAAGGCAGTTTCTGTGGGCAGTAGACTTACTTTCCAAAAGACTCTTAAAAATAGATCTCTTTCCTTTTCTCTCTCCTGGTTGGAAAAAAAAAAAAAAAAAAAAAAAAAAGAGAGAGAGAGAGAGGGAAAGGAAAGGAAAGGAAAGGAAAGGAAAGGAAAGGAAAGGAAAGGAAAGGAAAGGAAAGGAAAGGAAAGGAAAGGAAAGGAAAGGAAAGGAAAGGAAAGGAAAGGAAAGGAAAGGAAAGGAAAGGAAAGGAAAGGAAAGGAAAGGAAAGGAAAGGAAAGGAAAGGAAAGGAAAGGAAAGGAAAGGAAAGGAAAGGAAAGGAAAGGAAGCCTGTATCCTTCTCCTGGGCCAGTGACCAATGAATCAATGTTAATTGTGACAGTAAAGAACAGAACAGCATATTATTTCAACAGCAGTGTTTTTTTCTTTTGTTTTGTTTTGAATGGGTATTTGTTATAATGAAATAAAATTTGAACACATATATAACTGTGTGTCAACAGCAATAAACATAGGTAATTTTCTCTGTATAATCATCAAGGATGCTGAAATATCTTCTGTAATGTATCTTTAGTTCAATTCTAGCAAGGATGTGTGTAGAACAGAGAAAAAGTACCATTTTAGCAATAACTTTTGTACATAGTTGCAGTTATAGAAACACAGACAGTAACTACAATACATTATATCTGCAGTAATTATTACATTTTAAAAAAATCAAATATTTACATTTCCTGTTAAATGAATGAAAACATCAACATGGATGGAAAATGTGGTAGCGCTCTCCATAGTATTCTTATCAACAAATATTTCATTGTGATGACTGCAATTGTGATGTGCAAATGTGAATCTTTTTAGGGCAGATTGGTATAACATACAAAACTTGAAGATGCTAATGCTGAAGGTAATAAAAAAATCTTAAAAATGTATCAGAAGACTTGTACGTGTGTCTGCCCAATTTTCCTTGCATACCCAGAGCATCCTGGAAATGAGGCCAACCTTGTGAGCAGTGACTGATTCTGAAGCAGATGGAATTTCAAATAATTACATTGGTTTTGGTTATAGGAACACAAATGATAACTATGATACATTTTAGATCAATATAGTTACATTTGTCTTAAAAATATAATAATAATAATAATAAAAATTCAAAGTTTGTTATCTGCTAAAAATACCATTTGAAGTACTACTCTATTATACTATTAGGTTCACAATTCATCTTTTTATGCAGTCCAGAAGCTCGTGAAATTGTACCACATATGAGCTTGTGTTTCACTGCATTGATCGTCACATTATTGCTGAGACCTGGAACATGCAATAAATACATATTATTCTCAGGAGACAGCTGATTTATTTTAGTCATGGCTATGACAAATTCCAGCCTTTATTGGAATTTCACAAAATGAATAGAAAGATAAAGACTTATTGTCAATTCAGCTCTTTAAAAGATTAAGATAAATAACTGAAATGCATTTTGAACTCAGTTTGTCAATAATAATAATACAGATATTATAATGTTATTTTCCAAAAACTTGTTAACAATAATATGATAATTAGAGGAATTTAATTTTTAATAGCTCACACAATCTTCTTAATTACTATCGTTCACTACAAAATTAACTTTCCAAATTCCCTACATGCAATTAAATTTTGGAATAAATAATAAATAGATACATATTTAACACCCTTGTAAAAAAAAAAAAAAAAAAAAAAAAAAAAAAGTGTTACCTACAGGATGCATGCTCTTCTCTGAATCATACATGTGCTGTAAGACTATTGTTTGCCAATTTTGTAGCATTTTGGTACAGTAAAGATTTGCCTTCCCAATTTTAAATTCCAGTGAAGTAGGACAGTTTTTTTTTTTTTTTTTTTGGGTTGGTTGTTTTGTTTTTTTTAATAGTTGATTAATGTTGTCAGATTTCTTATCATATACAGAACTACATGTTATGTAAAAATAAAAGCTGCATTTTAATGAGCAAAATAATGTTGTTAAATAAGAAGTAGCCTAAACTTGATTATAAGTAAAATCTCATTTTGTTTTGTTAAGTAACATTAATATTTCATTATCAGCTTTTATTCATTGTATGTGTGGAAGAAAAGATTTTGTTTTCTTAAAAATAGTTGAGAAAGAAAACAGTGTCCAAGTGCAAAAACAGAATAAATAATATTTTTGAATCTCAGAATGTTGATGAATTTCATTATGAAAAGATAGATAAGGTGAAATACATTTTAGAAAACACCCTATTAAATCAGAAATATTTTTGTTAATACTACAAGCACCAAATTGCAACAGGAGTCCCACCACACTATCTTTCTTCATTAGATTTGCGGAATGAAAGTTTGACTTTTAATGAAAACATTTCCAGTTTAATCTTCGCTTTAATCACAAAGCAAAGTAGATAGCTCTGATTTGGCAATAGTGGGAGCTAATAAAAATTAATTAAAAAAAAAAAAAGATTATTTAAGTGTTATATTCTGTCTTCTGTATGAGATGTAGAGAACGGAGACAAAATGATGTTTCAATTATTACTTCTCTGTGCCCAGTCTAATGCTTAGATATTAAGATAGCATAAATACAAAAACCAAAACCAAAAATCAAAACCTAAAACCAAAACCAAAAACCTCATCCTCATCTCCTATTGTGTTATGTTTAAAGATCTTGGTTAGTTCTTGACATCTGTGGGAAAACTGTATTTCTTGTACATGAAATTATTAGCAGTAGCCTTTCTTCCTTTGTTGGTCATAATTCTGCTATTATTGTCCAAACTGTAGCTTTGAAAGACAGAAAAAAATATATTTTACTATTTTCAAACTACTTTTTCAGACTCTACATCTTTAAGATAAATTTGAACAATTAACTTATTTTCTTCAAGAGTATTAAATTGTAAAAGTACCCAGAATATCATTTTCCTCAACCGCTAAGGCATTTGCAAAAATATTTGGAAGAATATAAAAGAAACTAAAGAGTTAATTTTGACTTTGAGACAGGTGAATGATGACTCAGTTTAACCTTCAAAAACATTGCAATTTAATTGTGAAAAAATGGCTAATAAAATATGGAAAACTTATGCAGACAGGAACATATAATTAAATGCACACACATAAAAATATATGTGTTTATATTAAAATTTGTAGTTATGTTTTCCTATAACATCTAACCGTGAACTCTATGACGTCACCATTTCACTGGAAATGTGAATCAGTAATTGCTGTTGAAAGGAGATAGATTTATAGATTTGGACTCAGGAACTTTGAAAATTAGTCTGATGTGCAAATTAACATCACACAACCTTATTCAAAAATGTTGGTTAGCTCATTCCAGGTTAGTGTGATTCCACAGCAGGAAATCTCATGTTCCTCTCCAGTAATGCTAAATCACCTGCCTCATCTCCTTGAGGTACTACCCTGCTAATAACCACAATAATTACAACCTCAGAGTGTGACATATCTGATCCTTGCTCAGTCCCAGATGGGGTGATAAGGTCATTTCCTGGCTGGGATAGCCATTAATTAATGCCAGACGTACAGCCTGGAGCCTACAATTTGCCACTGCAGGATTACCTGTTTTGCAGTGCTTCTGCTTCTGTGAAATGACTACTTACTCCAGGAGCATCAAACTCAATGTGACTGACTGATCTATACAACATGAGCCAGAATATCATGACCATGACTAGAATCTGCCATTTTGATGATATCCCCCCTTTTGCATATTTGCAACAACATATTTGTCTTTGGCTATAAACACATTGTACTTGAAAACTTCAAAATATAATCCACTATTCAATACGCTCACTCCAGCAATGTGAAGTGCACCACAATTATCATTATAATCCTATAACAGCATATATCTTTTAAAGGAGATGGTTTGGAATTTTGAAATTTCTGCTATTTTTCATTGTTGTGCAAATGCTGTGTCTGTTAACAAGGCAATGTACGAGCAGAAATTGTTTTCCTAAGTAAATATTGCACATTTTCAACATCTAAAGATATTTAACAAGACTTAAAATTCTACTCTTATAATTTCATGATTTTCCATTTTAATAAACCACACAGAACAGTAAATGAATGCTGCTCCTAATGAAAGGGATTGTGGAGAAATGTCAAGCTCCCTGATTGTCTTCGTTTCCTAATTGTTAAATTTATGTTGACTAAAATGCTAATTATAACTAATGCTGCTTACCCTGCTTCCTTAAACATGACCTTTATTAGCTTGATTAACTATGTTATATTTTATACTGAGAAGCTGTTACTGCCAGTTTTGGTTAGGCAGTTTTATAGTCTGCTGTTATAGAAGTTTTGACATTTATATCTCTATCTGAAAGAGATATAACTTCAGGTTGACTTTAATATCTGGAAATTTTGACTTGAATAATAAACTAAAACTGAGTAGAAGAACAGTTTTGTTAGTCTTTAAATAGTATCGTGATGACTTACCCTTTAAATTGATTAACAAAGATTAAATATACTATAAATGTTCAGCATCTTAAGTATGTATTGCTGGTGTTTTTTATTCACTGAACCCACAGAAGGGAAGCTGGTGAATTAAAATTGACTGTAAAATGATTATTAGATATTAAATTCTGTGTTTTCTTTAAAAAAATAAAATAAATAAAATAAACTATTCTAGCCAGATCTATTTGCCAGTTGTGCTGATTCAGAAAACACTAAAATATTGCAAATGTATTGAATCAGAACTTACAATGTTTTAGTACCACTTTTGTATCCACTTTTTCAGGTAAAGCATATAACTACTTATCCTACTGCAAAGAACATAAAATACACATATCCTTAACTTATATTTAGAACATTTTCTTTCGCACTGTCCTCCATGTGAGATGATCCTGAGCAGTGTGAGATTGGGGAATTGCATCTTTTTCTCATTTATGTTCATAATGATCCTTTAAAAATAAATTTGTACTGATAAATTCACAATATAAATATTACAGGATGACATATCAGCATATAATTTAGAATTCCATCAATTTATCTATTATAAACTTTACATTTACCATGGTAACCAGTATAAATCTTCTGATTTCTGGTATCTCAAAGTGCAAATCCTAGAAGTTAAGACTATATCACTGTTTAGAGTAACACTGGAGCCTCTTGAAAGTCTTTGTGTTCCTGTTCCTGTGTTCCTGTTAAATGTGGTGGATTGTTTTGGCAGGTTTACTGGAGGGTCATGTGAAAACAAGAACCTACATTGTCACAAGAAAGTAAGGACATGGAGAACAAGAATGAATGAGGTATGCTTTATTTAAGTGCAAACAATATTACTTCTGCATTTTGTAACATTTACAAGTATAGGAAGAACACCCCACTCTTGAAAGTATAAACAGTGAATTTATCATTTGAGACAGGATGTAGCACACATAAACAGTGGAAGAAAGGCAGGTAGAATATGTCAACTGGAGAAGAAAGACATGCTGATTACAGGAGTGAAGCTATGATCAACTTTTATCAGTATACCAGTAGCATTTGGATTGTACACAAAAATTTTTACATTTTAGGAAAAAATGTTCTTGCTTAGACTATCAGGGAAACATAAAATAGTAAACAGCTCTTCCATTTGGGCCAGAAAAATTATGTGTAAGCTTAAATTAGCTTGATGAACAAGAAGACATCCAAGAAAAATAAAATGGTTTGACTTGGAAGGGAACTTTAATGATCATCTAGCTCCAGCCAGCCTGCCATGGATATCTTCTAGCTCTACTTTGAGCTAGAAGATGAGTTCTGGAAATGCAGTGTATTGCTGTAGATCTTGAATAATAAACTTGCCAGTTTGGAAGAGCTCAATCCATTGCACTTGTTTTCAGATATTGGAGCAAGAAATACCTGCCCTGATACTGTAGAAGGGACTAGCATAAAAGATATATTGCATATTCACACATGTATATGTGTTTATCTGTTATTTTCATTTAGTATTCTCTCTAGTCATGGAAACTATGGTAAGAACAGGCAGGTGAAAAAATACCAAACGTATTCAGAGTGCTGGAATGTTATAGAATGTGGTTTTATAAATGTCACTGATATTCTTCCAGGGATTTGTCTTCCAGAGATTTATCTCATAAAAATGACAGAAGTACCTTGCCTTGCAGCAGTGAGCCAATCATACTTATTTATGTTGAAAGAAAATTGGTCATAGAATATTAAACTTGGAACACCAAGGACAGATAAGACAGGACATGTAACTCTCAACCGTTTTTGTGATTCTCCATTTCTGTTATCACTTAAGTATCTGATGAAATAATGTGAAATTCTTTAGTTGCTTAGATACTTCTCCATACAGGCTGGCTGTACCAAAATGTTGGTTTTAATTTTCTGCAAGCTGTTACTTCTCAATTTACATTTATTTCTACAAAGAAATCAATACAACATGCAGTCCATAACTTCAAAGCATAAGTTTTATTTTATTTCTTCCAAGGATCAGATTATTCTTTATAACTCTGTTTACAGTTAGAAATATAATCTCCAAAATAGCTAGAGCTATTTGTTAATTTTCCAGTATAACTTCTTTGCTAAGCATAGGATTTTGTGAGATACTGTGGACAACTTATCAGACACTGTCACCCTCTGAGCAATACAAATGTAACTGGATAAGGAAGACTGACATGTGCAACCTCATGTTAAGTGCAGAGTAAGATATTTCATCATGATAGCAGTAATACAGACCTCCTGTCTTTTCTTTAAACTGATAACCTCTTACTCTTCTGTTGATCAGAGTATGGCTTACTGGCATTGGTTGATAAAGAGATATTAGTCTAATTAAACTGAAAGAAACAATGCTATAAACACACTGATACTAAATAAGTAAGATTAGGTATCTTTTCATTCTCCCCCCCCCCAAAAAAAAAAAAAAATTAAAGAAAATTAAAATCTGAAGGACAAGGTAGATGAATTTGTCCATGAAAAGTTACATTATGAGTCTCTCTCAGCTTGAATACTGAGGTTTCACTGAAGCATACTATACATTAAAGCAACTATAACAAATATATCTGCTTTGATTTGTTGGTCTAGAATTCCAAAATTATTTGTGCGTGTAATTTACTCAAGATTTTGGAAGCTTCTGTTTCTTTCATTATGACAGCTTTAAAGAAATCTAATGAAAATATTCCCAGTTGAGGAAATTAAACTAAAGGATCCACACATATTTTGGTAGATGATTGGTGCTTAATGAAATCTTTAGACTCATGGTATTGTCATTAATTATATAGCATAGCTACCTGATGAAAGAGTAGATCATAAGGTTAAAAACTTTGAAAGTGACTCTGATATGCTACTTTAGTATTATTATTGATCCTCTGCATGATGACCTTAAATTATCTTTTTTTTTTTTTTTTTTTTTTTTTTGATAAGAGCTGCTATCCTTTGAAAATAAGCTTCTTCAAAAATTTGAAGTTTTTTTTTTTTTTTAATACTTAATACTTTTCCTTCTTTTTCACAGTCCCTCTTCTGTATTTTTCCTCTTCTATTGTCATTTTATTTTTGACTGCCTGCATCTCTGTTTCCCACCTGTTCTACTTCTCTCTCTTCCTGATCCCTCATTCTTGTCCCTTGTTGATATCGCATTGTTCACATACTTTGACTGTCTGTCATGATCTCTTCTTTAATCTGGATAGAAAGATTTCATCCTGGATCATTGTAACTACCAACTATTATTTCACTATTGATCTGCTTTATATTTCTTTCATGTAAAATTCAGTATTCCTTCTGCATAATTTTGTATTCAGCTAGAGAACATACAGATGGAATCAAAAGTAGCTGACAATACCTGAGATATTTAAATGATCAGAAGGTTGGTCTTTGTAACCATTGTGAGTGAGTTATGTAGTTAAAAAATACATTTTCTTTTGAGTTTTACTTGTCTGACCTCTGGATAAAGATGAAGCAGAACTGAAACTACCAGTGGGATACTGAAGAAAAAGTAAGTGCTGTCTGATCATTTCAAGTTTTATGACTGCTTAAAAATGTGAAGTGTGCCAGTCACGTTTAATATCACCATTAAAACCATAAATCATTGCCTCAGTAAGAGTGACTGAGATGTTCCTTCAGTGTTCTTCTGGAGATGATGGCAAGGAACCATCATCAGGCACATGAATAAGAAGAAAATAATCAGGAGTAGTCAAAATAAATTCACCAAGGGGAAGTCATGCTTGACAAAACTGAGCTTTCACAATGCTTAAATAGCTCAGTTCCTTTGTCTATTTCAAGCTTAGCAGGAATTCTCATGCAACTTCACCATTTCTACAGATAACAGGAGGTTGTGACTTAGGATTAAAATAAAAATGAAAGAAAGCACAATCAAAAAATACCTTATATGCTTTGCAAAAATTTATTTTATTTTTGAGAAGCCTTCATGTTCTTGTTAAGAAGTATCATTTGCACTCTTGTGGTTTGATGGTGAGCAATGATATACTACAGTATGGGAAATCTTGTTCTGAATTGAGCTGTTTGTGGGATAACCCAGAGTATGATACAGACTTTCTGTCTAGTGAAGTTCTACATCGTATCTTTACCTGATATAGCTCAACAGGTTAGTGACATGTCCTCCTTAAACTTTTGGCTTTAAAAGGAACAGCAAAGAGAAAAATAGCAAAAAAAAGAGGGCCCTCCTATGAAGTAAATAGGAGACCTGGTTACTCAGAACAATGAAAACACCAAGTTACTGAATGCCTTTTTGCTTCAGTCTTTACCAGCAAGATTGGCCCTCAGGAATCCCAGAACCCAGAGGTGAGGCTGAAAGGCTGAAGCAAGAAAGATGTACCCTTTGGTGAAAAAGGGTCAGGACAGGGAATATTTGAGCAAATTGGACATTTGTAAGTCCATGGGCTCAGATGGGATAAACACATGAGTGTTGACGGAGCTAGCAAATGTGATTGTGAGGCCATTCTCTATAATTTTTGCTTGATCATAGCAAATAGAAGTGCCCCAAAACTGGAGAAAAATAAATGTTACTCCTATCTTCAAAAAGGGTAAGAAGACAGACTCAGGGAACTACAGGCTGGTAACCCTTTCCTCAGTCCTATGAAAGGTGATAGAAAATCTAATCCTGGAAACCATTTCCAGGCACATGAATAAGAAGAAAATAATCAGGAGTAGTCAAAATAAATTCACCAAGGGGAAGTCATGCTTGACCAACCTGATAACTTTTTATAATCTTTTACAATGAAATCACCAGCCTGATACATGAAGAGGGGAGCAATGGTTATTTTCTTCCTTAACTTCAGTAAGGTCTTTGATACTATCCCCATAGTATCCCTCATGAGAAGCTGTTGAAATATAGGATGGATGAGCAGTGAGGTAGATTGAAAACTGGCTGAACAGGTGGACCCAAAGTGTAATGGTTGGTGGTGGAAAATCTAGTTGGAGGCCAGTAACAATGGAACTACTCCAGGGGTAGAGTCTTGTTCAACATCTTCATTAACTACCTGGACTCTGGGGTAGAGTGTACTCTCAGTAGGTCAGTGGAAGACATGAAACTGGGGGGAGTGGCTGATTCACCAGGCAGCTGTGCAGCCAGCCAGAGGGACCTTGACAGGTGGGCTGATAAGAATGGAATGGAATGGAATGGAATGGAATGGAATGGAATGGAATGGAATGGCACGGCAAGGAACGGAACGGAATGGAACAGAATGGAATGGAATGGGATAGAATCATAAAATCAGAATCATGGTGCTGTGCTTTATATTTGTGACTAAATTATTGTCAATAACACATCCATTTTCATTATTGTTCTATAGTGCTTGCACAACATCAAGCATCAAGGTATTTTCTCTTTCCCACTCTGCACTGCCTTTTCCTCACAGTGAGAACCCAAGCCCAGCTGGGGTTGGGTAAGAGTCTGGGAGGAGACATAGTCAGAACAGCTGATCAATATTGACCAAAAGGAAAACGATGTCATGCTCAGTAATAAATGTTTGAGAAAAGAAGGAAGGGGAGATGTCTGTCACACTGGCATTTGTTTACCCAAGCAATCATGACCTTTGCTGAGGCCCTGCTCTCTAGAAAGTGGCTAAACATCTACCTGCAGATTGGAAGTTCCTCACTACATTTATAGTGAGGAATTTCTTCTTAATATCTTCTTAATATCTAATATTTCATTTAATGCCAGAAAACAATTTGATAGACTAAGACACGATTATCTTTTCAATGCACTAGATAAACTTAGATACAGGAACAGATTTTCTAAATGGACTAAATGCTCACTGCCAGATACATGGCTTACCGGGCCAAGTATTAGAATTAAAACCCCCACATTCCTTAAACCACAGCTTTGAAACTTTATCAACTTCCTTTTAACATCTAAAGGATCAATAATTCACATTTATTTCAAGTTAGATATTGGGGATCTGTCTCTGAGACCTCTTACCTGCATAGTATTCATGAGTACTGACAGTATGTGGAACCCTGTGGTTCTCAAGGGAATGGGGAGTTGTGATCAGTCCATAACACTTTGTCTTCTGTTACTCCTTCATGGTCACTCTCTCCACCTGCTCTAGCATTGGATTCCTTCCAGGGGTTGCTGCCCTTCCCAAACTGATCTTGTGAGGCCTTTCCACAAACCTCAGTTCTTCAAGAACTACTCCAATATGGGTTCCTGCCATGGGGGTCCATCCTTCAGCATGAACTGAATGTAGTAGTTCAGAATGAACTACTTCAGCAGAGGTATTATCTGCATGGGCAGTAGCTCCCACTAGATCGCATGCTCCACCATGGGCTCCTCCACAGGTTGCAGCATGGAAATCTGCTTCACCATGGTACACCATGGTCTGCAAGGTGACAACCTGTTCCACCATGGCCCTCTCCACAGACTTCAGAGGAGCTTCTGTTCTGGTACCTGGTGCACCTTCTGCCCTCCTTCTGCATTGACCTTGGTGTTTGTGGGCTTGTTTCTTTCTACATTTTCTTACTTCTCTCTTCTACCTGCAGTTGCTGAGTGTAACATCACATGGTGTGGAATATGCCTTTGTTCAGTTTTGGTCACCTGCCCTTCCCTGGGGTGGAGGTAGTAGGGTTGTTAGAGAAGTGATGGGACCTGACATACGTTGCTAACAATGATGGTTTTATTATATGGTTTTATTTTAGTAATATTAACAGAAATAACAACTAATTCTGAAGATTTTTCAGAAGGAATACAAGGTTCTTGAATACATTGCTACATGGAAATTAAAATATGAGATTTCTCAGAAGTGGTAAAATCAAACCCCGTGATATTGAAAGACTAAATCTAAGTTTTGTAATCAACAAATTACAGATTATGACTGAATACAAACATGAGAAGAAAAGTTGAAAAATATATCTCAATTAAATAGTGAATGATATGTAGCACATAATCAGACATCTTTGTGGCTTTGTAAAATTATTCTACTCATGCAGAAGTCATTCTTTTTGAAGTCAAATTAATTTTTCTCCAGAAAAATAATTCACTTACACATCAGGAATTGCAAACAAGAAGCAACTCCTAGAAAGGAGTTATCTTTGTGAATTTCATCAGTAATGAACATGGATTTGCAGCACATTGCTGTCATTTTACACTGCAATGTTGGTATCATAAATCACCATTGTATGTCCATATCACCCAAGACCATCATTTCTTCTTTTGTGAAGCCAGTTATTGGTGCTAGTCTTATTATTCTTACTTAGGCAAGAATCAGCTGAGAGGCTTGATGAAAGAATTACAACAGCAGCTGATAGCTACCAAGAATACATTCATTGCAAAGATTGTATTAATGGCAAAAGAAGCCTGAAAAAAAAGAAGCCTGAAAATTGCTTTAATTACAAATACAAAGGTGTCACTCTGTCAGTGACTTATCTTTACTTAGACTTAGGACATGCTTCTGCAATTCTTATTGTGAGCCCTCTGCAGCCAGCAAAGGAGCAACTTAAATGGGTTGGAAATTGTAATCTTTCACTTATTGGAAGTCACCATCTACTCAAAATCAGCACAAACATTGTTTTGAATTGCCGTGTTTCTTGAATGAGAATGTCAGAGTTAGGTGATCTTGTTGAAAAATAAACTATATTTTGTTTAACATGTTCTGTAGATTCTACTTCATATTTTTAGATTCAAAAATATTTAATATCTCTCCCAGTGACCTTGAAAGTGAAAAAAAAAGAAAAAAGAGAGAAATTGAAAAAAAAAAGCAAAAAAAATATTTGATTTGCAGTAAGGATTAGTAGTGGGAATATTACTCTGGACATTACAAGGGACAAAAAAAAAAAAGCAAAAAACAAAAAACACAAAACACAACTTGGTAATAACTAGGGTTAGATCTGTCAATGGGATATCAGTTTACTTATAATATCAAATTATTTCAGTTTCGTCACTGAAATAAGCGACAGTAATGAAAACTTGATAGGGACCACTATCCCTACCAGCTCATCTCTACCATCAATTCTGATTTCAGAGTCTCCTGCAATATGAGATTTGTATTCAGATCTCAAGCATTATAAACCTTTTAAAATCTACATTTTTTTAATTCTTGCACTTGTGTTGCATGTAATTCCTAAGAGATAATGAAAATGTTTGTTGAAAGTATTGTCAAAAATTGTTATATATATTCACAGAAAATTTTTAATGGTATGGTTGATCAAATGTGCTTTTCACCATTGTCACTATCAGTGGCCAGTCCCTTTTTGCTTGAATCAAGCTTTTGGGATTCATCCATCTTTCTTTGAAATAATCAGTGTTTTTCAGGAAAAGAACTTAAGCTGAATTCTGTCTCCTACATGCTCACTGTAAAAGAATGTTTGTGTCCACAAAGTTGAGTTTTTGGTTTGAACCATCAGAAGAGTTGTTTCCAGAGAAGACCGTTTTCCCTCCAAATTAGGTAATAGGTATGTTGAACTAGAGCACTCTAGACTACTTCCTTCTTGGGCAGGTAGGGACACAGAAGTGCCAAAGCCCTGACTCTGTAAGGTGATGGATCCTACTGCTTCTTTCACCCCCTTGAAGAACTCTTACAAGCATCACTTTCTGAATAAGTGACTCTGACCAACCCCGCTTATTTTGGTAAGATCTTAATTGTGATAACCTGTTCCTGTATATTTTGGCTTCTAGTATCAGTCCTCCGTGATTCCATTACAATGCAGTTTTATATGATTCCTTGAAGAATCTAAGCAGATTTGGCAACTGGAGGTAATGTTCTAACTAAGTGGTTCAGATCTTTGGTTTGATAGAATAATAAGCATTCTCACTGATGATGCTCAGCATAGTACTTCTCCCTTTTCACAAAGGGCACATAAAATTTTAAAATTGACAGTGGTATCAGCACTTTGTGAGATATTATCTGCATGCTACTACTTGCAAGAAAATACACTAGATGGACTTTGCAAGCCTTTTGAAGAAGCTGCTCTCTATCCATTTAGGAGCTATAGTATTTAGACTAAAGGCAAACACTTTCAGGTTAGCAGAAATCCTCCACATTGTGAAGCATCCCTTAATCCTTAATTATAGAGGAAGGAAGAATGAACTATAATTAATATCTGTTTTGAAAAAGCTTTTTAAAGGTTTATAAAATATCATAAAAAATATTTTATGTTGCTACTAATATAGACCAACATAGTGAAAGTCTACTGCGAATCTTTCAGATACAGGTGTTATTCTTTACCTTTTCTTAATTGCTTGTTTGATTTTTCTCATACAACTGTTAAAATGTTTTTGGTAGTACACAATGTTTTTCTTCTATTATGTGATAGTAATATAGATTAACACAACCATCTGGAGGACATAATCTGTTACATCATGGGCTCACAGATTAATTTAGATTAGTCGGGATCTCTGGAGGTCATCTGGTACAACAGATGACTTAAAACAATGTTAAAGTTGGATCTAACTTTAAAGTTAGAACAGGTTCCTCAAGACCTTTATGAGTCATGTTTTGAATACCTTCAAGGGTGCAAATTCCACAGCCTGAGTGTCCTCATGGTTAGAAAAAAAAAAGTCATAATATCTGACCAAAACTTCTCTCTTTGTTCCTCCTCCTCTATTACTTGTAAGTGAGGTTATTTTTTTATTCCTCAGTCAAGGAATTAATTTTGTCTCAACACTTCCAGATACCTAAATACCTCTGGAACATAGTAAAGTACAGTGTATTCATTCCATGGAGTACGAAGACCAAAATTCTCTGTTCTTCTGAGCATACTGCTCTTTTGCTTTCTGCTCTCTTTACCAAATAGCAGAATAATGAGAAAAAGGAAGACAACTTATAATCAAATGTTATTAAACCGGGTATGCTAAGAAACTACAATAATATATTATACTGTCAAGTTTCTTATTGATCCACTTAAAACGACATTGACCTTTAATATGAATGTGCTTAGCTACAAATGTCATTGGAAAAGACTATAATACTTAATCTTCAGTGACATAAAATGTGCATGTCAACTGTGAGCAAAACCATGGACTGTAGTGAAGAAATGTAGCCTTAATTGCATCATCTACTTGTCAGGAGGTTTTCGCCATTTGCTATCATGAAAAATTGAGATTAAGAGTATTACCAGGCCAAAAGGCTACTATTCTTCACTGGAAGACATTACTGTGGAATAAAAAATAATTAGATTTTTGTTGCAGACAGGAAAGGTGGTTAAATTATACATGTTTATTTCAAAAGATTAATATCAGGATGCTCTTGATATCAGAAGAGAAGCACCAGTGAGATTCTTTGCAACAGTAAACAGAAAGGAGTTTATTGATCCTTTTATCTGCCTAGAATTTATTTTCTTGAAGTATATAAAATATAAATTATCCAGCATAAACTTCTGTTCAGAGGGGATGCTGAACTTAACCACCATTATCTTTACACACACACACCCCACAAACACGTTCCTAGAGTTAGGGGCTCTTAAGAAGTAGAGATTTTCTGACTGCACTGGGTGCCAGTGCCCAGGTATTGGCATGTGTGAGACTTCAGAGGCAGCCTCTACGAGGACAGGCCAGAGATGCCTCTTTCTGGCTCTAACAGACCCACCACAGGGCACAGATGAGCCTGTCATCCAAGCTGTTGATAACCGTGTGAAAACACATTCAAGAAAAAAGGGAAAAAACACGGGATGGGACAGGGACTGGACAGGAGTAGGACAGGCAGGGGAAAGGAAAGGGGAAGGGAAAGGGGAAGGAAATAGAAAAAAAAAAAAAAGAAAAAAAAAAGAGATTATCCCTTCGCCAAGGGTAACCCACCACACTGGCCAAAGCCCTGTTTGTGTAAGTATACTTCTTTTTTTCTACAATTATTTTTCTCTTTTCTACAATTATTTTTTTTTCTACAATTTATTTTTCTACAATTATTTTTTCTCTTTTAGGTCAAGAGGTTGAGGGATATCAGGGAGTGTGAGCGGGAGATAGACTTGTGGAGCAACTCCCTGCACGGCCTGAAGCACAGGTACTGGGGTGAGACACCCCAAAAAAAAACCCTGTTGCTGTAGGGCAGAGGGAGGGGACCCAGGAGTTGATGAGGAATGGTAAAAGGTCCCTGCTTGACATCACAGGTGATGCCCTCCCCCACTGGCCCCACCTTCCCAGGTGCCCTCACACAACAGGTTTGAGGCCCTGGACCTTGAGAGACCGGTAACTAAGGAAGAGGTAGAAAGTCTTCCCAGGAGGATGCCTAGGGCAAGGAAGTCGACTCCACACCTCAGGGCTGCCTCCACCAAGACAGAAAGAAGGGTGATTGTTGTGGGCGACTCCCTTCTCAGGGGAACAGAGGGCCCTATTTGTTGGCCTGACCCTACCTGTAGGGTAGTCTGCTGCCTCCCTGGGGTCAGGTTCAGGGACATTGCCAGAAAGCTTCCCAACCTGGTTCGCCCCTCTGACTATTATCCTCTTTTAATAGTCCAGGCTGGCAGTGATGACATTGAAGAGAGAAGCCTGAAGACTATCAAACAGGACTTTAGGGGACTAGGACAGTTAGTGGATGGAGCGGGAGTACAGGTGGTGTTTTTGTCTATTCTTACAGTGGCAGGGAGGGGTAGAGAGAGGACATGGAAAGCCCACCTGATAAACACATGGCTCAGGGGCTGGTGCCAACACAGAATTTTTTTTTTTTTTTTTTTGACAATGGGGCGCTTTACTTGGCACCCGGCCTGATGGCTGCAGATGGGTCCCTATCTCTAAGACGAAAATGGATCTTAGACCAGGAGCTGGTGGGGCTCATTGAGAGGGCTTTAAACTAGGTAAGAATTGGGATGGGGCTGAAACAAGGCTTGTTAGAGCTGTGCCAGGGGGAACAATGGCAAGGCTGGGAGAGAAGGCAATGGCCCAACTGAAGTGCATCTACACTACTGCACGTGGCATGGGTAACAAACAGGAGGAGCTGGAAGCCGTCATGCGGCAGGCAGGGTATGACCTGGTTGCTATCACGGAAACTCATAACTGGAGTGCTGTGATATCTGGCTATAGGCTCTTCAGAAGAGACAGGCAGCACAGAAGGGGTGGTGGTGTGGCTCTCTATATCAGAGAGAGTTTCGATGTCATGGAACTTGAGGCTGGGAATGATAAGGTTGAGTCCCTATGGGTTAGGATCGGCAGGAAGGCCAACAAGGCAAGCATCCTGGTCAGGGTCTGTTATAGACCGCTGAACCAGGATGAGGAGACTGATGAGGACTTCTACAGGCAGCTGACAAAAGCTGTGAAATCATCAGCGTTTGTTTTCGTGGGGGACTTCAACCTCCCAGATATATCCTGGAAGCACAACACAGCCCAGAAAAAGCAGTCTAGGAGGTTTCTGGAGAGTGTGGAAGATAGCTTCCTGACGCAGTTGGTTAGTGAGCCTTCCAGGGGAGGTGCCTTGCTAGACCTTCTCTTCATAAACAGAGAAGGACTGGTGGGAGATGTGGTGTTTGGCAACTGTCTTGGACAGAGTGACCATGAAATGGTAGAGTTCTCCATTCTTGGAGAAGCCAGGAAGGGGACCAGTAAAACCACTGTATTGGACTTCCAGAGGGCTGACTTTGAACTGTTCAGGACACTGGTTGGCAGAGTCCCTTGGGAGGTGGTTCTTAAGGGCAGAGGAGTCCAGGAAGGCTGGATGCTCTTCAAGAAAGAAATCTTAATGGTGCAGGAGCGATCTGTCCCCACGTGCCCAAAGACGAGCCAGCGTGGAAGACCGGCCTGGCTGAACAGGGAATTGTGGCTTGAGCTTAGGAGAAAAAGGAGGGTTTATAATCTTTGGAAAAGAGGACGGGCAACTCGGGAGGACTATAAGGATGTTGCGAGGCAGTTCAGGGACAAAATTAGAAAGGCCAAAGCTCGTCTGGAGCTCAATCTGGCTACTGCCGTTAAAGACAACAAAAAATGTTTTTACAAATACATCAACACAAAATGTAGGAGTAAGGAGAATCTCCAGCATTTACTGAATGCCGGGGGGAATTTAGTTACAAAAGATGAGGAAAAGGCAGAGTTGCTTAATGCCTTCTTTGCCTCAGTATTTAGCAGAAAAAACAGTTGCTCTCTGGATACCCGGTACCCTGAAATGGTGGAAGGGGATAGGGAACAGAATGTGGCCCTCACTATCCATGAGGAAATGGTTGGAAACCTGCTATGGCACTTGGATGTACGCAAGTTGATGGGGCCAGATGGGATCCACCCGAGGATACTGAGAGAACTGGCAGAGGAGCTGGCCAAGCCGCTTACCATCACTTATCAACAGTCCTGGCTATCGGGGGAGGTCCCAGTCAAATGGCAGCTAGCAAACGTGACACCCATCTACAAGAAGGGCCGGAGGGTAGACCCAGGGAACTATAGGCCTGTCAGTTTGACCTCAGTGCCAGGGAAGCTCATGAAGCAGATTATCTTGAATGTCATCACTTGGCACTTACAGGGCAACCAGGCAATCAGGCCCAGTCAGCATGGGTTTATGAAAGGCAGGTCCTGCTTGACAAACCTGATCTCCTCCTATGACAAAGTAACGTGCTTGGTGGATGAGGGAAAGGCTGTGGATGTGGTCTACCTTGACTTCAGCAAGGCTTTTGACACTGTTTACCACAGCATTCTCCTCAAGAAACTGGCTGCTCGTGGCTTGGACTGGTATACACTTCATTGGGTTGAAAACTGGCTAGATAGCTGTGCCAAAAGAGTCGTGGTGAATGGAGTCAAATCCAGTTGGAGGCCAGTCACTAGTGGTGTTCCCCAGGGCTTGGTACTGGGGCCAGTTCTCTTTAATATCTTTATCGATGATCTGGATGAGGGCATCAAGTGCACCCTCAGTAAGTTCACAGATGACACCAAGTTAGGTGCGTGTGTCGATCTGCTTGAGGGTAGGAAGGCTCTGCAGGAGGATCTGGATAGGCTGGACCAATGGGATGAGGCTAACTGTATGAAGTTCAACAAGGCCAAGTGCCGGGTCCTGCACCTGGGACGCAATAACCCCAAGTAGAGCTACAGGCTGGGAGATGAGTGGTTGGAAAGCTGCCTGGCAGAGAAGAATCTGGGAGTGAGTATCGGTTGATAGTTGGCTGAATATGAGCCAGCAGTGTGCTCAGGTGGCCAAGAAGGCCAACAGCATCCTGGCTTGCATAAGAAGCAGTGTGGCCAGCAGGTTTAGGGAAGTGATTGTCCCTCTGTCCCTCTGGTGAGGCCACACCTCAAGTACTGTGTTCAGTTTTGGGCCCCTGGCTACAAGAAGAACATTGAGGTGCTCAAGCAAGTCCAGAGAAGGGCGACGAAGCTGGTGAGGGGTCTGGAGAATAAGTCCTATGAGGAACGGCTGAGGGAGATGGGATTGTTCACTGAGTTCAGTGAGTTTCAGTGTTCTATGTTTCTGACCCCTCCTACCCCCCCCCCCCCTTTTTTTTTTGTCATAATGGACATCATAGGGACTGAGCTTCACACCAGCTTTGAAAATTTTGGACTGTTGTGTACCTGTTTTCTTTTCATAAACTTTAATCCTTCACACTGTATCACTGGTTACTTCCCAGTCTGTAAAATGTAGGACTTCTAGGAACCTAACTATGTCAGAGCTGACTAAACAATGAGAAGCTAAATAATATGTTTCACCTATGATAGGTACCCTCTGAGGTATGGTAGCAGGGGAAGCAGATTTACTTATGTTCACTCTATCACTTCTCTGTTAGTAATAGCTAATATTTTTGCATCCCCTAGATAAGACAACAGATGAAAAGGAAAATAATTATGTTTAGACATGGGTTAATGTCTACATTATTCATACTGTACACCTTTTCTGCCTTTATTTAATCCACTCAAACTTGAGAATATGGTTTGAAAAAATAAAATTGTGTGCTATGATTGCCATTGCTTTAGGATTAGTTATAGGATTCTGGGAATAACACATAGTATTTCTCTTTTTCAGTGTGCCTAAAAAAAAATCCGTGATGTGGTCTGTTTCAGTAGGAAAATTCTGTAATGATTTGTCCATGTCAGCAAGAATTAAATTCCACTTAACTTTTCAAAGGAGACCGGCAAGAAGGCACACTTCAGAGTATAAACCTCTCTGAAGCTTAGTGCCTCCTATACTGATTGGGTTTAAAGCTGTATTTTGTTTTAACTTCTATTTTAGTAATCGCTTTTGGCTCTGCACAACTTGATGTACAACTGATTTCACCTGTCATTTCTCACAACAGCTACCCTGGTAGCGAAACAGACAGTCTGAAGACAGATATGACTCACCTGGCAGCACCCTAGAAAGGGTTGATTAAAACTCTAATTATCTTTGATTTTACGCAAAAATAAAATAAAATAAAATAAAATAAAATAAAATAAAATAAAATAAAATAAAATAAAATAAAATAAAATAAAATAAAATAAAATCAACTGCTGTAACAAACTCCATCAGGAGTGGACTGAAGGTGAGGTGTTGAGATTTTAATCCATGGTGAAAAGGTGCAATGAGATAAGAATACTCTGCTAGGCATTGAAGGTCAGAAGAAAACCCAGAGAACCCAAGGAAGACAATAGGTAGAGGCAGTGTCTTGCCACTTGTCTTGACTTCTATGATGAGACACCTGAAGAAATATAAAGACTTTATTTTTCTTTCTGTGGATGTAGAAAAGGATGCAATAGATCTAGTGATAAAGGACCTGAAACTAACAGATACCTACCTTGCATTTGTGAGAATTCTTAATTCTGTTATCTGAAAGAAAATGTACTCTTTCTTACATGGATGGAAAGGATTACAAATAATAGAAAGCATTACACAGGACATAGGAGACAAATACAGCCAATTACCACATAAAAGACTTCTATTGAAATTGCTGCCAAATATTCATGTAACTTCAGAAAGACTAAGGTCCTGACAAAGATGTACTAGTATGCTCTAAATACTTGGTCCAAAAATGCTGATCAGAAGTAAGGAGTGAACACTTAGTGCTGGCTGGTACAATATCACTTTATTTCCCGTCACTGAAAAAAAAAAAAAAAAAAAAAAAAAAAAAAAAGTGAAGTGGATAAATATAATGACAGCTGCAGCCAAGCCTTACGAGGAGAGGCTGAGGGAGCTGGGATTGTTCAGTATGGAAAAGGGGAGGCTCAGGGGTGACTTTATTGCACTCTATAGATATCTTAATCTGTAGTGGCTATAGCAAGACGGGGATTGGTGTATTCTCCCATGTGCCTGGTGACAGGATAAGGGGGAATGGGCTAAAGTTGCACCAGGGGATGTTTAGGTTGGATATTAGGAAGAACTTCTCTACTGCAAGGGTTGTTAGGCATTGGAATAGGCTGCCCAGGGAAGTGGTAGAGTCCACTTCTGGAGGTTTGGAGGTCTTTAAAAGACATTTAAATTTAGAGCTTAGTGATATGGTTTAGTGGAGCACTTGTTAGTGTTGTCAGAGGTTGAACTAGGTGATCTTGGAAGTCTTTTCCAACCTAGATGACTGTGATTCTGTGATTCTGTGAAATATGTACATATACATGTATATATGTATACATATTTGTGGATATACTTAAGTGTTTAACACATTTACTTCAAAAATTAGGAATAAAACTTAGTGTCAACATAAAACATTAATGTAAGTTCTAAATGAATCTTTAGTAACAAGATGCATGAAAATATACTTGTGTTAATACAATCTTATGTAAAGACACAATTGTGTATATATTAGATACTCATTAGTTACCGTCTCTCTAGTAGCATCCCAATGAGAAGCTTGCTTTACTCATATTATTGTTATGAACCTTAATGTGCTTGCAACTTCTCTTTTTCTACCTTTTTTCCTGAAAAAAAGAAAACAATAATTAAAACTGTTGAGTAATACCATATTGAGGCAGAATGAAAGACACCTAGGAACTGTTTCCTTTTACTTAATCTGGCATTTTTTTCTGAATTATAAAGGGAAAAGCAATTTTTTTTCCTCCCCCACAAAAAGCTATTATCTGATATGTGGTTCCACTTTGATAATTAACCATTGCTAATTACTCCCTGAGTACAGTATTTTCTATCTCCTCAGCAAATCAATTTGTAGTAAGGTCACATACTCCTGACAGAAGAAAGGTCATGGCAGTTAAAATATACTCAAGTCTATAGAATTTAAAATGCCCTCATTTCTAATTTAATAGGATTTAGGAATTCTTTTTGGCTGTTATTTCTACTTATTAATAGTTTCACTATTTTTTAAGAACTGAAGTTAATCTAACTAGTCTATGATCTCTGAACTTTTAAAAATAAAAGATACTAGGTTTGCTTGATTGTTTCAGTCATTCAGTCTAGGTTGCCCAAGGGAAATTTTTGAAAACTTCTTATCTAACTTTAAGTACATACCCACTTATTTCTAGAGCTGTTGTCTGTTGTTTGATACTTCATTGCAGAGTGATGACTTTAACGAAAATATCTTAAAGATGATGGCCTTCTCATAGTCAGTTTTCTGTCACTGACCAGGAGACGTGTCATCTCCTGGTTCTTGTTTTAAGATACTAATGATCTTCCTTCCTTCCTTCCTTCCTTCCTTCCTTCCTTCCTTCCTTCCTTCCTTCCTTCCTTCCTTCCTTCCTTCCTTCCTTCCTTCCTTCCTTCCTTCCTTCCTTCCTTCCTTCCTTCCTTCCTTCCTTCCTTCCTTCCTTCCTTCCTTCCTTCCTTCCTTTCTCTTTCTCTCTTTCTCTCTTTCTCTCTTTCTCTCTTTCTCTCTCTCTCTCTCTCTCTCTCTCTCTCTCTCTCTCTCTCTTTCTCTCTCTTTCTTCCTGTTGTGTTTCTTCCTTAGTCTCATCTTTTCATATCATTGAATCTAAATACTCTTCTATGCTGTTATACTCTCCTGTTGGCTTGATTTTCCTGCATTTTCTGTATCCTTTATGTCTGGCAAGGTAGAGTTTGTGGTTTATATAATTCTTTTGCTTATTATGTCATTAGGGCAGTCTGTACTTACACCCTTCCCAATCTTCAAGGAAATAACAATTCATTTAACACTTTCCTTCCCCCATTCCCATTTACCCCTTGTCAAACTCAGAATTATGGCTACCTACAAATCTGCTTTCACATCTATTACATTTATTTCAGTATTCCTTTTTCTGCTCTTCCAGAGAATGAAAATCAATGACTGCTTTTCCAGCAGTATCAGTGGCAAGGACTTGTATTCCTCTTTTCTAACACTGCCACAGGCAATAGCCTCCACTTAGAGAATGAGCACACACTTTAAGACACTAGCCATGTCTTAAATTGCTACAGCTAGAGTGGCAACATCTCCTTTGTAAATGTTCTTTCTGTGAAGCTTTCCAGCATTTCAGGACTGACATTTCATTGTAACCATGCAACCATTTCTAGAATCATATCCATCAACATATCTGTTAACAAACATATTTTATTATTTTTTATTTTTTAACTCTACACAAACATTTTACGACTAGATGAAAAAAAGCATGAGCTTTGGTCTACAAATAATAGACAGTACTATTATTTGTACTAATATCTACTAAAATATTAGAAGCTTTTTTATTTAGTGAAGTTGTTGGGAACTAAATTACTGTTTCAACTGGAAAACATTAAATGGTGATCTCCATCACTCTCTTTTATACATTTATTTCAGATTGAAATAATTAAAATTAACAGAGTAGAAGAAACTTCATGTGTTGCCAGATCACAGCTGTTGAATTAATAATTGAAATCAAACAAAATATAAAATCAAATAAAACAAAAAACATGAAATCGAACAATATATATATATTCTATATATATTCTGATTAATCAGGCTACTTTAAAAAAAAATACAAGTTTGTTGTTGAAGAAATTGCCTTATAATTCATGTTTCTTTTCTTTATCCCCTATATCATCTGAAACATCTTTAATTGAAGCAAGTTAGCCATGAGGATCTTTATCTAAAATCACTTTTACTTGTCTTATTTTGTTCAGAGATGTCACCAGTTCAGGACTGGAGTCAATACATACAGCCTTGAGGCAGTGTGCATCTGTACTTGTATTTTTCACCTGTGCCCACTTTTGTGAATATACCTGATCATGCCTTTAATGTTCCAAAAGCTTATTGAATCTAGGTTAAGTCCCAAGAGTATAAGTATCAAGCTCCTTGCTGAATTTTGCAATTGACTGACTCAATAATAGAGAATACAGAATGATAAAAGTGGAGAGCAGTGTGTTTGAGCACATGTGCTGCTTTAGATGGTGTTAACAAGAAAGATAAAATTCCTTCTCATTCTACTCTCCCCCTTCTTCTCTTTTTGACAGACCTGTACATAGACATAATTGTTAATGCAATTAACAATGTCATATGCATTTATTTTATATTAAAATACTTAAAAAAAAATACATATTAGTATAGAAACTTGAAGTTCTAATCCATCAACCTCTGACAGTATTTCATCAAATGTCATAAATGTCATCAGATGTCATAAATGTGTATTTTTCTGACTTTGGCTAATAGAATCTAATGGCACTACTTGCATATCCCTAATAAATGAGGACCGAATAGGTTAGAAATTCTTCACGTCTATTAGGTGGAAATCCTCACTAGCAATCAGATATGTTCTGGTGCCAGAAGAAATTGTTGCCTTCAGCACAAGAAGTGATATGACAAGTGAGAATTCTTGCAAAATATATAGTCCTTTTCACCCCACTGACATATTGCTATCACAGTCAACATCACTCTTGAGGTCTCTGGGCACACAGATCTATTCTCAATGACAGGCAGTCCCCTTTTTAACTGTTTTGTTGTTGTTTTGTTGTTGTTGTTGCTTTTGGTTTTTGTTTTCCTTCTGTTCTTACACTTTTAACTATTCTTAAAGTGAAAGGGGCCAATGTGCACACAGGTCAAATAAAGGCAATGGGTTTGGTGTTATCTCTGAGATTGTCAGATTGGACTGGTGGGGAGAAGTGAGGCTAAACCTCTTCAGGGTGATTACACAGAAATCAGTGGAAATTATTCTGTGGTTAACATTCATGAAACATGGGGCAGACTTGGGACCTCATGGTTAAATGACCTAACCTATTATATTGGGACATAATAATGAATTAATGTTTTTTGTTTGTTTGTTTGTTTTCTTCCTTTTTTCTTTTATTTTCTTTTCATTTTCTCTTTGTTGTTGTTGTTGTTTTGTTTGTTTTTATGCTCACCCTTTTTTGATACTCATCTGTCTGCCTGTTTGATTTTCACTATATTATCAAGTAAGAGATAAGAAAGAAGAGCAAATTGGGCAGGGCAGGATCTTCTACTGCGAAGAGAACTGACAGATTCAGTACTTTACATTATGCTAAAAATAAATTCGTTTTGGACAAAGTGTAACTAACCTTTCTGAACAAGTAATAAAGTCTACTCAAAAGGAAGAATCTATTTCTATTTCACATACAAACATATTTGCTCTTGTTCAGTTCACTGTTTTTTTCTCTCTTAAGAAAATAGGTTAAACACTCTAAAATGATTGTTCTCTGCATATTTCTGAACTTTGCTAGTTGTTATCTTACATGGAACTGCTCCTCTCTGCAGTTGTGGGTTCTCAAGAAACTTGACTGAATCTGTTAGTGACAAAGAACAATATCTGAATTACTGGACACTGATTTGCAAACAATTTCACTGTTACCATGGAAACAATATTTTAAGTATAAAATGAGAATTTTGAACCTTTACCAAGTGCATCTGGAGCAAGCAGTTTTGAGTGCCAGTCAGTACACTGTGTGCCAGTATAGCTTTACAGTCCTATTCTCTTTCTTATTGACTATTCCAGTCAGTATTGTCGACTGGAAGTTGGATCTTATTCTGGACGTGTTTTTCTAGGAAAACAATTTTACCTTCTTCTGTTTAAGAACACATAATAAAGAAAATGGTTTTATAATAACCTGAAAGGAGGATCAGTTCCATATCTGTTATACAACATAGCAAAACTCATGCTATCTTCAGTGCAGGCAGAAGTTCAAAGTATAGATAGAAAATAAAAACAGAGGGCATTTAAAACCTTAAAATGCCCTATTCAGCCTCTCTACTCTGCTTAAATCTCATTGATCTTTACTCATAAAATATATCAGTGGAATATTTTTTGGCACTATTCAAAATTAGCAATAGTCAGCATCATGCAGTTTGCCATTAATTCCAAATGCAAAATCAAGGATGAAATCAGTGCCATGTCTTTGAGATATGCATCAAATAAAAACAGTTCTAAAAGAAAAAAAAACATGTGGTAGGAGGCATTATACACTAACAAAAGAGATATTGAAACTTTGCATCAGCTTTAGGAAGCTAGGGTAGATCATCTTATGTCTTTGATAACCTGTAGGATCTTCTGCCTTCACAGCACTGTAATACCACCTAGTTTTTTATTATGGAGGATAGTTAGTAACTATCATCTTTGCCCAGAACAGATGATGAGCAGAATCACATTACATATAGAAACCTCATGTCCTCAAATGTGGATGTTAGGCTCCTTTTGAAACAAAACAAAACAAAACAAAACAAAACAAAACAAAACAAAACAAAACAAAACAAAATACTAACTGCATGGTAGTAAACGTTACAGAAAAACATGTTAAACTGAAAAAATTGATGCTAGGGACCTGAATTTATTCAGTTTTTACATAGACTTGAACTGGTTTCTACTGGTTTCTGAAATCTGAAAAAGAAAAACAATAAACAAGAAATTTTTGCACAGATTTGGTTAAGAATGAGAAGACACACAAAAGAAAAAAAGTATAAAAATCAACTTGTGGTCTTGTTTTTATCTGCAACACTGCTGATCCAAAAAGAACTTTCATTAAAGGCAGCCTTTAGGGACAATTTTTGAGTATATAACCTGAATACAAAATACTTAGAATCATGCATATTTATTTCCACTAATGACAGAGTAAGTGTTCTATTAAATGACATTCATTTTAAATAGCTAAGTCTCATAAATTGCATATCTTAAAGTCATAATTAGGATGTGTGATTAGCTGAGACATTCCAGAAGAGGTACTTGAGGAATCAGTAAAATAGACAAGATATATATTTCAAGATTCAATGAATAAAACACCTTGTTTGCATCACATTCCTTACATAAATAGCAGGAAGGATGGAATAGAAATGTTAATACAGAATTGAATTTATAGCATGATTCCAAATGTCTCAAATACTGAAGCTTTAAAACAGTACCTCTCACTCTCTTTGTATGTTAATGTCATATTTCAAATATAAAAGGAGAATATATCATCTTCTGAGAAAGGCAGAATGGTCTGTGAGATTTTACAGCATTCTTATGATTATTTAGTGCAGCTTACACCTCAGCACAAAAGGCCCATGCTTTAAAGTTCAATTACTGTACTGGGAAGTGATTTAAAAATAAATAAATAAATAAAAATAAAAAAAAATTCTTGGCATTCATCCAAAATATATCAAGATAAATAAATTCTGACCTAAATTAAAAGAAGTCACATTGGACTGTGTTAAATAGCAACCAGGGATTAAACACGGAAGAAGTCTTTTTAAGAACACAAAGAATAGCTATTACACAGTTTTTTAGTTAAAAATTATCATTTTGCAAATATATATTTTAATTGTCATACTAAACTCCCCATTGTTGTTGTTGTTGCTTTTAATTTAATTTATCAATTTATTTGCCTGTATAGTATTGCTGACATATGAAAATATGACTTTCTGTATATCAGCGGCCAACTAAAAAAATTACATACTTTATTTTGAAATGTTATACAACATTCAAAATATAGTTAAATATTAACAGCAGAAGAATCCAACATATTTTAATGCACTTTTGTTTTTCTTTTTCTTTATGAGCAATTTTATTTCTTTTTAATTTTAAGAATATATTTACCCATTTAAATATTCTTATTTTTTCCTATTTTTTTCTTCATGATAGTTCTGTGAAATTAGGACTTTGAACAGACACTTGAAAATTAAAACAAACAGAAATATACTTCTAAGGAAAGCTGAGTGGTGCAGCCAACATGGTGGAGGGAAGGGATGCCAGCCAGAGGAACCTAGATAGGTTTGAAAGGTGGAGCTGTGCAAATAATAAACGGTTAATCAAAAACTGAGTGCAAGGTCCTGCATTCAGGTCAGGGCAATCCCAAGCAAGATACAGCCTGGGCAATGAGTGGATAAAAAGCAGCACTGAGGAGAAGGACTTGGCAGTACTGATGGATGAAAAGCTTGACACGATTTGGCAATGTGTGCTTGCAGCTCAGAAACCAATATATCCCAGCCTGCTTCAGAAGAAGAGTTGCCAGCAGGTTGAGAGGTACCCCACCTCAGTACTGCAGTACTGCATTCAGCTCTGGTGTCCCCAACAAAAGGATGATATTTGCCTAAGAAAGACATGGACCTGTAGAGAAGGTCCAGAGGAGGGCCATGAAGATGATCAGAGGGTTGGAGCATCTCTCTTGAAACCAATATGAGAGAGTTGAGGTTATTCAGCCTAGGAAAAAAAAAAAAAAGGAAAAAAAAAAAAAAAGGAAAAGAAAAAGGCTCCAGGTTGACCTTATAGCAGCTTTCCAGTACTTAAAGGAGGGTCTACAAGAAAGATATTCTTTATCAGGGAGTGTATGAGACATTGGAACAAGTTGCCCAGAGAAGTTGTGGATGCCCCATCCCTGCTCAAGAACAGGTTGGTCTTTGAGACCTAGTGTTTAACAACCTGGTCTAGTGGAAGATGTCCCTATCTATGTCAGGGGGATTGGAACTAGATGAACTTTAAGGTCCCTTCCAACTCAAACAATTATATAATTCTATGATTCTATCAAAATGATCATTTTTGATCATTTCTATGTTGTTTTGTTTAGTCTAAATGGGAAAGAAGTGAATATGGAAAACAGTGAAAATGAATCACCTACAGGAAAGATGCTTATAGCCCCCCCCTTTTTTTTTTTCACTAGTTTTTCTTGAGCTATACAATTTATACAATCACTTAACGTACTGTTATTTCATTACTGTTGATAGAAACAAATATAGTAAGGATATGAACTTGTTAGTTCTCACAAAGAAAGTTTTTCATCATATATATCATAATATATATTAATTGTGAGAAGTGTTACATCTCTGTTTACTACATTTGAAAGAGGTTTTTAACATTCTAGTCATTTATTTTATTATATTTTTAATCACCTATTCCAACACTGACAGTACATATAGAATAACTTCAAATAAAGTCTATGAAAAAGAATATTTTTAGCATTTTTTTAAAAGAAAATCCCAAAGATTTTTATAAACTCAGCTAAATAGAGTACGTACTTGCCAGTTATAAAAAGAATCATATATGAGTGTTTCTAAAAAGACAAGGTTTCTTGTGGCAGTAACCCGTTAAATGACTAAGGGAATCAAGATGAAAAACTCAAACATTTTCAGCTTAGAAGGCTGAGATAAAATTAAAATAATAGTAACAAATACAATACAATACAATACAATACAATACAATACAATACAATAAAATAAAATAAAATGTCAGAGGTTGGGCTAACTGATCTTGGAGGTCTCTTCCAACCTAGATGATTCTGTGATTCTGTGATATATGTTATATTGTACTGTATTGTATTATATTATATTATACTATACTATACTATACTATACTATACTATACTATACTATAATTATACTATATTATACTATATTATTGTATGTTATATTGCATTATATAAAATATATAATAAAATAATAATATTTAATAAAATATATAAAAATGCATAAATTAAAAATTAATTATATTTTCCTGTAATGAATGTTATCTCATCACTTGCATACAGCATATGACAAGAAATAAAAAATGAGCACATGTTCATCCTGAGACTGAAGTCTTTAGCTGGTCTTTCATTTTGAAGTATTATTTTTAAAGGATGACCTAGTCAGTAAGCTTCCCTCACATATACTGTTGGCAAAGCCCTCATTAAAACCTTAGTGTATTTTAAATTTGCTTCTACAGTAATGAAGCCAAACTGACATCTTTTTATGTCAATTTCAGTGATTGTTATCTTGGTTTTCTCTTTTAATTGAAATGGAAATTTCTGTACCAGTAAAGAAAATATAACTTCATGAACATAAAGTAAGTTTATGTAAGTTAGATTATTCCTGACATCTTAAAAGCTATTGTTGAACAAGATGGAACATTTTTAACGTAATACCTAATTTTCATAATTTTATGTATACCAGGTCTAATATATTATGCAGCACCTTTGTTGCCTGAATTTGATTACTTTTTTTTCCCCCCTCTATGTTGAAAGTCTGTATATCTTAGTATCTTAATAACCCTCAGCACCATATTAATGTAATCAAATGAAAAATATCTGCTAACAGCCTGGTGGTGACATTTTTGTTGAGACCAAGTGCTCTGTCCTCCAGCACCACAAAGGGTGATATTTGCTGCCCTAAAGTGTCAGGTCTAGCACCATCATAATGCTCATTTTATTTTATATACATTTTATATACAAAATATTTTAGTAGATTTTAGTATTGTTGTGAATGTTTACTTTTAAACTAATTTAATTTAATACAAGGAACTTGAGATAAAATGTAGTTAGGAATCAAAAGGCTGACTTGATGGACTGTAATATCTAGTGTTATTAAGGCTTAATCTAACCTGATCATCATTTCTGCCCTTAAGCTCAGAGAACCTGTGAATATACTGAGCTTTCAGAATTTCCACAGCCATTCAGAAAAAGATATTCAATAATAGGATGATATCACATTTAACCACACAAATACTTCAGGGTCTTTTATGTCATTGTGAAATAAGAGCAAAACAAATATAAAACTAGTAGAAAAACTAGTAGAATTAGTTATATTTCCTCTTTTTCTGAAAAGCCTTACAACTGGGCTTTTCTGAGGAAGAAAAACACAACGTGTCATTAACATTATATGAGGTCAAACAAAAGTTCAGGACCCTCCCTTTAGAAATTGTTCACACACACACAAAAGTCATATTAGAAAGTTATTTTAAAAATAGTCAGCAAAACAAATACAGCGCAACCCTTTCTTCTTGACAATTTCTTTTTTTCCAGCAGTCTATGAAGATAAAATTGAAACAATTACTTTTACACAACTAAAGAGTTGCTCATATGCTAATAAAAAAAGACAATGAAAGATATTGCATGACAAGAACATAAGCCATCAGAATGTTGGTGGTACTTGATAGTTCCTCCTACAACCACAGAAAACACAAGTGTATCACTGCTGTCCATTTTTTTTTTTTTGGATCAGTGAACAAACTTTGTATATCTTCACTATAATACTCCCACAACCTTTTCAAAGGACTAATGATATACCATAGCTCTTAAACTTCATTGCATGTTTTTTTTTTTTATTATTTTTTTATTTTTTTATTTTTCCTAATAAATGGTTACTGATGGAAGAATAATGGATACTGATAGAAGGAAGCTTGGAGTATCACATTTTCTTTTATTACATCATTTTTTTCTCCTGTTATTTAGGAAGTGATAATTATATCCTGATCATTGTATATCAGAGTATATATGCAAATATGTATACATGTATATATAATATATGCAGTCTTTTAATTCAGCATGTATGTTATATTTTAAACTTATATATAGCTATTTTTAGTGTCATGCTTCAAATGGTCTCACATTTTACCATGCTGTGAGTACAGTTAGTGTTTTTGCGCTGCTTCAACAGAAACAGAAGTACAAACATGAATTCATGTAAAAAAAAAGCTATTTGAACAGACTGAGATCAGCAAGTAACAGCTGTTACCACTTTCAGATACATCTGCAGGATTAATTCTTTTTTTAATGCAGCTTTAAGTTAATGGTACAAGTTATTTGATTGGATCATGTTTGCAAAGATATTGTTTGTGGTACCACATAGACTATCTTGAAATCAAGCATCTCACAGTGTTGATGTTTATCAGATATCAAAATCTGTTCTTGTTTTGTTTTATTTTGTTTTGTTTTGTTTATCCTGAGGGAGTTAATATTGCCTACAGATTTGTAAAATTCTTTTATTTATAAATGATACACTAAAAAGGAATTATCTGCACATCTCTTCCATTGACTTGTACAAGAGAGATCCAAGAATGCATGCAGTCCAAAACTTAGAACACAGATTCTAGGGTTCAGCATAATTCAGCAGTTCATTTTCCAAACATGAGTATTTTAATATTGGCTCTGTGGTTTCTCAAGCACTCATTAAAGAAGGGAAATAAAAAATATAAAAATACAATACAAAATACCAAAATTGCAAAGTTCACAACAGTAGATGATCTTTTTATATGCACTTTTGACAGATGTCATTTGTCTGTTTGTCAATTAGAAAAAATATTAGTCTGACAGTCATCTATACCTATTGGCTATAATCTTTCCAACTGTGGAGAAATGGAGCAGAAATTGCAGATTTGCCCCATTGTTCTGTCAAGACAGTAAGAAGAAATAATGTTATTCAGTCCTACTTCTGATCTAGTGGCTATCCCGCTAAATTTTTGTCACAATCAGGAATATGGAATAATAAAAGCAATATTGCTGAATTTTATGTGGTGATTCTTATTAACATGGGAACATACTGTTCTTCCTGAGAGACCACTAAAAGTTTTAGAAGTATGAGGTGCTGATTTCAAAACAAGGGCATGTTATTCTACTGTACATCATCCAGAAAAGCTTATGACATGATGACAGATTCAACATTTTACGCCTATGTATAACAAATATAACAACAACAACAATAATAATAGTAATTGTAATAATAATAATAATAAAGTTTTGTATGAGCAGAGGTCAGAAATGAGAAAGCTGCAGCATGTGAAAAACCACAGCTCTGCAGTTGTTAGTGAGGAGAAACACAGATGCTTTTCACTCTAAGAGTACAAATACTAATGGTAAGTATTTTATATCATTCTAACACTGTATAATGCTGTGGCACCTCTCTGCCCTTTGATTCCACATTAGCAGCTTGTACTCTGCAAACCAACTCTACATCACTAAATGGCATGAAAGAACGAAACTGAGCCTGCTGTGGTGTAAATGCCTGAAGTAACTAGGAAAATAAAACTAACATTCACATTTTTAGGAAAAGGTACAGCATTGAAGAGGCTTTCAGGGTAGGGCATAACTGCATTATATGAGCGTTCCCTAGGCTCCCAACCTTAGATGTTATTGCGCTGGGGAAACTTGGTATGCTAGCTCTAAGGAACAGCACGGAGCGTAGAGTAGAGTGGAGACACCACGGCTAGGCTCTGTAATCAGATGGGGCCTCGATTGTTCTTGTGCACAAAGCTGCACTTTTTGCCACCCTAAGCCAAAGACCTGTCATGTTTTGACAAATGCTGTACCCTAGTGTACTTTTTGCTCATTATAATATCATTATAATACCAAAACACACCTCCATCCCAAAAGCTACCCGCCTCCAAGGTGCGACCACCCCTCACTGAGCATGCGCTCTGAATTTCTCGGAGCCTATTGCTTTAAACGGAGACGGGAAAACTTTACACCAATCATAACTAAGATATGCTTGACTAGAGCCACTCAAGCTCCACCTAAAAGATAGAAAATAATATAAATTGGCCCAAGAGAGAGGGGATGTTAGGGAAGATACCACCGTCAGGGGAGATACCATTCCGAGGACAACATCCTTAGGACCTCCTGACTCCTGGGATCAGTCGACGGGCTGAGCCTCTCTTCCCCCCCCATTGGGACACCTTTGGGTGAGATCTGAATACTTGCTTATAAATCTCTATAGAGTCTTTGATCCTTTTAACGCGTTTATTTCTAGGCTGCGCACCTGTAACACCTGTAACACCTGTAACATCTGTAACATCTATAACAGCTGTAACATCTGTAACACCTATAACACCTGTGTATTTTATGCATACTAGCTTGCTTTTGCAGACAGTCCCTATCACTGGCAATCCAAAAGAACCTGATTATCTGTTGCTGTAATAAACCATACTTGATTGCATTGTGATAACTCTCATTAAGTGCAACGAGGGTGAGGGTGGTTATCCGTGATAGTTCAGTGTTCTGAATCTAACCAGACCCCCAGGCGGTTAATGCGTTTTTGGTGAATGTCTGAATGGACCCCCAGACGGTTAATGCGTTTTTGGTGAATGTCTGAACGGCCCCCCAGACTGTTAATGTGTTGATGGTGAATGTCTGATGGGACCCCCAGACGGTTAATGTGTTTTGGTGAATGTCCAACTGCTTCAGTACTCTGAATCCAACTGGGCCCGTAACGGTTAATCAGCTACACCCCTTAATGCGACACCTGCGGTATTACATCCAGACTACCTAAATTGAGGCTCTGAGCCTAATAGTTAATAGTTCCTAAACCTAAACTCTTTTGAACTTATGTTTGTTTTGTTTTGTTTTGTTTTGTTTTTTTCCCCCCTTACGTGTAGGAAGAGAAGACAACATGACAACTGTGTGGCCTGTCACAATGCCTGTCACAAACATTGGGTCAACAACTCTCATTTTAGGAATATTGCCCTATCTTTCAGAGAACTACTTTGCCTCAAAACCTGATTTTTACTAGAGACAGGAGGAGATCAAAGTCCTCTATTGTGTACAAAGTCTGTCTGAAAATAATCTTTCTTTCATCAGCCAGCAGTTCTCATTACTGCGTGTCTTCCTAGATTTCCTCATTTTTTGTAAATGAAAGAAATCAGAAACCAAAAATTGCAGAGTAACCTTATGACACTTCTGTAGCAGTAATATATGTATTTTTTTTTTTTTTCTGCTTGAGCTACATTTATGCCTTAAATTATTTTCTGGTTATTATTATGGTAATCTGAGTATAACTAAAATATCCACATCACTTTGTTCTCCTGTCTTGTTATAAATGTTGTTGGGATTAATTGTAAGTGATGTAGTTCAGTTAATCTTGTTCTTTTTAAAGCTGAAAAAAAAAAAAAAAAAGCATTAAAAAAAAAGACAGTGCTCCACACCTCACTGGTGCTGATTCCATCGTATTTGCCCTTACTCAGAACTGTTACTTTACCTCTACTATAGAAGCTCTATGTTTCCTATCACAAACTACACGTGAAGCTCCAAGCTTCATTTTGTAATTGGTGTCTCACCAATAAAAATAGCTTCTTTGGTAGTGAGTCACAGACTTAAGTGCCTTAATATCTATTACAAGCTTTTACTATAAAATTATTAGTTTATGTCTCTAGGAATTCTAGGAATTTATAGAGGTTTTAATTATCATTTCTTTCTGTACATTTGTTTGTATTATCTACTATTCCCTCAAGAAGAAAACAACCTAATTACGTCTTTCTTGCTGAATATTAAGCTGAGGGTAAGCTTCCAGATGACTCAATACTTACTTTAGCTGCTGCTAAATATGATAATACTTGCAGACATCTCACTGTAAAAGAAATTCCTTATGACTGGAAACACCCGTTATGAGCTGTGAAATCAGAACAGAATGTGTTGCCGCTATGAAAACATGGCCTTTTTTACTTCACAGTAGGTTTAATTTTAAATTTTGGTTGTTATGTCATCAGCTTTGCCAACATTCTTCTTTTACTAGAAGGTAAAGACTTAAATTGCCTTGTTGGATAACCTGTCTGCAGTTTGTAATGACTATTTTCATCCACTTACATAATTACATTGTTATCTAGAGTTTAATAGAACAATGCAGCATTTAATTAAAACTGTGTAGAACAATTACTGTTTTGATTAAACCTGGGTTTGGACTCAGCCAATTTGTTGACATGAGCTCAGCATGTCTGGCTTTCTACTAAAAACTTTCATTAGGGTCACATCTGCTTCCCTCAACTCCTTCATCAAAAATGACCTTGTTGTTTACTCTCTTTTATGACCATAAAATCTCTCCCTAAGTGAAAGAGCCCTTCAAATGCTGTTTATATACCTGTCCTTTGGTTCCTGAATATTTTCAAACTGGGAAGTATTCAGATCACTTCAAAACAGTATACAGCTCAGTCCAGGGACAGAAGTCACTGTCACTACTGATGTTATCTACCACTCCTGTGTCTTGTGTCTGGCAAAATGAAATTTTAAAGGATTAATAATAAACTTTCAATTTTAGCCTACCTTTTTGTAAGAGCCTCAAGACATAAAGAACTATGGGACCAAAATACCTACTGTTATATCACATAAATCTCTTTTGTTACCCTTTAAAGGTTAGAAATTGCATAAAATGTAATATAAGCATCACTGGTGTATTAATAAATCCTAGAATGTGCATGGTGGTAAACCTATGCAGTCATTCACCTCAGATTATATACATATGCGATCCAAGCTCTCCAGAAAGAGAAATTTAAAAAATCTAAAAAACAAATAAAATAAAATATTTTTAAAAAATCCTAGCTATGAGAGAGAGAGAGAGAGAGAGAGAAAGAGAGAGAGAGAAAGAAAGAACGGAAGGAAGGAAGGAAGGAAGGAAGGAAGGAAGGAAGGAAGGAAGGAAGGAAGGAAGGCAGGAAGGAAGGAAGGAAGGAAGGAAGGAAGGAAGGAAGGAAGGAAGGAAGGAAGGAAGGAAGGAAGAAAAAGAAGGGGAAAAATCATAACCTTTAAACCAATTTTCAGTGAGGACACATTTAGAAGGGAAACATTTCAAATGTGTTTAATATATCTGAAGATGGCTGATCATACTCTTTGGGACTAGATTTTTTCTGTGAGGGATTCTCAAAATCCTTTTGTGCATAATACGGGGTTTATTAGAGCTGGAATAGTGTAGCTGTTTGTCCCTGAAAGGACACTTATCTTAAAAGGACTATTTGGAAAAAAAAATATATATATATATTTATATATATATGTGTATATATATATATATTTTCACAACAGAATAAAAGCAGTAAAGTTCCTTTACTTAAACTCCTATTTATATTTAATAGAAATCTCTCACAAGAAATTTATTTTATTAAGTGCATTATTTACTACGTCTTAACAAGCTAAATCTCATCATTGCTGCTACACATTTTCTTAAGTGGAAACCAACTAAATTAGAAGAAAAGCAAACAGAAATGGCTTTGGCAAGGTCAGGGTATATGTTGGAATACAAACAGGAATGCAGAATAGGATGTCTTAAGGATGTCTTTTACTTGGGAGTGTTGGGGACCATTGCATACATGTGGACTGGATATCTTGAGTGCTGTATCAGAAACTGCTTAGTGAAAAGGAACATACCGATTTGTATTATTTGATAGATTCTAATAAAGTCACATGAATACAAATTTGAGCAGGGCTTAAAAGTGATATGGAAATCTGCTTTTTCATCAAATATTTCAACATGACAAGGAATTTTGCACATTCAATATTGTTCGTGTAGCCACAGAGTTCCAATAACTCAATTCTGTGGTGTATTAAAGCATTATTCAGTTATAAAGGATGTGAAATATATAAACATCAATTACTCTAAAGCAATTATTTTGTACTGTACAGTATTGAAATTTAAACAACCGAACAGTTTACTAAGTTTCTATTTATTTGTTTTATGAACCAAACTTTGGAGAGAAATAATATATATTATATTTTATGTAATGAAGCTTGCTCCTGACCTTCAACCAAAGAGATCTTCACAAGCTTATAGCTACACAAATATTAAAGGAATACACCATTCTATCATTTGAAGTGCCACAGGAGAAAGAATGATGAAACATTTCTGCTGATGCGTGACTTAGAATTCTAATTTCATTCATAAAGCCTGGTTAACTGTACATAGACATCATTGTGACAATTTTTAACTGGATAAGAAAATTTGAGGAAACAGATTTATTTCTTATTTTACTGAAATAATGTTTGTGAGCTGCATTTCCACCGAACAGATGGTGCACACTGAAAAATAATTTTGTACAAAATGGTGGAGTTGTTTAGCCTTGACAATTTAAAATGAATATGCACATGTGTTTTAATTTTCATATACTGACCAAGATCATTGATTTGAAAACTGGCAACACTGAGATGAAATGCATAGGAAATCATAGATCTGCTCCTATTCTCAGTTGTGTTGCATTTAAAATAGTAATACCATCCTTTTTATTTAATATGTACTTAAGCTTAGTTGTTTTTGGCAGCTGCTGCTGGAGGTAGCTAAATTGTTTCTGTCACATTGGATGTAAACTCCATAGCTGTTTCCCCTACCAGCTGTAATGTATCTCCTGCATACTTTATTGTCTGACATTGCCTTGCCTCTCTTGGAGGCCTCAGTTGCTGACTTCAGCGGGCCCTTAGTTCGACAAGATCACCCATACTGGCAGATGCCTCCTTTTATGTATCCCAATCCCACCTTTTGGACATGATGAAAAATTAATAACAATAACAACAACAACAAAAAACAGCACACTTTTTCATGAAGAAACAATATCTTCTGAAATCAGTAAACCCAAATTTTAACATGGGCTTCTCAATATTTCTTAATGTCACAGAATAATTGGATTTGAGTGGAGTGGAGCTTTGGAATGATTCCAGTCCAACCTCCCTGCTAAAAGAAGTATATAGTAAATTCACATTAGGTTATTTACAGTTTTGTCCCTTTAAGTCCTAAAAGTCTTCATGGAGATTTCCTATACTCTTTGTGCAACCTTCTCCAATGCTTAGTTATCCTCTTGGTGACGTATTTTTCCATATATCAAGTCAGAACTTTCCCCTATTTCAATGCATGACAATTCTCATTCTTCTATTGTACATGTGAGTAAAGAGGCTAGCTCTATCACCTCATGATACCTTGCTTTCAATGGAACATAAGAGCATTGTTTTGAGAGGAGAACATTGCTACTTTTAATGCCTTGCACGTTTCTCTGAGACATGACCCTAAGAACGAACCTAGGAAAGAGCTTAGGAACTCTATAGTGATACTTGGAATGTTCCTCATTCCTCCAATTTATGGCCCAAGAATTTCCTAAAACACGAGTTATACGTGTATTTTTGCATGAAATGATCTGCACTGATATGCGTTTATGATATGTTTCTTGCTTCAAGAAGCAATACAGCTCAGTTCTAGTGTGTGTGAAGAATCAACTCCTTTTGTTTTCAACCTGCCGTCTAGTAGTTTCATTTTATGACCTTTTAAGAACTAGAAACTCTGAGAGGCACTGAATAATTTTTTTTCCCATTTCTTGCCTTTTATCAAATTGTATTGTATACATCCAAAATTGTACCTATGAAAACATTGAAGAGGACTTGCCCTAAAATGAAGCCTTGAGGGACCCCCACTAGTGACCATCCACCAGTCAGATGTGACCCCATGTACCACAACCCTTCGAACACTGACCATCAGCCAATTGCTCACCCATCGTATGATGTTTTTGTTTAGGTGTATACTGGACATTTTGTTCAGTAGGATCCTATGGGAAACCTGAAGTCTTACTTTTTTATTGTCTCCCACAGACATGGCCAGCTTCAGCTCTAGTTGGGCTTTAACCACACAAATTTTCTCCCTACAAACACGAACAGCATCCCTGTATTCCTTCCTTATCGCCTGATCCTCCTTCCAGCAGCTGTACACTTTCTTTTTTCTGCCTAAGCTCCAGTAGAAGATCCCTGGTCAGCCAGGCCAGCTTTCTGCCCTGCGTGCCTGACTTCCAATATTTTGGAATTGCCTGATCTTGTGCTTTTAGGAGGCAGTGCTTAAAGATTGACCAGCACTGATGGACGCCAATGCCTTCAAAAGCAGTTTCCCAGGGGACCTTGCTGACTAGTTCCCTGAGCAGCCTGAAGTCTGCTTTCCCCATATCCAGGGCTGAAGTTTTGGTGGCAGTTTTCCTTCTGTCGCCATAAATTCTAAACTCAACCACTTCATGTGGTCACTATGACCGAGACGGCCGCCAATTGCCACGTCTCCCACAAGACCCTCCCTATTCTCCAACAACAGATCTAGGAGGGCACCTTTCCTAGTTGGCTCCCTTAGCAACTGCACCAAGAAGTTGTCATCTAGGTGCTTCACAAACCTCCTGGACATGCTTGTGTCAGCTGTGTGGTGATCCCAGTTGACATCTGGCAAGTTGAAATCCTCCATAAGGACAAAGTGAGTTGATCTCGAGGCCTCTCATAGTTCTACAAAGAATAATTCATCAGCGTTGTTGTCCTGGCCGGGTGGTCTATAATAGACTCCCACTACAATATCCCCTTTATTTGTTCATCCCTTAATCCTCACCCAGAGGCTCCCAGCTTTGCCATCACCAGCATGAAGTTCCACACAGTCCAGCCCATGCTTCACATACATTGCCACCCTGCCACCTCACCTAACTTGTCTGTCCCTCCCGAAGAGCCTATAACCATCTATTGCAACACACCAGCCAGAGGACTCATCCCACCAGGTTTCACTTATGCTGATGATGTTGTAGCTGTGGGACTGGGCCAAGACTTCTAGCTCATCCATTTTATTCCTCATACTGCGTGTGTTTGTGTAGAAGCAATTCAAATGCGCCTCCCTACACGCAGCACCTTGTGGAGCCGACCAAAGGACCTCATTAGCACACAGTCCCTCTGATTCTAGCACAACATTCCTTAGCTCATCACTGGCATGCCTGGTTTTATCCCCTTTCCCCTTCAACTCTAGTTTAAAGCCCTATCTATCAGCCCTGCCAACTCCTGAGCAAAAATTCTTACCCCTCTCTGAGAGAGGATGCATCCCATCTGGTGCCAGCAGGCCTGGTGTCACGTAGACCTTCCCATGATTGAAGAACCCAACATTTTGCTGGTTGCACTAGTCCCGAATCCACGTGTTAATGTGACAAGCCTGCTTGTCAGCATCAATCACCCCTATCAGAAGGACAGAGGCAAACACAACCTGTACCCCTGATCCTTTAAGTAGTTGTCCCAAAGCCCTAAAGTCCCTTTTGGTCGCTCTTGTACTTCTTGTTGCTACTTCATCATTACTAGCCTGAAAGACCAGTAGCAGGTAGTAGTCGGTGGGTCATACCAGGTGGTTGACTTTCTTAGTGAAGTCTCTCACCTGAGCCCTTGGGAGGCAATAGACTTCCCTGTGGGTTGGGTCCGGTCAGCATATTTGTCCCTCTGTCCGTTTCAAAAGGGAGTCCCCCATGACAATAAACCTTCTTTCTTTTTTGACAGATGATATAGTAATGCGGGGGGTAGTTTGCCTTACTTTAGGCACCCTCTCCAACTGGGATGGGTTTTCATCTACTTCATTGTTCTGACTGTCATGTTCTAGACCCTCATACCTGTTATATAAAGGTAGATGGGAAGGTGAGGTGGGCAGGGACAGGGCTCGCCTACCATCCTGAACAGGAACCTGCCTCCATTCCCCCCCTTGGCCTAGATCTCCTCCTGCGTGTCTGGTGATAAATAAATAAATAAAAGCTCAGATTGTTTTTAAGCTTTTGAGAAAATTGACTTTACAATTTTAACCAGAAAGATCTCTTTCAGTACTAACAGAGGTCTAAAGCTATGAGCATCTCTTTGTCACCCTAAAAGAAAGAAGTCTTCTACATTTGCAATTAGAATTCAGACACTGTTCTAATAGATAGGAATTTATCCATATTAACTGAGATTAACTGAGATAATCAAATAAACAAAGATTAATCTGCAAAACAAAGTGGATTTTTGTTGTTGTTGTTTTTCCCCAGTTTACAAGTGTGATTTTTATCATTAATATTGACACTGTATAAGTAGATCACCCTTTTAATGAAAGGCTGAAAATGTGGTTAATTTGTAAAAATAATGAGGCTTGAGTGATCTGAGGCCTCTCTTCAGTTCTCTATATTAAGTATCTGAGTAACAAAAAAGTCTTTTTCATTTAGCTAATGTATTAAACAGATTGTATTTTATGTTCACATTCCTACATCCAGGTAACATCCTGGTACTTAAAATTATAATTTTTCTTAAGTGCAGTGATTTTTAAAGGCAGCTGAGCAGTCAAAATTGAGAGTAAATTATGAGTTCTTGAGATAACTGAGCTACACAGGACCTACATAATTTCCTAAATTCATCACCGCATTTCTCTCTGAAATGGATTCTTAGATTAAGATTTTTGTCCACAAGTGTCAGGCACTTTTCCTATACTGCAGGCCTATACAAGGTGCAAGAATAGGTAGGCACATAGTTTGAGAGACAAGATTTTTGCTTAGCATTTGGTTTTGTTTTTTAGGAGTGATCAGTAGTATCATGTAAATATTTGTGAATACAATAGGAATATTATGAAACTAATATAATTTTGTCTGACATTATGGTTAGGGAAAAAGTATTAGACAACTTGTCAGAGTCCATCTTTTTCACAATTTTGATGTCATAAATATCATCCTTTCATAGAAATATAGAACCATAGAATCATTAAGGTTGGAAGAGACCTTCAAGATCATCTTGTTCAACCATCACCCTACTACCAATATCACCCACTAAACAGTGTCCCAAGGTGCCAAGTCCAACCTTTCCCTGAACACCCTCAGGGATGGTGACACCACCACTTACATGAGCAACCTGTTCCAATGCCTGACTACTCTTTCTGAGAAGAAATATCTCCTAATTTCCAACCTAAACCTCCTCTGGCGCAACTTGAGGCCATTCCATCTAGTCCTATCACTGGTTATCTGTGAGAAGAGGCTGACCTCCAGCTCTCCACAATTTCCTTTCAGGTAGCTGTAGAGAGCGATAAGGTCTCCTCCAAGCCTCCTTTTCTTCAGGCTAAACAACCCCAGTTCCCTTAGCTGCTCTTCACAGCACTTGTGTTCCTGGTCCTTCACTAGCTTTGTAGCCCTTATCTGGACATGCTCCAGGGCCTCGATGTCCTTCTTGTAGTGAGGGGCTCAAAACTAAACACAGTACTGTAAGTGCAGCCTCACCAGAGCAGAGTACAGACGATCACCTCCCTGGTTCTGATGGCTATACTATTTCTGATACAAGTCAGGATGTCCTTGGACTTCTTAGCTACCTGTGCACACTGCCACCTCATGTTCAGGTAAGCATCAATCAACACCCCCATATCCTTTTCCTCTACATAGCTTTAGAGCCACTCTACCCCAAGCCTATAGCACTGCATAGGGTTGTTGTGGCCAAAGTGCAGGACCTGGCACTTAGCCATGTTGAACCTCATTCCATTGGCCTCTCTGCCCATTGATCCAAACTGTCCAGGTCCCTCTGCAGGATCTTCCTACCCTCTGGCAGATTGACACTTCCCCCAACCTTGTGTCATCTGCAAACTTACTGAGGGTGCACTAAATTCCCTCATCCAAATTATCAGTAAAGATATTAAAGACGATGGACCCCAGCACTGACTGTTCACAAGCTGGATTTCACTCCATTCACTATCACTCTCTGGGCCCGGCCATCCAGCCAGTTTTTAACCCAGCAGAGCGTGCACCTGTCCAAGCCATGGGCTGCCGGGAGAATACAGTGGGAAACCATGTCAAAGGCCTTGCTGAAGTCTAGGTGGACTATGTTAGCAGGCTTCTCTCATCCACCAGGCAGGTCACCTGGTCATAGAAGGAGATGAGGCTGGTCAGGCAGGACTTATTTCAGGAGGAACGAGTATGGGAAAACAGAGCCCTAAGGTGGTAAGAGGGACAGGATGCATGTGAACAGGATGCTGGTCCATATGAATGTCCAGCTGAGCTCTCCCTCAGCCACCACTGTCTATGTTGTTTTCTTACTGGGCTTTCCCAAGACTTTTTCCTGGATAAGGGGGTTCTATGCTGTGAGCACAGAGGTCTCCATAGCAGCAACTGGAGGGTCATGTGGCAGCAGGTCACTAGGACCCATATGTTCATGGTGCCAGCAAAGGAGGTGGTGAGCATTTGCAGGTCAGGGTGCAATCACAAGGAGTTTCAAGCTGAAGTGGTCCACAGACAGGTGGAATGGCCTGGGGACCAGGGTTATGTAAGGAAACTGCCAGCAACACCATGGGGTATGGGAATTGACTGAGAGTGTGCGTGTGTGCGTGTGTGTGTGTGCATGCATGTCTGCACCAGCAGCTGGTGTGGGGCCATGGCCCCAGGGGCTTGTATGTCCATGTGCCAGCAACTGGAGAGACTGGGATCTGGGGGCAGCTGCTGAGTAAACTGAGTGTCTGAGCCAAGATCTATGTCTGTGTATTTATAGATCAAGAAATGAACCTTCAGCCTGGTGAAACAAAAGGAAATCAGGATGAGGCCATTGGCACTGTCTGTGTGAGTTCTGTGCTTTTTGTCTGTCGTATGTATGTGGCTAAATGTGTATAAGTACATATGTATTGTATATGTGTGCTTGTGCATATTGGGCACACAAGTTCATCCACACTACTGAATTACCACATTGGAAACCGCTAACAATATACAGCTCACCTTCTGCCTTTGAAAAATTATCCTGTCTGTGCTGCTTGATTTGATCAGAGTTTAATCCCAGCAATAAACAGAATTAAAAAGGCAGGAGCAAGTCCAGCTTTGCAAAAATTTTGGCAACTGCATTTGTCTATAGTTTACAAACACTGTTGCAATGTTCAGAATAGTTACTTCTGATGTGCAAATTTGGCTTCAGATAAACTATCACTGTTTAGTTGGAAAGGCTTTATCTATATGAAAGGAAAAGTAATATTTGATAATTTTTCTGACTTTCAGAAAACTTAAATGGAGGAGATAGAAAATGGTTGTAGGAGGTAATTGATGTTTCATTCACTTTGCATGCTGATTTGTGTAATCAGATGTGTCATTGGTCTGTGTGGTTACCCTGAAATTTATTCACAATATTCTAATGAAGAGCCCCAAATGAGTCACTTTACTTTAATTTTTTGTTTGTATGTTTATAATAGACTCAAAACTTGTCTCAGTCATAGAGCAGGACACCCCTTTATGTTTAAGCAGATTAGTCTGGGATGATCTACCCCTATGCAGCACATAAGTGTTCCAGGGACCAGCTGTGCTTCTGGAAGCATTAGATCATTCATAGTAGGAAACATAGGTAATACACTTCTATCAAAGTAATTTTGCCAGTAGAAATCCCATTCTAAAAGATACTTTAGCTACTAGTGAGAAAGGTACCTGAGGATGAAAGCAACTTATATATTTTACAAGCATGGACCTGGAACAAATTCTGGGTTGTCAAAATAACAGAGTTGCTGAAAAGCAATATAATCCTCACTTGCAGTCCTGGTGACAATTTAATTTGAATTTTTATACATTAATATCATCTCAACCAAATTCCATGGGTGCCTACAGAATAATTAATGTCATACAAATGATGTCACATAATGCTTGGGAAACATGTCACTTAGAAATAGACTCCTTGTATGAGGTTGCTATTCGTAAGTAGAATTCATCAGACATGCATTTAAATAGTCAGTAACTATCTTAATGAAAAGTAAAAACAGCTATAATGTATTTAAACTACTGCATAAATATTAGCACTAGTCAGCATCAGGAGGAAGTATGGGGACCAAAACTCAGGTTATCTAATAAAAAGTAGCAATCTAGGAATCCATTATTACAGTTATCCAGATGTAAATAAACCTCTTTTGTACATTATAGTAGAATCTGTAGTTGCAGTAATTTAGAATTGTATACCATTGAAGACTACGTTTCCATCTCCCTGACTTTCTCTTTCAAGCAGTGATGCATCTACTATGGAAACAGCAATAGTGTTTTGCTCTTCCATTCACTGTCAGCAATCCAAATGCAGATGCTTCTAGCAGATTACACAGTTCTTTCACTTTCTCCTCCTCAGGCTAATGTTTCTATCTTAAAGCTCAGAAAACAAGCCTTGCATTGAATTGCATAGTTAAGTCATACACCAAGGTAGCTAAAATTATGGTGCTGTCTTTCAGCTCATTACATGTTAAATTACAGAGGCTTATGGTTGTGGACTTCATGCTGTCATTTGACAACAAAAGAGACTCTGGTTGCAGTCCAGGTTAGATAAGAGCTAGACAGTTGGTACGTTAATCAAGCGAACAATTTAACATCACTGAGTGCTAGCCTCAGATGGTCTAAATTGGCTTAGTGGAGCTGTGCTGCCTTACTCTGAGGCCATGGCCCCGTTTCTTTTTTTTTTTTTTTTTTTTTAAATCTGGTTTGTTAGCTGAGACAGCCAATGGGTTAAGTTACACAGAGAGAATATTTTACTGTAGTGACAGATATTTGCAGTTGACTTCAACTGATGACACAATTATTACTTTATTCTCAAATGACAATATTCCTGTGCTTGGTTAGTCCAATTTGTCTTGGAATATTACATTATTATAGGTTTCTGGGATAGGCACAAAATACTTTTGGCTACTGAGCGTCCTGATGCTAGAACCTAAAAGTACAGAACTGTGAACTCATTCCTATCTGCCTCTCTTGATATCTTCATTCAGTTATTTGCAATTGATTGCAAAAATCTAGGCTCTCTACAGTCCAAGTTTCTATAACTATAAACTAGTAGATTCTCACCCCATTTCCTAATAATAATTCTGTCTGAAGCCAGTGCCTTTAAATCTGAAGAAACATCGACAGGGTGAATATAGAGAATATCAGGTTGGCTCTTCATGAGCCACTTCATGTCCACGCCCAGGCACCTGCTTGCTCTCTGCTGTCTGGGTGATTGGCTCAGACAATGATTCCTATAAGCATCAGTACACTTCTTGGACAAAGTCACAAAAATTTTCAGGACAGGGGATATATTGGTAGCATGGGTATAGGGAAATTTGATAGGTTGCAACTTTCAAACAGAGGAGAAAAAATGGTAAATTGACATGTGCCAATCAGGTGCAAGATTTACACCTTTGTTTCCTGCTAAAGGTTGAAACGGTCAGCTTACAAACCAGATTTTTGCACTTGCATTTACCATGTGAGAACTGAGTCCCTAAGCTCTCCTCCCAGGACATTCTCCAAAAGTCTGGAAACAGAGTGTTATATTTCTTTGTTATTATTCATTCTACAAATAAATAACATTATTATTATTATTATTATTATTATTATTATTATTATTATTATTATTTAATGAAACAAAGCCATAATGGATAAAAGTCTTCCATGACAGACATGTCTCATACTATTGTGGGTTAAACCCACAGCTCAACTCCATGAAGTTGGAAATAAATAAATAAATAAATAAATAAATTCAAGATATAAACTTGTTTAATAAGTGAATGAGAAGGGAAAGAACAGAGAAAGAAAACAAGACAAATGACTGACTCAAAGGCCACCCCCCACCACCTCCCATGTGAAGACTAATCCTCAGCCAGTTCATGAGCAAAAAACGGCCAATCTCTAAACCCCTTCTTCTCCCTTTCTATTGCCAAGCATGATATGGCATGGAGTATTTCTTTGGTCAGTTTGGGTCATCTGACTGCATGTGTTCCCTCCCTCCTCTTGCACAGCCCCATGTCTATTCACTGGAAGGCAGAGTGAGAAACAGAGGAAGCCTTGATGCTGCAAGCACTGCTCGGCAGCAGCTAAAACATCAGTGTACTATCAACATGGCTGTGGTCACAAATCTAAAACACAACACCATATGAACCGCTGTGAAGACAATTAATTCCATCCAAGCCAGACACAGTACAAAGAGTCATTTTAGACTGAGTATTTGCATCAAGTACAAAGCCTGATGGTTACTTTTAAAATGAAAGATTGTTGTGCCAGATGTCACTTTGGGGAAACAGGCTTTGTTTCTTCCTCCTGCCATCAGATAATGATATGGTAAAAGGCATGTGTTAAAATAAAGGAAGAGTCTGCATCTCTTTGCTTTGTAAATATTATTAACTGAGATTTTATTTCTCATGGATAAACTGTTGGCTTTAATGTAAATTAGAAAGAGTAATAGAAGTTCTATCAGTATGATTGAGAAGCAAAGGCAGTACTGCAAGCAAATACTATTACCTTCATATTTTCCAGATGAAAATGTTTCTCATGTGACTGAGAATGTGATGATCTGAGACTGGGGATGAGCTGTGGTAAAACTGAAAACAAAAGGGATTTAATTTTGTGGAACAGGAAAATTATGCTTAATAAATGGCAAAAACAATCCTTGAATATACATCTTAATGTAAAGAGAACCATGTCTTTGATTTTTCATCAGCTGATTGATTTTTCAATCGTGCAGTTTTCCAATGATGAGTTATTTCTGAAATATTATGTACAGAGTGTAGATGATAAGAAATATATAGGTTATAAGAAATTTTTAAGAAAGTATTTATTTACGATTTTTCAATGTCCTAGATGTCACCAAAATACAGATGTTCTATATGAACGGGTTACGTTAATGGCCAGCCTTAGGAAATGTATAACTTGGAAAACAGAAATAGAAAGAAAACCAACATGGCCGGCAGTACTAGAATCACAGTTATATGGAAATAAGCATGCCTCTTGGATTTTCTACTTTGTTTTATAAAACACAATTATTATCTGAATGGACTACTATATTTGTGACATATATGGAATAGATGGAATTGGACTATTAAATCACAAATCCTTGCATGTAATTTCCAATATAACAATTCTGAAACCTGAGTACAGGGTTAAGCAATGTATTGCTTTTATCAACTTGCCATGTCCAAATAAAAAAACACGTTTTAGCTATGAATGTATCTTCTCAGTAATAATAATAATAATAATAATAATAATAATAATAATAATAATAATAATAATAACAACAATAATAACAATAATAATAATAATAACAATAATCCATTTAGACATCTAATTTTTTACACAGTGAAGTGGAGATATACTATTCTTTCTTCTCCAGTAACAAGTCCCTACCATCTTTTACATTGCAAATATATGGCTAAAGAGCACACACACAAAGCCCTAAATCATGGTCCAGCTTCTGTTAATGTAGGAGGGTAAATTATGCTGTCTCCAGAGATTTGATTTTTAAATAAATTTTTATAAACTTTACTGGTTTCAAAATTTATTTGGAAATTCTCACATAAAGATTTTATTAATTTTGATGGTGGGCAAACAAAAAAAAATGCATTACATAACTTTAAATATTGAAGAGTGTTTTTTTTTTTTCTTTTTTTTTTTTTTTTTTTTGCATGATATGAACTAGAAAATAATAATTAAATCAATGTAACTACATTTCTAATACATTATTCAATCATATAAATGATGGCATGAAAAATAAGTTTTGCACACTAAACATTACTTGTAATTAAATCTCCTTAAGGATTAAGTATGTAACATCAGCTGAATGATCAGAGCATGTAGCAGTTACGTTACATTAAACAATTTTAAATACCTTTAAATGTCTGAAAGACTTTTAAATGTCTGAAAGACTTTCAGGCTTTCTTCTGAAAGTTCGTTTTCAGAAGAACTGCATCTTTTATCCATCTAATTCTATATACTAGGAGTTTTCACTGAATCCAGTAGTGATGATCTGATCATAGAACAGCAAGAGCAACTGAGTATTGATGTGATTTAATCATTCTTTTTTCGTAATCAGTCTGATCCAAATTCCGAAATTTCCTTAATTCATGTACAAAATGAATCAATTTATGTGTTCTCCTATAAACTAAATTGATTCTGAGATGTGAAAAATGATTGCTTCACAGGAATCTTAATGTGTATGTGGAAAGTTAACAGAAGCATTAAAGCAGAAAGTTAACAGAATGCACTTTCATCCTCTACTGTAGTTTGATTTGCTTATGTATTCATTAGCACAAAATGCTGGAAAAATAAGCAAAGTTATCTAAATATGGAGAAGATTTGACATATTTTTCCTGACACATGAATTAAGCTATATATCATAAATGAGTATTTTTACTGACAAGAACAATGAATTAAGAGGATATCCACTTATATTTTTCATTAATTAAATAACACTGAAGTATGAGGTGTCTGTCCACCTGTATTAATGTACTCAGCATGAAAATTAATAATCATTATTGATTAAATATGTATATGTTTAATCATCATTATATTTTTCTTGATTATTTATATGAAGGAAACATAGTAATATGTTGGATTTTGTACTGGAGACATAAAAGATTTTGATCAGACAAAAAATCAAGCATATTAAAGTGAATTAAAAGTTATTTATGTTTGCTCAGTCAGTCACATAGCTTTAAATAATATTCATTTTTCCTGGCCCTTTCTGTTCATATTCTGTTAACATCTTCCCTCATAAAAACAGAATGCCCAAAATTGGAGTCACTCTTTAAGAGGAAAAAATCCCTAAATATCCTCAACCTTTGTTATAATCAGTGGGAGTTTCAGACACAAGGTTTTGGTCCAACAATTTAAAAGATATGGAGGAAGGTTGACATCTATTTGCAGTGGTTATTACACAGTGGTGTCACAGACAGCCTTGAAAGGAGGTAACAGAAACACCATCTTAGTCAGATGCAGTTTGTCAGAGGAACCCAGTCATACAGCAGCTGTTCAACTTGTGATTGAGAGAGAGAAGGTCTTCACTATCTTAGTTTTCACGCCCTTTCTATTTCTTGATAATTGAGGAATTTTCTGATCCTTCATGTAAGCAGTTGAATTGTCTTGGATTAACAGAGAGCAGAAGTAATTTCTGAGGACCCAATGGGAAACACTGGTTGTCAAATGCCGTATTCAGATAGACTGATGGACTGCATCAACTCCCAGTGATGAACAGCTGTCACTTTATTTAAGTGGCTGCAATCAAGTCTTCTTGCTACTCATGCCAGTTGGGCATAAGATGGAATGTTGCCAGAAGTACAATCATTATGTATCCTGAGAGCTGAGTGAAAAGAAAAATTTTTAGATATGAAAGGAATAGAAAGTGTGGAAGGAAATTAATACTCATTAGCTTTGCAAATGAAAAGAGAGAAAGAGAGAGAAGAAGAAAAGAACAAAGGAAGGAAGGAAGGAAGGAAGGAAGGAAGGAAGGAAGGAAGGAAGGAAGGAAGGAAGGAAGGAAGGAAGGAAGGAAGGAAGGAAGGAAGGAAGGAAGGAAGGAAGGAAGGAAGGAAGGAAGGAAGGAAGGAAGGAAAGAAGGAAGGAGGGAAGGAAGGAAGGAGGGAAGGAAGGATATGACACAAAGCAGTAGAACTAAGGCAATATAACTTGTAGGTTACAATGGCCCTGTTTTTATAAACACTTTCTCAAAAAATGTACAGTTTGCACCATTCTCTTCAAACACTTGCAGGTAATGTATTACCCTCTCTCTCTCTCTTTCAAGACTATTTCTACAGATAAGATTTAATTTTGCAGTTATTTTATAGCCAATATCTGACAACACAGTTCTTAGAGTTTGTCTTACTTTCACTGACAACATGATGTTATACAAAGCATAACACGCTGAGGTGTACAGGGAAATGGAAGGAAGATGAAACTTCACAAGGTCTCATTTCAGCCAGGCTCCCTATGCCTGAAATAAAAAATGACTCTATTTACAGAAAGTGTCATAGAATGGAAAACTTTGATTGAGTGTACTTTGTTGTGCTTCTTGGATACTTTTCCTTTCTGTGGACTTAAAGTTTGTGCTTGGTTGAGTTTCAGATAATATTCATGCACAACAGACATATTCCTTAGGTCATGTGGAGACTTTGTAGATTTTCTTTAGCTGACTATATATGTGTATGTGTGCATAAACATATTACTGACCTTTAGCAGCTTGAATAAATATTTGAAAATATGCCCTGTGCATAGTGCATGTAGTGATAGTTGCCTAAGTATTTAGACAGCCTTTGACAATGAGAAAAATGAGAACAGGTTATAGTGAGGCAAGAAATTATTTTTTCCCATGCCTGCTACCTGGACCTGCCCCTGGTAGTCCTGCACCTGTCCCTAAGGGAAGCAGAGCATACTAGAAAAGGACTGGCAAGCTGATATTCGGTATAACATATCAAAACCATTGTTTAGGCATGTTCCCTTATTTCAGAACTACTGTTACAGGTTTTCTAAGGATACAAGTAAACAACAGTGTATCAGATGACTTTGTTTCACAAATATGATTTTTTTTTTCCCCAGCATGATTCTAACCCAAAGCAAATTTCATGCATTGATCTTTCTCTTATCAGAGATTAAGATTTTCAGTCTGGAACATTTCCAGAAGATCTGTACTCTACATGTATGATCTGCTTTCAAAGTGAAAGCAGCCCTTTTGGCAGAGATATGTACCCCCTTCAACAGTAGTATTTTCTGCTTTGGAAAGTAAACCAGCAATGGTTATATTCTTATAAATTCATATCTATTTATTTAACAGCAGTTATTATACCAAACAAATTTGTAGAAAGAGTATCCAGGTTCCTGGTAAACTGGAAAAATATAGGCTATTTGGACTACATGTATATATACATAACTCCATAATGTATGTACAAATTCTTCCTGTGTACTATTAAATTCCATAATATGGTGTCTCTTGTGCCAAGGTATGTTGAGAATATTATGAAAGTGAAAGAATTCTGATATTCTTCTCATATTTAGTCCAAGTTCTACTCTTTTATAAAGTGCATACACATAATAAACTTCCCTATTGTACCTGTCTTTAGATAGGCTTTATGGCAACCATTCTCTTTGTTATCAAATTAAAAATAAAAGAATACAGAATCTGGTCTTTATATTTTCACTAGAATTTGCTAAGACAACCATTATCAATTATTTCATTACATTGGAGACAAGAATGAACTTTCTTTGAATATGTCATAATTACAGACTAACAAGAGCATCTTCTGTATTCATTAAGTAAATCTCACTTCCCGGACAGTAAGAATTTAAAAAACAGTATGGAAGTTAAATATACAACCATAGGAGACCTTATTGCTCTCTACAGCTACATGAAAGGAAGTTGTGGGGAGCTAGGGGTCGGCCTCTTCTCAGAGATAAGTAGCAATAGGACTAGAGGGAATGGCCTCAAGTTTCACCAGGAGAGGATTAGGTAGGATTTATTTTTTTCTCCAAAAGAGTAGATAAATATTGGAACAGGTTGCCCAGGGATGTGGTGGAGTCATCATCCCTGAGGGTGTTTAAGGACATGGCTTAGGCACATTGTCGAGTGGATGATATTGGTGGTAGGGGTATAGTTAGACAAGATGATCTTGGAGGTCTTTTCCAACCTTAATGATTCTATGATTCTATGATTTGGTCTTGAAAATCTTTTATGTGTTCTAGCACGTGCATAATAAAAGTAATATCATTAATGAACCATTATGCTTTTCACTTCCTTCCTTCCTTCCTTCCTTCCTTCCTTCCTTCCTTCCTTCCTTCCTTCCTTCCTTCCTTCCTTCCTTCCTTCCTTCCTTCCTACATTTCTTTTTTTTTTTTTTTCCTTCATTTCTTTCTTGCTGGAAACATCTGCCTGTCACATTAATTAAGATATAACCAGTCAGCATTCTGATAATTAAAGATGCAAACAATCATTTAAGTGAGTATTATTGGTTGCATTACTTCTTGTTCAAATAATTAATGGATATCATATCATAAATAATATATATTTTAATTACTGAGGGATATTTTGGAATCCTGTCAGTATCCTGTTTCAACATTCAATGTCACAACAGTCACACTCTGTAATGAGTTTAACTTGTTCATGATATAATGTGAAAAGAAATAGAGATTATGTTTCAGTACCTGGGAGAGGACCAAATGCAAAGGGACAGTTTAGGGTTCCATTCTTGATAAATTCTGGTTTACTCTTCTGCCATAAAACTCATCCAGCAGTATGAACAAAGGGACAGATGAACTGTTCAGAACTTCCTTCCTTTATGTTCACAGAAAACATTTTTCACATCTTTCTGCCAATAGGATCCCAGCAGAGATACTGAAGCACAAGGTAATTCCTTCTTATGTCAGAAAGTAATAAGAGAGAACTATGACAATCTAATCTGTTATAAAACATATATCAATGACTTTCAAGCACAGATACCACTTAGAGTGTCTGATGCACTGTTTATTTCCAAAAAGGTACACAGTATGACTTATAGGTGTGGAGATAAAAATAAGCTATTTTCCATTAGCTATTTAAAAACAATTTAAACTAATTGGAAGCTTTTAAATAAGCAGAAGTTTATTTGTACTTAAATATACATATATACATAGTGATATAATTTAACAAAATGAACACTTAGTGAAAATGTGTTCATTTGAATAAGACATTCATTAGCATATTTTTTTCCTTTTTCTTTTATTCTTTTATTTTTTAAGAGTGTGATGCAATTTTTGGTGAAAGCAAGAGACAGGGAAGCTGATGACTTGGACCATGAAAGACAGAGGTAAAGGAGAAAAAAGGTATAATAAAGGTATGAAAGACAAGGTAAAGGAGAGAGATGTGGGTCATTTATTTATTTTTTGAGAGTCCTCTGGGCTAAGGTAGAATGGCAGAGGAAGCCAACCTTCCCACTTCCACGTCAACTTCAAAGAATCAGTTTGCCTCTGCACTACTGTTTCAGTAATTTTATTGTTATGTAAATGTTTTGCCATATATCATTTAGTATTAGCTATAACAATGATTAGTTCAAACATTCTCATGGAGACATAAAGAGGAGCAAACACACATTTTCAGAAAAAAATCTGCCTAACAAATTTGCACTTAGTAGACTTACTAAATTTAACCAGCAAAATACCCCAGATTTAGGCCTTTTATTTTTCCTAATTGTCAGTTAATATAAAATGAATGCCTGAATTTAAACTCAAGCATAATAGTACACTCATTTGTCAAGCTACTTCTAATAACTGTGGACAGTCACCAGATTCATATTAATTAAATCAAAATTAACCTAAATTCAGATTGTCACCAGAGATCAGAAATTGGTTTAAAAGGATTTTTTTTTTCTTATTGTAATTACTTTACTGTCAAAAGAAGAATAATTTATGTTGCTAAAAAGCATATAATTAGAAATGAACTGAGAACTGATTTAGAGAAATTAGAAACTGAAGTTATTGTAACAGTGTTGTCTAAGAGGCAGCGGAACAGACTAGATGATGAATATTGGGTTTACCATGTAATTTCTCCTATACTTAAAACTATATAATATATAGTGTAGTACATGCTTTTTCTGAAATGTTCAGTGACTTATTTGAAAGATTTGGATCAATCTTTGGCTACATTATGGCTACATCTACATGAGCAACCTGTGCAGTTGTAGAGGAAAGAACCAGGACTTCATGAAATCTTTTATGCTTCTGGGACGGTTTGTCCCCACTACTTGTATACTGGAAACAAAATTTGTTCTAGGCGTTTTACCTGGGTTTTTATCCTGTGTCTGTACAGAGGGGACATGAAATAAACATTTGTGCAGCCATCACAGCTTGTCTTGTCATCACTAACAGAGAACTACACCTGTAGAACCAAGCTGATATAAGACCTCTGAGGATATGCACTTTGCTATGGAACAAAAGTCCTTGAGTTCACTTTGCAAGTCAGTTGGTCAAAATAGTGCCTGGTCTGTGACTTCAAGCTTGGTTCTCTTGCAGAGGTACTGTACTTCAGTGCATACAACATGACTCCAAATCCATATTGAAATAATAACTCTTGCCATGCAGTAAAGTAGATGAATGCTTTGTCTCCTGTTTAGCCTCAATATCTGATTTTCCCTGAGGAAGAAAAGAATAATGAGTGGTGGATGTTTGGCTCCCAGCCCAAGATGGAATCAACAGGCAGCTGAATTATGTACCTTGCAACAGCAACTGGGAATCACAGAATCACAGAACTGTAGGGGTTGGAAGGGACCTAGAAAGATCATCGGGTCCAACCCCCCTGCCGAAGCAGGTTCCTCAGAGCAGGCTGCCCAGGTATGCGTCCAAACAGGCCTTGAATATCTCCAGAGAAGGAGATTCCACAGCCTCCCTAGGCAGCCTGTTCCAATGCTCTGTCACCCTCACAGTGAAGAAGTTCTTTTGCATGTCAGTGCAGAACTTTCGGGACCCATGGATTTGTGTGTGTTGAGCCCACTCAGACCACTCCCACGTCCACCAGGGGGGAGCCCTCCATTTCCCAGACCCTTTGACCTATTGCCAAGGGCGAGGAGTCCTGGGGGAGTGTCCTTGGAACAAAGACTGAAGCAAAGAAAGCATTCAGTATCTCTGCCTTCTCAGCGTCTCCCGTGACCAGGATACCCCCCTCATTCAGCAAGGGACCCACATTATCCCTAGTCTTCCTCTTGCTGTTTACATACTTGAAAAAACCCTTCTTATTATCCTTTATCTCTTTCACAAGCCTCATCTCTAGGCGGGCTTTAGCCTTCCTCATTGCATCCCTGCAGGCCCTGACAACACATCTATACTCCTCCCAAGAGGACAGGCCCTTTTTCCACATTTCATAGACCATCCTCTTCCTTTTGATCTTATTGATGAGCTCCTTGCTCATTGATGCGGGTTTCCTGCCCCTCTTCCCCGATTTCCTATTCCTGGGGATGCACCGATCCTGAGCATGGAAGAAGTGCTGCTTAAATGTAGCCCAGCTCTCACAAGCACCCTTGCCTTCTAGCAACCTGTCCCATGAGATACTCCCAAGCAGGTCCTGGAAGAGGTCAAAGTTGGTTCTTCAACAGTCCAGGGTAGCAATCCTGCTTTTAGCCTTACTTCCTTTGCCTAGTTCCATCTGGAACTCCACCATCTCATGGTCACTGCATCCCAAGCTGCCCCCAACCTTCACATCCCTAACAAGGCCATCCCTGTTGGTAAGAACGAGGTCCAGGAGCACCCCCCGCCTCATTGGCTCCTCCACCACCTGCAGCAGAAAATTGTCCTCAACGCATTGTAGGAACTGTTTGGACTGCTTGTGCCTGGCCAAGTTGCTTACCCAGCAGATGTCTGGGTAATTGAAATCCCCCATGAGGACCAGCACTCATGATCGTGAGGCTGCTAGCAGCTGCTCGTAGAAGGCCTCATCGACTTCCTCCTCCTGATCTGGAGACCTGTAGTAGACCCCCACCACCGTGTCTCCCATACCAGCCCACCCCTTAATTCTTACCCACAAGCTCTCCACTTGTCCTTCACCCTCCTCCAGCTGGAGCTGGGTACACTCTAATTGCTCCCTCACATAAAGGGCAATCCCACGCCCTCGCCTCCCCTGCTTGTCTTTTCTAAAGAGGACATAGCCCTCCATGACTGTGTTCCAGTCTCGGAACCCACCACGTCTGTCCCATGTGGTGGCTGTCCCACCACATCTCAGTGATCGCAACAAGATCGTGGCCCCACGACCGAACACAGATCTCGAGCTCATGCTGTTTATTTCCCATGCTCCGTGCATTGGTGGACAGGCACTTCAGGGAAGTAGCAGGTGCAGTTACCCCTGGGGGGATGCAAGAAGAAGATACTGGCTGGGGGATCAGGAACGCTACCTTCTCTGAGGAGCCCTCAGACAATCCTATGGGAGAGCTCAGAAGTTTTTCCCTGTCTTCAGCAGTGACAGCAGTGACGACTTCCTCCAGCCCTTCTCTGTCACCTTTAGCTCCCCTCCCTTCCCCCATCAAACCTAGTTTAAAGCCCTGGTAATCAGCCCAGAGAGCTTGCTCCCCAACACACTTGCGCCCCACTTGCTCAGTTAGAAACAATACCAAGTCCCATGTCTTTGACAAAGAAAAGTCTAAAATATTTTAGTATGTGAAACATTTAAAAGGAAGTAATGCACTAGAAATCTATCTGAATTGCATTAGGAAAATTTTAGAATAATAAATCCATATTGTTTAATTCCATAATTAAATTCCATAATTAAATTAGTAGTTAATTTTAGATCTAGGAAAAGCATCTTTAAATGTTTTGTTTTAAGAGCGGACTAATATAAAACAGACAAAAAATGATTTAAAGATTTGGGGATCAAAATTTTTTCCCAAGACTGATAAAAAAAAATCAAAATAGTCGAGAGTTGAAATGCTTAACAAAAGATTTGACAGAATTTAGCAGTTTGGTAAATTTAAAATAAATTTCAGCAGTTTAGAAACCAAAGTGGAAAGATTGCTTTAAGAAAAAAATAACAAAAAAGTAGGCAATTGAAACTGCTAGAGGATGAAAATGTGATGGCTGATGTGAATCCCTTAGCAGTATCATTTTTTTTCCTTAATAATTAAAAAGAGAGCAATGAATGAAGTTGGAAAGGCCAGCGTAACAGAACTCTACAGTTATGTTGTGTTGTGAACAGACAAATCCATATTTTTTTCAATTTACATACCATGACAAGCACTTTTTGGGGGAGTGAACAAATAGCTCAACAAATGTCAAAAGGGACACAAAAAGTTGTGAGCAAAACCTTAGTAAGTCTAGTGTTAATATATACAGTGTGTGAGCAGATAGAGTCTAAACATTGTGAAATTTTGGGAGAAAATGACAGATTGCCGGATTCAAAAATGATCAAGCTGTGACAGGGGAGGTTCAGGCTGGATATCAGGAAATGGTTCTTCCCCGAGAGGGTGGTCATGCACTGGAACAGGCTCTCCAGGGATGTAGTCATGGCACCAAGCCTGTTGGAGTTTAAGAAGTGTTTGGACTGTGCTCTTAGACATATCGTCTGAATTTTCAGGTGCTCATGTGTGGTGCCAGGAGCTGGACTTGATGATCCTTGTCCCTTCCAACTCAGTATATTTTATAATTCTAATTCTATGAAATTAATCTCAGTAGAAAAATATATGTTTTTATTTGACATGAATATAACTCAAAATATTCTTGTAGTACAGCTTTTTAAAAATAAGTTCATTTGCTACCTTATAGAAGCAAAGAAGATAAATAAAATTGACTGCACAAATAAGTCAAACTAATTTATTTCTATATAAGACTGTCTACACCTTGGGCAATTAGTGACTCAGTAGGAGAAGCTGAACATCGAGCAGGGAACAGAGTAATGGAGTGAGACAAAACAGAATGTCTCCAGGAATCTATTAGCTCAGCATACTGTCTTTTAGTGCTAAAAAAATAATTAAAAATAAATAAATAAATAAAATTTGCAATTGTTAGTTACTATGTAAGATTTAAAATATGTTCCAAAGATATTTAATTCTTTCCTAAAATCTGTATTTACTTTCTTGAATATTTATTCCACGATTCACTTCCTTTATTAGTGATGACTCAGAAGAGTAAGCCTCTAAGACACTTAGACAGCAATATTCACTGTGTAGACACACAGTCCTTCCTTGACCAAAATGCCAGTTGTAATATTCACTTTAAGAATATTTTCTTAATTTCTCTCTTGGTTTCTTTCAAGTCAATGAACTTAAAATCTATCCATTTCAAGTTACTTTCATGTTGAATAATGTGATCAAATTCTGAATAGTTATTAAGTTATAAGGCTAAAATATAACTTAATTTGCTAATTTTGACTGATTTGAAATAAGCATTTAAAACATTTTCACAAAAGCAAAAAAAGTGAGCTACTGCTTCAGTTTGAACTAAGCATTTTACTTTACATCTTCAAGAAGATGTGTCATTTGGGAGCCTCTGTAAAAAATACTAGAGAAATTCTAGGTTTGCTATTTGCTACTGTACCTCTTCACATGAGCCAACATAATGATTGCATATGGAAAGTAAATAGAAAATCCAGATCCAGTCCTTCTGCTTACGTAGATCTGAAGATGAAGAATTTCAGATATCAACTAAAAATTCTAATGTTTTGTAAGATATTGCAGTAGGAGAGTAAAATCACATTTAATAGTGATTTATTCTTTATCTATGAAAGGAAGTATGCAAGGCCTCTTTATTTATCAATTCACTATTTTTAGAATAAATAAATAAATATTTCCACTTCTTCAGTGAAAACTGTTAAGGGAATCCTCTTTGAACAAAAATTTTTAAACTGTAAGTTGAATGTAGATACTTTTTTTTTTTTTTTGACAAATAAATTAGAACACAAAAAGGAAAAAAAAATCCTATCCTATGTGATCTGAAAAGGGGTTATGTGTTGCTGAAGAATGAGGCAATAGGAAGTACTTGTTGGGTATTAGCAATTAATATAATTACTTACTTGTGCAAACTGCTTTTTTTTTTAGGAAGAATGAGGTAATTTTAACTCTTTCCTGGACATTTATAAGTTCCATTGTTAATTTTCTGTTATATTCATAAGATACAGGAAAAAGTAATGCTACGTGGAAAAGGAGACAATCAATTCATATTTTTATATTATCTATGAGCCTAACTAATTTCTGGGCACTCACAATTTAATTCAAATGTCTTAGACTATTTTTTTGTTTGTTTGTTTTCTTTTTCTTTTGCTTTTTCTTTTTTTTTTTAGCACTAAAAAAATAGTTTTTTTTTTGGAGTCTATGCTATAGACTGTAGTAACAATCTTGTATGGAATCATTTCTAATTTGTATTTCCTGTGTTGAAAATATTTATATCTATATAACTATAAGCTAAAGTACAACAGGAAGCTCATTTAAAATCACCTGAACAATACTATTTATTAGTTGAAAATAATAATAATAATTAAAAAAAAAAAAAAACAAACTAAAAAGAAGTCTGTATTCAAGCCTAGAAATGAATTTGCTTTGACACTGGCCTTCACAGAGCTTGAATTTACAACTACATAAATTCTATCAATAACATATTTCAGCCCACTGTAATATACTAACTCTGTGAATGAGGTGGCCTTCAGTGTAGCTTTTGCCAGAAAAAAAGCACTGGTATTTTCATGAAATTATATGATGTAGCAATGAATAGCTATGAATAATGTTTAATTTAAGATATTAGCAAGCTATAGTGTATCACTTAATAACTTTAGATATAGATTACACTTCACAGTTAAAATGACACATTGCTGCCTTAAAATTTTCACCTGAGTAATAATAAGCAAAACAAAATGAAGCCTCAAAAACAGTCATGCCTACTGACTGATTCAATAAAACTCAATAGAAAGCATGACTCCAATTCTTTCTGCTATCAAAATTACATACTGTTCAAGAAATTTCCACTAGAAACAAAAGAACATTAGCCAATTAGTTAGAAAATTTTATTTTCTTAAAATTTTGCTCAGTTTAGACAGTATTTTGGGGAATCCTTAAGGATTTTTCAAGTGCAGTAAATATAATCAGTTTTTGCTTCCACGTTTGTTTTGGTTTTATTTTTATTTTCTCAAGACATATTGACAACAACAACAACAAAATAACATTATTCCAATGCAGCTTTTTGTATAACAAATCCATAAATATTTCAGCCTTTTCTTTCTGTTCCCTTTATTTAACTTTCCCTTAAATATCAACTTTTATCAATTTGGATTAGAGCAATGAGCATTCTATTTATTGTCCATGTTTGTGTAATAGTTTAATTAATTGATAGCAGCTTGGGAATAGCAGTAAAGAATCCAAGTTTTGCATTCCGGATTGTAAGAGGAAAGGTTGTTCTCTTGGAAAATCTTAGTAGCTCTTTATTTAGACTATACCTGTACCACAAATATGCTTAGCATATTAGCCATCTGAGCTAATTTGACAGTGCCTCCTCAAATCTCTTCCTTCTTGAAACCTTTCTCCTACCTCTCCAGGCAGTCTACTCCATTAAAAAGTGACCTTTTTAGTTCTACAGACCTCTTTTCAAATATCATTGTGGCATTTCAGTGATGACCAAGACAAGTCTATAGCTAAATTGCTGCTATAATAGACCCTTCCTTAAGATAATGGAAAAAGTATAACCCAAGCATACTAAGATAGTTGCTGCAGTTTTATCCCCTTTTTGTTATACAACAAAATCTGGAGGAATATGACTTTAAAAGGAACTTCTGAACCAGTGATGACTTACTGTTGTTATGAACAGCAATTTCATGTGAAGTCTGACCAGTTTGCAAACATTTTTCATAATATTTATCATTTTTCTGATTTCCAGAGAACCTTTACCTTTTTTTTTCATGGCCAGTTTATGGAAACCGTATTTGTTCTTCATCTTAACTCATTCTTCCCACTTAGGAAATATGGGTCCTTTCCCTCCTTCGGTATTTATGGGTGGCAATAGCATTCTGTGTTCTCTCTTAAATTTTCTTAAAATTTGAACTGTGGTTATTTCCTGATAGTTTATCATTATTCATTTTTGAGCCATATCCATGTACTCTATTCTTGTGTTTTTCACATTTATAGTCCAGTTTTTCTTTCTGTGTTCTGATACTTCCTTTAAGCAACATGAACCTCTCTGCACTCCTGTTACACAACAATGGTACTCTTTTTTTTATTATTTATTTCTTAGATACATTACAAATATGTCATCTGTATGTATGTTATTGTGTTTGTGTTTCATAACTCTGATAAAACAGTTTGCTGAATCTCTAGACCATTTTCAGTAGTATTCCAAGTTCTGAAATTTAGACATTACAGAAATTGAGTACTGCTTTCTCAGTACTGTATAGCTCTTACCCTCTTGCTGTTCCTGCATTTGTGCATTGCACAATTTTATACTCCCTTTCTCTCTCTTACATAAGGAATTGCAGTGGACTAATGATTGGCTATAATACACTAAAAGAATTAAGTAAAAGAAATGTGCAGTAGTTTAAAGTAGATCTGAGCACCTTTGGATTTAGGTGCCTCAGAGACTTATGGGGCACTTAGATTTTCATATTCTTATTTAGAAATACATTTTTAGAGATCACAGAATCATAGAATCACTCAGGTTGGAAAAGACCACTAAGATCATCTAGGATGACCTTTAACCTAGTACTAACAAGTAATCTAATACTGACAAAAACTCTTCCTTTTTAATATACCGAAATCTGTCACATACAGAAAATGTATCAGTTAAAAATATAATATTACAAATACTTGGTTCTGCAGAAGTTAGAATAACTTTGATCAGGATAGCTTATTGGACTGTAAATATTTATATCTACAGTTCCAAGAAAGGAAACTCTCTTTTTCCCCTGACTACTCATTACAGTTTCCATACTATTGTAAGTCATGACAGCATTTTTATTTTGGAAGCACAAGTATGGAACTTGGCTTAATTAAATATGTTGTTGCTATCTAGGCTATTCTGTACAGATAATCTATTGATTTAGGGGACATATTAATCAAACTGTAGGTGTTTTCACTTCTAATATTAGTGGAGTATATTTCACTAATAATATAGTGAAAGTACTTATGTTTGAATAACATGATCCAATAATGTCATCTAGAATCTTAATCAAACTCAGTACTTTCTCCTGTGATTCTGTATGGAAAAAAAAAAAAAAAAAAAAAAAAAGAGAGAAAAAAAAAAAAGGATTTTCCTTGACGGACTCTCCAAAAACACCTTCAAAAATAAATAAATTCTAGGAGCATCTTGTCATATTCTGTACAAAAGCTGTACTCATCTGCTAGTTGTGGTCATTGGGTAAAAATATTGAATTTGCTAAATTACATAGAGTTTGGAAGGGACGTCTGGTCCAACCGTCCTGCCAAGCAGGGATACCTACTGCTGCTTGCCCAGGATCATGTCCAGGTGACTTCTGAAGATGGATCTCCGCGGAGGAGGACTCCACAAGAAGACTCTGGGCAATCTGTTACAGTGCTCCATCATCTGCAGAGTAAAGTGCTTCCTGATGTTTATACAGAATATCTTGTGCTCCCATTGCTTCTTCTGGCACTGGGCACCACTGAAAATAGCCTGGATTCACCCTTCCTTCAGGTCTTTATTTATATACATAGATGAGATCACTCTGAGTCTTCCTTTGTCCTTTCATTCTCTCCTACCTATTTTTCTTAGCTTCCCTCCCACTAATAGGAATCTCATTTAGCTATACAATATTGATATTACCAAATATTTAAGAGTTTACATTGATAATTTTATACTATGCATTGTTTGTTTGCTTGTTTGTTTTCATACAGGTGCTATATTACATGCTCCAGTTAAAATTCTACATTTTTAATTTTTTTTTTTTTCCTTTATATCAGTTTTGAAAGCTGTATGCTAACTTTAAAAATATTATATTACTTTAAAGCTAGATATTCCCAGGCCTCAGAGAGTTTTTAATTATGAAAATGGTTCATTGTAATGCACAAGCTGAGAAAGTGTAAGAGCAAGATTTTTTATTGCTTTTAGTTATTGATTTGAATGTGATAAATTTATTAAAGATTTGCTTCTTATTATGACTTTGAAGACGTTATGCCATAGGAGACCCAGCAGTACAATTCAGTGTTAAGGTCTTTCTTTAGGTATTAATCTCCATATAACCCCTGATATATTCATTGTGAAAAATGTATATTATAGGAAAATATTGTCTTTTTTATTCATAACCAAAATGTCCAGTGTGTCCCAACATATATAATTTAATCAGCAAAAGAGCAATTTGTAGGAAATACTAATAAATGTAAAATTGCAAATGAGGAAACAACATCCAGCATGCTGGAGCTGTCCCTCAGTGGTCAAGCTCTACTTTCTGCATCCAGACAAAAGGTCTAATTTTCATTCTTCAGACTTACACTGACACTAGCAGAAGCTTCGATTGTGTAAAGAATGCACGATGAGCAGCAGGAAGCCAAAATTAAACTACAGTGCAATCTCTTTACTACTGTTTTTGCAATACAACCGAGAAACATTACCATATTGCCTTAAAATGGAGGATGGACCATAGCAGCAGATGGAAATCATGTAATTGGATGAATGTACATGAGGAGCTGACATTAGAAGTCATCCTGATTATCATTTTTTTAAAAGAACAATTGACTTCTGTGACATTATGAAATGTCATATAAGCAGCTGTGCTGAGAGCTGTGTAGGGAAAATGTTACATGAGATACTGTTTGGTTCATATAAATTTATTTCCCTCCAGCACTGAAATCCACTAAAATGCTTATATATTTTTAACAAAAGAAAGATTGTAGATATCCATAGATAGATGTACTCATATAAATGCATACATTTATACAAATTTCTCTTAAAGTCTTGGTGACTGAAGTAGATTCACAGAAATCCTGTTCTATCCATGTGACTTCATGGCCTTGTCTGTAAATGGCCTTTGGTAAAACAAGCAGTTACTTAACTCAGTTTCATTTCTAGGCTACACTATGCCTACAAAGCCTTAAAAACATAGAGAATAATCCTTAAAAAATTATTTTAACCTAAGTCACAAGCTGGAGTCAGTAAATCCTGTTGTACAAAATAAATACATAAATAAAAATAAAAAGTTAAATTAATATTTTATTTATTGTGATTAAGTCAAACATATGAACACACTTCAATTCTTTCAAGAGAAACTCCCTTGGAAAATGGGGGAAAAACATATTGTCACTTCTAGTTTGCATGAAGACAGATGAAAATATCCTTCAACCTTTTCCTTTTCCTTTCCATTTTCATTAATTCTCTCTGGGAAAAATTCAGAGAGTTTTAGTATAGAATCTAACTGCTGTAGATTCAAAATACTCCAGCAGTAAACTTGTTATTGTCTCCAATACACATCATAAGAGTCTCATTCTGCCACAGATATGCTGACTAGAGGTCTGCAGCATCATCAGGTATCACTGCACAACACATGGCTGTGAGAAGGTCCTATTAGGAGTGGTTTACGTGCAAAACACCTCTCTGTGAATTAACAAAGCTTTTTCTGAAATGACAAGGAAATAGAATCCTATGCCAATGCCAATGAGCTTCATTTTCTGGATATGGACAGTTCACCAGAATTCTTAATTATGTAATTTATATATTTCTCCTCTGAAGCAGGCTGCCAGTAAACTTCATGTGTGTACTTTTGAATATATTCTAACTAATATGACTCAAATGACTCCAGGCACAAGGTTTTTCTTTGGAGAGTTCTGTAGCATGTTTTTCCAATTTAACCAAATCTAAGAGTACAGCCCAGATTTCTTATGAGCTTACATCTTACTGTAAATGTGCAAAAAAAAAAAAAAAAGTGTAAAACTCAAGCTTAAGTGTAGCCAGATAATATATTTTATAAGAATGTGTAGAAATGATATGTAATTGTGTTGTACACACACATATGCACAACTATAATATGCATATATTGTGCATCAATGTATTTGTAACAATGTAAGCTATCTAATATATATATACACAACTTACATTAATTTCTTAATTTATATCAATTTTTGTATTGATATAAAAATTTATATTTTATTAATATAATTATCGATTAATATATTAATATATTTTAGTATAATTATTATTATATTTTATTATAACTTTATATAATATTTATATATTAATATTTTATATTAATATTTTAATTTATATAATTTATATATTTGGTTTTGTTTATCATGGAACTGATTTGCCTCTAGCATAGGACAGAAAACTGATTTATCTTTGAGCTTGGAGTACTTGATGGAACTGGTTATCACCAGATAAATTATCATTCACCAAGATGAATGGTCTCTAGACTTGCAGAGACTAGAATATTCTACATAGTGGATACCCTCCTTAAAAACTGTTTCATTCTACCTTGAAGACACTGAGTTCCCCCAGGGCTCGGTGCTGGGGCCAGTCCTCTTTAATATCTTCATCGATGATCTGGACGAGGGCATCGAGTGCACCCTCAGTAAGTTTGCAGATGACACCAAGTTAGGTGCGTGTGTCGATCTGCTTGAGGGTAGGAAAGCTCTGCAGGAGGATCTGGATAGGCTGCACCGATGGGCTGAGGTCAACTGCATGAAGTTCAACAAGGCCAAGTGCCGGGTCCTGCACCTGGGGCGCAATAACCCCAAGCAGAGCTACAGGCTGGGAGAGGAATGGTTGGAGAGCTGCCAGGCAGAGAAGGACCTGGGAGTGATGGTGGATAGTCGGCTGAATATGAGCCAGCAGTGTGCTCAGGTGGCCAAGAAGGCCAACGGCATCCTGGCTTGTATCAGGAACAGTGTGACCAGCAGGGCTAGGGAAGTGATCGTCCCCCTGTACTCAGCTCTGGTGAGGCCGCACCTCGAGTACTGCGTTCAGTTTTGGGCCCCTCGCTACAAGAAGGACATCGAGGTGCTTGAGCGGGTGCAGAGAAGGGCGACGAAGCTGGTGAGGGGCCTGGAGAACAAGTCCTACGAGGAGCGGCTGAGGGAGCTGGGCTTGTTCAGCCTGGAGAAGAGGAGGCTCAGGGGCGACCTTATCGCTCTCTATGGGTACCTCAAGGGAGGCTGTAGCGAGGTGGGGGTTGGTCTGTTCTCCCACGTGCCTGGTGACAGGACGAGGGGGAATGGGTTTAAGTTGAGCCAGGGGAGTTTTAGGTTAGATGTTAGGAAGAACTTCTTCACTGAAAGGGTTGTGAGGCACTGGAACAGGCTGCCCAGGGAAGTGGTGGAGTCACCATCCCTGGAAGTCTTCAAAAGACGTTTAGATGTAGAGCTTAGGGAAATGGTTTAGTGGGGACTGTTAGCGTTAGGTCAGAGGTTGGACTCGATGATCTTGAGGTCTCTTCCAACCTAGAAAATTCTGTGTGTGATTCTGTGTGTGTGAGTTTTAATTAACAGAAGTACAGAGATGCTGCTATGATTCTTCCTACCACACCATGCGACACATTGCATCAATGTATTTGAAACACTCATTTCCTCTTGATAGGAGAGCAGAAAAGGGGTAAAATATGTGGGAGCCACTGGCAAAGAAACAGTTACCTGACCATCGCAAAATTTTATGAAACTACTCTAAAAGCCTGTCTTCAACTTCTAGTAGCAAGTAAACTGAAGTTTTGTTTGTTTTCTACGTTAATTCTTGAAATGATGCAAAAGAAAAATGCTATATAATCTTCCAAGTGTAAATGTAATCATTACATATCTGTGGTGGTTTTACCGTGCTGGGCAGCTAAACCCCACAACCGCTCTCTCACTCCCCCTCCTTTAGATAAGGAGGGGGAGAAGTAAAGCAAAGAACAACTCACGGGTTGAGATAAGGATAATTTAATTAAAGGGAAATAATTATAATAATTAAATAAAGACTACCATGAACTAAACAATTTAACTAAGGGGAAAATAAAAGGGAAAGGGGAAAAAAGGGAGGAAAACAAACAAACAAAATAAATGAAAGCTATATGGAAGTGCAGAGGAAAGAAATTACTCTCTACTTCCCACAAATGAGCGATGATTGACCACGTCCTTGAAGCAAGGCCTCAACGCACGCAGCCGGTGTTCGAGAGGAGGACCGACGTCTTCTCAACGAGAGCCCACCCCTCCCCTCTTCTTCCTGTTTCCACCTTTTATTGCTGAGTGTGACACCACATGGTATGGAATATCCCTTTGATTGGTTTAGGTCAGCTGCCCTAGTGATGTTTCTCTCCTCACTTTTTGCCCACCCCCTAAGAGGGTTAGAGAAAGGCCCAATGCTGTGTCACTGCTGCTCAGCAGTAGACACAACACTGGTGTGATAACACTGCTGTTCCAGCTACAAGTACAGAGTACGGCACTGAATGGGCTGCTGCCGGGAAAGTTAACATTCCAGCCAGACCCAGTACAACCTCCACCCCTTATTCCATAACATTTGTGTCACACTCAGATCCCCATACTTTAGCATACAAGCATTCTCATCATTATCCCTTGTACTTTAACAGGACAAGGATTTAACAGGACAGGATAGGCAGGTGTATCTTTTCATTCCATAGGTCTTTCTTGGAAAATGTTCATAAGAACTGTTGATGATTAGGTCTTCATCTGCCAAAGTGGCCACTCAAGGCAGGCGGAGTTGGATGTCTGGACACCAGCACCAGCTTAGCTCAAGTCCTTGTTGCACTGCCCGGCTCCTTGCAAAGTTGACCTGTCGTTGATCCTACAGCATCTTCCTACAACATATAACTTAGATTATAGATTAGTTTTCTCTCAATGTCAAATCTCCTTGAGGCACACACTTGATATCCCCATTCTTTTGCATGACCCACCAGGTATACCCTGGTCCTTGGGCGAAGACAATCCCACGAGTGGGTTTGCCTTTTCCCGAGGCAGGAGCAACCCACACTGCCTTCCCCATCCACCTTCCTATATGCACTACGGGAACCTTAGCTCCTTTCACAGTGTGTAGGGGTTTTGTTTCGGCAGGACCAGCACGGCTGTCAGACCCCCTATTGTTAACTAGCCAAGTGGCTTCTGGTAGATTTGTGTCCCGTTGTTTCCACGTCCCAGCACCTAATGCTCGTAACATAGTCTTTAACAGTCCATTGTACCTCTCAACCTTCCCAGAGGCTTGTGGGTGGTAAGGGATGTGGTACACCCACTCAATACCATGCCTCTTTGCCCAGGAGGTAACAAGATTGTTTCGGAAATGACTCCCATTGTCAGACTCAATTCTCTCTGGTGTACCATGACGCCACAATACTTGTCTTTCCAGGCCCAAGATAGTGTTTCGGGCCGTGGCATGGTTTACAGGGTATGTTTCCAGCCACCCAGTAGTTGCTTCTACCATGGTGAGTATGTACCGTTTGCCTTGGCGAGTTTTTGGGAGTGGTCCGATATAGTCAATTTGCCAGGCCTCACCATATTGAAACCCTAGCCATCTCCCCCTGTTCCAGGGAGATTTTACCTTCATGGCTTTCTTGATTGCAGCACAGGTCTCACACTCATGGGTAACCTGCGTGATGGCCTCAATGGTCAAGTCCACCCCTCGATCACGAGCCCATCTGTAAGTGGCATCTCTCCCCAGATGTCCTGATGTTTCATGGGCCCATCGAGCTACAAACAGCTCACCCTTACGTTCCCAGTCTAGGTCCACCTGAGCCACTTCAATTTTCGAAGCTCGATCCACTTCTTTGTTGTTCTGATGTTCTTCAGTAGTGCGACTCTTGGGCATGTGGGCATCTACATGACGTACTTTAACATCCAGGTTTTCTACCCGGGCAGCAATATCTTGCCACAGGGTAGCAGCCCAGATAGGCTTACCTCTGCGCTGCCAGTTGCTCTCTTTCCATTGCTGCAGCCACCCCCACAGAGCATTTGCCACCATCCATGAGTCAGTATAAAGATACAATACTGGCCAATTTTCTCTTTCGGCGATATCTAGGGCTAGTTGTATGGCTTTTACTTCTGCATACTGACTCGACTCACCTTCCCCTTCCATGGCTTCCACAACTCGTCGTATGGGATTCCACACAGCAGCTTTCCATTTCCGATGGCTCCCTATCACACGGCAGGATCCGTCAGTAAACAACGCATACTGTTTTCTGTCTTCTGGCAACTCATTGTATGGTGGTGCCTCTTCAGCACGGGTTACCTCTTCTGTTGGCACTCCGAAATCTCTGCCTTCCGGCCAGTCCATAATCTCTTCCAGGATTCCTGGGTGATTGGGTTTTCCCATTCGAGCCCGCTGTGTAATTAACGCTATCCACTTACTCCATGTAGCATCAGTTGCATGGTGTGTAGTGGGAATTTTCTCTTTGAACATCCAATGTAACACAGGTAGCCGCGGTGCCAAGAGGAGCTGTGCCTCTGTACCCACAACTTCTGAAGCAGCTCGAACACCCTCATATGCTGTGAGTATTTCCTTTTCAGTTGGGGTGTAATTGGCTTCTGATCCTCGATAGCCCCGACTCCAGAAGCCCAGAGGTCGACCTCGAGTTTCTTCTGGGGTTTTCTGCCAAAGGCTCCAGGTGAGCCCATGCTCCCCAGCTGCAGTGTACAGTATATTTTGCACAGCTGGTCCAGTACGGACAGGCCCAAGGGCTACTGCACGAGCTATTTCTTGTTTGATTTGTTCAAATGCCTGTTGTTGCTCAGGGCCCCACTCAAAATAGTTTCTCTTTCGAGTCACTCGATATAGAGGACTCACAAGCTGACTATAGCCTGGCACATGCATTCTCCAGAATCCCACGAGGCCTAGGAAAGCTTGCGTTTCCTTTTTGCTAGTTGGCGGAGACATTGCTGTTATTTTATTGATCACATCCATTGGAATATGGCGACGTCCATCCTGCCATTTTACCCCCAAGAACTGGATTTCCTGTGTAGGCCCCTTGACCTTGCTCTTTTTAATGGCAAAACCAGCTTTCAGGAGAATTTGGATTATTTTCTTCCCTTTCTCAAAAACTTCTTCTGCTGTGTTGCCCCACACGAGGATGTCGTCAATGTACTGAAGATGCTCAGGAGCTCCCCCTTGCGCCAGTGCAGACTGGATCAGTCCATGGCAAATGGTAGGGCTGTGTTTCCACCCCTGGGGCAGCCGATTCCAGGTGTATTGGATGCCCCTCCAAGTGAAAGCAAACTGCGGCCTGCACGCTGCTGCTAAAGGGATGGAGAAAAATGCATTAGCAATATCAATTGTGGCATACCACTTGGCTGCCTTTGACTCTAGTTCGTACTGAAGTTCTAGCATGTCTGGCACTGCAGCACTCAGTGGTGGCGTGACTTCATTCAGGCCTCGATAGTCCACTGTTAGCCTCCACTCGCCATTAGACTTTCGTACTGGCCATATAGGACTATTAAAGGGTGAGCGAGTCTTGCTGATTACTCCCTGACTCTCCAGTCGGTGAACCAACTCATGGATGGGAATCAGGGAGTCTCGGTTGGTGCGATATTGCCGTCGGTGCACCGTTGTGGTAGCAATTGGTACCTGTTGTTCTTCAACCTTCAGCAATCCTACAACAGAAGGGTCTTCTGAAAGGCCAGGCAGGGTAGACAGCTGCCTAATCTTCTCTGTGCTCAAAGCAGCTATGCCAAAAGCCCACCGGTATCCTTTTGGATCCTTGAAGTACCCTCTCTTGAGATAGTCTATGCCAAGGATGCACGGAGCCTCTGGGCCAGTCACAATGGGATGCTTTTGCCACTCATTCCCAGTTAGACTTACTTCAGCTTCCAGTACAGATAGTTGTTGGGATCCCCCTGTCACTCCAGAGATACAGGTGAGTTCTGTCCCTTGGTAGCCTGATGGCATTATGGTACATTGTGCGCCAGTGTCCACTAAAGCTTTGTATTCCTGTGGTTCTGATGTTCCAGGCCATCGGATCCACACAGTCCAATAAATCCGGTTATCCCTCTCCTCTACCTGGCCAGAGGCAGGGCCCCTCTAGTCCTGGCTGGAGCGTCTGCCACTTAATTCTTGCAAATGCACAAATTCTGGCAAATGAGAGGTAGAGGTCCCTTCATCGTGGTCAAGAATAACATCAGCTCTTCTACTGCCTCTGGGATACTGCCCAATAGAAACTGGAGCAGCATTTCTCTTAGGAGCCCCTCTTCTTGCTGCTGTATTTCCTTTCAGTTCACGTACCCGAGCAGCTAGGGTTGAAGTAGGTACACCATCCCATTTCCTCATATCTTCCCCATGGTCACGCAGATAAAACCACAAGGTGCCACGTGGTGTACGTCTTGGGTACTCTCTCTCTTGAGCAGGCGAATGCTGATTCTTAGTGGCTGAAGTATCACTCTGTCTAGATGAGGGGGAATATACTTTCTCCACAAGCTTGTCAAGTCCTTTAGACAATTTCTCCACAGCTGAGACACAGGACTGTAGCGGAGCAGAGAGATTGTCTTCATATTTTTGAAGTTGGCAGGAGACATCATACATTGTTGGTCCCATCCCCTCATCCCAGTGAATTGCTGCCAGGGTACTGGCATGTGCTGCTGGTGCACTCCGCACAAATTTACGCCACATGGATGTTGTGCACTGGACTTCATCGGGGTCTTGAGGTGTCTGGGCATTGTCCAAATCACTATAAATCATCTCCCGCACAGCTAATTCCCGCAGATGTTGGAGACCTTTATCCACAGTGGTCCACTTGCCTATGTGATATACAATATCTTCCTTATGGGGATATCTTTCTTTGATAGCTGCCAGGAGTCGTCTCCAGAGGCTGAGGGCCTGTGCTCCTCTCCCGATTACTTTGTCGATTACCCTTTCTCTAGAGAGGGATCCCAGTTGCTTGGCTTCATTGCCTTCTAATTGTAGGCTACTGGCCCCAGCATCCCAGCATCGGAGCAGCCAAGTGAGGATGTGTTCACCTGGGCGTCGACCATAATCCTTTCGTATTTCTCGCATCTCACTCAGGGATAAGGATCGAGTGATTTCTGATTCCTTTATTATTTCCGTCTCGTCTTCCTGCTGTTTTTGTGACGGCTCTGCTTTAGAGGTACCTGCCAATTCCCCTTCTCCCTCCTTCTTAGGAGAGCCTTCTTCCCTTACTAAACGAGCTGACCTCCGTTTCCATTGTTTTGACTTGACTATGGGGGCGACTGATACCATAGTTGGTTGGTCCTCTGGGTCAGCCACAGCATGTGTTACTTGGTCATCAGATTCAGAGACTTCCTCCCTCTCTTCAAGTTGCTGGATGATGTTAAACAGTGTTTGATAGGAATAAACCAGGACCCAGCACAATGCTGCAAGCTGTTGTTCTCCGGCATTATCAGGATCAGGACATACAACTCTCAAACATTCTACCAAGTTTTTAGGATTTAGCACTTGCTCAGGGGTGAAGTTCAAAACTATTGGAGGAGACACTCGTGACAGGTATCTGCTAACATCATCCCACACACCGTGCCACTCACCACGAGACTGTTTCGGGACAGATTCCCAAATAAGTTTTCTAAACAATCGACTAATCTTAGAGAGAAAATGAAACGTGTTATTCAGAATTAGAAATAGCAATACATGGGTTACAGATGGATCTTCAAAATACTCCCAAACTGTTGTAATTAGCCCATTGTGAAAGAAGGGAAAGGTACCATTCCTGATATTATTAATAAACTGGTGTCCAGATGAGAAAAGGAAGGCAGTGTAGTTCTGAATATTCTCTGAAAGATAGTTTCCATGGGACCCACATGATAACAGCACAGAGCCTGAATTCCAGAGTAAAACCAAGGTCAGTGCTTGGCAGCACAACGAATTAAAAAAAGTGAACACAGATTGTAGCACTTGGTCGGATCGGATATATAGGAGAAAGGAGAATATGACACGAATTGCATGACATATGAACAAAGCCATTATTATTAACAGGGCAAGGAACATGGTTACTAGCAAGCAAGTGTGTTAGTTGTATGCGTTTAATCAATTCTATTGTTATCTCAACCCTTCGAGCCCCACGTTGGGCGCCAAAAAGGACTGTGGTGGTTTTACCATGCTGGGCAGCTAAACCCCACAACCGCTCTCTCACTCCCCCTCCTTTAGATAAGGAGGGGGAGAAGTAAAGCAAAGAACAACTCACGGGTTGAGATAAGGATAATTTAATTAAAGGGAAATAATTATAATAATTAAATAAAGACTACCATGAACTAAACAATTTAACTAAGGGGAAAATAAAAGGGAAAGGGGAAAAAAGGGAGGAAAACAAACAAACAAAATAAATGAAAGCTATATGGAAGTGCAGAGGAAAGAAATTACTCTCTACTTCCCACAAATGAGCGATGATTGACCACGTCCTTGAAGCAAGGCCTCAACGCACGCAGCCGGTGTTCGAGAGGAGGACCGACGTCTTCTCAACGAGAGCCCACCCCTCCCCTCTTCTTCCTGTTTCCACCTTTTATTGCTGAGTGTGACACCACATGGTATGGAATATCCCTTTGATTGGTTTAGGTCAGCTGCCCTAGTGATGTTTCTCTCCTCACTTTTTGCCCACCCCCTAAGAGGGTTAGAGAAAGGCCCAATGCTGTGTCACTGCTGCTCAGCAGTAGACACAACACTGGTGTGATAACACTGCTGTTCCAGCTACAAGTACAGAGTACGGCACTGAATGGGCTGCTGCCGGGAAAGTTAACATTCCAGCCAGACCCAGTACAATATCTTCAGGCACCTGTTGTTTTTTGTGTTTTTCTGGGGGAGAGAGGGTTGATTGATTGTTTTTGTTTGTTTGTTCGTTTTTCTTTTTGTCTTCTCATATATGCAATCCTTAAATTCTATAGGCAATGTTAGTGTAGGAAACACTGAAATGTGTGGAAGTGCACTTTACTTTATATCTCTGCACTCATAATCTGGTCTGTCATCAACATTACTCTCCACCAAGGCATTTTCATGACCATTCGCTGACCTATTTGAATGTTGTGTGAGATGCAGAATTACATCAGTATTAACCTGAGTAATCAATACAGTTCTCTTAGCCGCCTGTTAACTCTTACCAACAAAAATAACTCTCATAATAACAGTTAAATAAGGATGGATTCAAACGTATTTCCCATACCAATTCAGTCATCCCTGATATTGGAAGAACCTATTTTGTGTACAGTTATTTACTGTCTTATTTCATGCTTTCTTAGCATACAACCAACAAATGTTCCCTGAGGTGCCAGAAAGAGTGTTTGACGCACAGACTGTTTGTGTTTTCAGAATCATGGCATGGAAGCAATGATATTATCAGATGCTTAAAAGTATTTGCTTGTCTAAACAAATCTCTCCGTTCCTTCATGTGTGCCAGCAGAACATTTTAATACTTTTCTTTTAGCTGAACATCAAAGATTAGCAACTGACATGTTGCTAATGTCAGTAAAGGTAGGTTCTTCTACCTTTCCTACTGCATTTAAAGCAGTAAGATTTCATTTCTAGCTCTCAGTAAAATTTATATATTAATAACAATAAAAATAAAAGGCAAATTAGCAGTGAAATTCATAGAATTAAACTTGTAAATTGCAGGTGACAATGATTAGATGTACTGCACTGAAAAGATGAAAAACTGATTCTTGTCAATTACTGAGCCAAAATATAAACAGGAAAATTATAGTCTTCCACTGAGAACATACAATTGAATAAAAAGTAATTTTTTCTTTTTCCTGCAAGTATTACCATTTTGTACTTTGAAATGCATTTCAGCAGTTTGTAGAATATATTCTGTAAGCAAAATGAAAAAGGCTGGAGAAATGGTCTGACAGGAACCTCATGAAGTACAAGAAGTGTCTACATCTGGGGAGGAACACCACCAGACACTAGCACATACTGAGGGCCTCCCAGCAGGAAAGCAGATTGGCAGAAAAAAATACTTGGTGGATACTTGGAATATGAGTCATCAGTGAGCCCTTGTCACAAATAACGCTAAGGGTATCCTGGGTTGCATTAGGCAAAGCATTGCAAGCAGGTTAAGGGAGCTGACCCTCTGTTCAGCAAAGTTGAGGCCAAACCTGGAGCAGTACATTTAGTTCTGGGCTCCACAGTACAAAACAGACCTGGACATACTGGAAAGAGTCTAACAGAGGGCCACCAAGATGATGAAGGGAGTAGAGCACCTCAGGAAAGGCTGAGCCTGGAGAAGACTCGAGGGAATTTCATCTGAAAGGAGGTTGCAACGAGGCCAGAGCTAGACTCTTTTCAGTGGTGCCCAGTGCCAGGAGAAGAGGCAATGGGCAGAAACTGGAACACAAGAGGTTCCATCTAAACATTGAAAAACTCCAAAAGCCATCTAGACGTGGACCTGGGCTAGCAGTTCTAGGTGGCCCTGCAAGAGGGTTGCACCAAATGACCTCCAGAGGTCCCTTCCAACCTCTACCATTCTGTAACTCTGAAACTTGAACTATCTAGCAAAGGAAAAAAGAAAACAGAAAAAAACAACTTTTGTTGTTGTTTTGTCATAAGACACATAAATAATTTCTTAAGGAAAAAATGCAAATAAATCCTAATAATAGAAGAATATTAGAGAATTACAAAGTCACCCACTATATGACTGAAAGTAAATAATTTTTCTATAACATGAAGGTTTGTAAGGTACTTAGTTAAAGTGTTTGCATATTTTATGTATTCACTTTTGTACATAAGGAACAATTAATTTGAAATAGAGTTAAGGAGTAAGAAAAGGGACTTTGGCTACATCATCTCTTGTATGATTGAAGGATAGATTGAAACTAAATTTTTGGAAATTTTTCTTTAAAATTTGTTTTCTTTTCAAGGCAAATTTGAAGGATTTTTTTTGTTTTCCTGCAACTTCAGGATAGAAAATTGCTGTCTTTGCTATTCTATCAGACATGATGCTTCTTTGTAGAATTGAGATTGGCTTTGAAGAAATAGAAATAACTCCAAAGGCTAATTCTGTACTTCTACTCTACTGCAAATGTATATGTTTTTGAATAAGTACTTTGGATTAGATCGTTCTCACAAAATTTAATATAATTCGTGGTCAGTCTAATACCTTCTAAAGTTTAATATAGTTCATTCCAAATCCATACGCACAATGATTTTAGGAATAGGAAGCTGATCTTTATAAAGTAGGTTTTCCTTCAACTAATTAAAACACTAATTTAAACAAATTCACACAAAATATAACCAAGAATTTATTATTCAAGATGAGCATATTAATAATAATAATATTAATAATATATGCAGAGTATTCAGTACAATTTCTGCTCAGTCTTATATTTTTCATGCATATATCCAAAGTTAACTATAATCTTCCTCCTACCTCTCCCTATTTTTTTTTTTTTTTTTTTTTGGGGGGGGGGAAGTGGGGGAGTGGGGCAGAGGTGAATGGAGGCTGGATAACAAGATAAGTTGCTATTTGGGAAAAGATGTGAGTATTATGACTATCAAACATTAAAAATTTTAAAGCTTCAGTTATATAAAACATGAAGTTATATAAAACATTAAAAATATTCTATCTGTCTTATTGCTTTCATTTATGATGATCTAGACCTGAATCAATGACAAATTACTTTCTTTTCACCTTTGATTTTGAGTCCTATTTAAATTAGTTATTCAAAATAATATATATATTCTACAGAAGCTATCTACTGCGAACTATATTCATCCAAGACTAATGATTTTTTTTTTTGAATAAATATAAATAAATAAGTTTGTTATTCTATGCTTTTAAATATTAGTCATATAAACAACTTTTACATATGCTTACATTGTGAGAATAGTGAGAAAGCTGGTATACTATAGTATTTGATTTATCTTTTGGCAAAGTCAAATGGAACGTAATATCATATTCAACGGGAATATCCATTGTTAACTGAAATAACATTTTCCCGTCACTTGCAAGGTACCCCTGATGGATGAAGTGAAAAATAAGGATTTCATGTCTTCATAGAAATAAGTGTATATAATTTTGATATGTAAGCATGTGCAAATACAAGATATGTTTTTGTGCCTGTATATTTCTTCAGATATGGTGGTAAACCTGTATCTGTATACGTAGCCTGTATCTATCCATAAAGCCATATGCATATATTTTCCCTAGAGCAGATGCATTTTTCTCAGTTCAACTGACCTGATTTTCTTCTTTCAGCAGGTACAGGATTCTTTATAATTAGCACTAAGAAAAATATTATTCAAAGTGATGAACTGATAAAGTATCTATCTAACTTGCTCTTTAAGCTCACAACAAAGTTGGTAGGGTAAATTATTACTGTACTGGACACCATTTGGTTTGATTTTCAGCATCACTTTCAATAATATTTTTGTAAGTCCAGAAATTAACCTACTTTCTATTGTTTACATAGTGTAATAATGTTTCTGGCAAAAAAATGGAACAATGCCTGAGCACAGGATCATTTTTATTCCGACATAAATTGGCACAAATCCATCAGCCTTTAATATTTTTGTTTCCCATCTCTGTGTGTAGTCAAATGCTGTCAAACAGCAGATGAGGGAAATTAATTATTAAACTGAGCAATAAATAAAAACAGTATTTTTTTATTAGCAATCAAATTCACAGGAAGGATTAATCCTGCCATATAACCATTTGGATACTGGAGGAAAAAGAACTTTCAATTAATATCACATACCCTTGACATAACAATTTGGGAGAAGTAAGGGTGGATAGTTCTTCTAACAAGTCAAATACAGCAAAATACAATTCTAAAGGAGCAGATTATTTTTCTGTTAATTTTTGTCTTGCTATCACAATGAAGACTTTCCTTTGACTTCTTCTCATGTTCCTTTCTGCAGAGTTTTATTTAATAATGAAAAACAAAACTGTTCCTTGCAAGTGGTAAAAAAAATGTTATCTGCTATGAGTGAGCAGCTTTAATATTTTTCGACAACAGAAAATATTTTTGTTTTTCAGTCACGAAATACACCTTTGACTTTCTTTAACACATATCTTTGACTCTGATGTAGAAGTAACCCGCAGAAGAAAGTCAAAGGTGCAAAAAGAAAACAAGACACTTAAACCCAGACACATACTTCAATCTTAGCTGTGAACACCTTATCTATAGTGTTAAGAAACTATTCTACTGCATTTATCAGTTTTGATCTATCTGCAATCACATTCAATTTAATCATTTAAACGTTACAATGTGTGGTAATATTGGCTCACTGATGCAAAAAGATACTTTTTTTTTTGCTCTTAAGTTGGGAGTCACAATGCAGAAGAATATAGAGTGGCACCATGTAAAATATCTTTTGCTTTTTCCAGCCTAACGAAAAGCAATTTTGGAAAGAAAACACTAGCTCTGTAAGTCATCATGGTATTATCATTGAAGAACTGATTCCATTCCTCCGCTGTTAGGGTGAAGTTGGATGAAATGGAGACATTAACAAATTTATTTGAAAATCAAAACAGGACACATTTCTTCGTATTAGATATGAAGAGTATAACATATAATGAACAATATAAAAATAGTGAAAGGTATAATGGCATTTGCCAATCATCTTTCATCCTTATGTAGATATACAAATGCCTTATATTTAGATATGCATGAATACAAAGTTTTGAAAACGTAACCTCAAAGGTGGAAAAAGTACTGTTTCCATAGATATATGAAGATATTTTAGTTTTTATAAAATTATTCTTGTTTTCTGGCTAAATTTCAAAGTTTTTTGCCTCTGAAATTAAATGCAGATTTTAGCCAACTAAATGCCTTTTCACTTTGTAAAAATGAAACACTTTCCTCACGGCATGGAATAGAGGAAAAGATCAAATGGTAAATTCTTCCTGCTGTGAGACATTCTTGAAGGCTGATTTTCAACCTTCTGATCAGTTTCATGCAGGCATATGAAAGAAGGATTGAAAAGAGAGGTGTTTCAGAGGCAGTCTCTGAAACAAACATGAAAAAATGCAGGCTGGATAAGTTAATTATTTTTGATTTGGGGCTCTAAGTATACTTGCTTTTTTATTGACTTTTGGTGTAAACAATAGTAACTGCCTTAAATGCTCTCTAGAGGACTGACTAGCCATAGGTATGGTTTAGTTTTACTGTATTGGAGACACAGAATTAGTAAAAGAGTTTTCAAAGTAAGGCCTCTCAGGAAAATAACTTTTTATTGGAGCAGATGATGATGGAAGTAGAATTTAGAAAGTAGCATTATCTAAATTACTATGAGCAGATTTTTGTAGTACTGCACTATTTACTACAGTGTTTAGTGACTGCAATTGATTGAGACTTTATGTTAATAAAATAATTACAGCAATGACCCCATTCACAAGTGTCTTGTGCATAGTACTCACTAAACAGTAAACAGACCAATTAAAACATGAGGGCATGTTTAAATAAAAAATAATGTTAAACATTTAAACATTTAGAGAGATCACTCTAAAAAGACCTGTGATCTGGACAGAGGGCCTGTGCAGAGACTTGGCTGTTCGGGCCTCTGGTTGCAGGGTGTGCCTGAGCCTGCCACTGCCAGGGGAGGGCAGCAGGGAGACCACCTATTCTTAGGTGGAACATCTGCTCACCATGGTGGCTGAGCTCAAGGAGGTGGAGAGACTAAGGAGCACCTGGGTGTGTGAGCAGGAGATTGTAAGGAAGTGGAGTAACTCCCTAGTGTACCAGAGAGAATGACACCAGAAGGATACCCCCCAGAAAGTGGTGAAGCCCCTGCCCTGTCACCGTCAGGCAGAGTGAGGCAACCAAAAAGACAAAGAGGGTTGGAAACAAGTCACAGTTCAGCATCACAAGCAACCCCCATCCCTACCTACCTTGCTTCCCCTTGCACTGGTAGGGCAGCACAGTGATGAAGACCAGGAGGCCTCCCAGGCCCCTAGAGTGAAATCGGTGTGCTCAGCTTTCTCCCTGAAGTACTTGTACACCAATGCACGTAGCATGGGGAATAAGCAGGGGGAGTTAGAAATCCATGTTTGGTCAGGAGATTATGATCTGGTGTCAAATACAGAGACATGGTGGGACAACTCACATGACTAGAATGTGGTCATTGATGGGTATGTCCTGCTCAGGAAAGACAGGCCAGCAAGGCAAGGTAGTGGAATTGCTCTTTACATAAGAGAACAATTACATGGTATTGAGAGTACTGTCCAGGGGTGGATGAGGAGAAAGTTGAGAGTCTGTGGGTGAAAATTAAATGACAGGCTGGCATGGGGGATACTGTTGTGAGTGTCTACTACAGGCTACCAGATCAGGAAGTTGATGAGGCCTTCTACATTTCTACTTTCTACAAAATTAAGTTGATTGTAGTCTCGCAATTACTAGCCCTTGTTACTGGGGGGAGGGTAGGGGATTTTAACTACCCTGATATTTGCTGGAAGGCCTACTCAGTCAGCCATCCACAGTCCAGGAGGTTCCTCCACTGCATTGATAATAAATTCCTGATGAAAGTGGTTGATGAGGAGCACTGCTGGATCTTATTCTCACTAACAAGGGTCTGATTGAAGTGGTGAAAGTTGAGGGTAGCCTTGGTTGCAGCAACCATGAGATGGTGGAGTTCAGGATCTCATATAGCAGGAAGAGAGTACCAAGCAGAATCTCAAACGTGGACTTCAGTAGGGCTGACTTTGGCCTTTTCACGCATTTGCTAGGGAAAATCCCATGGGACAAGGTACTTGAAGGTAAAGGGACCCAAGAGAGTTAGTTAGCATTCAAGGACTGCTTCTTCAAAGCTCAAGATCAGAGCATCCCAACATGTAGGAAGTCAAGAAAGAAAGCCAGGAGACCTGCATGGTTAAACAGAGAACTTCTGGGCAAACTCAAGTGGAAGAGGAGAGTCTATAGAGCATGGAAGGAGGGGCTGGCCACTTGTAAGGAGGATAAGGCTGTTGTCAGAGGATGTAGGGACGCAACTAGGAAAACTAAGGCCTCCTTAGAATTAAACGTTGTGAGAAGGGTGAAGGACAACAGAATGGGCTTCTTCAAATACATTGCAAATGAAACTAACACTAGAGGCAATGTAAACCCACTGATGAAAGAGGTGGGTCCCCTGCTGACAGAAGATATTGAGAAGGCAGAGTTTCTGAATGCCTTCTTTGTCTCTTTCTATACTGCTGGAGACTGTCCTGAGGATCCTCGTACCCCTGAGGCCACAGATGAAGTCAGGATAAAGGAAGTCAGGATAAATTGCCTCAGTTGATGAGAACTGAGTTAAGGACCAATTAAGCAATCTGGGATTAATGGATTAATAAATGGATTAATCTGGGATAATCATGAATTAATAAATCCATGGGTCCTGATGGGATGTACCTGTGGGTGCTGAGGACGCTGGTGGAAGTCCTTGCTAGGCCACTCTCCATCATCTTTGGTAAGTCGTGGGGAACAGGAGAGGTGCCTGAGGACTGGAGGAAAGCAAATGTCACTCCGGTCTTCAAAAAGGGCAAGAAGGAGAATCCTGGTAACTATAGACTGGTCAGCCTCACCTCCATTCCTGGTAAGGTGATAGAACAACTTAACCTTGGTGTTGTCTGTAGTCATATCAAGGATAAGAGGGTCATTAGGGGCAGTCAACATGGCTTCACCAAGGGGAAGTCATACTTAACAAACCTGATAGCTTTTTATGAAGACATAACCAGATGGATAGATGATGGTAAAGCAGTGGCTGTGAGAAGTCAGAATACGCCCTCACTCAGAATATATGTCTTAAGTTCTGAGAAAATCAAGAATATAAATTCAGCTCTGATAGTATCTACTTTGATTGAAGTCAAATAAATTGTTCAAAGGTTTATGCTCTACCATTTATATAGGTACCTCTGTAAATTTAGTCTCAGGTTCCATTGATGTATGAAGATTGTTGTTATCTCTTCGTTAGTGTTATAATCAGTTTAGTACCCAAATAGATTTTTTTCTGTAGGTGGAAAAGGAAATATTATTCAAAATGTCAATGTTTTCCTGGGACAGGGCCCAAGAGGTAAAGGGGGCGCAGGAGAGTTGGCTAATAATCAAGCTCCACTTCTGCCAAGCTCAGGATCAGTGCATCCCTATGAGAAAGAAATTGAGCAAGGGGGACAGATGGCCTACATGGATGGGCAAGGAGCTCTTGAGAATTTGGTGACACAACACCTGGAATATTGTGTGCAGTTCTGGGCTCCCCAGTACAGGAGGGATGTAGAACTTCTAGAGAGGGCCCAGCATAGAGCCACAAAAATGATTAAGGGATTGTAGCTATGAAGAAAGACTAAGTGAGCTGGGCCCATTTAGCATAGAGAAGAGGAGATTGAGAAGGGATCTGTTCCACCTCTATAAATACCTGAGAGGACAATGTAAAGTGGATAGGGCCAAACTCTTTTCAGTAGTGGCTAGTGATAGGACAAGGGGTAATGGGCATAAATTGAACCACAGGAGGTTTCATCACCATCTGAGGAAGAACTTATTTACATTTTGGGTGACAGAGTACTGGAACAGGTTGCCCAGAGAGGTTGTGGAGTCTGCTTCTTTGGAGATACTCAAAACCCTCCTGGATGTGACCCTATGTAACATGATCTAGATGACCCTGCTTGAGCAGAAGGCATGGATTAGATGATCTCTGGAGATCCCTTTCAACCTCAACTTTTCTGTGATTCTGTGATTTAAAAAAAAAAAAAAAAAAAAAAAAAAGCCAACAGTTCTCTAATCCTTTGCAAATGGCTTGTATATGTCCCCAGGTAAAAAAATAAAAAAATAAATAAATTTGTTTTTAAAAGCAACAGGAAAAATATATTGTTGTGCATGCTGTTGGAGCTGTGTTGTTTCAGTAGTTATAGATTTAGTTTATTGATAACCACTTTGCAACCAGTCAACTGAAAATGTATTTGCACCTGCAATTTGTAGAGACTGCCAATCTGTGTCAACATGAAATTAGTAAAAAGATGTGTGGTCTTAGTGCTAACATAAGAAAAAAAAACAAACACAAACAAACAAACAAACAAAAACAAACAAGCATAATAGTTAAAACTATATAATGGGGTTGTTCAGCCTGGAGAAGAAGCAGCTCAGGGGCGACCTTATCTCTCTCTATAGGTACCTTAGGTGCGGATTGGTCTATTCTCCCATGTGCCTGGTGACAGGACGAGGGGGAATGGGCTAAAGTTGCACCAGAGGAGGTTGGATATTAGGAAGAACTTCTTTACCGAAAGGGTTGTTAGGCATTGGAATAGGCTGCCCAGGGAAGATGGTAGAGTCATCATCCCTGGAGGTCTTTAAAAGACATTTAGATGTAGAGCTTAGTGATATGGTTTAGTGAAGGACTTGTTAGTGTTAGGTCAGAGGTTGGACTAGGATCTTGAAGGTCTCTTCCAACCTAGATTATTCTGTGATTCTGTGAGATGGAACGAAAGCCTTGTTCATTAATTCCCAGCTTTACACAGAAAAATTTATTCTACTGTGTTCACTCAATGAATGCTTTTGGTAGATAAGAGCATACTGATGTCCACAGTTTTACAAGAAAACAGAAAAAAAAAAAAAAAAAAAAAAGTGAAATAATGCTTTTTTAAAAACTCACTGACTTGAATAAAATGGCAATTATACACTACCTTGTTAAAGTTCTTTTTCATAACTGATGCAGCAGTAGTAATGGTTTCACTTTTAAATTAAGCTTTTCTGATAAACTTGAAGAATGCAGTTTCTCAACTTTTCCAGCAAAATGAAGAACTTATTTTCATAATGTTATTTTCAAATCATAACTCTAACAGACCAGGCTGATATATTCCCCTCAGTATAAACTGTACTATACTCTGTGACCTTACAGACTTAGGTTGTACTTTGTTAAAGTAGACCATTCATGATACTAGATTTAGGTTTTGTGCACCTGTTTTCATTTAATGTTCTTATAGATAATTTATACATTGTTTTATCCATGGTTAGCTTACAGTGTTATGCAAACCTTGTTATCCTTACTTTCGTAAAGCAACTTAGAATCAATTAATAGGTTAGTGTTACCAACAAGGTTATCTTAATAAAGCATTAAATTTCTTTTTCAACATTTTTCTTCAGCCTTCATTTCCAATTATGTATACATGAAATTAGAGAAATTATATCACAGCATGTCCTCTATACAGATGCCCAAATGAACCATCAAGAAATCAGTCAACTGTTACTTGAAAAAGCACTCATTTGTTATCAGCTATTGCTTGAATGACTCTGATCCTGTGAATTCATTGTTTAAATCAGTTTTCAAATAGGTGTCTGAAAAGGGATGCTTGCTTTTGGATAAAAGCCACAAGTGGAAATTTAATCCAAGGCAGTTGCAGTGAATACAAACCACCAGATGGCAGCACGAGTGGCAGTTCTTCCTTCGAAAACAAGAGGATATCTTTCAGGGAACAGTAGGTGGCTAGTGCAGTGCTCTTCTTCATCTTCATGCACTGGTAAAATATATTAGCTACTTGTAGCTCTTTGCTTGAGTTTGTTGCTGCATGGCAGAGCTCCTGCTCACAGCAGAAATCAGTCTTAATGGTCCTATTTTTTATTCCAAAGCATTCAAAGTGAGCTTGCTCCTTCCAAAAGCACCAGTTGCCATATATATATATATATATATATATATATATGTATATATGTATATATATATATATATATATATATTTACTGCATTTCTCTTTATTCAGAAGAATCAGAATATTCTCCATAATATCTTATGCTGAATCTGGGGGTTGAGTTTTTTCATCATTTAAAAATATTAACAAAAGTATACTTTGATGTAACAGTGTGTTCATTTTGAGTACTTGATTTGCACTGAGAAACACTTTTTAAAAAAAAAATATATTTTTTTTCCCCTTTTAGACTTGTATTTAAATACCTCCCTCTTATTTTTTTACTAGGCTTTGGTAGAAATCCTACCTCACTTTTAAAAGGAGACTTAATAGCAATGGCTATTTAAAGGAAGGCAGAAAGCTAGATTTTTTTTCCCATTTCTTTGACAATATGACTCTTTTCTACTGTGATTTCCTGTGATACTTTCTCTTCCTCCTCATAAAGAAAAAATATCCTAAATACTGTACCTGCATTTGTAATGGTCTCCAGTGAAATCTTAAACTAAACCTCAAATAATTCATACACTGGAAAAACAGTGAAAATTATTTCCAAAGGGCTTCTGTGACACTTCAGAAGTGACAAGCTCAGGGCTTTGCATTCTGATTCTCAGCAAGGTTTTAGCACTTAGCTCCCTATGGCTCTTCGATTATTTATTTTTACTTGCGTGACACAGCCTGTGGTGACTGATCTGAGCACAACCCATTTTTCTAGGAAAATATATAAAACCAAGAAACATATTATATATGAAATACATATATGAATTACATATAGAAACGTATATTTAAATGCCCTTTAATTTACAGAAGTGGAATATACCTACCTAATGGCACATCCTGACTCTGCTGAAGTAAAAAGATTATTTTTTTTTTCTTCCAGCCTCTGTGCAAGCAGCTTTTGGGCCTTTTACAGAACAATTTCTGTTGTACTACTTGTCCTGACATTTCAAAAATCTTGAGAATCCAGAAAGGTTACTTGGGCTACAATTAGGAAAAATGCTGATCTTGATGGGTTAGAAACAAGGGTAGAAATTTTGCATAATACAAAAAGGAAGGGATAAGGACTGAAACTACATGTGACCTCTTAGCTCAGGTCAGGGAAATGGTGGGCAAAGGTAATAGCAACTTCAAGGCAATGCAGCTCTGAGGTACATCAAAGCAGATGTCTTTGGCCATTAACTAAAACAACACGGCTTAATTTTGGGACATCTGTTTCAGAACATTTAATTTGTAACTCATACATTGTCTCTTCACAAAATGTGAGGTGCACTTTCCATATATATGAAAAGACATTTACTGACAGGTACCTTTTTTTTTTGTTGTTGTTATTGTTTGTTTGTTTTTTTTCCATTCAGCTGTGCCACTCACTTTATTAAATCCTGCACTGGAGAAGCCTGCCACTTATATTTGATGTCTTTTTTTAAAAAAAATGTCTAGGTGTCATGAATTTTTATTTGATATGATGACATTTACTGATAAGTTTCAACAGAACTGCATGTCCTACTGAGCAGAAGGACCCAGTTTCAACACAGTATTCACCTGTCATGCCTCATTGTTGCCATTTAAATGAAACTGACCTATGTGTTAATGGAGGTATAACCTCTGCTTTAGAGTAAATTTTGGCTGAATCAAAAATAGAGATGGAAAAAGAATACACTGCACCACACAAAATGTAAAATGTAAAATTATGGAAGGTAATACTTCAGCAAATATGTTTATTTATTTATTTATTAAAAAAATACTTTAGCAAAATGTTTAGAGCCTGGAAGCACATCAAAGTACTTGCTGGGGTTGTGGTTTCAAACTGAACTCAAGTTTTTCAGGACAGCATAAGTACATATGTATAGGTGCCTTCGGTCAGATTAAAGATACATCTTTCCTGGAATCCTGCCTCTCAGCAGGGCCAGCATTCCTTAGGAAAAAAATCCTCTTAACAGTAGAAAAATGAAAATTTTGGACAATGTTCAGTTTAGGGACTACCTCAGCCAGAGGGTCTGTGTTTAATAGCACTTTTTTTTTTTTTTTTTTTTTTTCCATGAATGTATCTCATCTTTTATGAACTTATTTATGCCTTTGGACTAAAATTTTGTCTAGAATTATTTATGCCTTTGGACTAAAATTTTGTTCAGCTGTTCATCTACTCTCTATATACCTTTTCAGTTTCAGCACATAAATATTCAAGACTGATAATAATCTAAGTTTATATAAAGTTGTAAGAGTGTTTCTTTTTTTTCTTTTTTTTTTTTCCTTTCTTTTTTTTTTTTTTTTAATTCTTATATGAAGTAATTCCTACCATGTACTTTCTTTTGACTGAAGCTGTTTTTGTTGTTGTTGTTGTTTTTGTTTTTTCCATCAAATTATTCACCAGACTTGTGAGATGTTCTCAGAACAACAACAGTTTATTTATAGCTCATCACTTTCAGTGTATGTATCTAATATACACATAGCTATTCTAAGCGATGTAGAGTCGTTTAAAAATTGGCCTTTTACTGCTCTACTACTCAAGGTGTCTGCTGGAAATTCCGGAAATATTTAGAAATGTCTCAGCCCTGTGGATTTTCCATGCTTTGTTCTTCACTATTAATGAGTCCTCCAGTGTTGTAAAAAATACACAGTTAATGAAACCTAAATACATGTAACTACAACATGAAGCACATGATAAAAAATAAATCATGATGAAACTTTATTAGCAAATGCAATAACCCTCAGTAGTGTAGAAATACTGAAATCTCTTTTTAAAGGGTTTGCCACATAGATGAAATAATCAAATTTCATTTTAGTTGTTATTTTATATAGCACTTGCATTCAGCTCTAGATCCAAATTTATCCTTCATAAATAAAATTTTTCATAGGTATTGACGAAGTAGTTGTGAACATCAGAGATAATGAATTATAAATATTAAAATGTTAAATTTGCAGTTAATTTTTTGACAGCCGTCACCCTACAGTGTTTCAAATTTTCTGCCTTCTTCATTTAAAGGCAGTGTTCATTTAGGCTGTTTTCCCAAATATGTCTCTTGCAGGAAACAAAGCCCAAAATAATATTGGTAAATTTTGCTTCATGATAAAGATAAAACCCCTTAAATTTCTTCCATGTTTTCACACTTTAACTAACATTTTAGTGTTAAATATTTATCTTAACTGAATGTGTGCTTGAATTTATCTAGGGATATAGTATAATCAAAGTATGTATTACAAAACAGTGTCTTTAGTTGAGCAATTGATATAATTGAGAAAATGGACTAATTGTCATGATGGTTCTGACAAGAAAAAAGTAAAAATACAAATCACGCATATCCAAGACCAGGCTGAGAACAATAACCTGTGAATTATGTTAATCCATTTTACACTTTGAATTAGAAAATTAGTTAGTTGCTTGTACATCCTTAGGGTTTATTGGCGAGTGGACCCTCTGTACCCCGTCCGTCACCTGCACCGGGAACGCTAGTGTGGCTGATGGAGCCCAGTCGGCGCACGCAATCTTAATTTTCCTCCAAACCATGAGAGGAATTTCTCCCCCTCGCGGTGCAGCTTTATTTCGGATGGGGATATTTTTGCTTTTGACTCTATCTGTCCCCATTTCCTCCTCCTCCTCTGAATTTGAATTCAGTATCTGATCTGGAGTCGGAGCTCGACTGACTAGTCACCTAGTACCAAGTTCCGGTACCCTCCCATCGAATTCCAGCCCCATCCACCACCCTTGTGGGCGGGCCGTTCTCTCCCTCGTGGCTCACCCCACCTTCTGCTCGGCGAGGTGTTTGCCCCATAAGAGCATTTTTTCGAATGGACGTTCCGATTGGCTCTCTGCCCCTCTCTCGCACTTCTACCTCCTTCCCGGTCGCTCCCACAACCCTTCTCTTTCTCATTCTCCTCCTCCCATTTGAACGTGTTAGTTAAACCTAGCACTTCTTCACTGCTCCCGCTGGAGGCATCTTCGCCCCACCCTTTATCTTCTAGTTCGGCACCGTATTGGGGTGCAGATGGCGGTGGCCTCTCCCAGATTTCCTCAGACTCTGGTTTCCCACCGGTGCCCCTGGCTTCCTCAGCTAACCCACCCCATAGCTTCTGTAATTTTGATATGACCTTCACAAGGGTTTCCATCTTCCTTGTTGGTCCGGGAGCGTCCTCCCCACCGGGCTGGTCCCGCCACTCCGGCCGCCGTTCACCCGAATCCAGGAGTTTTCCCAGGTTTCGGCACCACTTGTTGCCTTCAGGGGGGGCAGTGGCAACCTGGTTCAGGAACAGCACGGCAACCAAACCCAGGCCGCTTGGTCCATCGGCTCACAGACACCAATGTGGTGGATGGCAAATGGTGTTTATTATCGAGTCACATGGTGTTATATAGCCGAGGCCCACAACGTCACTTCTGCTTGCTTACATCACAGACCATGTGCTACTGCCCATCAAGGGAGTGGCTCCATCTTTCCGTACAGTGCGACATCTTCTGGCCACTAGACCCTAACCACCCACAGTAATAGCAGAGTATAGTGGGATACAGACAACCCAAAAGTTGACAAGTAAATGCAAGTACTTTGCACATATGAGAGAATGAACTATTAACAGCAATTGAAGAATAGGAAAATCTTCATGGTATTTTGATACTATCAACACATCTGTTTCAACATGATCCATAATTTATCCACAGTTCTTAAAATTTGATAAATTTTTAAATTATTATTTTCAATATCATATTTTGAAGCTCTTCTGCAGATCTCCATTAAAGATTCAAATTTTGATTTTGAATGAAAATTATTCTTGGTTTGCTTCTTCTGTGCTTCTGTTCTGTTCTTTATAAATTGATTGTGCGTGTTCATGTATGGTAGTGTCTGTGAGGATTTACATATGAGGAAATCCCCACCAATTTTAATGAATCCTACGTAAACATTTCCTTTTCTTTTAGCACAGTGAATTTTCTGAATTTCATTTCAGCACAGTGAATTAAGCTATGGAAGATGTACCAGTGAAGCCAACCAATTGCTGTGTATCACAATAAATTATTACAGTCAAGCTACAGAAGTTAGACCACACAGTTACTAGTGAAAGAATCTTTTTTTTTCATAAAAATACCTCTCCATCTCTGACATCTCCCACCTGGTTGTCAAGAAGATGCCAACCCCTATCTCTGTCTTTGTAGTGCAGAGCGTCAATACTTTACTTTCCCAAAGTTATGGTTATCGTCCTCAACTTTTACAAATCTGCTTAGTTGATCTGTTCATTCATGCCAGCACTGTTGGAACCTATCCACTTCTCAACTCTATCAGCTTGTTAAAAAGATTCTTCTTTACAGCTTGGCATTTCTAACTTCAATAATCCTGATAAATGATCGACTTCCTATTTGTTCACTTGTTTTACAATCATAAAAAGAAACAATTCTTAATAATTTAAAGTTTTTAAATCCCTTTAAAAATCTTCAAACACGTAATCCTGATAGTAAAAAGGAACTTTAGGATTTTACATGTTTAAATGGAATCCAAATATCTGGAAATGTTAATTGCAAGTCCCTTGTCTGGAGGGAAGGAAGGAAGGAAGGAAGGAAGGAAGGAAGGAAGGAAGGAAGGAAGGAAGGAAGGAAGGAAAGAAGGAAGGAAGGAAGGAAGGAAGGAAGGAAGGAAGGAAGGAAGGAAGGAAGGAAGGAAGGAAGGAAGGAAGGAAGGAAGGAAGGAAGGAAGGAAGGAAGGAAGGAAGGAAGGAAGGAAGGAAGGAAAAGAAAGAAAAAAAAAAGAATAAAAGGAGAAAAAGGGTAAAGCCCAATTTTCTGTTCACAAAGTGATATTTTGGAATGATGAAGGAAAAACAACCAAAAACAAGCAAACAAACAAAACTGTGAAATGTTTCTTACCTGATGGAATGTATTGACAGTAACAATTATACAAAATGCAGCCAAAAGAGTATCCAAGTAATCATTGATTAGGGAAGGAAATGTTGACCCATGAATCTAGAAATAAGAATGTAGAAACTGCTACTGAGAATGTAGAATGTGAGATGTAGAAACTGCTTTTCAACTCAACCAAAAAAGATCAATTTCATAATTCCAAGCCCAATTTCACAATTCCATGAGACTAATTTTTTAATTTACTAGTTATGAAATCATGCTAACTTAGCACAGTAGAATTAAATAGCTCCATCTATCATACTTTTCATGCTCTGCCATTAAGGTCTAGATTTATAAGTTCTCAAGAAGCTGCTTCCCAGGAGTGAGAGCTGGGAAATTCATCAGTGTGAGGATTGGTGGAAGGATCCTGAGACATCTGCACAGGCTGACCAGACCATGGCATCAGGCACAGAAGAATAAAGTCTATCACTTCTTAGTTTGCTTGCATTTGAACAGCACTAGTTCAAATAAGAGTCATGAAATAGATCCCGAATAGTTCTGTTTTTTGGCAAGAAGATATGAAGAAGGGATTATGACTCAAAGATGTGCCTGCAAGTCATAGCCTCCTGGAGCTACTCTTTGGATAAAGTATGTCATACTTCCTGCTCAGGATTGTGCCTCAGGACTTAATTTTCCCTTTAAAATTAAGATGCATAGAAGTAGGTTATTTTGGATGAGTCAGAGAAAGCTGAGTAATAACTACAGTCTTCCTGAAAATAATATACTCTTCAAAGTATACCATTTTATTTTATTTTATTTTATTTTATTTTATTTTATTTTATTTTATTTTATTTTATTTTATTTTATTTTATTTTATTTTTATTTTATTTTATTTTATTTTATTTTATTTTATTTCTTATTTTATTTTATTTCCACACATTGCTTCAGATTCTTAGAGTTAGGTTTGAGCTATTCTATGGTGTAATCAAGGAATGTATTACTCTTTTGTTTCTTTTTTTTTTGTCCTTCCCATAACAGTTATTGCCATTATTGATGGATGAATATGAAAATAAACAGGAATTTTTAATGTAGTAAAATTGTGCATCTTTTTTTATTGGGATAGCTATTGGGAAGCAGCTAATGTCATTCCTACCTCTCCCTAAACCCCCATTCCCCTCCACACCAAAAAAAAAAAATAAAAAAAATAAAAAATGGAAACCTTTCTGTAACTCTTTGCAAAACCAAGACCAATAGTTACATTAAATTATGTTTGACCTACAATTAATATTCCATGCTTCTAACAGTTATACACCAGAAATTACCTCAGACCAGAAGTAGTACAAACATTTTATCTGTGAAAGAACATGTTCCTAAGATTTCTCATGTTCATTCTAATTTAATTCCTTGTATTTTGTCTTACCTTTGCAAAGATATTTTGAGCTTTTTTTCTTGCTATATACTAATCTTTTAAAGTTAAACTGAATTCATATCCTACAAAATGGGTAAAGATAGGTCCACAAAGTTTAGAATAACTCCCATATTTTGTTGACATAACTTATAAAAGATACCATGCCAAAACTTAGTACTTTAATATATCCTCTGAATATTAGGGTTAAAAATGTGTACTGTTAAGATTTTAGACAGCACACTCAAAGCATGCAATGTGGTTCTTCTCTAGGAAAACAAAACAAAACAAAACAAAACAAAACAAAACAAAACACTATTGACTGATACGACATGGTTTTGCTATTTTTCATAACACTTTTGCCAGATCTGCAACATCTCTGTATAGCAAAAGCATAGTTATCACCCGAAAACAACTATCTTCCACTTGTCTGTCCAGCATAAGGAAAGACTAAACAAAAATAGGTAAACAAAAAACAACTTGTCTTCAGGGGAAGAAAAATCTATTTTTTTCAAATAATGGACAATGAAATTTTATGAAATAAAATTTGTTTAAAAAAGCCCCTTGAAGAGTTTCAGCTTTCATATAATAATGTATGTTGAATATAAATAGATAGATAGACAGACAGAAAGATACAGATGAATTGAAAGCTTTGTATGGTCTGTAGTCAGAAAATGAAATTGTGTTGCCATGTAACAAGTAGCTTCTATTAACTGTCACATAATGATTCTGGAGAAAGGGGTGAGTCATTAATACAATATACATAATGGTTGTTTGGTATACAGTAAATGCAAGGTAATCAAAACCTGTGTTCAACAACTGATTGGTTTTAAATATTACTGAGTATCTCTGCAGTTGTGAAAGCTAATATACAAATAGCAAATGGCAAAGAAGATGATTTGTTCAAGCTGGTCAGAAAATTCAGTACTTGATCCTAGGAGAAAGATTTTGAAGATGTTAGCAGTTTCCGTCTGTGAACAAGGAAATGAAATCAGTCATCATATGATAGTCACCAGGGCATTCCTTTACTGACAACTGCTTGGAAAGATACAAGCCAAAGTTATTCTGATCTGTTTGACTGATGAAGTTACAGAGACCTGAACAGAAAAATCAATCAGGCTTCTCTTCTGGGTACAGTACAAGTGATACAAATTTTGTTGAATAACGAATCTAAGAAAGATGCCATGAGCAGCATCACAACTCTGTGGCTCATGGGAGCACTGACTCATGGATAGAGATGGTCCGTGTGTGATGATGATCTTATGTAAATTTGATTATCTTTCTTATGTAAATTTTTACGATCTTATGTAAATTTGACTGCCTGAAAAGTCATCAACATCTTCAAATCCAAAACATGTATGTCCTCCAGTCAAGGATGTTTATAACATAAGCTTGCTGTTGCAAATGCACTTTAAAAAGGCAATTTATTAACTGTACACTCTTTAGCATCATGTTTGCTGTACTGCTGATCTATGCCTTCAAACACATAAATTGTGACACTTACTTGCAATATGATTTGGGGAGTCTGTGTCAATCACATTAAAAGAAAAATATCATTAGAACAAATATGATGACCAAAACAGCACAGAGATGATGTGACAGCGTAATTCATATGATGAAAGAATCCCTGAGGATTACTGTATGGAGGATTCTCATAATGCAGTCAGTCTCACAATGCAGGCAGATGAAATATCATAAAAGCTACCACAGTGCTAATCCTGAATGATATAACGTATCACAGCCATACAATAAGGATCCAGAACCTATTCCAAAGGCCACAGTTCTGTTCTTCAAAGGTGTCAAATTTCAGGGGTATACATGAGGTCAGAGGTAATCTGAATTATGAGCGGTGCAGAGCAAAATAGAAACTCAGGACATTGCAAAGTAAGTGTTCAGCAATTTGTGATTTTATCCATGGGTTCTACTGCATATTTTGAAATAGATGAGACCTCTGAGACCTCTAAGTAAAATTGTCAAAGGAAAGAGACAAGAGCTCACTCATTATTCTTCCACATGATAAACCAGTGTATTTATTACAGTATGTTTCCCCTAATAAACTTCAGTTGAAAGCAGTTTAAAGGTTTAGGTCTGGATGTCCATCGCAGAACACATTAAAATGCACATTAGGACTGAGTCAATGTAATTAATCCTCTCCTCAATGTTTACATACAGAACAACTTACAGGAAAGATATTTCTAGGAAGTTTTCCATCTTTTGTGTTAAGGCTGGCATTGAACAGTAAAATATAAAAAGCCCTGTGGCATACCCTATTTCCATATTTCTTCATCTTCAGTTCTTCTGTGCCCTTACACCCAGACTCTTCTGTCCTTGAGCAATCCTCAGTGGTGTCCTGGAGGGTGCTGCCCTGAGGGAGTCTCTCTCACCTCCATCAAAAAAGGTTTGTTTTGGATGCATGGCCATGCATATAGGCTCTTTGCAATTATGTATCAAAGATCATTCAGAAACCTTTAGGACTTTAAAAGTAGCGTAAATATAAGATCACTCAGAAAATTTAAAAACTCTAGTTTTTCTAGCTAATGCTCTCATTAATTTCAAAAATAACTATATTTTCCTCTTACAATTTTTCTGCTCACTAGAGCTTTTCATCCAAATAAATTTCTTCTTAATATATTGTATTGGGTTTACATGGCAAGGTTGTGGTAATGGGGGACTGCAGGGGTGGCATCTGTTAAAAGAATTCAAAAGCTACCCCATGTCAGATAAGGGCCAGTTACAACCAGTTCCAAAGGCACCTGCTGCTGGCCAGAGCCAAGCCAATAAGCAATGTTGTTAGTGCCTCCAGGAGAGCAGATTTAAGAAGGAGAAAAAAAAGAAATGGGGCACAACAGCAGCTAGGAGAGCGAGAAGTGAGAAACAGCCTTGGAGACCCCAAGGTCAGTGGACAAGGAGAACAGGAGGTGCTCCAGGCACCAGAACAGCAGTTCCCCTGCAGCCTGTGGAGAGGTCCCTGGTGTAGCAGGCTGTCACCCTGCAGCCCATGAGTCCCACATGGAGCAGATCTCCATGTTGCAGCCCGTGGAGGAGCCCCTCGTGGAGCAGGTGGATGTGGCCTGGAGGAGGCTACAGCCCATGGAGAGCCCTTGCAGGAGCAGGCCCTGGGCTGGGGCTGCAGCCCATGGAGAGGAGCCCACACAGGAGCAGGAGGTGTGGGGGGATCTGCCACCCGTGGGGGACTCATACTGGAGCAGTTTGCTCCTGGGGGATGGACCCTGTGGTACAGAGCCTTGTTGGAACAGTTCTCAAAGAGATGCTGCCTGTGGGCAACCTCTGCAGGATCAGTTCAGGAAGGAAGACATCCCGTGGGAGGGACCCCACTTGTAGCACGGAGAGAGTGACCATGAAGGAGCAGTGGAAACAAAGCATTAGGGACTAGCTGCAGCTCTCATTCCCCATTCTTTTGCACCACTCAGGGTGGAAGAGGGTGGATGGGGGGAAGGTGGTTTTAGTCTTTGTTTGATTGTTTTCTTGGTTTCTCACTGCTCTAGCTTGTTATCTATAGGTAATAAATTGTATTAATCTCCCTATGCTGAGTTTGTTTTGCCTGCGATTATAATTGTTGAGTGATCTCCTGGACTTATCTCAACCCTTGAGCCCTTTTCATCATATTTTTCTCCTCTTTTTTCTTTGAGGAGGGGGGTGAGAGAGTGTTTGTGGTGGAGCTCAGCTACCCAGCAGGGTAAAACCACTACACATATTAACTTCCTGATCAGTTTAGGTATTACCACTCTTTGGTAGATTCTCATTTTGCAGTTATTATGCAGTGTTTCATAGGATCCAAGTCCAGTTTTTAAAATTAACTTCACAGGATAATTAATAACTGATTTTATTTATTTATTTATTTATTTATTTTTCTAAAGCATCATGGAATAAATTCACATACATAATATACAAGTTTCTCATATACTGTTTGAGCAGTCCTGCAGTTTTGTTTACTGGATGCACAGAAGTCACTCCCCAGTAAATGTGCTTGATGAGATACCTATTTGCAATCTTCATGGCCAGTTCTAGTTTCCATGCGTCTGTTTTCACTGTTCATTTATAATTTATTTCTCTCTAATTATGCATTATGTATTCTAAAATAAATATCCTAACTACACCATAGTTTGATTAAAGTCATGTTCTCTTTGACTTGAAATTGTTGTCTCTATACTTAGCATGCTGCCATATAATCTGTTTTCCTTTCCTTTAGCTCCATTATTCATTCTAAAAGTCTCATCCTGGTTGGTTGTTCTTTCAATGTAATGCATTTAGGTTTCTAGGACACCCTTGTCTTTAAAAATTTCACATAGTCATATCCTGTTTCATATCTCTGTTTTCATTTCCTTCTGTGACTGACACAGTCCCAATGTTCTCTACAACTTTCCCACGTTACTGGTTTGCTCTTCTTTTTTTCATTTTTCCTTCTGAATTTTGAGAGTGTTTCTGTCATAAGCTATCTGCCAATCACCCCTCCTCTAAACTTGCATTTAAACACATCTCTTTTAGAAGTTATTTTCATCTCTGGTAATTTCACTGTGGGCCTTATTGTATTTTAAATTCAGTTAAGTGTTTGGGATTCCAAAATTCTTTGACATAACAATGTCATGTCATTGTTAATTAATTCTAATGAACTAAATAAAATAACTTTTAAACACCTACCATCAGTTAATCATCTTCTTTCTGTCTAATTTTTGCTTTTCTTTCTATGTAAGACTGAGTTTATTAATGGTAGAAAATTGTTTTCCCTTATGGCATGGTAATTGATGTTATTAGAATGAATAGACTGATCAATTAGACTGATGAATACGCAATTATATTGTTCAGCAGTTATACACTGCCTTATAGTAGCATAAGCCTTGACTTTTGAACATGTAAATCAGAAGTATACCAGCTACCAGTATCTTTTTGTAGTAAGCATAGTTTGTGGCTACCTAGGTCAAGATTTTTTAACAGAACTCTTCTAATTAGAAGTGGATTATCAAGAAAAAATCTAAGTGATAACAGGTAAGTATACACTGATCTTGCATTAGGTAGCTGATGGAAAACTGAACATCAGGTCAGTGTTATACTTGTTCTGTGCTAATTCACCAATAAATTTCCTTGTTTGTTGTTGTCCTTTAGCTGAGGTAATCAGGCAGATTATAAATGGACATGGTAGTAGACACCTGAATAGTTAGATATGACCTCAAAATCATCACCAGTAACACAATGTACATCAAACAGACTTCAGTCATTTTGATGTTGACTCTATTTAAACTGATAACTTACAGATGAAAAATTGTATACCCCACTATCATCCCCAGGCACTTACGATCCTTAAGTAGCATTTTCTGTTCAGTCCCCATAAGCTCACTCAGTAACAAAACGCTATGAACAGTTTTTTTTCACAGCAATTATAAGGTACTAAGACCTATTTAATCAGATATTATACAGCCATTTCAAAATTCAAGCTTTATTATTTTCTAGGAGACACACTCTCCCCAGGTACACTTGGAAGCTTTTTATTTATGATTTTATTAATTCTTTTTCGTTTGCTTCATTTCATTGACGATGACAGTTAGCTGGCCTTTAAGTACATTTGTGCATCATGAATGGAAAACACAGCAGCAGCCATTACTGGTTATTTAGCCATTTGCAGCAGATTGATCTTCTTTCCCCTTTAATTCAACAGGAAAATTGTCTTCTGTTCTTTATGAAATGGAAGACACACTACTTGGGTCAGCCTACTAATAAATGCAAATATTTATTTAGATTTTTCTCTTAAATGCACCCTTTGATTTAAGAAATTTTAGTTTTGTGAAGAAACAAACATCAAGGGGCAATGCTAAACAGTAAAGTATAATTGAGGAGGATATGAAGATAATGTTTGATAATACAAGTGGAAGAAATGGGACCCTAGAAAAATAACTAGTTAAAAAAAAAAAAAAAAAAAAAAAAAAAAAAAAGTAGATTTCAATCATCAAAGACTGAGGCAATCAAAGTAAAAGTGTTCTGTTTTGTTTTGTTTTCACATGCACACATTTTCTTTTTGTTACACAGTTAACATTCACAGTTTGGTGTGTATATTGTGTGAGATATGAAGGTTGAAAATACCCTATATTTAATAAAATGAAGAAGAAATCCTAAGAAATCATATTGCACTCATAGCAAAACAATGGCCCAAATCTCTATAAATTTAATCTGTCTGGCCACTGCAGACATTCAATCAGTCAATAACAATTTGTTTGCTGAATGTGCAACAACATCTGATAGGTCAGTAAAGTTCAATCGTAGTTATGCCTTTAGTTATAACTGTTGCGTAGTTTATAATCTTATTCTGTGCATGCTCATTGACCTGCCCACTTTTTCTGAGAATCCAGTTGTGTTACTTTTTATTGCTTTCCTATTCTGAAAAACGGTTTTGTAACAATAACTAGGATTTGGTGGCAGGCCTTCTATGACATAAATAAATTTGATATCTTTGGATTCAGTTGCAGTGGTTTACATCATCAGAAAGCAATATGCTTTTCAACATAGAGAAACATAAGCCAGAAATATACGCTTTGAAAATTTATCATCATTACGGACTCTGACATGCAGTACTCACTCTGCCATCTAGCTTTGTTTCTTAGCAAAGAACTGCCCTAGCTGAGTGCCACACTAATAGTGGTTTCTGAAGTTGAGTATTTTTTTAAAGCTGATTCTCATATTTCTATGGGCAACCACCAAACTGTGTACTTTCATTCTCAGTGCAAACTTAATGGTGAATATTCTCCACAGTGCTACATCTCTTTGCAATAAGAAACACTGTGGCAGATGGAAACAGATAGGCTGACCTTACATGCACAAAGGTATTAAGACACGCTTTTGCTGAAATGATCCAGAGAAATAATAAAATCTCTGAAATCATCTCTATTGAAGGTAGGAATGAATTTAAATGGGTGTGTGTACATGTATATGTGTATATGTGTTTTATGCGAACCTGGCTAGTTTTGAAACCACTGGGCAAAGTAGGCTAATTTTTGTGGCTCACTTTCAAAAACCATGCATCTTCACATATAAAATGTCTGAGAAACAAATTCTTCAACATACCTTGTTCATGTCATTTGCTCTATATCTGCTGTGAGTAAATTGAGTGATTAAGTTGTTTGGGATGTTATTAACATATGTCTAGAATACAATGTGAATGTTTTATTCAGTTGTGACTTCTCCAGAACATGTACACATCTCCTAGAGGTGTTTTGAGTACTAATCTTAGAGGTGAATCACTGTTCATGAAGCACAATCTGATGGCCTCAATATCAGTCTCAAAAGAAAGAGTCTTCTACAGGAAAAGATTGTTTGTAAACATAAGGAACAAGAAAAGGAGCAAAACATACAAATAATAGCATTGCTTAGAAATTAGACAGTTGATATTGTGCTATAATTTGACACTAAATAGGATTAAAACTTTTATATATAAATAAAGCCCATGAAATACTGAATGTATCATACTACTTTGAGAAGAAAAAACTATCCTTTTTCAAAAATCTCACTTCAGAATGTAATTTTTCTGTGCTCACCTTTGATAACCAACAAGAAATCTTACAATCTCTAAACTCTGTTTTTTGTTTTTATCATCAGACAAAACGGCAAGATAAAACTTTTGAAACTGATTTAAGTGTTACTATCTGATCAACCAATGGCCATTGACTCTTAGTTTCCATTAATTTCAAATGAGATACAAATAGCAAGTGCTCAGGTAATGTCCAGAAGTGGTTTTGAGGAACATTTTTCAGATAAAAGCTGTTAGAAACTTGACTTGCACATCATAGGGAGGGAAAGGGAGGGGAGGGGAGGGGAGGGGAGGGGAGGGGAGGGGAGGGGAGGGGAGGGGAGGGGAGGGGAGGGGAGGGGAGGGGAGGGGAGGGGAGGGGAGGCCTTCCTTGATGTCATCTGTAGATGATATACTCTGCCCACTAACTACCCCCACTAACTTGAGCATTGTTTAAAGATCATGCTAATACTTCATTTTGTTTCTGTATTATGCTGCGCATTCATATTTGACTGTAACCTGCTTTCCACTCCCTGTATATTATTTCTGGAATATGTCTTTCTCCAAAGGCAAAGAAAAAACAGATGACTTTGTCCAGTTCATCTCCTGCACGCTCCCCATTTTTCTTCTACATTGAGATAGTGTCCATTTGTGACCATCATTTCTGTAAGAATCTGCCAGTTCTCTTTTTCCATTTGACTAAATTTCCAGCTGAGAGGCTGCCGATTTCCAGCTGAGTTTATTAGTCTGCCTGCCTGAAATCTATTGTTTTTTTTTTCTTTTTTTTTTTTTTCTGTTATTATTTCTTCCTGACTTACAGGTTATCACCTCTAATATTTCATAATTAGTTTTACTCAAGTTTCCTTGATATGTTTATCTGGTTCCTTTTTGTTGGTTAATGAGGCACTTAACTTATCATTAACTATGCAGTGAACATATGTATGTTCTGTGTATACACAATTTCAATTTTAATAATATACACACAATCAACATATATTTTTATCATGACGTGAGACATAAGGGAGATTTAGATTAAAACATTGTAAAAAGTGCATACCTAAGCAATTTTTTCTGACCATCCTCTTCCAGATAATTGTCACATCTGAGTCATATAGGATGACGTCTTACTAAAGCTTCAATCTATGTCTAATTAACTCATACAAGAGTCTGCAGCAGAAATCAGCATAATGGTTTGCTTAGCTAAGCACTAACTAGTGTTTGCCTACAATTAATAACAGTTGCAATTATGCAATACTCACTATCTGTAAAAGATCATTCATATACCCCCTCCAGAATGACAAAGGTATGGTATCACCCAGAACACTTAATGGGGAGTTTTACCACATTTTATTTAGGTGTTGCATTGAAAACTGACAAAATATGATCACTGACTAGTTAAGAGATAGTAAGTGTTAGCAGCTCCCCCCAAGAAACATCCAATTCCAGACTAAGAAAAAATAAAAAGAAACAAAAAACCTTCTCAAGCTATCTGTCAATATCTGTGTCAGTTCATTTGCTCATGAATGGTGAAAAATGACATGCCAATCCAATATTATTATTATCTATATTATAATATAGATACATTATAATATAGATATAATATAGATATTAATAGATTATAATTATCTGTATTATAATGTAGATATGTTATAGATATAGATAGATAGATAGATAGATAGATAGATAGATAGATGATATACATGTATATAGAGAGATATATATATATGAGATATATAAAGTCAGTGAAGCTCTTCTTTAAGAAAAAAATTCCAAGGTTGCTCATACAATTTATTAATGTCACTAGGCCCAGCAAAAAGGATCTGATAAGAGCTGTCTTAGTAATTATCCAATTCAACAGACATGAAGAGGGCTGTGATGTTTGTTAAAATATAATTCTTACCATCTTCATATTAAAAATAATAAAACAATAAAATGCAGGGTTCTAATGATTAGCAGTCCTATAGTATTAAATATTTAATAAAATTAATATTAAACAATATTTAAAAACATTTGACTGAAATCTTCTTTGGAGTACAATTTAAACATATTTGAGTTATATCTGAGAAGAATGATACCTAAGTACCTAAGTAGAAAGGGTTAGAAGCTGTAAATACATTGTGTATAAATGAATATATATTCTCCATAGGCAACTAAGTTCAGAATAAAACAGATTACAGAGGCACTTCCTCCAATCTTTCCTGACTAGCTGTGGTACTTTCTTTAATATAGGCTGATTTTCCCTCAACAATTATCCCATTTAAAGTAGAGAAAAACAGGCATCATACACAGGTTTAGTAAGTCTCTGAGGAAAGGAACATAGGTGAACTCAGATAGTTCACATCCTACCTAGGTAGAAATAAACCACTTTCTGCAGCAACTTATTTTCAGAAACTACATTGGTGTGGCAAAAAAACCTTTCCTTAAACACCCCTAGGGACAGTGACACCACTGTGTTCCTGGGCAACCCATTCCAATGCCTGACTACTTTTATGAGAAGAAAATTCTCCCTATTTCCAACCTAAACCGCCTAAACCTGGCACCACTTGAGGCCATTCCCTCTAGTCCTATCTGCAAGAAGAGGTTGACTCCCAGCTCCCCCTACCTTTCTTTCAGGTAGCTGTAGAAAGCAATAAGGTCTTCCCTGAGCTCTCCGAACTAAACAACCTCAGCCCCCTCAGCTGTTCCTCACAGGACTTGTGTTCCAGACCCCACACCAGCTTTGTAGCTCTTCTCTGGATACGTTCCAGGGCCCCAATGTCCTTTTTGTAATGAGGGGTCCAAAACTGAAAAAAGTACTCGAGGTGCAGCCTCACCAAAGCACAATACAGATCACCTCCCTGGTCCTATTGGCTACACTATTCCTAATACAAGCCAGGATGCCGCTGGCCCTCCTGGCCACCTGGGCACACTGCCAACTCATGTTTAGGCGAGCATCAATCAGCACCCCCAGATCCTTTTCCTCTGCTAGGCTTTCCAGCCACTCTCCCCCAAGCCTGTAGCACTGCATGGGGTTGTTGTGGACAAAGTGCAAGACTCATCACTTAGCCATGTTGAATGTCATCCCATTGGCCTCTGCCAATCGACCCATCCTGTCCAGGTACCTCTGCAGGGCCTTCCTACCTTCCTCCCGACACTTTCTCCCAGCTGGGTGTCATCTGCAAACTTACTGAGGGTGCACTCAATTTCCTCATCCAAGTCATCAATAAAGATATTAAAAAGGATGGGCCCCAACACCAAGCCCTGGGGAACACCACTCATGACTGGTCACCAGCTGGATTTAACTCCATTTAAATCCATTTATGTGTCTGCATACAATCTGCATAAACTTTGCTTGGTGTATTTTCGTGTTTCTTAATTTAGTATATTACAAATACTGGACTCATCATTTGGTGGCCCCCACATACAACCACATTAAATGACTTCACAGCTTAGTTTTAGTCACAGGATGACAGTCCTGATCTGTAATTCTGGAATAATTGATGTGAAAGCACAACTAATCCATTGTTTGTATATTTCCTGGTGGCCAAGAACATCTATTTGTCCAGTAAATGGATGACCTGAATTAAGCTCCTATGTCTGCCCAGGAAGATCTGATTTTATCTCTCTATTTTCTTTAGGGAATGTCTTTAAACCTACTCTTGGATGAGAAAATGAATATTTGCTATCAAATAGCAAAGCTGTCATTGTGTTAAGCAAGCAAGAGTAGTGGAACCAGAAGGAGAAAAACAAACAAACAAACAACAGCAAACTAGGAACATGATTACAGCTTCAGTGTGAGTTCTCACCCAAAATGAGATACACAAATTTCAGATCTGCTTCCAGGATTTTCTGTTCATTTGTTTGTTTGCTGCCTGCTGTAAAATTGTGTAAATCACTCAGGGTCCAGAGAAAGGAACTTGGCTTTTTTTCTCCCCAACATGAAGTCTTTGTTTGCCTCCTTTCAGCCCCATGACTCATTCTACCATGCTGACCATGCTTCAGCAAGTGGAGAACTTGGAAGGGAAGCTATGTCCAGAACAGCTAAAAAGCCAGAGTTAGATTAATACATTGTCACTTAGTTACTACATTTAAATTTTAAATACACATATTTCTGATTTTATCATTTTTTTTGTTTAAGATAGGACTTGGGGGAGGCAGGGTAGGTAATGTTTTATCAATTATCTTCTCAACTCTGCTGTACAAAGGATAGATTTTTGAAAAAAAGAAAAAAAAAGAAAAAAGAAAAAAGGAGTGGTATGTTCATCAGTTAATTAACTTAAAATGACGTGATATGATGTGATAGCAGGGCTAATGCTGGAAACCATTGTTTACTTTTTAGAATATTTGACAACGAAAAATGCTCTGAGAATAATAATGCAATTACCACTAAATATGTTTAAGGGTGTGGAAACTACTTGTCGAAGAGAACAAATTGTATAGATATAAGACGTTACTCTGATAACCTTTTACTGAAGAATTCAACAATGAAAGACACTGTTGTAAAATATAATTTTCCAGAGTTTACTTCTCTGTTTCAGCATCACTGACTGAGAATTGCTTTTCATTTTCAAGGAATAGACCATTTCTTACATGTTGTACATTTTTTCTTGCCCTTGAAGGCTGTCAGTTTCAATATCCAGGATGAAAATCTAAATTTAGTATCCAGAGAACATGCAATAATGTGTTTCTATATATGGACTAAAATGGGGATGCCACCTGGGTAGCAGTAAGTATGTAAAATATATCAGTTCTGTAACACAATTCAATTTCCTTTGGCTGAGAAAAGACAACCAGAAAATACTATCTCCTACTATAGAAGTATATATTTTCTACAAAAAAAAAAAAAAGAAAAAAAAAGAGTTTTATGGAGTGTCTTCATTTAAATGTGCCCTTCCACCCATTAATAATCTAAACTAATTAAAAATAGCTGATCATTTACTTGCTAGACTTCTCAAGAGGCATCTGAAAGGCTCTTATCCTCCTTGTTTAATACCACAACAGATTGCCTGTAACTTTTTGTTAATGTTAGGTTAGTACTAGAAAAGAAAATGAACCAGTTTCACAAGACTAATCCATGTACACCAAGTGCATGGAATTTTCCACATGCCAAACTGGAAGTTATCAGACCAACAAAAGAAGGAAGCTAAGCTCTGTTTGTCAAAGTGTGAAAGCCATTTAACAGACGGTAGCACTGCATAGCAGTCTACATTAGGAAGGAAGCTTGACAAAGTAGCTAGGCTTTACCAGGAACATGATTTTACACTCATTCTAGGAATAAAAATCAGCCTTTGGGGAAAGATGTCAAGAATATTTTAAGGATCAAGTGTAGTCAGAGTTCTACTTTAGCCCTCATGGCACTCATTGACATAAACTAACCATATCATTAGCAGCCATCTCAACAGGATCTACCAAATTCAACACTGCTTTTTCTCATCTTTAGTAACATGCACTGGGTCACTTGTGTTGCAGGAAAACATCATGAGAGAGCTGACACCACTGAATCAGACACCTGAGCCCTTGGATGATTTTTTGTGTTAGTCTTTTCATCTATTCTACTTGCTAGCTTTAATCCACACTGCTGTGCCTCTCATGGTAAGAATTTGGCTTTCATTGACTTTGCCTCCTCTCCTATAATGATAATGTGAAAGAGTGGACATCTGCAAGACCTAACAGCTTCCTGACTGACAGCAAAGCAATTTGGGTGTATATGCACAGAGTCGTTTGTGGTGATGAGAAACTTGGAATAAGATTTTTGGATGCCAAACTCGTAGGGAACTGAACCCTATTCAGTGAGTCACTGACAAAATATTAGAGTACAGATTTGCTGTGTAATTACATCTGCTTCCTGGATCAGGAATGCAAAGACCATGGAAGTGATTATATGCCAAATAATAGCAATATGTCTAAATAAGTAATGCCGCTCCTGAACTATGACTATGCAAGAAGGTTATATAGCAGTAAATCCAAACTGCAGAATAGGACATGATATTTTAGTCTCTATAACTGTGCAATGGTGCACAATGGCACAGCTGGATCTGGACTGGACTAGCACCCACAGCTCACGTACAGATTATATTCCCATGCTCACAATCATTTTTTTGCTCCCCTTAGGCAGCATTATCTTCTGGACATGATCTCTCTTCACTCTTAGCTGCTCACAGAGTCCTGATCAAAAGGTTTGGAGTCTCTAGTATAACATTTTCATTTTACTGCCCTGCAACCTCCAAGAACTAAACACTTTCTAAAAAACCCTTGTAGATCTTCCTTTATGTCACTAAAAGAAAATTATTAACTATGTGCACAAATGTCTCCCTCTTCCCTCTACTTCAGTAATTAACAGAAAAAAAAAGCTGCTAGTCTCTCTGTATTAGTGATAAATATATTCGCTCAGAAATATCGATATAAATATAAATTATACATATTGTTGTAGGGTCATAACTAGCACTGCCTGCCATTATACAATTATTTCCTTTCATGCTTGCTTACTTGATGTTTTCCTTCTACTCTATTTATATAACCACTAAACAAACAGCTTTCTATCCATCTATCAAATTACCTTGTGTTTCTGCTTTTGTTGTTTCCATGGAAACAAAGATGGTTTAAAGGAGGTAGAAAGAAACACAGGTCATCACAAAGCCATTCTTCAAGACAGACATCTTGCAATATTCTATTTTTGTCCAAGAATTCCCAACCTGAAACTCCCTAAGAAATATTTTTTTCTCTGTAAAATCCCAGGAGGTCTTATTTTTGTATTCTTAAATTCATACAGACATTGACATGGCACCTTACAGAGTCACAAACTAACTATCGAGTGATATTTAAATCTGAATTACATGAGAACCTTTACAGTTCATCTTTATTTACATACTCCTACTTATAAGAGAAGAGCCCAGGGGGCTTCAGCTAGGTGCCAGGGCAAATGAAAGCTGAGCACCAGATTGTTCATTGTTGCAATTCTGCATGTTGAGAAGTACTCAGATGCCACGTGGAATGTTAAATCTGTAGTTAGCAAACTAATCTACCCACCCAAATGTACTTAATGTTGTTGTTTAAGTGGGATGTTCAATTTCTCTTCTGATACTACCCTGAACGGGGTCCTTCTGGAAAATACTTCTCTCCCTGGAATACTTCCTACCTGGATTTACTTCCAGTTGAAACTAGGGCACTGGAAAAGAGAAAGTATGAAACAGATGGGGAGAAATGATACATCTTCCCCAGTCCCATTATGCAGTCCAGATATGATTAAGATGTATCTGCAGTCTGGTATTATTTCCTGTAACCTAGAAAGTCCTGGTGAGTTCCACATATGTACTAAAAATATCAGGACCCTGAGCATTTCCTGGGAGACAGGGATGTGTTTGCACTCCAAATGCTTAGAACAAGTTGCTTTTCAGTAGCTCTGAAAATCAGATGGTCTTATGACATGGAAATTCATACCCTGGAAGAAAGGGTGCTCTGCCATTTTCACTACTCCAACATACAGGAAGATCAAGAGTGTTTAAGACTTTCCATACCATGAAGATATTCAAGCCTGTTTTTTTCTATTGCATACTCCAATGGTAATAATAGATAGTAGTAGGGATAAGGAAATTAAAAATATTGGTAGAAATATTATTCTGTTAAAAAAAATAATAAAATAAAAATAAAAAAAAAAGACTGCTTCAGTTTTCCAGTTTCCTCCTCAGTACCCTCACAGAAGTTTCTGTTTTAACACCAGTAATATTTCAACTGCTCATGAAGTAGTTGCTGAGAGTTTAAAAGTCAAAATACTGTCAAAGGTTTTCTTTATATAACAGCATGTTTCAGTGGTACTGGATATGATAAAAAAAAAAAAAAAAAAAAAAAAAAAGCTGAGACCACATTTGTATATTGCTTGGGATGTGAATTATTTGACTTATTTTCAGGTAAATTGATCCAAATTCAAAATTTCAACCACTCAGTTAGAAATAAAAACCTTGGAGCAAGGAAGGAGAATGATCAGGACATGGGAACACAGCTTATAATGATATATAGCTATAAGGGAGACCAGGGTGAACTGGAGATTCATGGTGAGAGCCTTTCCATGCATTAGCAAAGAAGAAATGCCTTCTGGACAGCAAAATTGGCAGCAAGAGATTTCAGAAAAGGGAAAAGAGAAGAATATTCTGAATTTAAGGGTGTTCCTAAGATAACTCTTAAGGACCTTGGTTATTGCAATAGACAAATAAGTGAAAAATGCAGTACACAGTTAAAGTAAAAAAAAAATACATAGATAGATACAAAGGAAAAGGAAAGGGAAAGGGAAAGGGAAAGGGAAAGGGAAAGGGAAAGGGAAAGGGAAAGGAAAAGGAAAAGGAAAAGGAAAAGGAAAAGGAAAAGGAAAAGGAAAAGGAAAAGGAAAAGGAAAAGGAAAAGGAAAAGGAAAAGGAAAAGGAAAAGGAAAAGGAAAAGGAAAAGGAAACATTTAGATGTAAAATGAATATGTCAGAAAATAATACAGGCATTTAATGCAGCCAAAAGATACTATGGCAAGATCTCATGTGAGGGAAGATTTAGAGGCGGGTATCTTATTCAGAAATGTACTCAGAATAATTAGTGTCAGTAAAAAAGTGTTTCTTATCACAATATTTGTTCATCTTGTAGGCCAATCTCTGTTTTTGTCTGTGTCTTAAGCCATTGAGCTGCTGTTACCTGGCTCACTGTCACCTTCTGGTCTCCTGCCCTAAACCTGTTACATAGATTTTATGTAACTGTGATTCTTTGTTTCTTTTGTGTGGAAACCTGAGCCACTAAAGCTGGCCAGATATAATGCAACTTTTTCAGGGAAACCTCTCCCATGACAATTACCTTTGCTAGCTTTGTTTTCCCGCAGCTTATCAGAACCATATAAGTTAGAGCTGGGCAGACATACTCAGCATCTCACTTATCAAGTAGTGCTTTCTGGTAGGCTTCCCTCTGACAGTAAAACAGTACTGTTTAGAAAATGAAACTGTCTACAAATTTAATGCATCTTTTGTTATAGGCATGGAATGATGTGGTACAAATGAGGTAGCCTTCCTAGTAAAGAAATGATCTTATCTTTGAAGCAAGTGAATCACAAGTGAAGAACAGGTTTCTTTCTACCTGATTCCATTCCTTTGAGCCTACTGAAACCAATGTAAACCATTTTGGTTTTATGGTTTCCTGTCTTAGGGGCTTGTTTCCAAATTCCTAGGTGTACACACTTGTAATTGATGCCAGAGAGATCACTTGATCACTTGCAGATTTGCAGACCATTACACAGTTCTTACAGATACCAAATGTGACTGGAGAAATTTTACTGGCAATCCTTCTGTCTTAATTTCATGTCAGCAAATGAGAAAAATACCCAGGAAAACTCAGGAGATTTAATAATTTTCTCTTCAGAGTGAGCTTTAACAGAGTGCATTAAATAAGGCATGGACTAAACTTTGAATGATAAGTGAAAAACAAAGTATTGAATAATTAGTTGTTCATTAAGCACAACTGTGATCTGAACAGGAAAACAGGAAACCTCTGTAACAAAGCAATAGATGATAATATAACTAAGTAGAACAAAATATAGCTTATACTCACTGGAAATAAGCAACTAAATTGTTTCAGTCAGGGCTAATACCAGTATCTCCTAATATTTAGTATACTTAATACTACAACATCAAAACTGCTCTCTGCTCTCTAAAGAAGTTTTTGTTACTTTGGGGAACGGGCAGGGAGGAAGGGATTGTCTTATTTTGTTTTCAGGTGTGGAAACACGATTACTAACTGTGAAGGTAAGGAAGAAGAAGAAAAAAAAAAAGCTGAAAAAAAAAACAAGCAATATGTGGTACAGAAAAAAAAATGATCAGGATCTTCCCTCTGTCTTACACTCTAAATAGATAGGAATGATTAATAAGATTTAAATGCAACAAGTTTTATCTTTTTTCAACAAGTCTGAAAAATAAATAATTACACAACAGGATGAGCTGGAACATATGATACTGAGGCCAAGGATGCAAGATATTTAAAAAATTTGTGTTTTATATTTTATTTCTTTCCTGTAGTGTTATTTCTTTCATACTGAAAAGGTGTAGGAAAGTTCTATGATGATATTTTCCATGTATTTAATTTACTAAAGTCAGTAAAAACATTAAAAGGGATAATCTTTTAATAATGAGAATGCTTTATTGGGATCTTCATTTGGAATATCAGACATATCTTTAGGCTTGATTCTGTGTAATTATGCTGGTAGTTCTCTAATTTATACAGATTATGTTCCTTCCTATTTATTTTGGGCTAAAAAGCATGTTTCATTTATAGAAGAAGGAGCATATGCACTGACACTAATAACATTTAGTAGCTGCAAATGAATAAAGCATATACATTGCAAAAGACAAGATCTTACAGGAATTGTTCTTGCACATCTTTGAATCCATCAAGAAGTTCACATTTCCCAATAATAGTACCACAGTGAATACTGTTAAAAATTGTCAGTTAAAATCCTCACTAATGGAATTGATACTGTATTTATTAAAGATATAATGTGCAGATCAGGGAGTCAGGGAGGAAAAAAAAAAAAAAAAAAAAAAGGTAAATATTATTGATATTATTGTAACCTTAAGGGAGTTGTATGTTTGACAGCATATAAGTACACCCATAGTTTATTTCAGAACATTAACTATAATGCAGAAAATGGAAATTGAAGTAAATTTACTAACCTGTGTCCATTCCTTTTTATTTCACATCTTAAACACTTTGGTTTTGCTGCCCTAATTGCTCCAAATCCAGGTGTCAAAATTGAGGAAAACATGACTTAGTTCCCAAGCACAGGGAATGTAAGAATAGTAAGGAGAAGGAAGCAATACAAGTTATTAATGAAGAGTACGAGTATCATATATTCCCCTATGATAAAAGCAGATGGAATATGATTTTCTAGCTGTCAGTCAGTAAAACTGACATTATAGTAATCATTGCTCACTGCTTTTCAGTACACCTTGGAAAGGTGTGGAAGAGGAATAGTTATGTACTACAATAAATTAGATTCACATTACTTGGTATCCACAAGATTGCAGGTAATATTGAAAGAGGCGTTGGTTGCAGAATGGCAGAAGGTTGTTCTGATCGCTTATGCTTGTTGACAATTAGAGAACAATAGCTTTGTTGTGGAAAGAGAAAGCATCAGTAGGCTGCTGCTGCCAAAAGCCGTTCTATTTTACTGTTTCCACTCTTGCTACCACTGGGGACTTGTTCCAGAAGCACCTTAGAAGAGCTGATGGGATCTTGATCCTATTGTGAGCACCATAAACATTTAAAAAATATCTACTGTGTAAAAGCCTAATTTACCTAGACTATTGGTTTTATTTTTATTTTTCAAGTTTATGTTTTTTTTCCACAAAGCACTGTGTACCAATCCCCTAGAAAACAAGTATGAATTAAAAGACAAAACACCACTTGAAAGTTGATGAGGTCATAATCTCTGAATAAAATATTTGAAGTTAAGTCAGAATGTCTAATACACTATACATTCATAATGCATGCTGTTTTTTTTCAGGATGTGTTCGTTTAATATTTTAATTGTAAATACTCTTATTCACTTGAATATTTGTTCCACTTTAGGTTTGATTCCAAAACACAAAAAGTAGTCATGCTAGGGCAAAATAGTTATAAGCTTGGAGCTTAGAGCTTGCTGCTCAGATTTCAAGAAACTTGACATATTAGCTTAGTCACATATCTACTGTGATCACAACAGCTGATCTGTTCTCAGCTGTTCTCAAACAAAAATGATCTGTAATACATCATAAGACAGTGGCATAAACAGGAGATCTAGGTGCTATCTCTTCTTCCACACTAAGCTTCCAGAATGCTGCATTTGTTCTCTAAATGGAAACAAAAGATGATTGCAGATTTTAGATCACTGAAGTTTGTTCCAGACAAAAGAACTCTAATTACCAGCTGTTAGCACATTTTTGTATTTTTATTACAGATTTTTAAACGAGTTTATTTACAGACTTTGCTCATCTTGCCTGACCATGGCCATAGCTGCATACATTTTTGCCTATGATATCTTCAACATTTATTTCAGCAGATTATGTTTGAAATATATGCCCAATGATATAGATTACTATAGTCATCTTGCAGAAATGTGTTCAATAATTGTATTTTTTTAACATCTAGTGAAGATTTACAGTATAGTTGATGTTAACAGTTATAATTCTAAGTTAAATAAGGTAATTTTATACTCTGAAGAAATTTGTTATGACTGAATTTTGCTATATACTTCTAGTATTTTTATTTATCTCCCTAGCTGAGTAATTAAGAGATTTTGATAATAATCCAAAGGGACTAGGAAACTCTTTGTATATGATGTCTACTGTGATTGTATTATTATTGTTATTGTTTGTTATTGTTACTGTTGTAAAGCTCAAAAGCAACCTTGGCTACAGTGGACATGAAATGGTGGAGTTTAGGATCCTAAGGGAAATGAGAAGTGAGCACAGAAAGAACACTACACTGGACTTTGAGAGAACAGACTTTGACCTCTTCAGGGATCTGCTTGGTAGGGTGCCTTGGAACAAAGCCTGGGAGGGAAGAGTGACCCAAGAAAGCTGGTTAATATTCAAGGATCACCTCCTACAAGCTCAACACATCCAAACAAAGAGGACAACAGGAAAAAACAAACAAACAAACAAACAAAACAAAACAAAACAGCAGGTCTGCATGGATGAACAAAGAGCTCCTGGACAAACTCAGGCTTACAGAGGGTGGAAGCTGGGAGGGATACAGAGAAATCTTCCAAGTGGCCAGGGATTAGGTTAGGAAAGCTAAAGCCCTGTTAGATTTAAATTTGACCAGGGATATTAAGGACAAGAAGAAAGGCTTCTGTAATAATATCAGTGGTCTTCCCAGGAAAACTAGGGAAATTGTGGGCCCTCTTCAGAAGGAAATGGGAGACCTGGTCACTCAGAATATGTAGAAGGCTAAGGTATGTACTGACTTTTTTGCCTCCATTTTCACCAGCAAGTACACCAGCCACGCAGTCCAAGCCCCAGAAGAAAAGCAGGGAGTGGGAGAATGAAGAACTGCTCACTGTAGGAGAAGATCGTGTTTGAGAGAAGCTAAAGAACCTGAAGATGCATCAGTCCATGGGACCTGATGAAGTGCATCTGCAAGTTCTGAGGGAGATGGCAGATGTAGTTGCTAAGCCACTGTCCATCATATTTGAGAAGCTGTAGTAGTCTGGTGAAGTCTGGTTTCCCCTCTTCCACTGACTGGAAGAGGGGAAACATTGCCCCCATTTTTAAAAAGGGAAAAAAAGGAAGACACAGAGAACTACAGTCTCACCTCTGTGCCTGGCAACGTCATGGAGCAGATCCTCCTGGAAACTATGCTAAGGCACATGGAAATTAAGGAAGTGATTGCTGACAGTCAACATGGCTTCCCTAAGAGCAAATCATGCCTGACAAATCTGGTGACCTTCTACATCAGGGTTACAGTACTGGTGGATAGGGGAAGATAAACTGCCGTGATCTACCTGGACTTGTCCAAAGCATTTGTCACTGTCCTGCATAATATCCTTGTCTCTAAATTGGAGGGACATGGATTTGAAAGTTGGATCACTCTGTGGGTGAGGAATTGTATGGATGGTCATGTTCAGAGAGTAGCAGTCAACAGCTCAGTGCCCAAATGGAGATCAGTGACAACTGGCATTCCTCAGGTGTCAGTAGAGGGACTGGCATTATTTAACATCTTTGTTGGTGACATGGACAGTGGGATCAAGTGCAACCTCAGCAAGTTTGTCAATAACACAAAGCTGTGTGGTGCTGTCAAGACACTGGAGGGAAGGAATATCATCCAAAGGGACTTAGACAGGCTGGATAGCTGGGCATGTGCAAACCTTGTGAAGTTCAATAAAGCCAAGTGCAAGGTCCTGTACTTGGGTTGGGGCAATCCCAAGCACAAATACAAGCTGGGCAGAGAATGGATTGAAAGGAGCCCTGATGAAAAGAACCTGTGGGTGTTGGTTGATGAGAAGCTCAACATGGGCTGACAATGTACACTTGCAACCTGGAAATCCAGCCATAATATGATTATTTTTTTTTTTTCTGTATCACTGGAGCAGCAGGAGAGGTAAAGCTCAAAAGTTACACGATTCTACATAGTACAGCTCTGATCCATTGCTTTCATATTACATGATATATTGTAAAGTTTGACAGTAACAATAAAATATTGAACGTGAAACAATGACCACACAGCCACTGGTATGCTGTGCAAACACATCAAAATATCAGTAGACTGGGATAAGTTAAACTAATGCCTTGCTTCTAATTAGGGCTTTGATTTCTAAAATGATTTTCTGTTAATACACAGAAAAAGGCCTCCAAGGCTATATCTACTATACTAAATTAAATATGCCCAATACTGTCATTTTTACTAGATATGTGTTTTCCATAATATTTAATAATAAAGGTCTCAAAAATTAGGTGTATTTATTCAAAGTGCTGAAATCTTGAACATTTCTATTATCTTGAAAACTTAAGAATTTCCTTCTTGCTTCAGTTGTAATACAGCATGAAATTCCAGTTTCAGGAATTTGGTTATGATATTTTTTTCCCTTGTGTATATGAGCTAAATTATGTTACTGTTATTTTTGATACCTTTATAATTGGTACAGGACAACATATGAAGTCACATCAAATTCCTCGTTTGCTTGCAAATATTGTGATATGACATGAATGTGGCACACATGAAATTCTGTTCTATATATCTGCTGATATCGGGGAAGTGGGAGGAGGGGTGTGGTACTCTTCCAGTACTCTCTTTCCAAATTGGCAAAATCTAAATACGGTCCCTAGGCATTTCCTGGTAATACTTAAGTTTTATTCCTGTGCTACCACTTTGTGATCCCATGACATACCTAGCTAATTAAATCAATTTTCTGCCAAAATAAAATCCAATTGATTTGGGTTTATAATACCCTACACACTTTTTTTTTTTTTTTTTTTTTTTTCAAGTGGAAGTTGAGATCGTTAGTTTGGGAACATGTCTTTTGAGGTAAAGTTTCATGGCCTTGATGAAATAGACTATAGATATTTTTCTTGCTCCTTTACCCCTCATACACAGTTGAAGACAGTTATCAGAACTGTACATTTGTTATCATTCCACTTTGATATTACATGTATGGTTTTATATGTTCTGAAAATTGTTGTAAGATCAGATTCTACGGTACAATACCATTTACCACTATGGTATAGCAATGGCTCACTTACAATTGGTGAATACCTTTCAGTATTACCCTTCAGGCAATATACATACTGAAAAGAACTCTAGGCAGAAGTAAATAACTACATTGGAGCATTTTCTCCAAGACTCAGGAAGTCTTTCATTCTTTTTATCTGAGAAACAGCAAGTTTAATTTATTCTTAAAGTTCTACTGATTTAAAAACATCTACTTAACCTTTCTGAAGAGAAGAAAGGGATTTAAGCCCTTCTTTTAACCAATCCTCAAAAGGTTCATGGAAACACACCTTGGCTGATAACGGAGATAGCTGCTGTATGTTAAATGATCTTTTTAAGACTTTGTCATATACCTACTGTCCTTGTTTGATTCTCACTGACCTTTAAAGGACTTATCAACTTTGAAGATTAAATGTAAGATTAAAGTAATTCTTAGCATATAATTTTATTAGCATGCTGAATTTTGGCCCTTGTTCTAGATTCTACAATGACAATTTATACAGATTGCTTAGCAGATGCAGAGAGTATTGATTTCTGCAGGATTCATCAGTGCAGTGTTGCTGTTGTGACTCATCTAGAGCTGCTCTTAAATCATTTGATAATGCTGTAGGTTGACCTAGTGGTTTCTGTACAAATATTTTTACTTAAGTGCCTCTTACTTGAAATTGTCTGAGATGGGTAAAGCAGAAAATAGATGACTGTATAGCCCACAAAAGGGTCATTAAGAGATAATGCCAGACTATTAGATTTGATGCCTCTGGCCTCCAACAGCTTTTGGAACTGATTAGGCCTGAGGAGGATAAAGGCCTGCCAACACAAACAAAGCAATGAAGAATTATTCCTGTTATTCAGAGGGACATAGTCTGGGGCTACAACTTGATATCCAGAGTGGAGAATACACACAGATACATGCAGAATCACAGTACTGTATAGATTAGTTAGGACGTCACATGAGCTACAGTGCCATTGTAATTTGGAAAAGCATGAAATAAGAAAATGTGCATATAACTTGTTTGATATTTTATGACCTATACAAAAGGCTTTATATAGCCTTTTGTTAATGTCAGAATAAAAGCATTCTGTTTTAAGAATGATGCTGGGTTATCTCAGTAGACATAAGATTGTAATAGAAGGAACGTAAATGTTACAAGATGCAATTAAATATATTCTTACACAAAAATAAATCAGAAAAGATTATTCCAGTCCAAGAAAGTGGCCCTACTCCTGAGATTAGTGCACTGCATGACGCTAGGAAAAAGCATAGTCACAAATATGAGTCATAGTCATAAATAACCAGAGGACTGGTTAGTGTTAGGTCAGAGGTTGGACTAGGTGATCCTGGAGGTCTCTTCCAACCTAGACGATTCTGTGATTCTGTGAAATAACCACATAATTAAGAAACTAGGTTATCTACAAAAAACAACAACAACAAAAACAACACAGGATCTATATTTGTAATACATATTCTGTTTCTTCCCTAATATCTTTATTGAAGCTTGTGAGAACAGAGGACTTTGATTCAATTTTTAACATTTTTTTTTCTGCCAAATTCCAAGACTCAGAGTTCCCATAAAATTAAAAGACATGGTCCCCAAATCCCCTTTTCACATCCCTTTTGAATATGATTTCCAGTTACCTCCAACTTACATTCAAGTCATTAAATTTACACTGCTTACTCATTTTGGTGAGGAATGTATTTGCCCTTAGTGTTTTGCTCATAGCTGTGAAACTGTCATGTTCCCACAGAGACAGTAGTCAGTTCCCCAACTAACACTATTCCTTTACATCCCCTCATAGTTTCTTTTTCCTAAGAGCCTTATAAGTATTTTCTTGCTTAATTTATCTTTTACTGCTACTTAAGCTACAATGAAAAGGAGAGCTGAGCTATCTGAGAGCAGAAGCCATGCAGAGAAATTACACAAGGACATGACAACAAAACTCTGGGAATATTTATTGTGTAATTTGCGTTGATCCTTTTGTTATTATTATCTGGTGCTAGTACCAAATAAATTACAACATTGCATTCACACAAACACTGTGAATATCAGCAAAATTTCTGCTGCTTTCCATGTGGGTGTTCATAAAAAGGATGACCAGAAAATGGAAACATGAAATCCTCTTCTTTACAAAACAAACAAACAAACAAACAAACAAATTAAAAGAGCATTAGTTATGTAACACTTCTCTTCATATTACATCAAGGAACCAAGACAGAAGATATCTGTTTGTCACACTGATGATTTAGTTGTTGCAGAGCAGTGCTTATACAATGCCAAGGACTTTTCAGATTCTCCTGCTGCCCTGCCAGTGAGGCTCAGGGTTAACAAGCAGCTGGGAGGGAACACAACCAGGACAGCTGACCCAAAGGGATATTCGGTAATACATGGCACCATTCTGGACAACAGGGAGGGTTGGAGGCTGCTTCAGGACTGGCTGGACATTAGTCAGCAGGTGGTGAGACATATCATTGTGCAGTTGTTTTGAATAGATACAGATAAACATACAAATATATATATATATATATATATATAATTTGGGGCTTGAAGGGTTGAGATAACAAATAGGACCAGAGAGTGTTAAAACAAGATTTCTTATAACCATTATATTAGTTTAATAGTTGCTGGTCACAATGTTGAATATTTGTTCACAGTGTTGTTTATGCGCTTTCAAGGTTGTTTTTCTTAATTCCTTTCTTGTTTATCATATAAGGGAGCTCCCTGTGGTGGTTTTATTCAGCTGGGCAGCCAAGATCTACCACAACTGCTCTCTCACTTCACCTCCTCAAAGGGAAAGGGGGGCAAAATATGATGAAAAGGGCTCAAGGGTTGATATAAGGACAAGGAGATCACTCAACAATTATCACAAGCAAAACAGACCCAGCACAGGGAGAACAGAGAAATTTACCTGTTACTATCAAGCCAGAAAAGTGAGAAACATAGAAAACAAATTAAACCACCTTTCCCCCTATCCACCCTCTTCCACCTCTTCCCCACAAGTGGCGCAGGGGAACAGGGAATGGGGGCTGCCGTCAGTCCCTGATACTTCATCTCCACTGCTCCTTCACGGTCCCTCTCTGCCCCTGCTCCACGTAGAGTCCCTCCCACAGGATGCCGTCCTTCCCGAACTGAGCCTGTGGGAGCTGCCCACAGGCAGCAGCAGCTCTTCAAGAGCGGCTCCCACATGGCTCCATTCCACAGGGTCCATCCATCCCCCAGGAGCAAACTGCTCCAGCACAGGTCCCCCATGGGTGGCAGCTCCCCTCAGATCCCCTGCTCCTGTGTGGGCTTCTCTCCACGGGCTGCAGCTCTGGCCCGGGACCTGCTGCTGCGAGCCACAGCCTCCACGGGCCACAGCCTCCTCCAGGCCACATCCACCTGCTCCACCGGCAGCTCCTCCACAGTCTGCAGCGTGGAGATCTGCTCTGCCATGGGACCCATGGGCTGCAGGGGGACAGCCTGCTCCACCAGGGGCCTCTCCACAGGCCTCAGGGGAACTTCTGCTGTCTCTCCTGGAGCACCTCCTTCCCTCCTTCTGCACTGCCCTCGGGGTCTGCAGGGCTGTTTCTCACTCCTCACTCTCCCAGCTGCTGTTGTGCAGCAGTTGTTTTTTTTTTTTTTTTTCTCTTTCTTAAATCTGCTCTCCCAGAGGTGCCATCAACATCACTTACTGGCTTGACTCTGGCCAGCAGCAGGTCCCTTTGAAACTGGCATTTTTTCTGATGTGGGGCAGGTTCTGGAGTCTTCTCACAAAGGCCACCCCCGCAATCTGCTATCAAAACCTTGCCACATAAACCCACTACACTGGCCTAGGTTTGTGCTTTTGCCCATTAGAATATATCATGTGCTCATGTTACACTGACTGCGAACTTAATCTGTTGTTTCTAATCATTATAATAATCATTTTTGCACATCAGGAACTTTACAATGGAAACTATTAACAAGTATACACCATGGGACACCCTGTGGTTTTATCTGTATGACAACAGGGATGACATGAAGCTCGACAGAACATCAGCCTTGACCCTGGAACAGGTAAATGGGTTACAAGGCAAAACTGTGATATGTTATTATTATCTTTATTATTTTCCCTTCCTATTCTGTCCTGTTAAACTTCCCCTCCCCCCCCCCCCCCCCCCATTTCTTTTTTTTCTTTCTGGATTTTCTCTCCCATTCAACTGAGGGCAGGGAGGGGGAGGGAGTGAATGGCTGTGTTGTGTTTAGCTGCCTTCTGGGTTAAACCACAACACTGGTAGAAACTTGTAGAGAAGTACAGAAAGTATTCAGTCAAGAGCCAGTACAAGGCATAAATATTTACATTACTTACCTTGGAAATTATTTCCTCTTCATTTCCTGTTCTCAAAAACCCAAACATATCTGAAACCAGAGCAGCTGGGTCTAGAAGCCTTTTTATTGCTTAATTTTTTCTTAAACCCATTTCAAACAATTGAGTTTTTGATCATTCTAATTCTTTATCAGTTCAAGCTTTTTAATGTAGTTACCAGTTTAGTTAGCTGAGTGCCTTAACCATGTAGTGTGGTGGAAGGACAACCAAAACTGGTATACATGTATAATATGATGATCGGTAGTGACTTGTGTCAAAGCACTTAATATTAAAAGGTAGTGTGAAATAAATTGAATTCTTGTAAAGGCTTAGAGTTTGCATGCATGCTATTTTTCTAGATTAATGGAGGTAATGCTGCACTTTCTTGTTCTGATTGAATTGTGAACATACAGAATTTCTTTTTATGATTAGTGATATTCTAATACTGTTGTTATAATTACTGATATATTGAGGTGATGTCAAATTTTCAATAGTATACCTGAGAGCTAAACTTGCCAAAAGCCAGGGGTTGTTAAAAACTGAAGTATTTATTATTTAAAATTATATTTCAATTTGCACTTTTATAAAAGCTTGTAACATAAATTAGCTTATTAAATTATTTTAAAAATTATGGTTACTTTACAAAAATGTAACTCAGCAGAATAATTCAAAATCTCTTGCTTCTAAGACTAGTGACTATAGTGACTAGTGACAATATTTGTAATGCATATTAATAGTCATTAGTATACCCCCTAAAACATATAAACAGGTTTTTAAAAAGTTAAAAATAAGATATGATATTTTCTTGCTTAATCTCTTAAATCTTTTAAAAGTGGGATAGATGGACAGAAAATATATGTTTTTCATGATCATTAAGGATCCATACCTCTGAGCTTGCTCAAAAATCTTTATGAGCAGAAGCATGAGAATGGTTGATGGTTTTGAAGATTAATTTTATTTGTAGTAAACTTTTTATTTACACTGAAATCATCAGCAATTTATATTTTTATTTGAAATCATGATACTTTTAAGGCATTTTTAAAATCTTTCTCTGAATATATAACTCTGACTTCTGTAACATTGATATGATAGACTTGCTTGAATCACTATGTCCATTCTCTTAAGTAAGCTTGATCACTCTTTCAGTCGATCTCAAAATATTTTAAGGTGTTATGCTGATTTTTCAGATGAGAAAAGTAAACTATAAGGCAGGTGGATGACTTGCCAATAGTAAACAAGTGAAATGATTCAGGAGTGAAACAAGTGAAATGAGTGAAATTATTCATTTCTTTTCCTAAGACTATAATTATAATTCTGACTACATATTTGATGTTCTTGAAATTGAAGACTATTTTATCAAAAACTATCAAATTCTCATTTCTTGTATTTGTCAGCTTTAATTTGATCCTACAGATAAAAATAAAATATATATATATAAAAAAAATAAGCTACTGTTGGTAAAGCAAAAAAGTCTGTAATAAACTATTGACCATTTCCAAGAAGTGTCTCCTGTTTTTTCTTTGCACCTCACAGTGCTTTAAGTGTCAAGTAGCAGATCTCAAAGTGTGAGGTTGGCACCGTGGGGGAACTTTGGTCTCCCGTAGGGAAGAATTCAAATAAAACAAACAAAAGCAGAATATATATACATATATTTTTCCCAGTATTTTTCTGTCATTTATGACTTGCAACAAATAGAAGTTATTTGTGGTACATGTTGAACTTTATTTTCCTGCTTCAACTTAAAATGGATTAAGATATGAAGATATGGCAGTTAAAAAACAAACAAACAAACAAAAAAAAAAAAAACAACATAAAATAGACAAAAGGTGATCATACTCTAGGTAAAGATATTGCTGATATTGGTCAAAAGTATTGATAAAAAAGATATTGGTCAAAAGTAGTGACATACATAAAACATAAGTTCAGATTTTTTTTCATATTAATAAATTATTCACATCAAATGCTTAAGGAAAAGGGTATAAAAAGTTCTTTAAGAGAGAAGCTCAGTCAATTATTTGAATCTGCCTGGAGATTTTGAGGAGATTACCACACATAATGCGGTTGTGGTAACAGATAGGTTGTAGGAGTGACAGAAAATTCAGAGAAATACAAAAATATCACAGAATCACAGAATCACAGAATTTTCTAGGTTGGAAGAGACCTCAAGGTCATCGAGTCCAACCTCCAACCTAACGCTAACAGCCCTCCAATAAACCATATCCCTAAGCTCTACATCTAAACGTCTTTTGAAGACTTCCAAGGATGGTGACTCCACCACTTCCCTGGGCAGCCTGTTCCAGTGCCTCACAACCCTTTCAGTGAAGAAGTTCTTCCTAACATCTAGCCTAAAACTCCCCTGGCTCAACTTAAACCCATTCCCCCTCGTCCTGTCACCAGGCACGTGGGAGAACAGGCCAACCCCCACCTCGCTACAGCCTCCCTTGAGGTACCTAAAAAGAGCGATAAGGTCGCCCCTGAGCCTCCTCTTCTCCAGGCTGAACAAGCCCAGCTCCCTCAGCCGCTCCTCGTAGGACTTGTTCTCCAGGCCCCTCACCAGCTTCGTCGCCCTTCTCTGCACCCGCTCAAGCACCTCGATGTCCTTCTTGTAGCGAGGGGCCCAAAACTGAACACAGTACTCGAGGTGCGGCCTCACCAGAGCTGAGTACAGGGGGACGATCACCTCCCTAGCCCTGCTGGTCACGCTGTTCCTAATACAAGCCAGGATGCCGTTGGCCTTCTTGGCCACCTGAGCACACTGCTGGCTCATATTCAGCCGACTGTCCACCATCACTCCCAGGTCCTTCTCTGCCTGGCAGCTTTCCAACCATTCCTCTCCCAGCCTGTAGCTCTGCTTGGGGTTATTGCGCCCCAGGTGCAGGACCCAGCACTTGGCCTTGTTAAACTTCATGCAGTTGACCTCAGCCCATCAGTCCAGCCTATCCAGATCCTCCTGCAGAGCTTTCCTACCCTCAAGCAGATCGACACACGCACCTAACTTGGTGTCATCTGCGAACTTACTGAGGGTGCACTCGATGCCCTCGTCCAGATCATCGATGAAGATATTAAAGATATGAAACCGAGGAGAAGATGTCACTAGGATAAGATGACAAGCCACACAAGGAACTCAGCTGAAAGACTGAAGGATTATGGAAAAGATGGATAACGTTACAAACTGCCACCGAGACAAACGCCAACACGTTGCTCATCTCTAGTTGCCCATGCTCACATCTCTGAAAAGGGGGTCTGGAAGGAATTCTGGGAACTGCAGACCAGTGAGTTTCACTCACTGCAAAGGCAGATGAGTCTATAATAAAGCATAGGTTTCTGAGCACACATGTGAAATAGTATGCTGGGAAAGAGTCCAGAATGTCTGAGATGAGAATGCAGCCTCGCTGACCTGCTGGGTTTGAGGTAGCCCATAGATAAGGAAGACACCATGGAAACCATATAATGAGATTTTAAAAAAGCCTTGGTCTGCCACACACAAATCAATTAAAGGAACTGAGCTGTCAACAGATTCAAGGAGAGTATGTTTTAAAAATTGGAAGCAAACTTTAGAACTTAATTATTTTCCATTTTGGAGAAGAGTCAGCCATGAATTCATCCCATGACCAGTCTTATTCTATTTTTCAGGACATGGAGAAGGGACTATTGAGTACGTTTACAAATTTATATATCATATTAACCTCTTGCAAGCAGTCAAATGATGTACTAGTGACAAAGTACTAGAAAAGAACTCACTAAACAAATGATGAAGCTAAATTTGGAAGCGTAACTTAAAAATGAGTAAAGGTTAAAAGTTTTCTAAATAATTTGCTCCATCTGTAGTAGCAGAAACAAAACGCACCAGAATGGATATTTGCTCAGGACCAACACTGAGAGGAAGACAGGGGATGTCATTTTGCTAGTAAATAAAATCATGCTATCCCAGACTTTATGCATTGAACATAGTTCCGTCCTCTACACCTAAGAATGACATCAATCAAGATAGACAGATAAGATACAGCAAAGACCATGTAAAACAATGAAGTGGATAGAGCAGCTTCTATCTGAGGAGAAACTACAGAGGCTACAATTCTTCAATTTGGAGAGGAAGGTAATGGGGCAGGGACATGACTTGAGGTTTACAAAATCATGGAGGTGATGAACAAGGTCATTGCAACATTACTATTATTCACCATATGAAACTGTGCTGAAACACAGGCTTTGATATCAACTAATATTAGTTTAATTGAAAATATACAAAATAACGTAATACTTTATGTAATAAACTTCTGTACCTTAATCTTGCAAGAGGTTGTGGGAGAAGATAATATTGGCTAATTTAAAAAGGATTAGGCAACTTCATGGGCAACATGTCTAAAAATAGTACTAGACAAGACATGGTTGTGTCTACTATCGTTGCATATACAGCAATTCTGGAGTGCAGAAGTATGAAGCATTTCTAAAGATCACCTCTAATTTCCCATCCTTACAGATTTTCCCTTAGGACCGCTTGAGTGCCTGACTGATAGAAATCTCAAAGTTCCCTTTGTGAAGGTGTAAGGGGAAAAGGAAGAGAATTCAGCAAGATGCCAACAGTCAAAGGGAACAGTGAAGGAAGAAAAAGATTGTAAAAGTCAAAAACGAAAAAACAAGGAACTTCAGAGAGACTTTGCACAGAGCACACCATCAGAGCCCACCAATCCCTGATGACATCCAAGGAGCCAGTGGATTAAACTCATTCAGAATCACAGAATCACAGAATGGTTAAGGTTGAAAAGGACCTCTGGAGCTCATCTGATCCAAGCCCCTCTTCAAGGAGGGATACCTAGAAGAGGTTGCCCATGACCACATCCAGACAGTTTTTGAAGATCTCCAGGTAGGGAAGCTCCACAATGTCTGTGAGCAACCTGTGCTCCATCACCTGCACAGGAAAGAAGTGCTTCCTGATGTTCAGTGTTCATACAAGTGTTCAGTCAATGGTTATTAATAGGCATCATATAGTTAAGGGCTCAAAATAGTAAGCTATTGATATATGGGTAAATCTGTTAGAAAAAGGTTTAATTTTAATTGTGAGCTTGACCTTGACAGACTTTGGGTGGGGGGGTGGGGGAGGGAGAGAGAATAATAAAAAAAAAAGGGGGGGGGGGAGGGGGGATGGAGTAACAAAGGTTAAGAGTGTTTTAAAGTGAAGAAACATCTTTTCCACAGAACAGCTTTTGCACCTGGGTTTTAAATAATCTAAAAGAAAAGAATACTTTAGTCTCTTGATTTCTGAATGGTTTTCTCCATGAAAATAATAGAGGCCTTTGTCTGAAATAACTCCAGGAACATCTATTTTATTCTTCATTGTCCCAAGGTACTTTACAGATCAATTGTAAACACATGAGTAGGATTAAGTATAGGATCTTGTAGTAGAAGCTTATGACATATCACAATTTTAAACATATTAAAAACATATACTTTTTTATTTTATTTATTTTTTATTTTTTTTAACAGCAGTTTCTTTCCAATGTAAATGGGTGTCTGTCCTGGAAGTCCTGGACAAGAAATTTTAGTCCATTAATAAAGAATCTGTTGAACAAGGCATTAGAGAGAAAAAACAAAACAAAACAGAAAACAAACAAACAAACAAACAAACAAAAACATAAAATAGACAAAAGATGATCATACTCTAGGTAAAGATATTGCTGGGGTGGGGAACTACATACACACACACACAAACACACAAAAAATAACAATCAAAACCAAACAAAAATAGGAAATAGTGTCAACTGCATAAACAGCTGTAGGAAAATGATATATTTTAACTCCCATTGATTATTTGACAGAGCATAATCCAAACAAGAGAGATTGCTTGATGAGATTCTGAAAGCTGTGGGATTTGTAGCAATTTTTCTTCTGGAACTTGTGACCATTGTGGTGGTAGAATTCAAGAAAATGCGTAAAAGTACATATCTTTTGGAATTGATTATCGTGAATTTTCTTTTACATCCTAAATTTATTTTTCTGAAAATATGTTCACAATAAATTTAGTAAATAAAGAAAAGCTAGTAATAAAAACAAGGTGAAAATTTTTAATTTTGTGGCTTCATTTTTCCCCAGGTTGTCATACAGGACTTCAGCTTCACTAAGTGTACAAGAAGTTTAATACTTTACAAAGTTGATTTGACATAAATAAATAAATGCATTTATAGCCTTAAGGAAAGAAAATACATTTATTATCTTAACATATACAAAAATTATTAGAGCTCATAAAATAAAATATGGTCCCATTGACATTTCTTATTATTGCTATATAAACTACAAACAACAAGAAAAGTGATTATTAATTTTTACAGAAAGCAACAATCATTTTAATGATCTATAATAAAACACACCTTGTCTCTCCCCCTTTTCAAAACACTACCTAGAAAATAATGATGCATAATTAAGTTAAACTGAATGCAATCCTTTTTCACAAAACTGAATGGAAATAATAAAAATCCAGACAGTTCTACAACTAAGCGAGGAACAACAGAAATAGTAGCAACATCTGAATGTTGGGAAGACATTTAGTCTAAGGAAACATCCCCATAAAAGCAACTGTTTTAGACAGGAGGGTGGATAGAGATATCATGGCAAAATGTACAGGAATCATGATATCAATCTAACAAATGAAACTATTATAATTAAATCATTGCTATGCCATAAAACATAGTATTTCTATGACACATTAGATGACAGCTGGGAATCATACTATTCAAATATGGTATTTAACAGCCAAGAGTTTATAAAAAGACTTTCTTTTCTAACCACCTCTTGCAGAAATGCAGTCTACTAATGTTCCTAAAAACCAAAATTGTGCAGATCTGTCATATAGCTGGAGAACCTAGGGTTAGAAAAATAAACAAACAAACAAATAAGTGAAAATGCATGCAGTGCTCTGACCTCCTCTCATCCAGGAGTATGGGAGGTTGAAGGCTGCTCTCCTCAAGCAGCCTACTCTATAATTCTCTCTCTTGTCTTTTCTTGCTCACTTTTTTTGAGGGCAGCTTTGTTTCTCATAAAATAATAGCAGGGGAGAGCAGAAATATCCTTCATTGAAATTGGAATGGATCAGAGTGACACAGACCTTTCTGTGAAGAACACAGGAACAGGACAACCTTCCTCTGACAATCTGATGGCACTAACTTATACCAATGCATTCAACAGACTTGAGTCTGCTCAGCTGCTTTACCTCCTGGGCACCAAATGACAGGGATTTAACACTGCTTTAAAAAGCCATCATGTAACAATACAGTGTATTTGATTTAAGTTTAGCTAATTATTTTATTTACTATAAGACAGTCATATGTATTATGTGTCATTTATTGTTACATTTTGCTCTGTAAGAACATATGATAAGTTGATAACATTGAAGCATTAGCTTTAAAGCTAATATTAAAAACTAATATTAAAGCTAATAAATTCAATAACTTAATGTTCCTGTTCAATAAAATAAATACTTTTTTGCTATTAATATCTTCATATCATCTCTAGATTCATCATTGGTGTTAATTCTTGCTAACCTTTTGTTGTTGTTGATTTTATATGAATCTTCACTTCTGTTTGTAAGAGTCCTTGAGACTGACAGTTAAAAAAAATGGACTTACCATAGTTTAGTTATGCACAAGGGAAAAAAAATGGTGTTGTCTATTTTGTGTTCCAAAACCTCCACTCACATACAGTGAGAAGAAGCTTTGGGAAAATGTGATTTATTTGGCCCAAACAGAAAGAAGTATATAGAATATAGTGCTGATTGTGTCACTGGGGCTTTGTCCCAACCAAGGCTGCCTGAAAATAATCCAGCTGCAGGGGGAAAAAAGGGAAAGATTAATCACTCAGAATTAAACTGTCTGATTGCAAAGATGAAACAAGACTTGATAAATGCTAGAGATATTTTACCTCTGGAAGACCATAAAGAAAAGGCTTCCTAGAAGCCTTTCTCCTTTGCCCTTTAGAGGGCTCTTTATTTTCTTCTGTTCAGTCATGGCTGGAAGCCAAAAGATGTGGAAAGGGAAGGGCTGAAATATAAATCCTCTAACCTGCCTTCCAGAAAAAAAAGAAAAAAAAAAAAAAAGAAAGAAAGAAAGAAAGAAAAAAAAAAAAAAAAAAGATTTTCATCCAAATCTGTATCTTTACCCTGACACCCATTGGAGTTTTCTCACTGAAAGCAAATTCTTAAACTGATGACTCATTTCTCACTGACTCCCATCCCCTCCCTCTGTAAAGTGAAGGGAAAAAAAAAAAAAAGAAGAAGAAAAAGAAGAAAAAAAAAAGACAGGATCCTAGTTTATCTTCTGGCTGATAAACTGACCTGTTTGTATATCCCATCCTCATTACTGATGAACTGAGAGCTGATCACACGACCAGAAGAACAAGTAGGTCTGTGATATACTGTATTTTCACAAGATGACTGTGAGTCACCAGTGTGATGCAGTCATGGGAATAACTCATGCAACCAGTGTTCATCCATCTATTCAGACTATCAACAAATATTAAGGACATAGGGTCGGATATGAGGGAGATCATATCTGGAGTATGGTATGCAATGAAGAAGTAGTCACAGTCAGGGAAAATGTCTGATTGGGACAGATTTAGAGTAAGACTGTGTCCCATTAGGATAGTATGGAAACAAGCCAGGGAACCTGATTAGCGAATGTCTGCACTGAGCAACAAAGAGCAGTGCAGAGGGCCCTGAGCTGCCATGGATTTCATCTTCTCTGGAAGCAGTACATCATGGTGTGGTGCTGTTGGGCAGTATTTATTATCTTAAATGGCATTAAAGTGGATGAGCTGCTTATGCCCCTGAGCTGGTACTGCTGGAGCACAACAGGTAGACTTATCAGCTAGAGTCAGCAATAGCTTAGGAATCTCTGCACCAAATTTCCCTGCATTGCACAGACATCTTCTGTATGAGCTTGTTTTGTGCATTCAGGCAAAATGAAAGCTGTCAGGGCATATGATTGCTTGCTATAAATATACTAAGGAGAGGAGGGGAAAGCGTGAACTGACACCAGGGCTGGAAAAGAACTATTTAAATTAGGGGATAATGCTGGCACAAAATCAAATAGATATAAACTAGCTACAAATAGGTTTAGGCTGGAAACTAGAAGACAGTTTCAAGCCATCGGAGCAGTGAAATTCTGGAAGATTTTCCAGCAAGAGGAAGAGTGCCAGAATGCCTAATTACTTTTAAGATGAATTTTAAACATTTGTGAGAGGGTTTATATGACATAACTGCCTGAGGAAGCTGGATCAGATTCACTGACTTGGTCTGTTCTTCCTAAATTTGTATTCCTCCAAAGATTTTCCTATCATCTCACAAGCCCCTTGGTCTTTCACAGTAGGTCACTAGGTTCCCCTAGTCCACCCTGACAGCTCTGATCTTTTGTACACCACATCAGCACTGAGGCCCTTTACCTTGCTATCAGGGAAAGCTCAGTGAATATTTCTGTACAACTGAAAGCACAGACCACACAGGTTTGAGTTACCTTTGCCCTTCAATTTCCATTTTTACCATAGTATAAGCTCCCATTTTTTCATGTGAACTGATGAAAAGCCTTAACTTCATGCTATTTGCAAATATTTGCCTTCCAGTGTTAACAGAATGTAGACTGTCTGTGACGATGCCCTGATCTCAGCCTTTGCTGTACTTGGCAGAACTGCAGTAGCAAAGACCACAGCCAACCACCCATGATCTCTTTTCCTTGCTTCAGTGAAAGGCCTTAACCTTTCTGAGACCTTGTTTCTTCCCTCACTAGCTTTTTGAAGCAAAATGGGAAAAAGAAAAAGAAAAAGAAATAAAGAAAAGATAAAGAGGTGAAGAAAAATGAAAAGAGACATCTATCTCAAAGAATTTTTATTTATTTATTTTTTCTATTCAAAAGAGAAAGCTTTGATCTGGCCTCATGGGAAGTTTCATTCTTGCCTGGCCTCATAGGAAGTTTCTTTCTTGTCTTTTCACTGGGACTGGTACTTGATAGAGTACTTTTGTTTTTGTTAAAACCCCAGTTTCTACGGATATGTTCTCAGTCTCAGTATCCAGTAAAAATCTTTCTAGTCTTCAACCCTTCAACAAAAAAAAAAAAGTCCAAAAAAAGTTCAGGTTGGACCTTAGGTATTCTAGAAAAATGGGAAGCAAGTGAAGCACTACTATCTTCAAGTACTACAATTTTGCAAGGCCAAATTGGAGTGTATCACAGAATCACAAAATGTTAGGGATTGCAAGGGGCCTTGAAAGATCATCTAGTCTAACCCCCCTGCTGGAGCAGGAACACCTAGATCACATCACACAGGAATGTGTCCAGGCAGGTTTTGAATGTCTCCAGAGAAGGAGACTCCACAACCTCTCTGGGCAGCCTGTTCCAGCGTTCTGTCACCCTCACCGTAAAGTTTCTTCTCATATTTAAGTGGAACCTCTTATGTTCCAGCTTGCACTCATGTGTCACTGAGAAGAGCCTGGCTCCATCCTCCTGACACTCACCCTTTACATGTTTATAAACATTAATATGGTCATACAGAGCTGCTGCCCACACCCTGCCAGATGCTGTTGTTTCTGTACTGTGTACTTTAGGAAAAAGAATAAAGCTCTGTTTATGCACTCTTGAGTGTTAAATTGTCTCCCGATGTGTGATATGTAACTTGTACCATAACCATTTGGTCCAAGCAATATTCCCTTTTTACTGTACCAGCGATGTAAGAGTAAATGCTTTGAAGTTCATAGGCTCTTCCAACACAATGATTTTCCACACCCTTCTTCTATTAAAGAGCTAAATTTATCTTGATTTACAGTGTCTTATGGAAGGACACCAAAACATACCCACCTTTCCATCTTCTCAGCACCCTCAGCTCTTTTGTACATCATAGTTACCCATAGTTTTTATCCTTACAACATTTTCCTGAGCCCACTGGGCAGCAAAGCCTTACCTACACTTGACAGTTTTCCAGTTTAATCTTGTTTAAAACGTGTCTGTATATGGACAAAAGAACAATGATACAGTTCTCCTTGGACTAGCACTGAGCCTCTGAGAAAGGCTCCACAGTGGCGTGGTTTGGCACTCCGGGAAGCAGAAGCAGCATAGGCTCATCTGGGCCCAGTAGGTGCCCCAAGATTCTCTTAACTTTTCTTCTTGGAGGGCAAGTATGTTAGTTGTGACATATATAAATCGTGAATTTAAAGAAACTTATTCAAGGATTGTATTTTAAGAAACCGTGATAACAAGAATTTTCATGTGAGGCCAAAATCATTGGGAAAGATGTAGAAGTTGCTAGATGAAAATTGGTATTTCAGAAGAAAATAAGCATTTATAGGATTAAAAATAATAATAATAATAATAATAATAAAAATCTTCAGCTCTTCAACAAAATAAAACATCATTCCTGGGGGGCTCTCATCCCAGGAGGCGTTTAAGGAAAGATTGGATGTGGTGCTTAAAGACATGGTTTAGTGGGCAATATTGGTAGGTGGATGGTTGGACCAGATGATCTTAGAGGTCTTTTCCAACCTTAATGATTCTATGATTCTAAAAGAGAAAACAGAAATGGCATCTGTAATAGCAGTCCTTTACACTTGGAATATATTTACTTCAAAAAATTTCCTAACTTCGTAATATTCTGTGACATTCTTCACTTCTTTTAAGTGCTCTAACCTTTCATTTTTTTTCCGGACTTTCACTTCAATGTGGTATAAAAACAAACTTGAGACACATGAAACAACTATAGTTGTGCCAGAGATAGCTATGTTTGCTAACCCACATCAACTGAATCACTCAGAAGTGAGGATTTTTTCAGCACAAAATATTCATCACACTTATTGTTCTAATATATATATATATATATTTTTTTTTTTTTTTTTCCTTCTCTTCAAGATGGTGAAAGGGCTAAGACTAGCAAGACTGGGACTTCCTTGAGTACAGAGCAACAACAGACTGAGGTCTGAGAAAACCCTGGTGATTGGTTATGGAAAAATGGGTTGGGAAAGAATAACAGAAGCATGGTGACAGGGGAGCAGACCTCGCTTCTCCACACTGAAAGCTCAAGAAGGGCACAAAAGATATGCATGCAAAAAATGTGCTGCAATGTTCCTCAGTTGTTGAAAATGTACAATGCTGCTTAGCTAACCACTGGGTCTCCTTTTCTCCCCATCCATGCCTTCAGTCATGGAAAAAGTCAAACAGAATTGAACTGATCAAGGTTGGCTTTGTTCTAATAGTGGCAGCACTGTTTGAAAATTGTTACATTGCAAAGATGTACCAGAAAATACCTTCAGGCATTGCAGTATCAGGCCCAGGAACACTCCAACCAACACTAAGCATTTAAATGTCAATGGTAAAATAATCTGATTGTTGAAGGGGGTGAGCTTCATAGCCAGGGGGAAAAGAGAGGTATTTAGAAATCTTAGTCAGACTTTGAGTGGGTGACTTGTGTTGTGGAAATGATCATACAAGTGAGCAATTGTCATTATTTCTATCAAATAATCAGTTGAATATGGCGGTAGGCAATAACATTAGCACCCCTGGTTCTTCAAGTATTCTCTTGATCTCTCAGACTTGACTTTCAATTATATAAAACTCATACACTCTATGACCGAATGCAAAAGATTAGTTAAAAAGTATTTATTTTCTACATTTTTCTGTTATGTTCTGTTACAAAAAGAAACAAAACAAAACAAAACATAACAAAAACAAAACAGAAGATAGCGTTTTATTAGTGGTACATTAATGAGCTTAAACAACTAAGTGACGTGTTCGTCACAAATACATATTACAAACAACCACAAAAACATAACTGAAAATGAAATAAATAAATTGAATATTTTTTCTTCAGTTTTTAATATTTATAAAATATATAGCACTTTCTATTACATTTTTTCATTCATTTTTGTTCATAACAAATTAAAACTTATGACATATATTGCAAATGTGCTTAAGGATAAGAATAATTAAAAAATCAAAATTCTGGAGGTATGAAATAGTAAATCAGTTAATGTTCATCAATTTATTATCATATATCCAGATTGTGCATATCCTGCAAAAATAGCCATTTCTTCAACTAATATACATATTTCTTTATAGTATTATAAGATTAAGTTTTTAAATGTAAAGCTTCATGGATTTATGCTTCTGTTTTATAGTTGTGCCTAATGTGTAACTTTCATTAATATATACTGAATATTTTCCATTAGTATATACTAATATATACACACATACGCACACACACACACACTATGCATTATATATTAGTATATACTGAATAATGAAAGCATTTCTGTAATATATAGTTGGGATTTTTGTAGAAAAAGTTGTTGAAAGTGGGAGACGTGTATAATAACAATGAAAACCGGCTAGGTTAGCTAAATGAAAGCATTTAGTTTTACATTATTCAACATATTTTAATAGACATGGAATGTACTGTAATAATATACAGAATTTAAATAGAAATTTATTTGTATTCCAGTATCCTTGTGTTTTTCCCTCTAATTCCAACAGAATATGAATTGCCATCTCCACTGAACATCCTGAAAATGGGAAAAGGAGTCAAGAAAGTAGAAATTTGTTGACATTATAGACTTAATTATAGGAAAACTACTAAAATTGCATTTAAGATCTGTCCTAGTCAGGAAAGCACTTAAGCTCAGGTATGACTTTAGCCTAAATGTTAGTCACAGACTACAGCATTCCTCCGGTACATGGATGCCCTTGCCATAATGCTTACTGTCCCCTGGCTGTATCAGATGTTTAGAGGCTCCCTTATGTAGCTGAGTGAATGCAGTTTTGCCATCTGTCCAGAGCAAAGGGTCTGAGGGGACACAGCAGTGTTCGTGGGGATGTCAGAGTGAATTTGCAGGTATGCATTTGTGATAGACGGGAAGAAAGACACAGCAGGGAGAGGGCTGACCAGCACCATGTAACCTACTTGCAGTCAGTAATTTCCCTTTGTGGCAAGGGAAAAGGGCAACGCAGGATAGTTTGGCATGGGCTTTTGTCAGCTGCTTTCTTCTTTAAAAGAAGGTTCAATTAAGCCCTTTGCTGCAGCACCACATCCTGTCCCAGGCACTAGGCTCTGTCAGACTGCACAAGGAAGCTCAGCTTTCTGGGGTCCTTCCAGCACCCACAGTGCATGAACATCAGCCACCGTGCAGAGAGAAAGGGCTCTCACCAGGACCCAACAGCCCTAGTGTTTCAGGGGGATTCTGACTTTCAACTTGCTTTAGTCAGGTCATATGGACTGAATGTCCATTAGCAGTTGGAACTCATGAGGTGTGATGCTGGTTTAGCTTCAGCTTAAAAACTCATTTTGTGTGTTTATTGCCTGCTCTGCAAAATGCACAGTGAGAGGCAGTGGGCAGGAGCCTGACATCAAAAGCACATTGCTGATGCAATTGAAAACATGAATGTGACTGCATCTACAGTGCAGTGGCTACCTACAACTACAGTGGCTACTGTAGTTAGAGACAAACACACCTTCAGAGTCCTAACTTGTGGTCCTGCCTTGTATTGCCCTTTTGAGAGCCTCAAGTTCTGTACTGAGCATCTACGGCAGGTGCTAAAATTTAGGGAATTTGGGTGAGCACCTCGGATGTCCAAATCTGAAGGTTTTAAATTGTCCAAGGATGAACATTTTAAAATCAGCTTGAGCTTTTTTTCCAGAAACTACACTTTCTCAGGGACCAGACCCTTTAAGGGAATGGAAAGTGCAGTACAGGAGTTAGTGTTTAATAGTAATAAATTTGCATTTTCCTTAGCATTTCTATGTCAGAATGAAAACTGATCTTTCTTTTTGGCATAGGGAATACTAGAGGGTGCTTAAACAACAGCAAAGCTACTGAATTTTAAGGGCAGCAGCTGTACATTTAAAAGATCTTCAGCCTTTTTAATATTTATCTTGATGTAGGAAACATCTTAAGGCATTGAATAAGATAAATCATATTTAAAATAACAGGATGTAGTAACTACAACCGCCTAGTCCACTGTGAGATGTTCTGATAAAGTTAAAGCACACAAAGTAAATAAGTATATTTTCATGGGATTAAGTACTAATTTGTAAAATAATATTTTTCAGTAATTTCTTCTCAAAGCATATTGATATTGTATATTATTATTTTACATTTTTATGAATTCTAGTTTGAATAACCAAAAGTTCAAATTACTGGTTTTCAAAAATAATCAACTTACAACTGGTTCGTGTCCACAAAACTCCTACTGCACCTACTTAAAAAAAAATAAAATGACAAACATTTAAAAATATCCTGATTTTTATTTCAAAAATGCCTTCATGCTACTGGTTTGCAAATCTCTTTTGAAAATCTGTAACTATATCTTTAAACAGATGTAGGAAACAAAATGTATTCATTCACTGATGAAATTCAGAAAAACATGTATATAAATCTGCAACACTTTCATAAAAGATTATGTTAACACTATAGCCTCACTTATGGTTAGTTCTGTGGAAGAGTCAGATTATCTGAATTCAGATTATCTGAAATTTCAATCATGAAGCAAATCAAATAAACCCAAATATATTTTGTTATATTTAAGAGTATGTTACATTTGGTATGTTATAAAATATAATTTCAATAGTCACATACCATAAGTATAAAGATTTTTTTTTAATTAAACTTATTCAAGAATATAATACATAAAGAGAACAAATTATTTTTTACTCTTTGACTTTGTTTGTTCTTTTATATGTCAAATATTTGCTTTAATTTTCATACAAATTTTTAGCAAGAGACGATAGTTCTTTATAACTGTTTTTTCTTCATATTCAGTGGGCTGTGTTGACTTACAAAATGCATGGATTCATTATATGTTATATGTTAAATGAGAGCAATATAAAGCCTGGCTTTTTACGTATACACATGAGGTTCACAATAATTTAGAATCTTCTTTGTATATTTATATGAAATATGTAGATATTTAAATTAAATCTTGTTGTTTCAGGATTAGGTATTACACATTGTTTGAAATTTTCCCTCTTGTTTCAAGGCTGAGTTTCTGACCAACTTGCCCCAAGAGGGCAAAGCTGAATACTGTGAGGTCAGTGCCCAAGCCCCCCAAACCTCCCATTTACAAACCAGTGCTGACATGTAGCCAAGGCTATGGCATTTTATGCTCTCTGAACCACACTTTTATCTTCTTGAAATGAAAAATTTGATTAAGCCCCAACAGTTCAGCTCTTTTAAAATAAAATAAATAAATAATAATAATAATAATAAAAAACAACTACAACAACAACAACAACAACAAATGCAGTTCTAATTTGTAGGCTAGTGTTTGTCTCTTAAATATTGTATATTTAATGCCCAGTTAAAAAATTCTTATTGATGAGTATATCAGTTCTACAAACAAAATTCATGACAAAGTTCTTTAGGATACCCTAGTAGAGTCCAAGCCTATTAAGTTCATGTCATGAGACCAGTTCTACACAGGAAGCAAATTATTTATTTACTTACTTATTTTTCGCTTTCATATCACAGAATCTCTTAATCTACTGCAATTTGCAATAGCATACTTTCTGCTGTTGTGGATAAACATTATGCTCACTTAACTGTATTAAACATCTCTTAAATAACTCAGTTTCAGTGGTGCAATTCTGCTTGTCATATGAGCTGGTTGAAGGAAAAACATTCAACTGGCAGTTGATTAATTCTAGATTCTGCTATTACCTGCAGAGCACATATTACTGAGGTGTTGGCATATGCCAACACTGGGATGGCTGAATGCCACAACAACACACTAACAAGAAGGAGATGATCTGTGAGTACAGAGGGGGAGAACTGTTATTAACAGATTCTGTTTTCATTCTGTTTCCAGCATTGTCAGTGCTCTGTCAAAATTTGCTTTTCTAGTACATGCTTTCTTGACAAGGACATTGCCTGAGTTACCATCAGTAAACCCCTTTGAATGTTGTAGTTTTAGATTTAAAACATCTGGCACTTATAATCTCCCACAAACAAACTCAAGATCTTATGGACAGCCACAGCATTATTACTTGTGAAGCAAAGACCAGGATCTGACCCCCTTATTTAGGGAAGCTTCATGTAAACAGGATGATAACTATGAAAATGATGAATATTGTTGACATTTAAAACAGCTGGATAATAGCTGGATAATGACACTATTCAATTGTATTTAGCATAGAATGTGAATCACAAACTGAAAATTTTTAATGCTGTAACACTAAAAGATGTACTAATGTACTAATGTACATCTTTTAGGAGATGTACTAATAAGAAGTAAGCACCTACTGATTGATAGTCATTTGGAAACAATACAGAGTTGCCAGAAAACATTTTTTTCAGATTATTTGGTTATAATTTGAATTCAGATTCTAGTACATATATAACTAGAATCTTCTGCTATCAGCTTTACTTCAATTCCCCATTTTGCAGGGACACTTTCTCACACACAGAAATCCAAATATTTCTACTGCAAAGCAAAAAAACAGATGCATAATTTGCCACTGTGGTTCATTCATTTTTTGTGTCTGCATTACATTTCAATTGTTCCCATTGTGAAAAAGCTTTTCTCTGGCTTCTCTTATGAAGTTTTCCTTATTTTAACATATAAAAGTGGATGTGAAAGATTTTCTCTTTCTGCTACACATGAGAGATTGTGTCCCTAACCCTTCTATGAGTATTTATAACAAGTTTAATTGGGGAAAAACAAACAAACAAACAAACAAACAAAAGGATTTCAATATAATAAATAGAATCTCCAGAAAGTATTATTTAAAATCTTATGCACACACTAAATCTGCACTAACTGTTTTCTCTGCAGTCTTTTAGGTTTATATCCTGTTTGGCCAAAACACCATACTACCTCTTTTGCTCTTATCCCATATATGCTCATATCCCATACGTGCTCCCACCACTTTGCCATCTTCATTGATGTGTGTAATAGCAAAAAATTAAATTATTTTGTAAAATTATATTTAAATAAAGTTATTAGTTATGAATGTACAAATCCTTCAAGTTTCATCAATAAATGAAACCCTGGAACTAGTATGGATGATATGTAGTTGAGGGTGATGTATTTTTAATATACAAAGGCATTATGCATTTTCATCTATTCTATTGTTACAGGTTATTTATTTTATTCCTGTCTCTTACTAGCAATATATAAAAAGAAATTATTAAGAATTCAAAAGTTGGACTCATTTTTCAAGCATATTTCAAACTCCTATTTTGTTGAGATCCTGAGTGGAACAAAGGTTAAACATGGGAACAATGTATTAGGTGGATTATGTTTGAAACAAATTCAACAGCTAAGTCTTGTGAGCAAAGACTTCTAGATTTACAGAACTTAGTTAACTAAAAAAAAAAAAGGAAAAGTAAACAGCAGACGCGATATTTTACACACTTGCACTTAACTTGTAATTAAAATAGAATACATATCACATTATCATCACTTGAAGAACAGGGACTTAATCGTGGAAGAAGGGTTATGTTTTGTTTGTTGGTTGGTTTTGTTTTTGTTTTTATTCTATATGCCAGTCAATATGGCTATATTTTGTTATTGTTAGAATAAAAGAACAAAATAGAAAAAGTAGCATGACTCCATACTTCATGTATGGACACAAGTATGGATTTACAACAATGCTTAAAGTGCTTTCTTATTTGAGGAGATACTTACACAAATGTCTTTTCATGCTCATCTCCTTGTCACCATGTACTATATGCTTGTTGCTTGCTCTTATGTCATTTATAACACAATCATTCGGTATTAAGTTCATACTCAGAGTTTAGCATATTGTCATAAAAAAATCTGAAAACAGGAAAATGACAATTCTATTTGTGTATTATTACAGCCATTTGAAAATTTTATTAAATACTGAAGTGCTTCATTGCATCATTTATTCCTTTGCTTCCAATGTTGCTTAAAGCACTATCTAAGTACAAATAGATCATACTAAAAGCATATCCATCCTATTCTGGAGTTTTGGCTAGGATTATTTACTGGTGTCTTGCAGAACAGAGATGAATTTATGATCCCATGTGACCATCTGTCTGCTGATGCTGCAAGATGTCTTGACTCCAGGATTGGTTTCCACGTACATGGTTCACCAAAGGTCTACATCTTATGAATATTTATACACTGTTGCGTCTTTTTCTTAAGTGGAAGTGCTGTAATGTGAGATATCAAGTAGTATACTTTAATTTGCCAGTACCAGAAGTTGTGGGAGCAGCAGAAGTTGTGGCTTGACTGCCTACAAACAAAGGGTCCAAACAAGCCACTTTGGCTGCAAAGAATGAGTGGATACAGTGAAGGACTGCAAACAGGTTGGAAAACTCCAGCTCCTGGAAGTGAAAACAAAAAGATTTAAAATGAATCAAAAGAAGACCTCAAAAATATACACCCAGGAATGAACTGTGATTCAAATACAAATAATTTTAATAGTTTTACATAATTCTGCTGATGTGCCTGAAAATTCTCCCTTATAGAGACTTAGAGACTGAGTTCTCTCTATTCTGTAAATAATTGTTTAGATGCTGATATGGACCATTTTCTGATTAAGTGCTTCCACAGAAATATGAGGTCCTGCCTGGTAAAGAAGGCATGAGACAATCATACAGTCCATTTTCCCCCTCATTTTATTAATACAAATCTGGCACATTTTGCAGGTTGATTTATTTAAAAATTAAATGAGTGCACCATAACATATATCTACTGTATATTCAATGTAGCCACAAAGTTCAGCAGTGTTGATTTCCACATATGTCACATTTATGTCATATTACCTCACCACACTGGTAACTATTATTTCACCTATGTTGAGTCTTCATTTTTTTTTTTATTTTTTTTTTAAGACATTTTTAAAATGTGCTACTATCATACAGTGATATTCTGGCTCTGTCTTCACTGAGGCAAATATTATTATTGGACCAAAAATTAGGAACAGACTTCATGTTTTAAACTTATTAGCAATATTAGACAAAGACATTCTTGTTCTACTTTAATTTACATTACTTTATAGCTCCTCAACTGAGACTTTCTGAGACACTACAAGAGAGGAAATAAATAAAAAATACATTTTTTTAACATATTTGCTCCTTTGTGTCTAATTGACTTTTCCTGATCAATGAGATCATGATGATAACTTTATTTTTTATTTTTTGTTCTTTTTTTTTTTTTTTTTTTTAGGGTTTCTTCAGTATGTGTTTTTGGTGTTGATATTTAATCAATAAACATCTGCTGTATTTGAAAGCAGATACTGAGGTATTTGAATACGTACATTTGTAGTGATGGTGGTGCAGAGTTGCCATCTTTTTTCTTTGATTCTCCATCTATGTAAATTTCTGTACTGAAGCCAGCAACAGGTATCTGTCCTATTTGTCTTTCTGTCCAGCACTGATAGTTGATGTTTGACAAAAATTTGTGTTTTTTTTTTTTGTTTGATATTATTGTGAATTCAACAAAAAATGATAAAATTCTAAAAATTTCATTAACATGCAATTTTCTGCCTCCTGACCTTTCCTAGAAGATGTTGCTTTACATATTTCATGGAGACATTCACAAATCCCTTATCTGCAAGGGGTATCAACTGCCTGAAAGCAGAGGGCTATGTGTGCCGAATATCCAGTGATGTACTAGATGAGTGGAGCTTTGTTCAACTCTCTTACAACCTGAGCAGATGTACTTTGGACATGCTCAGAAATTAATTTTTAATTGCTCATAAGCTTCTTTAACATCCCCTAAGTACTAATTCTCATTAAGGAAGATAAAGTTTCACATACCTTCCACCTGTGTCCATTTAAAAAATCTGTTTAGAGACATTTTCATTTTAAAATACTAAGCCAGAGGTTCCCCCAACCCCTCTTTTTTTTTTTTTTTTTTTTTTTTTTTTTAATGGAACTTCAAGAAACATGTCATTTAAATTAAGTTATTTTCCAGGTAACCCCTTTTTATTAATATCTTTCTGGTACTATAAAAATAAAACTGAAGCTTAAGATGAGAAAATAATTTAGTGGAACATGATATCACTTCTGTGTTATCTGTGAAAAGACTACCTTCTTGTCTATGTTTCAACAGAGCAAATCTATTAAAACAAATAGTACAGTTTGAAAATTGTTCGAGTCAATTAGGTAATCCTACTAGCTGAAAGTTCTTATGTACATCATAATTATGGCTACTGGGCACTGAATTTTCACAGTGCATTAGTACAATTACAACCAGTTATCACAGGTGTTTCTGCAACAGTAACACAGTGGGAAGATCCATTGCTCAATGGACCTTCAATGAAACTGCGAGAGAAAACAGCACAGCTGCTGAAGGTCCCATTGGTTCAGTATTACTGACAGTAATGACACAACACATTACCTTGATTGTAAAGACGAGCACTAACAAGTCAACAAATGTTAGATTGCTATTTGGCATGAAACATTATTCCTATTTCAGTGTCAATGTGTGTATCATGTCATGTACTGAATGAAATGGGAACCTCTGTGATAACAGAATTTAGCTTGGTACACACATTCAAGGTGGTTTAGGTGGAGACTCCAAGTAACATCAGCTTGATTAAGAGAGACACATTATTTTATTTTATTTTTTCCCTCACACCAGCTAATCAAAATAACCAAAATCTGTGAATCTCTTTAAAGACACATAGCTTGTGTCCTGACTGTGCAGGGCAGAATTCCCACCCTTGTGATTCCCACCCTTGTGATTCCCACCCTTGTGACCCATCCTTGTGCCACTTCTTCCTAGAAGGGCGGGTGCCTCAGAAGGAAAAAGAGGGATCACACACAAACTCTGCTACAAGCACGCTTCACATTAACACTGGAAATAGAAGAAATGTGAATCAAAGTAAGCTGATATTGGTTTGCAGTGAGTACATACAAGCCTGATTAAAGTCTGCAGCTTAATTCAAAGGAGTCTAATTGCTGGAATGGGATCCATCAGGAGCAACATTTTTCTGGACTAGTCACAAGAAATCTTAATGAACAGATAAAGGTTCACAAAAAGCTGCTGACAGACAAAACATTCCCTCGCTTGTGTTGAGAACTTTCACTTTTAAATCTCCATGGGTCTGCAGTACTGCATGATGGAGGGGAGCCCACAAGTTTTTCTGCATACCTAGCCCCCCCTTTTTGTTTTTGTATATACTCTGTTATCAGTCATCTGCTTGTATGAATACACTTTCATCTAGCAGAATATTGTGTATTCCACACCCAGGTTCAAATAAACAAACAAACAAACTTTAAGAAACTTAAATAAATATGCTATCAAGCTATAAAGGGTGCCACCTATAGGGAAAAGCAGATACTCTGAATCCTCAAAAAGCAAGGAAATCCAAACTTCATCTATTTGTTCATGTACAAGAATACAATTTACTGTTATTCCAATTTCAGACTGTTGTCTGTACCCATCACCAACAACCCCACTCTTCCAAAAATACCACTATACCCTCTTGGGCTCCATTCACCTATCTCTTGACCAATCTATTCTCACCCAACATTGTTGTCATTACACCAGGCATTACCAGACTATTAATCTGAACATTTGCAGTTTCTGTAGAGGACAATATAAGTCAGTAAAAAGGTGTGTGAGAAACATAAAGTCATTGAGCATGGCCAGAAGTGTATGAAAATTCTAGTAAACTTACACAAAGAAAATCTGGATTGACAAAACAAAGGTGGAAAAAAAAAAAGGAAAATTAAGACGGGTCCCAAATGAAAAAAAAAGTACAAATTGACTATTATTGCATTATACTAATTGTGTAACTACGTAAACTGTACATCTACAAAACTGTACATCTACAAAATCAAACAACTGTTAGTTTGTAAGTATTCATGTTTTTGTCACAACAAATCTCTTTAATCCTTATATAAACTGCTGATATGTGAAGATATTTGCTGCTTCATCAAATATGATGTTAAATAGTCTCTCTATATTAGGATAGAATCTGATTTAAACAGATATGAAACAGATATTCCATGTGCAAGATGCAGGGAAACTAAAAACTAAGACACAAATACCTACGCAGTTCAGAAATCTGAACTCAGAATTCAGTCACTGCAACTGAGCAATCACTCTATAAAAATCTGAAGGATGTATACTTAAAACCCATTTAAAGCTGATATTCTAAATTTGAAGCACAGTGTGATGCTCACATAAAAAACATCAAGGCTAAGAACAAGGATTAAATTAAAATTATACTTTGGAGAATATACTTGAAATGAGCAGAAATATCACCCTGGAAAATCGTAAAAGCATTCATCATGACACCTTGCAATGCACTGGAAAGCAAGTATTTTGTTCACATTTGCAGGAGTAGTAATTCAGGCTATTTTTCTTATTATAGATTATATTTCTATATAAGCTAATTTCAAGTACAAATTAAATAACATTAATTACTATTAATGTATTATTAATTAATTAGTATTAATAATAAATTAAATTAAATTTAAAGTTCTTTTGCTGATACCATAGTTTTGCCCAGTTGAATAGATCTACATTAGCTGATTTCTCTGCTCACCTCTGTTTCATAACGTTCTCAGTTCAGGGAATCATCTAGTCTGTGAAAAAAAGCTAACCTGATACAGTATAGCTGTAGGTGTCTTTGTCACAGTATAGGTGATTTTGGCCAAGTTTTGCTGAGAAAACTGTTCAGCTGTGAAAAATCCCTTGAAGTTCAGAAAGGTGAAAGCACAGAGAGAAGTGTAGTTTTGGGGATATATACCATGCCTTGTTTTACAGTGGGTGAAATGTAAGGTCATACTTTTGCTCAGTCCAGTTCTGTAGGTCTATTGCTATTCTAATTTACTAAGTATCAAATTCTTGCCTTTGTAATGGGGAAATTACTGTGTTGTGTGTTTATTTACAAAATATAAGTGGAAATTGCATGTAGTAAAAAATCAGCAATAATCCTGCTTTATATATATATATATATATTCCATACTGTGATGGTTGGGAGTCTATATGTATGGAAACGGAATCTCTCATGGATTTAATACACATTTTGTCAGGAAGGAAAAAAACAAACAAACAAACCAAAAACTACAACAAGACAAAACAAAACAAACAAACAAACAACAGTTTTCATTGCAGTGGTCCACTCTTTGGCCAGGTAAAATTAAAGAGTACAGTGCTGTGAGTTTATGTGCTGAGATTGTGCTAATTTCTGGAAGCTGCTATGATGCTGGAAAAACATTAACAGATCACTAAGCTATAGCTAAAGAAATAGATAAATAGATAGCAAGGTGCCTAAATGAATCCTTTTTGTGTCTTATAGATGAGAAATAAACTCTCTCTTCTGTGTTTATCTTTTCAACCCAAAAGAAAAGGCAGAGGGACATCCAGTATCTTCTTCTTGCATCCCCCCAGGGGTAACTGCACCTGCTACTTCCCTGAAGTGCCTGTCCACCAATGCACGGAGCATGGGAAATAAACAGCATGAGCTCGAGATCTGTGTTCGGTCGTGGGGCCACGATCTCGTTGCAATCACTGAGACGTGGTGGGACAGCTTGCATGACTGGAGCACAGTCATGGAGGGCTATGTCCTCTTTAGAAAAGACAAGCGGGGGAGGCGAGGGCGTGGGATTGCCCTTTATGTGAGGGAGCAATTAGAGTGTACCCAGCTCCAGCTGGAGGAGGGTGAAGGACAAGTGGAGAGCTTGTGGGTAAGAATTAAGGGGTGGGCTGGTATGGGAGACACGGTGGTGGGGGTCTACTACAGGTCTCCAGATCAGGAGGAGGAAGTCGATGAGGCCTTCTACGAGCAGCTGCTAGTGGCCTCATGATCATGAGTGCTGGTCCTCATGGGGGACTTCAGTTACCCAGACATCTGCTGGGTAAGAAACTCGGCCAGGCACGAGCAGTCCAAACAGTTCCTACAATGCGTTGAGGACAATTTTCTGCTGCAGGTGGTGGAGGAGCCAATGAGGTGGGGGGTGCTCCTGGACCTCGTTCTTACCAACAGAGATGGCCTTGTTAGGGATGTGAAGGTTGGGGGCAGCTTGGGATGCAGTGACCATGAGATGGTGGAGTTCCAGATGGAACTAGGCAAAGGAAGTAAGGCTAAAAGCAGGATTGCTACCCTGGACTGTTGAAGAGACAACTTTGACCTCTTCCAGGACCTGCTTGGGAGTATCTCATGGGACAGGTTGCTAGAAGGCAAGGGTGCTTGTGAGAGCTGGGCTACATTTAAGCAGCACTTCTTCCATGCTAAGGATCGGTGCATCCCCAGGAATAGGAAATCAGGGAAGAGGGGCAGGAAACCCACGTCGATGAGCAAGGAGCTCATCAATAAGATCAAAAGGAAGAGGATGGTCTATGAAATGTGGAAAAAGGGCCTGTCCTCTTGGGAGGAGTATAGATGTGTTGTCAGGGCCTGCAGGGATGCGACGAGGAAGGCTAAAGCCCGCCTAGAGAAGAGGCTTGTGAAAGAGATAAAGGATAATAAGAAGGGTTTTTTCAAGTATGTAAACAGCAAGAGGAAGACTAGGGATAATGTGGGTCCCTTGCTGAATGAGGGGGGTATCCTGGTCACGGGAGACACTGAGAAGGCAGAGATACTGAATGCTTTCTTTTCTTCAGTCTTTGCTCCAAGGACACTCCCCCAGGCCTCCTCACCCCTTACAATAGGACAAAGGGTCTGGGAAATGGAGGGCTCCCCCCTGGTGGACATGAGAGTGGTTCAGGAGTGTCTGAGTGGGCTCAACACACACAAATCCATGGGTCCCGATGGGATGCATGCGCGTGTGCTAAGGGAGCTGGCAGATGTGATCGCCAAACTGCTCTCTATCATCTTTGAAAGGTCCTGGAGAATGGGTGAGGTGCCTGAAGACTGGAGGATAGCCAATGTCACTCCGGTCTTCAAGAAGGGCAGGAAGGAGGATCTGGGAAACTACAGGCCAGTCAGTCTCACCTCTGTCCCTGGAAAGGTATTGGAGCAGCTTGTTCTGGATGCCATCTCCAAGCAATTGGAAAAGAAGGTTAGGAGGAGTAGTCAGCATGGATTCACCAAGGGGAAGTTGTGCTCGACCAACCTCATTGCCTTCTATGATGGCATCACCAGCTGGGTAGATGGGGGGAGAGCGGTGGATGTCATCTACCTGGATGTCATCTACCTTGACTTTAGCAAGGCTTTCAATACTGTCTCCCATGACATCCTACTAGCAAAGCTGAGAAAGTGTGGGATAGATGAGTGGACGGCAACGTGGGTTGAGAACTGGCTGACTGGACGAGCTCAGAGGGTGGTGACCGGTGGAGAAGAGTCCAGCTGGAGGCCTGTGACTAGTGGTGTTCCCCAGGGGTCGGTGCTGGGTCCGGTCTTGTTCAACATCTTCATCGACGACCTTGATGAGGGAATAGTGTCTGCCCTCAGCAAGTATGCCTATGACACAAAGCTGGGAGGAGTGGCTGACATGCCAGAAGGCTGTGCTGCCATTCAGCGAGACCTGGACTGGCTGGAGAGATGGGCAGGAAGAAACCAAATGAGATTTAATAAGAGCAAGTGTAGAGTCCTGCACCTGGGAAGGAACAACCACATGTATCAGTACAGGCTGAGGGATGACCTGCTGGAGAGGAGCTCTGAGGAGAAGGACCTGGGGGTCCTGGTGGACGACAGGTTGACCATGAGCCAGCACCATGCCCTTGTGGCCAAGAGGGCTAATGGGATCCTGGCGTGCATTAAAAAGCGCGTGGCCAGCAGGTCAAGGGAGGTGATCCTCCCCCTCTCCTCTGTCCTGGTCAGGCCTCACCTGGAGTACTGTGTCCAGTTCTAGGCTCCCCGGTACAAGAAAGACAGGGATCTCCTGGAAAGAGTCCAGTGGAGGGCCACAAAGATGATTCGGGTCCTGGAGCATCTTCCTTATGAGGAAAGGCTGAGAGACATGGGTCTGTTCAGCCTGGAGAAGAGAAGGCTGAGAGGGGATCTCCTCAATGTATATAAATACCTGAGGGGTGGGGGACAGAAGGATGTAGCCAACCTCTTGTCAGTGGTTTGTGGGGATAGGACAAGGGGCAATGGCTGCAAGTTAGAACACAGGAAGTTCTGCACTGACATGCGAAAAAAATTCTTCACTGTGAGGGTGACGGAGCATTGGAACAGGCGGCCTAGGGAGGTTGTGGAGTCTCCTTCTTTGGAGATATTCAAGGCCTGTCTGGACACCTACCTGGGCAGCCTGCTCTAAGCAACCTGCTTTGGCAGGGGGGTTGGACCTGATGATCTTTTGAGGTCCCTTCCAACCCCTACAATTCTGTGATTCTGTGTTTCTGTGACATGTAGGCTGCATGTTCTGTCATGTCGATAGCTCCATCTTGTAGCTCTCAGTCTGAAAAATTCTGTCTGACTGTGGAAACCTGTGCAATATCTCCTGCTGAGTGACAGCTGGGAAATAACCTACGGATTGGAAGGTCTAAGGGATACCAATGATTAATGTTACCCCTAAATGGTTTTTGTCTCAGAAACTACTTAGACCTCACCTTGGAGACCTACAAGGTCACGTGTTTCCAGGCACACTGCCATGGACACACCACTGTGACCTATGGTGATCACTGTTCAGATTTTTCAGACTGGAATTGTTCAAGTCTACAGGGAAACAATTCCTTTATTCTACACTATGCATCTTTATAGTAGCATAATACTGTTTCAGAGAGGCCAAAATGAAGAGGGAAAAAAAAATAATTTGGAAGTATTTTCAGATTATTTAAGAGAATGAGTCAAATGTTTATACATGTTAAATGATTTTTAAGTTTAAAAGAATCATTCCTCATTGAACAGTAACTAAATATATAACATATGATGCCATTTTGAATGTTGTTAAGTCAGGCATGAAGCCTAATAAGAACTTTGACAGCATATATAGACTTCAGTGTCAGTAAAGAACTTTCTATCAGTTAGGAATACAGTAGGAATGTAAGTCTGGCAGCAAGTGTGTTTCTCAGAAACCAAAACAAACCAAACTAAACCAAAAAAAAAAAAAAAAGGAAAAAAGAAAAAAAGAAAAAAGCTGTCTGATGAAAGGATGAAAGGATGTCATTCTGCATTTTTTCTCAGAAAACGTATTTTTCTGGGATTCTTGTAACATTAACAGGGATGTATTTATTATTAACAGATATATTTATAGAATAGAAACAAATGTATCTAAATTTTGGATCAGTATTAAATATCTAAGCACTCTGACACTTAATTTTCTAGATCATGAATCAATGTTCTAGATATAAAGGATATTATCACACAGGCACAACATGACACAGGCACACATACCTGGGCTGAGATACACAAGATGTGCAGCATTGTACATAGTGATGACTGGAAGCATTTGGATTTTGATAATTCATATTCTTACAGGGAGGAATTATATGATGAAGCCAGTATCATTTAAATAGAAACAAAAAATAAATCTGTGCCAGGGCCATTTCACATTTTCAAGGTGCAGCTGAATTATACTGCATTAAATACATTAATGCATCTTGTCAGTGCCAGAGCTGAAACTGAGATGGAGTAAAACAGGCACTGGAGATACAAAAAGCAGGAGTCTCAAATCAAGTACACACAAACCATAGCAGGTTCTGCATGGAGCATGTTACCATTGATGATGAAGAGGAAAAAAGTACTCTCAGTTCTAGCAACTTTATTTAGCTGCATCATAGTTATCTGCTATGTCCTGCTTCCTTGTTACCATTTGGGAATGCAAAAGTGACGAGTCTTAATATGCTGAGGTAATAGTTCCTCAGATGTTTTTTTTTTTTCTTTCAACAGTAAGCTCTCATCCTACTATATTCTGATAATTCCCCATATAATATAACTCACAGAAAATTATATTTATCTCAAGTAAATGTTACCCTCTATTTTCCCCTTATAACAGTGGGTCTCCAGGACATGCATAATACAGAGTTTCATTTAACAGTCGATGATAGCTTTGGATATGAATATTCAACACAACCTTTAACAGATGTTTTAGAAAATTCCCATAGTCTGATTCCAAATGAAGCCTTCATACAGCATGCATGAAACCTGGCATTACAAATATTTCTGAAAATCTGATTAACATTTCCTAATGACTAGAGAGTTCCCTGAATAGCTATTTCTGTAGCTCTGTAATGCTAGCAAATTCCAAAAAAAATACCACCTCTTCTTGTGCTGAGTAGTGCTTTAAATATTTGAAAGGCTCAATAGATACACAAGAGGGATATCCACAGAATTTTAAAGTAAGCAAAGTTAAAGAAATATGACCTAAGAATCTTTTCCTTCATTTTATAGACAAGTTTACCCATACTTCTTAGACTAAGCCACATACTTCATTTATAAACAAAATTGGAAGTCCTTTCTATAGCACCTCACTCACTGGAAGTCCTTGCTCATAGCACCTTCCAAAGACTACACAATCTGCCATTCTTTGATCATGTTGTAACTGGTATATTTTGATCACCAACAAAACTACATAAAAGTAAAAATATATATATATATTTCCAAATTGATCAACAAGAAAGTTTAAACTTTTAAGAAATAGAAGTAACTAGAAAACAAGATAGCATGTTAGTTAGGATGCTAGTAAGGTTGTATAATATTCTGCCTTCACAAGGTAGAAGGTAGAATTTTTACCTTGATAGAAGGTAGAAAGATGACATTCCTTAGAAATTAAGCTCTGTTCATTTCAGCTGGGAACAACAGTCAGTCCCATAAAGTACCAAGTTATCTCCAAGTATTAAAAAGTGATTTACATTACAAATTTAATTCAAATCAGGAAACATTTTGATGAAAATTATTTTTCTTCTTCCAAATCTAGATTTTGTACTATACACTGTTTTTAATTTGGGGCAGGGCAGGGCAGGGCAGGGCAGGGCAGGGCAGGGCAGGGCAGGGCAGGGCAGGGCAGGGCAGGGCAGGGCAGGGCAGGGAAGGGAAGGGAAGGGAAGGGAAGGGAAGGGAAGGGAAGGGAAGGGAAGGGAAGGGAAGGGAAGGGAAGGGAAGGGAAGGGAAGGGAAGGGAAGGGAAGGGAAGGGAAGGGAAGGGAAGGGAAGGGAAGCACTATTTGACTCTTGGATTCCAAAGAAAATTCCGAGAAATATTATTGCATCATTAACTTAGATAGTCCTAAAATGTTGTGTTAACATAATAGTAATACAAGACAGATATCAGAACAGAAATGACAAGTTTCATCCTTCAGCTGTATTCAGGAGCATGGTAATAGTTTCATATTATTTGCTTAACAGAAAAATCATCCTTAAAGCTTTAGCCTGCCTTTGTTTCTTATTAGTGAAGAAAACATCTTTAGTATTAAAACATTTTCTGAAGAAAACAGGAAGAAAATATTTATCCTTGAGAAGGAAAATATGATTGTATTGAAAGACACAGTCCACCATACTTCATTGCTGTTGATATAATGGAAGCTTTTACTTTATACCTAAAAATATATATACTTTATTATATTAAGTATAACATTCAAAATCAAGTAAATAGCTGTTCAGTGAAGAAAGGAAAGGAAGGAAGAATAGCTGCTTAGTGTTCCTTAGCTGTTTGTGTTTAAGCTCTTGATTGCCCAAAATACAATGCCCTGTTTCTTAGCATACCTTATTATGTTCTGTTTTTTTAGCCCCTTTAGAAAACAATGTATTTAACCATTTCCTCTTTCCTCACAGAATGCTATTGCATTTATACAGCAGTTTTTTCTCTGACATAGACATGAACAGGAAAAAACATATACTAAGTGCTTCAAAACCAAGGCATAAAAGACATCCAAGCAAAAATATTTAGGATCATGAAAATATTGGGATTCTAGCCAAAAAGACCTCTGATTCAGACTCTAAGGCAGTTTCAGTCATCAGTGAGCCTTGTGGATCACTTGTCCTCACATACATTGGGATAGTAAATGCACTGTTCTCAAAAGACAGACATAAAACTAGGCATAAATATCTCAGGTGACTGTTTTTGTAAATCAACTGTTGAATCAAAAGCACAACTGAAAATGCAACTTTTCTAATTTTGAATTAGACGCAGACACAAAGATTTGATGACAACTTCTTGTAATGGGTTTTATGTTTAATCCACGCTTTTTTTTTTCTCTGAGAAATAAAAACAATGTTAGACCCTTGCTGGATTGTCTGACCAAACTGACTAAAGGATACGTTTTGCACCATTTCATTATACAAGTATAGGGTGTGAGGGCATTTAAACTCTAAGCCATCTTTATCAAAATGATTAATAGTCTTAATAGTCTTTGCAAACATGCCTAAAAATATATATATCAATAATATATACATACACACACACATATATATTATTGATATATATACTTTTAGGCATATATATATTTAATGTAATGGAGCCCTTTAAAAGACTATATCTACCAAAAATCCAAACAGTTCATTCAGATTTCTTTGTTTTTCTTTAAATTCATTGACTGCACACATTGATCTAATACTTTTAATTAATTTAGTTTAATTTACTCCTCCTGTCTCCTAGAAGCTTTAATAAATGTTTTAATGTATATTGACATTCTAAAAGAGAACACGTTGTTTTTACCTTTGCTTCAATTTGTTTAGTATCTGTGTTTTGAAACAAGAATTTGATTTTGCTCTTCCCATCATCTGAAGAACCTTTGAGCTGGGAAAACTTGTACCTCCAAAGTACAGCCTAGAGGTGGGAAAAAAAAAAAAAAAAAAAAAAAAAAAAAAAAAAAAAAAAGAACAAGCATTATTATGGTGAACTGTAATAGAAACAGCTAATGCCCTTCTAGGGGAACTTTTAACCTCTCAGTGGTACATCATTAAACCAAATGAATATTACATATGGGTGTAGCATACTTTAGCAGTGTCCGATTGAGATCAGTCAGACTACATTTGTGAAATGTACTCTGAAATCCCTTTAACTATATTTAATCAAAATCTGTCATGCCCGAAGCCAAAGATTTTTCCTCTGAAGATCTGTGGATTCCCTGAGCCATCTGAGGCAATAACCTGTCACAAAATTTCTCCTTTCACAGGAACAATATTATTATTAATAATAATCTAGTTGTATTTCCATAAAGTGTATATCAAATTAAAACCAAACATATTTAAAATGACAAATAACAATAGGAAACCTTATAATGAGAAGTCATTTTGAGTTTACTTATGAAATCTCCAGTAAGAAATTTAAGCAGATCATAAATTCTAAGTATTAGTGACCATTCAAGTCTTTAAATTATTAATTAAGTTGTGTCGTGTTGATAAAAGGCAGATTTCTCTACAGAATAAACATAGAATTAAAAAAAATAAATCTATAAAAATGTCTGTTTATTATATCTCATGTGGATTTATATAGACAACTGCAATTTATATAGACAACTTTTATAAAAAACTGCATTTCAAACTCTATTTTCCTAGAAGTGGAAAAGAGCTGTTTATTATAAATACTTTCAGCTTCATTAAAAGATATTTTCTCCTGCAGGTATTTTGAAGCAGTATCATTTTTCATTGTGATTTCAGTATTATTTCACATAATTATAAGGTCAACCTCACTCATATTGTGCTGCTGCTTTTAGGAGACGTTAATTTCACATGCAATAATTTCACATGACTTTTGTTGTTGTTGTTGTTAATGGTTTGTAAGTAAATGAATTCATTTCAGTGGATTAGCATGATGCTTCCATCTGTGTCTTTTGACTATATGTATTACATGATTTAATATATAGTTAATATTAAACAGAATATGAGAGGTCAAATTCTCAACTTTCCTGAGCACAGGAAGGTCCCTTTGCTTCAGGATGTCTTTATTTCTTGTTGCTAATAAGCTTCAAAAATCTCCAACATGCAACAAGTTAAAGTTTGCTACATTTATATTGTCTAAGTAGATGGGGGGTGGGTGGGTGGAAGGGACAATATCTTAACTGTGCACAGTACACAATGAAAGATTTATTTTCCAGTAGACGTTTGCAATTGTATATAACAAAAAAAATCTCTCTATATTTGTCCATTTCTAGTAAAAAAAATAAGCTTAGCACCACTTTCATTCTCCAAGTGTATGTGACAAGTGATCTCTCCTCTACCATAAACAGAATTAAAGACATTCTGTTTCAGATAAACTAGAGGAATTTGGCAATTTATGTGAAACTATATCATATTTGTTTGATTTGCTGTCCTCCTGAGCACACCACTCTGTGCTACAAAAAATAGAATAGCTTCCTTGATCTCTAAATGTGTGCAATTCCTTTCAGATGGTTTAAATAATGACATTTATTTATGTACTGTGGAAAATGAGTAAAAAAATAAATAAATAATAACCCCCCCCCAAAATACTCAGGTGGTCATACTTCCTACCTACATAGTAATGTCTGTTTTTACAGACCTATGTTACTCCACGAATCTTGTCAGAAAATCAAGAGTACATCCTTTCCACAGGAACACCAAACCTATTTAAGCATGTCATTTCCTAAATGAGAAACATAAGGTCGTCTCTTTATCTCATCTTTATCTCTGGAGAACCACAAATAAATGTACTAACCCCTTTCTCTTTGCTGATGTATGGTGAGGCCAGGAGAGAGGTGCAGTTGTAAAAAGGATCCTCAGTTGGGCAGTCAAAATCCTGGGGTATCTGGCCTTACTCTAAATCAGATGAAGTCTGAGTGAAGATGAAGGATGCATAGAACTGCCACACTTTGGCATTTCCCATGTAGCTTTGCTACTCACTTCATTTTCATTCAGAGGATAGAGAATGATAGTCACACCAAACCACAGGCATGGTTCAGGAACACACTTCAGTTTATGCATAACTTCAGTATTGAGAGCCCTACTTAGCAATGGCTTTTAAGTACACTGCAAAATCAGGCTTGTAGTGCAGAGGGGGCAAAATCCTTCTAGAGACTACTCCCAACAAGATTGCACTTCTTACTTAGGATATCAAAACAAGTTCTGAGAACTGAGATCTCAACAGCATACTTTGCAAAGACTAAACCCTCTTCATCTAAAGTGTAAAGATTAAAAAGGCCATTGACTATGCATGAAATTATTCAGAAATGAAAGAACTATTTGTTTCTTTTGAGTGGTCTTCAACAAATTGCACACTTTTTTTTTTTTTTTTTTTTTCCCAAAGAATTCCACATGAAGGAGGAATCTTTTTGTAAAAATAAGATTGGGGAAAATGCTGTGAGTTTTAAGTTATTAAGTCAGGAAAACAACATATTTCTAGCACTAAAAAAAGTCATCCTAGCTATTTCTTTTGTTCTAGAAAGAGAATTTCTGAAGGACAATTCCTTCATCCTGGTTTGAACTGGGATGAATACTGGTTCCTCCTGATACACTCTGGATGTGTATGCACCTCTCTGTTACATCAGAAGTGTAAAAGCTGGTTAAACTAGATGTCCAAATTCTAGCTAGCTCAAGTTAGGTGAATTAATTAAGCATATATGCAGTAAGACTCATTTAACTCCTGAGAAGCTAAATGCTGTGCTCTGTAGCCAGAACTGCACATTTCATGTGTAGTAGACGTACAAGATGCAGAATGATGTGACCCAGTAGTCAGACCACTCTTAAAATGTGGTACATTAGGGAACCCTGTGTTACTTCCTCTTGTGGTTTCATGTGTTCATTTTTAAGACCTGTTTGTTTGTTTTTTCATTATTGCAAAATGCTCGATCATTGAACAGGGATTAGACCTATCTTTTTCAGTGACTACCTCATAGTGACAAACTATAAAGAACAAGCAAGACCTACATGCCTAAATGCCCAGTTTCACAGTGATGTGCAGCTACATTACTGACATAAACACACAAGAGGCAGAGTTTCATATGTTGTTATCTTTCATGTTTCCTATGGTCTTATTTCAGTGTCACAGTGCTCATTGTGACTGCTTTGAATACTAATTTTAAAGGCTAATTCTCCTGCATGAGGAATACACATCTCCGGGGATACTCGTCTATACCACTGAATGATTTTTCCATGTTTTTGAGCATCACAGTTCTTCAGAACTGTTTCCTAAGTGCTTGCCTCAGAGAATTAAATTAGGTTGAATTAATTTTGTACAAATATATATATTTATGTATAGACTGACTTTTGAGCAATAAGCACATTTGTAAAACATGTTGGCTTTTTGACAAATTAACAAAGAAATGGAGCGTGTGTCATATAAATTATTCTTAAATCAGTTTTTATGAATCATTTGTAAGGGAAGTCTGAATGTGTGTTGTTACTGAGCTCAACACTTTATAATACATTCTGACAGGGTTTCTTTTAGTTAAAAACAGCCTGTTCCTTTCTTTGTAAAATGTTCAGTAATTGTCCACATAGCCTACATCAATAACAGTTTTTTTACAGGACTGTGTATACTGCTTTTAAGAAGTGGAATATTATTTTCACCCTAAAATAAATTTAACATGCGAACCAAGTAGCAATTACTTTTAAAGCACAAACTGTAGTGTTGTTGTTGTTGTTGTTGTTGTTTTAAATATTTTGTGGATGCTGGCATCAACTACTAGTTAGGATACCTCTCAAGTCGAGGCACAAAATCTTATTTCTTGACGGAGGATGATGATAACAACTCAATATATACTGTTTATCAGTGTGCCTTAGTTCCCTTTGGAAGGGAAATCTCAGCCTGTGATTAGAGACAGAACTTGACAATCACAGCAAGCACTCTGATTTAGACACTGGAGACTGAGATTATCGTATATACTGAAAATACCATCTGCTTCACAATTTGAATACATCCATTATGATCATGGAAAATATGACAAAGTTACATCCATGTATGGAAAAAAATGCATCATAAGACAGTCCCATCTGAGCCAATATGGTACGCACCATGTGTAACATTGAAAATAACCAAAAGAAATATATCCTTTCCCCAACTGTTACTCATAGATCACTTAGGCTGCATTTTACATTTTATAACACTTGAAAAAATAATCTCAAAGAATATAAGAATGTAATGCAAACAGATGAACAGTGCAGAAGAGCTGACAAATTAGATGCTAAGACCTCTCATGAGTTGATATTGCATTATGTAATCAAAAAATCATCAAAAAGCAATATCTTCATTGAAATTAATAGGATTATTATTATTTTTTGACATACTTGGGACCAAGATACCATACCATTTTAATGAGAAATATTTTCTTTACAAATAATTACTTCGGACTTATTTACTCCAGCATTTGTAGTAAAATTACTATTACCTTCTTCAAGTATTATTTTGTTACAATTACCCAAGGATGTTCTCTGCCTGCATATTTTTGTTTTATAGATAGGACATTAATGCAATACAAAAATTATACATGGAAGAAAACCTATTGATTTCAGTACCAATAACACTTTCCTGTGGTTCTCTACAGTCACAGAAATGAAGGGAATTTATGTTACTTCTTTTCTTAGCACTGGTGCTAAATCTAGAACAAAAATTCTGCAAGGGACCTCAGAAAATATTTTCATGATTGTATTATATGACAGTTTGCTACTCATTGCTGTCATTTCAGAATGCTGAGCTAAACTGCATTTTAAATTTTGATGAGGTATCACTTTTTCTGAAGATGCAATGAAAGAAAATTGATTCTCCTCTAGATAATTGTACCACAAAACTGGGAAATACATCTTTATGTAGGGTGTGATGTTGGTTAGGGTTATGTTGGTTAGGTTTCAGTTTTGGTTTTGGTCAAGGGGCCTAAGACACCCTACAGAGAGACTGAATTATCAAATAATAATAATAATAAAATAATTATATATATATATATATATCCATCTTTGTATTTTTATTTGCCATAGGAATTTCTCCAAGGAAGATACATAGAAATTGGACTGTCAGCCTAGTCCTTGACTCCGTGATAGATACACATGTATGATTTAACAAGGATATACTAACACACATTTTCTTCCTGGGAAGAAAAGCTATATTTTGTCAACATGAGAGTCTCCAAGCAAAACAGAATTAATTTATGTCCTATGGTTTCATTGAAGGACTGCCTTCAGTTTATTGTTAAAGTATCTTGCCTCTTCTATATTGGATTATGCACTGTGAAGCAGTTCTCTTCTTACAAGAAGACAATGTACACTTACTGAGCTCATGAAATAGTGTTTGCACCTTAGACTGCAACTGCATCATTTCACCTGTCAATGCACATTACCAAATATGGATTTTCTCTGGACTCTTCACTGGCATGAATCATAGAGGTTCTATTATGTAGTAGCAAAAGAAGTTTGGTCTTCAGCAGGATACTTGGAAAAAAAATGGAAGTCTATCAGTATTTTAAAATGGCTAGAAAGCTACATCTCAGACCACCTGTAAATGATGAAGTAAATACAAGCTTTGTTAAGAAAGTGAATTTCAGAGGTCACTTTTCAAATGCTAGTTTTAATAAAAAATTTTGTTGTCTCTTCACAGAATCACAGAATTTCTAGGTTGGAAGAGACCTCAAGATCATCGAGTCCAACCTCTGACCTAACACTAACAAGTCCTCCACTAAACCATTTCACTATGCTCTACATCTAAACGTCTTTTAAAGACCTCCAGGGATGGTGACTCCACCACTTCCCTGGACAGCCCGTTCCAATGTCTAACAACCCTTTCGGTAAAGAAGTTCTTCCTAACATCCAACCTAAAACACCCCTGGTGCAACTTTAGCCCATTCCCCCTCGTCCTGTCACCAGGCACGTGGGAGAATAGACCATCCCCCACCTTGCTACAGCCTCCTTTAAGGTACCTGTAGAGAGCAATAAGGTCACCCCTGAGCCTCCTTTTCTCCAGGCTGAACAAGCCCAGCTCCCTCAGCCGCTCCTTGTAGGACTTGTTCTCCAGACCCCTCACCAGCTTCGTCGCCCTTCTCTGGACTCGCTCAAGCACCTCGATGTCCTTCTTGTAGCGAGGGGCCCAAAACTGAACACAGTACTTGAAGTGCTGGCCCTGCTGGCCACACTGCTCCTTATACAAGCCAGGATGCTATTGGCCTTCTTGGCCACCTGAGCACAGTGCTGGCTCATATTCAGCTGACTATCCACCAGTACTCCCAGGTCCTTCTCTGCCAGGCAGCTTTCCAACCATTCCTCTTCCAGTCTGTAGCTCTGCTTGGGGTTATTGTGCCCCAGTTGCAGGACCCGGCACTTGGCCTTGTTGAACTTCATGCAGTTGACCTCATCCCATTGGTCCAGCCTATCCAGATCCTCTTGCAGAGCCTTCCTACCCTCAAGCAGATCGACACATGCACCTAACTTGGTGTCATCTGTGAACTTACTGAGGGTGCACTCGATGCCCTCATTCAGATCATCGATAAAGATATTAAAGAGGACCAACGCCAGCACCGAGCCCTGGGGAACGCCACTAGTGACTGGCCTCCAGCTGGATTTGACTCCATTCACCACAAATGGAGTCACCTCTTCCTTCATATCTTCACAAAATGGAGCTTTATTTTCCACCATTGCCTTTTTTTTTTCTTGACACTCTCACTGATTAAATTATGCTTCCCTTCAGCTTTCTAAGGCAACTTTTATACTGCATATATTACAGAATTATTCTAGATTTCAGTGGACACCTTTCAAGCTATTTTTTTTTCTCATCTGAATAAGATAAGTGATACTCCTACAAGTCAAACTAAATCAAGTGCAGATGCCCTGTGGATCTCCATTTTCAAGAATAAAGGTAATTGGGTCTTTGATCACCTGGGATACACCTTAATTTAGCTGTTTCTCTCATATCTAACTGAGAAAGATTGCATCCTTGCAAAGTGACACTTTGCTCATGCTGACAGCAGCAGTAGGGAACTGAGTAGGAACTGAGTAGGATTAAGATCTTGGTCATGCTCAGTTCTGCTGTGTTACAAATCTCTGGAGTGTCTACTTCAAAAGAATTACGGTCCAAGGTAATTTCCGTTGTCAACTGCTGTGGCTTTCTAACTGTAAAGGGAAAGGAAAAGGAGGATGCAGAGGATAAAGAATAAAAATGAGACAAAGGAAAACAGCAAGAAAGTCATCCATGATAAATGAACTTATCAATTGCTGAAGTTACATTGAATGTTAAGGCTAGAGTTTATATGATTAGTATTGATGGATGATCTACCAACATTTGCTTGTTTGCTTCTTAGGTATGAAGCATGACTGTATGAACTATGCTTGACTGTTTACATCAAAGCTATAGTAGCTGTTTATTCAGCATTTCAATTTCTAAGCCTGGAATAAATATTTGTTCACAAGAGTTACATTATTAAATCTTTAAACTGAAGTGAGTATCCTTCTGTCTTCTCTATTTATGAACATTGTTTGTAACAAATCAAGTTTGTTTGTTTGTTTGTTTGTTTTTGATACATTTTTATTTCAATATGTGGTATATATATTAGCTGAATGAATGGACAGACCTTCAGGTATGTATCCTTAGAAAAGACAGTTTGCTCCTACCGAAATTCAAAGAAATTCTGTTCTATGTTACATAGTAGATATTTTGTATGAAAAAAGAAAAAAGAAAAAAAAAAGAAAAAAAGAAAAAAGAAAAAAAGATATTTGCATTGCTGTTCATTGCTTACAGTGTATTCTCTTTTTTGATGAAGTGTGCAATGCGTTTGAGAGAAAAGGGAAATAGGTACACTGAGCTTTGTTGTTATGCAACTTGTGGACTATTATGGAGCCTTCTGTTACTTTGTTCTAGCATCATCGTATAAATTAGCAGCACTTTAATTTATTTTCAGTCCTTCAAGGCATGATTTTTTTCTCTTCTGACAAATGTGCATTTCTGACTGCCACTTTAATGAGCAGTAAATGTGGTGGAGTGCAGACAGCACTTTGCATAGGTAGGTACATTTTACTGTACACTCACATAAACACAAACTTTTTTTACAAGATATGATGTAAATATGCACACTATGGAGAACAATTGTAATGAATATGTCAGTTTAAACAGAAATATATATCATTTATATGTAATATATATAAAATATGTATATATATGTCTATGTATATACATCAGCATGCATCTATGATTGGAGAATAGCCAATTTTTGTGAGAAGCATGTTAAAAATAAGTTATTGAATGCCATCTGATTAAGTACTTTTACACATTGTATCACCTTCAGAATAGTAGTTAGATGAACTGTTTTAAACAAGTCTTAGGCTTTTGGATCTATTGATCTATCTATGTCCACCCTTAATTGTTGAGGTAGCTACACTGGCTCAAAACCTTACTCATAAACACTTCCCATAGTCTATGTATATGTCCATACCTAACATAAACCATCACAAAGAATTTCATTTGGTCATTATAACATTGGGGTCTACACAGAATCATAGAACCATCGAACAGCTTTGGTTGGAAGGGACCTTAAAGATAATCTATTTCACACCCTTCCCATGGCCAGGGATTCCACCCACGAGATCAGGTGGGTCAAGACCCCATCCAACCTGGTCTTGAACAATTCCATGTATGAGGCATCCACAGCTTCTCTAGGAAACCTGTTCCAGTGCCTCTCCACCCTCTGAGTAAAGAATTTCCTCCTAACATCTAGTCTAAATTTCCCTTCTTTTAATTTAAAACCATTCCCCCTTGTCCTGTCATTGTCTGCCAGAGCAAAAAAAAAAAAAAAAAAAAGCTTTCCATCTTTTTTTAAGCCCCCTTTAAGTACTGAAAAGCCTCAATGAGGTCTCCCTGGAGCCTCCTCTTCTCCAAGCTGAAAATCCCCAGCTCTTTATTCATCGGAAACATGCTCCAGCCTCTGTTGAAGCAGCCCAGTATGCAATTGGCCTTCTGGGCTACAAGCACACGCTGCTGGCTCATGTCGAGCTTCACATCCATCAGAATCCACAAGTCCTTCTCAGCAGGGTTGCTTTCAATGAGTGCTTCTCCCAGTCCGTACCCCTGTCTGGGATTGCTCTGATCCATGTGCAGCACTTTGCACTTGCCTTGTTGAACCTCATTAGGTTCACATGGGCCTACTTCTCCAGCCTGTCCAGGTCCCTTTGGATGTTATCCCTGTCTTCTGTTGTATTGAATGCACCACCCAGCTTAGTGTCATTGGCAATCTTGCTGAGGGTCTACTCTATGCACCCTCACTGTCTATGTCATTGATAAAGACATTAAACAGTACCGGTCTCAGGACAGACCTCTGAGGGACACCACTCATCACCTGCTTCCACCTGGACATAAAGCCATGAGCTCTGGGTGCAGCCTTCAAGCCAATTCCTTATCCTTTGAATGGTCTACTCATCAAAACCATATCTCTCCAATTTGGAGATCAGGATGTTATGTGGCACCAGGTCAAGGCTTCATGCCTTGCAGAAGTCCAGGTGGATGACATCGGTCAGTCTTCCTTTGTCAACTGATGAAGTTATTCCATCACAGAAGGCCACCAGATTGGTCAGGCACGATTTGCCTTTGGTGAAGCCATGCTGGCTGTCTTGGATCACCTCGTTGCACTTGCCTTGACATTGCTTCCAGGAAGATCTTGATCTTCCCGGGCACAGAGGTAAGGCTCACCAGTCTGTAGTTCCCCGGGTCCTGCTTTATACCCTTTCTAAAAATGGGAGTGATGTGTCTCTTTTTCCAGTCACCAGGGACTTCATCTGACTGTTGGGACTTTTCAAACATGATGGAGAGAGGCTTGGTATCTGCATCATCCAGTTTCATCAGGACCCTGGGTTTGCATGTCATCAGGCCCCCTGTTCATTTTAATCAGGTGGTCTCAAATCTGCCCTTCGCTTACAGTAGGAGACTGCTCCCCCAGCCTTTATCTACAGGTTCAGTCATGATAAATATATAATGATTATGTGCCATGATTTTGAATTACTTTAAAATACTGTAAAGTCGGAGTTATTCAAGTATTAAGTCAAGTATTAAGTACAGACAAATTCTTGGGTGCTTCTGACCATTGTAATAGTTTCCATTGTACCAGGCTTCTTTTCTTCATCATCCATACTATGAAATAGAAGATACTTGGTGCAGAAGTCTCTGTGAGACAGCCTACCTCTGACACTCTTGAGGAGGAGTAACTGGATGCTAATTGAAACCAAAAACTGCAATGACTGACAGACAAGCTGGAAAAAGAAAAACATAAAGCATGCCTCAAATACTGCTGTGGCATTTCTTTCTGATGATGAGTGCAGCTTAGTAAAGTTCTAAGACACAGAGCAAGGAATCTAAATGAGGATGTGTCAGCTCAGCCTCACCATATTTAAATCTAGAAAAAAATATATATGTATAGGTCCACACACTTTGCAGATAGAATGAATTAAGAGTAACGGAAAATGGTGAAAATGTAAAGTCACAGAATCACAGAATGGCCAAGGTTGGAAGGGACCTCTGAAGATCATCTAGTCCAACCTCCCTTCTGAGCAGAATCTCCTAGAGTACATTGTGCAGGATGGCATCCAGGTAGGATTTGAATATCTGCAGAGAAGGAGACTCCACAACCTCTCTGAACAACCTGTTCCAGTGCTCTTTCACCCTCACAGTAAAGAAGTGTCCTCTTACACACAGGTGAAACCTCCTGTGCTTCAGTTTGTGCCCATTGCCTCTTGTCCTGTCACTGGGCACAACCGAAAAGAGACTGGCTCCATCCTCTTGACACCCTCCCCTCAGATATTTATACACATTGATGAAGTTTCTCCTCAGCCTTCTTTTTCCAGGCTAAACAGGCCCAGTTCTCTCACCCTGTCCTCATACAACAAGTGCTCCAGTCCTCTAATCATCTTAGCAGCCCTCCTCTGAACTTGATCCAGTAGTTCCATGTAGCTCTTGTACTGAAAAGCTAGTTCATGATAATGATTCTGATTATATAATAAATGTTTCTATGATTTTATGATTCTAATTGTTGTAACTGGTAAGTCTGCCCTGAATATTTTCTCTTCATATTAGCCAGACTATTTTTTTCAATTATTCAGATGATTTTTTTCAGAGTATGGTAGATTAAGAATTTTTTAAACATCAACACTAATTTTATCAATCTCATTCCTTCAAGCATAGTTATCTCAGCCGTCATTTAACAGCAGAAGTCTCATTTTAGAGGTAACTGGGTGATAGTTATTCTTGAGAATGCTAAGAAATGTCATACAGGTTTATAGAAAAGGTGCATCTATCCCTGTATCTTGTTCCTGAGAATGATCACAAACCAACATGTAGGGAAGACTAAAAGGAAGAAATGTATATATAGTATCTCCTTCTAACTCACTCGCAACTTCCAAATATCTGCAGATCAGAAGATTTCATAAAACTAATGTTGCTTGTCCATTTGATGATAGTCTGATTTAATGATCTCTCCTCCAAGTACTTGTCCAAGACCTCTTCAACTTCATTAAAATATTTTGTAACTCTAGTAGTATTCTGCAAATAGTAAAAGCTAGACAGAATGAGTTACCTGACATTGAACTCTAAAGTCTATAGAATATGGCTTAAAGTTCAGTCCTAACTCAAAGAGGAGAATTTGGTATGAGTAATGGGAAAACAATAGAGTGAACATGTAGCAAAAGAGTCATAACTGCTACTGGCAACCAATTTATTCAGAAGTTCTATTTATAGGTGTATTTTGGGAATGATTAAATCCATGACCTAACACGATTTCTGTACTACAGTGACTTATGAAAGATAATAGTTTGTACAGATTTTTTTTTCCAAATACTAAGTGTAAAAAATCATACAATTTATAAGCAACTCGATATTTTTTTTCTTCTTTCATGACCAGTATGATATTTTAAGTAGCATTTTTGTCTTTAATCCTGAGTTTGTTAATTCAATTGAAAATTGCTAGGACTTTCATACAGTCTTAATTTACAGATGGGTATGTATGTATTCATAAGATATTGATAACAATTTAAATTTTATTCATGTTTTCCTTGTCCTACAAACCGGTTTCCACTTTTTGTTTTTTATTCACTTCTTTATTTGCAAAGCAATTTTGAACTCCTGCTTCATATGAACTCCTTCATAGGTGGAGAAATACTATTTTTAGTTTATGTAACTAAACATTTCTAGTTTATATTTTAGTTTACACACATTTAGCAGTACTCTCAAACAACATTACCAGCCAAGACACAACCACAACCTACACCTGCCATCATGATAATGAAAATATGCAAACAAATTTTTGGCTCAGAAAATTGCACCCTTTATCTTTCCATAAAATGATGGAGAGTAATAATGGTTTTCCTATTTAGGTACTCATTAAATTGGATTAGTATGTGGCCTTTCTCTGGTATGTGTGCTAAATGATCATGCATTTTTAACACAGTGCCTTTATCATAAACAATGCTCTCTGCTTGCCTGTTTTTCTGTATCAAAGAAAACCAAAACAAACCCTGAAACTGTCAAGGTTCCCTGTGTACTGAGGCCTAAGCTTTACAAGCGTTAGTTTCTCCTTCCATGCAGGAAAGTAAAACCCACTTTTATAAGAAAAACTAGGAAGCAGTAAAGCAATTTTTATTTTATCAGTCTCAAATGCAAACAAGAAAAACAGAGAAAACATGGACAGCACTGGTGGCAAAGGTGGAAGGAAAACTAGGAGATAAGTGTAATTTTGAAAAATGGGATTTTTAAAAATTTGTTTTTCAGTGGAAATCACTCCTGCTGCTTCCTGCTGTTTCCTGCTGCAGGAAACGTACAGCTCCTTTTCTTTGGATGAATTTGACAGATCAGCAGGAGTCCCCTGCTCCTCCCTTCAGTCTGTATGGAACAAGTGTTTAGTGGGCATTTATCCACTGCAATGGTAGAAGGTGAGAAGAAGGAGGACCAGTACAGTCTGTCAATTGCAGATGATGCACTACTTTTTTTCTTGCCACAACAGTCCATTCACTACAACAAAAAATGTCTTTCCTCCTATTTGTGAAGTATTGCATCCTTGTCCCTTCATAATGCCTATGAAGTCCTTCCCATCCTGAAGGAAATTCCACCACACATGTGCTACCCTTTCATGTCCAGATTAAACATGTACTGCTTCAACTGTATTTAGATCTCAAAATCCCACTAAATATGGTTAGTTCTTGGCTTAAAATTTCAGAACTTTTTGGATGCCGAGCTTGGATGCCATCCCAGAAGGATCATCTTCATTCTGTGGTTTCATGACTTTAAAGACAAGGGGAAGAGTAAAAATTGACTCATATTTTTATAATGCATTAAGGTCCTTCCTCAAGTTTGAGAGACCTGGAAGATGGAAAATTCCTTCTTAGCTTTTCTCTGGTCTTCAAGTCACCAAAGCTTAATTCCAGTTGTCTTGCGTTGTGGATTTTCTGATACTTTGTTGTGCACTGTGGTTTTAGTTTGAGAAGGGAAGAAAGTAGTGTTTCTACCAGGCAGGGTTGAAACACTACCTAGCTACCTAGTCAGACCTCTTCTGGCTTGAAGTGTAAGTTAGATTGCAATTTTCTGATGCATTTATTTTATCGCTGGAGTTCATCATATATTTTTAATAATACCCATGTGAGCTGGTGGGGGAGCATGGGGCAGCAAGAAGAAGAGGGCAGAATAGCTAAGTGCAAATCTGTTGTCAAAGCTAACAAGTGCCTCACTGTTTCAGTAGTCAATTTTAATATTTGAAATACTGTTCTGGTTTTGGTTATCAAATAATAAATAAATAAATTAGTATTTGGCAAAGAGCAAAGGAGAATCTGTATTATAAGTAACATTGTTCAGCAATGTCTCCAGGAATTTTGTATGACTGGAAAGACATAGAGACTTATTTAAGAAAGCAGCACAGTGAAGTTATATCCTTACTACAGCTTTTTTCCATATCTGGAAATCCACCATACATTTCCTGAGGACATACAGAAGGAGTACCACACCATTCAGCCATGTTTACAAGTATAAAGGCAATTGTGTTTATACTTTTCAACTTTAAATTTGGTCTGCGTTTGTACTGTAGATAATGTCTTCAAAAGTCTTACCAGAATCAGAGCTGTGCAAGAGCTTTAGAGGAGATGCAAATCAACTTCATACAAAAGCATTGCTATAGTATTACTGGAGAATTTGGGGGAAGCCTATACAATCTTTTTTGAACTGTACTTTAGTTCTGTTGCACTGATCTTTTACGTAATTCCTCCCAAGTTGACAGTCATGTATTCCACTGATGAATCATATAAGACTATTTGCTTGACAAAATATATATATATATACACAAGAATTTGAGTTTCAAATTCACCACACCTTGTGCGAACAGCAGATTGAAGTGGGAAGAATAAAATGCTGATCAATGGACTAACATGTTCAGACTTAAGCTGTACGATAGGAGCATGTACTGGAAAGACAAGGGCATTTTTAACAATTGTTAGTGGGAACTGTCATCTATAGCATCTCCAACGAAAACAGGAACTGAAGAGAAGTGAAACTCAGAAAAAAATATTTCATGTTCTTCCATAACAGCAGTGTCTAGTAGTGTCCAGACTGCAGCAATAAAACTTGATTACATTTCAGTACTTTTTAGCAATTAGTGCAAATGCAAACAAACTTAGGTCAACAGTGACTTTACTGAGTTTTGAACCTACATTAATATAATGTAGAAATTGATGGCATATTAATTACTTGACATAGAAAATTGTTTCACCAATTGTAAAGAGCATTTTTAAGGCTGACAGGAAAAACATGAGATAGACAGACAGTGGTTGAATTGAATGGCTGTCCTTCTGTATCCTGCACAATGCTGACAGAGGACGTAGAAGTATAATTCAACACAAACATTTGTATGATTATATTTATCTTTTTTATGGACAACGAAGAAAAACATCTAAAAATATATATTGGGAATTGCTGTAATAACACACACATAATCATGCAACAGGAAAACAGAAAGGTTGGCATTGACTTTTCAGTAACACACACATAACAGAATACAACTTCTTACATCATTTAGAAGTCACCCCAAGTTTAAACTAAAGCACAAGAGTTGACATAAGATGATCCATTACAACAGTAAAAAGATGTACTATTTATCCCAAAGTATATGAAATGAGGAGGAATTATATGAGCATAACGTAAAAAGTCTTAGACCTTTACCTTTGTGGCAGCATCAAAACAGACAAAACCCATGCTGAAGTCAATAGTAAGTCCCATAAGATGACTCTCCAAAACACAGGCATATGTCTTGCACTGTAAAAGGAAAATCAGAGAAGGCAGTTAACATGGAACATATTTCTTCAATTTCTTTCTAGGACCAGAATGTCTTTGTCTTTGTTTTAATGCACATATATCTCAAAAATAATATTTGGGAAAAAAAAAATGTGTGTAAAAAGGCAAATTTACTGCAGGTATATCTTAAATCAGAGGATTTATATCAGGTTTCTAAGAAGTGTAAAAAGAGGCTTTGCTTTCATTTAGGAAAAAATAAATTGGAATCAGAATTACCTCAGCGGTTTACCAACAACAACTGCTAAAAGGAACGTTTCATTGTTCTTGAACTTTCATATTCACTTTGGAATCCAATAACTTCCTGTAATATTGCAATATTCATCTTTTTAGGAAAAAAAAAAGTATTTGTAAAATTTGGTATGCTGTGTTGTAATAAATTTCAGTGAAAAGGATAGTTTAAGACCATGCAACTATTGACATAATCTTATGAAATGCTTTTTATACTGTCACTAGTGGATCAATACATCCCAAAGGTTTCTATGAGAAATCTTAAAATCTTGAAATACTTTCTCATTGAATGATTTTTTAAAACATTTGCAACTACTTATTTCCATAACATTATGTTTCAATACATGTTGTGAGACATTTATGATATTTTCAGGATCAAAAGTATTTCTTTTCCTGAAGACTGACTTCAGGTACAAAATTTTAAGCTTGCATTGTTCACCATAAAAGAATGTGAAATTTTTAAAACACTTTCAATTATTTAAGTAAGTTTTAAAATAAATTATTTGTATTTTATAAAAAGTTACCCTCTGGATAAAATTTAATTATAGTTATATTCTTTCAGTCTTGCTCTAGATATCATATATATACCAATCGAGAACAAAGACTTTAATTGTTCTATGCTAAAAAATATAATAATAACAATAACAATAACAATAACAATAATAATATATTAATATTATTACATATACTATTATCATGGATACAATGTGACTAACTACACTATCAGAATTAAAAAGGTATCCATTATTAATTTGGGTCTTTTGATGTCAAGTATAAACCAGAGGCCTTTACTTTGAGTGGGTATTTTGGATCCTGAGTGGTCTACGCCAGAACACGAGATCCTGAAATGTGCATTTACTGCACCTAAGAGCTGAAATAGACATTCCAATGCTCATAAAGAAGGATAATGGAAAAGTTCATAGCTATATGTGATATTTGGTTATTTTCAAATTTACTTTTTCACTCTTGAATATAGATTTCTTTTTCTGGAACTGAAGTATTTGCATGAATTGCTTTCACAGATAGAGTCTCAACTACACACAAACAGTTGTTGGATAATCTTTGTGCACACACCTTGGCACTCTAGAGTGCAAGTTTCAAATTCAGTGATGTCTATTATTTAAGCTTAAGGACACTGCTAGCCATCAGTGGAACACAAGTGCAATGCTTAATTCAAGTCTATAGATTGATTATGATCTACTGCTCAGAAGTGAAAACAATCAATGGCATGTGCTTTACAAGATGGTTTTGCACTGTTGCTGAGTAACAGCAAATCATATGTTATTATGTGATCCAACAAAGGTGATTTAAAGCTATAACCGTCCCTCAGTAAATGAAAGTTTTCCTATTGCTGGTGGAAAAGGAACTGGTCTATTCTCTTCCAACACTGAAAGATCTTCTTGTACTTCACTACATGTATAATATCTGAATTTACACAGTACAGGGGTACATTATAATTGTTAAGGCATGAAAAAATGAAGATTTTTTAAATTATAAAATCAATGGTTCAACTCTGTGGTATCACAGTCATATGGTATTTGCATTCACAGTAGCAAATAAAAGTGGGCATGTTTTTTCTTGGAGCAGCTATACTATAAAACTGCTATGAAAATGTAAACTTTGATCCTAAATCAGTTTATCAGTTAAATATAAACTTTGATCCTAAATCCTAGAAAACAAAATGATATTGCCTTTGGCAACATCTCAGAAGAAAAGACTGTTCATCAGTGTTTATCATTCTCCTATGCAAAAATGTTCAATTCAGCATGCAAAGCAAAAAAAGAAAAAAAAAAAAAAAGTGTGGTTTTGTAGATTTACTTTGCCAATTTCCTACAAGATACATAACCCATCCACATTTTTTATTTACAGACATTCAAGATATTTAGAATAGCCTTTACTTAGAATTGAAATTTTTCAAGGAGACAGTATCTCAGATTTAAAGTATGTATCACCATCACTTGGCCTCCCACCTCAACAGCAGAAGTCTAACCTACAATGCACTTTGCAGCACCACACTGAGCTGGCATGGCTACCTCTGAAAGAGCATGGTTTAAGCATAGCTCTGTGCCTGGGTGAGAAGCCTCGCTGGGAAGATAACATTTATGAGAAGCAAGACATATCTGCCTGGGCTCAATGCAGCTCTGAAAAAGCTACGCACTTCCCAGACTGCAGGTTCTTTCTGCAAGGCAGTGCACAGCTTGTTGAGAACTATCATCTACTTCAGCACAATATCAGTATTGTTGGGAAGAAACTGCATTGTAAGGCACAGATTATCAGTGAAGTAGCTGATTCTGCGAAGAAATTCTTCCTAGGAGACTTGATTATTAAGTTTATATAATTTCATTCACAAAAGTTCATAAAAAGTTCATATATATTTAGCATACAATTTAAAACTTTAAGAATGACTGCTAAAAAAAATTATTGTGAAAATTTGGCTTTGATTTCTGGTTTCTCTCATGCCGCTCATTAAATAAATAAATAAACAAACTAACAGCAGGGGAAAACCAACCAACCAAACAACAATAACAAAAAAAAAACACCCCACAACTTTTCAAAACTGAAGCATCTCCTTCCCAAAAGAATATATTTCAGCATTCATTTCTTGTTCACACAGTACAGAACCTTAAATTGAGTTTACAAATAATTCAGCAGGTCAAAGGCTGAAGGAGACAACCCAAAGTATTATGTTCTTTGTACTCTGCTCCCTCAATAACACCTAGTTTAACTTCTGGAAAGAATTATAAATTGTAAGCATACTGTAAGCTATTTCTGAAGCTAAGTGAAACCATACTATTAATCCAAGACATAACTCAGACTTTCAAACTCAGATTCAACTTCAATGGAGACAAGCTTTTAAAATATGGTACTGCAAAGTAGTTTAAACAACAGGCCTTATATCAGGGAACAAGCAACTACAATGATAAAAAGAGAAACAGCAAGAAAAAAATCTTGAAGGAAGTTGTGAAAATTTTAGCATAAAGTAGTGGGAACTTGAAGGAAACCTGGCAATCGTATATAATTGCACTTCATTATACATGTTTTAGTTTCATGATTCTTCATAGTGTGGTGAAACAGCATGGAAAAGGGATCTCCATTTTAACTGTTTCTTTTTTGTTGTTGTTGTTTGTTTGCTTTTTTTTTTTCTTTTAGGTTTATAAACGTGAATTAGCAACTTTTGATACTCTAAAGAAAGCTAACTAAAGAGTGACTGTAACATTATAATTACATGAACTACAGTATCATATCACATTATTGCCAAATTATTATCAGCTTGACTGTCTATCTCTCTGTATTGGGTTTACATGACAAGGTTTTGGTAGCAGGGGACTGCAGTGGTGGCCTCTATGAGAAGAATTCAGAATCTGCCCCATATCAGATAAGGGCCAGTTTCAGGCAGTTTCAAAGGGACCCGTTGCTGGCCAGAGCTGAGCCAGTTAGTGATGTTTGCGTCTCTTTAAGAGCAGATTTAAGAAAGAGAAAAAAAAACTGCTGCACAACAGCAGCTGGGAGAGGAGTGAGAAACAGCCCTGCAGACCCCAAGGACAGTGCAGAAGGAGGGCAGGAGGTGCTCCAGCAGAGACAACAGAAGTTCCCCTGAAACCTGTGGAGAGGGCCCTGGTGGAGCAGGCTGTCCCCCTGCAGCCCATGGGTCCCATGGCGGAGCAGATCTCCACGCTGCAGCCTGTGGAGGAGCCGCTGGTGGAGCAGGTGGATGTGGCCTGGAGGAGGCTGCGGCCCATGGAGAGCTCCCACAGGAGCAGGCCAGAGCTGCAGCCCGTGGAGAGGAGCCCACACAGGAGCAGGAGGTCTGGGAGTAGCTGCCGCCCATGGGGGACCCGAGCTGGAGCAGTTTGCTCCTGGGGGATGGATGGACCCCATGGTACGGAGCCATGCTGGAGCAGTTCTTGAAGTGCTGCTGCCTGTGGGCAGCCCCCGCAGGCTCAGTTCGGGAAGGACAGCATCCTGTGGGAGGGACCCCACGTGGAGCAGGGGCAAAGAGTGACCATGAAGGAGTAGTGGAGAGTGTCAGGGACTGACCGCAGCCCCTGTTCCCTGTTCTCCTGCACCACTTGGGGAGAGAAGGTAGGATAGGGTGGATGAGGGGAAGGTGGTTTAGTTTGTTTTCTGTGTTTCTCACTTTTCTAGCTTGATAGTAATAGCTAATACATTTCTCTGTTCTCCCCATGCTGAGTCTGTTTTGCCTGTGATGATAATTGTTGAGTGATCTCCATGTTCTTATCATAACATTTGAGCCCTTTTCATTCTATTTTCTCCCCCTTTTCCTTTGAGGAGGGGCAGTGTGAGAATGGTTGTGGTGGAGTTCAGCTGCCCAGATGGGTAAAACCACCACACTCTCCTGTAATATATTTCTTTCCTAAAAAGAAAAGACCTGTCTGTCTAATTTTTGTTTAAGATATAGGCCTGGCAGAAGCTATAAATGAGGTTTAGATAGAATTGCTTACATAGTTATGATGACACATCTTTAGAAATATATCAGAATAGGGCACCAATTAACCTCAATAGAGGTTAATGCCAATTTATACTAGTTGAGAAATACTGCTATTATTTGTATGATTATGGCATAACGTGCAACATATTTGAATAATTTTGAATGGCAGTTTTAACCTGCAGTTATATTCTCAAAATTGTATCATTGCATAGTAAGATAAACCTGCACAAAGCTGGATTATCATTCATATGAAATGCAAATATTCATACGAATGACTGCATAAAACAGAATTTTAGTAAACATTTGCAGGTGTTGCCTTGATTTTGAACCTGTTTTTTTTTTTTTTTTTTTTCTCTCACTGGGAAATTAAAACAACTTTCCAGAGGCAAATTTTAACATTAGTTATTCAAAACAGATTTTATATGAATCTGCAAATTCATGCATAAAAGCAGTAATGGATTTATGAAGGACAAATAGGGAAACCAAAGTGAGTTATATTAAAAATTGATAGTTTTTGTTTTATTTTATTTCCAAACTGGGATATAGAAAGAGAGGCAGGCAAGAAAATAAAGAAAAAAGGTGAAATCACAGGTGTGTGCTCCACAATGATAAGATGGCTGTTTGTCCCCTTTATCAAATATGCTATAATCGTTCAGACCCAGGAAATTAATAGTTTGAGTTCTTAACGGCTATTCTGAACATCCGTAGAGTCATATGAAAGGTGAAAATTTTAAAATATTAGGTTAAGTTTTTTAGAGAAAGTCTGTTTAGGAGACATGGGAGCAATTCTGAATAAATGTGGTTTTAAAACCAAAAGAAAAAAAAAAAATCCTTTATTAGGAATGCTCCAGCATGAATCAATACCAGAGACAAACAGATACAAAGTGGCTTCTGGGCTGAAAGTATTTGAGAAAATTGCCATATCTTCTTTTACTGATGTAGCAGAAAGCTACACAGTAACGTAGCACAGTAGTGCTTCTGCAAATAATGTTTTATATGAGAAAGAGAAAGTTTCTTAAATATTTAGTAGCAGAGGATATATGCTGTTGCAAATTTTATACAGAAAAACTACATTTTTATATTTACATTTTTCAGCACAACAATCAGAGCTCAAAAGGTAAGAATATCTCTTGTAAAAGGTAGCAGGGTGCATCAACATAAAGATAAAAATTGAACCTTAGACTCCTCCTTCAGTGATGGTAATACACATTAAAGCTGACAGCAGTATAGCTTTTGCAAAATTGATCTTTTTGATCAATTGCAAAATTGATCACTTATCTCAGTCTATTTGCAATGTGGGCTTATAGGTCAGAAGAGGGGTAGTATATAAACTATTGTAGACTAACAGTTGTCTAAATAACAATATTAATAACAATAATAATAAAACAACAATAATAATAACAAATATAATAATAATAACAAATATGTCATGCTTGTGTTCACAGGAGGATGCAGAAAATGAGTGAATGGAAATTGAATATTAGCCAATATTTGCACAGGGTAATACATTAATATGATTTTTGTAGTAGTGTGTACAGAAGAACTCATGGCAACCTCAACTAAAATTGTTCCATCGATAGGTATTATTTATGATTTGAACATTAAAATAACCACTAGGATTAGGTGATTTATAATTGTGTGGGTTTTTTTCCTCCTATTGTAAATCAAAATACTTTTTTTTTTTTCCACATGAGAAAGAATGGTTATCTGTAAATATAACCAGTCTGATATTCAATAAGAAATCCATTAGTAATCTCTACCGGAATGTCATCCAACTCTGCTCTGTCAACTGACAATTGAGTAGATACCCAAGAAACGAGAAAAATGTGGAAAAAGAATAAAGACCAGAGGTGCATCTTACACCAATTAGCACTCTCAGTGTACTCTCACTCCTGCTTATTGCAAGGACAATTTGATTCATGCAAGGTGTTGTTACATTGTCCAATAACACATGAAGTAGCATATAAGACAGAGTATCTAAAGATAAAGATAAGAGTATCTAAATAGCTTTTTTTTTTTTTTTTCCTTGATCTATACATTGTTCATATTCTTTTGTCCATGAACTTTAGTTAAACAGCTGTATATCATCTAGCCATAACTCAGAGTTGGTCTCTTCAGAACTTTAGATTGCAAGGTGCTTGGGAACATTAAAAGGAGGTTTACAAAGTTACATACATAAAATAATAATAATTTGAGAGTTCCAGGAGGCCAGAGAATTTCTTAAATTGCATGTTAATGTACCAAAAGGTAATCATTATGGCAGTTGTTCTCACCTGTATTCTTTCAACTTCTAAAAAAGTTGCAGTCTGGAAGGCTTTTTCCCATAGAGTTAGGTCAGACTCTAATTCCACAGAAAAGTAAAGATCTTCTCCAGATTCAGACTGGACACCAAAACAATGTTTCCGACGATCCAGTAGATCACTGTCCTGATGAAAACCTGAAGTTATATAATCTGGCATACATCAACTATTTTTTATTGCAAACATCCATGCTCCAAACCTAGCATGTCTAAATGACATTTTTAATGTTGCCACACTGTAGTAACTAATGAGGGATGAGGAACTGAAAATAAAAGTTTTGGAATAAACATTGACACCTCGAAGAATTTTAAACAGGACCCCAATATTCAGGGTGGTACAGAAAAGCAGCATATCTGGCATATTTTTCAATATCTTAAAAAATCACTTGTTATCAGCTATACGCCTTTAAATTAGATAAATTATAGAAAAAGGCAACTACTTTCTATTCACACGAGAAAGGCAAATACTTTCTATTCACACGAGAATACAAAGATCAGCTTCTCTGACCTATTTGACTCTCCCATGCTAGTCTGAAAGGATTTATTTAAGCATTTGATAAGTCCATCTATTTTGCCTATGGAGACTAGATAAATCAAATCCATACTTCTGATGCTTACAAAATCCACTGTGAAATTTGTCTATGGCTACATATTACCATTAGAGACAATGTTGGAAGCCAGTGGTTAGGTTTCTGGCTTTGGAAGTGGAGAAGGAATTTACTTTTGGCATTACTTTCAACATAACAACATACAGAGAATGTCAGATTGCAGAAATATATGGCATTTAATGATTGCTAGCATTTGTAATTGGCACTATAAACAAAGTTAGTTAAAAATAACAAAAACAAAAATAACAAAAAATAACAAAAATAACAAAGTTAGTCAGGAAATCCATCACTTAAATGTTATTCAATTATTATTTTTTCTTTTCCTGAAAAAGTAGAGGATGTTTTATGCTAAAATTCTGGCAAGTAATTCATCCTTGTGAAAAATACACTTGCAGAAGCAGTTTTAATTAATGTTGTCCATACTACAGCAAAGCAGCTGTCACAAACCACAGGCTCACCAGCTGTCCTTGCAAACAGTTCTGGAAATTTGGATATATGTAGCTTGGGTGCAACTTCTACAATGTTACCCTGTTGCAGAGGGCACAGCTGAGATCAGTGAAGAACTTGCAGGACAGCAGCATCATCTGGTTATAACCAACTTGAATAAACCAAGGAGACCATAATTAGTGGTTACAAGCCTTATATTGTTCAAGCCAACTCTCTCTGGGGCAGATAACCAGGAACTTTAAACTGTCAGAGAAAGGAAATAAATGAAACAGGAATCTCTATGAAATTATTACACTTGGGCAGGTAAGTAGGTAATGGTAGAGAACGCATTATTTTCCTCCTTTCTTTTCATTCAGTGGACATAAGACTGACCTGCCCAAGGTTTAGGACAGCATGTGCTCGTGGATGCTCTTGGTTCAAAATTGCTTTAGTGTCTAGAAAAAGCAGCTGTAGAGGCAACACAAGCTCTCTTTGCAATCATCATGACAAAACTGAGGTGTTCAGATTTTTAAAAGACCAACAATTATGAAGCAATCATCTTGATCAAATGGAATGGGCTGCCCAGGGAAGTGGTGGAGTCACCATCCTTGGAGGTCTTTAAAAGACATTTAGATGTTGAACTTAGCGATATGGTTTCATGGAGGACGTGTTAGTGATAGATGTCCTGGTTTCAGTTAGCACAGAATTAATTTTCTTCCTAGTAGCTGGTGGAATGCTGTGTTTTGGCTTAGAATGAGAAGAGTGCTGATAACACCCCGATGCTTTAATTGTTGCAGAGCAGTGCTTATACTAAGCCAAGGACATCTCAGCCTTTGCTCTGTCCTGCCAACGGGCAGGCTGGGGGGGTGCAGTAAGAGCTGGGAGGGGACAGACCCAGGACAGGTGACCCAAACTAGCCAAAGGGGTATTCCATACCATCTGACGTCATGCTAAACAATATATAGGGGTGGCTAGCCGGGGGGAGGGGGCCGGACTGCTCGGGGTTAAGCTGGGCATCGGTCAGCGGGTGGTGAGCAATTGCATTGTGCATCACTTGTTTGTACATATTATTAGTAGTAGTACTATTATCATCATTGTATTATTATTATTATTATTATTATTATTATTATTATTATTATTATTATTATTATTTTCCTGTCTTATTAAACTGTCTTCATCTCAACTCACGAGCTTCACTTTCCATTTCTCTCCCCCGTCCCAGAGAGGGAGGGGGGAGGGTGAGCGAACGGCTGCGTGGTGTTTAGCTGCCAGCCGGGTTAAACCACGACATTAGGTCAGAGGTTGGACTCGATGATCTTGAGGTCTCTTCCAACCTAGACAATTCTGTGATTCTGTGATCTCCTTCTTTACCTATCTTCTATCAAATCCTAACCTCAACAGAATTAAATAATGGATGGAAAAAAACATAATGAACATAGGTTGTTAGATCTTAAAACAGCATTTCCAAAAATAAATATTCTCCCAAATTAACATCTTTTTCCAGGTGTTGAGAGGGCTATGTAGTTGAATTAGTTAGATGTGAATAAACAACGTGCTGTGTCCTATGACAAATACTTTTGTCTCATAATCTCTGTCCCTCCTCCTTGGCCCTTCACCTAAAACTAAAGATTAAACAAAGTTTTAAACAATTCCACTCACAACAGGTTTTCATAATGTCTAGGTTGCTGTCAGCGACAGCTATGTTCTACTGCATGCTTAACCTCAAAGTGCACAGAACAGCAGCACCATGACAAACATTTCATCTTTTGAGTATGTGAAGCAACATAAAACATATCTAGCACCTGATAATACAAACCCCATCAGTAGGAACTGGATGAATAAAAGTGCTCACTCCTCCAGGAAAGGACAGCTACTTCATACAGGGTAACAGTACATCTTGCCTAACAGGTCTTAAGTGGGATCTGAAAGTCATTAGAGTCCTAAAGCTACACCTGACTGAATATATCTATTGGTCCATAATCAGAAGGACCTATTCAGCACAGAGTTTAACAAAATTTATGTATGAGATACATATCATTCCCAGGGAAGGTTCTTCACACCTTGGATGAAACTAAAAAATACCTCAACCTCATCTTCAACTATTTTTAACAATAGCCAATAGAAAAAAAAAAAAAAAAGGAAAAAAGAAAAAAGAAAGAAAGAAAAAAAAATCAACTCTGCCTGAAACTGGCATTTTTTGAAACAATTCTATGGCACTGTGTGGGATCACAGGAATCACTGTCTAAGAACAATTGAACTAACAGGCCCTGTTTTTAAATGGAAGGAAGTGTAATTCTTGGTTCCAGAATGCCTACCTGTGTTTAGCTGGGTACAGTTAAGGTTTGATTACACTGTGAGACTCACATGTTCACTGTCTTTTTTTCCTATTGCGAAGAATACGTTGGCTGTGAAAAAGTGTTGAGTTCTTTTAGAAACTGTCAAAATGAAAGTGTTAATAGCTATACTGACACTGATCTCTGTTAAAATGTGTTTGAAAAGTGCAAAAATCTCAGAACAGTCTTTTGAACTGATTAAATAAAGGCTTTTGCATTTTATCACCAATATTGCTAGCAGTAATTGTACTAAATTTTATTAAGCATTTCATCAATCCTAGAAGATGAAACAAGAAAGATAAACTGGACTTGGGATATTAAGCCATATTTTTGCTATATCTATATTAAAATGAGGATATACTTGGATTTAGAGAGGATTTAATCAATACTATGCATTGATAGCATACTCAGTGACTTACATACAAAAAAAAAAAAGAATATTTCAACTACTACATCAGATTGTGACAGATAACATACACAGTATACTCATTAACAAAACAAAGTAATGCAAAGTAATAAAAAAGATGAAAAATAAAGTTCAAAACAAAACTTCTTCATACCAGAAAAATAGTGTAGAAAAATAATTTGAAATATTACAGGAAGTTTTCTTATTTGGAATGAAAACAAAATTCAACATGAAAATTTTCCACAGAACAAAAATTTCATTTTTTTTAAATTAATTGTAATTTGATGATCTGCATGTACATGTGATTTTGATATCCATCTATATGGTTAAGTGAATGGTAAGAAAAATTCCAGTCAACTATTTGCTTGGTATATTTTAGTTTACAATCAGTTGTCACCATATAAATGAGATATTAATTTCCTTCTTAGTGGTATTTTGTTTTATGTGTAAAAACAATTTGATGGCTCTGCAAGGCTCTCTTTAGTTCTGCTTCTGCTTTCTTTTGACCTTTCTTTAAGCTTTCATTTCTGCTCAGGTATGTAAAAAGTGAAACCTACATACCATATCATAGATTTAAATATGTTTTCAATTATACTATGGATAGGTGTAGGAAACAATATGTATACAAAGTTAAAAGACAGCTGTTGAAATGTCCTTGGAAAAGTAGCAATATGAAATTGTGTCTTAGGAATCCAACTGAGAATTGTCCTAAGCTCTGCAAGTTTAGGATAAACTTGTCAGGAGTCTCAAAAACAAGCCTGAATTAAGAAGGAATCTTCACTAATTGACTTTGACAAAATAGTTACTTCAGTTATAATATATTATATCCAGTTTAAAAGCTGTTTTGAACCTGTATTTTTATTAACGCTCACTAGTCAATGATGGACATTAGCTAATTTCATGTTATTTTGTAAGTACTTTTTCATACTGTTAATGATCATCTGTACCATTTGTCCTTGATGTTCTCAATATGAATTAATATAGACTCTGAAGAGGAACAGTCACAAAGCTTGTAGCAGTATGCTAATTCCCTACTGGAAGGAAAGTAGCCCTGCTGAAGGATGAGCTGTGAGGAAAGTCTTTGGCTTACACCCAGCTTCAGGGTAATCCAGCATCTCTGCTGACAGTATGGGATGATTCCTGCTTGCCTAATTAATAATGATGTCCATGTTAAGTGAGAGTAATAAATTTGTCTAAAGGGAACCAAGCATGGCTCATTAGGCAGGTCCTTTCAAATTAAGGCAGAGTGCTTCTTTATCACTGAGTAGTGACATCATATTCTCTTTGGCAGAGGGAATCTTTCCTCCTTTAAAAGCAACAGTACTCCTTTTAGATTACTTGGATCTTTTCATTTTATGTGTGATGGATCCACTGAATACTCATTTAGGTCTTAGCTAAATCCACTAAGATGCAAGAGACCCTGACTTTTACTACAGTCAGGGAAAGCACTGTTCTATTCTATAAAGGTCAAACAAAACTAATTCTACCTGCCTCATGTTCATGGTATGACTTTAACCCAGAAGGCTCAATAACTGCCTGGAATACTGTTTAACCTGTTATACATGTATATAATATATATTATATATATTATGTATAGGTTATACATGTATATAATATATAAAGAAATTTGAAGGTTGATCTGTAGTATTAGTGGCACTGGTAAGCAGGTTTTGGCATGAGCAACAATCCATGGAAGATGTTCAAAACCATCTCAATCAGAGTTATTTACATACACATACAAAAAAAAAAAAAAAAAAAAAAGACCTTAACATTTAAGTAATTTTTATTCCCACTGTAAAAGTGATGTAAACATTAATGTTTGCATTATTAGATATAATTCTTGATAATGCATCAATGGGAAAATAAAATGTGTTTTGTTTTTTTTTTTTTTTTTGCTTTGTTTTTTTGACTACTTTAGACATTCCTGAAATAAATGACTCTGTCCTATCATAAACAGGATTCAAATCTAGCATCTAAATTCTCTGAAGACAAAAAGCTCTCTCCCCTCTGTACAAGAATGACTCTAAAATAATACCAAAGTAACTGCAAAAATAATCACATCATGCTTTCGCATCTGCTGGCATCAGTGCCCTGATAATTTTACTGTTTTTGCTACCTTTCACTTATCTCCACCTACATAAACAAAATACTTCTTTCTAAGGGATACTAATGATCTATTTCTTTTTCTGAAACTTTGGGAACACTTTTCTCAAGCACCACCATTAGTTGCTATGGAGATTTTTCTAATAGCATTTACAGGCAGCAGGGAACAGATTCACTCAAGTGAGAAAAAAAAGATACTCTTTTTCCAATATATCCTCATTAATCAAATAATAAAGAAAATAAAACACCCTATGTCATTTGCATGCAGGCATATGTCTTTTTTTTTGTGTTTTTTTTTTTGATCCATCTGAACTTTGAAGTCAAAAAACCTGAGATTAAAAATGTTGCAATGTATTTAAATAGACACAGAATTTCAGCTAAACAAAACAATGGATAGAATATTTTTCAATATTCAAATTTTGTGAAAATATGCATTCTGAAGGGGAAAAATCATTACAAGTACAAGATAAATTTTAGTTTCAATTAAATTTCCATTAGAAACATCTTTGTGATTGCTTGGGAGAAATAGAAATGTTCATTCCTTGTAACTTAATAGGCAAAGCACTAAGCTCGAATGTAAAATTAATTTCCAATTCTGCCTGATTAAAAGATGATTCAGGCTCAAAGACTTATTTTATTCAGAGTCTGAATTTAGGTTTCTCCTGATGTGCCATAATGTTACCTGTTTGTTCCTTAATAACCTCCACCCAGAAATGTGTTTATTTTAATGCTATATGGGGACAATTTTCAAAAGTATTTTATAAAGACAATTCATCTTTGAGGCAAATAACAACAAAACCAACCAAACAAAAACCTATTCTAATACTTTCCAGAGAAGCACTGGTAGTTGTATTCTCCTAAAGAAAAATCAGAGTGCAAGGTAATTACAAGCAGAAACTTAAAATGTGCTGATGACCTCTTTGGAGAGTTATTAAAGTCTTGTACCTCTCCAAACTCTGAGGCATTATTGGCTGGAAATGAAATTTGAGAACAGATCCCAGAAGAGTAAACATTTCAATTACTGATAGCAGTGCTCATATATTTTCATTCTAAGCCCTTGTTTACAAGTTTCTCAAAAGTAATAGTGCTTATAGTTTTTTCCATGTTAGTTGCCTAAGGATATTTTTTTATGTTCAAGTTATAGTTAAAACAGCTCAATCAGTTCTGTGAAATAATTTAGAAAAAATATGAAATTGTTCCATCCATGTCATATACAAACAAACAAAAGAACATACAAAGAAAGAGAACTAGCCCCTGAAACATCTTTTGGGGCTGTTCTGGAGCATATATCCTTTGTAACTGCAGTGTTTGCTTTTGGTATGGGAGGAAACATTTGCTGTCCTCAAAAATAAATCAAGATCTACTGCAAAATACAGACATTCTGAGCAAAATTTGGCTGCTACTGTTTTGATGATTTCTTTCTGAACTTGTTCTATCTCTATCGCATAAGGAAAGAATTTTCCCTGCTTTTCCCAGCTGTTAGGGGATGTTATCTTACTGCTCATAAGAAATGAGAACAGAATACATCATTCTTTCTTCAAGCGGCTATACACCTCTCCAAAAAACAAAAAGGACAAAAGTCCTAAATTTTGTCCTTAAAAAAAAAGTCCTTATAGAAAAAAAAGGACTTTTTCCTTAGAGAAAAGTCCTTATAACTCTCTATATGTTATCTACATGTTTGTCTATTTTCCAATCATGCATTTCTTTTAAAGGTATGAAAAGGTCTTTTAAAGATTTCCCTTGTAAAGGACACAGATATTGGGAGAATATGAATTAAATTTCTTAGAAGAGGGAAGAACTAATGCCTTTAACCGACAGATTGCAAGAATCATTTAAGTATATATCTTCTGTATTTCTTATTCTTTTCCTGTTTTTCCGTGTGTTTATCTTATTATTTCTTCCAGGAAGCAGGATCAGACTCTAATGGTGGCTGCCACAGCCAAATTCAACTGACTGAGTTTTCCCAAGAGTAGACAGTTTATGCTATCTACTGATATATATCTACTAATATATAATATTATGCAAAAATAAATAAATAAATAAATAAATAATTTAAAAATCCCCCCACCATTAAAAAAATATATATAAAATTAAAGAGAAACAGAACCTTACTTAAAACTTTACATTTAAAACATCTTCCTTTTCTGAATCAAATAAAAATTTACCAAGTCTTTATACAATGGTAGATGTCATGCAACTAATAAAACTGTCTGCTTTCAAAAAAGGCCCATTGAACATATCCAAATTAGGAATTAGGTATTAGGAATTCTATCAGTATGTAGCCATCAAAGAGAAATTAATTGAAATCACATACAGAATCACAGAATAAAAGGAAATGTGGTCATCTAGTACACATCTCTATCCAAGGTAGGAACAGCTACACACCTGCTTATGCTTAAAAGGATACAACCATGGATATTCAACAGCCTTGGTAGGAGCTCTATTTCAGTACTGAATGACACTAGCACCTGACAGTTTTTTCTTTATTGTGTAGCTGAAGACAACTTAATGATGGTCTTAATGCCAGTGGACAAGGAGAACATTTATGACTTCTACTTTTATTTTTATCTTATAACACAACTGTAATATAAGTTAAAGTGGGAACAGAACCTCTTTTCTCTGGAAACGTTAAATATAGTTAACATACAGATCAGCAGGACATAAAATTACTTCAACTACTTAGAAGTGAAACACTCAACAATTTAACATTTTTTTACAAGTGTCAAAATTGGCTGAAAATGTAATGTTCCCTAGATACAGTATTAACCTGTTGATAAAAGGGATCCATTACTTACACCTCCTAAGCAGTTTTGAATTTGCATAAAGTATTGAAATCATACCACAACGTAAGCCTTAGTCATTGACCAAATTATATTAATAATGCACCTCAAAATACAGTCTTTCTTAAAATACCTTTACTTTAAATATTTATTAGTCTATTGGCATTCATTTTAAACTTTACTCTGAATATATAAACATTTTATGTAGTTTCCTATGATTCTGTATGATTCTTTTCCTATTAAAAATATCTGAAGCAATAATAGAAATTATTTTTTCCCCATAAAGCACAACGTCTATTTTTCCTAGTTGAGATCTAGATGTAATGTGACTTATTGAGGAAGAAGAACAAAATTACAGGACATTCAATTGGGAAAAATAACATAGCTCCATTTGAGAAATTTATACACTAATAGCTAAAAAATGAGGGAGGAAACACAAGTCATCTGAGATACTGAGTTGATCCCAATTACTACTATAGTAAGAAAAGTATAACTACACTGATGTGAATTATATCAGATATAAACATCAATGATTCACCATTCTGACATACTGCCAGCATGGACTTCTTTTCGTAACTACCCTCACATTTCAATTCAGATCGGATCTGCTACCTGAATATGCTCCCTGTTTTATGCTAAATAAAATACGCTGTTTATTGTAAATCTCCAAATGTTTTTGCATGACACATTGAAGACAGAGGGGGTGACTGAGAGATATAAAGCATTTTCTCACAGTTACAACAAGATGCTTGTATGAAGCTGAAGAGCATTAGTAACTTAAGTAAAAAAGCAAACTTGATAGAACATAAATGTAATATTTTCTATTTTTATTCACATTTTACCTGAATAATTTCCCCTTTTTTTTCTATCTCCCTTGTGCAAGAAATTACTGAAATAACAAAGTTACTTAGCAATTTATCAAATACTATAATCTTTTTTTAAATATACACACACATGCATGTGCACACACATACACACATTCAAAAGATGGCCACAAGTTAACTGCACATCAAAAACGTAGGAGGTACCAAAAGACATATTCAATTCAACCAACTTTGAAGTGCTGAGGAGGCCAAGGCCATCCGTTTATTTCTGATGGTTATATCTGGCTTCTTCAATTTTTGAAGTCTTGAACAAACCTAAAATTGGAATTATCTGGCTATTAATGGGTCTTTACTCCTCAAAATAGAGGACTGGGTGAAACAAGATTCTTCCAGAATAAAATAGCAATATTTATTCATAGCACTATCCCTACTTTTCCACCAATTCTGTTGAAAATGATTAATTGATACATTTTAATTTCAGAAGTGGTATCATCAGATTATCTTTCCAGAAAACTTGTTTAACATGAATTACAGATTTTCATTCATATGCTGAGTGTTGATGTCCCAGTAGCATCAGTTTGAATAGAATTTGTACAGAAAGGAAAGTGGATTAAAAGTATCAATCACTTTCTCTCATCAGTTTATTCCACTGATTCCACTCATCAGAACTGTTACAAATTCTAACTTCTTCCCAATTTGAACTTGTCTAGCTTTACTTACTGATTGTTCTTTCTTGTAACTTGTTTCTTTTAAGGGTTAAAGAGTGCCCTCAGTTCCTCTATTCTCAGTCCCTCAGTGCCCTCTATTCTCTGTTAAAGTACTTGCATCCCATAATAACCTATTACATTTTTATTAACTATGCCTATCAACTCATATATCTTTCCTCCAGACACAAAGTTATTTGTATTTTCATTAATGTCCCTTTTCCTTTGAATATAGCCCACTGCTATGTTTGCCATTATGTCATAATGAATAATTTAGTCCAATATAATTAAAATATGATTGTTGTACTTGGTCTGATTTACTTAATTTGCATGTCAAAAGGTAACATTTCAACCCCAAAATATTGACTATGAAGACTTTTATACTTATAATATACATATTTTTACAAGGTAGTTTGAAGGTCTACTACAGAATCTTTATTTTATTTTATTTTATTTTATTTTATTTTATTTTATTTTATTTTATTTTATTTTATTTTATTTTATTTTATTTTATTTTATTTTATTTTTTAAATAATCCACTATTGTTCTGGTAGTGTTTGGATGTGATATTTTATTTTTATTTTATTTTACTTTTTAAATTGCACATATTAGGGGATCAGTGCTTGTTTGATGAATTTATGTCAAAAAAATGTTTTTCAAAGTCAAAATAGAGCTTTTAAAAATCTACTTTTATGTTTCAATTTTTTACTGTTGTATCTGATTATGTAGAAGGTTGTAATCACATTAAGAATATTGACTTATTGTTGTGTAAAAAATAAGTCTCCTCCTCTTTCTTTTCCTTGTAGAAGCTGCATTTGTACTAATAAATAAAGCATGTATGGGACTGTTTGCTCACACCACAGTTACTGGAAATGGCAATTCATACTATGAAACTCTGTCCTTCTTAAACAGGATGTACACGGGAAAACAGCTCAATAGAAAATTTTTCCTCACCCATGATAACATTCAAGTTACACCGAGAATTGTTTGGGTAAGTGCTAGGTGGTCCATTTGGTCTAAAATCCAAGGTAGCAATCATACAAATAGATAAATAAAAGTATGTGGTGTTCCACCATCTGGGAATGTTTTGTGATACTTATATCTAGTAAATGAGTAGCCTGAATAATTTGAGTTTAGACATGAATGTGGAACTAAACCTACTTCAGAGACACTGAGTAGCTATATTATTCTGCAGATGGCATTATTATCTTCCTGGATTTATTCCTGTCCAGTAAAATATGATTATCTCTTATAAAGTAGAAACAGAACAATTCTATATTCTCAGTATTTCTAAAAAGAATGACACAAACTCAGTAGCTTCTCTGGAAGAACAGAAAGTGTAGAAGAAGGAACAGTCTGTAGTAGAAGAGTCCAGGTTTCTTTTCTTCATTTTTTTCATGAGTCTTCCCAAGTTATCATGCTATCTATCAATCTGAGAATATTAAAAACCTGTTAGTCTATCAGTTTGCCATCCAACTCATTCTCCAAGAGAAGCCAATTTATTATGAAAGTAGCTTGAGAGGTACAATAAAAGGGAGGAAGTTTGAAGGTGATCACAAAGTACCAAATTAACTTTTAAAAAAGTTGTCTCTGCTTTGGTAATATCCATGCAGACAATGTGTTTTGTACAAACGTGTCTAGAAACACACATTGCTAAAACTGAGACCTTCATGATGCTGGCAAAAAAGCTTAAAAAAAACTTGAGTCTCTACAGAGGTTCATTGTTGTAGTAGCAAAGGAAAGCTGTTTTTCTGGTTTCAGAAGCTATAATTTCACTGAAGTTAATTTTATGCTACTATTTTTTAATCATTTAGAGTTTTTAGGCAGCCCAAAAATATTGTTTGAAACACTCCAATACCTTATGAGCTTGACTATACTTACAGACAATAAAGGAATAACTGAATGAGTAACATAATAAATAAATGCATGAATGATATTTCTATACCACTTATATTGGAATTGTCCTTATTCTAGGACATGATATGTTAATAAAAACTGAGAATGGAGGATCTACAGACAGCTTGAAGAGCTAGGAGTGAGATATTTCGTCTCTCCCTAAACCTTACTGTTTTAAGAGCACTGGTCATATTAATTTCTCAGTGCAATGTCTTTACAGAGTGAACAGCCATTTCTGTTAACTTTCTCCCTACATGACCACTGCTAAAGAATCAATGTTTACACACACTTGGTAGTTAAAGTACATACCACTGTGATGGGACATGTTGCATTTAGAGTGTGCTATTCCTTAACCAAGACTCCAGACCCCACAGACAAACCGTTGGTACTAGAACTCTTACCTTTTCTTTTTCAGATTACTAGCAGGTGTTTGTCTTTGTTTGTTTTGTTTTGTTTTGTTTTGTTTCAGTTTATAAATTTGCTTTCTTATTTTTGAACTCACTGACATAAAAAGCTTCTGAAATTATTACAGCTGTTTGATCTCTAATCTGGCTCCTAAAGGAATGGGTTATTTACCTACATGAGCTATAAAAATTAGAAAGTGTAGTACGTACATCAGTATAAGGTTTTCCCAAAAGGATATACTTTTTTTAAAAAAAATAAGTTTGTTCATACTTCTTCATGATGTTAGTCTCTGCTAGATGAAACTTCAGAAAAGACCAAATTGCCTCTTATATAATTTGGACCTAAAAAAATTATATAATAATAAAGTACATAGGAAAGCACTTCAGATGAATGGAAAGAGACAACTTCCGATCTCTTTTTCCTCTCCTTCCCCACATGCTGAACATCTGGAAAACTGTTTTTCACTGTTTTAAAAACAGAGACAAGACAATATATATTATTTTTGAGTGAATTCAATATGAAAAATTAAGTACAATGTACCATAATGGCCCTATGCAGTTTTCTACTCACAGATTTAACTTTCTAAACATATTTAATTTGGCTTTTCCATTTATTACTGTTGAGGCAAACTGAAGAAACTGGGGGGAGGCGGGGGGGAAGGACAAAAGTTTTCAGAGTGGCATTCAGAGTTTTAAGGACTCTGTTGTCAGTCTTTGTGCAATCTTACATTGTAACTGTGAGTTGCATCAAGGTATTTGAAAGTAACAGAATTGATCCCTATTTCTTTACCTCCTCATTTAGAAGAATAGACTTTATACCAGTTGAGTGTGCCAGTAAAGTAAAACTATAAAACTTTTATTTTATTTTTTTTCAGTACTGCGTTATGAAGAAATAAAATTGCTTTCCAGTCAAAATCAGTTTATTTCCAAATTTTCAATGCCTTTTCAAAATATTCATTATAGATTTTGGCTCTGTACCTAGTGACATCAGGACTTCTGATACTGACTTCAAAGGGTCAAAATTTGATCTTTTTCTGCAAGATGGTCACATGGATTTTTAGTTGCAGTGTTATACTCTGGCTTCTTAACTGGTTTGACAAAGTGCTGTTTTATTTTACATATTTTAATCATACCTTCAGAATTTTGCACATTATCTCATAAACTGAAAATGTTTTCTCAGCTCTTGTCCAATCCCAGGTTGTAACCTTGGAAAAAACAAACAGGAAAAGAAAGCAAGTTATTTTTCTTTATTTCAAGAATAAGCTTACTATAAAAAATAAATAAATAATCTATCCCTAGAACTTCCTACCTCTTACATCCAATATGGTTTATTTTGAGCAATAACTACCAGGTATCAGACTGTTGCATTCAGACAGTGCTGAGGAGGCATCCTGCCTTGTACCTTCAAGTAGCTTTGCATGCAGGCTGCTCATGAAGGAGCTTCCTCTGCCTATGCTGGTGGGGGTTGCATTGATATGCCAACATAATACTTTAATGAGTTCACAGAGACCCATTTCTCCCCACTTCCCTACTTATAATAAGCAATTTGCTCTAATCACCTACATTGTTTGCAAAGGTCCAAAACCATAAAACAGAACACTCCAACCTTGCAGTGTCCTAGACACTTACTATATATATCTCTTAATGTAGTTGAAAAAAAAAACAAAACTAACTAGAAATGAAACAGGTAAATCCACATTTCCTTTTTTCTTTACCAAGATGAGTCTTCTCCTAAATTCCAACAAATTGAGACTTGAATAGTAGTCTATTGCTCCTTGTAGTCTCAGGATTTAACAACTGCTTTTAATAGTATTAATTTAAAGCAACTATTTTCAACAAAAACTACATACAGCTTATCAAAATGATGCAAGGGTGGTAGATAATACTTAGACAAGATAAAAAGGGATAGATGAATATATTTAATTGGAAAAAGTTCAAAAGCAATCTATAAATAACTTTTGAATAAAAATGCATGAAGGAAAGAGAAGAATTAGTCACAGTCTCAATAGACTGAAAAATACACAAAACAGAGTAGAAAAAGATGTTCTATAAGAAAAAAAAAAAAAAAAAGGGGCAAGAAGTAATGAACAATGGCCCAGCTCCAAAGGAAGATAGTTCTGATATAAAAATTGTTAGAAGAGATAAAGAGGCTGAATAATTCTGTTTTTCAAGATTTAAAAATACAAAAGTATTTGAAAAATATATCATAAAATAGTATTCACAGCATAAGAGAAATTTATTTTTCATTGAAAGTGAAAATCACCATGAATAGACACAGTATTCCTGAATAACATATATAGGTTTGGATGCCTTGCTATAGAACTTTCTTAATCAATACAATTTTATGATGTATGATAAAATCCTGTCCCTGACTAATTTTTAGGTATACAGGCTATTAAAATTGAATCTTTTTTGAGGAAATCACAGTAAAGAATTAAAAGTTCAAAATATGGTGTCATCTATTGGAATTTTATTTGTTTGCAGTCATCTTCAAACACACTTTTTACCATCTTATTGCAATATGGGTATTAAATAAGATATCTAATGAAGAAAGTGACAAAATACTGAGAGTTACAAATTATTTTTGATATAGAGTGAGGAAGTGAAGAAATATTGGAAATATACAATCTTTATGAATGGAAAAGCTATTTAGAGAAAAGATATGTAAAATGTTTTTTGTTAAAATTAATTAATTAATTAATCTGTTTCTACTGAGGACAGAAAATGAAATGAACTTTCTCACCATGATCAGAGGAATGGGGAGATGAGTCTTGCTACAGCTCCACTGAGCCCAAAGCACCAGCTATACATGCTGATGCCATATTGCCCCATCACAAAAAGTAACTCCAATTTCTGCTGAAGCAGAGAGACACTTGAAGCTTTGCTTAAAAGCTCACTGAACTCCCTGCATTTCATGCATTTGCATTTTAAGGGGACTTCTGAGGTCAGAACAAAACCCCTTCTATATAAAGAGATGTGCAAAGCAAAAGGAACTGTAGAATTAAAAAACTCATGGAATATTCATACATTGTTTACCCTGTTCACTTTTTTTTTTTTTTCTTAATTCAGAAGCTTGAATAGCAAGAGAAAAGGTGTTAGCAGTTTTTTCTCAATTGAAGTTCATTTCCTCTGAAATTTCCAAACTATAAGAAAATAAAACCTGTCAGACTCAACACACTCAAAGGAGAAAATGTACCAAGAAATGTCAGGAAAAAAAAAAAAAAAAGTAATTTCTATAAAAGATTTAAAATGCAAATAAGATACATCAGAATTGCTCATGTATCTGAACATGGAAAGTAGAAGTAGTATTGATCAAATAAATTAAAAAACAGTAGGGGAGACAGATGATATATACTGTTTAAACAGATGCCTCCCACTTTGGCAGAGACCAGGGATATAGTTTAATTTGATTTTCTGGTTAAAAAGTTGGCACATCTCTTTTCAGAAACAGCTTAATCCAAGAAGCTTACATTGCAAATATAATTAAAAGTGTTTTTCTTCTTATAATAACACTTTATGCATTCCATAATTAGAAGCTCTGAAACTGCAGCATTGAAAGCTTGTTCTTAATCTTTTGTAATCCCTAGAATAAATTAACACATATACCTGAAGAATAGCAAACATAACTATGTGTAAATGTTTGCATGTAGAAAGTAATTTTAAAAGGCCTGCTGCCTTTTAAAGAAGGCAGCAGTTCTTCTTTAGAGAACATTTTGCTGGTCATGTACATATGTGTTTTTTTTAAGGTACCTCTATACGAACCTCAGTACCTCTAAAAAGTGTATTTGCCATTTTTCCTTCATACTCCATAAACAGAAAATATTGTTTTCTCTGTTTGAAGTGTCTTCCTATTTTAGGATAAGAACCAGAATCTGGTTAAAATAAAAAGTAAATAATAATAATAATGATAACAACAACAACGTTGTGCTTGCAGTTCATCAAGACCTATACAAACCTATAGGATCAGTGCTTTGTCTCATAAAGCAGCAGATTGCCAGAATGGTTCACAGCCCTATTATTAATATGTTCTTTCCATACCCAATACCCATTACCCATCATTACCCATTTATCCACCAACAACACATTGCTTCTGGAAACTAATAATAGAAATAATGTAAGATAATACTAGAAATAATATAATAATGTAATAATACAAATTCTCAGTAAAGAGGCTTGTAGTTTCTTCCAGAGTGCTTACAAAAGAATAATCCTCTTTTGTATTCAACAGGAGTATTCAGCATTGTGTCTAGGAGGGAGGGCTTTTTACTTGACAGGCAGTGAATGCTGAGGTAGATGTACCAAAGCCAGGAAGAGCCAAACTCCCTGTGCTAGTGATGGGAGAGCCAAGCTCCCATACCAGTGAAGTGATGGGAGCCACCAACACTGAATACATGAAGTTTTCCTTTCATATTTACTTTCATTTTTCATGTCTTTACTATGTTTTTAAATACTTTCTAAACAAATAAGGATAGTGACTGAAGAACTGTATGAAGAGTTGTACCTTTGAACCACATGAAGGATGTAAAATCTGGATCTGGACAACACAAGCTTTAGCAGCAGCCAGAAAAGTCACACAATAAAAAGAAATGAATTCACACTACTCTCCCCGTTGCCAATATGGTACTGCTAGTGACTCATTAGCTAGTGGCTTAAAATTTAGCTAGAGGATATATATATTTACTGAGGCTTAGATGTACCATAAAACTGTGAAATGAAATTGCAGAGAATGAGACAGTAGCTAAAATTTTACCCCGTGTTCTTAGTCAGATTCCAATTAATATATTTAATGTAAACTCATTTGCTTCTCTATTTTCCTTTCGGTGCTGCCAAGATGCATAAAAGTTATATTCAGGATAAAATCTAAAGACAGAGATGATGTTTTGCAAGCCTTGCCATTTCCACAGCATGCAAAAATCTTTGGTATAACCAAAAATCTCAGCAGTTTTCCTTTAGAATTATAGTTTAGTTTAAATGTTACCAGCTTGCTTCAGGCTTGTTCTGTCTGCCAAAGGGAAATGAAAAGCCCCTTTTTAGCACAAATATATCTCTATTGTATTTTTCTAAGTGCTCAGATAAGTAGGGGGAAAGAAGTGCTTGTTAGCTGCACAGTCATCTAACAAATGGTTATTTTCTGTCACTTTTATACCACATTCCCTGGAACTCTTCAATGCTGGAAGTGCTGCAATGCTGTTAGGTCAATGAGTGATACCTGAATGTAAAGCATTGCAGATGTTACATGAAACTATTTTATTTAATGACATTTATGACTACTCAGCATGAGAAATATACTTACTGGAGGTGCCATAAATTTATACAGAGAAGATCCCCTCAGTGCTAGAAACTTTGGTGTGTACATTCGATCCTGAAGGGAGTCTTGTTCCCGTTCTTCCGTCCAACCCATGTAGACTATCTGACGGAAAAATCAATAGTGTTGACAAATTCCTCAGACATTTTCTTCAAATTAGTTGCAAATATTTCAAGCAAGTAAGCTGATGTCTGTCAAATCTTACAAACCTTGAACCACCACCACAATGTGGTATATTGGCAGTTTACTTACAATCACGTGATTAAATGAAGAAAGCCTGTTACATCAAAATACTTCAGAACTATTTATTGCACTAGCAACAACAAAACAGCTAAGCCACATACCTAGCAGATGTCTGTTGTCTCTATTATCTCATTAAGAGCTCTCTGGAGTAATTCTAAATACTTGCTGACAAATCAAATAAGAGGAATTTAATGCAAGTAAGGAACCACTAGGCAGGAATGCAAAATCAAGAAACTGTTAAATGTTTTCAGATACAAGACAGACAGATACATGGGATCTTACTTTATCTTATATTGATAAAGCAAACATTCTGGAGCACACATTTTGAACATTGTACTGATTGAACACATTCAGAATTTATTTTGGAGTATTGAACCTCTTTGGCTTTGGAATAGTGAATTAACAGTCTGTTTTCAGGCATTCTATTTTGGATGGTGCTAAAAAGTAGTCAGAATACTGTTAACTCTTACCACTACTTGCAGTTCTTCAGAAACAAATGCACAAACTAGGATTTATTCAAACCCGTTTTAGGATCTATTTCCCTACCTATCCACCTATTAATTCTGAGTAACTTAATATCAAATCCTTAAGGTAGTATGTAGTAGAAAAACATAGTATGAGTAATTATTATGCCAGCTTCTGGAGAACATCTGAACAGACAGTAGACATGTGATAGAGATTCTGATTTATAAACATGATAATAATAACAAACAACTTGCATTGTGCCATGCAGTGTACATTCCTGTTATAGAAAAAAGATGAACTCATATTTTATATGTTACTGTTAATGGAATAAATCTGCTTTTAAACCTCTTTGTGAAATTGATTTCTACATTAATTAGGCATGGAACATTCTTTGTCTTAAATGGCCTGATATTTTCTGTGTTCCATAATGAAAATGTAAGGAAACCAGTTTAGGAAAAATATTACAATCATATTAATAGTCAGTTAGTTAGTAAGCTTACCAAGGGTACACATGTACTTAATGAACATATTTTTATTTTATTTTATTTTATTTTATTTTATTTTATTTTATTGTAAGGAGATCTTGTATATTGCATACTTTTGAAAAAGCAATTTACACAAGTTTATTTCATTGCTATTGAGAAGAGGGGAAGAGGGTTTTTATCAATAATTCTGCATGGAATATACATTAAAATATATTTTTCTTTTTCTTTTTTTTTTTTTCTTTTTTCTTTTTTTCATTGGATGTTCTTATTGCATGTTGGAAATAAATGGCTTTTTCAAATCCCCATGTACAAAGCTTGCACTACTGCTCTCTATCAGTGTTTAGTACGTACTTTTTGGTCTGTAGAGAAACAGGGAGCAGGTCCATTCCTCCAAGAGTTAGAGCAAAACCTAAACATTTAATTATATTGCTAATAGCAAACATTAATACTGTAATACAATCTTGGGTTCAATGCCTAGCATTTGTTTAAGTATCTGCTGGTTCAGTGACCAAAAAAGCTTGTAAGACTCTAAAAAGAAGACATACATGCCTCAGTACTCAAGAATTAAGCAGAATGATCAACACTATATTGTCATGCAATAACTAAACCCCCACATTTTCTGAAATCTTATTAATTCCTAAATGAAAAAAATAGTCAGAAATACAACCTGACAGTTAAAATAAGAAAAGTTTTAAATTGTTTTAGTTTAATGTTTATTCAGATTTCCCTTATTTCTGATGTTTTGTGTGTTAATCAATGCAAGAAACATATGGAGACCCATCCTTCTGACTAGGTATTAATATGTAGAGCTTAGTGACTGAGAGGAGGAACATACCGGAGGAAGTTTAATATAGAAATTGTACTACTATTTACACAATTTTGATATATTTTCCTTCTGTAACTGAAAGAGAATGAATGGTCTCTAATTTCTAGGAATGAGGACATCTAAAAAAAAGCAGTCATTGGTCCCAGCCAGCATGGGTTTGTGAAGGGTAGGTCCTGCCTAACTAACCTGATTTCCTTTTATGATAAGATCACCCGTATGGTGGACCAAGGGAAACCAGCTGATGTGATTTTTTTGGACTTCAGCAAAGCTTTTGGCACGGTTTCCCATAGGATCCTACTGGACAAAATGTCCACCATACAGCTAAATAAAAACATCATACGATGGGTGAGCAATTGGCTAACGGGCAGGGCCCAAAGGGTTATGGTAAATGGGGCTGTGTCAGGCTGGCGGGCGGTCACTAGTGGGGTCCCTCAAGGCTCCATTTTAGGGCTGGTACTTTTCAATATTTTTATAAACGATCTGGATGTAGGAATAGAAGGTATTTTGAGCAAGTTTGCTGATGACACCAAACTTGGAGGAGTTGTGGACTTGAATGAGGGTGGAAAGGCCTTGCAGAGGGATCTGGATAGGTTGGAGAGCTGGGCGATCACCAACCGCATGAAGTTCAATAAGAGCAAGTGCCAGGTCCAACACCTGGGACGGGGAAACCCTGGCTGCACATACAGACTGGGCGATGAGACGCTGGAGAGCAGCCTAGAAGAGAGGGATCTGGGGGTCGTGGTAGACAGCAAGTTGAATATGAGCCAGCAGTGTGCCCTGGCAGCCAGGAGGGCCAACCGTGTCCTGGGGTGCATCAAGCACGGCATCGCTAGTAGGTCAAGGGAGGTGATTGTCCCGCTCTACTCTGCACTGGTGCGGCCTCACCTCGAGTACTGTGTGCAGTTCTGGGCACCACAGTATAAAAAGGACATGAAACTGTTGGAGAGTGTCCAGAGGAGGGCTACGAAGATGGTGAAAGGCCTGGAGGGGAAGACGTACAAAGAACGGCTGAGGTCACTGGGCCTGTTCAGCCTGGAGAAGAGGAGGCTGAAGGGAGACCTCATCACAGTCTACAACTTCCTCGTAAGGGGGTGTCGAGAGGCAGGAGACCTTTTCTCCATTAACACTAGTGACAGGACCCGCGGGAACGGGGTTAAGCTGAGGCAGGGGAAATTTAGGCTTGACATCAGGAGGGGGTTCTTCACAGAGAGGGTGGTTGCACACTGGAACAGGCTCCCCAGGGAAGTGGTCACTGCACCGAGCCTGTCTGAATTTAAGAAGAGATTGGACTGTGCACTTAGTCACATGGTCTGAACTTTTGGGTAGACCTGTGCGGTGTCGAGAGTTGGACTTGATGATCCTTAAGGGTCCCTTCCAACTCAGGATATTCTATGATTCTATGATTCTATCTATGCTTTGAAATTAATTAAACTGAATTGATTCTGTGCTGTCTTAGATTGGTTTCTTTAAAATTGGACACAGTAAGATATCATCTTTCCTGATGATACTTCATTTTAGAAGGTTTCTACTTCTCCTATTCATCAGAGTAACAGGGCACAGTCACTCATGCTGTGCAGATGCATTGATATTTCACATTTTATTGCCTTAATACTAAAGCAGCCGTGAAATTTAAGGTGATTTCTCCATTCAGTATTGCTCTCTTGCCTCTGTAGATCATGAGGAGAAAATAGATTGATTTTTCAGACAATCTGCTGCACTAAGGTTTTATTAACAAAATGCATTTTTCCTTCAGACTAAATACCTAATTGACTATTAAACGTACAGCAGAACTGTTAAGCAAAGTTGGTATGACTGTAATTAGAAACAAAATGGTTTGAATATTTGCAGTAACATTCCACTTAAAAGATGTTTTTACACAATCCTGGTAGTTTCTAATTTACCTGCGGTGGCTCATTTCTCAAAATCAAATGGTGACGCAAATTAGTTAATGTAGAGGCTGCTGGTTCAGTAACAAAGATTCGGTAAGCTATTATGGTTTATGAGCTAAATCATGTACAGTTAAAAGAATCTATATCTATATGATAAATAAAACAGGACACTCTCTTCAGTCAAAAATCCATAGTCTTTACAAAATCCATACTATTTCCATCACACTGACACCCAAGTCAAGAAAGAAAATAATCCACAAGTTGCTCTCCTTCATATCAGTTGAAAATATTGCTAAAATGTCTTAAATAGCCTTAACAAAAAGTTTTTCTATTTTCAGAGATTTCTCCAGAGTTTTAATACAAATTTTATTATATTTTAGGAAGAATGGTAAAAATAAAATACAAGACATTTTTCTCAAAATGAAAGGTAACGTTTATGTGATTTAAAATGAGAGGACATTCAGATGTCCTGACAGATGTAGTGACAGCTTTTTTATCTTGGAATTCTCATATTCATACTCATATTACATGAAACAGTGCTGTAAGGCAACAGGATAAACATGGAGTCAGAAGACAAATGAATATGTCAGATAACACAAAGAAAAATATGATGAGGGATGAGGAACTCAGATAATTCCTTCTACCCTGATTTTAATATCCTTGTCCCTATGTGATAGTCTAAAAATTCATTATAGACATTTTTTAGCAGAAAAAAAAAAAAGAACACAAAACAAAAACAAAAAACACGCACACAAGAAAAACACATTAAAACGGAAATAAAAGTGTGACACTAATGCAGCCATTGGCAGAGTCACACACTGAAAAGACCTAAGACATTTTTTCAAAAGTAACAGAAGAATTAATGGTAGATAGTTTGAATGAATGATATAAAAAATTTTGTTCAAAGTCAAAATATCACCTATGCTATTTTTTAGGTTGTGGAGAGCCTGGTTATCTTTCAAAAAATACCTTTTTTAATTAACTATTTTTTTGTTTTTATTGCAAAGAGACATGGTCCTGGGCAATCTCCTCCAAGTGACCTTGCTTAAGCAAGGGGGTTTGACCAGATGACTTCTAGAGGTCCCCTCCAATCTCAACCATTCTTTGATTCTCTAGAATAAGAAAAATTACCAATGTGTAAAAATGTTAAATGATTGCTTGCAAAATATTTTTTTCTTTCAGTGCTTCTCTGTTCTCTTTTGTATCCTATGTGTTTTATCACTGAAAAAGATCACCTTAGTATCTCTATAAGTACATTAAAGGAGGCTGTAGTGAGGTGGGTGTTGGTCTATTTGTGTCTGGTCATGTGCCTGGTGACAGGACAAGGGGGGGTGGGCTAAAGTTGTGCTAGGGATGTTTTAGGTTGGATATTAGGAAGAACTTCTTTACCAAGAGGGTTGTTAGGCATTAAAATGGGCTGCCCAGGGAAGTGGTGGAGTCACCATTCCTGGAGGTCTTTAAAAGACATTTAGATGTAGAGCTTAGCAATATGGTTTAGTGGAGAACTTGTTAGTGTTAGGTCAGAGGTTGGACTTGATGATCTTGAGGTCTTTTCCAACCTAGACAATTCTGTGATCTTAAATATCTATGTAATAAAAGATTATTTCATGTTCACTCATTATTCCATATGAGATTGTAAGACTAGATATTTATAGTACCATCTAGTTTACATTCTATTCTACCATATAGTTTACTATTTACATAATTTACATTACTATATTACATCACACAAATTTAAGGATATATTTAGGGGGGTTAAAGTAGAGTACCAGAGAAATCTGAAAATATTTCTTAGTAATGGAAGATTATTTTTCTTTATATTCCATCTAATGGAAAACTGATAATAAAATACTGAAAACAAATAGTATATTTTGCTTTTAAACATAAAATATTATAATCAGAGTGAAGACAGTTGTTTAGGATAACAGAACTACACTAGAATTTGTTATTTCCAAGGCAAATGATGCACAGAATAATGAAGAGTTCATTTTAGGAACTCTGCAGATATCTATCCAATATTAAGAACCTCCTTCACATATTTGAAAAGTAATAGCTACACACGGAAACAGGACAGATTTCTGAAGAGGTAAAGAGTTGTAATTTGGCTTTCCAGGTTCCTTATAATCTTCTTCATGTCAAAATCTATTAATCCACAGTAAGATTTTATCTCATCCATTCAATTCACCATCCACTGCTACATGTTAATAGCTACACTCATTTTTCTTATTTAAGACTAAGTATCTGCTTATTGAAATAAATTCTTCTAATGATAAAGTCAATTTAAACATTAATTGGGCAACTGAGTGTCTTTGTCAAAATGTCAACGTTAATGTCTTTTTTTTTTTTTTGGCTTCCTTGAATTATTCAAGTCAATGAACAATTACTTGTATTTTAAAATCATTACAGCTTGAATTTGTTATTTTAGTAGAGTTAACTAGCATTTCAGAAGTATGTCTTTTCTTTTGCTGAAGACCTTTTCCAAGAAAGACCTTATGCAGCTCTTTTTACAAAGATAGATTTTTGTGTAAATAGCATGAATTAGACACTATTTTGCTTATTTATTTATTTATTTATTTTTTTCAAGGCACCTCATTTCTTCTTGTAGAGACTTCCCTTGCTTACCCACCACATCACTCACCTTCAGAGCAATTTAATACAACTTTAACATATTGCCGAGCAGGTGCACTTGGCTGCCAGGTTTATCACCTTGGAGCATTAGTCCCACTGCCATCACAGACATTTTACAGGCCACTTGAGAAGCTTCAGGCCTTCTCTGACACTCAGCAGAGCAGCTCTCATCATATTCTTCAATAGTGAGAAGATCTCACACAACTTGGCTAAAAAACTACTATGCCACTGTCATCATTCTCCCTCCTGCTACCATAGCCGTTAGGAGTTTTTTTTTATTATTATTATTTTTTTAACTGGGAAAAACACCTTTTTTTACGTGGTCATATTTGAATGTCTGCCTGTTCATTTTTCACTTACTGAACTTAAAAACAGGCAAAAATAGGGCTATAAATTTTAATCCAAGGTGACTGAATTCCAAGCAGAAAGCTTAACACTCAGGTGGCCAGAAAGTAAACATCATCTATTCTAAAGCCCAATAGTTTGACTATATTTAGGACTTACACTTTGATTATTGTGGTGTGTTTTTTTTTCCCCCTCCTATATGTACATAGTATACATGTAACAAAATTTTGAGGCTCTAAAATATAAATGAAAAAATAAACAAATATTTCAATCTAGGTGGAGGAGAGGTGGCCTCTCCTTTCTCATGTAAAATGGGTCACCTTCATTTTTGTTATGTCAGGGTAGGCTACTGAAACATGCTGAATGAACAAAAAATCTGAACATTACAAGTCACTAGACAGCGTCTTTCAGACTTTCTCATGGTGCCAACAAGTAAACAGTGACACAGTCACCTTTCTCAGGTACACGTGCAAGTGAATCACGTATGAAAAGATTTACTATCATTCTTAACTCACCTCATGAGTAGTTTTCAATCAGATTTCAATGTCTGGTTCCAGATATTGGTTTGATTTCAATTTTCTGTTTCTCCGACAAGGACTGGTAAGCAGAACATGGACAGGACTGGTGGATTTTTGGCTATCTGGCTGTCTCTGTGAGATCATCCTACCTGTGCAGCTGCTTCACTTACATCCTGAAAGCCTGCTTACTGAGCTCTATCCAAGATGCAAAGGAGAAGGTAATAATAAATATGGGAGAACCCCAAATGTTTAAGTCTATAGAAGATACTTGGTAAGAGGTAATATTTTTCCAATGTCCAATTTTTAGTGACAATGGCTTCACAAGACCTAACTAACAAATATTTTATACCTTTGTGGGATCAAATTCTGAACCATTCATAAAAACAGCATTGCTGTCATCTGTAAGTATACATATCTGTTTAGGCTTAAAATAAAATGCTCAAGTGCTTCATCCTCTGATGAAAGCAAAGTCAAAATTCCATGGAAAAATGTTATTCATTGGATGAAGATTATCAAGGAGCCAAAATTTAATTTACATTCTTAATTATTTAAATGACAATATGTACAAACTAAGTAAAATTGCTACTAATGTTTGAAAAATGTCTTTTCCTGTTTATACTGAGGAACTATTATTTTCTGTTTTATCTGATCAACAAAAGAAAAAGACTTCTGCAAGCTTTAACTGTTCTTAAGGGCTCTCAGGGAGCAAAATTACTATCAATACTCCTAGAATAATAAATATAGAATAAAATCTCCAAAAACAATCGAGCAAATTTAGACTAGAATTACACTGCATTTCAGCAAGTCATGCATTTTTGAATAAGATTATGATGCATGTAAAGGAAAGAAGAAAAAGTCATCAAGGGATGAAATTTCATTTTCAAATGTACAAATAAGTTTTCTACATTTTGAATGAAAAGAGTGTGACTGAAGAAGTAGAAATAGTGACAGGTTTTTTTTAATTAGTTAGTTTGTTTGTTGTCCTTATCGTGTGATTTTACTTTATGAAGCTCTGAGAAAGAAGGTCTGTGAAAGGTCAGGTCATGGTTAGTTGAATTTATTTATTATGAAAAAAAATAATAAAGGTTCAAGGAAAGTTGATAATTTTTTCAGACTTGACTGCATCTATGGAAGGACTCTATTATTACAACAAGATAAGACATTATTTTAAACCAATATTCACATGCTCAGAAAAGTACATAATGAAGTAATTAATAAAACCAATTCAAAAAATAATAATATTTATAATCCTTCAAAGATTAAATACTACTACAATCAGAAACATGATGGCAAATCATAAGTGACATGTAAGTCAGCATTTCTCTACAGCTATTAGTGGGTACAGATATTTCTTTTAAGCAAAGCTAGTTATTTAATTTTCTTATTAAACTTTCTGGGCTTCTTCTCTAGCAACCGTCAATCAGTGCACAGCAGCAAAGTTTACTAAAAGAAAGGAGTTTGCTAATGAAGGAGTTTTATCTACTACTGGATTATTCAGAAACAACTGAAAGACACACAGATCTTCCATAGAATGTGCAAATCTCCAGATAGTGTTTGGTGCTTCCACAGAGTACCTTTGGTGGGCCAACTTTACTGATCCCAGTTAATAACATGTAAAATAAACGGGCAATATAAAAAGTTAATGTTCAAAGCAATAATGAATCACTCCCTAATGTGATTTTATCATTCATTAACTATAACAAATAATCTTTTGTCTAATGAATTCACAGTTTTTAAGATCATTAAGCAATAAATCTAATTAACCTTAATTTCCAAATAGAAAAATATATTTGTCTTGATATGCAAAAAATGAATAATTCAGTAAAACTTCAGTTTATATTTCAATTCTTACCATGTAATGAGAAATTGTAACCAAATCCATAAATTTTGCCTATAAGGATAACATTGTGTTTCCTTCCTTAAGAGGAACATCAGACAATATTCTTCCTTTAAGTTAGAGATATATATTTATATATAAATAATCAAAAATAGGAGAAATGGAACAAAAAATTTTGAACTAAGTTACTTTCATGAGCATCTTGATTGCCGTCTACTAACTCGAGACCAATAGAAGGAATTGATTTTTTGTGTGCTTTGTTTTGTTATTCTTTAGCCTGAAAAACTGATTTAAAGTAAAAATTCTGGACAATCACCCAACTTTGTCACATACAAAAAAAAAAAAAAACACTAACTGAAAAAAACATATTTAAAAAATACCTCTAAAATGTCATCTTTTTTTTTTTTTCTTTTTTTTTTTTTTTTCTTTCCTACAGAAATACTTAGTTTGAACTTTCTTCTCTGACTTCTTTGTTTCAAACAATAGTGCACGTCAGTCTAATGAGTTGAACATTATTAGGAATTGGCTTTGAGTTATTCTTATTTCATACTTCTCAGACACATAGCATCTATTGGAGTATCTTCAAATGTACAGTTTTTTTTTTCAATTTTGTGGCTTTCAACAGAAATTTTAATGGATTTTGAATGACTGATGAAGACAACTTTAAAAGTTAAAAAAATACAGTTGAATGGATAAAACTTGCAGCATTTTAACAACTCGGTCCCAGAGAATTCATCTTCCACTACTGCTAAATAGAGACAACATTATGAGTCACTGCTTTTTTCTTTCACCTATTTTTAGGGTTTGAACCTTCAACTACAGCAGCCTGAAAAATAAATGAATCAATTTTTATAAAAACAAATAAATAACCTGCAAATGAAAACCACAGTATGTACCTTGCTAGGTCTACGGAAAGGCATTTATTCTGTATGTCTACCTTGTGGTATTATGCGGAAGAAAATACATATCAAAGTAGCTTAGATGTCTTTTGGTTTTAAAACTACAGAAAAGTTTGAATTGTTTCTCTTAGTGAGAAATGTTATGAACTCTCCATTCTTAAAGATACCCAGAAATTGACTAGACAAAGTCCTGAGCAACATAATTTATATTGACGATACTTAGGTTTCATCAAGGTTAGGTTTACTTGACGATAGCAAGGTTTCAAGGTTTCTGAGCAGATAACCTACAATAACTAATCCAACTTACGTTATTCTATGATTCTATCATTAATAATCTTTAATATCAAAGCGGTCATCAGTCTTGGGATCTGCTACAGAGTACTCATGACTTAGTATTCTTAGTAACATCTTCAGTGTTACTTTTATTACAATGCTGTAATAAATGCTGAGGAATTACAATTCCTCAGTGGTACACAGGGTGCCACATAAAAATGTAGTAGTTCACATTTGATAATCCATTTGTAGCAGTCCAGGATTCTCTAAACCTACCCATTTTACATCAACCTTCATCTTCAATAGGGCAGTGTATCAAACCTCTCACTACAGACCTTCAACATAAAAATGCATTCTGAGGAGGAATTTTTAGTATAGTCTGCTTTCAAGTAAGGCAGCCTTCTGAGTGGAGACAGCAGGATTCTATTTTTGCTCATAAGCAGAACACAAGACATGAAAGATGAATCTTATGATCCCTTCTCAGTTGTTAACAGGGTGAAAAATGGCTATGTTTTTTGAAGGTTCCTGATGAGACTGAGAAGAAAGGGAAAGAGAAGTTTATAAGTCAGATGAAAACAGAGTTGATAAATATCACAGTGCTCACATATGTGTATCCATATGTAACTGTACATACATACAGTCTGTAGAAACCAACCATGTCAAGTATTTAGCCTTCCATGTCAAGTATTTAGCCTTATACTTCAAACTTATAAATTATGGTGAACCTCAGAAAAGTTTAATAATGCCATATGCAAAATAAAGGTAGGAAGTAATTGTAACTCTATTGACTTTCCAACCAGAATGGAAAAGCTGGCATGTAAAGGACTAAAGTAATGACATGTAACTTGCATTCTTACACATCCTTAAGTAAGAATCTTCCTAAATTATTACTAAGAAAGAAATAGAAGTGGGGCTATTCTGGACTACTTTAAAATATTAATTTACAAACATCTATATCCAAGTACAACTGGATTGAGAAAGAGAACCAGAATGCACTCCCATTTTGAAAGACAGTAAGGTAGAGGGAAATGACTTTTAAAATCCCTCCTTTGGAAGCTGAGGAAAACCTTAGGGGATGATTAGATCAAGAACATGATATTCAATAGATTTTACATAATACTGTTTTCATGCTTCTCTTCATAACTTAATTTTTTATCAAGAATTTATTCTTTTTTCTTCTTTTGTTAGAATAAAGCTTGTTTTAATCAGTCTGGTGCTCTGCTGTTTAAAGTGAACTTAGGCTATCCTGAAGGATCTCCGATAGGCTATATGCCCATGGCTTCTGGAAGGGAGTAAGTGTAGTTCACATTTATTGAACTCTTGTTGCACTTAATTCTTTTTCAGCAAAGGGGTGATACCTTTCAATAGCTTATTTTACAATAGGCTGTTACAATAATGGGAAACAGAGTGACTTCCAACTGTATATTTGAAATAAAGCAGCATAGAAATTGCAAATTGTGTCATGATAGTGATGGACTTTGGAGTACGCTGAAAATGTCAGTTGGATAGAGATTCATTTAGCAACTCACATGACAACAGAGCCATTAATCAGAGAATTGGAAGATGCCAGACACCTGCCTGGGACTTTGTGAAGGTTCCCAGACCCAACATTGCCTATCTACTGCTTCAGGCACTTTTGCCTCTCCAGATCTGCACAATTTTCATAACAATTTTCTTTTTAAAGGAAAGATGCACTTTTTTGGGGGTTCTAAATTCAGCAGCAGTAGGATATTCCAACAAGAAAAATGTTAAAAGTAAATAAATATATGCTTCAGTCATCAGCCTCTGAGAACAGCATATTTGCTGTTAGTAAACTTCTATTTGCTGTGTCATAAAATAATATGGACTTAGCAAGTTATTTTCCCCAAAATTATAAAATTGAAACCAAAACTTCTCTTATATGCTAAACATATAACAGCCATGTATTGTTTGCTAAACAGTGCCTCCTTACCAGGTACTGTAACTGTTTAAAAGAACACATCAAGGTGTTAAGAACACCTATCATGAATTTCTAAGGGATGTTTCTGCATTCCAAATCAATGACATTGTCAATTGTTTTGCACTACTTTATGCATCAGCTCTTTTCTGAAATTCAAGTGGCAACTGTATCTCTGGTACCATGGAATATTATTGCAATGAAAAGGGAAGATTAATAACTGTCTATGTTCCACAGAATTCTGTTTATACACTATTCTTAGAAATTCAGGAGATTAAATAGTTTTATTTTCACAGGGTATGATACCATCACAAGGTAAGAAAGGAAGCACAGATCATCAGTGTAGAGATGAAATTAGTGAATGAAAAACAATGAAATGTGTATTCACCTCTCCCCTTGAAATAAACTTTAATTAAAAATACTTTCTTTAAGCTTTTTGAGTCCCATGTGCTCCTTCAGTAGAAGATCAACAGTGAAAGTATATGCTTCATTGATTCCAATTAATTTATTTAGATGATACAATTCCCCAATGAGTAATGCTTGTACTGGTTTACTGATCACCATCATTCTAATCTACAAAATTAATGTTATTCTTGGGAAAATTTAAACTTGCTTGAGATAATAAAAGAGACACTACAATAAATGATTGCACTGTATTTATTTCTATCCTTAGGCTCCAATGAAAATTCCAAAATGGTCAGAAAGAACAAATTTGTATCTGATAAGACATAGGTATTAAGTCCATATTTGATTTAGGGTGAGGTTAGAGAAAACAAAGAGTTTTTCCTATACCCAGTATTTCTGAGTATGAGTTTAAAGAAAATATGACCTATATCTTTTATGGATATAGTGACTTGACTTCTCCTTTTTTGTTACTTTCACTGTTTCTGAGTTTGTTACAATCTTTCAGGACATTGTAAGACAGCAGAGAGGTGCAGCCCATGCCCATCACTGAATGCACCTATTTCTAAACAAGGATGCTTAAAGTCGCTTTCTGTCCTCTTGCTTTGGTGGACTGTTTGGATAGTGACTAAAAGTCCCATCCAACAATAAAATACAAGAAAAAGATGCAAATATCTATTCTATTAGAATTTTAAATGGTTCTTTCTTGTTATAACATTTACTAATTATATTGCCAGTTTTAGACATTATAAATATCCATCACACACACACACAAAAAAAAAAAAAAACAAAAAACAACAACAACAACAACAAAAAAAACAACCAACCAACCAAACAAACAAAAAAACTCTGTCTTTTGTAAATTTTATAAATTGCAGGAATCCCTTTCACTATCGTACTTAGTTTACAGATCCAACTTCTTCAGTAGCCAAATATCAGATACAAATATTTTTAGAGACTTAAAGCAGAATTTAAATGTATGTTGTGCATATAAATAGAATATTGAAATAAAATGACGCAACAAAAGCCATGTCTTCAGTTTCTGTTTAAACTGAGTGGTTTCTCACTGTCTGACTTTGCCCTAAATACACAGTTATGCTTCTCAGCAAAAGTGCAGATATTCTTCTGTGTTAATGACAAACAAGGAAGTAATGAATCCATTGCCTAAATCTGCTAGGATGATGTCTGATTGAGAAAAACCCTGGATGTGTACAAGCAGGATCAAGGTTACTAAAAAAAAATAAAATATGATATTTTTGATATTATTGATGTTTTTTGATATTATTTTGATTTTTTTTTTATATTATTGTAAAAAGTAGCAGCTAAAGGGCAAAAGGGCATACACTTTCATGGAAACCTAGCAATCATAGAGCTGACAAAGTCAATGCATCACAGCTGTATCTTTCATCACCGAACTAAAACTTCAAGCTAAAGCTTGAGGCTCCTGTTGAATCTATGACAGATAGATATGCATATCTTGCAGAAAGATATGCAAGACTTGTGGGATCAGAAAGAGCCTGAATCTATATCTGAGAGGAGTTTACAATGCAAGGTGAATGATCCTGTAAGAATTCCTTAATCTGTAAAGCAGTAGATTGAGCTGTCTACTTGGTTCAATAGTTTTAAACCACAACTGTCACTCCAAAAAGAGACATAAACATATTATTTTGTGAAGTGTATGCATGTATTTATTTATCTATTTATCTATCTACTTATTTAGAGCAGGAACTCTCATTCAGTTTTTTAGAAAAAGTCTTTGTGTGAGCATTCAAATATTTGAATCCTAACGCAGCTCTACACTGCTGGTTGGATTTTAACAAGCTGGTTGGATTTTATCTCAATGGTTCTCTAGGAACCAAAGTTAAAGCAAGTATCCCATTACTTCTCTGCAGTCACCTCTATTAATCTACCCTTAATTAATAAAGGGTAGATTATTAATCACTTAAATATTTACAACATCTAAATCACTTAAATATGCTTATAATATCTAATAACATTTCTTCCAGAACTAGACAATAAATGTTTACCTTTTCAATTTAGGAATCCACTTGTGTAGTTGTAGGACATGTCTATTACATCACTAGATTTTAAATGCCTATAACAGAGAAAGGCATTTAGATTGCCTTAATTCTCCTGACTTATATAAGCCTTTATTTTAGAATAAAGTACAGTTTTCCCAATATTAACTAAAATCTGAACACAGATCTAACATTAAATATTGTCAGGCAAAATTCAAAATTTACCCTTACTGAAAAGACTTTTCAGGGAGTAACATTAATATAACAGAGAGAGGAGGAAAAAAAAAAAAAAAAAAAAAAAAAAAAAGGAGGGGGAAAAATAATAAAATATATAAGAGTAAATTAGGATGAATTCTATACTTGAGGCAAAACTGAATTTGCTGGATATGCAGAAATAATTTGATACACAGCTTGAGACTTGTAGTTTGAGATTTAAATAAGAACTTGATCTTATCATTCTTTTCTATCATCAAATTTTCCAGCAGGTGTTCAAATTACTTCCACCATCTCAAGAGCTATAGGGTATGCAGCCCCAGGATATAAGCACTGCTATCCAGTAACTTCATCAAGTGACTCACAACATGAATATTATCTAGCTCATCAGGTAACCCACTATCTTTGAGAAGCAGTCTGACCTTCCTCTCAAAAGTCAACATGTAGGTTTCCTCAACCTAAAAACTGTGTAACTGTGGTGCATATTGTCCTTTTAGAGCTTACATCCTGAAGCTCAACAGCTACTCTGAACTACAATATAAAGGAAAGAAAAATCCTTTACTGACCAAAGGAAGCACAGTTTTTATAATAGAAAATGTCTCAAAAGCATCTAGCACAATTAAAGAATTGTGATAACTATTTCCTATCAACCAAACAACACATATTTTTATATATCTATTTCCTTTTACTTTACAGAAAGTCCAATTAGTATTAACAAGCAACATAAGCCTTTCACAGGTTTAAGCTATGGAGTAATAATCCATGCCAAGTGCCATAAATGGCTGACAATTCAATGTGGAAAATTAGCACAGCACAATTTACACCCTATTGTGTACTTCTGCCTAATTTAACAGCAGGAACTCAGTTCCCCCTGTGTGTTTCTATAAACATTTAACAATAGAAGCTTCATTTTACAGATTTTCCTTCAAAATAAACCTGATCAAATCCTTACTGTGACAACAGATTGTGATAGAGCAGATGTACCATAGGACGTGAAAGTTCACTAACTGTCAGTCAAGATATGCAAAGTGGAGACTGAAGAAATGCAGTAATGGCATACTGTAAAATGATTAATTCAAACGTCATGTGAAACATACCACCAAAACACCAATGAAAGGGAACATACCTACTATCCTTAAAGTACTATTGATACATTTTTCTTTGATAGCATGTCACCTTCCAGTAGAACATTCTGTTTAATCATTCCAATTTAAAAATATTAATACAATAGCAATGTCATCTCAGAGGCCATTACACAACAATAAAAATAATTAAATATATGGAGTATGTTTCATACAGATGTTTATCAACAGAACAGATGTTGTTCTGTTGTTGATCTGTTCTTCTGAGCAATGCCATTCGCCTTTTGAAGTGGAATAAAGATGTAACTCATCTGCAGCAAAGGACAGTGGCTTGAGTGACACGCAAACCAGCTACCATGACATTTGTGTGTAGTCTCCTTCATAAAGCTTTCAAATGTTATGTTTTATTAAACAAACTCAGTGACCAGAGTTTTTAGAAGTGATTTTAAATGAGACTGTTCTAACTGCATAACTTTAATCAAGCTGAGCAGTAGCTTATTAAGCCAGAATATAAAATGGTATTACATAGCTGATCTGATAACACTGCATGTATTTCTTTTTATTAAATGATATCAAAAGTAAGAGAAAATGGGTATACCCACCTGTATTTATGAAAATCAGTGAGAACATACATATGCTGCAAAACACTGGGATTCAGAAAAGCCGAGTACTGCAGAATGTGACACACACAGCTATAATCCAGTTTCTTGCCTTAATGTGGCATCAGTTAATTATGTTTTAAAACTTAACGTTTTAAAACTTTTAAAACTTAAACATTGTTTTAAAACTGAATTAAATACAGTTGTGGAGCTTGAAACACTGCTCAGTAAAGACATAAGAATCTATGAAATAGGCTAAGATATTAGTTCCAAAGTAATATCTTGAAGTACTAAAGCTGCATGGATTCTCATAAACTGTTAACTTTGCCAAGGACAGCTACCAATTATTTTCTCATAAACATAGGGAAATTCTAGAGGGAAAGATTCTTTTAAAAATTAAGATTACTTAATGAGAATATCTCATCTTCTGTGGAGACAAGACAAATCTTTCAAAAATACTTATGATGTCTGTGGATAGAAAAGAAATAGTGTCTTACTTAAGGACTATATTTTTTCCCCCTTTATCCTTTTTCTGTGAGGTCATCCTTGATGACAAACGGAGGGTAATAATTTTTGAATTTGTCATAATAAAGATAAGAGATGCAGCATGGATAAAGGAAGTTTATATACATTGTTCCGCTAAGATATTCCTATCCCTGTTCCATATGTAAAGCTTTCTATCAGGGTTGAGAGACTGACTGGACTGCAGTAGTGTCTCAGGAAAGACCTCTTTCTTTCTTACAGCAACTGTACTACCCTTTGCATAGCAAAGGAGAATTTGGAAGCAGATCTGTTGAGATACAATGTTCATAGCATGTTCATAGCATGAACATTGTATTTCATGTATTTAATGAAATATATTCATTATATTGCATTGTATTTCATTTCATTGTGCATGGACATAACATGTTCATGTTGAGATGTAATGTTCATGGCATGAATGCACTGAGCTGAGGCAGGAGATGGCCTGCAGTCCCTGTTGAAGTAGAATAACAAAATCAGTGTTACAGATCCAAGAGGGAAATGTGAGAATGAGCAGAACAATCTCTGTGGCTGAGAAAAGCAGTGGTGATAATGTGAATCAACACTGTTGTACATCAACAGCTGCATTAGAAAAAGAACCATAGGAAATAGTTTTTTGAACCTTTGAACCAATGAGAGATGGGCAGGAATTCTCCTTGTTTTGATAACATGTGTTCTCCACTGTGGAAAAAATTGCAATACACACAAAGAATACCAATGCACTCCTAGTATTAGGATACTTGTCCTTTCTTGGAAAATAAAACACCCGTCTTAGACAGCATGCAGGGAAGTAAACTGTTCTTTGCTCTTCTCTTGAAAGTAATGCCTACAGCATTTGGTAACCTTGAGAAGAGAAAGCTAAAGGTTGCATGAAGATGCACGCGTCTGCTCTGCTTATATGCCTCCTTAAGTGCTATACCATTTTTGCTGTCTTTGTTTAACATAGAGCAAAAGTAGATTAATTTTCAAAAACAGGATTTTATGAAACATCATTTTATTAAAATTATATTCTTTTATTTCCCCCCTGAAGCTGGTATTTATTTTTTTTTTGGTAGTTAATGCTGTCAGTTTAACCGGTATGCTTGAATCACAGGTGGAATTTTCAGCAGCTATGGAAATTAGCCTATTAAAAACATAGAGATTCAGATACTGTGTCAGGTTAATGCTCAGATCTTGAAAGAGATAGCAGACCTAAACTTTCAATAGTATAATGGAAAAGATATGAGAAATAAAAGAATATAGCAGTTCTATTTATATTAATTGTAGGCATTTCCTAACATCGTGTACTTGTAATACCACAGAAGAGAACCATTTTGTGCAGATTCTTTGATTATCTTTAAACCTTGAGGCTTGACTCTTTTCTCTGTAGTACAGAAGCAAGAGGCTATTTATTGCATTTGTCAACATGTATGTGAACATAACCAGAAGCCAGGAAAGTAGAAAATCAGTTCCCTGTTTTTGCCAGGGACCGAATTTGCTTTGTACTGCTAGTTTACTGAGTAAAATAAGATAAAGTGGAATCAGAAAGTTCAGACTTCCCCAACTGCAATTTAATAAACTACGTGTGGGTGCAGGAGGAGGTGAAATCAAGGTAAGAACTAAGTTTTAATTCTAAACACAAAATTGCACTGCATATCTAAAAGAGATGTATTATGATATGTAAATGAGAGTTATAAGTGCAGTAAAGTCTCCAGTAGTTGGAGGCAATACATTTGGTTTCCTACACTAAGAAGAATCAGAAGATTTTGTAAGAAGGGCTATCTAACGCTGATTTTCCTAGAAGCTACCAAGTAGATTTTCAGCTGACACCAGAATATTCACAAACTCACAGTGGCTAATGTAAAGACTGCAAAATGAAAAGAAATTAGGTAGTGAAGTACATGCTCTGCTGAGGTACAGTGTATTTTCCTGCCATTTGGAAAGGCTTTGCAGGAAAATTGATGCTGTCTTTCAGAAGCCCCCTGCCTGATGATGGCTCTCACAGGAGCTGACATTTGCTGTACTCAGTGTAACACTGGTGATGAGCTCCAAGAAGAGGAAACAAACCTACATTTCCTGTTCCATCTTGGCTGATCAAATAAAGAAACCTCTGGATGAAACCCTGAAATATCATGCCTCTCTGCTCAGAGGTCCTTATGCATTTCTGTTTGGTATCATGGAAATTTTGTCTACTGAAAATACATAATTTTAAACAGAAAGAGAAAAATAGAATAGTTAATTTGGAAGAGACCTACAAAGATCATCCAAGTCCAACTGCCTGACCTCTTCAGGACTAACCAAAAGTTAAAGCATATTTATGAGAACTTTTGAACATTGACAGGCATGACGCATCAACCACCTCTCTAGGAAGCCTGCAACAGTGTTTGACCACCCTCATGGTAAAGACATTTTTCCTCATGCTGTCTGACCCTCCCCTGGCACAGCTCTATGTCGTTTCTAGCATCTTGTCATCGGTTCCCAGGGAGCAGAGGCCGGCACCTCCCTCTGCTTCCCCTCCTTGGGAAGCTGCAGGGAGCAGTGGAGTTGCCTCTTGGCCTTGTTTTCTCCAAACTGGACTATCCAAGCAACCCCAACTTCTCCACAGAGAACATGTCTTCCAGCCCTTTTACCAGTTCTGTTGCCCATCTCCAGATGTTTCAAGTACCTTAACATCCTTTTTAATATTGTGGAGCCCAGAACTGCACACAATATTCAAGGTAAGATCACACCAACACTAAATATAGTGGAAGTATCACCTCTTTTGACCAGTAGGTCATGTTTAAGGCATCACAAAATACAGTTTGCCCTTTTGGCTGCCAGGGCACATTACTGGCTCGTGTTGAGCCTGCCAGCACCCCCAGGTTGCTTTCTGCTGAGCTGCTCCCCAGACATTTCTCTCCTGGTCTGTACCTGTGTCTGGTATTACTGCCTCCCAGATGCATTGTTTTCAGTGTCAGATTATTAAAAAAACTTTTTTTCTCAATTAATTTCAGGTTTTCTGTTAGATATTCTATACTTAGGTTCTATATGTAGCTCACACATGGAGGAAACTATACTTGATTCCGAAATGTTGCTGACTTTTTAATTTTTTACTACCTTGAAGTGTTTGTTTCACCAATATCAGCTCAGGCAAGGGGAAAGTTTATTTCTCTCTTTTCTCACAGTCTTCTTGAACAACATTTTGTGGTACTCTTCCATCATCTTTTGCATAATCTTTCCACCACTATTAAACCTATTAGCATCATTCTCAGAACTTCTAAATACTTCATGCTGTCCATGGACTTTTTACTTTCTTATTGGCGTTCATCATCCTTGAACTTTTGATTTCCCATAAATATATCTTATCTTTCATTTGAAACATTTAGATAACACCGTCAGAGTAACTTCCACACCCATGCAGGTTCATTTGTTTCTGCAATGTAATGCCAATTGATGCCTGTGCTATGTTCTTCTCTAAATCATGACTATATTCACAAAGGAATTCTGATAGGATCAGTTCCTTGACCCTAATTTGACAACCGCCTTCCCTCTTTTACCTTTAACAATTAATTAAAATCCAAATATATAGAGAGATACTTATATAAATGATGGTAAACTCTATGGAAAATTTTGCTTAGATAGATGCAAGTGTAAAATCAAGACATTTACAAGTTTTTTAGATAATAGTAATATCTAGAAGTGAGAACTATATTATTCCCCTTAGTAGATGAGCATTTAGCAAAGGAGGATATTTGAAAGAAAAAGTTAAATAATGAAATTTATTTTTATTTACCAAGAATCTATCTTTAATATATACAGTGAAGAAATTGAAAATATACTGGAGAAATATTATTACTAAGGAAGAAATGAAAAGACGCATGATCAAACCATCCTTTTCCACTTGTACTCATTAAATATAGAATTCTAAAAATGCTTAGTCAATAGATGATTCTCAATAAACTGACTTTATTATTTTCACTACAGATGCGTAGAAACTATCTGTCAAAGTTTGTCTAATTACTGCATCTTATTGAACGAGATGCATCAGGTGTACTAAAAAAAAGGTAATATGCTTGTAACTTTCACTAATTATCTTAGATTATATGGATATATAAATAATTTTATATAAAATACATATTTTTATTAAAACTATATTATACTTTCCTGTAAGGAAAAATATGGTAGTAAAATCATAACCAGATCAGCTTGAGTTCAATTTCACGATGTGCTTGCAGAAACAAGTTAAAAATAGCTATTCTAATTCCTAAGAGAAAAATATTTAATTAAAATAAATGTCAATAACAAAATTCAAGGTGATAATTTAATATTCAAATAAATGATATGATAATGTAACAAAGAAAAATGCACATTCCTTTCCTGCATATCATATTAATGCCTGCTGCATAACAGAAGACAGAAATTAACCTTATATCTGTGTAATTTTTTGTGACACTTCTCAGAAGTGTCTTCTCATTTATTTCCTACCTCAAAAAGCAGTTATATTTAAAAATAATAATAATAATAATAAAAAGACAAAATAGAACAACAACAACAACAAAAATACTTTACTTAAGGTAAATCCAAAAAGGAGTAAAGAAGTCTGCTTTTGAAACAAATGTTCCCTAAAATTTCAAGATATTCATGGATCAGTAAGCCTTTTCCTTTTCTAGTATTTGATGGACCGTGAGACCTTACATCCTAATCTGCCTTTCTCTTCTCAGTTTAATACTTTGGCTGACTTCCTTGAAATGGTCCACAGTAATTCCTTTCAAAGATAGTGATTGATGCTGATGAGAAAAGAACACATTAATTACAGGCTGCCCTGGCAGATAACATGACCAACAAGCTACTCAAGGCAAGAGTTATTTTTGCTTTCCTTTGGAATTCTAATGAAAAGGAATTGAATGCTTTACTGACCATACATGTCAAGAGTTCAAAACCAGCAGATATTTCTGAATTAATGATAGCTTGGCCGAACATTATAGCAGTTATTTATATTTTTGTTGTCATTTTTATAGTAATAAAAGCAAGGAAATAAATTCAGAGTAAATCAGAACAGTGAAATATTAACTTTTTTGTTTACTAGAAATTTTGTCCTTCCTTTGAGATAGGAACACTTCTTTGCCACTGCCATCAGACAATGTTATATGAACTGTTCTGAAAACGCCCAATTGCAATTGTTAATTTTGATTTCTGAATGCAGCAAAAAACTTCCCCTTGGTGACACCAGGAGGCAAGGATGAGATATTTTTTTCTAAAAATCTAAGTGATTGTAGCGCAGATGAAGTACTGAAAATCAAGAGCAAACAAAAACACCTAATTGTTTATTATATAATTAAGTAATTTATTCTGACTTTATTTATACATACTCATAAAAATATTTGCTATAGTTATTATTATTATTCATTTGTTATGATTTGTGGAGAAAGAAACAAATAAAACAATAATGTCTACCCCTGCCTTCTGAGTTAGATTTGGCAAAATTCCAGATTAATAAAGTTGGACCAGAGATGTGTAACTCAGATATAATGTTGACTGTCTAAAGATGTGGTGTAAGAGAGACAAAGCACTTTTATTCCTCAAATGTGTCTTCTTGAAGTCAAGTCTGCATCTCAGTGCTGTACATATTTTTCTTGTACATGGAAGCAATTTATTCCTCTGGATAAATCAGAGTTCTCCATTTCCCGTTATTTTAAGTTTCTTAAAATGAAACACCCATTATGCAACAGTTGTGACACAAAACACAAACTTAAACTTAATTAATTGGTCTAATTTATTAAAATTACTTTATTAAACTTACTTTGTTATAAGTACCCCACCACAAAACAGTCACATTTTCAACTGCTGATTTGCACAGTACACTTAATGGCTTTACTGTGGTATGGGACTATGTTCCAAATGAGTCTTTGATCACTTTACAGCGTACTCAGCTTTAATGTGACATTTTTTATCTGTGCTTTGTTTATATGGTTTTGTAAAATATATGCTGATCCTATCAAGGAGATGTGACTGTTGCCCATTCTTACTATGGCCTCTAGCAACTACAACCTCAGAACAGTAGTCTTTCAACTTTAAACTTTGAAGTCTTTCTGTCTTTCAACTTTGAGCTGTCTGTAGGTTTACTTACTTTTTAAAAAAAAATAAATCTGATTTCTCAAAAGAAAAAAGCTCTATTTCTTTGTCCCAAGAAACCTTTCTCAAGGCATTGCAATGCCTTCCAGTAACATGAGAGTGCCAATGGATGATCTTGGAGACAATCAGATGACGTAGTTTGTCCCCAAATTTTCCTACTACCTGCTCCATAACACTGGATAAATATTCATTTTTATGCTTTCATTAGACAAAAGACTTCATACATTTTAAAAATTTCAGAAGAACACTGATTAATAATGGCTAACTCTCTTAAGTATAAGACTCACAGTCCTGCTTTTATAATAAAATAGGTAAGATGCAATCTGAAGAAAATGAGTATAAATATATGTGCATCAAACTTATGTGCATTAAACTTTTATTTTTTTCAGCTTGAAAAGATTAGGCATGATCTTACTTTTACCAAACATTCCAGTTCATATTGACTTTAGGAAAAAAATAAATATATGTGTGTGTGTGTGTGTGTATAAAATATATTTATATTATGTTATGTTATGTTATGTTATGTTATGTTATGTTATGTTATGTTATGTTATGTTATGTTATATTAGAATATATATTCTATATGTTATATATATATATTATATACATATATTCTGAGGCAGCAAGGTACTCTCTAAAAAACACCTATCTAGAACACTTGAGCTAAAATAATGCACAGCTATTACACAGTTAAGTACAGATGAAATAAAAATTATGAAATAAAGTACCCCAAATTTTATTTTTCTTACCTGCTGGTTTACTGGAAAATTCCTGTTGATTTTTTTAATCTATAAAAGTGAAAGAAGAAATAGATTAAGATCTCAACCACTAGAAGAAAAATAAAAATAAAAATAAAAGTTAGGTTTTAAAGACATATCAGATACTTCCTTCCAAACTGTGTAAAGTCCTCTACAGTATAAGAATGAAAACCATAGTGAATAATGAGACATAATAATAATAATAATAATAATAATGATGATGATGATGATGATGATGAGTCACTGTGTAGTTTATTTTGCTTTTTCAGAATATAGGAAAGGAGAATATTTACAAAAATATTCCTGAATTGTACAACACTACCTATTTTTCCATTTTCTGACTAGAAGCTCTAATGTAAACTAGATTATTTAAGTATAAAAGTAATTCAGATCAATTTACTGCCATTCACTAAGTCATCATGCTTTAAGAAAATACCGTTCCGTAGAGAATGATGAAAAATTGGGCTGGAATAACCTTTGAAACATCACATAGTCTATCCTACTAACCTAGATGCAGAATCAGGTGTGCAAATTTAGTTTTGGTAATTGTTCAAGTAATATAAAAACATTAAGCAATATCACTAGGTAAAATGTAAACAGTAACCCAGTCTGAGATGCAAGATTCATAAGGAGTTTGTATTTTAGCCCTGCAGATCACTGACTCCCTCTAAATAAACATTGCCAGCTACCTGACTCAAAACTGTTCAACACAAGGAGAATTAGGTGTGGAACATACCCATTCCTGCCATTAGTATCAGAAATAAACATATTATCTGTGTTTTAAAAATAAGCCTTGAAATCCTTTGAGCAAACCTAGCATATCTACTATCTGCATTCATGACAGATACTTATCTCTATTTTTTTCTGCTCCATTATGTCAACTTTTCACAATTGCTTTTCTAGCTATGGGTTAATGAGAAAATAAATAAATAAATAAATAAATAAATAAATAAAGACCTTGTCAACAATGATTCAATCGTGTAGCCAACCATGCCCTGATACCACAATGTAACATTTACACTGCTTCAGCTAAAGGTAGGAAGAACAATGCTTTTAGGATTAGAAGATCTTCTTAGAATTCATCTTAGAAGAATGCCTATTGAACTTTATTCGGTGTTTATAATTTCACCTCTGAATAACTATATGCAGGGTTGTGAATTACACCATGTTTTGCATACTTTAAAACAGAATATTTATTACAGTGGTAACCTCTTTGCATTCTTCATGCAAATAATAAGCAAGTCTTTAAGTCACTGACATCCCACAGTTTGGCTATTCAAGGATAATTCTCACTGTCAAGAATATGCTGGCAAGCAATTTCAGTTGGTTTTCAAATGCACCCTGAATTAAAAGTGTCATAAGAACATTTCCACCTTCCCTTCAAGCACGTGCATCAGCTTCAGTTTCCTCCTTTCCTTAACATATAAAGGAAAGGATCTGGGGAGCTATGGCACTCCATGGACAATGCATTAAAATAAAATGAATACACACTTCAGCAGATACCATCTTACAAAATTTCTCAAAAGAAAATATAGATGAAAAACTTTATTATTATTTACGTAAATACAGAGGGTTCAAGATTTTGGGGATTTATTTCTAAATTTGGCATGAAATACTCCAGCATGATAAATCCCTGTTTGTGCTAGTAGGTACTATTAAAATCCTTGTCAAAACTGTGTATTTCCCTCTACTTTAAGCCAGGCTACAGCCTGTGAAAAATTTGAGTTATGAAAGAACATGGCCAAGAAAACAAGATTTTACTATTCTTAACAAAATACTGAAAATGTCTTAAGTGGCAAGACAGGTACATATGAAATACTTTGATAATATTTATTTTTAATTCATATATAAGGACTTCATTTTTTAATAGAAACTAAGAACATCAGGAGTCTCTGTGGACTTTAAATACTCCTACGAAATCTAACTGCATGATCCAAACATCATTTTCTCATTCATGGATTTCCATCTCATTTCTTAAAGTACAATCTAAACACCTGCATTGCCTAGCTGTTTTACCTCTTGTTGCTTTGATGAATTAAAACAATCATGTTTATCTTTCAGGTACTACTGTGAGGATTTATTGTAACACATTATTTTAAAGTATGATAAAATTTACAAAATTCATTACAACAGTTCAGTTCTACCTGGAAGTAAGAATTATAAAGTCTGATTAGTTTGAGAAATCCCTTAACTGTTTATCATGTAACATCCTTGTTTTGGCTGGGATGAGTTAATTTTCTTCTTAGTAGTTGGTACAGTGCTGCGTTTTGGATTTAGATTGAGGATAATGCAGATAACACACCAATGTTTTAGTTGTTGCAGAGCAGTGCTTACACAGAGCCAAGGACTTTTCAGCTCCTGGTGCTGCCCTGCCAGCGAGGAGGCTGGGGGTGTGCCACGAGCTGGGAGGGGACACAGCCAGGATGGCTGGCCCAGGATGGCCAAAGGGATATCCTATAACACAGGGTGTCATGCTGAATGATAAAACTGGGGTTGTTGGGTGGTTGTCTAGGGTGTGTGGGAGCAATTACATCATGCATCACTTGTTTTGTATATTCCTTTACCATAATTAATACTTTCCTTCCCTTTCTGTTCTATTAACTTTCTTCATCTCAACCTAAGAGTTTTACTTAAAATTAAAATTAAAATTAAAAATATTCCCTCTCCTGTCCCACTGATGGGGTGAGGAGAGAGCAAACAGCTGTGTGGCGCTCAGCTGTTTGATGGGTTAAACCACAACATGCACTGATTCACATACACAAATATTGGTCATTCCATCAAAACTAAAAAAGCTCTAAAATTAGATAGCAGAAGTCACTGATCTTAAGATTATGAGATACACTGTCTTGAGAATATGGAAGGAAAACCATTAAGCAACATTGGTCTTTCCAACATGTTACAAAATCCACTGAATAAATGTAATCCACAGATAATGCAGATCCACAGATCCTTAGGAATCAAAATGTAAAGGTAAAGTTTTTTGATTTAATTTGTGAAAAATATATTTTTTTCTGTTACTTGAGATAGATTATCTAAAAGACAAATGTTCCTTCAGTCTTCCATAACGTTATTGAACTCATAATAAAACTATTAATTATCAGGTACAATAACGGGACACAATGCTATGCAACTAATGCCACATGAATAATGTTTGTTTTCTCCAGAAGACTAACAAAGGACACCAGGTATGATACACTTCAAACACAGATGCACATATTTTGAAATAAAACACTCTGCAGATACTACGGTAAGGGGAGGGGAGGAGAGGAAGAAGAAGGAGAAGAAAGGAGAAAGGGGAAGGGGAAGGGGAAGGGGAAGAGAGAGAAAGCAGGCACTCTGAGAACATCTATTAGAAAGACCTGATTAACCAGAGCAATAAAAATCAGGAGGTGCACAAAAAGAGACAAAGGAAGCCAGTAAGCAAATTCTGTTCTGAAAACTGAAGACATCCATGCAGAAAGCATTATGAAAGCTGCATTTAAGCTAACAAGAAATACCTGCGTCTACATTATGTTCAGCAAAACAGGGGCTGAGCACTTAATTCTATTTGGGTTCAATTTCCATGAATGTCAATTAGGAAGAAAATTCTAAGAACCCCCTCAAAGTAGTTTGGGATTTGGTGATAACCTAATCCTCCGAGGAGGAAGATGAGATCAAAAACAAACTGTCCACAGGATGCTGTGTCTGACTATTAACTAGGCAAGCGCTATTGATAAAAGATGAAAAATGAAAGAAGAAATGTTAGCAGCGAGTATCTTAGAAGAATGGTTTGAAGTATAATTGATTGGGATAGGAGGACAAACACATCAGGCTATGTATGTTTTGAAAACACAGATGGGCAAATACATTAGGACATCATAGCCATAAAGACTACTGGACAGGCAGATGATATGAAGTCAAACAAAGAGAAGAATGAACCACAGACATACTCAGATAATTCATGCACTAGATGTTGCCACAGGTGGATATTTTTCACAATGATGGCTGTGCCAGCTCCACAGAAGAAACAAAGAAAGGGCACAAGAGACATCACTCTTCAGCAGGGTGAGCAGATGAGCAGGATTTGGCTTCAGGTGTATGTGCTTGGTATTTTATTTTATTTTATTTTATTTTATTTTATTTTATTTTATTTTATTTTATTTTATTTTATTTTATTTTATTTTAATTTTAACTGCTTTCACGCCAGAGAAGCAGGAAGCCCTGCAGGAAGCAGAATATCCCTCCATACTATCATCTTCTTTGTACCTTATTTCTGTTGTCCTGCTGGCATGATTAAGCTGACAAAACTGGGTTTTAAACTTTCACATTCAGTTGAAACTGAATTGTTCATTCCTCCAAGAGCTACTATTTCTGACTTTCTTTGAGCAAATAGCACTACAATAACTACTTTCAGTTCCCATAAGAATTATACATTTCATGTATAATTTCAAAACTGCTATTTATTATGGGGCTGTTTGACCTTTTTACCTATTTATTTTAATCAAATCTGCTATTCCAATGTAATCACAGAATCCTCATGAGATGATGAGGAAATGTGCCCTTCGATGAGCATATTCCACCCTAAAGACTATTAAGGGCAATATGATTTAGAGTTAAGGGCACCAATTCCAGGTTTTTCCATTTCTCAACAATTCAGATAGAAACATTTGTTTGTTTGAAAAGTCTCTGTGTACTATGCTTGCTTTTAACCCATTCTCTGAAAAAATACATTGCAAATTAGTGGCTCAGCAGGTCTAATAAGCTACTAGGAAATATCTTTAATGACAGTGTGGGTCTCAGGTACAAGGTACAGAGGTACAAGGGCCTCTGGAAGAAGCAATGATACAGTAGGTGTTTGTTTTCAGGATAGAGCAATTGACAAGAGACCATTCTCTCTTGGTACATTTGGAACGACCAACACTGAAGGGCAATGTTTGGAGTGAGAGGGCACCAGCTTCTGCTCAGTATTTTCTTGACTTAGATGGTAGCTAAGATATTCCCTTCTTTTACATGATTTGGTCTATCTTTTGCTTGCAGTGTGTAGATGTCATGTAACTGCAGGTATCCTCCCTTACCAGAAATTTTCCATTAAAAATAATCCTTTACTATTTAATTTATACCCATCTTATATCTGGATTTCCCCAAACAATTCAGACTTTGGAGCCTTCTTCATCAACTGTTTGTATTTCATAACAGCTGACTTATATTCATTAAGAGATAATTAAAATATAACAATTTGACAAGAACGTAAATACGTTAAATAGTTCTTAACTTTCTCGTGTATTAACGCAACAATAGAGTGCATACCAGTGGGATGTTAAGTGATTGCAAACAGGTAGCAAGATCATTACAGATTGGAGCATTTTTGAAAAAACATGAATCCATGCTGTGATAATCTTATGTTAATGGATGAGGAAGAAAGAGCAAATAACACTAACATTTGGAACTGATAATTGGTTAGTCCTTGCTATTTTTGTCCTTGCTAAGCTTTGGTTTGTTCAATGTGAGCTGTAAGTTGTGGTAAGGTGAAACTTTGTTATCCAAGAGTATATATGCATTGATAACTGCAGGGAATTAGAGAAAATTTGAAAGAAGCATGCAAAAATTCACATGAAACACATCATACTTTAGCGCATAGATTCAGATAGGTGTATAACTGCCTAAGGGCTGAATGTAGAACTTCATGCTGGTTTTACGAGCTGAAAATTTTTTTAGAGCCAAAGCTGAAAATCCATATTGTATACAATCTGCCAAGTGAACTCTCAATGTGTTCTGGAAAATGTGGGAGCATAGGAATGATTTACTACAGCATTTACATGTATGTCTGCTTTCTGACCTATCAGGGATGATGCCATTCTCTATTTCTTGTTGATCAGATTTTACCTGCTAAATGGTTCAAGGGATAGGAAGATTCATTAGAAACACTGCTATGATCTCTAGAATTTTCATGACTAACTTAGATTTTTCTCAAGACCAGATATGCTGGACTGCAAATTCACTCAGACTGAATGAACTCATCACTAAATTCCTATAGGAAAGAAAAATAATATATGAATATTATGTAAAGGTTAAACTTGTTATCCAGAATAGTCAGTAGAATCTAATAATCTAATTAGTAATATATCCATTCAAGGTCAGTTTGTCATCTCAGCAGTTTAGACCGTTGAAAAATGTAAACGCATACACATGACCTCTGTTTTAGAATCTTTTCAAATAGATCCCCATAGGCTGAAACATTGTTGCTATGGTTTCTAGATGATTATATATATGACTAGATTATGTATGTTTCAACATATATTAAATGTTAAAAGAAAACAAAACAAAACAAAACACTCTTAATAATAATAATAAGAAGAAGATTAAAAGAGATCAAATGCATTTAAAGAATATAATTAAATCAGTGTTGGCATGATTCAGCAAGCCCCATACCAGCTGACTAACAGAAGTCCCAAAATAGCTGTTGGCTGGAAAAATGAAGAGAAATATAACCACATTTTTGCTATCAGCAGATATGGTACTATACAGATCTTTGTTCTGGGTCAAGATTAGCACTTAAAATTCTCATGGATCACCTTAATCCATCTAGAAACTAGAAATTTCCTTTGAATCCTATCTATACAGAGGAAGAAAAGACCCCAGTGAGTCTTGAGGTCTTGTCTGGAAAGAGCCCAGTTGTACATGCTTCCTGGTTAAATTTTTGTACTGACTGACCTTGAATTAGCCAGTGGTATAAAATATACAGAGATATTTTGGTGAGCTGCCCATACATACATTTTATAAATACTTTTCAATACATAAAGGATGGTTTGCTGGCTCATAAATGTCCTTCCCACTCACCACACTCCTCCCCCCCAACAAACAAACAAACAAACAAAAACCACAACAACACGCAAATCAGTTGATTACACAAAATCCTGAACAGAGGTCTTGAATTGATGCGGAGAACGAGTTATATTGTATATTGTAAATAATAATATACCAGATTATGTTATCAATTTTTGGTATGTGAGAACACGATCAAAGAAAAAATGGCCATCTGAACTATGATTCCAAACTTGCATACCATCAAATTTCTTTCATTTGTTTCCTCATCAGGAAGGGCTCAGTGATGCATTGAATTCTAGCAGCATAGCAGTAACAGATGAATCAAAGAAATATCAGATTTCTGTCTATTACATGAAGCTACAGTGGAAACCCTAAAGACAAAAACCTCAAAACCTAGTCTTCACACGTCTGTGATGTTCCAATAACAGGACTGCAACTACTTTTACTTAAAAAGTAAATAAAGTGTTTTATTTAACAGATGAATGGATTTACTGAATCCTGAGATATTTAACACTTATTCCTAAATAAAATTTTCGGCATTACCTTAAAGACAATATTGCTATTGAGTTTCTTTACAGAAGATAATTGTATTACAAGCATACCTTTTTCACAATAGTTAGTCTCCCTAATAGCGTCATTAAAATGCCAGAAGTAACATGCATGTTAGTAAAGACACAATTGAAAGCCATTGACTGAAAAGGCTGTAATGGTTCCATCTCAAAGGGAGAAACATCTGTATCCCTACTGAAGATTTACTGGAAGAACTTTGAACAGAAAAAAAAAAAAGACTTAGAGATACAAGGAGCTTTTTTTTTTTTTTCCCAAGTAATTAATTGCAGGTAATTTAAATGCTCATTGCAGTATGATAACTGAATTTTCAGTCATACTAAAAGTAAATAAATAAATAAACGAATAAAAACTGCTTGAGAAACTCATTAGTAAAACAACTACTCACAAAATAGTGAGATATATTCCTCTTGGGCACCTCTGAATACTTCATAGGTATTCAAACCCATTTTACTTCATGTTAAGAAAACATATGTAGATTCCATGGTAAAGATGTAATTTACATAGCAACTATTAATTCAGTCTTCCTCTGAAGGTATCAGACTTCCATTTGAAATACAGTTCTTTTAGATTCCTCCAGTTAATCTTTTTTAAAATTATAAATTCTATGTAACTTTTACTCAAAATATGTTCAACATAAACCTTTGATATCTTCTGGATATCCACCTGGAAATACTGCATTCCAGAAACTACCAGAGGCCTCCAGAACACATATTTCATTATTTTTCTCTGTATGCTTAATATTCAAGTAAAAAATTAGTTGAAATTCCACCTATTTTTCAATATGTTTTACTAGGTTTTTGCTATATCCTTTCTCTATATAATCTTGCTTAAGACTTATGTTTAAATTTAAATAGAAAAATTCTATGTATTCAAAACTCATATTGCTGAAAGAAAGATAAAACAGGAAAACTAGTTCACTAGTTGCAAGAGAAAGCTTGGCACTAGAAATCTGTAATTTGTTTCCACAGACTATAATCAAGTTATTGTGGGATCCTAAACTTTCTAATGTCACAAAATAAGTTTGTTTGAAATAATGTGTTTGAGTTATTATATTTTACTTAACTTTAATTTGACTGAGAACACTAGAATATAACATTTAAACTTCAGAATATGGCAGGAGTAGCAGGTCATAATGACTGGTTTAGTAGATGACAAAATGCAAAAGAAGTTGGTACATCCTGAACTCATCATGATATCAAAATGCCAACACCTTGGAGATTCAATATACCTACACTTGTCAAAAGAACTAGGTTAAGGCAATGAAAAGAATTAGATCTTGAAGTAAGAGCACACTGAAGAAAACCTTGGATCACGCCCCTTCACAAAGCTGTCTATTCAAAAACACATGATAAATGCTTGAATACTTGCTTGAATAGTGTTGAAGAAGAAGATAAATGTGTGCTAGATATGATTAAGAATTGTCATTGATTCAGTCAGAAAGGTTTCTGGAGCTGGAACATTTTTTTTTTCTGAAGTTAATATGTAGTTCACAATGGTAAGTGTAGTATATAAGATTAATATTTATTTAATGCATTGAAATATTTGTGCTTGTTATGAAACTGGGATGAAAACAAATAATAGACAATATGCATTTAGAAAGTAACAAGGCTGGGTGTTTTTGTCATTTGGAAAGTATTTATATTATAAATTCAGGAATTCATAGCAGCTAATAATGTAGTGAAAGTCATGAAAGAAAAAATCAAATTTAAAAATGAATATGTATTGCATGCAAGTAGTGTTCAAGTGACACAGAACATGAAGTGATGAGATTGGTATTTAACAAGGAAGGATTTAGATGGCTGAGTATCAGGGCTGCAGCTCTTTAGCCCACCTGTTCATCACAGTTACTACCACAGTTATTACTGGGGTGATTTGGCCTGGAGAAGAGAGGTTTTCAGGGAGACCTCATTGCAGCCTTTCAACACTTAGAAGTGGCTTATAAGAAAGATGGAAAGAGACTTTTTACAAGGGCATGTAATGATAGGACAAAGGGTAATGATTTTAAACTGAAAGAGGGTAGGTTTAGATTGGATATTTGAAATAAATTCTTTACTGTGAGGGTGGTGAGGCACTGGAATAAGTTGCCCAGAGAAGTATGGGCATACACAACTTGTATGACCCATCCCTGGAAGTGTTCAAGGCCAGGTTGGATGGGGCTTTGAGCAACCTGATCTACTGAAAAATGTCCCTGCTTATGGAGGGGGGGGGGTGGATCATTCATCGTATATGCCTCTCCTGATTTAAAGCAACAGACTTCACACTTTGTGATTTCTCATGGAAACTAAATAACATGGATAATTCACATTTCAATTTTACTTTTTATGGTGTAATGACCACATGAACACCAGGGCCTGGTCATTTTGCCACAACTTTTCACTTATAATTTCACTACACTGTAGCATTTAGACAATACAATATATAGTCTACAGTATTTTCTTTAGGTTTTCATGGAATTCCAAACAAATGGAGGATAAACATTAGTTAAATGTTTTCCATAGTTTGTCTTATCCTAATATTTCTGAATGCAGTCACAAGCACTGATAATGAATGTTAATGCTATGATGATACAAAATAAAAAACATATGGCTAAACTGAATAAATCAAAGCTGTCTGTACAACCATTTATAAAACCCTGTAATGATGTAACCATCAATGCCTTATGAGTGAATATATTAGTAAGCACCACTCCACTTAGCACCGAAAGTTTTCGTAATACCTAAACCTACTCTTTCTGGTTGCATTGCATAAGAATCCCATTCATTGCTTCTCATTACAGAAGCAAAGAAGAGACTGCATGCTCTTTGTGTACCTTTTATAAAGTTGAAACATTATTCTTTTCTGCAGGCTAAACAGTTCCATTTCACCCTGTATTTCCTAACAAGTTCATGCGATTGTCAAAGAGGCCAAAGACCTCTTTGGTGACACTGCATATAAGCATTGGTTGCCTTGACACATTTTTCCTGCATTACCTAGGACTGACTAGCACATTACAACACCTGACTCTCGTCTGCATACCTGCAAGAGTCTCATAGTAACTTCTGATCTGCTTACAGTCACCCCAAAACACAGCCATGCCCACATGAATAAGCAGCCCCAGAGAATTGTCATTTGGCTATATGGCTTTGGCAACATCCTTCAGATTTAAGCTCCTGGGAGACAAAAGGCTTCCTACAATGTTAGGTTCAGCCACTAGACAGACTTCATCATACACAGGAGTGAGTCATTGATGATGACCAATACATTGCTTCCTTAGATCATTAATCTCACATTTTTTCCATCCTGCCAGGTTTTCTTTTTTTTTTTTTTTTTTATCCACTATGTCATTAAGCTTGAATCTTAAGATAGTGTGGGGCAGCATTGTAATGCATCACTGCCTAGAATTAACCACTGAATTAACCATTTCCCTCCAAAGAAGACCTGCAAGTAGAAATGTCTCTTTAGCCAGGGCTTGCTCCCTCACAATAGATGTTACTGTTGGTTTCCTGACTTGTTGTCAGTCTTTTTATCTACAGCCTGCAATTCCAAGTTTCACTCAGTTTGACATCTTTATCATGTAATTTCTCTATATATTTCCTTAGGGATTTCACAAGAACGTATGATCCTCTCAAGGCATTTTAGGTCTCCACAGTCTTCTCTGGAAAAAGAAATGCAAACAATAACTCCTACAAATCCACTTTAAGATTTGGAGTGAGACATCTGTAGCTTTGGTTCCCAAGTAAATTTTCCATTTCCACCACTAGTATATGCTGGAAGAAAAATACTTAACAATAGAATTTACATTCTCACCAACAGTTTGCACACTTACAAGGCACACTTGCATTAATTTCCTCCTGTCCCTTCCCCCCCCCCAAAAAAAAAAAGTTCTTATTCACAGCTTTTGAATGGTTCATTTATTTAGTCACACAGCTCCTAGCCTTTAAGTCCCTCTTGCCAACCTGGACTTTTCAGTCCGACTTGGCTGAAAGAGAATGAGGGGCAGTTTGTTGAAGACAGCAGCCAAATCTATTTTGTTCCTACTCTCTCAAACTATCAACAATCTTCTGACTTTACCTATAAAGAGTTCACAGTTTGACAAGGTTTGCATTATTTCAGGACTTCTCACTTTGGTAAAGAAAATATTCACAGTTCACAATTTGGCATTTTATAAGAAAAAATGAGTAATAAAATGACAGAAGAAATGGGGAATTTTACACAATTATGTATAACACACAAGACAATTAACCCTCCTAACATTAACCTAACATTAATATGTTACCATGTTAACCTAATGCCCTGTAGAAATGCAAATAGTGATTTTTAAAATACAATTAATATTTATACCATAGCACAGGTCTAAATGAATTCCTGCAGGCAAACCAATAAATTTCCCAGTTGCCGATGGCATAAACAAATACATTTACCAGAGACAATGAAGCTAAAGAGTTTTTCTGTAGTCTTTGGTACTATAGTATACTTTACTTTCTGGTATATTTACTTTTACTGGCATGTAGTATACTTTCTGTATCATTTAGTACTGTATCTTCCATCATCCCACCATCATCCCAAGGTTCACATTACTTCAGTTTGATTGGATAAAAAGCAACAACAAAAAACATAGAAACAACTAGTGTTGTATTGTGTCACATTTCACTTTTCTGTCTAAAAGAATTACACACTTTTATTCCCTTGGAGCTCTCAGAAAGAACAGCAATATTTATGAAAGCATTTGGCTGACAGCACCAGATAACAACCTGCTTGCAAGTAAGCTAAAAGATCTCCTGGTATTATGTTACTTAAATAATTTGTTTGACATAATATGAAATAGCTGTTGAGGCATTAGGTTCAAGTGATAATGAACTAGGTATTAATATACCTGCTAAATTTGATGTTAAATAAATAAATATTCTCATATGTCACTGAGCTACCTATAAAAGCCTTATGTTTTCAGTTCTTATTTCTGCTGAAAGCTCACAATTCATCTTCATAACTAATCAATAGAATTATCCTTTTAAGAATTACCAGTTTCTTGGCATTAAGAATGACTAAGACCAACACTGGAGGTACCAAAAGAAAATTTAAAGATGACTTTTACGTTAATGTGGATTTCAGGCTTACCTATGACTTTTTATTGGATTTCACTGCATTAGACTAAGCTAAATATGATATTTTAAAATCATTTTTTTAACAAAGAAAAAGAAAAAAAAATAAATAAAAATATAGTCCATTTTAAGATGACATATTTGTGCATCAGTAAGAGATGTCACATAGCATATAAAGTTACAGAAACAATTAAAAAATCTTTCATTGGAAGTGCATCTGTTTCCACAGATTTCAGAACAGCAGCTCATTATCTAATATAATTTCAGCAGTAAAATATATTGTGTAATCAAAAGTATAGATTTTCTTTTGCTATATCAATAGTTATTGTAGTCAAAATGAAAACACATTTTTATAAGTTAATAAATGCAAGCAGCATTTAATCTTTTCAAGATATCAGTGGGTCAAGTTCTCTGAGCCTCAACAATAAAATGCACTATCAAAGGTACATTTAAACACTTAAATTACTGGAAAAAGTTAAACAATTAATTTATTTTTCCTCACCAGTTTTACTCTTTAATCTACTAAGTCTTAGTTAGCAATCATACATGCTTACTACAGCACTATAGTGAAAAGATTAAAAAAACAAAAACAAAAACCAGGGAACATTATTCAGCAAAGGTATAATGGTCCATGAGGACAATTACATTAATAGAAGAACACAAAAGCTAAAATTTACAACATGTGAAATATGTATGTCAAGTTGCAATGAAAATGGATGATGTACAAAGAGCACAATTGTGTGGTTACATTGTTATATATTGCTATGGTGTGGGAGGTAGCTCTATAAACTTCACATTATTATAATGACATTTTAAATAATTATATATATCAGAATTATGTGTTATTTGAAAAGTTTAGAACTGAACGAAGCAATTAAATATCTGAATAATATCATTCATGTCTTTTCATAAAGAATAGGCTGCTTGTGACAGCGTAATCTCAAAACCCAGGAAGAAAAAAAATAATCCCCAAACTGAATGAAAGCAGCAATTCACATATCAACTACAGAATTACTCTTTCACTATGACTACTAACTGTACTTAGGAGTAATTAGGTGAGTATTAATACACACAATACAATTTGCAAAAGATTTACTTTCAAGCTGTTCACAACTGAAAAAAAAAAAAAGTAATGAACTCAGAGCTGTATAAAGAAAGCTTTTACCCCTGCAGCTGTCTTCATTGTGTGTTTTAAACCACATAGAATCTATCATGTCTACTTTACTATATTTTTATTTGATCTAGAATATTTTTGTACGCTGCAAATGGATTTAGAATGGAATTTCAATCTTTTGTAGCTTTTGACTAATGTAAATAGGACACAGTTGACATAAGTATTCTAACTCCTATATATATATTTTATATATTAAACATATTATATATATACATATTTACATCTGTATTTATAAGTATATATTTATATTGGCTTGGATAATAAAGAACGTATGTACTTGAAACTCTTCTCATTAATGTATAAGTAGTTCTCTGTCTTGTCTCTAATGTATTCCAACTTTATTCAAGACTGTGTCACACTTACCCATGGCCACAATTGTCTGTTTACAACTGACCATTTATGTAAATTCTGACCCAAATGAGCATTAAATACTTTGACATTCTTTTCATCATCTATCAGTATGCAGTGAAGCAGCCTTTTCCTTGCTGACTCTTATCACTGGTGTATGTGAAAACTTTTTCTTTTCATCCTTGCTGCTTCCCTGCTGAGCAAATCTCATCTAGTGCTGCCACATTTCTACATACTTAGACTTCCCAAGCCCACTCTTAGTAACAACTTAATTCTACTCTGTTTTTTCTCTCCTGTGCTTAGGTTAAGGAAGATCTCATCATTTTGCCAAGAAGTTCCGTCTTGCACTTTCTTCCAATGGACTAGTGGAATATGAATTCACGTGCTATTTATTCAAAATAAGCTTATTTTTCTGTGTGTGTGTGTGTGTGTGTTTGTTTGTTTGTTTGTTTTGTTTCTTTGTTTGTTTGTTTTGTTTTGGTGATACAGGTATTCATATACAATAATGTCAAAAAAGTTCCTTTGAAGAGGCAACACAATATTGGTAGACTCCCCTATGCTCTACTGGAAATACTACTGAAATGGTAATGGTAAACAGAGTAACAAAGACAATACAAAGAACTGCTAAGAAGCGGAAGACAGACTGATGAAAGAGTGCCAGTGTTGAAAATAATTCTGGTATTAATATCAACTTTTTTTTTTTTCTTCTTTTTTTTTTTTTTTCTTTTTTTTTCTTCTATTAGCTGGGAAAGAATACAGCAACGTAAAAAATGCAAGATGACCTTTCAAGCTGAGAGGTTAATGTTTCTGGAGGTAAAGGTTTATTTTCTATTCAAATACAGAAGAAAAAACATGCCTTGGATTTGTAACTGTTGTGATCAGATAAAAACAATATTGCCAGTTGAACTACATAGATCAGTAACGATACATGTCATTTTTTTTATATATTATTATTTGCTGATGTACATGAAGTAAAATGTACATGATGTCATGAAGTAAACTGCATTTTAAGCCACTCTAACATAACAAAGAATAGTATTATAACCAGGAGAAAGTGGGAAGTTTCTGTGAGTCCAGTTTCAGGGTTTAAAAACGTTATAAGCATACCATGCATAAGCTATGATTTGCGCTGTGATTTGTTCTATGAACTTACAAAGGTAATGGAAAGAGAGTTTGGGGTCAGAAGACTAAATAGAGGTCAGTCAGCTATAATTGCTTTAAGCTAGATTTGGCCTACAACCTGACCATCTAAGTGAATGGCAGTCTAATTTACTGGTAGGACCATCTGCAAGCCTTAGGGAGTGCTAGTTGCTCTCAGAACCTGGGAAAAATTCTCTTTTTATCCAAATTGCATACTTTATTTTCCTGACTTCTGCTCATTACATTTTGACATGAAAATCCTATTTATGGTTACTGTTTGGTAAATAAATGTGCTAATCGCTCTCCTCCTGTATCAAGAGTTGCTAGCTTAATAAAGGTGCAGGCATACTTTGCAAAATATTTTACTGCTATCAGTGAAACCTCAGCTATGGAGGTGTATACCGGCTATTTCTTTGGGCACTTTGACTGCTTATTAACAGTTTAAACTGTTTAAAACAGCTTGTCAAAATCACCTTTTAGAGTTTTATTTTCTATAGTATTAAAAATATATAGATTATGTTTATACAGTCATATCAAGATCCATTTATATTAATTTGATGCAAAAAGTAATAATTCGGATGTTAAATATGCATATATACTAAAATTTATCAATTATTTAAAGAGAAACTTGAAAAAGAAAGTTTAACACCACAAGTCCTTAGGGGTTGTGTTAGCCTAAAAAGATATTTCTTCCTCTAAAATACCCTACATATGATGTCAAAATAAAAATACCTTTAAAATTATTATTCCTACTGATACAAAATAAGACAAACAATTAAACAGAATGTACACACTATTAAAATATAAGTTTATGAGTAGCCTGTGTTTTCAGCCTGGCAAAGAACAAATGGTAAGCATAATATGTTCGCATCCTCTGACAATTATACAAGTATGTAGGATTAAATGACACTGCTCACCGCTGAAAGCCCAAACATCTATGTAGGCATTGCTCACTTTTACAATATTTATTAGTTATAATGCCAATGTCCTTTAAAAATTTGCTTCATATTTGCCTTTGCATTTCTATGACTTCTGTTATAATAATAAACTTCAAGCGTTGCTTTGTAGACATCTGGAGCATCTCAGGAAAACCAATGATAAGAAAGACCTTTGTGTCATCCCAGAATACTTTATGGAAATGACTAATAAGATCACTACAGCAAGAAGGGAATCTGAAACACTAAAACAGGTGTCTGAATGTCAGTGAACATTTTCCAGTAAAATCAACCTAATAAAAGTTTGAAGGATTAAACTTTCCATTTATTCTCCCTTCTAGAGAGAGTTAGATTATTCTACCATTTTGCTTTCATGATGTTTTAACCATCTCTCTACACTCTTCCATAAATTGGGACCTCCAATTTATCTTTTCCACCATGCAATATAGCCACAGATTCACTCGATACAAATGCTTAAGCCTCTGAGCCAGCCTAGCCAGCAGGCAGGGAGCCAAGCAGCACAACCCTTGCCAGGTTCCAGCATTTCAGTGTTTCTGAATTATGTAGTCTTGGGTTTCAGAGAGGCTTTGGGGAGATTGTGATTCTTTACTGAAAACTTGATTCATTTTTAAAAAGCATCTATCTATCTGTCTGTCTAAAAGATCTATCTATCCATCTGCCTGTCTGTCTATCCATCCATCTATTTATTTTATACTGTAAAAAAAGTATCACGTTTAGCAGTAAGTGAGCAAGGGCACCCTTATGCATATCCTCATGGTCCCTTACAGACAGTTCATTTAAATAAGCAAAAGAGTTTAGGTATCATTTAAGGTATCATCTGGAAAACACAGACTGTGTCCAAAATAAGAGCAGCTGAGCTGCACAATGCAGCCCATGCTGTGACACCAAGCCACACGTGCAATCACAGTCATGCACCTTTCTCTTTGTTCCAATCCGTCCTCTAGCTGTTACCTCTTTCTATCTTTGAGATTCATGCCTAGATCATTTACTGATGACAGCATTTTACCTAAGATATTATGGTTTTTTTGTTTGTTTGTTTTTTGTTTTTGTTTGTTTGTTTTCTGAACAGAATAAATTTAACATTAGTAAAATAAATAAGTACCACATATGAGGAGTATTTTCTTTTTTTCTGATTAGGATTATTAAATCAATAATATGGATATTAAGAGTTTTCCTAAATCTAAACAGCAGCTGTAGGTTGGCTTTCCAGCAAAGTAATATTAAGCACATATATCTAGAAATACCCAGTAAAACTTGTATTTTCCCCAATCTGTGCACCTGCATGGTGCGAAAGCTACAGCCGCAGTAAATGGAAAGGCACATAGGACAAAAGAAAATGAATATTTTCATTCATATTCTTTATTCAGCAATAACGAGCCCATTGCTCAAAAAGAAAGGTGAAGTTTTGCAACAACCTGCCTTCCCCAGAGCTATGTGGGCTAGTTTTGCAGCACTTATTATGCCACAAATTAAGAAGCCTTAGTATTTCAGAATGGTGGTGAACATGTCCTATGCATGCGGACAGCATCTCAGAGAAGCATGAATTTTAATCTGATCTCAAAAATGAGACATTTTTCCCCATTTTCTTAGTTCTAAAACTTTTGTGGATCACAACAGAAACTCTAAGACAGAGAAGTAGTGAAAAAGGTAAAGAAGGCTTACCTGACTATAGCATTCGCAAATATAAAACATTCTCAGGTGCTCAACTGAAGACATCTATCTGAGGCCTGTTTTTTCTGCTCTTGCTTATTCATAGCAAACATGGTTGAAGAAGTTTGCAATGACTTCTCTCTTCCTAACTGTATATCCACCCTGTATTCTCAGCCTTATAGTTGGCCGAAAACAACTGGGGGAATTGCACTGTTCACGAGATTTGTGAATCGAGTTGGGTTAAAAAATCTGCAAAAATAAAAGCAATGCTGTAGTATAGGGAGCGAAGTGCCTGTGTCCATTTTGGTCATGGCAGGTAATACCAGTGTACCCAACTATGATACAGGACATTGGATTATCAGGCTGAAGGCGAGAAGCACACGTACTGCACTTAAGCAATGCACCAACTCAAGAGAGAGCCTGATTGAGAGCTACATCCTAGAACACCAATCCTTGCCTCCTGGTAAACAGCAAGGGAAGCAAGGGTTACTTCCCTGCATGAGCATGAATTTCACACATGGCTCAACAGATAGCCAAGAGAACAGTGGGAGGGAAGAGAAGGGGGAGTGGAGCCCCAGTCCTGCTCTGTCTCTGGACATCCTTTGGCTAGGGGTGAGACAGTGCCAGCCCTGAAGGCCAAGTAGCATGGACAGCTCCTGTCTCTCATGTCAGGGTGACTCTTCCAACCTGTAGGCTATTATGCTAAAGTACTCTCTTGCCATTTCCTATTAGAATTGGGAGAGGTAGGTACTTAATTCAAGGAGATTGAATTACCCTCTAGAGATGTCTTCATTCTTTATATAGTTAAAGGGATAGAAGTAAGTCTCTAAGTTAGGAGGACTGGTTCACTTTCTTTACATCTTAAAGACATTTTCTTTTGTCCATTGACTATGTAAACAGTTTGGGTAGAGACGATCTTGCCTTTTCAGGGACACACACATAACTTTTCTGTGAGACCATTTAATTAGAATCATACAATCACAGAATACCCTTAGAAGGGATCCACAAGGATCATCAAGTTCAACTCCTGGTTCCACACAGGAGCATACCAAAATTAAACCATATGTTTGAGAGCATTGTCCAAACAATTCTTGAACTCTGGCAGGCTCAGTACCATGACAACTTCCTTGGGGAACCTGTCCCAGTGCCCGACCACCCTCTGGGTGCAGAACCTTCCCCTAACTCCCAGCCTGACCCTCCCCTGTCCCAGCTCCATGCCATTCCTTTGGGTCTTGTCACTGTCCCCAGAGAGCAGAGCTCAGCGCCTGCCCCACCGCTCCACTCATGAGGGAGCTGCAGGCCACCATGAGGCCTCCCCTCAGCCTGCTCTGGACTGAACAAACCAAGGGACATCAGCCATATCTCATACGTCTTCCCCTCTAGACCTCTCAGCATCTTTGTAGCCCTCCTTTGTTTTATGTCTTTATATTCCTATTAGTTTTATGTCTTTATATTGTGATACCCAAAACTGCACACAGCACTCAAAGTGAGGCCGCACAAGCGCAGAGCAGAGTGGAACAATCCCTCCCCCTGACCAGCTAGCAATGTTGTGCCTGATGCACCCCAGTGTACAACTGGCTCTCCTGGCTGCCTCATATTCAACTTGTTGTTGAACAACACCCTCAGATCCCTTTCCATGGAATCTTTCCTGTTTGCTCTCCAGCCTTTCATCCCCCACTCTGTACATATAGCCAGGGTTTCCCCTTCCCAGGTACAGATTGCAGCACTTGCTTTTGTTAAATTTCATACTGTTGGTGACTGGTGACTGCCCAGCTCTCTAATTTGTCAAGATTTCTCTGCAAAGCCTCTCCTTGATGGAGACAACAGCCCCTCACAATTTAGTGTCACCCACAAACTTACATATTACACCTTCAAGACTTACTTTACTTAAATTTATTTGTATTCCTATATTTTTATCTGGTTCCTAAAAGCACAATTTAGTAAAGAGTAAAATTAAGGATTGTATGAAGAATGCTGCATCTCTGGGATCTGTTTCACTTCTTAGCAAAATTCAAAGTTTCTTTAAAAGGTAAAAAATCCTAAAAAGAAATTAATAATACTCTCTTGAGTGCAGTAAGTCAGAGTGTTGTACATTGGGCAAAAAGAAGAAATCAAGGTACTTCATTCTTATTTCACGCTTGATTTCATGACATCAATGACATTCTTTCTAATAAGATTTGCATGTAATGACCTCATTTTCTGAAACAAAACAAAACAAACAAACAAAAAAAAACAGACAAACAAAACCACAAATGAACAAAAATACTTGCAATCATATGGAATGGCCACACAGGCCATCAGCATGGCTGTAATTTCAGACTTTCCTCACAGTTGCCTGCCACAACTACTACGTGAGGTATTATTAGGAGAGAAGAAACTTGCCACAGATTTTCATAACTAATTTTGTTAGCAGAGAAATGACAAATCCAAATGATCTTGGTCACATTTCCTTTGCAGGAGTTTCTACTTACCAGTAATTTGTTGTTTTGTCTCTTTTCCTGTCTACTGGACTTGTTTCCCTCATCTCTTGAAGGTGTCCCTGAATGACTGAAATTCCTGTCTTCTCCCCCACCCCTCTGTGGTGGATTTCTGATTCATTCTCTTCCTCAGGCAAATATAAGCTATGTGCTACCAGAATGCACTGGATGTCTACGGCACTTTATGAAGCAAGACAACCAAACGGAGAAAGTGCTTTCAACACATTAGCCTACTAATAATGTATACCCTGAGGTATGTTATGGCTCTTTGAGTGCATTGCAATTTCTTTTAATTCCTTTTTTTTAAATTGGCTTTGGAAAAAAGCCAAATCTTTTGATGTAACCACCTTTTAAAATGTATTCCAAAGGTGAGTAAGAGGAAAGGGATGTAAAAACAAGTTAAGATTGCTTTTATAATGATATTCATGTTTTTCTTTTTGTTTATGGTTTTGGGTTTCTTTTGGACTGCAAAGAGGATGGAAACAAAAAGGAAGATTATTATTGCCTAGCCTCCCCTCCCAGTTCCCAGTTGCAGTTTTACCAACAGCAGTTTGTAATTCAATAGCCTCTTTCAACACACTCTTAGTTAAAATAAACCAGTTGTGGAATATTGAACAGTTTCCTACACAACAAAAACTAGGTCAAATGCTGGAAGTCTCCAACTGTTACTAAGAGGGCAGCCTGGCATTTTGGCAGGAAAGGGCAACTTTCTTTTTCTATGTGCTGCCTCTCTGCAAAAACTCAGGTGGCTTACCTGCATTCCCAGTCAGACTGGTCCTACTGCTTTTATTCTTGTCATTCTTTCTTTGCCACTTTAAACCAATAATGAAACTTTTATTTTTTTTCTTCACTACAGGTTCCTTGCTATCCTTCATCAGGGTGAGATGTCAAGGCATCTCTCTGAAGTGTCTTGCAACCAAACAGAGCGTGGACTTTTCTATAGTGTGTCAATTTCAGTCTTCAACAATAATAGAATGAAGGAAAAGAAATAGTCTCAGTACTATAGTCCTAAGTATAAATCTCACATGGATTAAACAACACATCATATATTCTCATGTTCTGCTTTTGTCTAAATACCAAGCCTACCTTGTTTAGCTCAAATCCATACAAAACTGGATGAACCAGAGAAAGTGCATGGATTCTTTGCTGTGTGACACCATTATATAGATAAAACTGCAAAAAATATTCTTTTTCATCAGTATTGTGCGACTTTCTTTTAAGGCTTGCATTTAACAGGTACACTGTAGCCCTTCCGTATGAGGAACATTTAAAAAGATAGGCTTTTGATTTTATTGTCTCTAAGAATGTTATTTCTCTTACATGATATTTTAGAGATGTATGGATGATCATTTACATCAGCATAGGCAATAATACTTTCATAAGACATTATTGACTGCTGCAAGATCTGACACTGCATACAGTAAAACTGAAAAACTATTATTAAAAATAGTTTGAGCATTTGGGAGAAGTTTGGTACAGAAAGTCCAATTTTATTTCATTTGAAAAGCTATCATTACTAATTAAAGTTTAAAAGGGAAGGACAAACAGAAAAGACTCCATTTCTGTAAATTTGATGCAGCATCGCTACATTTATTCACTTATATCAATGTGCCTCAAGGAAACCACATATGAAAAAAAAAACACATCTATGGCATCATTATGTTACATTTCATAGTTTTAAATCAGTATTGGAATAGACATTTGTGATTTCCTTTACAAGGTCTAGAATGGAAAGCAAAACGAAGAAATGAAGTACCAAAACTCTGTAAACGCTTGAGTACTTAATATTGCTTAGAAAACAGTTGAACAAACATTAGTAGATAACATCCAATTTATTTGTGTAGTTTGTTACCTATGTTCCATTTTGGGAAAAAATATAGGAAAAAAAAAATCTACTAAGAATCTTTTGAAGACTTCCTATACTCCTCTATCTTTTGTCTTCATTTTAAAAGGCAATAAATTTCTAGACAATAGTCAGTATTTGCCTTATGCACTACTACAGAATACACTACTATGATTTGTACACTACTATGGTTTGATACTAATACTGTTGTTTTCGGATTTGCTCCAAATGTACATAGCTTAGTGACCAACAAAAAAATTATTTTTACTGTAATACTTCACAGGGCATCTAAGAGCTTAACATCCCTGCAAACTCCAAAATGACTAACGTCAGAGCCTTCTGAAGGTTTTGCCATGCTATTTCAAATCAAAAATTGAAATGTGAAACCTGTTCATTTCATATAAGTGACATTGATTTATTCATGCAACATAGCATTCCACTGTATGTTCTTACTCGTAGTACATTCGCAAAAAAAAAAAAGAAAAAAAAAAGAGTGAACATCTTTTAAAAACTTACTAAGCACTGAATGTAGTCCTATGATATTTTATTCTTCCCACAAGCAAAACAGTTCATACTAATCTTATTGCTTTTTTTTCTCTTGTTTTTTTATTGATTTTTCTCTCCCTCTACCTAATTACTTACACAATTCCTGTACCTGAATTTCAACATTATAGAGATATATAATTAGGTACTATTGCTCTTTTCTCCAGTGAAAGTAAGGACAAATATATTGTCCATCTTAGCAGTAGTTTCTTTTGTTACTCATTATATTTTAAGCATATGATTAAATCCATGATTTCAATTGATCTTTTGAAACTGTTCAAAATGCAAGCTTAAGTTCAGGAAAATATGTGCCCAAAATCACATTAAGTTTGTAGATCTATTAATTTTAAGTTTGTAGACCTATTAATTCACCCTATCGTCATGTTTCTATCTGCACCATAAGTGTACCTCAGTAATTTTACAGATACATGGTATTTTGCAAGATTCACACAGAAAAAATTTGCCATTATGGAATGATGTCAAGTTACTGGGTAATAAATCTTGCAAGATATTATGGGCATTCTCAAGATAAATTTAAAATTTCCTTTTTGTCACCTTCCACTTGGCAACCTTAACTTAGTTGCCTGTCATTCCTGGCTGATGAAGTTCCTGTTGTTTCTTCTCTGTCAAGTGCTAATAGCTTCAAGGTAAGAAGTGGAAACATGTTATCTTTGTAGTGCCGGGCACCCAAACAATTTTTTGGGGCACCCATATAATTTTGAATTGGACTACGTTTGAAAACTACCTTAGGTAAAATCTTAACCCTGATAAAGCCATTACAAATACTAAGTCCCTTCAAAAACTGTACCACATAAATTAGGGATTTAATGGCAAGAGGTAGATCTTTATAGACCATGTGATTTTGGAGTCTTTTATTTTTTCATAGCATAATTTCTTAAGTTATGTGACCTATTGGATACTGTTATCATAAAATTATTTAACAAAATAAATGTCAAAGATTAGAAATCAGTATTAATTATCACAGAAACTAACACAGCCTGTAAGTTGCTTATTGAAGGGCTAATAGTTCACAGTTGAATTGACACAGCAGAATTGCAAATTCCTACTTGGAGCATGGATTAAAAAAAAAAAAAAAAAAAGGTGGAAGCAGCAGATTGTTCCCTTTCTAATCCTCTTTGGTCTGTCATCCAGACTGACGATAAAAAGGCATAAAGGCATAAAACCCTTTTCTACTTTATCAATTCACAGAACAATTAGAGTTTCCATGTGCAGTTCAATTTAACATATTCAGCTTTCAGCACATGAGCTTCAGTTTCAGGATTGCTTAGAGAAAACTCTGGACTTAATATAAACCCTTTGTTTATTGAAGCACATGCTTAATTGATGAATTTTTTAACACAGATGAAGCCACCTTCAGAAATCAATGACTTTTATAGATCATTGATCATCAGATCAATGATCATCAGATCATTGATTATAGTGCAATATTAAGTCACTTTCAACAGTGCATTTCTATAGTATCCTGTTTGTTGCATAACAATATACAAGTCAATTCATGTTTTGAAATCTTAAAGGGATCTATTTCATCTCATATGTAATTGTTCCATGGCTTCTGGGGATCTACAGAGATTAGAACTGGCAGTATCACTCTCAGTATTCCACAAACCCTGATGAATTCAGTTCTAATTTACTAAGAATACAAAGAAAAAGACTTCATAGCAAAAAAAAAATTGACAAAAAAAAAAAAAAAAAGAAATGAAGTCAACTAGATCAGTCAGCATATTGATATGCTTTAATCTGTGGCTGAGTAGCCAGAATACCATTTTCTTGATGTGTGCATTAAAACTATAACTATTTTGTGGCATTGTAATACAAGTTTCATGTCACACTGTACGATTGACAGTCTAACCACTGCTGGCAAAATGTGTTTGCCTGCAAACACCATCTTCCAACCTCCATTACTTATACTCAATTAGCAATACACTCTTTCAAAGGTGATAACATCAAGACATTTTGTCTTTGCTTCCACTTGTGACTTTTTGTTATTCTCTTGCTCTCTGGCTACATTGCTGATTCTGCAAATGAACCACACCAGCTTTGTGTCAAACATCAAAGTTTTGTGTCATGACAGAAGAGATTCAGACTTTATCATTACAAAAAAATAACTGAAACATGGACTCAAATAGGAGATTGTGGAGACAGGGATTTACATTTCACAACTAAAAGGGATACAGGGAAGGAAAGATGGCTTTTTGCCACACACATCTGTGGAGTTTGAACCATCAGATATTTTGTTTTCAGACAGTAAAATGGTCCAGAATTACTGTTTGAAACTAGCATGTTTTCTGTCAAAATATCTAGCAATGTCTTTGCTAGATTTATTCAGAGAAGCTCTCTCTTGTCCCACAAAGAGACTAGCGACAGGATATACTCTTCTCCTTATATATCTAAGTCTGAACTCACCACCTTAGGGTCCCTTACCAGTCAAAGGAAAGAAAAACACGTCCTGAGGAAATTAATCTCATCAGAAAACAGATGTCAAAAGTAAATCAAGGGGATCATTCTTCAGACATTCTGCTTTAAGACATTTAACCTTAGGCAAGATAAATCCCACCCAAATCTACAAACATGACATTGGCAAAGGAAATGTTTTCAGAAACAATTCAGTTATTATAGTCTTTCTTGTTCTCATCTTCTTCCTTCTGTTTCATAAGTTAGATGAGAGTTTACATTTTGATGGACCATATGGTATTTAAACAAAAAAATATTTTACATAACTCTTAGATAAAAATAAGAAGTTCACTGAAACTAAAATTCAAGGGAGTGAATATATTGCATTTTGTCCAAAAGTTTAAATAAAGTCCTACAATTTGTTTGTTCCTTTGGTATTGGATGCCACGGAAATGGAGAATGATCATGATCAAATGCCTCTCACAGAGGAAAAACAATAGCATCAACAGTATGCTGTTGATATTTTATGTCAATAAACATCTTGTAAAAAAAAACAAAAAAAAAAGAGAGAGAAGAAAAAATATAGGGACCTCTATTCACATTTAATCATAGTTCTGAGTAACAGATATTTTTTTTTTAAATTTTTTTTTCTGAATGTCTATTGTTCTTAGATTCACTTTTCACATACACTGTTAAATAACTAAGTCTTATTGGCAACTGAAATTTTAAAATAAAAGTATGTCATGCAAAAGAGAGTATCATTGGTTTCCATAAATTCATATGGGCTATGAACTTTTACAAGAGTTCTAAAATAGATTCATTGACAATTGTGATAAGCCCTAATAAATTACAGTTACTTTACAGGATGTATTTGGAATAATAAAGTAAATATAAATGTTTGCATAATAACTGTATAATTAGCAATTTCCAATTATAAAACGTCAGCTACACTGTTTCTGTTTTTATGGAAACTAGTGTAGAATTATATACTGTACTGATCTTTAAATCACTGGAAATATTTAATGTAACAATGGAGTATTACCACATTCAAGTTACTCTAAGCAACCATTATTACAGTCTCAGAGTATTATCAGATAAAATTTAGGGTCAACTATCTTTATAAGTAAACAAATACACTACTTTAGATAGTAAGAATCGTTAGGAATCATTAGTAATCTGAACTAAAGATGGCAAGAAAAAAAGTAACCAGCACTGTCATTTGTCAGCATGCCGATTAGACAAGAAGTTCTATACAGCAGCAGTATTGTAAGGAGGAATAAATAGCCATAAAGTTGGCTTGCATTGCATGGAAGCTTGCAGATGGTGGATGAATTCATGTCTGTCACGTTTTTATAATACAATGACTTTTACATATTGCTGCCAGATGGAACATAGTTTTGCATCTTGAATATAAAACTGCAAGAAATACAACTTCCTTCAATGCATTCCCTGTATTTGAAACAAAAGCAAATTTAGAGTTAGGTTTGGGAGGCTAAAGCACACTTAAGGAAATCTGGAAGAATATAAATTAAAACCTTAAGGTCTTCCTTGTTATAACTCAATTCAAAGTAATTGAGTTAACCACGTGTTCCGTATTTTTTGAGAAAGTACAGGAAAGGTATTGTATAGAACTCTAAGTTAAAAATGACATGTCATATATCAAATGCAAAATACATCCTAGATAGGTCTGAAAGAGCTTTCAACTGAACTTGGTAGTAGTTTAGTAAAACCTTTGCATAACATTTATCTTTGCTTCAATAAAAGGTTCTTTATCCCACAAGATCAGACCTTAAAAGTACAGTGCATGAAGCATAAATGCATTTAATCCTTTCTGGTAATGAATGGTTCTGGTACTGGCCTTGTGTTAAGTGAACAGAACTTATACCTACTCAGATCTGAGCATAACAATATTAGTATATATATATATATTTTAAACTATCACGAAAATGCAGAATTCTCTTTTGCTTTTATATGTGCTTGTCCATCACACCTGTCTTTCTCCTCTGTCTGGTCTTTGTTTCTCATGTTAGCTGGTATTGCTCAGAAGTATGTAACTCTGATAGTGATGAAGTGAACTAGATGACTGTAAGGGAGAATATTTTCCCATTCAACGATTTCTCACAAAATCTGATTTGATGATAAACTTGACTTGACTTCTCTCGGACAGCCTCAAGCATTGTTTATATGCAGACAATTCTGTGTTTGAACCCATTAGGCTTTTATGACAGTTATAATCAAATATGATTGGGAAACCTTCTGGCTTACTTGGATCCATACTTACATTGTGCTTTGTGAGGTTGGAAATGTTACTTGCTATTGCTTGTAGCCAGTCAATACAGTCTTCAGCAGAGAGACACTGAATTATTCCGCTGCAAACCCCATCCACAGCAATTACTTGGAACGCATTTTGCCTATAGACATGTCATAACAGATCAGGTCAGAAGAAAATTTCATCTGTTCTAGCATACCGTCTTAATACTTGTAGAAAATGCTTTTCTTTCAACTACAATGAAGGTCAGCCACTGAACACTGATAAATTGCTGGTCTTCGTGTTTTATAAATACCTGACATATTAAAATGATTATGCTAAAAGGTCAACTATATTAAGTTTCCATAAAGCTATAAAAAAATCCCATAGACTAGCACCATGGAATCTTAACCAACACTGCGTGACTTCAGAAGCTAAACAAGTAAAATAGCTGATGAATATCAAAGTGTTAATGCTTTAATACTGCAGGTCATGGAGAAGGAAAATGTGCATTGGACTGTAGTCAACCATTCATAAATTCAGTGGAATACTGAATTTTCTCAAAAACTTTTATTTCATTTTTCTGTTATATTTCTGTTATATTCTGTTATATTTTTAAAATGCAGTAAAGTTACTGTCTCGATATACCCTTATTCTTGGTGATCAGATTTTGATTGTGAATGATCATCTTTTTACCTACTGATGTAAAAGCTGGAGAATTCAGAACTGACCAGGTAACATTAATTATTTTTCCAATTGCATTTCTGAATGTAGGATGATTAGTAAAATGCACTGAAATGCCAAGAGACATCCATTGACAAAAGGAGTGTCCACCTGGGTGTCTCTACACCAGCAACATTCTGGGCATTTACACCATGCTTTGTGATGCATTATAGACTGACTTTCCACAGCTGAGTGCTGAACAATTACAAAACAAGAGAAAAAATTCAAATGCTAAAGCTGTAACAGACCTAACTTCTTCTGCAAATAGCCTTTTTGGCTAAGAGCCTTTGGAAGACTTACAGGTCTTCAGCTTCAGAACCCAAAAAGCTCAATATTAATCATTTTCCAAAAGCAGAAGATTACTAAGCATGCAGAGTAATGAGAGTAATAATGCGGGCATTCTCCCAACCCAATTCATTAGTGATAAATTTGTGGTTTAAAATTAAGCATGTCATTCAGATTTTCTGAGGTGGCTGGGGCAAAATGAGTGTTATCTTCACTGTAAAACTAAGTGCCACTGATTTCCATTCTGCAAAAGCATTTGTTTTATGTTATCAAAATTATTGTCTAGTTGTATAGGAACATAGAACTAATATCTATGTCTTTATCTATATCTATGTCTTTTTATCTATATCTTTATCTCTACCATAAAAGTCTTTGCTGTGTCTTTGTCAAGTGCAGGCTTTTTTGTCCATCTAGGAGAAGCATAAAAAATGAATTAGAGCCATGCTTGCTTTCTTTTTTCTTTTTTTTTTTTTTTTTTAACAATTCTATCATGTAGAGGATGATCATGCACATATGAACACGATCATGCAGAGACCAATGGTTTCTCTAAATCTACTAGATAACTTATCAGTTCAGTAGCCTTTTCACAGAAGTGGTGATCAGTCTTTAAATCCCTACAGGAACAATCCAATAGAAAATTCTTTTAAAGATTAACTACTCATTTTCACAATAATTCTGACAAAGTTCTTGAAGAAGTACTATTTAAAGCATTACATCTCTAGTTAATGTTAATGCTAAAATGCTAAAATAGTATTTAGTTAATATAACTTTATTTTAAATGTCTATAAATACAAATTGAAAATTCTTCTATAATAAAATGCTAAACAAGTTATTACATAACACAGCATTATGATCAGACAATTTGCTGATTATAAGGGGAAAACGGATCCTAGCCCAGGAGCTGGCGGGGCTCATTGAGAGGGCTTTAAACTAGGTAAGAAGGGGGACGGGGCTGAAACAAGGCTTGTTGGAGCTGTGCCAGGGGAACAATGGCAAGGCTGGGAGAGAAGGCAATGGCCCAACTGAAGTGCATCTACACTACTGCACGCAGCATGGGTAACAAACAGGACGAGCTGGAAGCCATCGTGCAGCAGGCAGGCTATGACTTGGTTACCATCACGGAAACATGGTGGGACCACTCTCATGACTGGAGTGCTGCAATGTCTGGCTATAGGCTCTTCAGAAAGGACAGGCAGCACAGAAGGGGTGGTGGTGTGGCTCTCCATATTAGAGAGAGTTTTGATGCTGTGGAACTTGATGCTGAGAATGATAAGGTTGAGTCCCTTTGGGTTAGGATTGGTGGGAAGGCCAACAAGGCAAGCATCCTGGTCGGGGTCTGTTATAAATTGCCAAACCAGGATGAGGAGACTGATGAGGAGTTCTATAGGCAGCTGACAGAAGTTGTGAAATCATCAGCGCTTGTTCTCGTGAGGGACTTCAACCTCCCAGATATATCCTGGAAGCACAACACAGCCCAGAGAAAGAAGTCTAGGAGGTTTCTGGAAAGTGTGGAAGATAGATTCCTGATGCAGCTGGTTAGTGAGCCTACCAGGGAAGGTGCCCCACTAGACCTTCTCTCCACAAACAGAGAAGGACTGGTGGGACATGTGGTTGTTGGAAGCTGTCTTGGGCATAGTGACCATGAAATGGTAGAGTTGTCTTTTCTTGGAGAAGCCAGGAAGGGGACCTTCCTGTCGATCTGCTCGAGGGTAGGAAGGCTCTGCAGGAGGATCTGGATAGGCTGGACTGATGGGCTGATGTCAACTGTATGAAGTTCAACAAGGCCAAGTGCCGGGTCCTGCACCTGGGGCGCAATAACCCCAAGCAGAGCTACAGGCTGGGAGAGGAGTGGTTGGAAAGCTGCCTGGCAGAGAAGGACCTGGGAGTATTGGTGGATAGTTGGCTGAATATGAGCCAGCAGTGTGCTCAGGTGGCCAAGAAGGCCAACAGCATCCTGGCTTGCATAAGAAACAGTGTGGCCAACAGGTCTAGGGTAGTGATTGTCCCCCTGTACTCAGCTCTGGTGAGGCCACACCTCAAGTACTGTGTTCAGTTTTGGGCCCCTTGATACACAAAGGACGTCGAGGTGCTCGAGCGAGTCTAGAGAAGGGCGACAAAGCTGGTGAACAAGTCTGGAGAACAAGTCTGCAGAACAAGTCTGGAGAACAAGTCTTATGAGGAGCAGTTGAGGGAGCTGGGTTTGTTCAGCTTGGAGAAGAGGAGGCTCAGGGGCAACCTTATCACTCTGTATAGGTACCTTAAGTACATAGGTACTTATATGCTGTAGCGAGGTGGGGGTTGGTCTATTCTCCCACATGCCTGGTGACAGGACAAGGGGGAATGGGCTAAATCTTAACCCAGTGAAGTCTATATGATGCAAGTGGAGACTATGAAATGCATGGCTAAGTATTAGATTATTTCTGAATGTGTCTCAGCAGTAGGTAGTCTTAGTCTTAGATTACAATATCCTTAGATTATTGTATTACTGTTATTGCAATACTATCTTGAATTAGTCTACCAGCCACATACCACAACACAAACATTACATATATATATAATAAATGTTATGTATTAAATAGAAAATATTATTTACCACTTTTTAATACAGAAAAAAAAAAAAAGTTAAGAACAGATTAATTCTTATTCAAATACACCTCTTAGGTTCTGCACCTTCAGAAACTCAAGAATTTGAAGTTAGTAAGATTTAAGATTAACTTAAATATCCTCTGGAATTTCTTATGAATACTCTCAGGAATTTATGAGTGTGAAGCATCCTCCTAGAAAGTTAGCATATGATTATGAGGAATAATAATGTATGTGGGAATGACAATTTATGTGTCAGTATTTTCAAACTCTGAAAGATTAAAATTTATCACGCTTTATATAGGGAGAACAACCTTATAAATACTATCTACAGAAAATGTAATGAATTAATGTCCACTTTATGTTGCTTTCCTTAATATTATTTTCAATATCTTTTCCTTAATATTGGTCTTTAGAGTCCTCAACTTTTCAGTCCCTTTAAAAATTTATCTTTCTCTGAAAAAAAATTTTGTGAGGGAGTCATATTTTAATATGTTTACACTAATTTAGAACACTCTTGTAAGCTGTCTTGTTACCAATGTTAAATGTTGGTTCTGTGATTTTTGAGGCAAAAATAATAAATAGATAAATAAATAAATAAAACACTTTTGTTATCATTGTCAAATTTCTTTTTACTTTCCTGTTAAGTACTCATATTTCCTCACGTTAGACAGCACGGTAGGATACAAGAAGAAAATTATCAGAGTAGTTATTCAGGGTGTGAGTATAAATTCAGGTATTCATTGTTGTATAAATACACTTGTAAAATTATTTTTTCTGGAAATTCAAATCTCAAGAATATCATCACTGCCTATACATGATCCTTTCTGTAATGTACAGTTCTATATTGTGCACATTAAGCCTGTGTTTTATTGATGTAGAAGACTGAATTTGAAATCCCTAAATCTACAAATAGTTGAATACATCCTGACTTTCCATGTGAGTAGTTCCATTCAGTTCAGTATTTTATTTGAAGTATACTGCAGAATAGATCTCAAATTTGACTTTTATGATTCTGGGCCCTTTATGCCTCATGCTCTTAATTATTTCTATTTCAACCACCGCAAAACACTGAGCTGAAGTTTTACAGAGTTTAAAGCAAAAACTCCTGTATCTGTGGCATCCATATCTGTCTCTCTTTCAGTTCAACCAATGAGCCACTGTAGCTTTGGTTCACATGTTTACTCTCTGGGCCAGTAATTGTCAATAGATGTAGCTAAGTAAACACGATCATGTAGCTAAGTAAACATGATTTTGTTATTATTAATCAGAAGACATAGGCTGTTTTTAGCTTATCAGTCATCTAGTGGTGAAGTGACTATCGACTCAACTGTTTTAAATTAAACTCTGTGCATAGGAAGAAAGAGTGACAAACCTAGGTGGTATAGTTTGAAGAAACAATACCCCTTAGAATTAATTTAGGCCATGGGACACTTTTGTGCAACTTTCAAATGTTTGCTATGAACTAATGAGAAGGAAGCAGACCATGACAATAAAATAAAATTAACCCCAAACAAACACAAAAACGAGGCTGAAAAACAGTCCTCTTTCCCCACTTTTCGTGGGGGATCATAAACCCTCCCCCAGGCAGGTGGTAATACTTCACTGTAGGACCCATAGAAACACTGTATAACAGAGAAAAGAGGCTGGGAAGGTTCTTTCACAAAACACTTCTGCCAGAAATATCAACTATGCTTTTCTGTATTAATTAGGTAATCTTACAAGTTTTTAAATAGAGAAACAGGATAATTTTAAACCCTTTAAAACAATTCAGGGTTAATAATAAGAGAACACATTATTCTTCCCAGATTCAAACACCTAAGCTTGCAGTCTTGATGACTACACAGGAAAGCCAGCTTTTATTTCAGTTTGTAAGTCCTCACAGTCTCACATTTGATACAACCTGTGTGCTTAATGTAAGAGTTAAATTTTCTGATTGGTGAGAAGCAAGAGAGTAACATACTCTTTAACTGTACACAGCTTTCCTTCAGTTCATGACCTATAAGCTGGTATGCAGAGAATATTTTAATAATAGAATTTAATTTTTATATATATATGAATGATGAATTAATCCATAAAACATATAGTTATTGAAAACTTAAAAAAAATATCTTACGTATGTACTTTGCTTTGTTGCATTTAATAGCTACTTTCCTTTCTGTCTGATTGCATAACACTTGAAAAACGGTAATCATTCCAGAATATTCTTGTCTTCCTCTCTGATTTATTCTGATTTACTAGGATAATATTGAATTAAAGAATGACGAGTTGTAGGTCTATATGATGCAGTAAATTTAAGCCTGACTATGAGCTTTGGACAGGCTTCCCTGTGATTGAAAGACAAAGTATTGATGAAATTCAATGTTAATACATGCAAAGTAACACATATAAGAAAATTAGCCTCATCTATATATATAAACAATGAAGAACCCTTCTATAACTATTAAACCTGAGGAAAGAAATGCAGGAGTTACTGTAAACTGTTCTCTGAAAATCATCAGCTTAGTGTTCAGTGACGATCATAAAGCAACAGACTTTAGTATTAGGAAAAAAAGAATAAAAAGTATTAGGAAAAAATAATAATTATAATAATAAAAAAAAAAAAAACACAACACTGTTGTGCCTTATTGTACATCAGGAGGGTCTGAGGGTGCACTCCTCATCATCTTTGCTCAGAGAAATTAAGAAATTAGGAAAAGAAACAGGGAAGGTAACAAGGATGATCAGAGCTATGGAAGGGTCCATCACAAGAGAAAACAGTAAGGATCCTTCAAATAGGAAAACAGCAGAGTTCCATGTCAGAAGGGTCAGCACGCACCATCAGTCCCATCTTGGGGGCCTAGCTGCCTACACTTAAGGCCACCGCCGCCATGGTGAGGTCATGGTATGCAAGATCAGGCTGCTGCGAAAGGGCTGTTAGCAGGGAGACTGTCCCATGCTTCTCTGGACAGCTCTCGCCTTGGTCCTCACTTGAGTTTGTCCTCAAACTGATGTCTTCCGGGCATCTAATTCACAACTAATTTGGACCCAACCTGCAGGCTGACTCCCCAGCCTGACCTGAGCCCCACCTCATCCCAGTGGAAGTGTATGATGACCATCCCTAGGCCTGCTCTGCTCCTTTGGTAGGGCCAGTGAGACAGGGCCTTTGTTTGCATGGATTGTCTCTGCCAGCCTCACTGCCACCCTGTGCTCATGGCTTGCCCTGCCCATGGGGCAGACAGTCCTTGCTACACCCTAACAAGATTATATCACCCAGCAAAGTCATCAGGCAAGGGATTTAACACAAACAAACAAGCACTTTTAAAAACATAATTTCATGACAGCTCTCAATGTGACAATGCATTGCAAAGAGGGAAGGTATAAAAAACAAAACAAAACAACAACCAAAAAAAAACAACAAAACACAACAGGAGCTCAAAAAGAAGCTTTTAAGGACAGGAAAATTAACAACTATTATATATGTTGACCTAAGTGAATACTCACACTAAGAAATGTGCTGACCACTTGGGGCAAGTGGGAAAATTACGTGTCTTCTCCAAATACCTGGTCCTGGCTGATGTTAGAGCAGAATATGGACCTAGGTGGGCCTAGGAGGACCTTCATGGACACTCCTTTGTCCATGGACATGTCTTTCACAGCTGCATTGAAACTAATAACACTATTCCTCTAACATGGCAGTTCCCTAAGGCTTGTATCTGTCAACCAAGAAATCAATAGTTTTAACTTTCTGAACTTCTTTACCTGCACAAATCTGATCCTGGAAGGTACTGGGAAAACCGTGAATGAAGAAGAGGAATTAACCGGAGATCACACCACCTTTTTTCCCACCTAAGTCCTGGGGATGTTGGCCATGAGGAACATGATAATGTATCCTGAAAAACATTTAGAGGGTCCTTCTCAGTTTTGGACTTCATTAGAAGTACTCAGCAGACTTTGGAAAGAAAGAGATTTTTCATAGTCTTGATATAGCATTTAGCATTGTTTTCCACTATCCTCAGATTATTTATCTAGTTTTAGCTAATACTGGACAGATTCTAAACTTTTTCTCACAAATAAACGAACTTAAATAAAGCTCAACAGTAATATGCTTGGAGGAAGTGTGAAGAACAGTATTCTAAAAATCTAGAGAAAACGGATTGTATCATTTTTTGAGATGACTAGTCATGAACGTGTATTTACTATATTAAATGATGAAAATTGATTACTCAAACCTGCATATTTATGTGTCAAAATTTATCTTACTTTTGCCTACTTATACAATACATTATTTGTATGAATGAATATTTAGCTTTCTACCACCTAATTTCAACACCTTTTTTTAGAGAATACAGATTAGAATGAAAAATGCTTTTAGAGTGAAAAACAAAATATTTTTAATAATGCAATTTAATTTAAAAAATTCAGTACCTCTTCCTTTCTTTATAAAACACTTTACAAAATAGTACTAGTCATGAATATTCATGTACTAGTTTACAAAATAGTACTAGTCATGAATATAGTCATTTTCTGAATATTCTCACTGAAATGTACATAGTGTTTTCAGTATATTGGTAAAATTACACATGTTGATCCTGCATCATCATCCATTATGTCTTTTAATCATTTGCTTCATATGTTTTCTTACCTGTATGTTCACATATCTTCTGTATTTGTATCATGAAATATGACTATGAACATTAATTTAGCTTAGCGGTAGATTTGTAATAATATTTATATTATTTAATATTACACGTTCTTAAAATGTTGACTCTGGTGAACATTCCACAGATTAAATCCAAACAAATAAATGATTGGCTAGAAAGACTAAGCTAGGACATTGTTTTGAACAGTCTCTTGAATTTTTCAGTGTTCTGTCTGCTTTCAGGAACCTTTTTTCAACTGCAATGAAACTTTGGGACAAAGCTGAAAAGCAGCAAGAAGTATAGAAGCAAACTGTAGGCCTAGGTCCTGATGCAACAGAAATATTAACCTCATCTGTAGCTTACATAACCCTTTCAAATATTGACAAAAGACCAAAACTGCTCCTTGACTACTCCAAATTCTTTGAAGTCAGACATTTTCATGTGGATCACCAAGGCTATAAACTAAGAAATAGATTATGGCTATAAGCCATAATACATTATAGAAAATAAATTGAGAAAAGAAAGAACTGTGATGAAGGATTTTTACATATGTTAGGAATTCGTAGAGAGGTCTTATTTGGTCTTATGAAGAATTATATTCCATTACAAGAGGATATCTATCTCAGGTAAGAAGACCTGAGTCTTCCCAGTCTTCATAAGAATTTAATTTAGGGTGAATTATAGACTGAAGATGCCTGATTCTATTGTTTAGACTGAAAGAAAACTTGATTTCATTAAATTATTACCAGTTCAAATAGAAACTATGTTAATTTAGATAATTTTTGACATCTGCAGAAAGAGGATTCACAATTCATAAACATTTTTAATCCTAAAAGCAAAGCTAGACTTGAAGTGGCTAGCAAAATAAGTTTGGGATCTCCTCCATTAGCCTTTTCACTTTTAAATGTCTGCTTCTGATGTTTTTGAACTATTAATATATATTTATTTTTATTTGACCTGCAGTAAGACACATCGTTACTGTTTTTATTATCCCATTTTTATTGATTCCATCCTGTACACACATGTATAAATGCAAAAGGTTTCACATATGATAATCAGGTTTTATAATATGATAATCAGGTGTTTTTTTTTTTTAATCAGGCTATTGACTTTTAAATCTCTGGGCTCCCATTTGAAATCTTTGCTAGTGAAATAAGCAAGAAAAATAAAGCAACCCAGAAAGTAGAAACAGCAAGTCTACTGAATAGTGCTTACACTTCTGTTTATTTGTATATATATGTAATAATTGTATATAATTTGTAATAATAATAATTTGTATATATCTATAATAATTATGCCGCATACTGTTTTATTTATTCTTTATTTTTTGAGTATTTATATCTATTATGAAGCCAAACACACATGAAAAGATAAAATAATAATAATAAAAACCGTTAGAACTATTTAAAATATTAGAAAATTTGTGTTTCATTGCTAAGAAAATTGTTAAAAACCCTGTGGTGCACTTCCAAAGCATATTTTACTACAAATCTGAATAGAGATCTGTAGCATTTCATCCTAAAGTGAATTTGTTCCATAATGCTATTATTCTTCAATACGTTTGTCAGTTACTAAGGAAATATTCAGAGCTGAATACAGGCAAAAACATGCACCTAAGTAAGATTTGTCAAAAGTTCTAAATTATAAATGAAAGTAAAAAAAAAAAAAAAAAAAAATTCTGAAAAAGTTTTCTACCTTCTCTTTAAATAGGTACATTTTCATTTTCTTTCCTATGCTCTGCAAACAAATCTAGAGGGAAAAAATGCCTTGAAATCCCTATTGCTCAGATAAAAATAGTAATCGCATTTATCAGGGCATAATCTCAGCCTTTGTCATAGTTTAATTCTCAGCCATATTATCTGGCAACTTTTTTTGCTCCCAATGGGACTATATCTAATGTTAATTAGAGTTTGTCCCATGTTGCTGTCTTTTATCAATTATTTCCACTTAGCTATGGTAACATTTTTAATGCAATTCTATTAAAGAAATATAAGCTCTTACCGTGTTGTTGGGATGGTAGTTGAGATGCAAACCACTGTCACACAGGGGAGAGGATGTGCCACTGCTCTGGTCACTGGGGGCACCTAATACAAATGTAAATACACCCCCCAAAATTTCATTAATCTATAGTGGTATAATGCAAATGTGTGTGCGTCTGTATGTCTGTATTCCTTCCCTCATTGGTTTTCTCATATCTAACACTCACTTCTTTTTCTCCATTCAGCTAATATCTCTCTTTTGGTTTGAATGGAGTGTCTTTTAAAGCTGATTGGAGGCTCAAGATAACCACTGGTGCTTTTCTCGATAAAAAAAAATAAAAAAATAAAAAAAATAAAAAATTGCTTAGTAAGAAAAATAAAAGTACTAATGTTTTTGGAAATTTGATAATAAAAGATAAGTGTGTACTTTCCTTACTTGGTTTTCACTTGAATGAACTAGGCAGATAATGCTTTTGTTATTCTCTATGAAGTTCATGGTTCAAACATTTCTTGTAACAGTTTAAGAGGTTACAGAGCTACGTCTCATAAGTAACATGATAGGATATATTCAAGTGGACCATTCAGTGGATAAGGAATTAGCTTGAAGGTCACAAGTGGTCAATGGTTCTATGTCCAAGTGGAGGCCGGTGACAAGTGGTGTGCCTCAGGGGTCTGTCCTGGGACCAGTGCTGTTTAATATCTTTATCAACAACATAGACAATGGGATGGAGTGCACCCTCAGCAAATTTGCAGATGACATCAAGCTGAGTGGTGCAGTTGATAAAATCGAAGGAAGGGATTCCATCCAAAGGCAGGCTTGAGAAGTGGGCCTACATGAACCTATGTTCAACAAGTCTAAATGCAGGGTGCTGCACCTGGGCAGGGGCAATCCCAGACATGAGCACAGACTGGGTGAAGAACTCATTGACAGTTGCCCAGCAGAGAAGGACTTGGGGTTCAGGAGGATGAAAATGTCATAAAATGAGACAGCAGTGTGTGTTTGCAGCCCAGAAGGCCAATTGCATCCTGGGCTGCATCAACAGAGGAGTGACCAGCAGATCAAGGGATGTGATTGTCCCCCTCTACTCAACCCTTGTGAGGCCTCACTTTGAGTACTGGGGGTTACTGAGTACTAGATGATCTTTGAAATCCCTTCCAACTCAAGCCATTCTATGATTCTATGATTCTGAGTGTGTGTTTGTGGGTGTTACTCACTGCACTGTATGGTACCACATCCTTTCATAAAAAGGACAATGAGTTACTGAGATTTGTTTTTATTTACGGTATTGTTATTTCTTTATTGTCTCACTAAAATTTAATACCTGGAAAAAAAAAAGATAAAGACAGTACTTCTGCAAATGACTGTATACAAGATTATATAATAATTTAGTTTATTTAATTCCTACTAACATAAAATCAAAGGCTACATGTAATGAAATCAGATTTTGGCTTTTTTGCTTTAAAAGTGAACAATTTATTTTACCCTTTTAGGAGGAAGAAGTGGAAGGAAAGCAGGGATGGCAAAAGCCACAGGCTGACATACATGAATATCCATATAGATGCTCAGGTATGCTGCAACTGTATAATTATGCACCCACACTCACATTTTAATACAGTTAAAGGAAGACAGCTGTCTCGATATGCCTCTGATGGGGCTAACTTACTAAAACTCAGTTGGACTTAAACAAAATACTAATCATCTGAAATTAATTTATTTTTAGGTAGAGAGACACCTACGTGAAAGCTGCTGAATTTTAAATAGGAAAGTTAAGCTCTTCAAATATACCCACACAATTTCATTTTCACATTTCGACGACAAAACTCTTTTGGACTAAAATGTTATCTGACGCTGCCTGGAAAACTGCTTTTAAATACTCTGCGTCAGAATGTGAGCTACAGTTAATTAATGTAATTCCACTGACTCACATGCATCTTTGCTGATTCACACCAAAGGCCAAATGCTTTCTGATCTGTTTTTCAAGGAAAGATTTTACTCTTTTGTTTGAGGTGACTACTGCTACAAGACTTGGCAAAGACTTGCAATGTGGCCTCATATTCAGGCCACAGTGCTGCCTGAAAATGCTGCTGTCAATCTCCCTCAATGCACACTAGGTTCAGAAGATGCAACACTGAATTTAGGTGTTTTTTGTGTGTTTGTTTTGCCAAGTGATAAAGGCTTACATGTACAATCTTCATTCAGTGGCAGTTTGAGAAAAGCAGGTGCTCTCTTTAGAAAGGACACAGTTAGGGTCACTTCCTCCCCAGCATTGCGAAGGACCTGAACCTGGAAGAGAAATACAGACAGGACACACTGAAATAAATGTACGACCAAAATATAGTTGCAAATGTAAACAATGACACACAGCTTTCACATATCAGAACATAACTGCTTTCCAACATATTGCAATAACAACTTTAAGAAGAAAGTAAGGTTTAAAGTTTTGTGTATTTTTGTTTGCCGTGCTCCTAGTCACACAAGCAGGTAATGGTGGTGGCACAATTAGCCTCCTTAAATAGCACTGGCTGTACTATAGCTTGTTCTCTGACACTGCTCAGCTCTGCACCTCCCTCTTCCAGACCTGGCATCATCCACGCTACCCTGCATGTATAAAATTTGTTTGTTTTGCTGGGCTTGTCTCATAAATCTCCAACCAAAATAATAGCTGTAGTTTCCACAGCTGTGCCATAATCCTATGAATAAATCTTTCCAATAGCCAGAGTTAAATTTAATCAAACTGCTCCGGCATGGATGAGAGATCTAATCTTCCTTAGAAATGCAGTGGAAAAATACTTATTTAAAGCCTTAAGTCTTCGAAAAGCACAAGGTTGTGTTTTACCATGGTAGTAGCCTAGATTTTGGAAGTAGGAAGACAAGTAAATCACCGATCCAGCTGTGAATGCTCTCAGCCTTCTTGTAACTCTTTCACAATTACTTCTACGGCTCTTGTTCATGTCTAGCTTTTTTTTTATGGTGTGGCTGATGCCAGCCCATGCCACACAGCACAGAAGGGAACTCCATGCACCTCACCAGACTGGTACAAAGGAGGCACATGAGCACCTAAGCAAAATGCTATACTTAACAGTGGAGAAATAACATTACAATAATGTTATATTATGAAAGCCAAGAAACATACACGGCTCTGTGTATCAGAGAATGAATAATTCCTGTTGTTCTGCCTCTGTAGCCTGCTAATTGGGGTTGATTTAGAACTTTTAAAACTTAAAAAAACTTAAGATTGCAGCATTCCTCTGTCTTGATGACTGAACTTCCTGCGCAAAGAGCCAGCTTGTTGGGAGCAGTGGTGGGGAGCTGCTACAAAGTGATATATTAGACAAAACCTTTTAATGTGACATATTGCCCCCTCTTCTGCTATGATTTCATGATATCTGAATAACTCACAAGTTATGCCTATCAACAACCTATCCTACACATTTAATTACACGTATGTATAATACTATATACAGGTATTCTTCCATGTGGAATCACTGCATTACATTTAGTTAATTTAAAGCAATTCATCAAGAAAAAAAAACATCAACTTCCCATTTAAACACAATACTTCCTATTCTAGATTGGATGGCACAGAGGAGTAATGATATGATGACAAAATACTTGATTTAGTATCTGAAATCTACTCTGAAATTTTAGGCTATTTATTGATTAATATAGCACAGTGATTGTCAAGGCATACTTTGCAAGATAGTATGTATGTGTACTAATAACCAGACACACATATACAGATACTGTCATGCTGACTCAAATCTCACCCCAGAACTTTAGCTGTAACATGAACGACTTTGATGTGCACTTCCTATTTCTGGTGTGTTTTATACCTCAGCACTCATAAGTCGCACTTATTTCATAGAAAGATGACAATGTCTGTGGAGTAGTATAGATCAAGACTCTGAAATCCTGAATTCCATCAAAGAGACCATAGTGCATCCTCAGGCCTCACAGGAAACACATCCTTCTCTCTAATGAAGCCGTTACACAGTTCAGAACAGTCATAGACAAAGCAGACACAGGCATGTATTCTGTATTGAAATGACAGATGTGGATAGACAAAGTGTGGGAAAAATACAGCTACCATCTGCCTTTTTAAATTTTTTTTTACTCAGAAACAGGGAAGAAGGGAAGAAATTACAGCATTACCAACTCTAATTTATAGTCACCTTTTAAGATACCTACAAATAAGTGGATACCATCTATGAAAGAAGATGAGACACTAAACTCTGACCCTGAGGCTTTCTTCTTCCAAGAGTAAAATGAGCCACAAGTCTACATGATTTCATTTGATAATATATTGCTCTATGAATGCTAGAAGTTGCCCTAAGTAGTCTAATGTGACCATTTTCTTTAACCTCTCACACTTTCTCTCTCAAATTTCCTTTTCCCATAGGATGAAGAATTTAAGCTGGTATACAGTCTAGTTGAAATCAGCAATACTTACTTAATTTAAGCATATTTTGGAGTGTATAAAGCATATGATCCAGAAAGTGACTGGATTTGACACGTAAAATAAAGACTAAAGAGACATAAAAGATTGAATCACGGAATCATCTAGGTTGGAAAAGACCTCCAAGATCACCTAGTCCAAGCTCTGACCTAACGCTAACAAATCCTCCACTAAACCATATCACAAAGCTTTAAATCTAAACATCTTTTAAAGACCTCCAGGGATGGTGAATCAACCACTTCCCTGGGCAGCCTATTCCAATGAAAAACAAAACAAAACAAAACAAAACCTAATTAATTATTACAACATAGGAGAAGTGGGCTATCAGCTATCAATCCCATTTCACTTACTTTCTAGTCATTATCAAAGCCATTTTAGGAAATAAGGCTAGTTGAAGAAAATTAGTTTTTTAATGAAATTAATTGTTATTTTGTAGCTTTCAGTTGAAAATCTTACTGTTATTTTATGGTTTTGTCTTTATTTTACATAAGAAATTAACAATTGCTGAACTGTTTTAAATCGAGTATGTCTTACAGGATCAATTTACTTGGTGTTCTCATTCAACATGTACTTTGCCATGCTCCTCCATTCCAAAAGAGAATGAGATATGATAGGAAATCTATTCTTACTGAGGAAACTTTTCAGTTGTATACTAGAACAGCTCATGTTCAGAAATAGAAAATTGGTAACTTTTATAAAAAAGCTAAAAGCCAAAATAAATTTAACTAGTTGTTATGGAGAGTTATGTCTCTGGGGATAACAAAAAAAGATAATGTTGAAAACGGGAGTCAGTTTGTCTGAAAGATGCAATACAGTATGTATGTCTACAGTTTTAGAAAGATGAGTGGAATTCTAACAGAAGTCAGAGATACTGGCATATCAGTTCTTTCTTCTTCTGTCTCCATCATTGCCTGCCATTGAATTAGCTAAATGCTTTGTAGAACTATTTTTGTAAAACAAGAACTGGATGAATGTAAATCTAGTGCTTGTCCATGCTTGGGAGATGTACATGAATGAAAAATACATTTATTTGCACAAGTATATCCATGTGGATCTGCATTGGTAACATATTCCGATAACAAAGCTACCACTGAAGTAATTTCATGAATATACTGAATATGACAGTTATTAATCGTGACATAATTTTCGGATAAAGAAATGGATAAGATATCTACTGATCCATCCTTCTCCCTTCTTAGAACAAAGCCCCCTCACATTTATTGTATATACATTGTCAATACCTTATCAGTCGAGCACTATCATTGACAATGTATGTATTTGTAATTTCTGGCAGTGATAATTCAAGAAGTATTTCAAGACTGTTTTCAAATTTAAGATTATCAAAAACCTCGATAAAATTATTCAAAAACCTCTTCAGTTACAGCGTATTTTCTGATGGAAGAGGAAACCTTAAAGCTATGTTGATCAGAATAACTAGCCTTGTCTTTTTCTCCTGCACCATGACACGTTGCTTGCATTAAAAAAAAAAAAAAAGAAAAAGACTGAAGACTTACTACAAAGATGTAATTTGACCAACTTCTAAGAAGAGAAAAAGAAACACTTTTTATTAAAGTAATTTTGAATAGACTTTATTAAAAAAAAAAAAAAGACTGTAATTTCCTAAGGTTTATATATACACACACACACACACACACACACATATATGTATATACATAAATATATGTATATATATATATATATATGATACTTGAGGTAAATTCATAGTAGTAAATCCATGGAATATTTTCCTCCCAAAATTTTAACTAGGTTATACACCTAACATATTGAAAGTCTAACAAGATTACATCTAACCTTCCTCTCCCCAAAAATCTATTTAGCATTGCTGTTACTACTTGATGTAGTTTTATTTCATTTAATTTGGTGAGCAATACTAGCCATTGATTTGTTGGTGTAATACTCACTGTGTAGTGAAGTTATTCCTGTAACAGGAAGAAGCTGCGATGCTGTAAAGTCCTTACATTTCCTCATGAATATCATAGCTAAATTTTTAATTTCTGCCACTGCAGAAATGCATAATATATGACATATATACATACATATGTATCTACATATGTAATATAGAATGTTGTGATGTGAAAAGTACTATATAAACATAAATATTAAATACTGTTTATCAATTTCACTGTGCAAATAATAAGCTTACTACTGGTGTGGTAAGTAATAAATTTACCTTTGCCACACATAGCCCTATCTAAGGTTGGTATTTTCATGAGTGAAGTAAGACAGGTAAAAATAACAGTTGTGCTTTTCAAAAGCAGCAGCTGTGCAAAATAGTGAAATTAGAAAAACTGGTATTTCTGGAGTGACAGTGTCTGTATTTCTACAAAATTACTGTAATGACTGCAAGACAGCCATTTGAAGAGGTGAATTTTATGGTGGTGTGTGACACTGCTGAATAAATCTTTCCATAATAATAACACTGGTTTGAATTTTCAATAATGCCTGCAATGATATTGCCTTTTAATTTTATAACAGTCTCACTTCAAGAAAACATTTGAGCATATGCTGAAGTCTCTCAATATATTCATGAAAGCACTGATGCGTGAAATCCCTCTGACTTCAGTAAGTATTTTTTCCTGAATGAGGCTGTAAATTCACTCTTAAATTACAAATGAAATTTATCCGCAAATGAAGTGGTAAGGACTTAAACAGAAGATGTATATTATCTAGGATTTGTGGTCTCCTGAGCTGAAGCAGATTCCACTCATCAGTATGCTTCAAAGAAGAATTCAGTTCTTTAATGAATACCTTGAATTATAAACACCTGGGGAAGAAGAACAAAAAAAAAAAAAAAAAGATACTGTGTGTAGTTTGCACAATCCACTAATCATCAAGTCTGTCAGCACATACTACAATATATATCCTGGTACAATGACACAAAAGTCTGAGACCAGAATGCTCAACTTATGCACGCAGCTGTTTTGAATTGTGTTTATTCAAAAAAAAAACTGGCTTCTTTCAGTAAAAGACAATGTAGTTGATTTAAAATATTCAAATTAAAAACACATCACGGTATGGGGAGTTTTAAATTCCTATGATCTGATAACAACTAGAATATTTGCCCATGAAGAATGTTAATTAATTAATATGATAGTTAAACCTATCAAAGCTTTTCTTTAGAAAATTTCTGTTATTGATGTACAGAGCAAACTAGAACACATTTTTATGACAGCAGTTCCAACTCAGGCTGTGCAACTGAAAGTACACTTCAGGTCATAGCTTGACATTACCAGAGTTGTTGATTTTGTAATTTGCTGCCCAGCTGTAGAACTTGTACTACATATTTAGATACAAAACCAAATGATTTCCAAACTAGAATGAGGAGGCTCCTCAAACAAAGCAAAAAGAAGTGCACAGCAGAATGGTACATGTACTGAGGATGAAGGAAGATATGCCCTTCTCTTCAGAAAGCAGTGACCTTTTTTGCAACTAACTTGCTTCCAACACTCTTTTAAAAAAAGGCAGGAGGATGTAGTAATGTTAGTGGTTACGGCAGTGATACCCTACCTAAGCTTACTACTAATTAATTATTCTGAAAAGTGGCAAATAGAGATTTAGAGTTTCTCAGGATTACACAAGAATTGAACCAAGGTAGCAGTTACACAGTGAATGCTCCAACTACAAAGAAACTATATAAAAGATCATTTCAGAGCCATATACAGAGAGATTCAGGGTTTAATGCTTTTTGACAAGTCTCAACAGACTTACCACTTAGAAGTAAAATTATTCTTGATTCCAAGTGACAGCACTCATTTGAGCTAGACCATCACGTGGTTTCTCAGTTGGACAATATCATACTAGTCTTATTATAACTGTCTTCTGGCTTTATTCATTGCTCTTTGCCCTACCTGTTTTCACTAGCTCATGGGCTTTGGACATAAAAGATCCATAATATGCAACCTCAAGACTCATGTATAAAGCATTAGTAGAAAACTAAGTGACTTTCCTTTAAAAACAGATAATCATGTTTAAAGCCTACATGCAAAGTAGGTCATTTGCATTAGTTGACAGTAAGAGCTATCTACAAAGTTTTGTTCATAATCAGAACTAAAGTGTTTTGTAATAGCAATAGACTGCAATTCAGAATAGCAGCAGACTGCAATTATTACTTAGATGTTTATCCTTTCAAAACTAAGGAATGCCTCATCAAAAGATAACCAATAACACCTAAGGAAGAAAAAATAAATCATGTTTTACAAAAAAGTAAAAGTCTGACAGAAAAAAAATGCTCTGACAGCATTTTCCTGTTCTTCTTTCATTAAACTTAGCATTGTTAATAAACAAAATCCAGAAAAAGATATAACTTAGTGTTTAATTTAGTGTTTAAAGTGCTTAATTAGCATTCTTAGGTCATATACTTTAGTTTGGAATTCTGTTCTACTAAAGACCGCACATAATGGTCATCACAGTTCGTATTATATAAAATCATTAGCAGGCCATTAGTTCAATGCAGAAACTACAGAAAGTGAGGAATTAGAACTTGCTAAAATTGTAAATGTTTGCAAACTGGGAATGGCAGTTACAGGCCCCTCAACATTCCATATCATACTCTGAAAAACTAAAGATACTATTTCCCTTAATAAATTCTAACTCTACTACATTGTTTGCAGTGACCTGTCAGTAACCTAGACTTATGGACTTTAGTAGAACAAACGTTGGCCTCTTCAGGAATCTACTTGGAAGAATCCATGGGTTAGGGCCCTAGAAGAAAGGGCGGTCCAAGACAGCTAGTCAATATCAAGCATCACTTCCTCCAAACTCAAGATCCTTATGAGTAAGAAGGCAAGCAAAGGGGGCAGAACACCTGCATGGATGAGCAGGGAGCTCCTGGTGAAGCTCAGACAAAAAAGAAAAAGGAAGTTTACAACATGTGGAAAAAGGGACAGACCACTTGGAAGGAATATAGAGACACTGTCAGGATATGCAGGGATGCGACAAGGAAGGCCTAGGCTCATTTGGAGTTAGATCTGGCAAGGGATGTCAAGGACAACAAGAAGATCTTCATCAAATATGTAAGTAGAAAAAGGAAGACTGGGGAAAATGGAGCAGGTGCCCTGTTCACAAAGGATGACAGACCTGGATGCTGGATGACAGAGCTCAGAGAGTTGTGCTTAGTGTTGCAGTCTTGTTGGAGGCCTGTAACTAACTGGTGGTGTCCCCCAGGGGTCAGACCATGGAACAGAGTGCACCCTCAGCATGTTTGCTGACAACACAAAGCTCGGAGGAGGGGCTGATACCCCAGAGGGCTGTGCTGCCATTCAGAGGGACCTCGATAGGCTGGAGGGTTGGGCCAAGAGGAACCTCATGAAGGTTCCTCTTGGAACCTTCACAAGGGCAAGTGAAGGGTCCTGCACCTAAAAAGGAATAACCCAAAGCACCAGTACAGGCTGGGGGCTGACCTGCAGAGAGGGACCTGGGAGTCCTGGTGGACAGCAGTCTGGCCACGAGCCAGCAACGTGCCCTTGTGGCCAAGAAAGCCAATGGTATCACAGGTTACATTTGGAAGAGTGTTGCCAGTAGGTCAAGGGAGGTGATCCTGCCCCTCCACTCAGCCCTGGTGAGGTCACACCTGGAGTATTGTGTCCAATTCTGGGCTGAAGAGGCACACAGAGTTCTGTACAAGAGGGACACAGAACTACTGGAGTGAGTTCAGAGGACGGCTATGATTATTAGAGGACCTGTCATATGAGATCAGGCTGAGGGAACTGGTCCTCTTTTGCCTGGAGAAGAGAAGACTGAGGAGAGACCTCACCAACGTATATAAATACCTGAGGGGAGAGTGTCAAGAGGATGGAGTCGGTTTCTTTTAAGTTGGGCCCAGCGACAGGATGAGAGGCAACAGGCACAGACTGAAACACTGGAGGTTCCAGCTGAATATGAGAGGGCATTTCTTTACTGTGAGGGTGACAGGGTGCTGGAACAGGTTGCCCAGAGAGGTTGTGAAGTCTCTTTCTCTGGAGATATTCAAAACCCGCCTGGATACCATCCTGTGCAATGTGCTCTAGGTGATCCTGCTTGGCAGGGAGGTTGGACTAGATGATCTTCAGAGGTTCCTTCTAACCTCAGCCATTCTGTGATTCTGTGTGACCAGTACTTCTCTGAATCACCCAGTTGAACATCAGCCTGTCGATTCTCATGTAAACTCTCTTCCATACAATGGGTTTTGTTAACATTCCCAAATCTATATTCCATGGACTACTACTGGTCTTGAACTGTGTCCATAGAAGAAAAAAGTACACAAATATGCATTTCTTAGTTATTGAATGATCATTCATTCTAACAAGAAAATGAGTGGAAAATAAAATATCAGTATTTGTTTTATAAAAGGATACTGTAGAGTACAAAGAATAGTACTTGTATAGTGCAAAGAAAAGTATTTTGATTGAAAGAAACATTACATTTTAATGTTTCTTGTACTCTATAACACATATTAGAATACAAAGAACATGAATAAAATGCATTTTAATGTTCTGATTAAAATGTAAGCATTGAATCAACTGAAATTGGACATGTTTCATGTACAGACCTTACCTCAGTGCTTAAATGATGCAGTTACTCATGACAAGAAAATACCTATGCAAACAAACAAACAAAAATTTCAAAGAACTGGAAGACTCTCACCTAAACTCTTTCTGTTCCTGTTCTCTTTCTGTTCCTTTCTGTTCTGAGCTTTTTCAATACAGCTATGTGTAGTGTGTATACGACAGAGCTGAATCACACAAGTGCCTATCCTTGTTTTCACATTGCCTACCCCAGTATGGTTCTCCTTCTCTAGGATTACTCAGCTACACTGAACAATCAGTGTGGTTCTATAGTTTTAATAACTCTTTAAACTCTCATAACTTTTATTTTTATGTGGAAAGTTATTATGTACTCAACTTCTGGGCATCTACTATTCTTCTCTGCTAATTCATAAACACATATTATTGTAATTATATATTTAATGAGTTTCTAAACAACTGGATGAGAAGAATGAAGCAAACCCCTTAATAGTACTGAAAACATAAAACAGTTTCTAAACTTCTAAACAGACACTAACTTCCATTTATTCTATATTTTAAAAAGGATATGAAGTAGGAGCTTTAATTCTTTTGAGCAAAATAAAACATTTTACCAGTTGTATATTACAACTGTATGAGGCTCATATAGCCATCACCATGTAGCTAAACTACACAACCCCACCATCTGTTAAATATTTTAGGTCAATATGACTAATTCTGGTTTGAATTAGTTCCAGTAATATGTATATTTCAGCTTCTACAGATATTACATGCTTTCATTATAATAGAATTTATTTATGTAAATCTTTCATTGGTGTGATAATTCAGAAATTTACAATAGGAGTCAGATTTTGTTTGGAATCAATCTCATTGCTACAGTCCAAATAAAAAATCAATCGTAGATGCTTTGGAAGAAATATGTGATCCTCATAGTAAGCAAAACAAGATTCCTAGAGAAATGGGAGAAGCATCTACAATACTGTTACAACAACATCTACAGATTTCTACACAGCTTTGCAACATTTACTAAACAAGCATGTTCTTTCTGTATGTTGTTTGTGAAAAGATCATCAACAATATTCAAAACTCATGCACATTACTAAACTGCATAACATGGCTACTGCTTCTTTTCCTAATGCTTCAAGTCTCCCAGTTGGCCCTGCAATTTGAAATACATTCTTAAATTTTAAATATTTTCTGAACAGAGATATGTCTAAGATCATTGAAAACATTGCTTGAACATTTTATCTGACAAAGCAGAGCCTCAGTTCAGGGGCAGGGCGGGATCAGTTCCAGAATAAGGGTGTGCTTACACTAATCACATTGCAAGACTGGGGTCGAACAAACAGCTAGTGGCAAATTTCACATTTACATATTCAATATAAAATTTGCTGTTGGCAAATATGACCTTAACATTTACTTTTCATGAACAGTCACACTAATCAAGCACCAGCACATAAGTGCTCATGAAAAATTAATACAAAATGGTCTTAAAGAGTTTGAAATCAAATTTTAATTCTGAATTTGAATAATATTAATGTGCAAGCCTACTGCTATTTGTTCAACACTAAATGTTATTGACTTCACAATGACATAAAGCGTAATTCTTGGACAAATTTGTATTTGAAGTAATGTTTTAGATCAATATATGCAGTTAAGTCTGGTAAACTTCTCAGCAGCTCAAGATTTAATCTCATAATAAGATATTTTATTACTTCAGGGAATGTGCTCAATGGCAAAAGAACTAAGTTTTCATCTGAGAAAACATATAATAAAAGTCTTTCATAGCATTTAATGCTATTCAGTACAAAAGAACTTTACTGCATCTAGCTGAAGATGAGAAACTGACTTTGTTCTTTGTAAATATATGTAAAAAAAAAAAAAAAAAAGGAACAAAGAATTCCCAAATTTAGCAAAACACTTAAACTGATAGTTTTAGGCAAAGGCATAAATGTTTTGCTGAATTGGGATTCAACACAGCTATCCTGTGATATGGAACATCCACAAGCGATATTGCCTAAACATTTCAGGATCATTTTCAGAATTTATATTTTAAGCCTTGGAAAAAATGAGGTTAGGGTACTCACACTGGAGAACTAACTGGAGGATATCTACAGACATTTTGGAAAGAAAAAAGACTAACATATAATAGGTAGACAAAAGAGCCAATTTTTATTTCAGCATAATTATGAAAATGTGCTGCTGAATTAAAGTTCTATCAATTTATAGAATGAGGTCTTCATAACTTATGAGGTTAAGCATAAATCTGAGATATTTACCCCAAATGATCAGACTGGATATCTCATTTCAACCCTTATTTTATTTTCCTAATTAGGCAATAACCCCACAAAAATCTTATCTTGCCAGCATTTAATTACCATCTCAGACTTAATACTCCTATAAAAAACAGAATGTATAGACTGTTAAATAACATGGACATGTTCTCCGAAGGAAAAAAAAAAAAAAGAAACAAAAAAAACCTGACAACAAAAGAAAAACAAAATGCTTTATAAAAATTGTTACATTGCTGCTGGGTGATAAATCAGAATATCACAGATGAATGCACAAACCAGAGGCCCCAAGTTTAGAAACTGTAGGTCTTCCAAACCTTAATAATTTTGGTTTACAATTTTCTGTGTGCTGTCAGTGGCTATAAAAATTCAGAAAATAAGCAAAACAATGCTGATGCTACACAACTCAAAGTTATCTAAGGAACAACTATATAAAAAGATAATTCCAACAAGCACACTCTTGCAATTATATAACACTTTCCTACTGAGATATAAAAAAATAGGTCTCGATAACTTCTTGGATATTAAAAGCTGTAGTTGTAGACGTTAAAGTAAAATTTTAAATGTCTTTGTACTGCCAAATTCCAAAGTTCCCAAGATTTTAATTAGAAAAAAAAAATACTACTTTGTGTCTAAGATTTGTTTCTGTGGTCATTGTTGTGCATTTGATTTATCTTACCCTAAAACTTCATTTATTGATTGATAGAACAATGCTTTAAATAGCTTGTAAAACCTTGTAATCTTTCAGGGTGACAGATGTTAAAATGCAATGTTTCATCTATTAGCTTTCATTAAGGCCAAAGTTATCTCTCACTAACACTTTTCTCTGCAATCACTAACACTTTTCTCTGCAATCACTAAGTCAAAAATAATACATTGAAAAAAAATAATACCTGAAGTGCACAGGGGATTTTTAATGTGTTTTATATTATATCTTTATGTAAACCTGACTGGGTAAAAGATGCCAAAAAACCCTTAAGATTACTGAGGTATGATGAAGATTTTGTTAAATATGTCTAATTATTTAGTATGTAAATATGTTATATTCAGATTATTATAAGAAGGTATTTCAGTATTTCAGGGAATTCAGAGATACCCTCAGTACTTACTACTGCACATCAACATGCTAAAACACGGTCGTTGTTTTAATGCAAAGTACTTTCCTTTTAATGGGGGAGTATAATTAGAACCTTTGATGTATTCTGAATTGGGACTGGCTTGACAAGGCCATGTGAAGTAGAACAGAGCTACCTACATTCTACCTACATAAACGTAATTTAAAGATACGTCATTATCCTGGTAATGCCATTTCAGCCTGAGCACTGACTACTTCCCATCTTGTTCAGAAAAGTACAAACAGCACGGTGAGGCAATAATATCTGCCTGTCTCTGCACTACAATCTGAAGAAAGGGTAACCTTTTTCAATTTTAATGAAGAATTTCTTCCTTCTGTCACAACATCTGCACCACAGTTTTCTTCCTTGCACCCATCTGATTTTTCTATACCCAGAAAAATGACAATTCTGGTTAGTTAAAGCAGATATTGTAACAGCTAGGAAAATGTCATAACTCTCTATGCCTGCATATGCATATTTATACTTTTTTGAACATGCCTTTTATTTGTGAATCCTTCTGACTAGCTAAAATAGTGCATATGCTCTGTTTTGTCCTATTTAATGTTTGGGTCCATGACAAGCCATAAGAAATAAAGAATGTGACTTTTACAGGTGAACATTTCCCACCACATGGCTGTTTCTTGTTTAAAGAAAATTCTGTTGCCTTTCAGACAATATTTTCTAGATCATATGGATAAATGAAAAAAAAAAAAAAAAAAAAAAAGTAATAGAGACCTGCGAAGATATTTATGTATATAGAAGGTTTCTTTTTTCCTACACTAAATTGTTCTGGACTCACAGAGCGCTTTGTGTATTTTTGTTTCATTTGCCATTTGGTGGCACTTGATCCTCTCTGTGCTATTCTTGTATAATCTATGTTATTATGAAGTAATTATTTCAAGTTAAAAAAAAAATAAAATCAAAACAACTAGAAACAACTAGTGGACTGTGTCTTATGAAATAACAGCCACTCAAAAACAGATTTAAAACAATTAGGCCTCTCATGCTTTACTAGCATTTTCTTATTTTTCAATTATTGTACAGCTATGCAATCTCAGACATGAGTACAGACTGGGAGAACTCATTGAGAGCAGCCCTGAAGAGAAGGTCTTGGGTGTTCTGGTAGATGAAAGGCTTGATGTGAGCTGGTAGCATGTGCTTTCAGCCCAGAAGGCCAACTGCATCCTGGGCTGCATCAACAGAGAAGTGGCCAGCAGGCTGGGGGAGGTGACTATGCCACTCTGCTCTGCACTCTTGAAGCCCCACTTGGAGTGCTGCATCCAGGTCTGCGGGCCTCCAGCACAAGAAGAATGTGGATCTCTGAGTGGCTCCAGAGGACGGCCCTGAAAACGATCAGAGGGCTGGAGCACCCCTCCTATGAAAAACGCATAAGAGAGCTGGGTATGTTCTACCTGGAGAAAGCTCCAGGGAGACCTCATAATGACATTTCAGTATTTAAAGAGGGCTTATAAAAAAGATGGAACAATTTTTTACTGAGGCAGGTAATGATAGAACAGAAAGTAATGGTTTTAAACTAAAAGAGGGGAGATTAGAGGTTAGGAGAAAATTCTTCACTCAGAGGGTGGTGAAGCACTGGCTGCCCAGAGAAGCTGTGGATGCCCCATCCCTTGAGGTGTTCAAGGCCATGTTAAGTAAAGCATCAATGTAAACAAGTATCGATGTAAACAAGGTCAAAAACAAATCAAGTCTAATGGCACACACATTAAAACCTCTGCTCAGTTGTCTATTTTCTTTGCACCACAGGCTTTCAGCCTTAATAGAACTGCATGCCAAAGAAGGAAGCAATGGCAACCACCTGAAGGATGTCACACCATAACTGTCAATTCTTTCAGTCTATCACACTAAACCCCAATAGATTTTCACTTTGAGAACCATAGCTATGTAAAAAGAAAATAACAATACTACTCATATAGACTCAATACTAGTCATGGTGACATGTTCTACCCCATCTATTAAAACTTACTAGAACTGATGAAAAGTTTTAAAAGGTGAAGTCTTGATAAAATGACCAATATAGGGAGAACTATGTTGAGAAAAAGATATGTTAGACATGCAGCACAAATTGCTGTTTTTAAAAAGTCTAACATCAAAGTTCTTAAATAAGTTCGGGTCTTTTCTGAGTATGACATGAAAAATATCTATTTGAACACTGAAAGCGTAGCTAAACGCATGAAAGAACGAAATTCCAGGATGTATTTTAATACAAGGAATTTCTGCCACACAGAAAAACAAACAAACAAACAACAAACTCCAAAACCAACCAACCTAAAAAAAGACAGCAAACTACTTCCACCTGCTAGGTTCTATGCTACCTGATGTGCACTCATTTCAAATCAATGCTGAAATACTTGCCAGATTATTAGCTCCAAATTTCACAAACAATAAGGACATTATAAATACAGTATCATAAAAGTTTTCATTAATTATATCAGAGTAGTTAAAGTGGTGTTATCATTTTTCTTGTAATCCATGAGTCACATGTAGAAAAAAACAGCTATATGGAAGAAGTAATAACTCAGCCTCTTCTTATGAAGAAAACTATTGGATATCCAAAACGTTCAAATTGAAGAATGAAATTTTATTTATTTATTTATTTATTTATTTTCCCCCCTCCGAAGTGCTGACCACACAGCTTCAATATTTAAAGCCCTCATTCAATCTACAAAGGAAAAAATTAAATGGCTGTGCTATGCGTTTTACAGTACAGGATCTCTGCCACATAATATGAGAAGGTGTTAACGTGTATGTACAGGCTGCTGTTATCACTATCACCAAACAGCACAATATTAATAGAAAACATTTTCTAAAGATACTTTTCTCTAACAGATTCTGAAGTATAATATGTTCAGTGAACTAAACGTGATAATAGTATAGGTCTCTCTTTCGCAGTTAAGGAAGTAAAGATAACATAAAAACTTAATTTACCAACAGATATATTCATCAGAGTCAAGACAGAGTGAGATTTCAGATCATTTGGTTTCATGTCCTGCCTTACAAATACAATATGCTCATTCTTCTTTTAAAAACATTACAAAAAAAAAATATGTTACTGAAACAATTAATAACGGATTTAATTAAAAAAAAATTGGATGATAACACTTTTAAAAGAAAAAATCAGAGTAAGAGCTTTTTCAGTTTCATATAATTGCAATTAAGCAACTGTTTCTACACCATCACCTTCATATAACTCATATCACTCACAGGTACAGTTAGAACCCTGCTAAATATAGGGAAAAGGAGGAAGCCAAAGGTACAATGCAATGCATGTGGATATCTCATTTCAGGCCATTTTGTTAGAAAAGATGCACTACGTCCACACTAGATCGGCTTCTAGATAGTATGCAACTGAGTTGACACATACTCCAAGCTACTACTACTACTACTCCAAGCTACTAAGTGGTAGCTTGGAGAAAGTAGCTCACAGAAGGTCCTCTCACTCTCACACATTTCTTCATTGTTAGTGATATAGTGGCTAGCCTTAAAACCACCAAAAAAGTCCTCATGTTGCAAGAACAGCATTATACTGCTAATTGCCTATCTATTGTTTGCCTAATCTAACATGCCTAATTTGCCTATCTATTTTGCCTAATGTTAGGCAAACAACATTAAGTGGAGGTAAGGTCTACAGATTAATTAGTTTCCAGGCTACAGATCTTTCTAGCCTTATGAATGATCATATTAATTGTGAACCCTTAAAAGAGTAGGTGTGTGGATTCATGCCTTGTGCACTATTGGACCATATTCATCAGACAGAAGCCTAAACTTATATGACTATCTATGCATACTATTTCTAATGTCAGCTTTCAAAGAGTCTTATAAAATGTTAAGGAGATTCAAAAAAGACATCAAAGAAATAATGAATATATCTAGAATAGAAAGAGCACAAATTCATATAAATTAAAGGATGTAACACACTCTCCCTACTTCCAAATTCAACCTGAGACTATACTGTTGGAGAGAAATTGCCAATATGATATTGGGAGATATTTTTAAAGAAAATTATAAGTCCCCCGCCTCCCCAGCCTCTTCCCGTGCCAATATTTCACTACAGACAGCATGTATCTATTTCACCATAGTAGAGCTCTTGGAGTGAAGCAATGTTATGTTGTACTCAGATGGGATTCTTTACAATCCAAGCTGAATAACAAGCTGACACTCAGTCTTTGATAGAGACTCATAGTATCTTTTCATGGTAATGAATAATATCTTCACCTTCTACAAACAGAAAAATAAGCTCAAAATTAAGTGACTCACCTAAAGCTAAGAAAATTCGTAAAAGAACTGAGCAGATACTTCTAGTAACGTATACTAGAAATGAATAAACCTACATATCCAGCCTTATAAGAGTCTTATCTATATATCAATTTGTTATACTCAGGCTTCAGATTATAGTATACTTGAGGAATAACATTATCTGTGCATCACTAAATGCTACATCACCAGATTAACTAATAACTAATAACTGAATAACTAATGGCAGACAACAAAGGACAAGAGTGTCCACAACTGTTAAGCCAACTAAATTTAACATATAACAGGGAAAGATTCTCCCTGCTATGAAAGACAGTCCTAATCTGATAAAAGTTCTTAATTTTGAAATTCAAATGGGAAAATAATCTTATCTGTGTAGTGTAGTAAAAACGGCACGGTGAAATACTAGAGCCAATTGTCACTGGTGTAATATCATAAGCTGTACTGATTATGATGCCGATTTTTTCATTACAGAGCTATGAAGTTCAGACATTTGCTTAAAATGTTTCTGCAAACAGCAAGAAGTGTTGGATCTAGAAAAGAACAAGAATAAACATTAACAGTATTTGAACTGCAGATACATATACAAGTCTGAATTTCCTATGGGAAATTTCAGCTTCACACACTGCAAAAAATTTCATACTAGTTTATAACAAGTATTTTCTAAGACATCAGGACAAAGCAGAACATGAATATAATCTCACATGATACCTGCTACGTCTTAATTAGTTAAATAAAATAATATAAAATAAAATCAGAATGAAACAAAGCTCATGAAAATTGCATAGGCATTTTAAAAGTACCTAGATGTGATAAGGATTGAAAATGAAGTCTCCATTGCTGTTCTGCTCACTGCTGTGAGCAAGTATACCACCCACACTTCCTATTTTCTCTGTTACCTTGAGATTAGAGCTATGGATCCCGTATTCAAGAAAGCCTCTGCAAGACAGGAGTGATAGAACAACTGAAACTACACAGGGCATGCTGCAAACAAAATCCACCTATAACTCCTGCTGGCAGAACAGTTTCTGTACGTGCTCTTTACTCAGTGCTATGCCTAAAACCACACTCAAATGAACAATGTATAAACAGATATATAACTACTATAGCAGTAGAAACTACACTCAGGCTTTAAAACAAATTTAATCCACATACATATATATCACTTGAATTGCTTGAAAGTGAATTTATTGGGGGAAAAAAAAAAAAGATTATCTTTTTTTTTAATATTGTTTTTATAACTCCTCTGCTGCATATTTAAGTTTAAAAAATGCCATATATCTTATTTAAGTATTGCCCAATATTTATTCTTAATTCTTATGAGTTATTTGTAAAAATTAAAAGTAAAAAAATATATATTCACTTGCTTCTTAAACAGTTAAAACACTTACTCATACACAAAGATACATTCAAAACTGGTAAGATAAAATGTTTTCTATTTATTATTACTATTCAGAAAGAATTATCTATGAGGAGTCTGAGAAGCAGATTGTGTGGGATAGAAAGGTATAAAACAAAGTATAACACAATAATACTTTACTTGTCAAAGTATTTATTTATTTTTTTTTTACTTTGCTTTGCAAAGACACCAAGTTAGTTGCAGATGACACCAACTTAGGTGCGTGTGTTGATCTGCTTGAGGGTAGGAAGGCTCTGCAGGAGGATCTGGATAGGCTGGACCAATGGGATGAGGCCAACTGTATGAAGTTCAACAAGGCCAAGTGCCGGGTCCTGCACCTGGGGCGCAATAACCCCAAGCAGAGCTACAGGCTGGGAGAGGAATGGTTGGAAAGCTGCCAGGTGGAGAAGGACCTGGGAGTATTGGTGGATAGTTGGCTGAATGTGAGCCAGCAGTGTGCTCAGGTGGACAAGAAGGCCAACAGCATCCTGGCTTGTATAAGAAGCAGTGTGGCCAGCAGGTCAAGGGAAGTGATTGTCCCCCTGTACTCAGCTCTGGTGAGGCTGCACCTCAAGTACTGTGTTCGGTTTTGGGCCCCTTGCTACACAAAGGACATCGAAGTGCTCAAAAGAGTCCAGAGAAGGGTGACGAAGCTGGTGAGGGGTCTGGAGAACAAGTCTTATGAGGAGCGGCTGAGGGAGCTGGGCTTGTTCAGCCTGGAGAAGAGGAGGCTCTGGGGCGACCTTATTGCTCTCTACAGGTACCTTAAAGGAGGCTGTAACGAGGTGGGGGTTGGTCTGTTCTCCCATGTGCCTGGTGACAGGACAAGGGGGAATGGGCTAAAGTTGCACCAGGGGTGTTTTAGGTTGGATATTAGGAAGAACTTCGTTACCGAAAGGGTTGTTAGACATTGGAACGGGCTGCCCAGGGAAGTGGTGGAGTCACCATCCCTGGAGGTCTTTAAAAGACGTTTAGATATAGAGCTTAGTGATACGGTTTACTGGAGGACTTAGTGTTAGGTCAGAGGTTGGACTTAATGATCTTGAGGTCTCTTCCAACCTAGACAATTCTGTGATTCTTTGACTATGTCAATCTGCCTGCCTTGTTGGGCACATTTGAATAAACTTTCCAGTTTTCAGTTTGCCTTTGTATGTGTAGCTCTGCACTTCTATTTTGTATATTGTTTTCCTCTAAACTTCTATTTTTCTATATTGTTTTCATGTCTTGAAAATCCATTACCCCACTGAAATCCCATTGAGAAATTTATCACATTTTAAACCAAACAAATACAGTAAGCTTATAAAAAAAAAAAAATCTGATCACTGTTGCACAACTAAAGTTTAAAACTACTGCAAATATGATTGTAAGCCTCTGTATGCAGAAGGTGGATTAAGGCTCTAAAGAATGATGCATGATTTGCAACACAAAATCAGTGCACAAATACAGTATGAGAGGTGGAATAGTGCACGGATCTAAGCTTTCAGTCTGCACTAATTTGTTCATCAGAAATTCATCTTTATTAACTTGTGTTCTTTCTATACCCGAATGGCATACGTTTAATCATCTGTCATACATTATAGTAATAAATACTAAATTTTTGAATTGGCAAAGTAAGCTTTACAGGTAATAAATTAGCTATGCAGGATTTAAGGATAATTTATTTGGCAATCTTCTCTGTTCTGGCATTATTTTCTGAAGTATAGTGTTTTTTACTTCTGAAAATATTTAAGTAGAGTCAAAAAGACAAAGATAACAAAAATATATGACACTTTTACCAAAGCTGATATACCAGGGAACTAGCCTACTACAAATCTCTCAAATAAATACACATGGCTTCTCTAGAAGAAATCTAATTTCTTTGTTCTTTTAAATCTGGCTCAACTGAAGAAGGAGAACATCCTCATAAGTAACAGCCAGAGAAAGGAAGCCAAAATAATAGTTTTGTTTTGATTGCTATAGTGTATTTTTTTTAATAAATAAATTCCAACATAGTGCAAATTACAGCTTTTGAAATTACAATGACCTCACACAGCCAGAAAGGTGTAGCACTGACGAAATTTTATAGGTATAAGCCAGAAGAAGAATGTTCATAATATGTACGGCAAATATCCTCATAATAATCAGCTTTAATACAGAAAAACCTATCTGAGGGCAGTAATTATAACAAGCCTACTAAGATCAGTTTTACCATGCTAGAATATAGTCTTTTTTTTTTTTTCCTAGAAATAACGATAAAACAGATGATACCAGTGCACTGCTATAATTTCAATATCTACAAAAGACAAAAAGTAGACTAAAAATCAGAAAAGCTCACCACTTCTTCATGCCTGCATTTTCTCACATTAATTCCATTAATCTGTTATTAAAAAAATAAAGAGAAGACTTACTCTACATTTCATAAGTATAGATTTCATTTCACTTTTCTAGAAAAATATAAATAAAGGAATTTGTCATTTTACTCACCTGCAGAATTGCATCTCCTATAAAGAGCAAACCTGAAAGTTCCGCTGAAAACAAAAAGCATATTTTTCATTTGTTTTGCACAAAACATGCCATATTTCTTGTACTTGTATTCCTACTTCATTTAATGTTTTTCCATATTTTTTACAAAACAAAACGAAACAAAACAAAAAACTTCTAAATAAATTGTTTGGATTCTTTTTTTAATCGCCAAACACCAGCATAGCAGTGTTACAATGAAGGAGTCTACACATCTCAAGTACCAAGACTCTGAAACATCCTCTGTCAGTCTCTAGCATCTTTTGGGCCATTAAGGTGAGGTATGGCATTTTTTTCAGAACAGAGAATGACTGTGGAACTAGGTCCTATTTCCCTGAGAGAGATTATTTCTTATTAGTGCTGAGGAAAAAACAACATAGAGACTCCAGACCTACTTATGAAGGACAACTTTTAATTTGCAAGGTTTTACCAAAGAATCTTTAGATCCTACATCTTTGATTAAGAATGTTAACAGGAAATATGAAATTATTTATCTATAGCATTCCAAAACATCACAGAAGATGCAGTCTAGAAAGTCTGAAACTTGATTTTCTAAATCTAACTAATTGATCTAATTTTAACTTCTTTACATGAGTTGTAAGACTGGCATCAATATTCATATAAATTATGATACTCAATATGTTTGAAGAACTGGCTTTATTAGGCTAGATGTAGCAAAGAATGCTTCAATTATAGGAGGGTAACAACTATGTTTGTTTTGTTTTGTTTTGTTTTTTTGGTTTTGCTTTTAAAATAAATGCATATAATATTCTGATTTAGACACAGGGCATATATATTGAACATTTTCACATGACCTAAGCACTCTATGTATAATGCTGGTTTTAAGAAATGCATCAGCTGGCATATTTTTGGTTAGAGGTCCAAAAAAAAACAACAACTGGAATGCCACCAGGAAGAGGGCAGAACTAAGCCTCCAAAGCTTTGAGTTACAGGCTCTGGGTTAAACACATTTTCTGTATCCAAGATGCCTAGCACAGACACATGGCATGACACTTGCATAGTCTTCTCATTCTACATAAGAGATGTCCCTCATGACTAGCTCTCTAAAAATCAGCAGTATTTTTAAATAAAACAATAATGGAGTTTATAACTCAACTATGTAGCGAGGTTAGAAATACTTCATGAGTTATTATAGCAAAAAATAATAATAATAATAATAAAAGAAAACAGGCTGCACATTTGTGTGTTCAATTAAACTTCGGTCTATGTTTCTTATTTTTCCTGCAGTGCTTAATAGCTTTTTAATAGCTACTATAAGCAATGTATGCCATGTTATTAGGTATTACACACTTATACTTGTGACTCCATTTTTTTCAGTATAAATATAACTTCTTAAGGTTAACCTAATTACTTTCCCTAGCAACTAATTCCATGCTACTCTGTAGCCTCCTTACATACAACTTCTTGGTTTCAGGGTCAAATTTCAATTCCCAATATTCCAAGATTCCCCTGTACCTTTCTTTACCTGCAGCATGTGGGTAAATATGACATTTTTGCTTATACTCAAGCTTTCTAATTGAGCAGAGGAAGCATTCCAGAATTATTGCATTACAGATGGAGGAAAATGCTTCCAAGTTTAAGTTTCTGATCTTACACATATGAACACAAATATACAAAAGCATAGCAGAGAAAATACATTCTAGAATTACTGACTCACAACCTTTATCTCTCATCACAGAGCACATCATGAGCATTCTTACAACTAGCCATTTTCCTAGTACATACTGTATCATTCTAACAATTTAAAAAGAGCACGGTTAAATAATAAGCACGGTTAAGACCTTAATGCAGTACCAGTTTTGTTATGTATCAGTTGCTGCAGAGGTTTACATAGCACAGCATCTAATGTTGAAATAACATAGGGTATTATCAAGGTTCTGCCGCTACCCACTCCCGTCTGAGTACTACCCTACTTGTCAGTATAAAGAAACACACGTTCTCTTTTTGTATTCACATGCTTTAAAGGCCAAACTTTTGATCTGCTACTGCTTTCCGGAAATAACAATTCAGAAATATAAGACAGAACTAAATATTTCATTACTTAAATTTGTTAAATATTTTCATTCCCTAAATGGCTTCCTATTTTTCCCCTTAAATTTATGCTTTACAAGAACTTTTAAGAAATAATTGTTTGAAGACAGTGTTAAAAAAAAAAAAAACAAAAAAAAAACACAACACTATTCCAAATATAAGTTTTGTATGTTTACATAAAATAGTTCTAAAGAATAGACAGATCATGATATCATGAAGAGAGAAATAGAACATTAATAACATCTATTTAACACTTCCTGAGGAATCTCAGGACTTGAGGCACCTTGCTTTAAGGAGCATATCAAAAATAGTGTAATAATCTGACACTCACCTCTTTGTTCTTTGGAAATCTTAGAAATGACCACTGGGATATTATGTTCTGCTCCACCCTGAAGATATAATAAATGGAAATATCATGAGTTACTGCAAATATTTTTGCTTAAAATTATATTTTACCCTTTCTGTAAGTGCAGTTTTAAGAGAGACCGAGAAAACAATTCTAATCCTGTATTTTCCTCATTTTTCTCCATTTCTTCATTCTAATCAAGAGTTGATTGGGATTAATTCCTTACTGCCTCACCTATAGAAGCTGTCAGTTGCCATTATTACCTCAGGAAGTGAATTGAATGTTGTTCAAAATTCTACAAGACTTGAAGAAGGACATCAGTTTCTGCAGAGTCCAGGTAGTTTAATGTATGAAACTGTGTCCTACAAAGGCAGAATGGCCATAACACCACAATGGAAACCATGCTGTGACCACTCTGTTTTCGTGCTGGTAAGAAACAGGTAAACAAAAACCCAAGAAAGGCAAGTTTGGACTTTCATCTCAAAAGCAGTCTTTATTTGTTTCCATTTCTGTCACACATGCACAAAGAGTGAGAAAAGCTGTGGGATAACTAACAAGGGACAGAAAAGAAAGCATTAAGAAATGGAACAGTAGGTGTTCAATAAATGTGGGAAAATAAAGGAAAGCTGGATGATAATTCAACAGTTCAACAGCAATTCAATGCTGTTGTTTCATTCAATTTATCCTCATGGGACTGGAAGCATTCATGATGCTTAAAGTATTAAAAGGAAACCTTAAATAAAAAGGACACTAAGGACGAAAAAAAAAAATAAAATAAAAGCATATAACAGAGCCACAACTATTTTTCTTCCTCTGAACACAGCATCAACGTGCCAGCCTGCATGTAACCTGTACAAATTCAGATCATTGGAAATGACAGCCTGTCACACTGTCATTTTGCCTAAGAATCCTAGTTAAATGTTTGCTTACTCTTCTCTTTAGCAGACAAGTTTTTCTTTGGAAACTGGCCTTCTTAGGTCCTGGCACCCAGTTTCATTGTGTGGAATGGACTGACCTGTATATTTTGATGGTCTAAGGATTTGTACATATCCCTTTCTTCGTTCAGTAACCAACTGTTTGAAACTGAACAGATGTCTGCACTCAACAGCTATTTCTGTCATGGAACAGAGAAGAAAACCATAGAAAACATGTTTCTGTGGCTCTCTCTGTGTATGGATAGACCAGTAAAGTCTTTCAATTTTAAATCTGAGCAAAGGAAGAACGTCTCATCACTGCCTCTGTATATGCGTCCTAGATGAATGCAAGGAAACAAGCTGAATTTCCCATAGGATTAAGTTCCATCTGGTAGCAACAATCAATTGCAAACACAGAACATATTCATATTTCTTGTATGGACTGAGTGTTCACTCCACAGAAGGCTACCTTCATTTCAGTCAGGTTTCGACAGGTATTCAAACCAAATAATTTGTAGCATTATAACCTGCTAAATATCTTTTGATGGTTTTCATCAGAGGAACAGCAACCATGAAGGTTGGCTTCACTTAAGATTACTAGTTCAAGCTCACTTAAGTTTATAAGGCTTGTCCTTCTTTCTTCAGAGGTTTCCTCAGCCACATGCAGATTTAACTTCTGTAGTTTTCAAATAAACAGAAAAATCATTGTGCCTCCCTAAGCCTCCGATATGCTACACAGATATTGCACTATTCAGGATATTTGAAGTTCAGCTAGTGCATGGTCTAAAACTCAGTAACACTAACTTAGGTCTTTTTTTTTTTTTTTTCTCTCCTTCCTGGTAAACTGGCCGCTCTTCCTCCTTAAACTAAACTTTCTGGTAAAGAAGTATACTAATGTTATTCTGAAACCAGGCAGCACTATATTGTCCTCTCTCACCCACTGTATCTAACTCCACTTACACTGCAGTTTTGAAGAGTCATCCAGCAATGCCATGCTGGGGGAAGAAAAAAAAAAAAAAAAAAAAAAAAAAGAATAAAAGACCTTTTCACTGCAACCCCATCTAGCCAGTATGAACAATTCCTTTTAAATTAGTCACAGGAGATGTTGTCTGCTGTTTGAATACAGCTGACCATATAGCAGCTACCCAGTCATCTTCAACAATTTGCAGCAAGTAAACGTATTCTTGCAACATGTTATTTAATATTACTTCTGAATGACAATGCAGAATCAAATCAATATTTGATTCTCCGTAAAATACAAAGTGCATGAATGTCTGGCTTTACAGGCTCTAAAGATATACTACTTCAGAAATCTCCGGGAACAGTGGTTATTTTTTCATTGCTTAACAAGCCCCCTCCCCCTTTCAACCCTAGACCAGTGGAGGGAAATAATACATGTCAATTAATGTTGCTAAAGGTTTAACGGTTCATTCACTTCCATAACACATTCAACACCAAATTCCATCAGTACACATCTTTGAAGATGAAAAAAGATAGATTTGTAAACATAAAGCTAGATGATTCATCTATTAACACTAACATTAAAGAAAAAAAAACACACCACTATTTCCACATTTCCGCTTGAAATGCAGAGAAAATTTGTTTATATAATAAAAAGGTCATCACAAAATGAATGAAGAGGAGGAGAATCATCTAAGTATCTTCATAGGTGTAAGCAAGACAGTTGCTTTATAGATAATTTGGTGGAGTCAAACTGAGAAGTCAATCTCACCAAAAACAAGACCAAAACAGATACAAGAAAATGACCCTGTGCAGAGTTCTAGTAGGCAGAAGTCTGTCTATAAGTGAAAACCTTAATTTATTTAATGAACTATTACTTTTATTGCCTGTTTCCTCAAGAACACTACATTCTCTCCAATTATCGAGAGACATGATGCTCTTTCAGAAGTCATACACTTTGCAGCTTGTTGTCAAATCTCAGCAACTCAAACTTATCAGAGATGTGATGAGTGAAATATATTATACTATACATCAATTTCTATGTCTAACTCCATGTCTATTCCTTCTCACATATTTTTATTAATGAGAGTTCTAAAGGGAATTCAGAAATGAGAAAATAATTCCTTCTGAATAGTGTGGAATAGATCAGTTCTGCTCCAAATGTAATTAAATTTTTACCATTAACTTCAGTAAAATGAAGTACAGCAAAACACAAAACAGTATTTTTTGTTCTATCAAACTGACAAAGAGTGGATTGTAATCAATTTTTAAAGGGACTTAGCTTTCGATCTTATGTAAAAATCAATTTTGCAAGCAGTTTTTTTAATCAGTTAGCTGAATCTCAGATTTTTACAACTTTAGTTGGAGCATGAAAGTTCAAACACAGAAGAAGAGACAAGTAGAATATGCAAGTCACCAAAAGAAAAATTGAGAGCTTCTTTTCAGAATTAGTAACTTTTTTGTTCTTCTACTCAGCAGGAAAATAAATAAATAAATAAATATATATATATATATATATTATTTTTTTTCCAGAATATTTAAGGTAGGACAAGACACTTCCAAAACTTAATTAATAGGTGACTTGTTCATGTGAGATTTCTGATAGCAAACAGGTGTTTGGCAGAAAAGAAAAAAATAATAATAAAAAAAAGAATAACTAACAATTATCATTAGTCATTAGTCATTAGTCATTCCAAAAACTGAAAAGAAAACCTGAATTTATGTAGCTCTACTACCTACATTAATTTTGATTAAAACAATTATGCAATAAAAAAAGAAAATACCTTTAAGTAACATTATTTAATGCCATGGTTTGTAAATTCTCTTGCAGTTGTTTCTAATACACTCAACATACTTTTTAATATAGATTTTTTAAATTGAAACATGACTTTATTCAATTTATATGGAATTTTAGGTCTTTCATAAATGCATAAAAAAGAGAACTACCCTCCTAAGCTGAATTCACAGTCTGAAAGATCCATTATTTTGGCACTTTTAAATACTGTTGCAACTTCCAAGAAGTTTATTCAGAACAGTCTGAATCAAATAATCTTGCTTTAAAAATGCCACTGATTTAAGAAAGACCATCTGGTCATTCACTTCTTAATTTGTATTTCTCAGTGATATTTTATTTTCTTTAATTTACCTGATATATATATGCAAGGTGATCTTGACTTTTTTTTTCTGTCCCCACAATTTTTATTCTAAAAGATAACCTCTTGTATTGTATAAATAAACAAATCGATTTTAGTCAACTTTAATTGACTTTGTGAGACTTGCTTCCCAATCCTCTAAAATCCTTACTGTAAGCAGCTATTTCTTATTACCAACTAAAAACAATCTCAATCACCCATATACTTTATCTTACATGCATTACTGCATCATTATTCAGTGAACAGTAACCTATAATGACACTGCAAGACTTTTGTACTGTTACTGTAAACTCATGGGAAATTTTGGCCACAAAATAGCAATACATTTTCCTTGCAAAGAGGTCTTTAGTGGGTCAACGAGATAACACCAAGTGCACCAAGATATATTTTAAGAACTAATATTTCTATTTGGCAATATTCTTATCAATGACAACACAAATGCACATTAATCCCTGTTCTGAGTCATTTCTTATAAGGTCAGTACTAGCAGATGTTCACAGGAAAGTCTATACTTCCACATAATATGCATAATTTAAGGCTCTTTGCATTCATGTGAAGTACTCTTGATTTTTTCCATTGCCATTTTGAGGCTGAGGACTGCTGTGTTTAGAAGATAAAATTAACATTGTATCTGTACACTGAGATTCAGAGCTAAGGTAAGGTTTTCAGTATTACAGCAGTATAGATTTACAGAAAACTTATGACAAAAATGATTAACCCTCTGTCCCTCAAAAAGAATCACTTACACTTCCATATGTTCTTAATTCTTACTGAGGATAGGCAAAATATGGTAACATGAAAATTACTACAGCTACTTGATCTGTAAGCAAAATAAGCAATATGAGAAAGCAATAATGCTTTCTGTCCACCTAATGAATTGCACTGAAGTTACACGAAATTCTGTTTAGGAGAACCAATGATGAACTTATTGGCTCTTCCCTATACCTGCTGCTGTAATTTAACATTTATTAACATACACCTAAACTAGAGTGCTATTGAACAAAAGTACAGTCTGTGCAGTTGCAAGCACTTTTCAACTCTCCTATCAAATCGTATTAAAGAACTGCTTGGTTTGAATCTTAATGGGACGATCTTTCCATTACCACAAGGTAATGTAGCTACTGGTTGCCATATTGTGACAGAAGCTAACTTTCCAGAACATATTTGCTCTATTGCTTCTTGTCCTCTGAATTATAATGTGTCCCCACTAAAATTAACTATATACAAAGATACTTTTTGTGTAATGTGGAATAATAGAACAAAAAGAAATCCTACCTTTATACTTAATCCAAATCCTCCTACAGTCTGTCTTCTAATTGTTACTGTTCTTTCCTGGAAAAAAAGAATTAAAAAAAATTAAAAAAAAATAAATAAATTTGATTAGAATTAGAGTGTTGGTTTTTTTTTTGTCTTTTTTTTGTCTTTTTTTTTGTCTTTTTTTTTTTTTCCCCATAACATCCACATTCACACTTCATTAAGTTGTTCTATGCTACCCTCTTACGTTGATTTTTCTTTTTCTAATAAACCTGTGAATTCCTGAATGCAAAAATCCCATGAAACCTATGATGCAGAGGGTAAACGACACAGTCCAGAAGAAAAGCAGATGTTATCTCAGACAACAATGAGTTTGTTCAGTTCATACAATACTGTCTATGTGTGCACTACTGTATGGCAGCCAGTACAGCAGTGCAATAAGAACAGATACGTAGAGTTAAACTGTTAGTGCAGGACACATCATCCAAAACAGATGCATTTCAGAGATCTTACTTAACTGGCAGTAAATTGGCCCCACAGGCAGACTGGACACTAAATGCTTAAGTATATAAACTGCATTTCTGGAATGCAATTTCCAATTTTCCAATTTAGTTTCATCCAAAAGAAATACAGTTTGCATACTCCAACACCAGTCCATGACGTGAGAAAAGCAAGATTAGTGCAGATGATCCAGAAACTCATTTCAAGACACATTCCTGATTGAAATTAAGAGACTAATGTAAACGTGGTCACTGTTGACCTCACAGATATGATTTAAAAATCACAACCAAGTCATAAAGGCTATTACTATGGGCAGAGTTATTTAAAACAGATTTTTTTTTCTTTTATTGCTTATTCTTAAAATTTTTGTGTAAAAAACAGGCTAGTGTCTATCTTAGATATGAACATAAAAAAAAAGACCTTTTTTTCCTAGTCCGTCATGTTCGTCTTGTTGACTTTATTCCCAAGAATCATTTAGTAATCATTTAGTAGTAGTGAGTTTGGATAGCAGTAAAAAAAAAAAAAGTAGAAAGTAGTAGTAGGTATGCACATATACCATATGTCCAGGCACAAATCTGTGGAATAGAAAGATTTTATTTTATTTATTTATTTATTTATTTTGTTCTGGATATGTGGCCTGGATTTTATACAATTTTCAATATGGAGAATTGCATAGCATAAGTCTAAATATGTATTTTATACAATATATGTCCATACATTTCAGCCCAATCAGCATAGATTGCCAGCGCCCTTCAGATTCGCATAAACACAGAAATATACTGTCAGTGTTATTTACTACATTAAGGCTTGGATCATAGTTCATTCCATATGGCTTTTGAGGAATGTAAGAAGCATAAGGATGCATAAGGTATTCTTCTGGTTCATATGAGAAACCTGTCAGCAAGAAGCCTGAAAGCTTTACAGACCTATTTTTCCTTCATATGCAAAAAGGAAAAGAAAAGAGGCAGGGGCACCAACTAAGATTTTTGGAAAATGGAATTGTTACCTTTGAGGAAAAATGCAGTTTCTTCTTTCTTTTTCACATTTGTTACAAATATAAATTGAGTAGCTGCAGAAAGAGCAAGTATAAACTTGTGCAGTGTTTTGGGTTGCAACACGAAACCAGCTGCCTAAAATAAGACTTTATGTTTAATTATTTATGTTAATATTTGTAAATGTTTATTTTTTCTATTTTTTTTGCTTCTAATAGCCAAATTTTTCAAATTTTTAATGTATTGAAATGCATGAACAAATTATACTCTTGCATTGCCAGCAGATATATAGGGACAAGAGAAGTGGTTATTTTAGGAACATGGTTTAGTGGGCGACATTGGTAATTGGGTGATGGTTGGATCAGATGATCTTGGAGGTCTTTTCCAACCCTAATGATTCTGTAATTCTGTGATTTGTAACCTGAACAACTGAATGCACAGCATGGCAATAGAGGAATATATGGCTTATTGTTCCATAAATGTGCATCTACACTGTGCAGAGGATCCAGAAGAGCCTTCCCAGCTCTCCACTCACACAGTCTAGGAACTTTTATGATGGCATTCCCAGAAACTGAGTTCAGTCTACGAAGCTACTTGAGTTCAGGGCATTAATTGCACTCAGAAAACCTTTTGTCTGCCAGGAGGTTTCACCCACAGCTAATACTGCAGACAATATATTATGGATAAACTCATAGGCCACAGCTTAATTTTTGGTCTAAACTGAGCTTACACATAAGATCTTGAATCAATCAGCTGTGGCTCTGTTGATGGCAGTATTTTTTCTGTTAGCTTCCCCTCATTTCCACTTCTATCTTTTGTTGGATATGCAGTTAAGAACAAAAGCTTGCGTAGTATATTCTAATCAATGCGTGCTATCTTTTTTTTAATATATGTTCAAATCAAACAAAATGCTCGTGTTACTTAATAAGACACTGAAAAATAACAACCTGTTTAGGTTAAACTGGCATAATAGCTAGCATTAAGGTAAGCTGGCATAGTACTATTATATTACCTATGCATGGAACAAAGCATATCACACTCCACAAATTACGAATTAAGCACTATGCTCACTGAAGAACATGAATCGTCATAAAAATTTGTAGCTCATTATCTCTGTTAAGTGTAAATAGTGGCACCTGAATATATTCTAAGCTATAGCTATGCCTTCTAAAAAGCCTAAGAGAAAGCTGCCTGCAAATTATTATTATTATTTTTTTTGTTCTCTTGCTTAGCACAACACACACAAAGGTACCCATATAAAAGAGTCAATAAAATATTCTTTCTGGTTTTCACTCAAGCTAAGGCAGATCAAAGCAAACCATGGAAACACTTGAATTTTTTATTTATTTATTTATTTATGTATTTTATTACTGAGAGAGAAAAAAGAGTTTGCCAGGCCAGCTGACAGAAAACTAGAAATATTTTGCACTGGAGCCTAGCATTACGTTTTAAGAGGAAGAAATAGGTATTTCAAAAATGCTTTACCAATACAGAAGATTACTAACTAGACAAAGCCGTGTAAGAGTAAGCAAATGGAACAGACTGAAAAAAAATTACGCAACTGTAACTTTATAGCACAATGCAGTTTTTCAGTGGATTTCACATGGTATTTTTTCTAGGTTCTTTTCTAGCTCCACAGAGAGTGAATATTAAATATTTCAGGTTTGGACTGTTACTGAACTGAATTGAACATACTGCAAATTAAATCCACTCTAGTTATGTGTTACATGTAAGGCTTTGTATTATATTTGTATTGTATGTATCCTAGGTTAATTCAACACACTTCCCAGACCTACAACAAAGAAGTATATTACTTTGGTTTATTTTACATGTAAGGACTTCCGCACTCTACATAACACAATAGCTAACAAATACAAACAATTAACAACCTCCAAAATCAGAATTACATACAAATTATGTATTTCATTACTAAATCATCAGTAATCTGCAACTACAAACCTCACATAAATAATATAGTGAAACAGCTTTTCCAGAATTGTCAGAAGTATCAACACATTTCATACACCCAAAATCTTGGCATTGGATCAGACCCTGACTCTGATCAGCTTCTCTTCTTCTTTTAACCAAAATATTGTAAGAAAAATAATAGGACTCATCTAATCAAAGTTAAGTCATATAAAACTCAGGCAGAGGTCAAAGCTAGTTTTCTCCTGTAATCAATACAGAAAAATCACACACACAGAATCACAGATATATTCAACCTAGATGAGTCTAAGCAAGTGCCCAAGTTAGAGAGTAATCCTCTTCATCATCTATGTCCTCCATTGAGTATAGAGCCAGGATGTCAATTTTGACTTTGGAAAGATCACCCTCCAATTTACAGTTGGCAAAGTAACTTGAGTAAGTATTTTGATAGCAGATAACAATTTTGAAAGGTTTTGTCAGAAAACTCTTTTATCTGAATAAGGTTTTATTTTGCAGTACGTTACTTGTGATAAATCTAAACCAAGCTTCATTTTTCAGTGCCATCCTTAGCCAAGGTGAACTGAAAAAAAAAAAATCTCATCTACAACACACCATCTTTTTATGTGAAATATGATGATTAATATAACAAAGAATTCTGACCAGTAAACTGAAACAATAATAATAAAAGAATGTTCTGATGCCTTTAATTAGAATTTAAAATGAACAATAAGAATAGTAAATTTCTTTTCACTAGTCTAACAGGTTTCTAAGTTCTTACATGCCTTACAGTTATTAATTAATAAAATATAATGACAAGTCTAGAAGGCAACACATTTTTTTTTTAATAGTAAAGAAGCACTCTACATATCTCAATACACCACTTATGTTGTTCTAGCTTAAAGACGGTCCTGCTCCATTGATTCCAATTATGTGCTTAAAACAAAATCCAACTGAAAGTCTACGTCAGATGTAGACTTGTCTATTAATATTTTACTTAATTTAGCCTTCCCTTCTTTATTTACAAGGGTAACATTCTACAATTGAGTTTGCATTGGTTTTCCAGCTTCCCAAAACAATGCCATCTCCAAGTTTTCACAAATAGAACTTGATTCTGATGAAAATCTACTTAGTTTGATATCAAGATTAAATAACATCCTGTTAGCTTGTAATTTCATTATCACATTTGTTAGCTACGTTATACTAAATAGAGTCAGAGATCCTAGGATCTTTAAAAACAGGATTCAGAGGAGTGTTTTAGAAACTGCTTCCTGGAACAGAACAAAAGTAGTTATCATTTTACTGAAAAACTCAAAACTGCTGCCAAGCTGTCAGCACTTTCCATGCTCTAACTCAGAAAATTCCTCATCCACATGTGTTTTCACTGACTAGAAAAGAGAGCTAAGAGTTTTGCCAAAAATCTTTTTCCTATGAGATCTGTGCAGTGGAACAGAAAAGCAGTATTTTTTAGGCTTCCATTAAGGATATATAAACATTTCTCATTAAACAGCAGTATGATATTCTTGAGATCACCAACATCATCTTAAATGAGATTAGAAGTGAAGAATGACCTCGTGAGCATGTACCAACAGTAAATAAACAGGAAAGGAGGTACAGAATCCTATGTAATCATTAGTTATATACAGACAGGAAACAAGAACTCTGCTTTTACAGTGGATGAACAGACACCAAGGTACTGTATATATACATGGAAAAACATGGAAAAAAAGCTGAACCAAGGCAGGGGAGAAAAACAGGAATAGACCTGAAGAGAAATCTACAATAGCACAGTGAAATGCAAAACTGTAGAGGGAAAAAAAAAAAAAAAAAAAAAAAAAAAAAAAAAAGAAAGAGAGAGAGAGAGAAATGTTAAGATAAAATTCTAAAAATGCAACAATGTAATATAAAAATATGAACAATACATTGATAACAACTTTATAGGCCAATCTGTAAACATTTAAAGCCATAATGCCATAATATCCTCAAGGCTATACTCCTACTTTAGCAGCCATTAGTAATAACATCACACATTGACATAAGAAAGCGTCATAAGAAATTTTTTTATGCATTGAATATTTTCTTACATTTTCAAGCAGAAAGATTTCATACTCTCTTTTTGTTACTTAATCCAAATCCAAATAATTAGCTTTGCTCTTTTGTTGTTGGTATTTATTTGGATTAATTGACATGAGCAATCAGACTTTACACTCATTCTAAAAACATGCAGGTCACTTACATCTCCAGTCTGAACTAGCAGCTTTCTCAGCTGCTAGTAACTCATATTACATGACATTCAAAACTTGTCACCTTATTTCAGTTCCTCATGTAACTGGAGAGGGGTGGCAGTATGGGAGGGCAGCAGAATGCCTGGTTAGTCAGAAATCCCAGTTCCTCTGCAGCTGGGCTAGAGACTGAGGATTGAAATATAACATTTCTCAATATAGAATTGAGAAATAAAGCATTTCTCAATATATCAATAAATGAATGAATATAATGATAATTTAAAAATCAAAAACCAAAAACCCAAGGTCAGTACAGATTTTAATTCCAACAAGTCTTGGCAAAGAACACATTCTGTGGTTTCATGATAGCTGCAGTTCCCGGTTGCAACCTTCAGGCAGTGCTTTGGGTTTTCCAAGTCTTTTCCGGTTTTCAGTATTTGCCTTTGTGGGAAAAAAAAAAATAAAACCAAAGAGAAGACTTTATTCTGGTCTTTCAAATTTGGCCATTCATGTGGCAGTCCTCAATAAATTTTGTTTTTAACCCCAATAGATTAAATGCATTTTATTTTTAAGATGCAGAAAAATAAACTGACTTGCTTTGTCCTTAAATAATTGTGTTTACATTTGTCAGGTCTAGTTTATCACTTATAAAGAGTCCAGATTTGCAAGAAAATATTTGAGGACCTCTGTGAATAAATGAATGAATGAATGAATGAATGAATGAATGAATGAATAATGATTCACTCCATTGAATATTTGAATGCCTCCATGGGGTCAGGTTCAGGGACATTGCCAGAAAGCTTCCCAATCTGGTTCGCCCCTCTGACTATTATCCTCTTTTAATAGTCCAGGCTGGCAGTGATGATATTGAAGAGAAAAGCCTAAAGACCATCGAACGGGACTTTAGGGGACTGGGACAGTTAGTGGATGGAGCAGGAGTACAGGTGGTATTTTCGTCCATTCCTACGGTGGCAGGGAGGGGTACAGAGAGGACATGGAAAGCCCACCTGATAAACATGTGGCTCAGAGGTTGGTGCCAACACAGAAATTTTGTGTTTTTTGACCATGGGGCGCTTTACTCGGCACCCGGCCTGATGGCCACATATGGGTCCCTATCTCTAAGAGGAAAACAGATCCTAGCCCAGGAGCTGGTGGGGCTCATTGAGAGGGCTTTAAACTAGGTAAGAAGGGGGACGGGGCTGAAACAAGGCTTGTTGGAGCTGTGCCAGGGGGAACAATGGCAAGGCTGGGAGAGAAGGCAATGGCCCAACTGAAGTGCATCTAAACTACTGCACACAGCATGGGTAACAAACAGGAGGAACTGGAAGCCATCGTGCAGCAGGCAGGCTACGACACGGTTGCCATCACAGAAATGTGGTGGGACCACTCTCACGACTGGAGTGCTGCAATGTCTGGCTATAGGCTCTTCAGAAAGGACAGCCAGCACAGAAAGGGTGGTGGTGTGGCTCTCCATATTAGAGAGAGTTTTGATGTTGTGGAACTTGATGCTGGGAATGATAAGGTTGAGCCCCTATGGGTTAGGATCGGCGGGAAGGCCAACAAGGCAAGCATCCTGGTCGGGGTCTGTTATAGACCGCTGAACCAGGATGAGGAGACTGATGAGGACTTCTACAGGCAGCTGACAAAAGTTGTGAAATCGTCAGTGCTTGTTCTTGTGAGGGACTTCAACTTCCCAGGTATATCCTGGAAGCACAACACAGCCCAGAAAAAGCAGTCTAGGAGGTTTCTGGAGAGTGTGGAAGATAGCTTCCTGATGCAGCTGGTTAGTGAGCCTACCAGGGGAAGTGCCCCACTAGACCTTCTCTTCACAAACAGAGAAGGACTGGTGGGAGATGTGGTGTTTGGCAACTGTCTTGGGCAGAGTGACCATGAAATGGTAGAGTCCTCCATTCTTGGAGAAGCCAGGAAGGGGACCAGTAAAACCTCTGTATTGGACTTTCAGAGGGCTCACTTTGAACTGTTCAGGACACGGGTTGGTAGAGTCCCTTGGGAGGCGGTTATGAAGGGCAGAGGAGTCCAGGAAGGCTGGGTGCTCTTCAAGAAAGAAATCCTAATGGCGCAGGAGTGGTTTGTCCCCACGTGCCCAAAGATGAGCCAGCAGGGAAGAAGACCGGCCTGGTTCAACAGAGAACTGTGGCTTGAGCTTAGGAGAAAAAAGAGGGTTTACAATCTTTGGAAAAGAGGGCGAGTCACTTGGGAGGACGATAAGGATGTTGTTAGGCAGTGCAGGGACAATATTAGAAAGGCCAAAGCTCATCTGGAGCTCAATCTGGCTACTGTCGTCAAAGACAACAAAAAATGTTTTTACAAATGCATCAACACAAAATGGAGGACTAAGAAGAATCTCCAGCCTTTACTGGACTCAGGGGGAAACTTAGTTATGAAAGATGAGGAAAAGGTGGAGGTGCTTAATGCCTTCTTTGCCTCAGTATTTAGCAGAAAAACCAGTTGCTGTCTGGATACCCAGTACCCTGAAATGGTGGAAGGGGATGGGGAGCAAAATGTGGCCCTCACTATCCATGAAGAAATGGTTGGTGACCTGCTACAGCACTTGGATGTACACAAGTCGATGGGGCCAGATGGGATCCACCCAAGGATACTGAGAGAACTGGCGGAGGAGCTGGCCAAGCCGCTTACCATCACTTATCAACAGTCCTGGCTATCAGGGGAGGTCCCAGTCGAATGGCAGCTAGCAAACGTGACACCCATCTACAAGAAGGGCCGGAGGGTAGACCCAGGGAACTATAGGCCTGTCAGTTTGACCTCAGTGCCAGGGAAACTCATGGAGCAGATTATCTTGTGTGTCACCACGTGGCACTTACAGGGCAACCAGGTGATCAGGCCCAGTCTGCATGGGTTTATGAAAGGCAGGTCCTGCTTGACAAACCTGATCTCCTCCTATGACAAAGTGACATGCTTGGTGGATGAGGGAAAGGCTGTGGATGTGGTCTACCTTGACTTCAGCAAGGCTTTTGACACTGTTTCCCACAACATTCTCCTCAAGAATCTGTCTGCTCGTGGCTTGGACTGGCGTGCGCTTTGTTGGGTTAAAAACTGGCTAGATAGCTGTGCCCAAAGAGTCATGGTGAATGGAGTCAAATCCAGTTGGAGGCCGGTCACTAGTGGCGCTCCCCAGGGCTCGGTACTGGGGCCAGTCCTCTTTAATATCTTTATGGATGATCTAGATGAGGGGATCGGGTACACCCTCAGTAAGTTCACAGATGACACCAAGTTAGGTGCATGTGTCGATCTGCTTGAGGGTAGGAAGGCTCTGCAGGAGGATCTGGATAGACTGGACCGATGGGATGAGGTCAGCTGTATGAAGTTCAACAAGGCCAAGTGCCGGGTCCTGCACCTGGGGTGCAATAACCCCAAGCAGAGCTACAAGCTGGGAGAGGAGTGGTTGGAAAGCTGCCGGGTGGAGGACCTGGGAGTATTGGTGGATAGTCGGCTAAATATGAGCCAGCAGTGTGCTCAGGTGGCCAAGAAGGCCAACAGCATCCTGGCTTGTATAAGAAGCAGTGTGGCCAGCAGGTCTAGGGAAGTGACCTGTACTCGGCTCTAGTGAGGCCGCACCTCGAGTACTGTGTTCAGCTTTGGGCCCCTTGCTACAAGAAGGACATCGAGGTGCTCAAAAGAGTCCAGAGAAGGGTGACGAAGCTGGTGAGGGGTTTGGAGAACAAGTCTTACGAGTTGCAGCTGAGGGAGCTGGGCTTGTTCAGCTTGGAGAAGAGGAGGCTCTGGGGCGACCTTATCACTTTGTATAGGTACCTTAAAGCAGGCTGTAGCAAGGTGGGGGTTGGTCTATTCTCCCATGTGCCTGGTGACAGGACAAGGGGAATGGGCTAAAGTTGCACCACGGGTGTTTTAGGTTGGATATAAGGAAGAACTTCTTTACCGAAAGGGTTGTGAGGCATTGGAATGGGCTGCCCAGGGAAGTGGTGGAGTCACCATCCCTGGAGGTCTGTAAAAGATATTTAGATGTTGAACTTAGCGATATGGTTTAGTGGAGGACTTGTTAGTGTTAGGTCAGAGGTTAGACTCGATGATCTTGAGGTCTCTTCCAACGTAGACAATTCTGTGATTCTGTGATTCTGTGAATAGCTGACAGATACCAACATGATAAAAAAAAAAAAAAAAAGTAGAATAAAAAAAAATATATCACATTATAACTGGTAGCTTTGCGAAGGTAACACATAGAAAATGTTTGAAAGGTTTCCATTCACATATTTTCAGTTCTCTGCTGGACAGGGAGTTTCACTTTGGTACTGTTCATACTGCTCAGTCTCACAGCAGAATCAAACAGTAAATAAATACAGAAATAAATAGAAAGCAGAAAATAGAAAATCAAACCCTTATGTTTACTATTTTAAACTTTTCACTTTTCTTTCTTCACTCATTTTTATACTCCTTAGTATTGCTAATGTTAATTGAACTTGTTTTATCTACACCAAAATATATGAAAAAAAAAATATCAAACTCTCAAAACACAATGATTCAAGGTAACAGATTTAAAATACACTTTCAGTAAGTCTCCAAAATTCTAAAATGTGTAGCAACAAGCACAGAAAATAATATATGAAAATGATATATTCGTCTGACTGCTTATGCAAGTCAGGGTTAAGTGACATGTTCTGAATTTATGCTTGTACTTAAGAATGAACAATAGCTTTATAATTTAAGAAAAAAATCAAGAAAAACATTTTATTGTGCAAATCTTGTAAGATGAAAAACTCTACTTAATGCAACACATTTTTAGTAAATATGGACATTGTATAGAGTTGTAAACCTTTCAATGTAGGTGATTTCACAGTAGCAAAAGGACAAGGTTAAAGGTAATAGGTTCTTATCTGTACAAGAAAAAGAAGAATGGCTGTGTGATTAGTAATGCCAGGAATCAGATTTGGCTTCAGTTCAATAGTTTAACTCAGTCTTACTTTCTGACCTTGAAAAAGGTGTTTATAGATGAAAGCCTCTTACCTATCCAAAAAATATTTACAGGTTAACTTCCAATATAATGTATCAAACTCAGTTAATTTCTTAGAGAAATGCTATACCACTTGGAGAGCTCTACAAATTCACATTCATTTTTCTATTAGTATAGAAAGTACAAATGATCTTTGCATCAATCTCCAGAAAACATCCTTAATGTAAAAATGCTAGAATAAATTATTAGACATTTAACTAAATAATGCATGACTATATAGCAGCATAAAATTATATTACACAAAATGAACGAGAATCATCTCTATCTTTTCGTCAGTGAGTTAAATGTATTTCAGAAAACCTATGACTCTTCAACAGAACCTATAAGAAAATTATTTTAAAACAAACTGTCCTGGTAACAAAAGCTAGCATTTTGCCAGCTCCTCACAGTTTATTTTCTTTTAGAAAAACAGCAGGTGATTCAAACCATTTATCTTGTCAGATGGTACATTGTCATCATTGGTTTACGGATCTTACATGCAGGTACACTATAGTAGAAAAAAAACTCTTGCCTGAGTACAATTAGCAAACAAATAGAATCTGCCAAAAACAAAAAACAAACAATAAACAAAAACAGACCAACAAACAAATAAAATAATAATAAGAAGAAGAAAATGGCTCCTAGACAGGTAAACTACATTTCTTGATAAAAACATAGTAATATAGTAAAACATAGTAAACTTGAATTTCAAAAGGTGATAGAAACTGTAAGGATTAACTGCAAAACAAACAAACAAAAAAACATGATTCTGGAACAGTAAAGATTAAAACATTTCCTAGGAATTAGCCTACTGAAGATTTGTGTTTCAAACCAGACACTCTATATCTTAGGGGATCCCCCCTCCTGTCCTAATTTTCAGCAAGGACAGTATCAGGCAATCCTGGTCTATCTACACATACACCTAAAAAGGCTGTGTTTCGCCTTATCACGCATTGTCCTCTTGAATATCACATAGTAAAATTTTGTGAGTAAAATTTCATGCAATTCAAGGAATACATTTAAAATGAAATAAAAAAATAAAAATTATTCTGCTACCAATAACAATGAAGTTCACATGTGGTATATGTGGTTCAGCTGTTTTCAGGGGATTTCTTTTTTAAGTGAAATGAATAAAAATCCTGACTGTACTGTACTACAAGTGACGTCTATAGAAATTTCTGATGATTATAAGAAAGCTATGTGTTGGCAGCACCACAATTATGAACAGATGTTGTGTGAGTCTACTTTAGGAGAAAGAAAAATTTACCTGACCTAACAGTCACTGGGCTCATCTTCCGATTTTCTCACATGGAGTATCTTCAGCAAATACACTAGTCAAAAGCCAGATATTCACTTCCCATAATATCAAAACCCTCCACAGGCAAGGATTTAATTTGCATTTATAAAGACACTGCCTTCTAGACTTTTGAGTTTCACAAAATATTCTCATCTCACTTGTTTATTTGCACTGGAGTTCAAATCAGATACCCACTAGTAGCATAATAGTGAATCCACAATGTTTCTATTTCTTGGAAAGCATGTCTTTCATCTTGTATACATAAAGAAATGTCTGTAATACTTGGTGCAACTGATACGGAAATTTAGATCTAATCTGTGGTTGTTTGAAGTATCTTTCTATGATGTTTCATGGAATTGCTTCAGGCATGATTGGTATAGGATCCTCATGAACATTATTCTGTTCAACCTACTAAAGAAACAGATGCTTTCTTTTTTAGTTTAACGCTGTTTTAATGCAATGCTGCTTATAATCTTTCACATATTTTATTTTCTTACTCCAAACTGCATGCAGTGATAGGAGAGACAAGGTTCCTTTGCCCCTCTTTAGTTTGGGGAAATTAGAATTGTTTTCCACTAAAAAGAAAGTGTACTTTCTTTTTATTATTTATTATTTTCTTTTTATTATTAGCAACTAGCTCCTTATTCCATGTACTCAAATTAAGTAGCACCTCACTCCTAAGGGTTCATTGCTTCACTTAAATTATTCTGCAGGATACAAATCAGGATACCGCGGGAAAGTTAAGTGGCTGTTTAAAGTCTTTCCTGCACAGAGGAGCATGCAAATTGATTCAGACTCAACACACAGAAGAGCCACTGTTCCAAACTAGAAATATAGTAACAGTCTTTTGTTCCTAAACAGTGAAGTAAAACCCTGTAATCAAATTATTTAAAGATTATTTTTGAAAGATTAAAAAGGTGTTTTACTGTCTGTAAAATTTACCGCTATTGTTCCTCAGCTACAAATTTTATTTTTATTCTTCAGAGTTTATTCAATGAGGCATTCAACGTTATTTTCTAATGAAACCACTCGGTCTGTCTAAAGTATGTTAAAGTAAAATAGATGTGGTCCATCATCTAGAATGACACCAAAAACAAAGAAAAATCACCAAGCAAAGTAAAAGAAAAACAAGCAAGCAAACAATAAACAAACAAAAAGCAACAAACAAAAAGAAGCTTAATAATTATTAAGAAGCTTAATTATTCTGTATGTTGCAAGAATAAAAATGAAGAAAAAAAATGTAAAAAAGTAAGACTGTGGGACTTGTCTGATCATGCTATACATGATTAGACAAATAATCACAACAAATAATTCCAGAGGATTTAAATGGTCTGTGACAAAAGGACAGTTAACTATCTATGAAATGCCAATCATCCTTAGCTACAATGAACCTACTGATTCAAGGCCTAGTCTTAATCCCAGAGGAAATCAGGGTAAAGGCCTCCAGAGTTACTGGCCTAACAATGAATACTGACAATAGAAAAGAAACTCCTCATCACCATATTAATATCAATCAGTTAATGAGTTATGCATCCAATATGCAAATACAATAGAGGGTGTGTAATCAGTAAAGCACAGTTCTGTTGCAAAACTAAAGAGGAAAAAAACTGTAAGAGTGAAATGGGAAAAAAATAAATATGCATTTCATGAAGACATTTAAATGCAAAATTCAGCAGAAGTAATAGATATTACAGCACAATAATGAAAGACATATTTTTGAGTGATACAATCTTTTAATAAAATCAGAATGGTGTTGTTGGAGTAAAAGTGCTGTAGCGTGTGATGCTAATTGACCAGCTATAGCTATAGCCAATGCTTGAACTCGTAACTTCTTTCTGCCTGGGTTTCTAGACATCCTGTATGTCAAGGAACAGTCTGATTAGTAAAAGGACCATCTTTATTCCATATACAACTCACAGACTTGTATTAATAAATTGTACTTGTACAGCATGAAATGGTCAAAAGACAGATTTGTCATGCAAATAAACCCAATATGTATGGAGACACCATAAAGAGTATGTTGCTCTTGTTTCAGAGAAATGATCAGAAACATTCACTTTGAGATGGATTCCTCTCCAATTTTTCCATTAATTTTCCATACTGTCAGCACCACTAACATTCTACCAATTAATTGCTATATTTTGATTTTCATCTTTTTATTATACTTGTATTTAGAGACATAGTGATGTGGAAACAGCTGTTATTAAATAATAACATAGACAGACATAATATTAGTCAGAGTATGTCTGCATTAACAGGTATTATAGCACTATGCCTCAGAAGATTTAACATGAAATCCTACAATAATTTTATTAAGCTGAAAGGGAGAACAAAATGTTCATAAAAGTTTCAAAAAAAATAACCACTCTAAAAAATATAATTACAGCATGTGTTTATAAATGAATAGAAAATGTTTTTTTTTGTTTGTTTTTTATTTTGCTATCTTCTACATAAAAGCTTATTACACTAATTCAAAAAACTACAATATTATTCTACATTACATTTCACAGATCATCCAAATACTTGTCTACAGACCTAGTTGCTTATCCACAAAATTCTATACAATGCAAAATAAGAGATCTGACACATCATGTAAAGCAGTAATGTATAAATCACACTACTGCACTGTTCCAGCTGAAGTCCATCTGTATTAAAGCAACTTGCCAGTTCAACTGGTGACCCTCACATCATTGGCTGACAATATCTACGAAGTGTTACACTACAATATGAAGCAAACAAATGATAACATAACATTGGTGTACCTTGATCCAGTAAAGCCCTACCATAACAGTGAACCATCAGCTGTCTTACCAACTCCACAGACAATACTCAGATATCTGAGTACATCTGTTTTGTTGTTGTTGTTTTGTTTTGTTTTTGTAAAAGTCACTGCCTAACTGTATTAAGTGGCACCAGGATTCAAGGGTCAGTGCACAGAAACAATAGTGTAGTTGTGCATTTAACTTATTTGTTGTTATTGCTGCTTCCTAGAGGGGCATTGCCAGGATTTACTCTCAGTAGATGTTATACTAAAATATACTCGGTGTTAAAAATGTAAAATTAAATATTAACCTGAGATTAAATGCATACATACGTACGCACACACACATGCCCATGTACACACACACAGTATTTTTACTCTTCATAAAGTACATCTTAAAAGAATAAATAAAAACTACTTACACCAGAATAGAAAGGCTCACCAGACACACAGATCACATCCTGCTCCTGGATCATCAGAATATCTTTGGCTAAGTGCAGTCGCACTTTGAAAGGCTCCTGGTTACCATCCTGCAGCAAACAAATCCCTGTCTTTGTCTTCAAAGAAAGGAATAAAGAAAAAAAGTTTTCTTGGTTAGCATGCTGTATTACCAGACTCCATCCACAAATACATCAACAGGTATCCAAAACTATTACCAGGTGCTTAGAATACAAGAGAAAAAATGGCTGTGGTAGCACTGAGTGAAGGCAGATTTTTAAAATTTAAAATCAAAATATTTTCTATTCTGCCCAATGATTTTACAACACTCATTTTTTTTATCTTCAGGGCAGTGTATTGGGAGTGCAGACTTAACAAAAGGGGGGAAAAAAATGCTGGACAACAGCAGCTGGGAGAGCAAGGAATGAGAACCAGCCCTGCAGACCCCAAGGGCAGTGCAGAAGGAGGGCAAGAGGTGCTCCAGGCATGCAGCAGAAGTTCCCCTAGGGCCTGTGGAGAGGCCCTGGGTGGAGCAGGCTGCCCCCTGCAGCACATGGCGCAGATCTCCAAGCTGCAGAGCGTGGAGGAGCAGGTGGATGTGGCTTGGAGGAGGCTGCAGCCCATGGAGAGCCCCTGCAGGAGCAGGGGGTTTGGGGGAAGCTGACACCCGTAGGGGACCCGTGCCAGAACAGTTTGCTCTTGAAATAAGGACCCCCTGGTATGGAGCCATGTGAGAGCAGTTCTTGAAGAGCTGCTGTGGGCAGCCCCCATAGGATCAGTTCAGGAAGGATGCCATCGCGTGGGAGGGACTCCAGGTGAAGCGGGGGCAGAGAGTGACCATGAAGGAGTGGCAGAGACAAAGCGTTAGGGACTGACCTCAGCTCCCATTCGCTGTTCCCCTGTGCCACTCTGGGGGAAGATGAAGAAGAGAGTGGATAGGGGGAATGGTGATTTTAGTTTGCCCGTAGATTTTGAATCTTGTCTGGTAGTGATAGGTAATAAATTATATTAATCTCCCTATGTTGATTTTTTTTTTTTTTTTTTTTTTTTTTTTTTTTGCCTGTGATGTGGTGGGTGATCTCCTTGTCTTTATCTCAACCCTTGAGCCTTTGTCATCGCATTTTCTCGCCCTTTCCTTTTGAGGAGAGGGAGTGAGAGAGTGGCTGTGGTGGAGCTCAGCTGCCCAGCTGAGTAAAACCACCACAGGCAGCTACACTCAGTCTCCGTTTTTGGATTAAATGATGACACCTCACTTATATAAGCTGATATTCCTGCATACTGCACCAATTTTGACACAGAAGGACATATAATTGCTTAATACCTCCAAACTAATGAGTTCTAAGCAGTAACAGCCTACATGTGAAACTGTTGTGAGCTTTTCCTAACTGTGAGCACAATGCTGACTTATGCTTTTATAGTACTTGTCAAATGAGAATGCTGAAGTTAAGAATGAGAGAAAAGAGATCAAAGAATGCAACTCCTTCCAGTAACTTAATTCATGCTTCACTTCTGTATTTTACATTTATGGCTAGAGGTCAGAAATTTTGTAGGATTCTTCAGTATACAGTAAGTGGTTTTCAAACAATTTAACAGAATCTTTGTTTGCAGTACTTATATGTTCTACTTTTGGGGCACCATCAATAAGAGGTCTGAGCAGTGAAAAAATCTGAATGTGTAAGCACCCACAGCATGTAATAATCTTTCCCTGAAGGCTGTGTTGAAGATAGCACTCTGTATAATGATTCATAAGTGGAAGTTATGTTGGTAGGGCATTTGGGGTATTAGGAATTTGCCTACAAATAATGAAAGAATTCAGCATTATAACATGGAATTTACTAGTATTGGATAACTATACCTATATGCATAGATACAAATATATATGTAATTGTGTCGTATCTCAGAAAACCATTCTTCATTAAAAATGGTTTAAAAGTTTGGACTCATCAATGTCAATAATAGAACTTCAATTGTCTTCATTCAGGTCAGATTTCAGATTTCAATCCACTATTAAAAAAAAAAAAAAAAAAAGTTGACTTGAGAGGAGATCAAGGAAACAAAATTCAAGCTGTGAACTTTCTCTGCCATGGCTGACCTGGCTGAATCTAAGGGCTCTTTCTCAGACAAGAGGTTAAAAGAGCATTTGGAAGATCTCCCCATAATACACTCAGATAACTTCATCCCTAGCATGAAGAGAACAAACACAAATATGGAACTGACAGTACGCAACTGGAAAAAGAAAAGTTTAAATTGCTATCAAGAGGCATTAAAAGAGGTCAAGGACAATCTTAAAATAGCTTTGTGTAATATTCTTTACTGATGAACTTTCCTTTTACTTCTGCTCCATGTTCAACACTCAAACTTATGAAAATGTTTTCCCTTGATCAGCAGTAGGAAATATGTATAATTTGAGAGATTTTATTCTCATTTTCAGGAAAAAAAAAAAAAAGAGTTCCTCATGCTGAACTCATACAGATGTCAGGGGGTGCTCTTGTCAGAAGACAGCATACTGCCTTGTTCAGTACTTATGTGTATTTTTTGCAAAGGGATGGGGTAGAAACTGATTGACATGGACAAATAAAATAAATGGATCAGCAAAAGGAGTTAGGAGTTTTCAGTACCACTGGAAAATTCCCTCTCATAGCATACTTAAAATCTTACAAAATTAAAACAAGGAGAATGTAATATAGTTAAATTGCTCTGCTCTTTCTCCTTGTATCTTTTGCTTTACTGACTAAGAAGACTCTTTCTTTCCATGGACCTGTGAAGTAAGCAGTAAGTGATAGAGGAAGTTGAACAGAGTGAGCTGTAAATACATGTAGCTACAGTCAAACAAAAGAGGCTGGCCTACAAACATATACTGCTTATAAAATACCTTTCTCCTGCAGTAAATGTTTGCAGACTTGTCTTCTGTCCTCCCCTGGATAACTGGCAAAGGGATAAATTCTGCCTCTGATGCAATGATTTTAGTAGCTCTGCCTTACTTGACTGCACATTTCTTGTTTGGTCAATTACCCTATAAAGTCTCCAATGAATCTTTGCACAAAGCTGAGGGGCTTCTTTGGGGGAATTAAGAGGCACATAACCATAGCAGACACAATTAGGCATTAGGAAAAAATAAATTAAAATTCAAGTCAGTTTCCAAATGCATGTGGGCTGAGTCTATTCAGTCTTAACAAGAGCCAAGCTTGGGAACAGCAAAATATTTTGGCCCTTGGGAAGATTGATCACACAAATTCAGGGAACTTATTTACATCAGACACTTTAAAATGTAATGAACCACTTTACTGTTGTTGGGCTTTATGAAAGATGGTTTATGACACAGTTCAAAATTAAAGCTTCAATTATGCTACCTCTTTCCCTCTGCTACCTGAGAGCAGTATTAACAGCCATGTAAAGGAGAAGATCCTAAAAGACAATGCTAAAAATGTAGTTCAGTTTCTTTAGATAAGCTCAAGACAAGTCCTTAAAAACAAAGACTTTGTTTCATTATGTTTTATCTCCTGACATTTCTTTTTTATTCTTTTTCCCTTCCTCAAAGCATCCAGGACACTGAATCAAATAAGGACATAAATTCCTGTATCCTGAGCTGGAACTCAGGGAAGATATCCCGCATATATGTTTTCATGTAAAATCACAGTGTACACCAACATTTGGCATCCATGTGACCCCAGTAAAATTACCCTTGCTGAAGGAAGATCAGGCAGGCTGCCTAGTCTTTACACCTCCTCTCCCCCCCCCCCCCCCATCTCTTACATGTGAAAAGCTTAGATGGCATGCCTGTGGATCAGGTGCAGGGGTGCAAGGTTGTGGCTGATGTTAGCTTTTGTTCCCATTACTAATTTTTATGAGATTCCACAAGAGGGTGTACTAAAATTTTCCCTTCAAGCTGTCTGTGTTTCATTGGCAGAGGGCCCTGCCCTGCCCCTGGCCTACAGCAATAAAATAGTATATGTCACATCAGCTGAGCTACTGTAACTGTCAGTGTGAGGTCAGGCAAGGCATCCTCTGGTGCTCAAATGTATGATAAACTGCATCGTCTTGCAACAGACATGGGCATACAAGCATTAGTTCAGCTGCTAGCATTTTGTAAAGCCAATACACCTTGACTACCTGTTACAGCGAGCCCATAATGCCCTGCTTAATACTTCTACCTTCCTACTTTCTTCAGCCTATTTACAGAGTTAGGCACCTGTTGTAAAGAGGGCAAGAAAACTGAATGCTAAAAGTTGCATATGCTAATGAAGTGGTTTAGGTAGGCTAAGGAATGGATAAGGAAGTAAGATACAGTGGTGAAAGAATAGGTTTTTACATGGGAGAGCAGTAAGTGACTTCAAACCAAAGCAGTGATGAAGGAAGGTAGCCATACCTAAGTGACAGATGCAGCGAATTTTTCACCTGTGCAGTACTGCCTCTGCCATCTGATTCTACACCCTTGTAGCTCAGGTACAAAGGAACACTAATTTGGCAAGAGCTGATGTCCTTGGTAGGAGTTTAGAAATTGCTTACTGTTCCTGATCTAATGTAACTATAAGAGGGACTGAAAACTGATCTCTATTTGCTCTGTGTGTTGAACTTTCTTACTTTCTTGTTCAGATTCTTATCAGAGAAAGGTGCAAGTAGGAGAGCCCTCAAGGCAGGCTGCTTCTGCAAAGAATACGGTCACACTCAGATCATTATTAGCAACAAGGCAGTGAAAAAAGGTGTTTTAAAAACCTTGCTCCATTATACTCTGATTCATAAAACATCACCATCTTGGCTGTGTATAAGATCTGTCCCTAACAACTTTCCTTAAAGGAATTTATAAATGTTCATGTACTATTAACAGCTTGGTGCAATATATATGGCCTTCACAAATATTTAGGAATTAATTGCAGAAGAAATACATACAAAAGAGTGCTGGGACTGTACAGCCTGGAGAAGTAAAGGCTCATAGGGATCTCATCAAAGTCTATAAATACCTGAAGGGAGAGAGCAAAGGGGATGGAGCCAAGCTCTTTTCAGTGGTGCCCAGAGCCGGAACAAGAGGCAATGGGCAAAAACTGCAACACAGGAGGCTTCCTCTTAATACCAGGCAGTACTTCTTTATGTGCAGCTGACAGAGCACTGGCACAGATTGCCCGGCATTACTGTGGATCTTCCTCCTTGGACGTGGGCCTGGGCAGCCTGCTCAGGGTGGCCCTGCCTGAGCAAGGAGTTCAACCAGATGACCTCCAGAGGTCCCTTCCAGCCTCGAACTCTCAGTGACTTTGTGATTCTGCTAAAGCTATAGTTTGTACTTTTAAGGTAGTAGCATAGTTCTCTACTAAACATATACCCAAATAAATACTGTATGAGACATGTCTTTAATGTTACCTATTGGTTTCAGAGTCAGTTTTGTGCAGGACATCAAACATCAATATTTTAAAATTTATCTGACCTAAATAAGGTTAGTAGCAGGTTTTCTATTAAAGATTTTTTTTTTTATGTTGATTCCTCCCCTTCCCTCCCCCCCCCACTTTTTTTTTTGTTTTCTTTGTCATTCACATTAAAAAAAAAGAAAAAAAAAGAAAAAAAAAAAAAGAAAAAAAAAAAGTAATCTAAAACTTTTCCAGTGATTTTCCAGTGTTTTGTTCTGGAGGAGACCTAATGAGTATCCCAGGCTATTTTAGTTAATCTCCATTAGTTTTCAATAAATGAATATACCTTTTGGTTAAACTATTTTATGTATTACTTTTGCTCGTTGTTAATAAAACAACGTAGTTATTTTTACTACTTCGAGTTTCAGACCAGTAAAAGGGCCTTGTCACTTCAGTAGGCACCCAAGAATAGTTCAGTTTGTGAACCAGTAGGAGAAAGAAAGGAAAAAAAAAGATCTGTCAACACATTTTCTATGCAAAATGACCCAAACTTTTAGTTTCAGCTTTGGTTGGTGTCTTCAAAAATATATCAAACCTCTGCAGTTTAGCTTAGAGCCCTGAAATTTAGTTTTACCATCAAGAATCTGATACCAATAAGGAGAATGGTTGCAGAGACTGCTTTAAATATGTAGGTAATTCACTTCAGATGCACCTTAGGATGAGTATTTGAACTGAAGCTGACCTCTGGGCATATGGAGATATGCCTGTCACTGTTTTATAATGGCAGGTATAATAATGACAAAGGAAATTGAATCAAAAGGTATAAGACGGTAATGGAAATGAATACAGGAGGTACGAATACATGTCAGAACCACAGAAAGGATGTTTTTAAATGGTCCAGCTACTCCTTCTGTGAGAGTGTTGCTAGTGTGGGTGAAAAGCACTTACACTGTCAAAAATATAGCCCAGATACACAGGGATGTGTTCAGCTTGTCATTCAGAGCCTGTTGTATCAGGTACTAATATTTTCCAACCCAAAGGACAAGAAGTTGTTTCCTGAACATGAATTCTACACTCCAACCTGAAAGAACTAAAGAAAATATCAAATTTGGACTCAATCCTTCCTTCTTTCTTTCTTTCTTTTCTTTCTTTCTTTCTTTCTTTCTTTCTTTCTTTCTTTCTTTCTTTCTTTCTTTCTTTCTTTCTTTCTTTCTTTCTTTCTTTCTTTCTTTCTCTCTTTCTCTCTTTCTCTCTTTCTCTCTTTCTCTCTTTCTCTCTTTCTCTCTTTCTCTCTTTCTCTCTTTCTCTCTTTCTCTCTTTCTTTCTATGATTTCCCAGGTATGAATATTTGGCTATGGCATTCTTCCTAAATTGTTTTCTCAAAAGAATAAAGTCCTACAGTGAATTTTCTATGTTTCGTACAGTCTGATTAATTCAATATGCAAATTGGACATTTGGAAAATGAACACATATTTATCTGCATTTACATAAATATACCTGTATGTATGAGAACATCTTTTTGAATTAAGGTACCTTTTTAGAGCAAAAAAAATATTTTTTTGACACTATAAATAAGCAAGTTTTAATTCCTGAATTGCCAATGAGCTACTGAAACTAGATTACATCATTACAATTGAAGCCAAGAGATAGGCCAATATAAAACTGAAGGCTATTGTGAGCATGTATGTGTTTCTTTGCATATATATTCACATGTATTCTTCAAATTTAATTAGTTTATTAATAAGACATTCTCACAGGCATCATAAATTGTCAGTCTTTTTCTGTGTTGTGGTTTTAGGATTAAATTATGAGTTGAAGCTGGATTTAGAAAAACACAAAAACAAAACCTAAGGTTTTAGAAATCCCAGCATAGCAAATTGAAAGCATTTATAAAGAAAGGAAATCACTAGCTTAAGCTGAAATATGTGGATCATAAACTGGCACAATGGAGACTAGACAGTCTAAAACAGTGTATAACAAGATTTATTAAAGAAAGTAATGAGAAAGACAAAAGATTGCTTAAAAATAAAATGCATTCTGTGACAGGCAAAAAAAAAAACCAACAAGATGGATGTTGAAATAAAACTAGAGCTGTGAACACATCATTATAAAGTTTGTGAAGTCTATAGAAATATTCATAGGATTCAGAAAGCAGGGGACAACGGCTTAAAATATCAAAGCAAATCTTCAAAGAAGCAGTGGACAGTATTGTAATCAGATAAATAGATAACAAATGTTAAAACAAATATACTTACTAATTTCAATGATTTTATAGTGATCTTAGGAAAAAAAAAAAAAAAAAAAAAAGCCAAAAAGAACTACCAAAGCCAAGGTATTAGAAGTAGAGAATGAGATTTCAAAAGCAATGAAGTTAGAAAAGTTAGAAAGCAGCCAATGCTGCTTGCTCACAAAATACAGAGAAAATACCATAAAAAAAAAAAAAAAAAAAAAAAAAAAAAAAAGGAGAGAGAGAGAAAAAAAACACAGCATTCCCTAGGGAAAAGATACTACTGCAGCATAACCATCCTAAGTCTTTGATTTTATCAGAAGGGTATTTTCAATGGAGAGGACAGAATCATGTCAGAGACTGAAGTTACCTTCCAAGCAACAGTTTTCAGAATATAGAATAAGGTCAAGTGAATACAGGCAAGAGTTTAAAGAACCTAGTGACTTTAAATCACTTTAGTGATTTATGCTCTCATGAAGTTCAGAAAGCTCTGGGTAAAGGATAAAAGAGGAGTTGAATAGCCTTTTGGCTTGAAAATTGTTGAATAAGACAATTCAACAGCTGTTGTACAAGAACCAGTACAGTGTACACATTTACTCATCAGTGAAGGAAGGAAAAGAGTAGGGAATCCAGAATAATTCCTTAGAAAGTGTTGTACATTTGTAGATTTTTTTTTTTTAATATTATTTAACACAGAAGGTGTTTTATTGAAGAATAAAACCACTTCAAAATCCCTTGAAAAGCAGCATAGTCTACAGATAAAATTCTTAGGAAGAAAATAATCATCAGAATCATGTTGAAATTGACACCAAACTGTATCTGTCTTCTAAGCTCTCATTATAATCAATGAAGAACTGTTCATTAAAGTCAATAAAGCATAAAGAGCAATTGAGTTGATCATCAAGTTTAGGGACTTGAGGCTATTCACTAGGCTCCACTGCCTGCACTATTCAGATTTGCTGTGAGAACTTAACACAAACTCTATGTGCAGATATCTGTATGTAGGCAAGACCATCATTGTCCAAATCTCAGACCAAATATCACTAGACACCAAAGGTGACATTATAGTGTGTTTCTGTCACAAGTCACCTAAGTAGAACAAGCAGATGAGAACACCAGCCAGCCCTTCTTTATGTGCAGTGATGGGGCAATGGTACAGGTTGTCCAGAGAGGTTGGAGTCTCACTTCTTGGAGATCTTCAAAAGCCACCTGGACATGGGCCTGGACAACCTTCTCTGGGTGGCCCTGCTTGAGCAGGGGGTCAGACAAGTTGACCTCTGTAAGTCCCTTCCAACATTAATCATTCTGTGATAGTTGCCACTAGAAAAAAATAAGGGATTCGTGAAAGCATTGGTACTAGAAAAGGACTACAGTTCCTACAAAGATGCCCCATGCACCGGAGTAGCAGTTATTTAGAATGAACAGATGTACTTGTTTGACGTGGGAGATAGCTAATTTTCTTCACAGTGGCTTGTATGGTGCAATTTCTTTGATTTGAGATGAAAACACTGTTGATAACACTCCAATGTTTTAGCTATTGCTGAACAGTGCTTGCACAGTGCCAAAGGACTTTCCTGTTTTTCACACTGCCCTGCCTGCAAGTACACAGGAAGCTGGGAGGGCAGAGAATATGGCCAGGACATCTGACCCAAATGGACCAAGGTGTTATTATATGATGCCGTGCTCACCAACAAAAACTGGGTGAAGATGAAGGAAAGGGGCACATTAGGAGTTATAGCATTTGTCTTCCCAAGTAACCATTGCATGTGGTGAGCCATCGAATATGTCATGGACATCATGAATAATGTGCTTTGTCCTTTGTGCATCCATGTGGAATATTTTGGTTTTATGCTATTTGAAACTAAATTCAAAACACTTACTGCCATAAGCAAGGATGGGGATGGAAGTACCAGTGAGGAGAGTCTAAGCCCTACTCATCATTTTGGGAGAGCGATCTCAGTTCTTCTGTTGGTGGAGGTTACAGGTCTCTGGAGGATGGGGAAAGATGGGCAATAAGATATTCAGAAGAAAAGAAAGAAAGAAGGGAAGAAGACGAAGGCCTCATAGAAGACTTTATTGCCATTATCAAAAAACTGCCTAGTGATTATACTTCTATAGTATATAGAATAATCAAAGCTTTGATGCGATTGGGGATAGAGGGCAAAGAAGATTTAAACTTATAAATGTACTGACTAGATAACCTATTAAACAAAAATACTCTGGAGTAAAATCTATTTCCTATCAGTAAATAAATATGAAATAAACTGAGAACAAAGCTATTGTGGTTGCACACAAAATACAGCTTGAAGTGACTAAACAATTGCTGAAGATGTGCCAGTGGAATGACACTGTAAATTAACTAAGGAGTCAGTGCCACAGTGGTACTTCTTTTGTCTCTATCATCACTTTTACAAGAAGCTTTAAAGATAATGTCTTGACTTAAAGACATTTTGGAATTGAAATACCTGACAGAATGGATGATTACTTCTCATACTGAACTTAAATGAACAACCTTATTATGGAATTTCTTAAGTCTTGGATAGTGCAATTCAAAGGAAGCTGTTTGCATCGGTGGAGAAAAAAAAAATGCAAACCCTTCCAGTAATCAATTAGATGAAAAACACAAGAATTAGGTTACATGATAAGTCTTGCCTGCACACACACAGACAATTGCAGATGGTGGCAGTCCAAGTAACACCTTGCCAGGCCTGTCACAGAAGCCATCAGCCTATCAAAGGCCCATCTCCACAGGCCCGGAGGGGCACACAGACATAATGTGGGACAGGTGAGAAGCTAAAACAAGGACTTGGAGGGATACCCTGTCTGATCCCCTCCGAAGGTTGTCCTGGGACAGCCTTGGCCCCAGTTTCCAGGTGTAATGAATGTGATGAACCCATTTTGATGCCTTCATCACGATGAGACAATGCCAGACCACTTTTAGGACTAAAGAATGTCTCTGCCTAGGGCTGTGGGACTGTCAGTTCTGGATTGCACAGGATGGGATGTTTAGGGGAGGAACCAAAGGCAGAGCAAAGGAGGTATTTAAGTCTTTTGGGGAGGAACAAACATGGAAAAATAGAAGGACAAGGATACGAAAATGTATTGGCTGCATGTAAGTAGGTTTCTGGTCAGCACACTTGTCCGGCTGTGCTCTGTCTTACTGAATTCCTTTCTAACATTTTTTTCCTGGGATAGGGGCTCTGTCTACATCCATTGTGCTCAGCCAGAAAGGGTAGCAGTATGAGGCTGCTGGGGATGTCTGTGTTTGTGCAAGTGCTCTGTGTGTCTGTCTATATCTAATTAGTGTGGCTGGCCATGTATATACATATACACGTATAGAAGGATATGTGCATATATGTAGTTTATATGCATTCTCTGTTCATACACCTACTGCCACTTCAGCCTCACTACTGGTTGAACCAGGGGGCACACAGCTACAATAGCCTCACTGCTCACGGGATGTCAGATACAGCTTGATGTATTTCCCTCTAACAACCAAAGCAGAGGATACCTTACAATGATAGTGCAGAGGATTTAGTTAAAAATTACACCTGTAAGCATAAGACTATTGATGCTTTACTTAGACATTGGTATTTTGTGAAAGTAGGTTGAAAGTCTGCATTTTATTAACTTTGATTGGCTTAGAAGGAAAGATGTAGATCACAATAGTTTGAAGAATTTCTTAGAAGTAGCACTACTAGTTTTGTGGCATAGGGATCATTTTACATAAACCAAATAAACTGGGTTTGAATCTATTTCATTTTATTTTATTAATCTAAAAGTTAAAGGTGCTTGTTCTCCAGATCATGAACATTTTAGGGTGGGAAGAGTCACTCTGTCCTTCCATTGTCTATCATGGAAAGTCAAGTAAAGTAGGTGATTTTTAAAGACCTATACTTGAAACAAACACTCTGACTAGAAGCCATATAGTGAATGAAATAGATCTGCAAAAAACTTTTGCACTATAATGGCTAGCACAGGACTCGTATTCCAGGTAATCTTTCTGTGGCTGTTGTCATTATTGCTGCTGGGCACAGAGTGAAGTTAATTGCCACTAAATAATATCTACTAGGCTGCAGTTTAAATAACACCATAAAAATCCTAAGAAAATAAGCAGTATCTATCTGTTTTGTTCAATAAATACATGAGAAAAAAAGTGAAACAAAAAATAACCTAGCCAGAAATGCTTTTTTTCCCAGGCAAATAATTTCAGTTATACTGTATTATGGTATTTAGATTGTATATGTACTAAAGTCTGTCACATACCATCCTGGAAAGCAATCATACTACCCATTCCCAAAGACAAGCTTCACTCTAATATTATTTTTTTTATCCCACTGTTAGTTTCAGAAGGCTGTCATGATTTCATGTTCTTCATCCTGCTTATTTTCTCTTTTTCCATCTAATTTACACCCATAGATGCTCAAGCCAAAATTGTTTTTAGCTGAATTTAGTACTTGGTCCTACTGTTCTTCCCATCCTTTTACTTCTTTTTTTTTTTTTTCCATGGAATCATGGTCACCCTTAAAGGTGTGGTCAGTTTTCTTGTTGCCAGTCATAACTTCTTAACCACTGTTTGTTATTCTCTGTATAAAAGCAACTGTATTTTAAAATCTTAATAATGCTGTGTAAATTGGTGTAAATGGTTCTCAGTGGATCTCACTTGCTAACATTGTACAAACATTTTAAAACAATCTGTCCACAGAAAATCATTGAGAGAATATGATGCCCTTTTTATCATATACAAGTGCATCTTATTTACTTTGTGTATGTGTGTGTGTGTGTGTGTGTGTGTGGTTTTTTTCGTCTTTTTTTTTAAGGTAAAATTGGTATGAACACAGAAACAAAAGAACTTCCCCCCATCCTCAGAGTGGGGGAACTAAATCACTATTATCATCATAATATTGATATTATGAAACTATACCTATGTTAAGTGAAAATTACTCTCTTACCTCATCAAATCAAAACAGAATTACTTATCAATGGGTCAACTTTGCAGCTTCCCCTCTCTCCTCACCCTTTTCCCATACTCCTACATTTTCCCTTTGATTTTGCTGAACAGTGACAGACAGATTTCTGTCCCGTTGATGTTTTAATTCATGTACATACTTTCAGATATAAACACGTCACTAAGAGCAAAGCTGACATAAAACATAAATACTTGCACCTATGTTGTGCCTGAAGAAGTAAATTGGAGTGGACAGAGGTGAAGGCTAGCAATGAATATACCTGGGCAAATTTTTCATGTTCTGCTACAATGTCTGCCTGCCACCATGAAGCGATCAACTGCATAACTTACATCTGATTATATAATTCCTCTCGTTTCAGAAAAAGAGGGTAGATAGTGTTTTGCATAATAAAAGGACTAAAAGTGCATTGATTTTGATTCTACTGTTGTTTGAAAGGAAAAATATCTGATCCTACCTCTTCACAGGTGGTCCTGAAATCCATGTGCTATGACACAGCAAGTGATATTTGTCTAAAATAGAGAGAAAGATATCATTAGAATGAAAAGGATATTGCAAAACATAGAAGTTACCTATCTGAGCTGTGCAACTGATCTACCCTTTGTCAGGTCCCGTTATAGTCATTGCGTAAAAAGAGAAATGATCAAAGTTGCAACAGGATTAGGAAGTATAAGATATTAAAATTGTTCCTGCTTCTTATAAAGTACACAACTTGGTTTCACTGAGTATGATCAGAGGAATTCTCATGCTCCCACAATTTTCTTCCACTCATGGGACATAGAAACTTACGTTTCTTATTCCAAGTGTGAGTTTATTTTTCATTTATTTTCAAAAGTAGGGGCGCATTGGAAAGTAACACTTCAGAAGGAGACAATTAAGTGTTGCTCTTCAGAATGCCCTCTCTCTCATGAAAGATTGTTTGTTTTTTTTTTTTTTTCTTTTCTCCCACAATTAAAAACAATCAAGCATCAATACCTTTGTCTCACATTTATAATCTGTCCCAGGGAGCCAGTGTCATTTAACAGTGTGTTAAAAACAGAAATACTTATGAGCTGAAAAAACAAATGTTAAAAAAGTCAGGAATATATGTGAGGACTGGCAAAATGTCATACCAAATCCTGTGATTATTACTTTGCTAGGCCTCTACCTAAAATGTACTCATCCCAATGCACACTTATGCATTCATTTTTTTATGAGATAAAGCTACTGGAACAGGCTTTTTAACAGAGGATAATAACAGTGTCCTACTGTTGGTTCAGCAACAGAAATGCTCATATATCTGCCAATAACATTTCCAGGAAACACTTCCTGGGCAAAGCAGACATTTCATTCAATGACTGGAGATACAAAACCTATAAACCAGTTCTCTATCCTATGACTTGCAGGCTGTCATGGCAAATAAAACTATTGGCCTTCAGCAAGGCAGTCTTCAAACTATAAATACTGCTTCCCACTATCTGTTGATACATGGTGAATCTACGTGCTGATCACCTTGGTGACACTTCATTTTTTCCCTTATATTCTAAATTACACATAGATAAAATAGAAAATACAACAAATACTCTCCTAACATGTATTTCCCCAGTAAAATAATATCTTTGGTTTCCAAAGAAATGTTACTCATAGAGTTTTATTGAATCGTAAAATGGTTTGGGGTGGAAGGGACCTTAAAGATCCCCTAGTTCCAACCCCCCACCATAGGCAGGGACACCTCCTGATCAGGTTGATTAGCGCTTCATCTAACCTGGTCTTTAACACTTCCAGGGATGGGGCATCCACAGCTTCTCTGGGCAACCTGTTATAGTGCCTCACCACACTCTGAGTGAAAAATTTATTCCTAATATTTAATCCAAATCTATGCTCTTTTACTTGTAAGTCCTATTACTACTCTCCCTGATAAAGGGTCCTTCTCCAACTTTCTTGTGGGCTCTCTTTAGGTACTACAGGCTGTTACATGTTTTCCCTGGAGCCTCCTCTTCACTGTGCTAAATAACCACAACTTTCTCAGTTTTTCTTTACAGGAGAGGTGCTCCATCCCTCTGATCATCCTCATGGACATCCTCAGGACTCATGGACTCATTCCAACAGGTCTAAGTCTTTCTTATTACAGAATTATAGAATTACAGAATTGGAAAGGACCTCAAGAGATCATCAGGTCCAACCCCCCTGCCAAAGCAGGTTCCCTAGAGCTGGTTGCCCAGGGAGGTGTTCAGACAGGCCTTGAATACCTCCAGAGAAGGAGACTCCACAACCTCCCTGAGCAGCCTGTTCCAATGCTCCATCACCCTCAAAGTGAAGAATTTCTTTTGCATGTTGGTGCAGAACTTCCTGTGATAGATTTTTTTGACCATTGCCCCTTGTCCTATCACCACAAACCACCAAAAAGAGGTTGGCCAAATCCCACTGTCTGCCACACTTCAGATATTTGTAAACATTGATAAGATCCCCTCTCAGTCTTCTCTTCTCAAGGCGGAACAGAAAGGTCTCTCAGCCTTTCCTCATAGGGAAGATGCTCCAGGCCCTGTAACATTTTTGCTGCCCTCTGCTGAACTCTTTCCAGGAGATCCTTGTCTTTCTTGTAGTCTTATCAGACTTGGGAGATTGTATAAAATCATGGGATCGTAGAATCATAGATTGGTTTGTTTTGGAAGGGACCTTAAAGATCATCTAATTCCATCCCCCTGCCACGGGCAGGGACAACTTCCACTAGACCATGGTGCCCCAAGCCACATCCAATCTGGCCTTGAACACCTCCAGGGATGGTGCATCCACAGCTTCTCCAGGCAACCTATGACAGTACTTCATCACCTCACTGTAAACAATTTAATCCTTATATCTAATCTACATCTTTTTTAGTTTAAAGCTGTTACTCCTGGCCCTATCACTCCACTCCCTGATGAAGAGCCCCTCCTCAGCTTTTCTGTAGACCCCTTTAGGCATTAGAAGGCTGATATAAGGTCTCCCTGGAACCTTCTCTTCTCCAGGCTGAACAACCCCAACTCCTTCAGCCTGTCTTCATAGCAGAGATACTGCAGCCCATTGATCACCCTAATGAACTTCCTCTGGACTCACTCTAATATGTTGATGTTCTTCTTTTATTGGGGGAACACAATACTCCAGGTGGGGTCTCATGAGAGCAGAGTGAAGGGGAAGAATCACCTCCCTCATCCTGCTGACCATGGTTCTTTTGCTGCAGCCCAGGATACTGTTGGCTTTCGGGCTGCATGAGCACATTGCCTGCTCACATTAAGCTTCTCATCAATCAACAACCCTAAGTCCTTCTCCTCGGGGCTGCTCTCAATCCATTCTCCCTGCAACCTGTATTTGTGCATGGGATTGATCTGACCCAGATGCAGGACCTTGCACTTGGCCTTCATGAGGTTTGCACAGGCCCATCTCTCAAGCCTATCCAAATCCCTCTGGATGGCATCCCTTCCCTCCAATGTGTTGACTGCACCACATGGCTTGGTGTCATTGGCAAACTTCATGAGGGTGCACTCAATCCTATTGTCCATGCCGCAAAAAAAGAAGTTAAACAGCACTGGTCCTAATACCAATCCCTACGGAGCATGACTCATCATTGGTCTCCACTTGGACATTGAACCAACTCCTTGAGTGCAACCATCCAGCCAATTCCTTATGCACCAAGTGGTCCATCCACCAAATCCATGTCCCTCCAATTTAGACACAAGGATGTCATGTGAGACAGTATCAAATGCTTTGCACAAGCCTAGGTAGATGGTGTAAGTTCCTCCTCCCTTATCCAACAATGTTGTAACCCTGATGTAGAAGGCCACCGGATTTGTCAGGCATGATCTGCCCTCAGCAAAGCTATGTTGGCTGTCCCCAGTCACCTCTTTGTTTTCCATGTGCCTTAGAATAGTTTCCAGGAGGATCTGCTCCATGACCTTTCTGAGCACAGAGGTGAAGTTGGCCTGTAGTTTCCTGGGAACTCCTTTTTTTCCTTTTTAAAAATGGGGGTTATGTTTCCCCTCTTCCAGTCAGTGGGAACTTCAACAGACTACAAAAATTTTTCAAATATGATGGGCAGAGGCTTAGTAACTTCATCCGCCAGCATCCTTGGATGAATCTTATCAGGTCCCATGGACGTGTGCACCTCCACGTTCTTTAGATGGTGTTGAACTCAATGTTCTCCTACAGTGGGCAGTTCTTCATTTTCCCCTTCCCTGTCCATTTTTATTTTATTTTTTTTTTCAGGCATTCAACCACTCAGTCACTGATCTTTGCAATATGGCTGCCATTGTTTCTATATTACACTATTTTTCCAACTGGTTCTTGCCTGTGGCTTGGCTCACAGTGGAAATCAAGCCCATTACCAATGTTTCTTTTTCGGTCCATCAACTTTTTTTTTTTTTTAACTGTTGATATGCAAGTAACAGTACACACAAGCATAAATTACATTAGAAACATCATTTTTCCCCCCACATTTCAACTCTGAATAAACTCTCTAGATTACTAAATTACAGGAGTATATATCATACATAACAAATAAATTTTATGATATTTTACTGATAAAATGTTCTAATGATTGGTTATTATCTCCTCCTGTAATACATTTTAAAAAGCAGAAAAACAGAACCAAACAATTTTAAAACCAAAGAGTTTTTAAAACAATGAATTGCAAAACCCACTGCTGACAGATATCCCTTGGTCTGCCTCTGGCTAACCTCAGCAATCCCCTTACCTTCAAATCACAGCCGTGTTCAGCTGAGAACCTTTCCAGTTCTCTGAGGAGCTCCCTTCAGTCTCACCCAGACAGACCACTGGTTACCAGCACAGAAACTCCTTTGGCCTCAATATTTGGTTTGCCTTTGTCCTTTCTCACACATAGGTTGGCACAAACTGCATCCGAGAAGGTGAGAAAGGAGCTGGCAGTGACCTTCAAAGGCTGAGGTACAGAGGAAAAGAAGCAGTGTTGGGACAGGATAGGGTGTGTAAGCACAGAGAGAAGCACAAGCAATGTGTATTATTCAAAGAGAAGGAATGGCTGAATAGCAATGAGCCTTCCTCTGAAAGGGTTTGGGGCATGCAATCAAGGAAATGTAAACAAGCAGGCTTCAAAATGTTACTTTCCTTCCTTTCTACATGATTTCCGTTCTGTAATTCCTCAAAAACTGAGTTACCAAACTTATTTAGCTCATCTCTGTTGATAGATGTAAAGGAAGTAACGTATGAATGACAGAATGGGAACAGAATTTGACACCCCCTTGGCAGAACAAGCAGTTATTCAACACCACAAATAAATAAATAAATAAATACTGTGCGATATTACTATGGCATTTGTGTTCTAAAGGGAAATCAATGGCTAAAACATAATGGTAAAGTTGAAGGCAATGGAAACCTTCAGAGACAAAGCTTCATTTAGGATAACGCACTGAAGACTTGAGCTATGCTCAGATCTTCCTGTAATAAATCAGGTCATATTCCAGTAGTATAATAGATGTAATTTCACCATGACTGGAGAATACTCCAGTATATATAATATAATAAGACAGCAAACAAAAAGAATATTTCATGTGCACATGACAGTCTTCAGAATACCACAAGCCAAGCAAAATACTAAGAAAGCAGTAGGAAGCACTTCATTTTCAATGGCATTATTGCAAATAATAGAATATTGTATGCAAAATTAAGTTAATGGAGAGATGATGTATTAACAAACACAATTTAGTGTGACTCTGAGAGCTATCTTTCAGGTTATGTCTTCATCTTCAAAGGAATTTTACTCTGAAGGTGGTGAGGTGCTGGCACAAGGTTGCCCAGAGAAGTTGTGGATGCCCCATCCCTGGAATTGTTAAAGACCAGGTTGGATGAGGCCCTGGGAAATCTGATCTAGTGGGAAGTGTCCCTGAAACTAGGGGATCTTCAAGGTCCCTCCAACCCAAACCATTCTATGATTCTGTGATTCTATAATTTGAACTCGGAAGAAGTTTACTTTGCAAAAAAGGCAGTCTAAAAGTATTTTAAGTCATGGCCTTTCCTCCATATATTTATGTATACAGAGACTATCTAGAGTCACAAGAATTCTTATTGTCAGAGCATTGTCTGAATTGCTAACTGGAAAATAGACTAAAACCAAGTTTCAAAGGCATAAAAACCCATTCTGCAACCAATTGTGACAGCCATTCACTAATAAACCACATGTTTGCCTTTTAATGTCCTTCTCCCAGCTTTCTTATTACCAAAATCTTTTGTGCTCCACTTTTTGGCGATGTTTAAAGGAAATCTTATCTGTCATTTCTTTGCGTGTTGGGAAATTAAACACACTTCTGTATAACAATGAAGGTTTTTTTATAGCAACAAGTAAAACAAAACCAAAACCAACTCTATTGTAAATAGGGAAAGACAGCTTAGGAATTATCCTTATATGCTGGTCCTTTGTGTTTTAAGGGAAAGAAAAAAAAAAGCAAAAAGCAAAAAGCAAAAAAAAACCAACAACACAGGGAATCAGAGAAGTTATTTTAAACGCACATTACATGCAGCTATCTTTGTTCTACCCAGCTTGCCACAGAGAATTTTATGCTGGAACACTTTTCAGAGGCATGCACACAGCACAGGAATCTGAAGGAGCCATTAACCACAGGTTAATAATACCATATTCTGTTACTGTTTTCCAGCCCATTTCCATTATATTTCATTTGAAAACAGAATTACATACATTCAGTAAACCTAATGTTTTAAGTCATCTACTATATTAACATATTGGACTCAACTGTTGAAAACTTTCAACACAAGTTGGGAACAGCTTTCCTCATTGAGTTCAATACACCAAGGAGGATCTACATAACCCTTGCAGAGTATTGCAGCCTTAATAAACTAATTTAGATTGAAAGATGCTCAGAAACCTGGTTTGAGATGAAGTTTGAACTCAGCAAAACGTGCACTTTTTTATTAGACATTTTGTTGAGACATCCAGCTCTTATTAAAGCTCATGCTTTAAAAGAATTGAAGTTGGCAATTAGTAACTAACAAGGTTTCTAAATGTTTTATTCATTTTATTTTGGTTAAAACAAGAACATTTACTTGCCAGTCATAACATATCATATTAATTGCAAGCATTTGTAATCAGCAAGCTCAATTAAGATTCACTGTATAAACATCGAGGTTTTCAAGATTCACTGAGCCACAAGGCAGTATTAACTGAATGAATGTATGTTGGACTCCTGGTTATTTATTGAGTACTGTTTGCACTAACAATTATCTGGTGCCCCCCACAAACTAACACCCACAGTGTGACTTCATGAGTAACCCAGTCTGTTTTGGCTTGGCAAAAGCAAACCAAAGGAAATGGCAAAAGAGAAAAAAAAAATAAAAGGTCAATGTAACATAATCTTTCAGAGGCAAAAAGCAGTACTACAGATAATTGTTTGAGAATAGAAACGTTAAATGCCATCAGTGGACTGTTTTTTTGTTTGTTTGTTTGTTTGTTTTGTTTTTGTTTTGTTTTGTTTTGTTTTTTTGGGGGGAATGCTCTACAGCAAACTGGAACAGAAAAATTTGGCTGGCTCTGGGTTAAAGTCTGGAATATTGCTAAGAAAAAAAATAAATAAATTTAGCACAGATGTGAGAGCCCAAATGGGGGCTAAATATCCCCATATTTTTAGTTCCTCTGGAGGCAGTATGAACAGTATTACATGGTTTAGACCAAGTTCTCAGTTTTACCTAAAAAACAGTTCCTTGCATCAGACAAACAGAAATTCTCCGACTATCTCCCATGGCATTCTGCTTTTTCTCTCCATTATCTCTCACCATAGAATTTCCTTATAAAAGAGATACTGGCAATTCTTCTGCCAAGGCAACTGATTTCCAGTCAAACAAATTTCATGCCTCTGGCGGTATGCCTAATGCAAGTAGTTAGGAGTAAGACTTTCAACATTAAATTGCATCTTTTGATTTCACTTAAGTTAAATGAAGTAAAATAGTTAAAAGTAAAATAAAATGCATTTTACCAGCCTGATCAGGGAGGTAAGGAAATAAATTATTGATTGTAAACACTTGGGAGGTTTTCATTTGCAGGGTCCTTGGGAACTGCTTGTACAATTAAGCTAAAGACAGGAATGCTTCTACTTCTTCAACGAGTTAGCATACTTTTTCAAATTAAAAAGAAGGTAAGGTAATGTTTAATTAAAAGTTTAATACAAGTTTTGTCTATGTCTTATCCCCGATTTAGGACATTTATTTGACAGCTAGTATAAGAAAATACACATCTAGCCCTATGAGGTCCAGAGAAATGAGACTTCAGAATCACGTGGCAATATCTTTATATGTGTATAAGAATATATATATATATACATATAAATAATCATAAAGGTTTCTAAAATTTTCTTATACAAGCAAAACTAATTGGATTGGTGCAAACTAAGATAAAGTGATTCACAGATAGGGAAAGTGGAGAAATTCATTATTACCACACAATGAAATAAATCTACAAACTCACAGAATCACAAAATCATTTAGGTTGGAAGAGACCTCCAAGATCACCTACTCCAACCTTGACCTAACACTAACAAGTCCTCCACTAAATCATGTCACTAAGCTCTACATCTAAACATCTTTTAAATACCTGTTTGTACATTTCAGTTATACATATCCACAACTAAACAAATATATGCAGCATATGTAATAAGGGAATGGGGGAATGGAAAAATATACTTAGTGAAATTGGTTGGGCTAACTGTGTTTTTTTAGGAACTGGATTTTGTTTTCACAAAACTCAGCCACAAAAAACCCCCTAATCCTAGCTCTACTGTCTCAGATACAGACTAATAAACTATAAAGGCAATACCACAACATAACAACACATTTATATTGTCTAACCAACAACAGAACCATCCCTCCATTTCTGTATGGTAATGTAGCCCTATTGACTTAAAAAAAAAAAAAAAAAAAAGTTAAAAAATAACTGTTTTTGTTACTCTGATTACTCTGATCTGCTCTGTTCTTTGGGCAGTGTTTTGAATACAGGTATTAAAGGATACTTGTATAACAGCATTTACCATTTTAGCAAAAGGTACAGGAAAAAAAAAAAAAGCATGGAAAACACTGATGTACAAGAATTCTAAGGTCTCAAAATTCTTTTAGAAATGCTTTCAGTACTTTTATGCCCTTAGTAAAAATACAACATTTTTACATGTTAATAATTATGTGATTGTGGAGAGTGTAATCTATTAATGATTTTCTCACGAATTCTCCCAAATGAAAAACAGTATTATACTATCCTTTAAAAAGGAAACATTTAAATTTTGATAAATTTAAAACTGATAATTCTATTCTGGTAGGCATTGATTTTCAGTAAACAGAGATAAAATAACACCAAATATTTTCCAGAGATTTTTCAGCTCCTGTCTGACATACGATTTATACCTCTGTATATGTACATGTCAAATCCTACATTAATTTTCAAAGTTCCTAATGGAAAAACAATCATTCACATTGAAATCAGAAAAATCTGCATTTTCCCCACAAGATACGTTGCAAAAGTCCTACCTAAATAATAATAATAATAATGATAATAATAATAATAATAATAAACTACAATTGATTATTATAATTATAACCAGATTACATGATGGAGGGACATGATACCAGACTTAGTACAGAAGACTTTAATTTTATCAATTATAGCATTGTCTTGAATACGTTTTTCTTCCAGTTTACATTTTCATGAAGTTGTACATATTTCCATTTTGTTAATTGACTGATATTTTTCACATATACCAAGGAAAATGCAAAACAGAATTTTTCAACAGATATGGCATGTTTGTGGCTCATATGCTATTGTTTGAATCACAGTCTCTAGCATACCTTGATATAGCTTGAACAAGATAAGCATAACTGAAAAAAATGGCAAAATCTAATCTCAGAAAAAAAAATCAGAAGTTTCTATATAGAAACTCTATAGGAGCCATACCCCAGGTTTCTTATTTAAAGTGGGCCAAGGAATCTCTGTGTTGTACTTCAGCTTAGACAAATTTTGCATTGTTTACTATGTCAGGTAACCTATGTCAGATATCCTTCAATATCATGGGCTTTCTTCATAGACTTTATTTCCTTTTTATTCTAAGGTATGAACTCAAATAACCAAGTTAATCACAAATGATACAAGGAATAATTTGGAAAAATAAAAAGGTTTATTTAAGTTAATTATATTAAGTGACCATTTTACTGCTTTATACTGAAGTCTGAACTGCAACCCAGCTTCAATTACCAGATCTTGTAACCAACAGTGGCTTTTCTGCATAAAAAGTATTCCTATAGCAACAAGGATTCATACATTTCAGGGGTCAACATTAAGATGTATGTATTCACCATCTCTGGGACAGCATAGCTATGGCATAGGGAACTCCCAAGGATTAATGCAGTTGCTGCTTCAGTATCATCTTATCTACAAAGTCATCTCTAAAGACATTATCTACCATTAGAGCATTAATTTTCTCCAGGTTAAGAAATAATAAAAATATTAGAAAAAATAAACTATTTCAAATAGTTGCCACTGAAGGAAGGTGGCATACTCTACATGAATTAGGACATTCAAGCCATCAGAGATACCTTGGTCATGGTTTGCAGTCCTCACCTCACCACATTTATCTTTTTCCAGAGCACTTACTTTCGTGTATAGGAATTCAGCACTTACTGAAAACAAACACCAATAACTTGTCTCAAAAATAATCATCATAATTAGATCTTCCACTTGAGTATTTATATAATTGCAGCAAAAGCCTCTTTAGTTCCTATGAACTTCAGAAAGCAAGAATTTATAGCAGTACTGTTATAATATCATCAAGTCAAGTTTACTTATTGTCAAAATGCTCCTGCAGTGGTACATTGTCAAAACATATAATAAGAGATCTTGAAATATGCAGAATGTGCCACATAGGAAAACACAGCACTTAAACTACTGTAAAATTAAAATAAACAAAGTTAAGTAGCCAGTGAACACTTAAAACTAATCAGAAAATCTCTCTGTGTAACAGCAGCATCCCTCACTGAAAATCTTTCTCTATGGGACTGGGTTGGACAGGGATAGTGTAATGGTCATCCCAGCTGTCCACATACCCTCTCCTGGAGGTTGTTATGCTGGACATAGAGTAGTAAGTTGCAAAGGAACACCAATTACAGTCTTGGCTGATTTGCCACTGTCAAGTGGTAGAACACTACCAGGAACACCAAGCCACCACACGGTAGTACCTGGGCAGGCAGATGTGGATGGACAGCTATAGACGCCATCCTTCGTTAATCATTCACCTCAAGGGAATTACTCATTTTGGCTATCTAATTTTCTACCTCATTGACTATTGCTTAGCTTAGATTTTACTTAATATGTTTTTGAGCTCATTGAGAGCCAGGAGGCCAAAAATTCAAAGTCATAAGAAATCTGTCGATAAAGTTGGACAGACTCATGATCCTATCTAATTGTAACGTGGGTGGAACTAATATCAGTAACTCCTAACTAATGTTGTCATAAAAACTCCATACTTTTATTCATTTGTAACTTTGCCAAGTTTTAATTGTTTGAACTTCTTTATTACAAGTTTCTTAGCACATATGATTTTTTTTTTTTTTCCTTCAGTAATTTAGCCAAAATAGATTACCTGTTTCTGAAAACAAAGATAAGGACTAACACATTAGTTTGCTCATTGAACAGAGCAATAAGAAGGTATTGGTCTTGCCCTGAAAAGCCTTACAGCTCCTGTGTCTGGAAAAGACTCTGGAACTTTGCAGAATAAACTGCATTTTTAGAAGAAAAAAAAAATAAATCTAAATAAAACTAGCAATAGCAGTTAGGGAAAGGGGAAAGTGAATCAGGACATGGATGTGAAGAGTGAAATAAGGATGATGGTAAAATGGAATAGGTAATGCATGAATGGCCCTAAAGAAAGATTATGAGACACTAAATGTAGGTAAGAGCTGATGGTGAAAATCTGAAGTGTACTGTCAAGGAGACTGGGGAGCACTGTGTGTTTTCAATGCAAGTCTGGAATCACATTGAAAAAGTGATACCAGCAATAGTATGAGAAGAATGTGGAAGGGACTCGGAAACTTCATAAGTTCAAATAAATGAGTTTGCAGGGTAGGACAAACTGAGGAAGCTTTTGGGCCATGGACAAGTTGAGAGATGACAAAGAAAGAGATAATTTTCAGGAGAGTGTAATTAGGTCTGTAACCACTGTAGAGCACTTGCCTCAAAAGAGGAGATACTCAAAAATCAGAACTCAAAATTCATCAGGTGTGGTAGTGTTACAACTGTTTTACTGTACAGAATACTAAAATTAAGAAATGCTAGCATTTTATTACATGTAATGTTAAACTGTTGGTATTATGGGCTTGCTCCATTCGAATTATTACTCTTCAAAACAACAGGTTCAGGTAATAAGTATGTAATCATTCTCAATAGGCTTATTTATTTATTTATTTATTTATTTATTTATTTATTTTTGGCACCCACCCTATTTGGATTATAAGGTTGTTAAATACTGTGGGTACAGGCTGTCTCATGGAACCACTCTCAGTCTTGGAAGCCAGTTTAGTTGATAACAAACTAGGAGCTTCACTTTTTGAAAACTCACAAAAAACAGCAAAACAGCACAGCTGCTGCTGGTACAGTAGCTTAAATGGAAGCTGTAAAGGTTTAAAGGCCTTGAAGTATAAGGCCTTGCAGTTTAAAGGCCTTGCAGTATCAGGAAGGTTCCTCATCATGAGCTCCTTTTTATATGCATTTTTTATTTTTATTTTATTTTATTTTTTAAGTAGTGTCCAGTGGAAAATTTGGATTGTGACTATGTAACTGAAACAGTCATAGTGTATGAATTTGAGCAACCTGGTCTAGTGGAAGGTGTCCCTGTCCATGGCAGGGGGCAGGAACTAGGTGATCTTTAAGGTCTTTTCCAACTCAAATCATTCTATTATTCTGTGATTGTGTGTATGTAAATATGATAGCTTAAGCTTGCATAGCTATGTTTAGTTCAACTATTTTCTAACTTTTAATTTAGCTGAAAGGTTTTAAACATAAGCCTTGAAACTAAATAGGTCACAATTTTAAAAATGCCTTTGATGTTTCTAAAGCTAGCAGGTATAGCAGATGTACATTTATATTGGTACACTAACCAGTGAACACGGTTAGTGTACCAATATAAAAGTGTCCGTGTTCCCAAAGAACACGGACACTTCAGATGCAGTCACTGAAGCTAAGCAGGAGTCTTACCCTTTGTTATATTTTCCAAGCCTCTCAGTCAAGAGAGGAGGGGAGAGGACAGAGTTCAGGTCACAATTCCTTTATTCACTTTAAAATCTATTTCAGAAGATAAAAAAGTCTATAGTTTAAAGACTCCATCTCCTCACCCTGAGGGACATGGAACTGGAGGGAGGTATAAGTTGGTTTTCAGTGTACCTTCCCACCAGGAAAATGGAAGTAGGAACGACACTTCTTCAAACTATCCAGAAAGTGTGTTGTTAAATACAACATGGCAGCAGTCTGAGAAGACCTAAGAAAGACAAAAAAATGTAATAAGTGGGAGAGACAAAAAGAAAGAATAGGTAAGAGCTTGCTGATAAGAAAAATGGCAAGGAAGGAGAAAGATGTGAAGGAAGGGAAAATGGAGAATAGGAAATGGGGTAATGAGGAAAGAGTGGTACACGTTATGAATTAAAAAAAACGAATTATGAACAAATCTTTATCTCACGGGTAAGGAAATAGAAATGTGTTTTATAAAATTATTTCAATTTCCCCATTACATTTTTTTTTTTCTAAATTTGGTCTTATATAAAAGTCAGCTTGATCAAACCCACATTTACTAAGATAAATCTTGCTATTTTTTCATCAATGCTATTCCATATTCTAACTGGTAAACTGAAAGGAAATTATTTTAGGTATGTGAAAGAACCCAAATGGTTTACATTTTGTTCTTTTTTTTACCCTCTACACTCACCAGACCTGGAAAACAAATGATTAATCTTGGAGAAAGAGAAGCAATACAAATCTCAGGGATCAGCTGACTGTAAGTAGTAACGTTGAGCAGGTCAGAGATGCATTAAGAAATACTTCCCTTACATCTTCAGTCCTGTGTTTATGATAACTGTGCTGTATTTCAAAATCTTTTCATGAGATTACCAGAACTATCAAAGTTCATTGCTTGTGACATGCCTACTGAAAACAAATTACCTAAGTGCAGCTTTGGGTATCACCTGAATCACTATTTCTTAAAAGCATTCCTTATCAATTTAAAAATATTCAAGTGAAAAAGAGAGACGTAAAAAGAATGAGCTCTCTATAGAAGGTATGCTGAATTAAAGCAAATGAAGCCAATGTCACCATAACATAGTGATGGAGGAAATAAATATGGACATTGTGGGGCTATACAGCGTGTTCGAGGATCTGGGATTTGGCAAACCTGTCACAAAGGAATGATTAAGGCAGGAAGCTCAGCTAAATTAGGATCATGCAGCAGAACAAAATACATGACTATTTTTAGAAACTGTTGACGTCCACATAGCCCAGGGAAAAGACTGGCCTTTTACTTTCAGTGTGACAGCAATGGCATCAAAGTAAGTTGCAAGGACATACCAAGAGTAACTGGTAGAGAAGTTAAATAAGACTGATACAGGGCAATTTGAAATGATGGCTTAGCAGAAGTTCTGTAAAATAAATGTCAAGGACTCTGTCACCCAGAGTTGCAAAAATGTAAGTTCTTTTGGCAGTTAATAGACTGACAATAATACACTAAAGAGTAAGTTAGTCTGAGAAACCATAGACTATACCATATCAAGCAGCTTTATCTCAGCTTGAAACTATACAAGAAAAAAAAAAAAAAGAAAAAAAAAAAAAAAAGTGAAGTAAAAATACTGACATTGAGTGAGAATCCTTTGGGATGCTTCCAGCTTCAGAAGAATTGTTCTATGCTTGCTGTGCCTGTTATACTTGGTCATATTTTCAAAGAGTTCTTCACAAAGCATAACAGACTGAGACTGACTGAAAAAGAAATGAAAACTAGAATGCTAAAGAAGATATTAGATACATTTCACTCTTTATAAAATGCTTCTCCATTACAGATTGAGATTTCTTTTGTGAACTGCTGATAGAAGAACCTGGAAGCTGTGCTGTTGCTAGAAGTACTGTTTCTTGGTTTTAACTGTCATCAGACTCTGTTTAAAATGGTTCCCTCAATGAGAAATATTTAAGTTTCTTACTATTTAAACCAGTCCAAAGCTTATGCTTTTTTTGTTTGCTTATTTGTTTATTTTTTTATTTTTTGTTTCCCGAGTGTTGCATTCCTTTTGTGAAAACAACAGTGGTTTTCAGATAGCAGTAGTTTTGAGGTAGCAATTTTAACAATTTTAACAATCATTAATAGTCAACCTATAAATTATTGTGAGATTTCATAAGTATTGTTATAAGAATTTGTAACCTACCAATTGAACATGATTATGGAAACCAACAATTAGTAAGTATCTGCTCATTATTATTATTTTTTTGCACATTATTTTTTTTTTTGACATATTATATTCATGTGGTGAGAGAAACTGAAAAAAGAGGGCACATCTGTTCCTGAAACACCTTCTTCCTTCCTTCCTTCCTTCCTTCCTTCCTTCCTTCCTTCCTTCCTTCCTTCCTTCCTTCCTTCCTTCCTTCCTTCCTTCCTTCCTTCCTTCCTTCCTTCCTTCCTTCCTTCCTTCCTTCCTTCCTTCCTTCCTTCCTTCCTTCCTTCCCTCCCTCCCTCCCTCCCTCCCTCCCTCCTTCCTTCCTTCCTTCCTTCCTTCCTTCCTTCCTTCCTTCCTTCCTTCCTTCCACAGTTTTGTGAAAATAGCACTAAGAAGTACTCAAGTATTTAAAGTTAGAAATATATCTAAATATCATACTGAACTGAGCCTTCACATCAGTTAAGTCTGAAGTTTGAATTTCTTCTCCCTCTGTATAAAAAAATTATGATGATAAAATTATTTTGGGATTAGCTAACTTCCAGAAGTAATAGATTCAATGACACTTCTAATTTGATGCTAGCATTTGAATTACAAGTTTGATCATAGCATAAAAAATAAATGCTACTAGTGCATGATATAAAGATATCAGACAACATTTTTGTAGAATAACAACAAATCCTTGGAACATGAGGAATCCTGAATAGCCCACATGAGAAATAACAAGTAAAAGCCCTTATAAAATTACACTATTATAGTAATTTTTGGAGTATAGCAGTGAGAGAAATTTCATATTTACAAGGCTGCATAGTAAAACTCATAGGCCATCTGTATGGCAGAAAGTATGTAAACACCAATATAAACTAGTCTTTAGTTGTCACACAGCTGGTCCTGGACCACACTGATGCAAGAGAGATTATTTTTCAAAATCTAATATTTAATAGCTTTTTTAAAGCAATATTGATATATCTAGAAACTATATTACATGCTTTTTTTTTTTTTTTTTTTTTTTTTTTTTTTTTTTTTTTTTTACTTCCTCCTTCCTTTATCCTTCTTTATTTTAAGGGATATAGAATACCAACTAAAAAGAAAATAATTCCAGGCTGTGAGATACTTACTACCCTCTACGATTGCATGAGATCACTTGCAGTGATTGCAGTAATTTTCAGGTTTTTGTAATAGATCACATGCTTCAAAACTGTAATTCCTTTGGGTTTCTGTGAAGTTAATCATGTGGAATATATTTTATAATGTTCTCTTCTTGACCTCCATTTTCAGTAGAGGCCATTTAAAATAATAAACAACAAGAACAATAAAAAATCAACATAATACTTCAAATGATTAATTTTTCATCCAAGATATTTTGACCATGACGAAACTTAAGCTCTAATCTTTATATTATATGTGACTGATTTTTTTTTTTTTTCTGCATTAGGTTTGACCTTAAGTTCCTTGGGGAAGTAGTCATGACTTGCACAGATTTGCATAAAGCTAAAAATACCAAGAAGCTGACAAATAATAACATGTAAAACATGCACTAACTTATCTTTTTCATTTCTAATTTTTTTCCCAAGGTATGCCATCTTACCACCTCCACAACCTGCTCATATTACCTCTATTATTCTTTTTAAACTTTTATGTCTCACTCTAACATTTCACAAATTGTATTAGTTCTTGCTTTCATTTTCTGCTGGAGTTCCTCCTAGACTCAAATTGAGTATTTATGACCGAAATTTATGCAAAAATAATAAATAGTAATAATAAAAAATAGATTGCTGTGTACTTATCAGGTTTTAGACCATCCATTCTTAGATTGCACTGTTAGAAATATTTTACAGTAATTAAATACTTAAAAGCTTGGACTGAATTAATGTGCTGCAATGCTCTAGCTTCAAGTACTATTGTTCTTACCATTTGGAAATGTGCTACTCTGAGATTAAAATTCAGAGTGTCCTTAAATTAGAGCATGGACTAATGCTCCTTCCTTTTCCTCTGCCACCTCTCTTTTCACATCTCATGAAACTGTGTCAGGACTATTCTGCTGCAGCAGTGTTAGAATTTAAGTTAGAATATCTGACCTGCTCAAATGTTAAACATGTCAGTGTGCTAGGGAACCACACTTCTGCTCTATAGCAGTAAGCAGTACAAGGTCTAGCTGCCTCTTCCTGATCATCAGGTGAAAATAGCAATCAATGCCAGTCACATTCAGCTGGCACATACTTACTAAGTCTTACCCTGGCAATCCAGGATGCAATTAAGCAGTGCAAGACCACCCAGAGACCCTGAAACAGCCTGCAAAAGGCGGTATGATATACAAATTGGACTACATACATACTGCTTTTGTATGCTAAAAGAATCTTGCGAAGGCCAGTAAGCAATAGCACAGTTTTCATAAGAATTCTCTGGATAATAAAACCAATTATAAAAAAGAAGCTTAGATAAAAGGTCAGTGTATACAGTTTAACATAAAATTCATGTATTATGTTAAATATTTTCACAGTTTTTGTGAAACAAACAAATAAATAGTCAACAAATCTAATCTTCAGGATAATTCAAACATTGTCACATCCATGAGAGCAGCTCCAGCCCTGACTGTCCCTGCCCAGTACCCTAGGTCAGTGCCCAGGGCTGTCAGCCCCTGCCCCAGTATGCCCATGGCAGAACTGGTGTCCAGCTCCCCACAGCTCTGCCTTGTTTGGCCATAGAGCCCAAGTCAGGCCCACTTGTGGCCTATGTCATGGTCTGGTCCTGGCGTGTCCCCATACCCATGCCCGGTGCCCAGGGCTGAGGCTGCTCCATTTGCCCCAGGTTGAGCTTTTCCTGGTCTGGGCAGTAGGACTGGCTCTTGCTGACAGGCCTTGCCCTGCTCACCCCAGGTGGCCACTGTTACCCCCATGTCCCTGAGAGCTTCTGGCCCTCATGGTGCCCTGTCAGGACAAAAAGCAATTAGACAGTAAAATGCAGTTTTAGTAAGATAGTGAAACTGCTGTATTCTTCTATGGCAGTTTTAGTTTATCTTAAGACTTTATGTTGGTAAAAAAATGGAATAAGTTTCTGAAAGGGCATACTTACTGGTTATTAAGGTAATAGGATATTACCTTTTGAAGCACTACAATGCAGATGCGCACATGGGATTTTGGCTAGGCTGAATTGCATTCTCATCTACAGCAAGAAAACTAAACTGAGTCCATCAGAAGAGCAGCATTACTCACAATGTACACCAAATCAGCCAAGAGCAGGACATACAGCAGGTTGGGTTTTGTTTCTTTATTCCCTGTGGCTCCTTGGAGTTTCAGTACTTCAGAAGGATGCACTGACTGGCTGCAAATTTGGTTGGTTAGGCAGAATTTCTGCTAGTGAGCTTCATTTTTTGAGAATAGGATATATTGCTTCCTAGTATGGACATAACTATTGTATTCTTTTCTCCATTTTAAAAGTTAACCTTCATTTCACAGTAAAAATTCCACTTCAAATTATACATTGATACAGGAATGTACATGAAGAAAGAAGTGATCCAGAGCTACACGAGAAAATTAAATTAGAATGAAAGAGGAAGCAGGAAGAGCATCAGCTATGATTGAGACTTTTATTTGAGATACTTTGATTTTGTGGGAAAGAACTGGGAGAGGCTACCATATCTGAAAAGAGTCACTGCAGACACAGCACTCAGAGCACTCACACACTCCAGTGAGCTAAAATAAATGAAAAGTGATGACGGAGCCTTTCAATGTACCAGTCTGTGGACTTTGGCTATGAAAGATAAGATAAACTGCCTGCTCGGCCAGCTCTGCTATTGAACACTGTTCTCTGAAAGTGTGGTGGTTGGCAGCAGGTGGACACACATTCACAGAAGCAGGGGGCTCAAAAGAGCACGTGAGCAAAGCCATTTCCCCCTAAAACAAAATGGGAGTAAAAGGGAGAAGTGTGTGCACCTTAACCTATAAAGATCTGCAAATCTCAAAGGGTTTTACAAATATTAAGAAATGTATTAAACAAATCCCAAGCTTGTGCTGCATTTGATAAATGCTTAATGCACCTATGGTCTAAAATACAAAACTGAAAGTTGTACTTAATAATTACAACCTTTATTTACTTTTTTACTATGCTACACATCATACAGCCTACTCAAAAAACATATTTTAATAGTTCTCCTTTTCATTGAGGGCATCATATATGCCATAAAATTTAAAATATTGCTGCAGCTGGAGCTATGGCTACAATTATGGAGGATTGCTCAGTGCCTTCAGCAATGACATAATATAAATGCTACATAATAATTTCATTCTCCCTCCAAATGTTCATTCAGATTAATTTACACAAGTACATTGCCCTTTTCCTCACATGCCACAGAAACAGTTGCCCTGGAGTGAAAGATAATCGCTCTTTAGACTCACTGTTGCTCAGCTGAATGGGGTGAGACATTCTCATTGAAATGCAATGATTGTACAGCCAACTGTTGCAAAAGTGACAGCAGGAAAAGTTGTTGCTATGGAAAAGTTGACTTCTGTGCGGGTTGTTAAAGGTTCTTTGCATCAACAACACAAAGACAAAAATATTCACAAATTAAAAGCTACGTGTGAGACAACTACAATAACACTAGATTTCATTGAGTACAGGAAAATAATGACTGAGCACAGTAAAACCAAATCTAAGTGCGAATATTAACTTATAAATATATGTTGTATTAAAATAGTATAAATTCAGCATAAAGTACAAAGAAGGAAGTCACTCTGCCGTTATACTAATGTAGCTGGAAGCACAGCCTGTCTTAATTTTTTATATTGGAATGTCTAACACTAATTCCCAAAACACTGTAAGGGCATTTATTTTTATCTATTCCTAACTACATAAACAATAAGATTTGCTCTGAATATGGAATGAAATAGATACGTCTTATACATCACTGACAATTTAATGATTAAAAGTATTAATTTGGTAATGACCACATTTCATAATTTTTTGAAATCACATGGAGTTAAACAATGAAGGCAAAAGCTAGAGCCAATTTTCACATATCTAAGAGAAAATCTGTGTAACTTAGAAATGGGAACTGTTAATCATAGAATCATAGAACGTTTTTTAGTTGGAAGGAACCTTAAAGATCACCTAGTTCCAACCCTCTGGCAGGGATGCCACCCACTAGATCAGGTTGCCCAGGGCCCCATCCAACCTGTCCTTGAACACTTCCAGGGATGGGGCATCCACAGCTTCTCTAGGCAACCTGTGCCAGTGCCTCATCACCTGCTGAGTGAAGAATTTGCTCCTAACATATAATCAAAATCTTCCATTTTTTTTAATTTTATTTTTTTAGTTTAAAGCCATTACCCCCTATCACTGCACTCCCTGAGACAGAGTCCCACTCCATTTGGGCCACTTTTAAGTACTAGAAGACTGCTATAATGTCTCTCTGGACCTTTCTGTTCACTAGGCTAAATTACTACAAATTTTTCAGCTTGTCTTCATAGGAGAGGTACTCCAGCCCTCTGATCATCTTCATGGCCCTCTTCTGGGCTCAGTCCAACAGGTCTATATCTTTCTTATGCTGCAGGCCCCAGAACTGAATGTAGCACTCTTCCTACTCTTCTCACAGCAGAAGGGTATAAGGGCAGAATCACCTCCCTCACTGCTCTTCTTTTGATGCAGCCCAGGATATGGTTGGTTTTCTGTGCTGTAAGTGCATGTTGCTGACTCATATTGAGCATCTCATCAACCAACACCCTCAAGTCCTTCTTGCAGGGAGGCTGTCAATCCACTTATCGCCCAGCCTGTATTTGTGCTTGGGATTGCTCTGACCAAGGACCTTGCGCTTAGCCTTGTTGAACTTCACGAGGTTATGACATAATAGAAACTTTTATTATAGTAGCTGCCCAATGATTTGATGGATAAATGGCAAACTTTCTGTTCCCAGCCTCCTAAACAATTCCATGTTCTCACTCTTACTGGCAGAAAGGTTCTTGTAACTTTGGACCACATTCTTTCTAAATTTACAAGATACAAAATTTACATTTTTTCTAAGAAGTATCATCTCTAAATGCTTCCTCAAGCTTTGTATCTCTCTCTCTCCTTAAATAAATAAAAATAAAATAAAATAAAATAATTCATTAAGGAAAGGGTCCTGCTTGCAGGTGTGTTCTGTTATGGTTGTTTTTGTTGTTTTGTTTGTTTTTTTTTTTCCCCCCAGTGAGAATACCATCAACCACAGTTCCCACTTACAAATAAGATGGTTATGAACTTCCTTTTGTTCTCCCAAGTAGCACTTATTTTTCTACAAGCAGCATGTATTAGGACAAAATTGTGGTTGAACATCTAAAGGTTTTTTGTTTGTTTGTTTTTTAACTCTTAGTACAGGAACAATATCTAAGATCTCTTCACATTGCAGTCCTGCAATCATTTTATGGAGAAAGCTTTTACCAAGGAAAAGCTCTAAAATGTAAATGTAAGAAACAAACAAACAAAAAAATCTACAAGTGTAAATAAAAAAATAAGAAAAGCTATAAATAAAATCTCTAAAATGTAAATATTAAAAGCTTGTTAACTCTAATACAGTATATGTATATTTTAGCAAGTATAAAAATAGTTACATAAGAGAGGAGCAATCCCCCAAAGTATGTGTTATTGTTCGTTGCATTCAACGGTTATTAATATCAGCAGAATTCATTGAGATATTCCTCAATGAATAAAGAAACTAGAACAGTAGCCACAATATTTAATTTATTTCTTACTTGAAATTTAATTTCCTGTCAGACTGTTGTTTTGTTTTTTTTGTTTTTTTCCCAAAGTGCTTCAAACCTGTTCCATACCATATAAAAGCAACTGATAAACCAAGCAGCAGCTTTTTATATGACTTAAGAAATTCTAGTATTAAGTTGGTAGCAATCTGTGCTTTCATACACATTTTTAAAGCTCTGAACTAAAACTGAAATGAAAGTGTCCTCTTTTTTTTCCCTTTGTTTATACCTATTTGTTTAAATTTTTGAACAGAGATATCTGCCACTGGTATATATACTTTTGGTATATATATATATATTTACACACCAGAATATATACCATATATATATATATATATATATATATATATATACTTTGATATGTATCACTGACATCACTACTAAGCAGAAGATAGTAATTCTATAGCTTTTCTCAATATGAGGTTTAGAACAGAATGTATCATGCTAAGTTACCTGCTCTAATAAATATACAATGAAAGAATGTAGATGTTTTGATACATAAGCAATCAAATTTTAAAAGAATGAATTAGTCCTTAAATAAGTAGGGAAAGTTGTAACACTTATAATTTGCTGAACTCAAAAGCATGTCTATATCTTCTATAATGTTTTATCAAGGCAGTCATTGACTTGGAAAGCTAGAACACCCCACAGCACCAAACATGTTTGGCAGGTTGCTGTGTTTGCATGGTGTCCCCCAAAAATCAGTGGGGTATCAGATATGAACTGCAATCTAGTAATGTTTAAGGAACTCTTAAATGAGTGCCTAAAAAGACAGACACAGAAAACAAGATAATATGCTAGAACTAAAACAGAAAATTACAATTATTATATTTTTTTTTTCAGTGGTGGACTTTAAGAAAAAAAAATCTACAACTGCAAAAATATTATGTTCATTACCATGTTACATGTACCTACTTTAGAATATACCTGACATATAAAAGCAACTTAAATCTTTCACTAAAGAAGAGGAAATGTGAAATAGGATTTTTGCAGCTTAGCTTAATGCTTTTGACTTCTAAATTCTAAAAATCAAAGCAACAAAGATTCAAAATCACAGTTTAAATGCTGGACTTGACACCAGTGTCTGATAGATGCCCTGAGCCAGGAGAAGGGTCACAGGTGGGCAGAAGAGCACCTAAACACAAAGGAACACAAAGGAATTCCAACCACTCCAGACAGTAAGCCAGCTTTATCAGGGGCCCAACTCAAATGGCTGTATGCAAATGCACGTAGCATGGGTAACAAACAAGAGTAGTTCAAGATGTACACACACCTGCAGGGCTAAGATCTCATTGGCATTGTGATGTGGTGGGACAGCTCCCATGGCTGGAGCATTGGAATGGAAAGATACGGGCTCTTTAGGAAGGACAGGCAGGGAGATCTGAAGAGGTGTAACCCTTTGTCAATGACCAGCTGGAGTGCATGGAGCTCTTTCTGCCTAGGGATGGCGGAGGAGCTGTCAGAAAGCTGATGGGTGCTGGACCTCATTGTCACCAACAAGAAAGTGCTGGTGGGGAATATGAAGCTGCAGCAACCATGAAATGGTGAAGTTTAGGATCCTGAGGGCAGCAAGGAGGGAGCACAGCAAGCTCACTACCTTGGACTTTGGGAGAGCAGAGTGAGCTCAGGTTGTTCAGCCTGGGGAAAAGAAGGCTGTGGGTGAGACGTTATTGTGGCTTTCCAGTACTTAAAGGGGGCCTACAGGAAAGCTAGGACAGGACTCTTTGTCAGGGACTATAGTGACAGGACAAGTGAGAATGGCTTTAAACTAAAAGAGGGGAGATTTAGATTTATATTTAGATGAGAGATTAGGAGGAAATTCTTCACTCAGAGAGTGGTGAGGCACTGGCATGGGTTGCCCAGAGAAGCTGTGGATGCCCCATCCCTGGAAGGGTTCAAGGCCAGGCTGGATGGGGCTTTGAACAATGTGGTCTAGTAGAAGTTCTCCTTTGCCCATGGTGGGAGGAGGGGGGGTGGAATTAGATGAATTTAAGGTCCCTTTCACCCCAAATTGTTCCATGATTCTAACTCATCCTTACTGAAAATCTCATTAAGGAATCTCATATTCCTCAATAACATAATTTGTCTTTGAGAAATAAAAGCAGGACTTACCAAAAAGAGTACGTTTACTTAGTCTTACAACAAGAGTATGTTGTTTACCCATATGAGGGAGCCTGCCAAAGTGAAAATGTAAGGCAAAGCCAAAGAGAGAAATGTTTTTTTGTATTAAAGTTCCTGTGGGTGCACTTCTAGTCCCATGACTATATCCATGATTAAGCTATTCATCTACCAAAACGAGAGTGAATACTTCTTATACCTGTATGTGTCAATTTTTCACTGAATGGACAGTATCAACCACACTGATGAGCTAATCTAAAGAGAATATAGGAAGGGTTAAATGCTGATGAAATAGTTCTGCTTATATTTAAAACCATCACTATGTATTTTCCACTTACTAATTTGTATATATTTCTCTCTATATATATATATTTATATATATATATATAATATATATATATTGTATATATTTCTATATATATTTCTAACCTTTATGACATAGAGTCATAAAGGTTAGAAAAGACCTTCAAGATCATTGGTCCGACCATCTAGAGTAAGCTTGGCCAGACTAGTTTTGAGAACACGGATATTTAATTGTATTTTTCAGGAAAGTAGCTGTTCCCACTGTGCTGTACTTAACTGTTGTGGCATTGTTCTCAGCACTGCAATCCTCAGAATTGTGCTATATCTGAAATATCCTTGACACCAATGTTAGTTCCTATATACAGATCTTCTTTACTCTAGAGGCTGAATTGTGATTTTAATGACCCTCAACACAAGTTAATAGTAAAGACTTCATTTTTATTTCAGAAATTGAAGGCCACGCTAGCCGCTGAATCAAGGTTTCTCTAACTTACATTGCCAGTGGAGGACGGCTTGAGATTACCTGTAAAGGAGCATTTGTTCTATCCAATCTGCTCAAGCACTACTCAACCCTCCTGTGATCTACTGTTTACAGCTTTGGGTACAATGCATCGAAAAACAAACATAGAACAGATGGAGACAGTTCAGGGAAGAATGACAACATATCTAAAAAATATGGTCTATGAAGATAGACTTTGAGAATTACAGTCCCCGTAGACCAGAATAGAAAAGACTGAGAGAAGGCAACACAGCAATCCTCTCACATATATACACATATTATATGTGTGAATATATAAAAAAACAAACATGTTTGCGTCCAGATAGTTTGTATATATGTATATACACATAAACATATGCATATATGTACATATGAAAAGAACAGAGAGATTTAAACAAGCTGCTGTCCATATTTATTGTGCATAGGATGAGAAGGAATGGGATTAATTCACAGTGATGAAGATGTAGGTTACATACTAAGAATTTTCCAGTAGTAGAAACTACTACTTTTCCAGCAGTTCAAAGAAATCAATTGCCTATGGAAGTTGTGAACTTCTGTCACTAGAGGTGTTGTGTTCTTTTTTTCTAAGAACTAATTAAATAAAAATATTCCAGGAATGGTTTAAGTACTCATGCTCTAGGGAAAAATTGGACAGGATGATCTCTCAAAGTTTGCTCCAACTGTCTTTTCTAGAATATCACCAGTTTTAAAAGCTACATTTCAGGTAAATTAGATTTCTGCTTGTATCTTTATCTTCAGGAACAGAAAGTAAATCCAGCCTTGCATTCCTCCCAAATGTTTACATCTATTACATTAAAAAACCCTGATCCCAAGTCATTACACAAAATTAAAAAGAAAAATGAATTAAAGAGTCACACATAATTTTGAAAAGTACTGTGAAAAGATTTATACTGTGTTCATTGAACCTGTCAAAACTGGGTGCAGCACAGATATCAACTTCAAAACAGTTTAATATTAGCACAAATAGGAACACCTAAAAGGGATGAAAGTAAGCTTTACTTTAACTTCCAGTCAGGTGATTTTCTGCTGTTTATTTAGCCTATTTACTATTATTTATGTTGTTGGAAGTATCTAAAGTTGACACCGTCTTTAAAGGCAACATAAAATTGTTCATATTAAACATAAGACCTTTGTTATGTGCTTTACATTTCTTTTGGTAGGGATATAACATGTCAATTTTTGTTGCTGTTGTTCTGACAAAGAAAAGCAGTAAGCAGCAATTAATGGCATTTAGACTAGTAAGACCTACAAAAAAAAATAAGACTAGTAAGAACTACAAAAAAAGTTCCAAGTGCATATGTAAGTTCCTGTTCATTTTGTAAGAAATATTTTTATTATTATTTCTGCAGGATAAACTATTTTTTTATACCTCTGCCTCTTGTCTTTTGCTTTAGTGTCATTATAAAATGTACATTTGGCAAAATTCTTACTCTTCATGCAATTGTCAGGTTTCCATCAAAAACCTGGTGTCGTGATCCTGTTAAGTACTCACATACAAGTAGTTTGCTAGCTGCAGGATGTAAATGTTAATCAGAAGAGTTAAATTTCCCTTTGAAACACATAAAGTTAACCTTTTCATAGGGCATAGGCCTTACACTGGCAGAATATATCAGGGCTGAGCTCCAAGAGGTAACTCTTACTGTAATTCAGATAAAAAATGGGATTACTGGAATTGCAGAAGCTTTGCTGGGGAGCTGGCAATCATTCACTAGCAAAAAGCACTGAAGGGAAAATGTGTATTATGTCAGAAAAACAAACATAAAAAAAGCTTCATGAGATGTACAAATGTATAAATTATTTATCACTCATGTTTCACCAGTGATGATGACACAGCAGATTTTTCCTTTAATCCATAGGAATCTCTATTCACATTCAGAGTAATAAATGTCTCTAATTTGCTGACAGAAAGCTCCCATACCCTGAAATAGACAGAAGTGCTCAAAGGGAAAATAAATCAAAACCATAAAATTGTGACTCTGAGATCTCTAATTATGATCTCCCCTGAAAATATTTAACCTTCAAAACCAGCATGCCCAGATTATTTCCAGTCATGATCTCTTCTTGGAAAATTGCATCTACAGGAAAAGGTCATAAAAAATAACACATTTACTTCATTAAATGTAACCCCTTAAAAAAAAAAAAAAAAAAAAAGGCAAACATCCAGCAAGGAAAAGACTGGTCATCGGCCAAATAAGTACAAGTATATCAAATCTTAATACTTTGACTACAACATTTAAATGTAGAAAACTGGAGTGCAGAAAACCATTAGTGCTCTAGTCATCAATAAATTTTTTATATGCATCATGCCAATTTCATTTTTGTCCTATATGATGGACAGCGTACTTACAAATTTCAGTACTCTGCAGCTTTATAAAATCTGATCTTTTCATGAAGCATGATAAGACAAGAAAAAACTGACTTCTGACAACTAACAACCCTGAAAAGACAGCAGTCGTAGTACAGAAGCTTAAAGGACAATGTGGCATGATGTGATTCCATCTGTAACTCATACACCACTTCAAAAGTTAAATTCTATCCTTAACAAAAAAATGTAAATCTTGTGTAACCAGGAAGAAAAAATTATGCATATATATATATATATATATATATATATATTTTTTTTTTTTTTGCAGGCTTCAGAGCAAGATATTTTCCACTTATTCTCCTGTTCCCATAAAAATTAATGCAGTAGATATTCATATAATAGCATCTATAATTCTGATAATGACCTATTTTGATATCAGATTTCACTTAACTGGGGGAAAAAATGTTACAATTTTCTGCTGGTTTCCTATAACAAAACAGGCTGCAAAACAACAACAAAAATAATTTAATGGAAGAGACAGTTACTGGATATGGTATATAGCTATCTACGTACAGTTTTAGTTGACTTGAATGTCAACAATTGCCATCTTTCTTCAGAAAGACTTATATGCAAATACTCTGTGTAACATCTGGATTAAATAATATTACCACATTTCCTGCAAAGATCATCTGTTCATGTATGGTGAATACAGTATTTTGGGGATATATTAAAAATAACCAGCAATTGGGTTATCTGGAAGCATTGAGCTCAGCAGTGTGTAAACTATCGATACCTCTTTGTAAGTCTGTCTCCTCAAACATCCAAACTGCTGCCTTCAAAACAGTAACAGGATATTGCAAACCTAGGAAGCGTGCAGTGCAGGAATGGCTGGCATTTTCTGATACTCAGCAGTCCTTCCTACAGTATGTCCTTCAAATGTCCCTCAGATACCAGTATGGTTGGAGCAACCATTTCTTTAACACTGGCCAAGAATCTAGTTTCCAATCCATTTTGAGAAGTACAGCTGTAAAACTAAAATCTGTATACTTAAAAAAAAAAAAAAAAATCTGTATATTAACCACCAAACTTTTAAATAACATAAGGTTATTCAGTATTTTGTCTTCAGATTAAGAAAATACTTGTTTTCTCCTTCTGTAGGGATGTAAACTGCTAAATGTGTAGCTCTAGCATTTTTATCTTTTTGTTTTTCTCAGTAAGCAGACCTAGCTTCCTAGTGGTGTATGAAGCAATAAAAGCATGTTTATTATTCCCTTGAGCATGGAAATTCTTTAAAATCAGTTGCCTGACTCTGACTATGAAGGATGAAAACCAGTAGAGCACAATGGAATTAATAATGAGTCCTCTGAAGTTAAACATGTCATGGTCACAGATGCAGGCTCTGCAAGCTAACAGAGAAATAAAAATTAATCTAGACAGTAGATTCTTGTTGAATTTCTCTACCATCATCAGCTGTTTATTGTCATGCTACATTATGAATAAATAAAAGATTTAAAAGGTTTCAGCATTTATTAAACTCCTAATTGGAATCACAGATATTGAGATCTGAGACTACTTCAAGTCATTTTCACTGATAAGCAAGCTCATCATAACATCCTCAAAGAAGCTATTCAATAAATATGCATGAGCAGTTGTTGAAGCAGAAAACTGTTTCTTGCCTCTCCATAAGAGTAAAAAGTTTGGGGGATCTTTTTTTTTAATCCATAAATGTATCTAAATCAATTGAGTTGGAAATAAGCTGTCTGATATGAGGCTGTACAGGAATGCACAGACAGATGTAAAACAAGAAAGAAGGAATTAGAAAAGCACTTTGAAGTGGACATTTTTCACAAACTCAAGGAAATGGAAAAGTTAGGAGAGTGGATAAAAATGCAGAATATGTCCCTATATTTAATAATGTATACTCAGAAAAACTGCACAGAAATTCTCAGAGAAGGAAATAGACATTTAGTTCCTGACTGAGACCTACAAAATACAGCAGGCAAAATGATCCCAGATATGCAGATTCCACTGGATTTTTATTATAACTGGGAATCTATAGTGGACACTACTGGTCTCATCTTTTAAAAAAACAAGGGCAAATCCCCCTTACATATAACTGTTACTAATATCCAGTATCATCAGTCTGGCCTGGACCACATTATAATCAAAGTATATGAAATCCCCTTATAGTACACACAAATTGTCAGTGAAATTTACAACTATACTTTACATGTCATTAATGAGTCATTATTTTGTTTTCAAGTAGCACTCTAAGATCCTGAAAGTGGTATTTGTTAAGTATCTCCCATCTGGGTGAATGCCAATTTGCTTTCCTATTCTACCATCCAAACACAAATTTCATTCTTTAAACACATCCATCTACCTCCTTTAAAGTACAATGTGAAGAATTAGAAGTGGGATTAAAAAAAAAAAAAATCATGAAAAGGAATTTGGCATTTCACAATTTGAGCTGCTCCCTAGATCTGAGATTCCATGTTCAGAAATGGAAAGGGTAAACAGCTTTTCTGCAGACAAGACAGATGAGACCAAATGGTAAGACACCATCAGGATATGAGGTGGCTTCACATCAATGAGTTAAATACTGAAATACTCCAGGTAAAAGAAATGGCAAATTCTGAGTTTCTAGATCTAGATAGCAACCTAGAGGCAAACTGCTGTGATTTGTTAGTTGAAAAACAGACTCCTCTAAAAAGAATCATCTTATCCTCTATGTAATTTTCAAGCTGTCAAATCTAAGCTTATGATTTTATTGCCCCTGAAGTTGAAAATATCCTCAGGGAAAACATTAGTATAAAAGCAATTTGAATTGCAGACATTTTAATATTAATCTGCTTTACTCAATATAGCTTCCCCATTCAAATGACTTTTTGTTGTTTCAGAGTTATTCTGTGGTTGATTCTCAGGAAGAATGTCAGGAAGCTGGGTAGAGACAGGCCTGAATCCTGCTGCCCAGATGACCACTGTAACTCTGGGGGCACAGTCTAGTCTACCTAAGGCCTCCCAGCTTTCAATTCTGATCAGCTTAATAGAACTTACTTCTGGAATACTAAGCCTAAATAAAGTAGCTTAGATCATCTTCTGTACATCTTAACAGATAACTTAGATATAAAACTTTTTTTTCTTTCTTTTTTTTTTTTTTTCCTTGCCTCCAAGCAGTAGGAAGCTTTGGCTTTGCAACTAGGAGTTTCCATATATTTAAAAAGAGAAAGAGAAAACAGCATATGTACAAAAATAAAAAGAGGAATACTCTCTCCTTAGCAGTGAATATTACAGATGTTTCATCTCTGTAGCAGGGAAGGAATACTTTTGCACATAAACAAGTTGCTTCTGACCTAGTAGACAAAACTTTTTTCTTTTCTTTTCTTTTTCTTTTTCTCTTTCTTTTTTTTTTTTTTTTTAATTATTATTATTATTTTTTTTTATTTCTTTTCTTTTATTTTCTTTTTCACGTAGCAACAGTTAAAGGGAAAAAGTCTATCTGGATTTGCTGGAGAATCTTGCAGGTAGGCATTCATAGGCATACCGAAAAGATTCACAGTGATTTCTACCCAAAAAACTTACAAGTGTGCCAGACAAAAGGACATAATTGTCCAGGCAAGTAAAAATGCTGCTTTCTTTGATCCTGTTCATGAAGGAAAAGGAAAGAGAGGAACCTGTTAGCAGTTCCATATCTTACTTTTCCAGATAGGTATCAGGATATCCCAAATGAAGCAAGTCTCCTTTAAAAGTATATTAAAGAAGTGCAAGCTACAAGACCAGAAAATAGGGACTGCTGTTTCACATGACAAGAAGGATGCACTTGGAAAAAAGGCCTTTGGGTAATGATTTGCTGACTCACAAGTACTGCACAATGACATCATTAGATGAGACATACTTCTCTAAATCTATCTACGCTTTTGCTTACCAACATGAAGAAATGAAGAGAGAGGAATGGAATAGCAGCATTTAAGATGGACACTAAAAAGAAGCAATTTATTCTTTTCCTGTTAGTGTAATCTGGATTAAAAACAAACAAACAAACAAACAAACAAACAAACAAAACTACTTCCTGTAAAGTGGAGATGGGGTGAGCAATAGTCTTAAAGTATGACTGAGGTGCTGACATTCATCTCCAAGGAACCAAGCATGTCTAAGTAAATTGTGGATAAATATTCCATTGTAGAACAAGTAACTGTGATTTGTTTAGCTGGGTTCCAGCAGGTGTCAGGTGTTGCTTTTCCCTCTAATTTCCCTCTCTTCAGAGTTTTCAGTTATACATTAGTAGATACTGGTGAGGCAGCTCAAGCATTTAGAGACAGATCAGTTCCACTGTAGACCTGCGGACTATGGGTTTTGATAGATGTGCAAATGTTTCGTGTTCCAAGAGACTCTATAAGGTTCTTTCCTGAAATTTAATCTCAGAAATTTTGGGTAAGAGAGATGAAAAATGTGAGTGTGCTTTTGTAGATACACTGGAAATAGTAAGCACAAATACTAGGCCAAACCAGCAGCTCTTGCTCAGCATAAATAAAATCTCTTGGAAGGAAATTGTGTTTTAGGGTCTTTCTACTGGGGAGATTGTGTCTGCATCTCAGCTGGATAGGACAGAACAGTACCTGTAACCTGTGAGGGCAAAATGTAGCCACATACAAACTAGAGCTGCACTTTGCAGAACAATGTAAGAGCACAGCTGAAGTTTCTAGGCTAAAGATGGCTCGTGTCGATGCATTTGCTGGCATTACACTGGGTCTGTCTGCAAAAGTTCACATGGATGTGTTCTTGGACATGTGCTATACATTTTTATTTATTTATTTTTATTCTATTTTTATAAAATTCAATATTCTATAGAATAATTTATATAGAACAAGTATTTCTATATGTATTTATTTTTATTCCATTAATAAAGAGAAAAAAAAAAAAAAAGATAGGCCACTGGGTTTAGGACTGCTCAGAAGGGCCATTTTCTGTTTCCTGTTACAGCACAAACTTATTGTGCTCAAAATTAAACATTTAGACCTTAGTTAATAACAAGATATCCAAAATGCACCTTCAGGTAACTCCAAACTCCAGTAACAGAAGAAGTTAGAAGATGCCCAGTCTTCCACTTGAATGCCTCAATGTTTGCTCAAGTTCTGCACTCAAGTAGCCATACTTTAACAATGATGAGTAAATACTCTCTGAGCTTACATCCGCAACCTTTTGCATCCAGCAAGTAGGATTGCTTGCAAGATCTGGCCATACAATAGTTCTCAGACTACAATTACCTGTGCAGACTCCATAACCCAGAGTAATACTTTCCACAAAGATGTTTTTTTATGACTCAGCTGCAAAATCTACCCTGTATTGTGAGAAGCTTTTTTTTTTTTTCTTTTTTTCTTTTCTTTTTTTTTTTTTTACTCATAAAGACAATACTCATAAAGACCACGTGTATTAAACCAGTTCCATTACCAAACTGTGACATATTTTCTTGGAAGAAAAAATAATGTAATTATTCTGTATTCAGAAGATTTCAAGCTAAGCTTGAGAGGGACGTTTAACCTTGGCTTATGTGAAAAGAATGAGGTTTTAGAATAGATACAAAGGACTGAAATTAATAGAAGTCTTAGTTTTCTCTGTACCACAGTGTGCTTTTAGGAAGAAATTAATATGGCTTAATATGACTGTGAGCATTTAAGAACTGTAAAAGAGTACAGATACATAAGTAGTAAGTACCAATAGTGGTAATGACTAAAAAAAAAACTAACCTGGGAAAATATTTTATGATGTAATCAACTGAAGTACTGAATGTACATTCTTGAAAACAAGAATTATTTTCAAGGTAAAAAGCATCACTACGTGAAGCTAAAGGCAATTGTTAAGTATTGAGATAGTTGCATACAAACAAGAGAGGATTCAATGAGATCTGAATACTGTGAGGCACAGGTAATTTAGAATGATCAGAAAGAATGAAGCATGAAAAATATCTTGAAAAAGAGGCAGCAAGTAATTTTGATAGGAAAATGTGAAAGAAATATAAATGATGGATAATTATAATAACTTGATAATAATCAAGAAAAAGATAATAGGAATTTAATACATAAGACCCAAATAATTGGTAAATAATTGACACATTATGTATTATGAAAGATTCCATTTAAAATTGGAATATATTTGTATTCATTGCATATAAACCAGAACAGAGTATTAAGTGTAGTAATCTGAAAATGCAGTACAAGAAATTCTAAGTAATACCAAAAAAAAAAAAAAAAAAAAAAAAAAAAAGAGTAACATTACAAAAAAAATCTTTAACTGGTAGCTGAAATGATGAGCTATAAAATCAACAAGGAAAAATGCTAAACTACAGCTTAAAAACCTTAAGAAATATTACTCACATCCCCATTTTCATGAAGGCATGTGATTTTGAATGAAAGCAGAAATGTATGATTGAATTTATGTATGCATTTTGAATGTAAATTCTTGGCTAAAGTGCTTGGCTTCATTATTCCTACCTTTACATGCAAAAAACAGATACCTAATTGTGGTAGGCTCTGCTCCATTTGTTGTCAACAACAAAAACAAATAGTATCAGAGACACTCTAAAATGTCTTTCCAGAGATGTTTCTTTCCCTAATCATGAATGCAACTGTTTATTAATGGAAGGGTACACTGGGCAAACAAAACATGGTAAGTAAAATGGTTAAGAGTCTAAAAAAAAGATATATGAAACTATATTTTCTTACTTGCATTTAGGAAAGCTGAAGACAGGAAAAAAAGCATACCAGTTATACACAATTAATGTAAATATTCGTCTCTGTGAAGATTTACAGCATTACAGTATTTATAAACATTTTCAGTCTGAAAACAGAATATGTGTAAAATATGATGTGTTGGGAATCCACACATCTCCATGTTGACACATGGGGAATCTGTGTAAGACTAAGTATGTCTAGGATGAGTGAGCGCATTCCTTGCTTTGGAGACTATTCTGCAGTTTAGTATGCTTTATAGTATGCTTTGCAGACTATTTGCACACTCTGAAGTTAGTAGCAACTTAATGGAAAAGAAATAATCCTTTTCTGTGTGTAAATATACTATCAGTCACATAATTACTTAATAATAAAAAGTAGTAGAGTTCCCAAGAACAACAAGTGCATAATGTGGAGAAATATATCACATGCTAGTACCCTAAGTACAATATTCTTTCAAATGTAATAAATACTCAGCCTTTATATATTGGGAAAAAAAAAAAAAAGTAAATAGTGAATAAAATATGGAACTGGTAATGAATTAAATGTATTATGAAGAGGATCTATAGCCAAAGAACACTATTCTTTGGAAAATCTGAATATATTCTATCTATTCTAAATCTGAGTATATTCTATCATCTAGATAATCATTCTCACACTTTAAAAAAGCAGGTTGTTTGAAATAACACACATGACTTTTGTAAAAATAGCAAAAAGAAGGCTAATGCAAGTAGGAAATAACTGCAGAAGAAGGCTTTAGTTTATTTTTAGTTTAATTTTTTAACTTTAGTTTAATAAAGTTATGGATCTTAGCTACTAATAATTGTTAAAGTAAACATTCAAGTTTATAGCCAAGAAGATCTTACTAACATGAACACAAATAATAAAGGATTGAAATTACAAAATGGTCTGATTTGTAACAGTCACAGGGGTTAAAAAGTCCAGAATGAAACAGAAAAAAAGTAAGAAAGAGGAGGTGGCATTCTATTAACATGTATTGTAAGAGGAGAGATAAACAGGAGTCTGTGTTACAAAGCTATCTTGAGTCAGCTACTTCATTCACCTAAATATGCACCTTAAGCATGCCAATTCTTGTATATATTCTATGTCCAAAGTAATAAGTACAGAGAGCTAATTCAGAGACCTAATTTAAAAGATTCCTGTTTGACGATTCACAGAAATTTTTTTAGGAAATTACTGCCCCAGTCCTCTTGCAACAAATAGAATAAAAACTGAAGACCATTAGCACTTAAAATTTAAAGCAGAATAAAGCTTTAGCTTCAATCAACTGATGTGAAATGTCTCATGCTTTATTTAATTCATGGAAGATAAATGTTTGCTTACGTTACTCAGACCAGGAAAGATTTTGTCTTCAGCCAAAAAAAAATCACTCAAAACTGAATATTAATATATGCTAATGAGTTTTAGACATGCATTCTTAAACACTTGACACTCTAAAGATAGATGATGTACATGCCAGCTTCTAGAAACAATGGTGATCAATAACTTTACATCAGACAAAATGTGTATTCTGATCGCTTAGACTATTCTTCATCTTGTTACATAAAGCCTTAGGGTAGCAACAATCTCTTGCTCAAGGTTTCATAGCCAGTGAATCCTGCTAGAGATAACAGGTGATCCCAGAACCACGTCTGTAATGATGCAGACATCCAAAGGAGATGCAGCGATTCACTGTGACCTCACAACAAGTCAATACCACCGTGCTTGAGAGGGCTTCAGGTTTCCAGACCAGACATGCATCCTGCCTATGTCCAGTTCCTAAACAGAGGGAGATGCTTCTGTCATTCCTTCTTTCCTCTTTCACCCTAATCATTTGTTTTCATGCAAAGGACACTGCATTACCCTTTAAAGAGGTGCTGCTATCCAAGAATAAGAGGGACAAAGTGTGCATCAGCAGAATGCCTTAGCAGGCAAGTCTAAATGGAGCCATAGACAGAACTGAGGTGGGACATAGGCTGTTTCCTTGTTTTCATAATCCTATATCAATATTTTTAATTGGACTGTTAACTCCTGTATTATTATGCTATAGTGAAAAACATAAGAAGTCTTAAAAATCCAGTAGAGCCTTAGGTCTTTAAAATACAGTAGAGTCTTTTTAAGTCTTAAAAATCCATCACCAGAACATACTGAAAGCCATGATACACAAAGCTGAGACTTTTGGCTTTGGATACTGAATGTGCCCTGCCTGCTAATGAATTTCTGAATTATGAAGTCCACAGTTAGACTATAGCATCAGCAGCAGTGCATGTGGAGAATATCAGTAAGAATAGTGAGAATACATTTTTCAGACAAGAGTATAATTCTTATTTCTCCTGAAAATATAGAGAAGAATCCTGTAACAATACCCAACTGTGGGTTTAATCATCTGGAAAGAACCCAAGGCACCCCACAAAGAATGCAATTAGTCTGCAAATGGGGTAGGCCTAACCACTTCTGCTTGGCTGCGCCTTGCCATTTTATACCTACCCTTGCTCCACAGGGCACCCACATTATGTAGACAGCTACGAGATGGAAGCTATGGCTACTATTCAGCATCATTCTAGTGACTATTTTGAATAAATGAGGTTGATCAAAAATGAAATGGTTTTCACAGTGGTCTACTGTTTCTTTATTTTTACCTGTTAATTCAATAGAAGATGTCAAATACTCTGGAGAGGACAATTGAAAAGATCCTCAAATAAACTTTGCAAGTACAGTCATTATGCCCTGTAAATAATAAGTTAATGGAAATAGCAGCTTATTAACCATAAATGCAATCCACAAGTAAAAAACAAGTAAAATGCTATATTTTATCAGCATTACCTATTTTCCCCTCTTATAGCAGAAATTTGGAATTGCAATATTGTGCAACATAGAGAAACTTCTCTGGAAGAGTATTCACCAGATCTTCTATTAGAAAACACAGAGAGCTCTGCTGTCAGCTGATAGACTTACTGTGCCAACAAAAATTCAATCCCGAACTTTACTTATGCGCAATCAATATGAATGTCTAGAAGGTGTGTGAATACATATAGCTGATCGTAAGAAAAGCATGAGTTTTATTTCGGCATCTCCAAGCTTTTTTTTATAGTCGATTTTCATGAAAGTATTCAATTATCAAGCATAGGTAATGTTAGCTGACCCTTTATTACACTGTTAGTCTCCTTAACAAAGAAGAAAAAAATCAGGATCCATGGAAACAAGATGATGTAGAAGGGAAATGAAACACTGGAATTAAACAGAATGAATTAATCCAAAAGGGTAATAATGAACACTTCAAACATGTACTGTCATTTCTCACCCTTGTTCTTGTGTGGTTTTTTTTTTTTTTTTTTTTTTTTTTTTTTTGGTTGTTGTTGCTGTTGTTTTTTTCCTACAATTATTTAATTTTAAAATTTATAGCTATATGCAGATGAAAGAGACACTCAGTTTATACTTTTATTTGCCAGGCATGTTGTTGCATAAATATTGATTCTCATTTTCTACATAAATGGTGCAGCTGACCTTTAAATATACTACTTGTAAAAACATATGTCTTCTACCATTTAGCAGCTTTACACTTGTGATGGCAGTTCAGAAAATTCAGAAAATTCAAGCTATGTGTCTACTCTAGGTAATATATATACAAATATCTAGATATGTGTATATTTACAGATGCACACACCCCTCTCTGCCTGAATCACAGAATCACAGAATCACAGAATTTCTAGGTTGGAAGAGACCTCAAGATCATCGAGTCCAACCTCTGACCTAACACTAACAGTCCCCACTAAACCATATCCTGAAGGTACATGTATGTAGCCACCCCAGAGAACAGCCAACAAACTGTTAGCAAGCTGGGCACATCCCTACCTTTGTCCCCCTCTGTACTGCCCTTGTGAGGCCCCACCTGGAGTGCTGCGTCCAGGTCTAAGGCCCCCAGCACAAGAAGGATGTGGGGTTGTTAGGGCGGGTCCGGAGGAGGAACACAAAGATGATGAGACGGCTGGAGCACCTCTCCTATGTAGAAAGGCTAAGAGAGCTGGGGATGTTCAGCGTGGAGAAGATAAGGCTCTGGAGTGACCTCATTGCGGCCTTTCAGTACTTGAAGGGGACTTATAAAAAATACGAGGAGCAACTCTGCTCAATCAGATAATGACATAACAAGGGGGGATGGTTTTAAGCTAAAAGAGGGGAGATTTGAATTTGAGATTAGGAGGAAATTGTTCACTCAGAGGGTGGCGAGGCCCTGGCACAGGTTGCCCAAAGAAGCTGTGGATGCCCAGTCCCTGGATGTGTTCAAGGCCAGGTTAGATGAGGCCCTAAGCAACCTGATCTAATGGGACGTGTCCCTGCCTATGGCAGGGGGGTTGAAACTAGGAGATATTTGAGGTCCCTTGCAACCCAGGCCATTCTATGATTCTGTGATTCCATGACACCTTGCTCTCAGTTAAAACAGCATTTTAATGCAGACTCTTAGAAAAACCAGGTAAGCACACACAGATACACATTAAAAAAATGTTTAGTCTGGGAAAAAATAAAGAAAAAACACACAAAAAATGAGCAAGTACTGTCCTGGTATAACTTGAAATCAGTTTTACCACAGGAAAGACGTATTTGGTCTAATGGATTATTTTCTTTATGACTATTATTCTTGCTAAAAAGTTGAATTTAGGAGAATAAATAATGAATGCTTGTCTCTCAGATCCTGGAAAATAGGGAGATACACATTTTTTCACTAACACCTTAGCTTCACTTTAGACAAAGCACAAAACAGTTCCTAGTAAATTAAAATTGATTCTGGAAACTGAAAAATATTTTCAAGCACAAGATAGGGAAAATAAATTGAAAACTTCTCAAATCACTACATGGTCCTAACAGTTGATTGCAGGAATTCCATTCACCATGTCATCCCTTGGATTTTTCTTTAACATTTGATATATTCAATTCATCCCAGAGTTGGAAACAAAAGACATATACAACAATTTCCTTTAACCTTGAGCCTAAAATACCTTTGCTATCATTGGACAGAAATAAGCTCTTTAGGTCATTTAAGATGATAGTTAATATAGATGAATTACTCTGTAATGGATGGTATCTGTTAATTAGCTTTCATAAGTATTTGTTCTTAAACATAATTTAGTTTATGAATGATGGACTAGTCAAAAACTAAAAGCCAGATAATCATGCTGGATTCAGAAAGGCATTAATTCTAGAATCTCTCTGGAGTTATTGACTGTTCCTGTTATTTCAACTGGTAATTAACTGCAAATATTCTCCTTGATTTTAAACTTTTAAAGTGAAGCATATGTAAATATTTTCAGGGCTTCTTATGTGCCTCTCTACTAGCTTATTCTAATGTAAATTACAAATGATTATAACAGACACATTTTGTATGCACCAGGATTCATTATCTTCCCATCCAAGCAATTAAATACCAACATAAACATATATAGCAGCATATAAAATAAAAAGGGCTGCTATTTCCTCTGGCATATTATGTCTAATTATATGCATATTCTTGTAACATTGCAATAAAATATGGGTTCCCCAAATGATAAGCATTTTCTTTGTTACTTTAAAAATACTTAAGGTTTACCCAATGTCAAAGAATGATCAGACTTACAATAAAATAAAGATCAAGATACAACTAAAACTTTGAAATGTCAGACAATAATAAACAAAAAATATACCCCTACTTTTAACTTGAGATCTTCTTTTCCTCATTACAATACATATATAAGGATCAATGAAATCTATGCACAGGAACCTCTCTGCATTACTAGCCCTTTCATAATGGGAGTGTCTGTTTAAATATCTAGTCCTTCACTTTACAGACACGTTCTTTAAAATGTAAGTCACTTGTTAGAAACCCAATTCCAGGATGGTTTTAAAACATTAGAAAACTCCTCATCACCTTTATCATACAGCTAAAAGATAATTTTTGTTTGTCTTAGCTACGTATTCTTGTCCTCATGCCAACAACAAGCTACATTCCTCACACTGAGGTTACCTCCCTGCTGCTCTCCCTTATTCCTCAGGTTGGAAGTGGGCACGTGGGAGGACTGAGCAGAGCCACAGTGACATGAACAGCTCAGACATGCAGGCTCTCCAGCAAAATCCAGAAATTTAATGTATTTCTTCAAGCCATTTTATTACCAACTGTACAAAATAAATTTGTTCCTATTTTTACAATGCATCATGTATATGTACACATATGTACACATATATGTACACATATGGATATCTGGGAACTGGTATTCAACAATGGTGATGTTTTAGCTCAGGCTAAGACTTTTAAGCTTTTATCCTATTATTTTATTGGAAAATATTTATCTTGTCTTTGTCCTTTTGCAAGCAAAATTATATACCATAGCCTGAAAAAAATCCAAAATTTTCCAAGGATTATTACCTGCTCTTTTTGAACACAGTGAATATGTCAGATTGCTGACACAAATGTACATTTCTCAGATATGGTAATGCAAAGTCAATACTTCAAGCAGTCAAGAAAACACCAGCTCCCAGAACAACTCTTGTCTTTTTGAGTCCTGTGAGCGTTAAGTCTTTGCCAACTTTGCAGTCTTCCCTACAGCTTCTAGAAAGCGATGTGTGTCTTCCCTCCATAATAACCACAGATAATAACCACAAGAGCTGTAAGAAGCAGGTCTTCCCATGCATGCAGGAAAGAACTTTTGAGCCATGTTCTAAATGAAAGAAAGACCTAAGTTGAAAGACCTAAGTTGTACTTGAAAGACAGAAGAAGCTAGTGGTAGATTTACTAGTCAAACAGACCAAGAAACTCTGGTAAAAGTGAGAATCACATACGTAAAGTTATGAATCTCTATAATATGCCTAAGTTTTTTGTATAATTCTAAATGAAATCCATTTAACAGACTCTGCTACATTTCCAGCAAACATAAGTCAACTCTTATCTCTCCATACTGCATCAGTCCATTCAATAAAAGCTCCAATTTTTTATACTTAGATGGTGAACACAGTCAGACCCACTCTTTAATCTTATACCAAATCATTATTCTTTTTCTTAGAAAGAACTGAAGACAATACATGAATATATATATATGTGTATATATATATATATGTATATAAATGTATAGTGTATAAATATACATGTATATAAATGTAGAAACAGAAAAAAACTGGGACTTTGGAAATAATGCAACACATCTCTTGAAGGAATCTTGTCACCATGATCACAGCAGTATGTGGTAAATAGCTTCTCTTTAGCTGAGCTGGAAAGACCTTAGAATGAAATTATTACTATTAAGCAAAACCTTTGGAAAGTAGCAATTTATGTTATAAATCCACTGTTTTGTTGAGGTTTTAAATAGGAAGTGCAACTTGTTTTAGAGTTTCTGTAAATAGGACCAGTTTCATCAAAACTTTCAAATTATAGTCTTCAAAAGGCAGGCACACAAGTGCTTGTGGCAGACACAGTTTGAAATCTTAAACTGCTAATGGCAAGATATTTTTTCACATTCACTTAGAAAGTAAAATTTCAAGTTTTTAGAAAGGCTGTGCAGGGTAAAAGTCCACTATGTGTGCAGAGCTGATGAAGAATCACTTGGAGACATGCTCACACCAGGGGCTGGCAGAAAGCTTTATATGATAGAGATGGTACATTAGGTCAGAGGTAGCTAAAAGTAAATTTCACATTCTTAAGGGACATTCTCCTTTTAGTGAATAAAGGGCAAATGGCCATCCTGTTGTTCCAATCCTCTCTGCAGGCTTCAGTGAAGTTGACCACAAGATACGGCTGTGCTATGTGATGGGTATAGCCAGGTTCCAGGGGAGATGCTTAAAAGGACACCTGTTTATGATCTTCCTCATATGCAGGTATTTTTGGCAGATTCCAGAAGAAGTGCTTTAACAACACAATATTAAGTGCTAATAACTTGCTAGTAACATATAATAGCACTCCCCTACCTACTCAATGGAACTAGCATCCTATGCAGTGCTGAGCTCTGCACATGCATCTAGAACACCAATGTTTTGTCCATTGCTGACCAGTGCTGGCACAGCACCAAGACTCTCTCCAACCCCCCCATCCCAGTAGACTAGGGGTGCGGACATCGCCAGGGCAGCTGACCTAAACTGACCAGTATGTTCTCCTGGAACACCTACTACGCATGTTGAGGTCCTGTTTCCCAGGACATGGCCGAACATTGCTCATTGATGAGAAGTAGAGAATAATTGTTTTCTTTATCTTTGCTTCCATGTAGACTTTGCTTGTTTTTTTCTCTTTTTCCTTTAATTCAATTGTCTTTTTTATTTTATTATTATTATTTTTTTAATCATATTTTATTTTCCTTACTCTTTCTTTGAGGAAGGAGAGTGAGACAGCAGTTGTGGTGGAATTTAGCTGCCCATCAGGGTGAAACGACCCCATAAGTATACAGAAACATACGCATACTAACAAAAACAAACAAACAAACAAAAAAAAAAAGCAGAAAATTCCCACTCCACTGCGTTTATTTCTCTTTCTGGAGAGAAGACAGGAGAACAAACAATATATGATTTGGTACACCACAGAACAGTTGAACTGTGATGCTACCATGATGTATTAAAAAAAGTATATATAATAAAATTACAGAACAGAGAAACCAGTTTCACCAAATCCCATGTCTGATGCATGCACTTCATGTTCTTTACTGTGGTTGAAAATAAACAGGGTTTTGTTTTTAGTTACATATATGTGTGTGTGTGTGTGTATGTGTTCTGCTTTCAGCTACATTTCTACTTTTTTCATCTCAAAAGGAAAAGAGGACTGCATACCTAGTCATTCACCTAGTTACTTTAACAATGGATATTACCTACCACCTTTGTCCTATGTCCTTAGATACTCATAGAAAAGATACTCTTGCTCAAACTGCAATGATATTGTGTCTATAACAGACGTGTGCATCTGTAACAGATGCAGAGTCAAAGAATTGACTAAACCAACAGTCACTACCTCTCTAGAAGCTGAAGAAGGAACAGTGAACTATTAAGTCCATGTATGTCTTCAATAATTAGATGGCAGGCTAAGAAATTTGGTATCATTTCTTTAATTTACAAACATTACTTCAAAATGTAATCGAACTTTTATGAAATCCAACCAGAAAGATTGCAGCTATAGAAACAAGGTGAAACGACGTAATATGATGGGTTCAGTGACCTCTCATTCCATGGAAAATTTCACTGTTTTCAATAAGTCTGCTTTACCTAAGTATTGTTCAGATGAACCACTACTACTAGTCTGTGATCATACATTAGCAAACAAAAGAGCCCTTTTGCCTATGTTGAAAAATAATCTCTGAGCTGAAACAAAGTTCAAGACAATTTGCAAATGCAAATACAAGAAAAGGTTATTACCAGGCTAATGACATGAAAGGCGGGTATAGATTAAAGCATTAAATAAATAAATAAATAAATAAACATAAAAAATGCTATAAAAAGCTATACACCGGAATGGTCTTCTTTGACTAAATAAGCTTTGTGGAGACAAGGTCTAGCTAGTTTGGGGGGATTTGTGTGGCCAGGCTGCAGTAAGAACATCACAGCTGTCACTTACTGCACAGATGAAGTATAAGATGGTTGATGAACAATGAAGTATGATTTGCCGGGTTCTGTGCTTGGGTATCTTGCTGACACGTAAAATCTCCACTGACTGTCATGTACTTCAGACCATCACACAAGGGGAAGAGTCACAGGAAAAGACAGATACAGCCAGGCGATACACAGTGCTATTTGTACATGACTACAAATTTCAGATCCTAATGTCTCTATAATTAAAAGATTCCAAAGAGCAAAGGAAAGGACAGGAAAATAAAGATGTAGAGGCTAAAAGTTCACACATGGTCTCTTGTTTGCCTCTTCCCGAGGCTAAGTAACAGAAAGACCTTACTTGGAATCTGCTCAAAGGAGTTATGAAGAAGTAAATGCAGATCACATCTGTACTCAGATGTTGAGGAATTATGTCCTCTAGTCATCAAGAATGAAAGTATTAAAAGTTTAGGCCATTCTGTTCCAATCTGTGGATGGCTTAGGTTGTCCGTTTGAATGCAAAACAGGCATTGCGGAAGGTCCTGATCTATGGGAGCTAGACTGAACTCAAAGGTCTGAATGCAAAATGAATGGCCAGTTGAACAAACATCTCTGACTGAGATAATAACAAACTACATAGAAATTATATAGGATGGAGGAGCTGGTCACAGACTGATCAATGCCAATTAATCCATCCTTATTTTTCACTTCCAGCTCTTTTGTTTACATTTTAGGAAATAGAAAAAAAGAAAAAAGAAAAAAAGAAAAAAAGAAAAAAGAAAAAAAAAAAAGAAAAAAAAAGAAAAAAAAAGCCTGCTTATTTTCTGGGTTCATTACAAACTTAGTTTCCTCAACAATGCATTCTTTTACAAGTTTGGTTTTGGGGATAGGGGGAACTCATTAAGGTCACCAGTTCTATTCTTCTGCTATTTCATTCCAGATCAAAATACCATCTAGATGAACTCCACTACCTCCAGAATAATCACAACACTCCCACATTTTCTCAGAAAAGTGCATAGGATGAAAAACATAGCCCAGATATCACTCCCACAAGGAGTCATTAGTGATCATAAATCTCTGTCCTGGTTTTCTACGACCAACTGCCAGAATCTTACTTACCAAGTATAGAAAAATATCACCTGCTGTTTCTCAAAACATTTCAGTTCTACGTAAATAGGGGAAAAGCTCTCTTACACAGTGTCTTAATTACTTTATAACAATAAGTGATGAGTTCCTCTTGTCTCTCAATATTTTCCAGAACAGTCAAAAATTTACATCCCATTTTAACCTCTTAAGGCCAAGAATCTTTTCTCAGAACCTGACCCTTAAAGAACTGAACTCTTTCAGGTGCCTGTTCACTTGTTTCTTAAGAGAATTCCCAACTCCTTAAGAGTAGTATTTTGAAATAACATCTTGTGGTCATGCCTAAGCCTTCTAATAATTACTTCCTTTTATCAGGGCAATAGATGTAAGATAAATAATGTGATTCTTTTTAACCAATCAATATTCTCCCCCTATGGCACCTCTCTAGTTGTGCAGTAGGAATGGATAGCTAGCCAGCTCGTTGGACATTGACAGATGCCAGTTAGTTTATCTGAGTAGTCAGTGCGAATGGGATCATCCCTCTAAGTCCTGCCTTTACCTAACTACTGCTGTTATTATTATTTATTAATATTGTTGTCGTTGTTGTTATTATTGACACTAATATCACTAATAATAACAATATTGCTGGCACAACATTGTTTTATGTACCTCTGTCAGAATTAAAACTACCATCCCGGGTTGCTTGTAAGCATCCATTGTCTCCTGAAAAACTGTTAATTTCTTCAGAGACTAAATCTTCCAACACTAGTGCTCCTGCTTGCCCACACTGCACGCATTCTGCTACCAGTTGCAAACACTTGGAAAGCCACTTAAGCCACAGGGATTCCTGCTGCTTTTTCCAAATGCGTTGGCTTTCAGACTCATTACTTTGGCTTGCATTCACCACAGCTTGTGCAGCTCCACATAGTTACTCCTTTGTTTAATTTTTACTTTCCTAGACTCTAACTTTCAACAATTTTTATTTCCAAATCAGATCTCCATTTTTATATTGCTCTGTGCCCTGAGTTTTAGCAGAGAGACCAGAGCTGGAGAGAGCTGCTGGAACCTGCCTGGGCCCAAAGTTAGCAGCCCAGTGAGCGGGCTTGAAACACTCCCAAATGACAAGAAGGATTTTAACTGTGGTCATGACAATCCAGTGACACAAAAAGTGAAGAGGAAGTTTCCCTAGAGATTTGAAGTAGGAAGAGAAAAACCAACCAACCAAACAAACAAACAAAAAAGTCGTATTTGCTTGTAGGATAGATCCCCAGATGTAGCAATCCCAATCAGCAAATTTCGGTTTAAACTCCAAAGTATTTCAGGTAGACAGTTCAAGGAATTACAGAGACTGCCACATCAGCATCCAAAGCTAACTCAACAGCAGATGGCTGCTCTGCCAGTACAACACAAACATAACACTGCACATTCTTCCATCTACAGCGTATTGGGGACCACTTCCACACACAGTAAAACTGCAATATCTGGAATCACAATTTTGCATGCACATTGCTTAGATAGGGTTTTGAGCAAGAAGTTCAGTTTTTCTTCAGTAAGTTTTCCTCAGAGTGCATAAAGTGAGCTTTTAGGGAGATTACTGGCTCCTGCTAAAACACTCTACAGTAAAGCTTCTCATAATGTACCTTTACCCACAGCCACTGCCAAAAGAGTTGAGCAGTATTTGGCATTCATTTGCACTGAAATTCCCAAACTTGCCAAGACTTGTCCATTACTACTTTTGAGATGTCTACTCAGACCATTTATCAGACAATAACAAAATGCATTGCTGGAAAAAAATTGCAAAGAATGAATGGCAGCTGTAGACCATTCTTGGTATAGAGCAAAACAATGTGTGGCTCACTAGGCACTTTCCTATAAAGTGATTGGCATAAATTCTTTTTTATTTGAATACTGTTCATTTGTTCATTTGAAATGCAGATAATCAGGGCCAACAAGCACTCAACATGATGAAAACTTAATTTTCTAGAAATAGAAATTATAAAAATAAAAGAATTCTCTGAATTTTGAATTGGCTACCAAAGTTTTTTAATGCATAAGTGTAATTGCACCTTTTTTTTCAGTCTAATTGAAATTGTTCTTAAATAAACAAGCATTCTCATGCAGCACTGAAAATTCAAACATTCACATATATTCATATTGAATTCGTGAAAGATTTTCTTACAGGATATGAGAGACTTAGGTTCTGTGCTCTCATTACACTGCACAATGTCATTTGATAATCTCAGTCAGATTGTTAAACCAACTAGGAGACTTTCGTCTATTAAGACAAAAGAGAAATTAAAAAAACTACAAACCAGCAAAAAGAAAATTGGATTTTTGGAATCCCTTTGGTTTAAGTAATCAAACCAAAGCCTACAGTAATAAAACTAGTGCAATCAGTTTTCTCACAGTACATCACAGTACTATTGAAACACACAGCTCTAACTTGTGAGTTGTAGCTTTACAAATACTCTTTGAGGCTGCTTGAATTCGCTCATATTCTTTGTTTTGAATGTATTGCTTCTACTTCCATTGGGCCTATTTGTCTTTCCTAAGGCAAATCAGCCAGTACGGCAGAGACTTTTTCATTCACTGGTACCTTTGAGGATGAATAGCTCCACTGATGAAGGGTATAAACTCTATTCCTAGATAAAGATTTTAACATACTTTGTTTCAGTAAGAGAAACAAAAGAAAGCAGTGCAATAGAAACTCATTCAATTGTTTCTTAATGAAAAATAGAGTGCACAACAAAGAACCCCAAGTCTTTACAGGTATGACCTAAAACCTTGTAGTTTTGGTTATGTTTATAAAGATTTTCTCAGGCATCCAACTCCTTCCAAACTGATCAGGCATAAAAGGGACTTACTCACTAAAGTAGCTTTCTGGTGCATGACAGTTCTCAGGCTAGCAAACATTGGGATGCCTTAAGGACCCCAAACCTCACTGAGTTAGCTAGGCACCTAAATATTGAGTATTATGGTGGCACTACATATCATGACATCAAAACTCTTTATGCAATTTTTGTAGGTCTGTGAAATGCAAGTGGAAAAGCTACAACTGAGAGATAGCATAGCTGATTTTTGCTTCATAGCATTCATAGCATAGCATTCATTTATGTTAAAGTTACATAAAAATCTGAGATACAGAGCATACAATTGTAGGAAGGATAGACCACTGTATGTTCCTTCACTTTTTTTTAGTAACAGTGTAATTCTTACCAACACTGTTTTATGAGGAAGATAAATAACTGCAGTAAAAGCCAATGAGAATTTCTACCATTTCCAAATTCCTTTTGATGAGCATGTTATGAACATATGGTGAACATGTCTAAGCTCTAAGCATAGTAATAAAAATCAAGGCATGGATGCCTATACATAATTGGTGTCTCTTGTGCAACTTTCTACTAGGCTTTAAATACATCCATATAGATAAAATGAGAGTACTAGATATAATAAAATTTAATTTGTGAAAATTTGAGAAAAAAAATAATAAAGAGAGTAAGGAATTCAATGTGTTGTCTTTCTCCATGATGTTTAGGCAGAAATCTACAAATTCTGGCACGTGTTGAAAACACTGTCTTGTGTAATAGCAATAAGACACATGGCTATGAATAAAACCACAACCTTTGCAACCCCACTACCCTAATCTTTGAATATATAAACTATCCCAATATGAATGTATCTCTCTATATCTAATACATAGCAGGCATACCACAATGTAGCCAACATATAATGACCATAAGTTTTAAGAATATTAGCAAATACAATGATTAAACTTGTAACTTTTGGAAATGTAAATTCCAAATATGAAAATGAAACCAGAAACTCAACATTACCTATAGCTCCATCAGGACACTCTTCATCACTTTGCCATGGATAAGATTTCACATACTTTTTGCTCAAATGGGAATAAATAACGGTGATTTCAATTTAATGCATCTTCAAAATATTTCTATTTTTTCAAGAATATGACAATTAAAACAAACAAACAAAATGAAGACAAAAAGAAAAATCTATAACCAGTCCCAGATTATTTGTGCAAAAATTCTGCTCCATGCACTCTTTTATGCATGCACTCTTTTATGACTGATGGACTCCAAAGTCCTGTTCAATGATATAACCACTGAAAGTCACAACAAAGAAATTCAGATCATTTTTAGGATGAAGGAGTCGTACATGTATTTATTTTACCACGGTATATGTAAGCTGTGATCTTTTGATGTCTGTTCATCATCCTCACAATGTGCCTGAGATTTAAGGAAATTTTACTTGCCCCATTGTAAGATGGTGACCACCAGTTGCCACAAGGCCACGACTAGAAAAGCTTAAGGCAAATATATTCTAACATAGTATATACATCTTAATCACCGGGAAACCTCTTTTTCTCTGATGGTAGACATTGAGCTAATGACACAAACAGCATGCAATAGGTTTTAGACTGATGAAGTTGTATTGATTTCTTTATGTCCTAAATACATATTTTACTAGACTCCATTCTATTGGGTAGGAGGCTGCTGAAGATACTCAAGTAGTTATTTGGCCATTTGCAATAGATCTTCAGATCAGCAGAACTGAGTCTTCGGTTTTTGTGATACTATGGCAGAGAATTTGGCCCAAAGACAGCCTTCTGTTTGAGCTTTAGATTTGGCCTACTGTCAACCTCTGCAAATCAAATTTGCATGACTTGCACAATTCAGTATTTAATATCTAAGCATTAAATTTAGCTACTTAATACTTAATGGATTTAAGCACAGACAGTGAAAACGAAATTATTGACCCAGACTAGCCATAAAGACAATAGAACAAACCATGCACTGAGAGAAAGGAAATTTCCATCAAAACTATTTTACAGTCAATGTTTATATACAACGTCTATGTGTGGAATATTTGATATTTTAGAGAAAAAGCATAAAAGACTAAAAAATAAGATGCTACAACAGCATCTCATTCTCAAAAGAGAATAGAGCATTGCTTTCTCAGCTGTGGTTTTAGACTTAAGACATACTGCAGATACATAAATTTAGCTGTGGAATTTGAAAATCTCTGAAATCCAAGGGAGTCAGTTGTACCTGACCACAGTGGGGCAGAATTAAAGCTGATCATTTTTGAATATCCAGCCTAACAAAAGACCTAGTATGCATGGGTCCAAGCTAGCCCTATTACCACGAACGAGCCAGTCATCCTTTTCTTTATGCTTGCCTCCACACCACTGCAACAACTGAAAATGTTTTTAATCACTAGAGCCTCCTCCTACATATGAAATAAATACATGAATAAATAAATATTATTTTAAAACCAGATACAGAAATAGAGAAAAGACAGTTAAAATTATCTGATTTTGCCATCTTTTAGTCTTCCTCCTTCCTACTGAAAGAAGAAATGTCTGTACTTAGTAGCATACCAGGTTTAAACATCTTTGTAAGCAATATAAAAATAAAATAAAATAAAATAAAATAAAATAAAATAAAATAAACAATAAAAAAAATAATAAAAAACTTGCCTTGTTCTATGTGACAAATGTGATTTGGGTACGTTATTGCATGCTTAACTGGAAATGCAATATATTTGTTATTTCCTGAACAAATAGCTCAGAACATACAGTTTTGCTGTAACCTACTAACTGTTGATGTTCTCACATATGAGACAGACATTTTTTGATGTTACTCAGACTTACAATTTCTTAATAAACTCACTATGAGAGTTTTTTAATAGGGATATACAGAATGATTTTGCTCATGGGAAAAGACTGCTCTGTATCTGTATACTGCTTCAGTTCAGAATTCTTAGAGCAGCTGTTTTTTGAATGGTTTTATTTGAGCATTAGAGCTCAAAACTGTGTGATTAAAAGTCCAACATCTGAGTTTTCACACAAAGCTGAAAATCTGAATGATTTAGGCTTAGCTTAATTACCTTAAAAAAGATAATCCCAAAGAACTTTGTGTACTGTTCTGTGGTAAACATTTTTATATACAAATATTTTATGTAAATTCATGGATACGTGAAAAGAGTAATAGGTACCAGAATTGTTCAAGTTTAGTTGGTGATTTTTAAAAGGTTGCTTCTTAAAAAATCTCATGTGTATTTATTTTTCTTACCATGAACTAGCTCTTTCTGTTTGAAAGATGCATCTTTTTTCCTCATTCTTTCAATGTGAAATAGAGCACTGTACTCCTTACTTTTTGACAGAAGATTGAAACATTTAATTTAATTAATTTATTTATTTAATATGAGAGTGAACATTTATTTGTATGAAGATGCCTCTAGGTATAAAGTATTTTTAAGACTTTGGTTCAACCCTGTGTTTAACAACAGCGAGTTGAAAATATCTGAGAATATCTTCTTTTCTTTGATTTTATTTTATTTTTTTAATTTTATTAATTTAAAGTGGAACAAACATGAAAATCAATTTTAATTTACATGACAAAGAAAAGTGAGCTATAGAAATAAGTGGAAATATTGCTTCCATTAATCTATTTTGCTTATATTCATAAAACAAATGAAAGGTACTTTTATACATACATGAGAATATATTTTAGAATAGATACAATTATAATATATTTTATAAATGTGCATATATCTAAAAATGAATAAATATTAATTACGACCCAAACACACAGCTTTTTTTTCCTAACTGTGCATGTTAATACATCAAAATTAAATAAACTTTGAACTCATTAGGCAATTAGTTCTTATTATGTCTTCATTTCACAGATAGTGCATACCTGTTTTCTCTACTGACCTAATTTATTAATTCATTAAGAAATACACATATTTTGTATTTTTGTTTTTTTCTTCTTGGGCATTAAGATGTTTGCTGGTTTCTAATTACAGATTACACAATAAAAAGTGCTAGTGTGTCCTCAAGGCTAAAGTGCCATTTTGGATTGAGTCATCCATCTTGCATTTAATTTTCACTTCTGACACAAGCCACAGCTTTTGTCAGGAAGGATTTTTGTTTGGATGTTAGCTTTTTATATATTACAAGAGAAAGCTGTCTGCTGCATTCCTTTAACCCAACAGCACAGTCAGAAGCATTCACAACCATTGTGAGATGACTCAAGAAATCAGCTATTTAGAATGCATGAAGATCACACCAAAGGTTTCAAAGGCCTTTTTGAGCTCCTTTATTTCTAAGTAATCTTTCCTTCCACAGAGCTCTGTCGTTGGATAGATAGGGAACCATTAGAAAACTACAAACAGAAATTGCCATTGTAGATCAATACAATGTTCCCAACAGTGACTGCTATAAGACATTTCAGAACAACTGAAAGCAAAATAAATGTGCACCCTACAGTAGGTGGTACAAGAAAGTTTATTCTTGCTTGATATTTACATTACTTATGTCTCCAACGTCACAAAATGCAAGTACTTTGCCATTTGCAATGTGTTCTCAAACTAAAGTATTGAAAAACATTACTGAAGATGAGCAGTGAAGAATACAGCAATTCTCTGCTACTGGTCAGAGAAACTTCAGCCTTAAACATAGTTAAAGGCTAATGGTGAATCCACAGGATTATGGGATTTCCAACAGGAGGCCTGAAGCCTGTGTACATCTGTAATGTACACAATTATAGGAAGTAGCCCAATAAAGTGTTAATCCTTTTGTCAACCACAGGATGTGACTCCGACAGAGCATGGAATAAGGCCTCTTAAGCTTAGCTGCTCTACAGTGCAGCCAGTGCTGCACTTCAGATTGCACAGAGGAATAATGTGGACTCCAGCTTTCAATCTGACCCTTTTTTTTTTCTTCTATACACAGGTTTTCCACCACCCCTGCTGAATTAGTCAATGGAGAATGGGCTTTAGCATGGACTGATGCTTGAATTCAAAATACAAAATATACAGATACTATGAAATATTAAAATACAGATAAAGTATATAGGCACTCTGATCTGTCTTTTGTCACACAGGAAACTTGTAGAAGAATAAATGCCTGATTTTGATCCTAAACACTGCGTCTACTTCACTCTGAATAGGGAAGACCCCAACTGCTTTCTTTTCTGATGTTTTTTAAGTAATCAAAGTCACTTTTTGTTACCAAGTTTTTGGTCTCTTCAAAGAATAGAACTTTATAGTGCAAAGCCAACAAGTTCACCAAAAGCTCCAAAGACCTCTGTCTGAGCTGCTGAGCAGCCATCTCACTGCAGTTTATTCAGTCCTGTATACTTTCAATAAATATGTTTAGATCTTAACCCAAAACTAATGAGTCAATGGAAACACCCCTTAAAATTGTTTGGAATGGTTCTTTGTACAGAAATCAGTTTATTGATTTGTTTGAAGACTGTCAGGTAATCTTCTATAGTACCTTTTACTCTATTTCTTATAAATATTTTGTAAATGCTTAGTAGTAATTTAGTTCCTTCTGATTAATGTAACTTAAATGGAGACAGGAAATTCCTCCTACAGTACAGGCTAAACATGAGAAAACTGCATGCAAATTATTTTACAGTACATGACTCAGACTGTAAGTGAAGATTAACATGATAATAGATATAATAATGCATTTTAAGTGGCATTCAATAGAATCACATTAATCGTGCTGATATCCTAATTCCAAAAAGAAACATTGACTAGTCTTCTAAAAAACAAAAAGCAAAACTGGAACATCATTTAATATGACAAGAAAAACACTCTTGAAGATGCATATAATCTTCAGCATGTCTGCCACACCAGTTCAGATACTTAAGAGTATGCTAATGGGAGACAATATGAAGAATATAAACTTTTTTTTTTTTTTCTCCACAGTCATCTAACATTTTTGCATAGATCTTGATTAATAGCATGTTAAGTATTGTATATGAGATTATACAGTACAAATGGCCCAGTTTGACTTTGATAGAAATAATTTAAAAAAAAAAAAAAAAAAGAAAAAGAAAAAAAGTTAGGAATACTTATGTTTCCATACCCTTTTTAAAAGCAAATGCATATAGACACGTACATGCATCTCTGCACAATTATTTTTTACTTCATGCATTAGCGTACATGTGGTCTGAAATATAGGCACGGGAGAGAATACTTATTCATTCTCTCTCTGGGAGTGATCCATTTGTTATTCTTTTTAAATGAAGGATAGAATGCCAATTTGGAGCATTTATGCTAAGTTAATATTGATGGCCAACATATGTTCCATAGTTAAGCAGCTTAACAAAATGAAGGAAGAAGAATGCTATTAAAGTTTCAAAACTATTCCTCAAAAACCCAGAAGCACTAGAGCTGTGAATGCTTCTGTTATCAGAATGCAGCATTTTGCAAATATTTTGTGATATAGCTTCTAATTATGCAGTTACATCCTTAGTTTTGCAAGAATAATTTTTAAGGAATAGAAGACAAAGCCTTTACATAGGAAACATCAGTTTTATTTAGCACCACTGATGTTGCTAGCCTTGCTTATAAATAAACAGAGATTAAAATTCATCAGAATACATACTAAAGCAATGAGTAGCCTACCAGAGAAATTTAATGCATGCTTTTTTGCCACTCATCTGCAAGATCTCAAGAAGATTGAATGAGAAAAGAGAAACAAATTTAAAGTTATAATGAATGAAATACATAACAAATTATACCCGAACACCTTCAACCACTGACTGCGTCCTTGTTTCAAAAATCTTCTCCCTGCAAAGACATCAAAACCAAACGAAACCTTAAATATATTAACAAAATTCTACAATATGTTCTAATTCTCACACATATAAATTATATGGTTCAACAATTAAAAAATGGCTATATAAGAGCCAAAATAAAAAGAAGTGGAATTCCAGGAATTCTCTATCAGTAAAACAGAACTTTTCAGCTATGTTATAAGACAGGAAAAGATGTTTTGTCAAGGACTCATGCAGAACAATACATTCATACACTTCTAGTGGCAGACTATCTGATGATATATAATTAATTTTTGATTAATGACTTTAATTTAGACACTACAATTATTTGTTTCAATTACTGTAGCTAGCAGAAACAGTCATACAAGGTGCTTTCAACGTAAATTGCAACCATTCTCCTTAAATCAGTCTTTGATCTACTCCTATTTTTATTTTTCTGATGTATGAATTTTAATTTGTGCTTCAAATTAATTTCTGCCTTTATTCTTGCAATTTGCTTTGTCATGGTATTCTCAAATCTTGATTGTTTAATCTCCAAAAATTTAAGAATATGAAACTCATAGAATAAAATTAAATTGCGTCTCAGACACGATCACAACTTTTCTGTATTGTGAACGATTTACAGTCTACTGTAAAAATTGTATCAATAACTGCATAGCTGAGTGCTATATAGTACAATTTAAATGTTCTCCTATGTAGCAACAGATAATTAAAATATTTGCAGTAAAAACCTCCTTGATATTCATTTTATGTACCTGAAACCATTGGATTTATTGCAAGCCTTTTTACAGACTTCCTTCTATATTTTGGCCATGGTTCTTTTACAAAAAAAATAATAAATAAATAAATAATTAATATATATATATACATGTATAGTGCATTAGCAGCTATGCATTTGTATTTTAGTGCTCTTAAAATGGTTGTTCTAACCATATATTCTCTAACAGAGATTTATTTTGCCCTGCCTCACAGATGACACTTAATCATTCGCTCTTACTTCACTACCACCATCTTTTCTCCACCAAATTCCATTTGCAAAGTTTCATTAAGCTTTTGAAGAACATGTTTCTGCTTTTTCTTTGCAGTCACCAATTCTCTTAAGTGCATTCTGTTTCCAGTAAAGTAATTAAAATCATTTTGCATATATAAATAAATAAATAAATAAATAAATAAATAAATAAATTTCTGCCTGGCTGCTGGAAAATGTGGACCATTTTACTGGGTTTTCTGGACAGATAGTTCAAATAGTCACACACCAGCATGTACAGTCCTAGAAGCTGTATAATTTCAGCACTATGGGCTGGGAAACAACAGTAAAGTCTGGGGGAAGAGTGGTTGGCAAGCTGCCCAGTGAAAAAGGACCTGGGGGCACTGGCTGATAGCTGGCTGAGTACGAGCCAGCAGTGTGCTCAGGTGGCCAAGAAGGTCAACAGAGTCTTAGCATGTATCAGAAATAATGTGGCCAGCAGGTCTAAGAAAGTGAGCCCTGTACTCGGCTCTAGTGAGGCTGCACCTGTGTTCAGTTTTCAGCCCCGCAATACAAGAAGGACATTGAGGCCTTGGAGTGTGTCCAGAAAAGGGTTACGAAGCTGGTGAAGGGCCTGGAGAACAAGTCTTATGAGGAGAGGCTGAGAGAACTGGGGTTATTTAGTCTAGAGAAAAGGAGGCTCAGGAGAGACCTTATTGCTCTCTACTACTACCCGAAAAGAGGTTGTAGCAAGACAGTGGTCGGACTCTTCTCCCAAGCAACAAGTGACAGGACAAGAGGAAATGGCCTTGTGTTATACCAGGGGAAATTTAAGTTGGGATATTAGGAAACCTTTCTTTACTGAAAGGGTTGTGAGGCATCAGAACATGCTGCCCAGGGAAGTAGTTGAAACTCCTTCCCTGGAGGTCTTCAAAAGATGTGTAGATGTGGTGCTTAGGGACATGGTTTAGTGTTAGACTTGGAAGTGCCTGGTTACCAGTTGGACCTGATGATCTTAGAGGTCTTTTGCAACCTGAGTGAATCTATGCTTCTATGATTCAATGAATTCAGAGTCTCAAAGATTTCTTTACATAACATATGGATAGAAAACAAAATTTTCAAAATGAATCAAATTAGAACATACTCAATGTTCAGCATACAGAAACACATTTGTGTCCAGAAACCATGGTTAGTAATATTGTAAACCAAAACTGGGAAAAAAAATAAGTTTTGTCAGTATCACTCCCAATCTTTCTTTGTTTTTCAGTATCAAATTAACTTTTGTAGAAAGTGATAACTACCATGCTTCTGTAACTACTTGCAATTTTTTAAAGAGAATATGATAGGGGGAAAAGTTTTTTTTATTTGTTGTTTTATTATTTTTTAGTTGTTTTATTTCAATTTTCAAGTCAGAGTTTGTCTAATCGAAAAATAAAACAGACTGTTTCTAACCTCTATCACTCCAAAATGTCATTGGCTTAGCCATCCATTTTGCCAGCACCACTCATTTTCTCACGGTTCTCATCTTCTGTAGCCATCGATAGTTCTCATTTCTCCCCCTCACTGGTTTCTAACAGTTCAGTAAGCATAAATTCTGCAGCTTGTTAATCCTGGAAATCATTTTCCTACAACTCACTGTCTTTTTACAGTGTTTTGGCTCCTGCCCTGAAATCTGAATTACTTCCAAGGCTGCCGCTTTATGAAAATTTTTAGTTTTGTGTAATCATTTAAGTTGTGCAGCTATTGGTTAGCTGCAGTCATTGTCCTCCAAGCAATTTCAAGCACTAGAGGTTCTTTTGATCAGTCCAGTCAACTCAGAATTTAGCATAAGCCCAAAAGCTGTGCATTTTGATGAAGTAGTTAGATGAAAACTTAGCACATAAGAGGAGAGTTCTGCTGAAGACATAAGGAGCAGATCAAAAGCAACAAACTTTGCTGGAAATGCAGACAAAGACAGCAACATTAAGAAGATAAAGTGGAACAAAGCATGGGACACCAAGGGAAGAACCGAGATGTTAGTAGAAAGATTTTCTGCTTAAATAACTCAGAATGGATTCTATGAACTTCACTTCAGAAAACATTAACCCTGCTGGTTTCAATTATTTTATTGATTCAAAGGAAACTGTATTACCTTGTAATATGATGTTTATTTTGCAATTTTCTCTATCATTGGGCACTACCTGCCACAGAGTACGTGGAAAGAATCAATTGCTAGCCATGGGCAGTAGTTTTCTAACATTGGAAATTACTGTTTAGTTTAGGATAGCTGATGTTTACTTGGCTTTAGATCATCAACTGATAAAAACAGCCTTTCTAAATTTTCTCCCATCTTTGTACCCCTCAAGAGGTTGCTTTTTATTTTCCTCCTTCTCTACATCCCACAGACCTACACAGTAAGCCTCAGGTACTTCAATATATATATATAACTATTTCATTCAGCCACCAAGTCCCTTCTAACCCCTTAGAATATTTTTGCTTGTTTCTTTGTTGTTGTTGTTTTTTGTTTGTTTCTTTGTTTTGTTTTGTTTTATTTTAAAGAGGTGTGGGGGGGAGGGGGAAGCCACAAAAACAAAACAAAAGCAAATCAAACAACAACAACAACAACAAAATATATAAATAAACCACTGCATATGCACAACACTATAAATCTATGCCTGACAGGCTATCACTGACTGGATTAGTCCTGTTTTCTTTCTAAACTCTATTAAGATAGCTATGGTGAAGGTATCATATATGTGTTTTCAATTTATCGTTTTGATGTATTTTGTTAGTCTTTCATGAGATGGGCATCATGGAAATAAGCTTAACTATCAAAGACTTTCAACACTGAGTAATAAAGTGCAGGAATGACCTTTTTTAGTTGATCAAACACACATCTTACAGACCAACATGGCAAAGGCAGGTTCGTGTTAGCAAACAAAAGGTCCAACAGCACTGAGGATTTTAGTTGCTTATATACCCCTCTTGGGATCCAGAAGCTCAATTAAATGATGAAATAATAATTATGACTAAACTTGTAACAAAACTTATTGTAATACACAATAAATGTTTGTTCATTGTCTTTTGTATTATAAAAACAAGGAGTTCTGTTTGAGGAACGGGAGTTGTGAAAACTCCTTTGCTAGACACTATGAAAATTCTTTTGCTTAATGTAACAAAATAGAGAACCCCCTCCCCTTCTCTCCTTCTGCATCTCAGTAGCCTCTTTTGTTAAAAAAAACACTGCTGCAAAGTTCATGTAACCATCTCCTGATAAGTTGTTAAACTAGTGTATCAACATCTTGCCTTCCTGTCTCACGCTGGGCCAACATGACCAAATAAAGAAAGAAGTTGAACCACAACGCTGAGGAAGACCACGGCCTTCATCTTCACGACCACCAGAGGGACAGAGACGACCCCCTAGCAACAGCGCGCGCAGTCGCAGAATACACCAGGATGTGCTGCGTAATCCTGAAATCACCAAGATATAAAAAGGGACCGTGGGGGGGGGTGAGGTGCGCGCCGTTGGTGGAGCCGAGACTCCCCGGCCGCCCAGCGCTGTTTTGCTTGCTGTTGCTTGCTCAATAAATTCCTTTCTATTATTAATGCAATGCTCTCTGAAAATTAATTAAGGGGGCAACTTATAACACTTATGAATTTGTCACAAAATTTGTAGCTCTAATTTTCTTCATACAGACAAACCCCTGGAAGATTTGTGTAACGTAAATTACACGCACAAAATTTATTTCTCTGCTTTCATTACTATGTCTGAACAACTTTTTTTATATATAATCGTTTCTCATAGATTTTTTCTTGCCTTGACTGGGGAGATAGACACAGATTGGAAGCCTTCAGTTCAGGACACCCATTACTGCAGAGGGCTTTATGTTTTCATTTTCCTCAAAAACAATTTTTTCAAGATAACAATTACTAATAATATCGTTCCTCCTTATGTTTAACTAACATAACGCTTCCTGAAGCATTTAGCTGTGATGTCTCAGAATCACAGAATCATAGAATCATTTAGGTTTGAAAAGACCTTTAAGATCATCAAATCAACCTGACCTACTCCCATCACTAAACCATGTCTCTTAGTACCATATGTAAAATCTTCCAGCAGCATAAAAGGAATATTTCATCCTTCCTCTTTATCAACAACAGTATGTTTATTTTATTTTTTATCCTTATCCTTTTATCCTTACTAATATATTTTATCATCTGAATGCTCACATTTCAGTCTTTTGCTTTGAGCCTTTGCAGTATTCTACCCCAAGAGCTCCTGGTCTTCAAATTTAAGAGCTTCTGTTCTTTAAATTCAATCAGAGATATCTAACTGGTTCCAACAACTTTTTCTTTCACACAGATTGTAATATTTTAATTTGATCCCATGCTTTCTCGTGACTATTTGTCTTGCAACTCTTCTTCCAGATTCATGTTTCTCTGCTGCCATTATGGCTCCTATTCTCCTACTACCTCCTAGCAATTACAATTTAAATCTATCAGAATGTGGACCTAAAGGCTGAAGTAGTCTTAGTGCTCTACAGTATTAGGGAAGAAACCGGGAATTCTGGATTTGCTCAACAGTCATCTTCTGAGCTTTTGTATTTATATAATCATAAGTAAAACAACACTGTACTGAATGCACAATAAATATCAGTAGAAAAGTAGAAGACTAGTCCTACAGACCAGGTAGGTGAGAAGCTCTAAGGCTGGAGTCCAGCCTGGTTCAGGTCCAACCTGAATGGAACATTTCTTTTCCTCAGCTAGAAACAACAGTGATTTGCTGGTAGAAATGAACTGCATAGGTAACTGTGCACTAGTAACAAGTATTGAATGTAATAAAACTCTACTATGTTTTAGTATTTAACAAGTAGAAAGTATTACACCTGCAGTACAACATATGTAAAATATTTTACTATATTTTAGTGGTTATAAGTTTCTAACAGTTATTTTAAAAGACATGCTTTTGGACTTAAACTCATTTTCTGTATCAAGTGGACTTAAAAAGACATTTTTGATATTGTATGTTTCCTGATGTGACTATTTTATAGTACTTCTATGATTTTTCCACATCTGATTTTATGACTGTTAATTATTTCTTCATAATGAGTATTCCTCTATATAAAACTGAATTATAAACATTAACAGGTACCTTTACATAGTACTAAATATTACATACACAGTGTTATGCCATCTATATAAAAAAGCTTGAACAAAAAAAAAAAAAACATAGCATCAGTATTTCTGGATAGAACCTCAGCCAAAAAGCTTCCATTAATAGCCAAACCACTTTTAGACACTGAGGAAGCAGCACAACAGATATGACTGAGATTCAAAATTAGAAGCTTGTCTACAGTCATAATTAACTGCAAAAGCTGGATGATGTCCAGAGCTGCAGTCCTTACCTTAAAAAGGCTAAGGACTTCTAGGCTTCTGCCTATAACAGAAGGATCTATATTAAATTCAAGTTAATTTAGAATATCATTTTCATGCAGAGCATTCTGCACTTATTTTAACATACGGGATACTGCAGATAGTATATGCAGAGTTAGTTTTCCTAAGAAAAGACAGTTTTCACATGCTTCCTTTCTTGCAAATGTTGCTTATGCTATCATTTACTGTACCAGGTGTCTTCATTTGTTTTCTTGGTTCTCTCTTCTTTTTCTTTTTTTTTTTTCTATTGGAAAGCATCAGCTATAGACAGTTTTATTCTTTCTAACAGTGAAAATGAGGAAAGAAAAAGATTTCTTCCAGGTTAAAAATAATTTCTTAGAAACTGAGGTCTTACATCATAATATCTGGAAACATGGAATTAAATGGGAATATGGCTTTTATTTCAGAAATACTTCTTCAAGCTTTTCCATAGGAAACTGACTTTATTAGGCAGTGTATGGGACTTCAGCTTATTTTAGCAGACATATGTTCTACACATTCTCATAAGATTATGACTTCTAAAATCTCTGAAGCTTTAGTGCATGGTAAATCCAGTACATATATATATATATATATTTATTTATTATTATTATTATTATTATTATTATTTTCATGTTGTTCATCTTTTTATGTACCAGGGAACAGCATCCTGTGGCTACAGGATTTGGTAGATTTGTATCTAAAATTATTTCTTTGGGCTTCTTATCTATTGCTATGCTAGATATACCTTTTTTGAAAGCTGTTCTTTCATATATTTCTTCTTACTGCTGCCCAAAGTGCTTGGATGAAAACAAGGATGTGATCTGGGCAGGTAGAGACAGGGAAAGATGGAACAAAGCAACAGTGAAGAACAGACAAAAGAAGTCTGTAACCAACTGAGGATGCGTCTCAACAGGCTAAACATCAACCAGTGTTGAGTCTTTACGGTCCTGTATTACCTAGCAAAAAGCTGTAAAATAAACAGGAAAAGTATGATGCTGTTCTTGACTAGAATAGTCTCTACTGTGAAAAAAGGCTTTCATCTGTTCCACTAACACTACTACCTTCACTCACTAAGGGCTGTCCTGTGAAATATTTGAAGCATCTATCTGAAAATACTTAAACCAAATTGGGAATAGGAACGAATGGTTCAATTTCTAATTTTTTGGCTTCCAGAGAGGGAAAAAAAAAAAAAAAGATACACCACACACAAGGAAAATAAATAAATATACCAAAAAAGCATTAAGTGCACATCAAAACAAACACAAAAGAAACACATGAATTGCAGATGCAGTCAAGTACTCCAGAGTCAGTGAGCAGTAACAACAAGTCATCCACAAAGCATTACTTCAAGTTCCTGGCATACATATATTAACAAGTATTTGATTGTGTGTTATTATTGCATTCCATTTTTCTCCCCACAGAACGTGTGCCCCACTTGCTGCCCCGGCCAGATTGTGCCCTCATGATGAGTGTCTTGGCCACAGCTGAGCATGGCAAGGCAGCCAGGCGCAGTGCCGTGCAGGTTACGTCCCCTGCACAGTACTCAGAAATGCTGAGTTCTTCAATTAACACAACCACACAATTCCTGCACGATGAACAAGAAACATAAATCACAGATGTCAACATCTTCCTCATGTTCATGAATCATAAAATGATTCAAACCCTGGGATCTCGTAAGTGCTTTGTTTACTTAACCAGTACCAGAGACCCATTTTGAACAAATAATATATTATAGTATGCAAAATAGTCTAAAGTAGTATGTTGACAAATTTGATACTTTGGGCCTTAATCTTTTCCTATGCAACATTTACATCTATGTAAAGGGTGAAATGCATAACACGCATGTTCTAAAAAGAAATGTTGTAATATAATGTAATTTAATAAAGCATCTTGAAACTATCACAGAGTGCAAGAGAACAGCTAATGACAACATTTCACCATAAGGAATCTTGCTGTTTCAAAATAAATACAGCACAGTGACACTACAAGAACAGGTAATGCTGTTCTTTCTGTAATACACCTTTTGTCAGTGCTGTCCACTGTGCACTTATGCACCAAGTGAGGCACTTTGGTTTTTAATAGGTTATTGTGCAGTTAGAAAATTTATCTGACGTAATATAGAATATAAATTGTATTAATTTCCTAAGAAATTCCAGAAAATCTTATTGCTGACATTTCTTAATTTTTCATACCCTGACTTTCTTACTTTAACAGTTTAAATATTTCTGTGTCACGTTATGTCACACCTTTGTAATTACTCATTAGTAGCAAGGCATACATTATAGAATTTAGCAATATAGAATAGCAAAAGTAATTCAGAGAGAGAAATCAGCTGTTCAGAAGAATCCTACTACACTACAGAACTTATTGGAAGAAAAGGCATTACAGAATTACAGAGTGTTTGGGGTCATACTTCACTATCCAAAAAGTCAGGAGAAAATAGCTTCAGTATGCAAGCTAATTGAATAAATATTTGCATCTACAAGTAAATATGCATTTGTAGGGAAAATTGTGGGTGTATCAAAGACACAAGTATTTCTTGTTCTTGCGGATTTTCTGCTTCTTTGGAGACCATTTCTGTACATAAAATGCATTGAATAACTACCAGTGTTATTTAATCACTTCATAGAGCTCTTTTGTTGTGCATATGCAAGATTATTGACTTGTTTTACTGCCCATTAGTGTACCCCTGATACTTTTTTGTAATTAAACCAGTTCTAAGGACAGTATGTCAGCCAACTAAGCAACTCATGCAGAGCCCAGACTTTTTGCTGTGCATCAATATGCATAGTTTTCTGTAACTTCAGGAGTACTTGATTATGATTCTCAACGTATTCAATCAGAAGGGCTTCTGAAGAGATTTTCATTTCAATTATGCATGCCTCATTATCATACTTTTAGCGAAGCGAAAAGTACATTACAAGGTGAGAGCCAAAAATGATGAGATGGAAAGCACAAAGCATAAGTATCTTAGAAGGATTTCTAAATTTGTCTGAAATAATATTAATTCATAATAATATTAATCATCCTTTCTCTAATGCTGTGTATTTACATGATACTTTAAAGGACTCTCTTCAGAGCATCTTTCACAAGATAAGGTATAGCATAAACCTTCAATAAAGGTGGCATGCAGGTATCACTGCAGATATGAACAAATCAGAAAATATTCCATGATGTAGTGGGATTTAAGGAGAGATGTTTTGCTAAGGTTGAAAACAAGTGCTCAGGAAACAGGAAAGCCTGTACCTGAGAAGAAATGGGTCACTGTTATGAAAAGTAGAATAGATGGAGACAAAACCTTAGGCTAATGTAGCTAAAACAAGAGAGAAGCAACACATAATTAGAAGATATTTGGAGCATGACATTGAGGTCAGCTGATCAGAAAGAGATAGGGAAGAAACGGGTGTCTGACGGTAAAAGAAAGAAAATGTATTTAAATAGAGGTGGTTAGAGTTAGAGGAACACGACTTTCAACAGCAGTATTTTTGTTATACTGGAGAGCTTAAACTCTCTGAATGGATATTTGAGTAGAGAAGAAAGAGAGGAGGGGTAGGTATGAAGGAAATACCTGAGAAAGCAGGGGAAAAAATACAATGGTGCAACCAGGAAAGAAATGTAGAGTTGATAAACTCAAGAATGGAGAGACTGGATGAGGAATGAGAATGATTACTGTGACAAAGACACCTGAGACGAGAGAAGCAGCATAAGAGAACAACAGAGGCATCTACTTTTAAATGTAAGACTGTTTTTTACAGAGCAAAATACAGGGAGTCCACACCGCAGAACAGTATAGGCATCTTTTATGTACACTGAAAGAATTCAAAGGCAAAGAGGCAAAGAGGGAGGATGAATTTAGTATGTGAACTATATGAAAAAAGAACAACAACAACAACAACAACAACAAAAAAAAAGAATTTTTTTTAATATTATTTTGCTGAAGACCATGGATAATTTATGAAGAAAACAAAGAAAATAAGAAAGGAAGTGTGAAAGAGTAATGGTGTAGATGAAGGGATTGTGAAGATGTAAAGAATGGGTTGACAGAAAGCATATAAAATTAAAAGCTAGGGCAGGTAATAAAAAGAAGAGGAGGAGGAAAGAACCTGTTTGGGTATTATATTTATACCACTGCAAAATTATAAAAGATTATTCACATGACAAAACCATATTTATACTGCTAGTAAACCAACCCATCATCGGAAAATGGGTGTGCTGCTGAACAAGAGCCAAACATTAATTTAATGGGAGAATGAAGATATGACAGTAGAATCTGCATTAACAAAGCAGTAGTAGAAAGTGCGGCGCAGACCTTTGGAGAAAATAATTAAGAACTATAATGCTGAATCATATATGTTTGAGAAAAGGGCAGTGTATAAACTCAGCACAAGTGGCAGATATTTATATTATGGTAGAGACATACAGACTGTCTTCATGCAGACTTAAGTACTGCTCTGTAGCTTTTTGAAATCTTCTGAACAAATTATTGACCTTATGGATCTAAACACAGAACATAATTTCAAAATTGGTAATATTAATGAATCTTTCTAAGCTGAAGGACTGTTAGTGATTTCAAACAATCTGATTCATGTCAGTTTGATAGAAGTCATGACGAATCAGAACAGGCACTTACCATCCTCATTAAAATTGATATAGTATTATGATATCACAACTGTAGAATAAACGAGCCACCTATTTTATTAGGAAAGAACATAAAGTCTACAGGAAAAGTGAGAAATGTTGGATGAGCTTGTTTGCAGGACAGAACACAGTATTCTTCCCATTGTCACAGCAAGAGAAACGATGAAAAGCCTTGTGTACTTCATATTGTCTGAAGACAGACAAAATATGGCTGAGGCCATATTGGCTTCATAAGACAAAAACTTCAACTTTTTTACCTGATGTACTCATAAAAGCAGTACTGGAAAGTCGCTAGTAAAATAAAATGCAATACAGACCTATACAATACAATAACCAAAACCTTTAAAATGATGAGTGGGAGCAGGCTTTTAGAAATCATTGTTGGTACACACAACACAAAAACAAACAAACAAATAAAACCACATTATCTGTGCCTATTGAAAAGGAATTATATGAGTTCTCAAATCCATGGTTTTATTCAAGAATTGTAGAAAATCTAAGTAAGGCATTTCCAATAAACAGGGAAATCTATACTTAAGTGGGAATTACAATCATTTTCCAGTGGCAAGCAAATTTCTGACACAGAATTTTTAGAATACATGTTTGCATTGTTAGGGAACCTAACAGAGTTAACAGCTACTAAATATTTTTACAGGAAGACATTCTGTATTCCAAATACTCTCATGTATACACTAACACACACTAAAACAAACAAACAAACAAACAAAACCTTGAAATAACACCAACAAAATGAAATTTAGAAGTTAGATTTAGACCAAGAATATGTTCTGCCTTTACGATGCTTTAGTAAATTTGTTTCTCACTCAGATGTATTCTCCCCAAGTCTTTCCTGAACACTAAAAAATCTCTCTCCAACAGGGTTTTCCACAAAGCAGGTTTCTAAAAATAAGTAAATAAATGGTGTAAGGAAGTTACACTGTGGCTCCAACTTTTGACTTTTAATAAATGAAATATTTAAATTGTAAGGGAGCTCCTGATGTGTTGACATTTAAGGTCTGAAGCACTATTATTATTATTATTATTAATATTAATAAATCACTTGAATTTTATATAATTTTTATCCTTTTACTAGAAATACAGAATCCATCCAGCTAAGCTTCCGGGCTAATAAGTTCCACTGCATGTCTCATATTATTAGTCTTTATACCAAATCAAATTTTACTTATCATAAATACCCTGCTTCCTGCTTTGGACCTTTGAGATAACTGTTTGCTCTTTGTGTGCAAAAAGCAAACTAGCAGAGAGAAAGACTGGTGTCCATCTTGTATCTGTCACACACCAAAAAGGATTTCCAAATTTCATTTTCAAACCCTTTTTTTTCTCCCATGCCATATATGTGTGTATCTATCAACTTGGACTGGATCCTCTCTGAATTCTGAGAGAATACAAGATTATTTCATGAGCAGGATAAACAAGCAGAGAGGCAATGACATACAGAACAAATCAAGGCAGAACACAAAGCAATGCATCACATGCACCGCTCATATCCTACTGTCCAGACACCCATTTGTGATCTAAACTCCATGTTCTTCATCATACAAAAAAAAGGAAAAATTTTATCATTTAGCATTTATGTTACAAGGAGGAGATAAATAGATAGCTCTTTTTCATTTTTGCTCCCTAATCAAATTCTAGTGTTGAATTCCTTACTCTGTTACTTAATCACAAGATCCTGGGAGTTCCTGCACACTCAAATGTGGAAGCAAGAAAATCCCAGGAAAGCCAAGGGTGACTTCAATTTTCGTAGGACTTTAGAGATCCTGTAATGGCCAAGCTGTTATGTAGACAAAGAAACAATAACTAACACATAGCATTGTGAAATGATAGGTGCCTGTCTGTATGACAGAGAAAATACAGAAAAGAAAAAATACATTTAGGAATGCTAGCAACACATAAACTAAGATTGTGTTCATTACCGCCATTAATAAAATCACTGTTAACAAAACTATTATAAATATATTCTACAACAGATTGATAGGGGTCCCACTAAAAAAAAAAAAAAAAAAAAAAAAAAAAAAAAAAAACTAATAAAATACATTATAAAATTAATTTCTCCTTTCTTACTTTTAAAGCAACACTTGTGTTGTCTGTCAAAATATAATGAAATATGGCTAAAAAATCTGAAAATCACCTTAATAAAACTTTTGAGGACAACTACTATTGTTGGTAAGCAATTAACTACAGATAGTTCAAGATATAGCAAATTTTGTATATTTTATATCAAATATACTTGTATATTTTGTATATTTTATATATTTTATATCAAATATACTTGTAAAATTATGTTGAGAAAATATATTATTGCTTTCTTTTTCTGAAACAGTTAAACATTTCACAAAATTGCTTTCTGTGTGCATACAAGCCTTCTCTTCTTATCTATCAAAAATAAGGAAAACAATTACATGCTTAAATGTCAACACTGAGAGAAAGTGAGATAAAGTGCAAGGTGGAAATAAAAAAAACACACGCACAAAAAAAACATTTAGACTTTTAGAGAATACTAACTCAATGACTCAGTATCTACAATTAATCCAATCAAAGTTTTCAGCCAAAACTTTGGGTCAAAGGAACAATATAGAGAGATGGCAGCCAAAAAACTATTTATTGAGTTGGTGGCAGTCAAAAAAAGGGCCAAACACCTTCCCACCAGCATTACTGTATGCAACAAGAAGAAGCATTAAATAGTGAAGGTCACAGTACAAAACTGTACAATCAAAAACTTAGCATTTCTTTATGCTATTGCAGGTATTACCTTAAAGGAGGAACACCAGCTCGGTTCCTAATCTTAACTATAAATATCAGGTTCCACATGGAAATGGCATAAAGCTTTTTCTTGCCTGGATGTATTACTTGAAATGTCAGTACAGAGACAAGTATTGCAAGTTCTCACCAGTTTACTGACTCACTCTGGAATAGGAGCTGATAGTTGTTCTATGTGTAATGTATAGGGTCAATACTGATAGATGAGTAGTGTCTTGCAAGATGCTCTTCTGACTTTACCAGACCTCTTCCTAGGCACTTGCCTGTACTTTTCATGATCAGATCCCAAAGCTAATTCAGCCTCTTAGGTTTTTCTGCAGGGATTACCAACTGATCTAAGCAATCTGACCTGTCCTGCAGTACGTATAATGCTGATGGCAAATGTATGGCAGCACAGACTTCAGCACAGATACTGCTGCACCAGCGTGCACCTGGAACACAGTGCATGCTACACTAAGCAAAATGGGTTTCTCTTACAAAGAAGTTGTAAGACATAATTGTTGTGGACAATGTACTGAAAGGTCCAGTGCCATTTTTGAAGCTTCTCCACTCTGCCAGAAACAGCTTTTCAGCACTCTGAGCATCCTAACCTTGAACCACTGCATATAAAACATGCCTATTCTAATAGTGTTTAGATATGGAATTAATATTATCAAATTATGACCGTTTTAAAAATTACCTTGAAAAAACATACACACAAATAATAATACTTTCTTAAACCTTAGCCTTCTTCAGGTTCTTGCACATGCCAATTCCCAGCTTAGCAGTTTGACTTCAAGCAGGCAGCATACAGTAAAACCAAGTAATATGCAATGCATAATCTGAGTAAAGAATAACATTTTCCCAGCTTGCAATTATAAACACCATACAGTAGTTTTGAACCCTACAGTTCCTTGGTTTTAATAGCATGTAGGACAGGGAGAAAAAAAGTTACTCACAAGAGTTTCACTTAAGATTTCTGAAAATAAACATAGCCAGAGGTGGATAGAGAAAATGGTGTCTTCTATCACTGTAGTCATCTCACTGCATTTGACTTACAACAGAACAAGTTTCTCATACATAACAAAAGTTTTCACTTAGTAGTATCACTTTGCATTTCCCAGTTTGATTTCTAATATTCTTTTGCGAATTATATCTGGGCTTCATTAAATGACATGACTTTCCATATGTGTGATTCCATATACATTTTCCATATACGTATATAAGTCATTTCATGTTAGGCCTGAACACTGAATCTGATTTGATCAGAATTAATTTTGCTTCATCCAAATGTTTTAGGACAAGAGACGTTCAGCCATACTTGTGTTCTGACTCAAAAATCTCCTCAGCCCTGACTCAAACTCAAAATATTTAAGCACCCATTTTGGTAAGTAACAGTGGTCCCAAAACAGTTGCTGTCAGCAAGCACTATTTTTAGAAGGACATTTTAAACTGTTTCTTAAATTTTTCTACAGTGCCAGTAATCTCTGTGTTAAATTGCATCATTACAAAGTCTAGACATTGAAATCCCTGAATTCTGCATTATTTTTTTTACAGTCACAAAATTCAGTTATTTAAAAGCTGAAGTCAAAGTACTTACTATTGCTCCTACTCTTCTTCAATTTATACTACACTAACTATTAATGGAGTTGCTCTGAAATGTTTGTTTTTTACTTTTTTCCTTCATTTCTAGAATTATTAAACTTTATTAAGTCCTACTCCCAGGAAACCTTGTATTATTAGACTTTAGCTTCTTCCCTAAAGTTGCTGTTGTTCCTTTAATTCCACTTACTACTTGTGTTTAAATTGAAATGGTATTTCTTCTCTTATCTCTACTTCTACTTTGTATTTGACTATTCATTTGCATTACCTCTATGTAAATCCTGTGCTACCAACTCAGGAAGATCTAATACTTTGATCTAAGATTTTATTTTATTTTATTTTATTTTATTTTATTTTATTTTATTTTATTTTATTTTATTTTATTATTTTTTAATTAATAAATACAAAATAATAAGTAAAATAATGCTTCTGTGATTTTGCATGATTCAGAAAAGTAACAGCATCCTGTTACAGGATTCTTTTATTTTATATCCTGTACCTAAGGCTATGAGAGCACAAGACAACTTTACCTGCACTTGTCCATTCATCCTGTTTAGTGGGAGTTTACTACCAACTCAAGAGAAACAAGATTTTATCTTGTGCTTGTCAGAAGATAAAATTCAGATTGCTAGTTAATCATTTCAGAATTTTAAATCCTGGTACTAATTTAAATCTATTTAAAACAGAAATTAGAAGCTAGCTAGCTATAGGATATGTGGGATATCAGAGTAATAGCTAGGGAATAATTCTACAATTAGAGGAAGACACCATAGCAACAGGCATAACTTCTCAAGTTTAAGCAGAAAAAGGAAAGGAAGCACAAACTGACTTTCTGCTTGGATCCATGTAGCAGTCAAAATTAATTTAAACCAGATACAAGACCTCTACAACTCAATTTAATTTTATGAAGCAATTTTTCAAACAACTTTATGCCAGTTACCATGTACAAGATGAGATTTGGGTACTGCATCCTTTATTGTAACAACTATGTGGTAATTTATCTGTCATCTCTCTTGCTAACTGAAGTGTGTCTATTAATCTATTTGTGCTTGAACCAATTCCAATTTTCTGATTTTCTGGGCAGTGTTCACTGTGATTCTATGTTTCATAAAAAGAACCTCCCACAACACACATTTTCTTCTGTCTTCCCATATGTTGCATTTTCCTCCAGGATAAATCTGGTCTAGTGCTTCTGTCACAGACTGGTCACACAATTAATGATTTTTTCTCTATGTACAGAAACTAAGAACACCTGGTTTACTCCAGAGACAAGGAATTCCCTCATTCAGTAAAATGTTTATTCAGTAAAAGAGGAAAAATATTTTGCATTATCTTAAAGGCTTATTTTAAACTACTTTTTATGGTTTTCTGAGGTCAGCATTGATATCTTCATAGTAATTACTGCAAGCAATAATAAAACCAAGTTAATACGTATCTATAGTAATTATAGATTAACAATGATGACAATTCTGTGCACCCCTCTTTGAGCGTAGTACATTATTTTCTGTGCGATTTCAGATTTCCTTACATAGTGAGATGCCCATAACTAACACACTACTCATTACTTAGTTATTATCACTAACTTATGACACTGACATCTCTTATGATAATTATGATTAATGCTATCTGTACCTAAAAGCCCAGTCGCATTAGTTATGGGAAAGAAACAGCACATTTTGAAGACGGACTCAGTAGAAAGCCACTAAAACTGGGTTTACTGTGAATTCTTACTGTAAGGGATGCACAAGTAAAAGCTAGTGGGTCCACAGCCTTACAGGATAACAAGAACATTACCTTCTGTTCTATTTAGAAAGACAGGAACTGCTGCAAAACAGTCAAGCCCATCCAAACCTTCACTGCCCTAGAGGATGCTCTCTCTCTCCATCAGCTGCAGGAGAGACTAGAAGAGCTGTCTGCACTATGGAAATACCAACTTTAATGTATGGCATTAGAGAGCCTTCAGTGTTTTGCTGTTCTCTTTCATTCACTCTGCACTACAATTCTTGTTTTAACTGTATCACATTTAAACAGTTTAAAGTAGTGGATAGATCTGCTCAAGAAAAGGTGCTGTGATTTCCTGTACAGAACTTAAAGGCAAAGGAAATTGGGGACTGAATGCTTTCATCTCTGAATAGGTATATACTAGTAAGAAAGATTGGGAACACCTCTCCTTATAACAGCAGTACATTGAAATGTCTTTAAATGTCATATTGTCAGCAAATATGTCAGAAGAGTCTACGCCCTCTCTTTACTCTTTTTATGCATGAGTACCAGCACGGTCACCTCAGTGCACAGGACTGTTTCTCTTTGTGGCAGGGACTCGAAGTAATTATCTTGACCACGGCTGTAAAATATAGATAACCAGACCATTAAAGCTGAAAGGAAAAACATGTAGTTTGGGATGAATTAATAACTCAGATGAAAACACAACCATATGCATTACTTGATAGGTAGTACAATATTGATGGTTCTCAGAAGGCATAAATACAAACAATATGTGTTTTTGTTATTGGATTTACAGCAAGAAGAGTAGATTTCCATCATAATCCTATATCAGTGGCAGGAGGACACTAGATGACTTCCTGCAGATTAACAAGACTACTGCAAGATAAATCAACTGCACTCCGCATTTTCAGAATATTAGAATAACTATAGTCAATGGCAATGTTAAAATACTTGCTTAGCTAAGCTAAGACTTAAGGGAGCAATTTTTATTCTCAAAGAAGTTAATTAAACTCTGCTAAATTATAAGCTGAGGTTTTTAGATTCTTTTCAAGGAATATGCAATATTTACATTACTAAATAATTTGCCTGTATTATACACACCTTTCATCCACATCAAGTAATTAAATTAACTAGTGAATGATTTCTAAAAAGGAAAAAAAAAAAGTCATTACTCATTCAAAAATAAGTAAATATTTCAAATGACATATCAAATTCTGCCTGTCACTCATACATGGGTATATAAGAAGAATGTATCATAGAGAATGATTCTCTATGACAATCTGAAAAAGAAAAATGCAGACCTTTTAAAGAGACCAAAGTTTATTTCTCGGACAACAAAAAATACTTTTCTACTGCTTGCCTTCTCTACTCTAGAATATCATATTTAAATAAAACACTAACAAAATCAAGGGATGGAGAAATGTTCATACTTCTAAGGAATTTCTTTTATGACAATCTTTCTAGAACATAGAGAGGTGAGAATATGCCTCTTCTGCACTTTCAGAACAATTTATTACTGGTAGTAGTAGTCTGTCATTCCCATGAACTTCCAGTATTTCCCTTCAGTCAGAAGAATGCACTCAATTGCCACCTCAGCTGTCTCATTTTACCAGCAGGTTCCCTTCTGAAGATTTCTGTCACTTCTGTGACAGTGATGTCCCTTGAGCCTAACAAACAAGTCATGCCTCCTCCTTGGAAGAAGGAGATGTATTTTTACAATTCAGTGATCAAATCACACAAATGTACAATTAGTCTATTGTACAATTAGTCTAAATGTACAATTAGATTACAATCATAAGACAGAAGCAGGATACCAAGAAAACTGATACAGGACCTTTATGGTACAATTTATTGACCATGATTCAACCACCTAAAAGGTAGACATCTAGCCTTACCTTCCCATTTAGTTGACAGAAAAGCATCAACATCTCTAAGGGTGATTCATTCTACCTAGTTTAGCTATCTGATTTATGAGGAAATGAATCCTCTTTGCAAACACCTTTTGGGTGTGATTGAGATCAATGCCATTTAAGGCTTCTAGAAAGTAATCAATATTGTAATATTGCACAGCATACAACAGAACTAAATGCAAATTCTTCATATAGAAATAGGTGTTAATTATTTAACAACTATACAGCACATTGTTCTTTCTGTGTGTTTATGTTCTTTACTGTTCTTTAGATCTACATTTATATATACCTCTATGCATTTGTAAATCTAAGATCATATTTCACATTCATACATTCTGTGAATACTTACATAAAAACTTATTTACATAGGTGAAATATATTGGGAGCAGAATAATAGAAATTCACCTTTTTGCTTCAGTTTGGTTTGGGGACTATTATTCTTATTCTTATCTGAATTAGTAAAATAAATTGAAAACAAGTTCTTAGCTCCTAACCCAGTGGTGGAATAGTCATAGCAGTCATTTCTCATAACCCTCAATTACTTGGAGATCCTGCATTTATTGATTTTTTTTTAATTTTTTTTTTTTCTTGACAGTGGAGTCCTGAAAGGGTCTCCAGAATGCCTCAGGAATATTTCATACTCAGCAATGGCAGTTACAGCATGACATTTCCTGTCCTGACAAGGTAAATTTTGGCTTTCTCATTTTCAAGGGATCCTAAGGGTCCTACAAATATGACATGTTCAGTACCCTAATGAAAGCTATACCCTGTTTTTGAACTAAACAGTCACCAGTAAAGATTACATCCTTTAATACAACCTTATCAGCCACATAGGCATTCATGCCCCTGAGGGAAAGTGTTGCCGTAATATGAACCCAAAAGACATAGAAGTTAAAAGTACTACAATAAAGTAAAAGGAGAAATGTCTGTGTACAAAAATTGTGAATGATTTCCTGTTGTCTATAATCTGCAACACTGGTGCACAGTCTGAGCCTGGGGCTCATCAGAAATAGGAGATCACGCAAGTCTTCTCTGTTCAGTTCTCACCAAGCAAATGAATAGCAACACAATTTCATGCTTTTCAATAATTCAATACAAATACACAGAGTATTCATTTTTTCTCCAGTTTGTTTTCTATATTCCATGCTGTTTGCTTCACAGAGAAGAATGAAAAGCAAACAGAGAACAGGGAGAATAAAGTATCAAGGCAAATAAGCACAGCATACAAACAAAGCAGAAAAGCAAAATCAATTTAAGGATATGAAACAATAGCTTATGCCAAAAACAAGCATTTTGGAGAACATTCTTGAACAGATCTCCGGCATTTATGATTTAGATTTTCTCAACCATCTAATATGACTTATTTTTTTAACTGAAGAAAATCAAAGAATTTTGTCCACCGCATTTTACTGTGTTCTGACCTAATTTATACAATTTTCAATTTTTAATTTTTTACAGCATTTGTCCCACAGTTTGAGGTATGATTGAACAAAGACAAAAATATTTTTCAGATTATTAATCTAATTTAACTTAAAAGCTGCATAGAAGTTCTAACTCCATTTTGTCAACTTTAACTGCAATTAAAGAGAAATTAAAGGCATAACTAAAATGTGCCATCTAGATTATGACAGTATCTAACATATAAAATGTACTAAACCTGTAAAAACCTAAACCTATAAAAAATGCTTCTTATCACAAAATATAGAGATATGAATATCTATATATTTTAACATATTTATATCAATACCTGTGATATGAATAAATAATATATATATATTAAAAAAAAAAAAAAAAAAAAAAAGTTTTGAATAGCATAAAAGCTTCTACTTGCACTGGCTGGATTTGATGTTTGGTCACAAGTTGCCTTCCCTTATTTATTTATTTTGGGTTTGAATTAAACACATTTCCACCTTCATCTTCACAAAGCAATGTTCGTCCTAAATTTTGTTTCTATCATTATTCATTCTCTGCTTCCTCCACATAATTAGTGTTTCATGCTTCACTAAGAATGAGTGGTCTTTTACAAGACATATTGAAAGTAGTGATTTTGAAGACCAGGTACCCAACAGGAGTTCTGAGAGATATACTTTACATATTTCTTTTAGCAAATACGCATGAGCACTTCAAAGGAGACAATGATGAGGAAAACCTTAGCATACATATTCTTATAAACTGGCATTTTGCAAGAACAGGGAGGAAGAAAGTTTAACTTTATTTCCTTCACCAGTGGTGTCAGTTGTTAACTAGGACAAAAAAGAAATACAGCGAAGGAACAAAAATACCTCTTGGAGGTACTTGTAGGGGGTACACCTTATATTTCCTGTAAATCCTAATTAAAACACTCTTGAAAACAATTGAGCACCATATAGAGTGGGGAAAGCATAATTAAATAAGGTATTTGTGTATATTTATTTTATTCTAATTGTAAAACACAATTCTGAATTCTTGCTAGATTGAATTCTGTAGATCCAGAATTCAAGAGAAAAGTTTCCAGATGTATTTCAGAGACTCCTGTCACCTTAAATGTTTATACCTGGCAACAATAGATTTGATAAGTTACAGAACTGTTTCAAACTTTATTTAATAAAGTCAGAATAGCCCATCTTAACTATCAAGAAATGAATATATATATGGTGTATTCCTTATATAATAAATACATGGTTTATTTATTAAAATGTTTAATAATAATTAAAAAAAAAATGTAAAAATTTCTAGTTAGTACAATCAAACTCATGCACATGCTGCTATTTCAGAAAACAGAATTTTTTGTTTACACAACTTTCATTTGTAATAACTTCCAATTCTTGTTATTTCAGTTTTCAGGTATTTACTTTTTATATATTATTCTATATATTTGCATTACTGAAATGATGAAGCTGAGTTACTAATGTAATAATATCAGTGGAGTAAATAGGCTCTTCAAATCCTTTCAACTTAGGAAGATCAACTGAGTATAGCATTTGACAACCAACCTTTACATTTCTGAGATCAGTTTCTGATCATTCTCATTATCTAAACTGGAAAAAAAAAAAAAAAAAAAAAAAAAAAAAAAAAAAGTTTTTCCTTATGTCCTAAGGTTTAGCCTCAGAATTCCTATAGGATATCGTTTTACTGTAAAACCAAGGTAATTTTGTCCCAAATCATCAAAAGTTTGTGACAGACAAGGTATCAAAAACCCACCTCACAACCACCTCACAAGGCAGTCCACATTCCAAGAACCTTCCATACTGTAGAATAACATTGCTGTTGTTTCCTTTTTTCCTCTGAAAGACATGACTTGATGCTAAATGAATCTCATACTAAGAATAAGAGGAGCCAATGTGGCATGTGTATTCTCACTCAACTTCAAAAAATGTAACTGTCCAGTATAAACTGTAAAATCAAGAGACAACTCTCCAGCAGATGAGTTAAACTCATGCTTCACAGGATGTCCAGAGGGATTACAATTTCAAAATAGCGGAAAGCTTAGCAGAAGAAACTCTGACTACAGTATAAACAGCATCTTGCATGTATTGATTCTGATCACAGTTGATGAGTGAAAAAGAGGAGAACTGTCAAGTACATGATTCCAGTAAAAGTACTCAAGTCCATCCTTCCCACAATCCCACACAAAAAAAAGTACAGAATCTGGACAAGAAACACTGAAGGCTAATAAGCTGCAACAAGAACACCAGCAGGTTCTGTGCCCACTTCTGAATCAAGACTTTATATCCTATTTGTGATTTATGATGCTTTTTTGTGAAGAGCTGCTGATGACTTTGGAGACTCCCAAGTGGCACACCTACCCCAGGACTGTATAGTTCTCTTACCCTCTCATGTGGCTGTGCCTGCAGTACTAGGACATGGACAAAAACCAAACAAACAAACAAAAATGTTGTGTGGGTTTAGGGCAGATGGAAGGACACAAAATTTTAAAGTGATGTAAAAGAAAAGCTAAGTAGTCTTTAGATAATCAAGTGAATGAGTCCTTAGAGCAAATTGCACATATTAAGCAAAGAATTCAGAGCAGTGTGATCAGGTAAGAACAGTTACAAAAGCAGCCATAACATTCCAAGCCATGACTATCCTACATGAAACACTAAGAGTCAAGCTTCATTCTTCTTTTCCTCTGTTCTACAGAAATACAATTTCTATGTTTCATTTAGGTCTTTATGCTGTGGCATTTATACTAACCAATAACTAATACTGGGATTTTTAAACTGAGAATTTTGCTCAGGGAAATAAACTTTGAAAAATCTGCACAAGCAAGATGTACCCACACTATTGCATTTTAAAAACAGGCTTCAGTTTGCCATGAAGGTACTTTTGTGTAGATGAGATTGCACAACAGTTGTAATCACTTAAATGTTTCTACTTATTGTTTAATTTTCTCAAAAGAAAGAAAATTATACGTAAATTCTAATTCCTCTTGCTCTTAAAAATCCTACAATAATGCCTTTTCCATTCATTGTGACAATGTCGAAGAGGCATTGTGGCTGACCACTTGAATTTCTAAACTTCTTTGATATTTAATGCTCACCTACAGTTCCAGCTGCTCATTAATGGTATCATCTGCCAGGTAGGACCTTGCCTGACTGCCGCAGTAAGCAGAGCGGACACAAGGCAGGGGATAGCAAGATTCCACAACACAAGAGTTTTCATTTCATCAATTCCTTTTGTGTCCTGGACTAGGATTTATGATTCTTGTAGTAAAGCAAACCAAATGTTTATAAATGGCAGACAAAAAGGGTAAACCATTTGCTGCATCTTGATTTAGAGTATCCCATCAGTTTTCTTGAGCAATTTACTATAAGGAAACACTGTGGATCAGTCATTTGTCTTGTGTGATCAGAAATGCAAAAAAAAATTCACAGCTAAAATCCAATGTTTTTCAGAAAGTTACTTTATCATATTTGCTCTATTTGCTCTTCTCTAAGAGTGTGTTCTCCACTTCCAATGCTCACAACTTTAGCTTTAATAACATGATAGCTTTATGAAGTTCAATAGAATTACCTGAACACTTAATTTTAAGCACATTTGTGTTTGTAAAATCTTGTCTTTTCTCACCACATCTGATGCATGGTGGATAATAAAACATTATAATAATGGCTAAGCCCTGCAACAGTGGCCCTTTGCATCTGAGTTTTCATGCTGTGAATTGTTCAGAAGGCAATTCACTTTAAGTGTACCAGAAATGCTTCTTCTGTGGGAACAGATGCTTTCAATGGCTAAACTTTTTATGTTACATTTCAGGCCCTGAGATTCCTACTGTGTTGAAGGTGATAATCATATTAAGATTCTGTTATCATTATAGGAGGATGTTTAAATTAAATATTTTTAAAGTTAAAAATGCAGTTAGAAATTAGGCTTCTAAATCAGATCATAATAAACAAAGCTAGAAGATAGTGCTTTCCTTGTTTATACTGCTGGCTTATTTCTTTCTCTATGCCTATTTAGACTGCATGGTTACAAAAATATCAGATTTGCATTATGTTTGTATTTCTTGCAGTACTCCTAATTTGATTTTCCAGTCTTGGATTATAAAAAGGATATTTTTAAGGCTTAATCTTGAAGATGATGAGTGAAGAAAAAACAAACAGAAAACAAAAAAAATCTAGAGTTGCTTCTCTCCTCTGCTAGTACATTTTTAGAGTGACAAAGAAAAAATATTGATCACACTGTATGGTCATTTATGTCATCCTTCTGTATTAACTATTCATAGATATCAATAGATAGACTTGGAAGGTCTGACAAGTTGTTAAAGACATCTATATTAATGTTATATAAATGTTACTCTTGAGGTTATCAAAACTACACTTTGGTCAGCTCCTTTGGGTAGCTCATTTCCCTTAAGAAATATCATTTTAACTTGAGTAGCAGAAATTATTTTCTCATTTTCATATAGGAAACCTTCTTTCTTTTCTGATATTAGATTTTTTTTTTATTTTTTTTTCCCTGAATGAAACTGGATGGAACTAAGATCTTGCAGATCTAGGGTTGAAGATAAAAATAAAAATGAAGGAATATCCCTTTTGTAATATCACTACTTAAATCTATGCATAATTTTCATGCTTGGTTTGTGTGATCGGAGAAGAACAATGATTTAAAAAAAAAAAAAATTCTACTGCAGCATTATTATGGAAAAGAAGAAAAGGAGAAATGTAATATTCAAGAGTGTTACTGCAGCTTAGTCTCTTGGTAGTGATATAATTTACTCTGCTTAACTTAAAGACCAGGTCATTTCTTTCTGTGAAGTCTAGTTTACTCGGTTATGATTTTTTAAGTCAGGCAGGCTTCAGTAGTGTAACTGTGTATACCTTAGTTTCAACTTAGACACAGTAAGTATACTGTGTAGATTTAGACAATGCTTGTCCCTGAGCTGCCATTATTTTTGAATTTTCAGGTGTTTTTTGTTTGTTTGTTTTTTTGTGTGTGTGTGGTTTTTTTTTTTTTAATCAAGTTTAGAGGATTTCACAAAAGTGAGAAATTTAACAGAGCTTATGGATAGTTTCAAAACATTTCACTAAAAAAAAATAAAAAATAAAGTAAAATAAAGTAAAGTAAAGTAAAGTAAAGTAAAGTAAAGTAAAGTAAAGTAAAGTAAAGTAAAGTAAAGTAAAGTAAAGTAAAATAAAATATCTCCTGGCAATTGTCATGAAAGATTTTTTTTCCTTCACTTTGATAGTTAGAATAAAGATGAATCTTTACATGATTAACTCACTCACCTTCACAATAAATCATTAATTCATTAAACAACTTTAATCACTATTTGGAGCTTAAGTTCAATCTAATTCAACATAAACATATATTTAAGATCTTTCTTCCACAAAGTATTAACTCAGTTCCACATACTCCTTATTCTATGTATCTCTGTCCCTATACTTAACCAGATAGTTTGTGATTAATACACATTATTTAATCTGAGTTTATGGGGGGAAAAAAATCCTTCTTCTTTCTAATAATTTACTGTGTGGGTTTGATCAGAGATGTCAGATTAAATCCTAAATTAAGGGTAAAATTGGATTAAGCAAAATGAAGGAAGGAGAAGAACATCTAGTGACAGTAACTCATATTTCATCTCATCTGACAATGTCAGCTATCACATGCATCGGGTCAATGAAAATTTTGTCACTGTGCTAAATTTCAAATCTGCAGAATCCTACTCTGTGAATTGTGGTGAACTCTAATTAGTGAGATTTCTATCTCTAATGTAAGTTTACTACTTATTTTATATGAATACTAGTTTATTCCAAAAGAATGGATGGAATTATGAAATATTATCATCAGGCTCTCTCCCCTAAAGATACTGTTGGGAGAAGTATTATAGTTTCAGAGCTCAGGTCATTCTATTATTTAAGCAATTTACAGCAATTTATAGAAAATTTCAGTGAGCCAAAGAAAGAACCTTATAACATAGCTTTATTGAGTAGAAAGTGTTAATGAACAGTCCAAATTCAAACAGATATAAATAAATTCAAATATTAGGATTTGTTTTTAAAGCTTTATAATGCAGAGCTTCTTCTCAAATAGCATTTTTTCCCCAATGATGATCAAAGATCAAAATTTCATTTAAAATGATTTAAAAGTTTTCTGAGCAGATAAAAAGAAAAGCAACAAAGCAACATACTCAGGCAGTCTTGTTTCATTTAATCTTCTCACTTTAAGAGCTTCACTACTTTATATATTTTTCTTTCCTCCGACTAACTTTAATATTCATTTCAACTGGAATGTACAATGGAAGGTCATGTGAGCAACCTGTAAAGTTGAAGTGCTTACCAAAACAATGACAATTCTTAAAAAATATAAATAAATGAATCCCGTTGTAACTTTTCTGCTGCGGATTTCCACCAATTAAACTACCAAAGTTTTTGAAACCAGATGTAGTTACTTCCTGGTAAGACTTTGCTTTATGATTATGTCAGAAAAAAATATATATATAGTTTTGGTAATTATAATTCGAAATTTATTACTTCTAACCAGCTTCTAATTTAGCAGGTAAATCTGGACAAGGAGTTGTATAGTGAAATTCTATATTCACCATTATTTTCAATGCCTCCTAAGACCGCAGAAGTAATTCTGGAAGCATTTTGGTTTAGGACTTTGTGTTTACACAAGTTCTGATAAATATGATGCGCCAAAGCCTGTTCTGTGGCACTGAGAGGACGTAGTACAGCTTACATGGAAAATGTTAAAATCTCTTCAGTTTCAGAACAGAAATCGATACTGGCTATCAGGAAGAGCAGTTGATCTATGCTAGTGCCTTAATTGTCCCTAAATATTGCTTGAGAAAGTGTTAATTGCATAAACCAAAGCATTTTTGGAAGCATGCTAACCATTAAACAGCTGTTCGCTTATATATATGGCTTGTAGTCCAGCATCGTCTGAAGAATATAGCAATGGTCACTTAAGCACCTTGGGATATAATATGTTACACTCATCATAAAAATCACTGGGTTATAAAACCTGAAGTATAAGCTGGAAATTTAACAATCTCTTCTGTGTTTGGGAACTGAAAGTAGTGCTGTGACCTTTTAGCAAAGATATCTTTACATTTGAACTTATTATAATTACAATCTTTTAAAGCAATTTTATATAGCAATATATAACAATTAATATACGTGTAACTATGATAGTAAATTATTTAAGCCAATACACACAACATTTTAAAACACTTTACATTAGTACTTCTGTAAACTTGATTTCAACACTGTTGTACTTATTTCTCCCTTTTACTCACACCTGATTTGAAACAAGTAAAATTTACTGAAATCAAAAGAAGAACCTAATTTTAAACATCCTATAAATAAATAAATAAAGAAAGAAAGAAAGAAAGAAAGAAAGGAGCCATCAATTAGGAATAACCTGTAGCTTAATGAAAATTATGGTATTCTGAAGGCATGGGTTGCTTGTATTTGCCATCACTTGATTACCGCTGTACTAACAGAGGAACGTGCTAGCAGTTGGCTAAGGGTCTTTTACCTCTTTTTAATGACAGATACATGAGAATACTAATTCTGTTACCATAAAGTCACATAAAATAGATAATCAAATAAAATGAGCCGCTGCCACATTCTGTAAGGACAATGGGAAATTAGATTGCTGTCTCTAAATACTTTAATATGGGCTTCAGGTATCATCTATTACAGAATTATATGTGTATGCTATACTACAAAGAAGAGGCAATGGAGAAGAAGAAGGGCTCGGTATCCTTATTTAGCACGGTGCATCACATCACTAGTTGGCTGATTAGTCTATATTAATTATTATATACTCATTTTGGGTTTGATATAGCTCAGTTACTTCTATGTCTAGTAAATAAAACAACTTTTGAACTAGTTCTGAACTGGTAAGACCCCCTTTGTGAAGAAAAGTATAACATTCTACTTACATGAAATATACGGTAAGTGAAGCTGAGAAATCTTATTTGAGCATATGCTCATCTTTCCTATAGACTGTAATTGTTCAATTATTTCCCTATCTAGATTTTAATGTAGAATGGAAGGCAATGGTCGTCGTGTTTTGGTCTCTACTAGGGCTTGTATGTTGCTTTATTTCTGACAAAAGTCTTCACGTGGATTCTAAGTAAAAATGGATTTTTCATGTTTTATATCCCATCTGACCTTACTAAGTACTATTTTTATTTGTGTTCCAGTGAGTCAAAATCACAGTTACCTCCACCTACAGCTAAAACATCTCTAGACAATAACTACACTATTTCTTGTAAGCTATCCAACCGTTAACATAGTTAAACTAAAATAAACAACCATTGTTTATATGTGTTATTGCTAGGAATTTGCTGCACTTTTCTTAGAGAGACAGACCATGTGCCTCAAGGTACTCTTGTTTTGTCCAACAGTACTTACTGGTCTATTAAAAATATTCATTTACATTAATATATGAAGTGAACTGCATTCAGACTGTTTAAATGAAAAATATACAATACTCTACTGAACATTTATCTCACAGCTTTTCCTCTGTCATTATTAGCTCTGTCAAGCTAGAGCTTCTGCAGCAATTTCTGTAGGTTATACTTGCCATGCATAATCTCTGCACAATGAAAATCAATGCTTTATTTCAGCTTCCTATCACAAACTTACATTTGAAGGCTCTTACTAGTACTGTAAATGACATACTGATCCTTACTCCTGGCACATAAAACCATTACAAACTGAATGTATCAAACCTCACAGACTGATCTCTGTCAAAATAAAGACTGAAGGTCATCCATTCTTCGTTCACACACTCGCTTAGAGAACTAAGCTTTTTTATCCTACCTTTACATGACTGCTGGATTCCAAGTGACAATATCTTTCCAGCAGTAAGTAAACATGCAATGACCAGAAGAAGATTTTGCCTATGGTGATAGGAAGCATGTCACCATGCTACTTAGGACAGATAGTATTTAAGCTTTGCAAAACCGGCAATAAAAGTTCATTAATAAAAAAAGTTCATCAAATAAATGTCCCAGGAGATGCTACTAAAGTGTTTTCTAAGGTCCACTCTTGAAACACGGGTTTAATTTTATCTTTTCATTTAGCTATGTGAAGCAAAATTTTAGCTACAACAATCGTATTGCAGTTACATGATTGTAAAAGTAATGTTACATAAATAATTTAATAGACTGCTTTATTATATACTTTTTTTTTTCTAGAATTGCTTAAATTGTAGCACAAAAAACAATTACAGATTAAAGCCTATCAGGTAGATTTTCATCTGGATTGTCCATTCTCCTTTCACAATTAAATCCTTTTCAAATGTGGTACAGATGGATTCTGCATTTATGAGTCATGTTAAAATATGCAGAGAAATTAAATAAGGGTCTGCCCTCAAGTCTAAATGTAAAGGAGAAAGATTGATCGGATTAGAAAATACGGTGTAGGAATATAGGACAGAGAAGAGTGTGAGTGTTAGGGTAAGACATGTCAACAGGACAACAGCTGACGGATCCACGAGAGTCCAACGATCAGCTGGTTTGCATGCCTCTGTGGACTACAGCATTGCCTACTGCAAGGACCTACAGCGGTGTACTGGGCCTGGCCGACATGAGGTTACATTTCCGCACAGCAGCCTATGCAGTGCTGAACTCTGCAGGTGTAGCTGGAACAGCCCTGGTATCACACCAATGTTTTGTCCATTGATGAGCAGTGCTGGCAGAACACCAAGACTCTCGCCAAAACCCCCAAACCCAGTAGGCTGGGGGTGGGCAAGACATGGGGAGGCGACATCACCACCAGGGCAGCTGACCTAAACTGACCAAAGGGATATTCCATACCACATGATGTCATGCTCAGCAATAAAAAGGGGGGGGGGGGGGGGGGAGGAAGGACGGAGAGAGAGCGGGGAGGGCTTTTGGTATGAAGACATCTGTCTTCAGACAGGAAGACAACAAGTGAGACTTAGGTCAAATAGGGAAATGTTAGATGAAATTCAAAATCTAGAGAATAACAGTGAAAAAAAAAAAACAAAACACCACCACCAACAACAAAAAACAATACTATCAATTTTATTTTCTCTTATTTGTTGCTATCTTCTGTTTGTTGGTATCTGCTAAAAAGCAGGCAATTATATCACAAAAAAGAGGAAAAAATCCTTGCATATTACATATGAGAAAAGTTAATATACAACACAAAAAGATGCTTCAAATACTCATTAACATACTGATTGGCTTGCATTATAACTACGATTTCTTCACTATACAGATAGTATTGTAAAATTTGGATGTAAATACATACATTGTAGATGCAGCTTTGTTGTGTTTTCTCTTGTTTTGTGAACTATAAATCAATTTGAAGCTTCCACTCAGCCTCTTACAGTTGAGGGCATCCAAGTACAAGGAATAATGTGAGTTTCCTTTTCCAATCACCTATGTCATGGAGATGGCACTGTGTGTCCATAGGTGACCTCTACAGACACAGACTAGAAACACGGTAAACCTTGACAGAACATTTCAGGCAGAGGAAGCAAGGAACGTGCACAGGAATCTCAACTCTTGCTCTAATGTTAGGAAAACCCTTCTCTGACAGCAATGACAGGTGAAATAGCCCTTGAAGGCTATAGATGCCTCACCTCTAGGTAAGTGAAAGCAAAGCAAGCTGAAATTGCACATGAATTATAAAAATACTAACATATGTAAGTCATACAAACATCAAAGTCCTGAATGCTAGCTGGATTTTTTTCTGTAGTTGTCTTCTAGAACTGATGCATTTTAATAAGCATAATAACTTGTATGTATTGTGAACTATTTTATGTTCATGTAGGTTTAGTACTATTGACAGGAACACAGTATAAAAGCATCACCTTTTATTTTTTTTCAGGTCCTTGATGCAGAGATGGAGTGATTAGAAGGATTAAAAATAATAAAATATTATACGTTTTCATGAATATTCAGAAATTTTGAATTAAAACCACTCTTATACAAATATCACAAAATCTTTGTACAGCTTAATTCATGCCTTAATATTCTAAGCATCTGATGAAATCTAATGGAGGGTATTTTCTGTATTCTTCCAAAAATAATAGTTTTATGCAGCATTCTTTTATAAAACACAGGATCTTACAATGCAGTGACAACCTTAAATTAGACTCTTAGACTATTCTTACATTTCCATGTGTAGGAACATGATGTATCCAAGACCACTTGAAACCAGTACCTATAAATTTTAAAAAATAAATAAAATAAAATAAAAAATGTTACTAACGTCTTCTGGGAGTGACAACACTGCAAAATGTAGGCTGGCTAAAACACTGTCTGAGAGCAATCTATAGAAAATAAACAGGCTATTCCATATGGACATTAGACATTACATCAAAGCAGCTATTTCTCAGATCCTAAATTTAGGAAAATAGTTTTGACATGGACAGTCCTGATCATCCAATTCAAGTTTCTTGCTATCTCAATCCATTTTGCAAAAGCTGTTTAGTCCAGAAGGGTCAAGAGAACATATGCATGGTGTATCTTCACATTACATATGCCACAAAATGTTTTACCAAACTCCACAGTCCACTATGGCCCAAAGTCCCTGAATCACAACTATTTCCCCTCAATATCAATACACACATTAGGGATTTTGTTCTATTCCTGTGCTACACCTGGCAGCAGACTATGGCCCAAACAATAAAGAAAATTAAAAGAAAAGACAATGGTGGCTGACAAAGTAAGGGTTCGTTGAGGAACCCTTCTGACCCATCAAATACCTTACAGTGGTGAGCAAAGCACTGAAGCCAGGTACTGGACTAAGTTCACCAGCAACACCTCTTTGAGGACTCGGTGGCTAATCTTCTAGGAAGTACTATTAAAACAAAACAAAAAAAAAAACAAAAAAAAAAACCAAACAAACAAACAAACAAAAAAAAAAAAAAAACAGAAATACTATACCCAAATCAATGTTAAACGAGGTGTCATTTTTCAGGCAGTCTTGTATTTGGAAATATATGTTACCTCACCATATATTGTTATACAATATAGATTACCTCACCAGATTGTAGAATGTAAGGCTGACAGACCTTTCCTCAGCTCCTGAGTATAAATTCCAGCAACTCCAAGACACCTCTTCATATAATCTTATTTGTAAATGTATCAAGCTTCATTGTATGAGTAACCAAACTCCTTGTTTTCAGTGCTTCTATTACCATGACTTTTTTGAAACATTACAATCTGTTATTTTCAAAAACAATTAAAAATGCAGTAACAATAGCAAAAATTCATTCATATAAGGAATTTCTTTATTATTAAAATGGATGGAAATTGAGCTATGAAACAAATAACTGAATCATTAATATCTAAAATGTGGAATTGATAACTTAATAATACTTTTGAAAGTAGTGAATATAGCTTATAATTTCAAATGTTTTTGTTTTGTTATTGTTTTTAAAGACAAGATTGCCAATATATTATTAATTATTCTTACCCTGTTACATTTTTTGACTAATGTCCTAACAGCATGGCACCATCTCCACTGGCACAGCCCATGCCAGAAAATACTTCCCAAAATGCTACAGTCCACTAAGACCTAAAACAATGTCTCAAAAATGTAACTGCCTCTCTTCAACACTAAGGCAATTTTATGGCAGAATAAGCTAAGATGAACATGGAATGAAGACCATGACAGGTCTGCCCAGGCAGCACAGAGTAGCTGGGGGGCAGAATGGCTTGATTGCATTAAGAAACCAATCTATCTTTCTTTACAACATACCTTACTATTGACTCAAAAGACCCTGAAAAATTGATCATACGGATTTCTTGAATTTCATATTCATTAAGTAATGTGCTAGACTCATGGAAGCCATAAATATAAGCGGTTAACCGGGGGGGGAGGGGGGGGGAAACAAAAAAAATAACAACCACAGTTAGCTGCACATTCTGCTTTTTAAAAATTTTTGCCTTTTAAGCTGGAGTTCCTAACTGCTTCAGGGAAAATCCTTATCATAGCATAAGCAAACAAATTGAGCATTCATTCAGTCAACGTAATGGGAGATTGAGGACTGATTGATCATCAGTCTCTTGCTCGTACCACTCTTCAGGTAGCATGAGTATATTATTTTGCTTTGTCTGTCAGTAAACTAAATCTTTTAAGATAAAACAAACATGGCAGAGATATTACAAGCATGAGAAGGTTCAAGGACAGGAGAATCAGAGTCTTGCCCTTTATCCCATAAACATAAAATATCATGACCCAGATCATATACAAACCATATATTTGAACCATACATAACAGATCTCTTGCCATTAGTCACAGCAATTTACAGAGCTTGAAGATAAACTATATATTAGAAGGACAAGGAAGTAAGAAATCGAACATTAAAAAGCTGATGTTATTGTAACATTTTTTTGTCAGGAAAGAGAAAATACCTTAGGGAACCTCCCTGCCCAACCCAATTATTATAAACTTCTTTTACATTTTTCACTTTCTAAGACTGGTACTTGTTCATAATTTTTTAAGTTGTAAAACATATAGTCTTACTACACAAAAGATGTCTAATCAGCTTACACAACTTGGGCAGCATTTTAATTATAAATCTATGATGCACCAGACCGGTTCATATTTCAAATACATTTTAGCAAGCTGAATTGTATTACATAAATGATCTTTAAAGTCAACGACTTCTTAGAAGTGACTATCTTCAAGACTGATGCAAGGGAAGGCATGTCTAAGTTCCAACAGATTTCACAGATGGCTCACAAGGCTGTCATAAGGCACAGGAGGAAGACAGTTACTTATTTCTTTATAGCAATGCAAGTGCAATGTACAATCTGGATTTAATGCTAGAACTTACTCATTTATCAATAACTCTTCTAATCTTTCCTCCTGTTAACTAAAATTTCTGACATAAAAGAGAATTATTAAAACTTTAAATGAAAAGGCTGGAAGGAAATAAGTATACATTTTGTTGATGAGATATCAAGTATTGCCTTACAAAAATGCCTAATATGTGCTTTTTAAGTACAACCTTTAATGGACTCTGCTATACAATGTATAACTAAGTATATTTTGTTAGCACAAGTGAACACATGGAAGCACCACTGTGCAGTTATGGGATACACTGGTTGGACCACTTCAGGAAAAGAACTAGTTTTTTTCAAGAGGTCAGCGTGGCTTATTGCTATATATGAAATTCTTCTGAATAATAATAATAATAATAATAATAATAATAATAATAATAATAATAACAACAACAACAACAATAACAGTCCCTTCATCAGTTTTTTGTTTTGTTTTGATTTTATTTTTTTTTTTCCCAGAATTTGCTTACTCATTATGGAAATCAGCTAAAGGAGATAAGGTATAATGGATCATGCTGGTGTTCTTTTGTAACCTTCATATGGACCAATTCTTTTCTCAGCCTCCCAAGAGCATGGGAAGAAATAACAATACACAAAAACAAAACAAAAACCCAAGAACATAGAAGACAAATCAGGATACATTTTCCTCCCTACAGCTTCTGAAAACTCAACTAACCTGGCTGCAAGCATCTGGCACCAAGCAAGTGGCATATGTAAGTTGTTTACAGACTTCGAATATCTCTGAAATAGAAAGCCTAAGGCTCTTGTCAAGAAATTTCAATTTGCTCTGAAACGCTGTTCTTGTAAGACATCAGTATCAGAGACCTCTCTTCTTTTTGGTCAGCAATGTTCTTTGAACAATTGTAACATCTCTGGTGGGGCTTGCAAAAGGAAATCACTCAGGTTAAGTGCATGTGCCACTCTGAAAGCCAGGGACAATGCTTGAGACACATTTGAAAGCCTTAGACTAGAGTCTGGTCTTGATTTACTGTATTTGTATTATGTGTTTTTTCTAAGCTCAGCCCTCTATTATTTATTTTGCTGTGTCTTATGTCAAGAGTGAAGAATAGTGTATTAAAAAAGCCTCATTACAAGAAGCCTTCACAAAAAAAAAAACAAACAAACAAACAAAAAAACATATCTGGCATTTTTTAAGTTTTCTTGACAGTTGTTTAATTATACACTCCACTCTCATAACCAGTGTATACATCCAGAAATTACTCAAGATTGTAATACCATGGCATTTAACACAGCAGCATGATTTAACTTCATAGTTCTATAAAGTGCTGAATGCACTACGGGAGCCTTACATATCTGTACCTCTGTGAGACTTTGGTGATGTATTAAACAGAGAGAAGGGGGAAAAATTACCTTTTTTTGTTCCATAAAACAAGATGTTTATCTCAACACTCTGTCTACAGCTCTCAGCCCAGAAATAAAGAGAATAAGACCCTCTCTTGTCTTAGATGGTTCTATTCCACAAAGACCCATCACCTTCCCTTATAATATACAATTATGCAATTTATTGTTACTGCTGCTGTAGATGACATAATTATGTTGATGGTGTACCGCGCCTGGCTGGCATGGGTTTAACTTCCCCACAGCATCCCATACAGTACTGAGCTCTACACGTGTAGCCATGGTATCACACCCACATTTTGTCTACTGCTGAGCAGTACTGGCATAGCATCAAGACTCCCTCCAACCCCCCCAAACCTAGTATGCTAGGGGTGGGAAAGAGGTGGGGAGGAGCCATCAGCAGGGCAGCTAACCTAAACCAACCAAAGGGATATTCCATGTGGAATGGCTCAGTCAGCAACAAAGGTGGGAAAGAGGAAGGAGAAGGGGGGGTTCTTGTTATCAAGACATCTGTCCTCTTGCTACACATATTGAGGTCCTGCTTCCTGGGTTGTAGCCAAACATTGCTAGTTGGTGGGAAGTACAGAATAATTGTTTTCTCCATCTTTGCTTCCGTATGGCTTTTTTTTTTTTCCCTTTAATTCAATTATCCATATATCAACCCATGAGCCTCTCCCTCCCCCCCCCCCCCCTTTTTTTTTATCATATTTTCTCCCTCTGTTCTTCTGATTAGAGGGAGTGAGAGGGAAGTGTGATGGAATTTAGCTAGGCATCAGTGTAAAACCACCCTAAATGGCAACTATAGGTGGACTTACATTCAGTAAGAAGCCTCTTCTTCCCTTCCCAGATCTTTTCTTCTTTCCTTCTACACTGTCTCTGACAAGTCCTTTTTTTTTTTTTTTTTGTGACTGTTTCATCAGTTGTCCTTTATATCAATCTAATACATATATTTGTGTGTGAAACACAATTTAATTTTAACACATTCGGATAAATTCAGGGGAGATCAACCATGAAGCTTTAGCATTTAGAAATGAGAACACCTCAAAACTCATTGTTTTGAGATTAAACCTTCACTAGAACCAGATAGCCAGACATTTCTTTCATCTTTATTACACCTGAACAAGTTATTTTTATCTTTTATGCACTGTAATCCACTCAGTGTTAGCTATGACAAGCATCACAAAATAATTAACTTATTTCTTCTAGCAGCAGCCATCACTGGACAGCTGGTTTAGTTATTCCTACTGTGACATGTAAGAAAAAGCATTTTCTTTCCTTCACATATAAAAGGCAGTAGCCACATAAAATATCAGCTTCAATATGTACTGCAGTTCTATCTCTAATGACTCACATATTTCATGTATTTTCCAGTAGCTTATTCATTTTTAAAAATCTATCTATAAATAGGTACCTTGAGATTAATTTCAGGAGATTTTTTAAGTACTGTGAAGTGCTTACTGCTAGTTTGAACAACAGAGAGTAAGGTAAGGCATTGATACTCTTTCATCATCTTGATATCATATCAACTTTATATCATCTTCATGTCACATGCATATATGTACATCAAATTGAATATACAAAAGGACACGAAATTGTCCATACAACAAGTAAACAAGGATTCTTAGCATTCTGACATCAATTTTGTAAGGCATCCAAATCCCTCTCTAACATAAGACACTTTATGTTCGTTTATTCAGTACAAACATATTCAACATGCTTTTTAAACTAACATCCATGTTACTGTAAAAGTGACAGAGATCAAATAAGTGTGCTTTAATTTCTCGGGTACATATGGCAACTAAATCATTTCTATTATTATCATCTAGTTTACAGTTGCATAATTTCTCAAGCTTCAATTTTCCAGTGAAAGCCAGTCTCTTTCTCTGCCATCAACTAATTATGATGGAACTAAATACTGATAGGTAATACTTTTCTATATATCTGTCTCATGACAGCCACATGTTGGCACTTGAAAATCTAAATACCGCAGAAACGACCTTGAGATTTGTTATTCTGATGACAAGACTGTCACTTTTCCTCCTTACTCCTCATATCAGTAGGAAAGACGTCCTATTCAAGTCATATACATCATGTAAAACAAGTCCAAAAAAAAAAAAAAGTCTATCAAGAAGGCAAACTGAAGTAATAAAAAAAAAAGCTCTTCTAATATCTCCACAGAAGATCTATGTCTAAATAACATTTGAAAACAACAGGAGAACAAAATCAGAAGTGCAGGGAACAACAATAGCCTTAATTGACTCTAAACATGGAGATGACCTATTCCATTCATCAGAGCTACTGGGAACTTTAAAAAAAGAGCTTGAGGTGACATGTGGCTTGACAGAACTAAGCAATCTGCCTTGGAACCATGGCATCTATCCCCTGCCTGGAGACAGAGGATCTCTAACTCAGTCTGGAGAGACATCTGGCTACTGCAGGCTAAAGAGGAGGACTGAGAGAGCGTTATCATTTTACCCGCTTTGAAATGCAAGATTTCAAATGTATCATTTTTGTGCAAGTTCCTCACCTTGTTTTGATTAATATGTCTCCCTTCTCTGTCCCTCTATCCCTTTTCATTGTTTTCATTCAAAAGTGTTTACTTGAGCTTGTGTCTTTAATATGACTACCAGGAGCTCGGGGCCATAAAAAGAATTGAAGACAACTGCACATCCAATTGTCCATAAGAGCTTGCCATGTCTCAGAGCATTTGACAAAATGGTGTTGGACTCCTGAACATATAAAGTTATCATCAAGAATTAGAAGCAGTAAAAGAAACAGTGTATTCCCTTTGCTGTACTTTTAACTTCAATTATTTTTGTCTTTTGCCTATGGACATGTAACTAGAAATAATAGGTGTATCGTATCTCAATCAGCTTTCTAAAATGTGTGCCCAACAGCTTCAACATCACTTGAAAAAAATGGAGTTTCCCTCATGAAACTAACTGAACTTAGAGATAGTTTGTTGTTGTCTACCCCAGTAAAAATATAAAAAAATACAATTCTAAAGAGAACTTTAAAAAAAAAAAAAAAAAAGAGAGAGAGAGAGAGAAGGGAAAAGTGTTGAAGAATGTAAACTTTGAGTTAGGTGAGCTGTGATGAATTTGTAATTATTTTTGTTCATATTGTCAAACCAACTAATAAGCCCTCGCTTATAAATAAACACGTACGTATATTCCTAAAACTCCAATTTCTTCCAGAGTCATTACTTACTTAAGTCAATTAAGCCTTACTTAGCATTCCAGATTCAAACCAACTGAAATACTTATTCTGTTTTTAATAAAAAGCTTGCAGAGATTTTTGATGGTGAGCAGGCTGTAGGCTATATCTATGTTGACAAGCTTTATTCCATCTTTGCTTGGGGTCAAGCATGACAAATTTCCAGCCAGATAACACTTGTCACATCTTAAGCCCATCCAGACAGCAATCATGCCTGCTGCTCACAGAAGCAACATCTGCCGCTATGACAAACAAGAGCTCTTGATTCACTCTGCCTCTTGCTGAGCTCCCAGCTCATTAGGATCTCCTAACCGCTGCCTCTTACATAGAAAAAACACACCTATTGTTGAATAAGTGAAGTGTTTCGCTCCCTGCTAGACCCTTGAAAACAGCAGCTCCTGATGAGCTTCAGCTTGACAAGAGCAAGAGCCCCCTCCACTCGCAGAGGCAAGATCTTGTCAGTCTGTCAGCACTACCTGATGAGCAAGGGTCTGTGAAGCTGTCCCTAGCCCTGCTAAAACCCTGAGGGCAGCTCTGTGGGCTTTAGGCACAGCTCTACAGCCTGCACCTGGGTGAACACCTCACCTGGGAAGATATGCTGCAGCATCAGCCTAACATTTACTGTAAACTAATGGTTCATCACACCCTTCAAACTTACCTAACTCATTACAATTGCATGCTTGTCAGGACCATAAAAGCACATTTAACCCCCTTCCTCTACTTACTCATCCAAAGGTACCTGCCCTCATATTGCATAGAGATTAGGAACTTTTGTAGTCGGGAAGAAGATCCATATAAGTTTGACAGTAAAAATTGAAAAAAGAATTTCACATTGAGCCTGCTTGGTATGAAATTAATTTTCCCTGATGAGAAACAGTGTTTGGAAGAAATAATAATTCACTCAGGGAAAACTTCAAACCAGTAGCTTATATAGGATTAATATCTAAAAGACTGCAACAGTCTAATTTTCCTTTTAAACAATCTTATTCATATACCAGCATAATTACAATGTCATAAAATGGTCTTTCTTTGAAAGATAAAAGAAAAATGTGTAGCTTCCCACAATTTGAAAAATTTCTTTGAAAAAATACCTGGAACATAATTTAGCAATTATGCATGGCTCAAATAATTTAACAAATCCAGTATATTCAGGGATTTGAGTCAAGTAATCTTTAAAACATCAGACAAGTACTACTGAGATCTTGGTATCAAATCTTCAGTAGATTTTATCTGGGTAGCAAAGGTGTAAATGAGAATCTCAACAATGTGAGGCAAAAGTACTTAAGATAACCCTTGCAAAGAGAAATACCATGCTTTGTTTTCTGGGACCAATGTTTTAACATTCCAATTACTTTGTGTTTTCTGTAGATTGTAGATCCTTTCTGCTATCTTGTGTTTTTATGCAGAAAGAAACAATTATCTCATGGTTCAAGGACTTTAATTCCAAATATCTGTATTTTGTTTCTTACTTCACCACAAACTTGAACTTGTGATCTTCAGCAAGTCCCAATAAGAAAAAACATGTGAACTGGGACTTAGGATAACCATTTTAAAGATAGGATTGCCAAGATACTGCAATATGAATCGAAGAGTTCTGTTTATAGAAACAGAAGAGATTTCTCAGACAGTAGTAATCAAAATAGTTCATCTCAGATTTACATATATTCATATATGTATACAATCCCAAATCTCTGTAAATTTAACATCTGCTTAACAAACAGAAAATACTTTATTTGTCCACTGATGGAATAACATCTGGATCACAGAATCACAGAATTTCTAGGTTGCAAGAGACCTCAGGATCATCGAGTCCAACCTCTGACCTAACACTAACAGTCCCCACTAAACCATATCCCTAAGCTCTACATCTAAACGTCTTTTAAAGACTTCCAGGGATGGTGACTCCACCACTTCCCTGGGCAGCCCGTTCCAATGTCTAACAACCCTTTCGGTAAAGAAGTTCTTCCTAACATCCAACCTAAACCTCCCCTGGCGCAACTTTAGCCCACTCCCCCTCGTCCTGTCACCAGGCACGTGGGAGAACAGACCAACCCCCACCTCGCTACAGCCTCCTTTAAGGTACCTGTAGAGAGCGATAAGGTCGCCCCTGAGCCTCCTCTTCTCCAGGCTGAACAAGCCCAGCTCCCTCAGCCGCTCCTCGTAGGACTTGTTCTCCAGGCCCCTCACCAGCTTCGTTGCCCTTCTCTGGACCCGCTCAAGCACCTCAATGTCCTTCTTGTAGCGAGGGGCCCAAAACTGAACACAGTACTCGAAGTGCAGCCTCACCAGAGCCGAGTACAGGGGGATGAACTTACAGAAATTTTCTCCACATTAACAAAACTAAGCAAGAGGAAAATTCAAAATAAAATAAAATAAAATGAAAATAAAAAATAAATAAAATTTGTTTTTTTTTTTTTAATTTTAAAATTTAATTTTTAAAATACTTTTAAATTATTTTTATTTTTTTTTAATTAATAAATTTGAAGAATAATTCAAAATCAAAATCCATATAGAATTGATGTTATGAGTTCAATTGTGAGAAATTTCTTTATACTTCTAAGTATTGCTTTTCTTTTTTTTTTCAGAGCATAAATATAAATGCTAACAACTAGTTGTATACAAATAATATCATAGCCCAAACTACAGCCTTATTTTCATATCCTACCTCTTTTACTACCCTTCTGTTTCATAATTTTTTAATATGCAATCAGAAGTCGGGCTTCTAAACAACAAAAGCAGTATTTCACAAGTCACTTCTGGACCACTAAACTCCAATGAGCTGAAGAAACTGTGCAAGTATCAGAAATTAATGAGCAACAGTGCAACCTCCTAGAGAAATTATAAAATAACTAGGTACTGAAATAAGTTTCTCCTGGCTGCTTTAGCTGGCGCATCATTAAGTATCCTCTAGATGTAAACATAGAAATCTCTTTTTTTTTTTCTGTATGCATGTGAAGCATGCTTATCGTGCAAAGTGAAGCATGATCTTCACTTTGTAGTGTTTTATACTTTTCATTTCAGTCTATGGAGCCTGTTTTAATTGAAAGAAAATTTATATAATATAAACTGAAGAAAATGCATTCTTATGTATACAAAGATTACAGACCCTCATCTGACATACAGAAATATTATATTTGAGTTTCTGATTACAAATTCTTGAGATACTGGTTGTTTAACAACCTTCTTTTTGTGTTCTTATAATAAGAGAGACATAAATACTAAATTCCTTGAAAATCATCATAATAGAATATACTAAACAATTATTTCCCTGTAGAAATGACTCAGTGTTCATGGCAATGGAAGCCATATAAAAACACAAAATACCTATCTGCTTCATTAAAAAAAGATACCATTATTCACAGCCATTTATTCTTTCCCACAAGGAGTCAGAATTTTTATTTATCTTATAAACAAATAACACATTGCTATGATTAAGATTTTGCTTGATAAATTGAGATATATACACACATACACGTTTTGAAACTTCTTTTCTTTATAAAACACTTGGCCTAAGTAATTGGAAAAGGGGTAGGAACGCCTGCAGGAATGAGTTGTTATTAATGTCACTGTCATGTTATTGCTGACTTCTGAAGTTACATTCTTTTAGCTGGACGCTATTATTAACTTCCCACTGCTCAATAAATTTAGTAAAGAAAAGCACTAGCCTAACAAAGGAAAAAAACAAACAAACACAGGGAACAAATGCCTTCTGTTAATAATCCAGTAATCTACTAGTTAAAGACCATTGGATTCATTAACAGCATAAAAAGAGAAAATGTTCAAAAAGAGCTATTTAGTCAACATATTATTTAAATTTTATGCTTAATTTTGATACCCTACCAATATGATCAATAGATTATATAATCATAGAATAATCTGAGTTGGAAGGAACCCATAAGCATCATCGAGTCCAACTCTTTGGTGCCCAAAGGACCCCCCAAAAAATCAGACTATATGTTTGAGAGTATTATCCAAATACTTCTTGAACTCCTGCAGTTTCAGTGTCACGTTCGCTGCCCTGGGGAGCCTCTCCCACTGCCCTACCACCCCCTCAGCAAAAAACCTCTTCCAGTCTGAACCGCCCCTGTTGCAGCTTCAAGCCTTTATCTCAGGTCTCCTGAATAGATACATTCAGTATTTTGAAACTCTTATTTGGTATTTACTTGTAACCAGTTACAAGTACATAGTTACATCAAAGCAGCAAGCATTAAACTATATTTGTATTGTAGTTGGCAACTGATAAATTATTCTGGTAAGAATCAGGTTTATGTTTGTGAATCTGCTGCAGCATCCTATACTATGCTACAATAACATAACAATGCTTCACAGATAGCTATGGAATGTGGCAAATACTGTAGTCCCAGGAGATCCATTTATGAAAACACTGACTGCTTTCTAATCAAGTCTCAGAAAAAAAAAAAAAAATATATATATATATATATATATATATATATATATAGAAATCAGATATTGCACACAAAGAGGTCTTCTGAGATTCCCATCTGGTACTGTGCCTATACAAAACTCTCTTTTCCAAGTTCAGTTATTTTAGCTTCCCGATATTTGGAAAAATAAATAAATAAATAAAAATAAAACTATGGGATGATTCCCCCCTCCTTACAAAGTCTTCCAGTGAACTCAATAAAACAGACCAAATTTAACACCTTTGTAATTCAGCTCTGATTAGTTTAAGTCTACATATAGCAGGTATGAAATCTAATAACCTCAGTTTGAGTACTTTACCCTTAGTATTTTGACAATAATAATAATTAAAAATAATAATAATAATATTCTGTTGTGATTATTGTAGCCAAGTAACTATTATTTATTATCTCTCTCAGAGAGAGCCATCTCCTGGTTTTATAGCTTATTAGTTGTCTTTAGAACAAAAGACAATCTGAACATCTGAATTTGTTAAATAATTTCAAGATACATGGAAATATTCAACTATAGTTGATAGATAGTCATCTGTGGTCTTCTGTAGACACTGCTTGGGATGAAATTATATACTTCACTTGTAAGAGAGAAGCTGTGTGTATTTATTGGTATAATGTCGCGATCTATCAAAGCTTAATCGTAAGTAAGACAGCAACTTAACAAGATTCAAGATGGCAAGGCACACATGATTTTTCACTACACAGAGGAGAGGATAAAACCGACATGTCAGGGAGACCCTCGCGCTGAGTCCCAAGGTTCAGAGTGGACCCCCTTGCTTTCTGAACTTCTTGAACAGAAGAGGTAAGGAGTTTAGGTGCAGCTACATCCACTCCTGAACCTACACATGGTCAATGTTTATGTCTAATGGTTGTCTGTACAGTCAAACTAAGATATAATCTTAGTGAAGCTCACTAAGTTTAGCCAGCTATTAATCAGTTGCTGAGGATCTGTTGCAAGGAATCTCTCTCAAGGAGTATGGGACCTCTGCAGCAGGTATGACTTTGACAGGTGTCCTGACTCAAGTGAAGATCCTGTTGTGCTGCCAGGGGCCATGCAGAGGAGCTCCAGGGGCTTCTGGCCTGCTCACTATTTATGGTGTAAAATGATGGACTAATTTGTTTTGTTTTTTTTTTTGGTGCATGCTCCATTGGCAATCTTGTGGTCATTATCTGCCTGAGCAAGGCCTGGGGTGTAACGGCCAGACCAATGACATGGGGGTGGAAGCACACCATCATAGATACTGAAGAAGCATAATGGCTTTTTCTAATCTTATCCTGTGAGGGATTGTGTTGTCTCAACAAGCTTCTGACACTTTGAGGATACTGGAGAGTAGAGTTAGAAATCAAGCCTGGATGTAGTGCTAATGAAACTGACTAAATCATTTCCAGAATACAAAATGGAGCAGGCTGTGTGATTGTTTTGTGTGATGGTTTCTACAGATAGATATATTGCTGCCATGTCCACAAACCCTGATGGTGTAGCTAATTAAATTTAATTAATTAATTTGTTTTAATTACCTCTAGTTGTAAAAGTAACTCAATCCCCTAAAGTTTCTTACTCAATAATCACCACATTAAATGGTTCTATAAGACTTTTTTCCCTTGACAGTGTGATGATCAGGTTATCATAGTAGCATTGCAAAAACGGGTTAAAGCGAACTACCTACGTAGTATATAATCGACATCTTTACATCCTCAATATGATTTTTTCCTCTCTTGAAAACTAGGAAACTGGGTATTTACATGTATGTGTCTAGAAATATAGTAGAACTGTAAACAGAATGCCTTAATTATTAGTTTATAAAGCTATTGAACACATCTTTCATATAGTTTGAAAGGAGAAAAAGAAATTTAAGAAAACTGAAGAAGAAAACTTACATTATAGAAAAGAGCTAAATGCATAAAACATCTACCTATCCACAGCGAAAGAGAAAAGCAGGGAAATATAAAATGACTCATATTGAATCTTCACTTCTTACATGAAATGTTATTTTCAAGATTTTCCTTCTTTTAAATAAAACTGGCAAGAGTTTTAGTGCTCATTAAAGTGAAAAATGGGTATTGTTGTTCAGGACAATAGGCACAGCAAAATATGAGAAGCTAAAGCTTTCCTAATAGAAAACAAACCAGGCATGCCCTACAATCTTTTTCTCAAGGCAGAAAAATATCCCAGAAGAGCCTATTTATTTCACATGTACCCAGCATCAATACTGCTGCCACAACCTCTTCAGTAGCTCCAATTGCTCCAGCATCTATCTCCCTATAATCTCCTCCATTTTTGGGTGGAGGAAAAATAACAATGAAAAACCCACAACCCACCAAGTATCTTACCTGGAAACTAGGTGCAAGACATAGCAAATAGGTAATGTCATTAGCATTTAGGCAAACAAAATATTACCTTTTTACAAAATCATGACCTGTTGTTTTGTTGTTTTAATCAGAAGTGGTTTAAATAAGCATAATTTTAAAAAGGCCTCTCACTTTTGGGGTAAACCTGTTACCCCTCCTGGCAGAGGCACATGTTCCAACTAAAACCACTCATCCTTTCACTGAGCACATTTAGGTGCCTCCAGAACCAGCAGTGGGCAGTTGCACTGAGCAGCACTGCTGCACTCGCTCAGCTCAGCTGTCCTCTTTCACAAACGTCACCACTGGGGCAGCAAAATATTAATGACTTATTTTATCAGCCTGGTCACTCCAGGATTCACTGTGTGCAAAGTTTTGTTACACTTGGGTTGCTAAGGGTCACAAGTCTGGAAGGAATCCACTTGAACACCAAGTCCACTTGAACACCAATTATCTGAATCACCATTTCAAAATCTGGAGCTTTTGTTCCTTCTCATTAAAATGTCGTTCCAGAACATCACTCTTACACTTAATTTCTCGCCCAATTCTTTTTTTTATTATTATTTTCTTCTTTTTTCCCCCCCTAAGTTTGTAATCATATTTTCTCGTGTCAAAACTGGTTTGTTCAAATGCTGCTTTTCTGGAGTTGCCTGATATATTTTTTAAAGAGCGATCCTACCCAAGCACAGAACAGAAAAGCCAGTAAGCAAGGCGTGATACATATACACTCCTATGGCATTTGCATTAATTGCAGACCTGTACTTGACACAAATAACACCCCCAAAAAAAATCAGAGTATGTGCTACAGAGCTGATTTAACCCAGCTCAGGCCCTTATCAGAGTTTGGCTACTTACAGGTGGGAGCAGGCAGGCTGGCTGCCTGACCTTCAGCATCTCCACATGGGCACCTCTGACTCAGACCTCTGCAGAGCATGGACAGCCGACAGAAACATCCTCTTGAATCTCCTCTAATGAAACCATCCTTTTCATTTCATTTTCATTATTCCCCAAGTCTTTTCTCATACCTAACTTTTACCCTCTTGTATATGGTTTCCTACATTCCTGTGAATAGGAGAACTTGTATAATGAGAACTGTCTGAAGGACACCAGCACAGCCACAAATGCTCTGACACAAAATCTGGTACCACAGAAAGTAGCAGAAAACTCTGTTTTGCTGTTATTTACCTCCATCAATAAAATGCAGTCAAATTGTTTCTCCCATTCCAGCATCCAGTCCACTATTAATGGCTTTCATAGTTAAAAATAAAATAAAATAAAATAAAATAAATAAAATAAAATCTCAGCTGTCTAAAGACAATATTTTTTTTAATCATGCTCAACCTGGTTTCCAGGAATATCTGTGTTATTTCAGAAATCCTTTTCTTTGAAACAACTTTGCATCTTTTCAGCCCTGTTGTCAGACAGTCAGAAATGGAGACCTGAATTTGGAATTAAGACTCAAATACCAGAATCTGAAACTAAGTACTAAGGATCTTTTAAATTCAGTTCTATGACTCGTTTTTAAGCTTCGTAAAGCTCCACTGACCCAGTTTCACAATGACTTTTTTTCTGTAATTTTGCCTCCTGCTCAATGAAGCGGGTCCAGCCCACTGTATTCATTTACTGAATTAATAGAACTGAATTAATAGAGTTTTATATTAAGGACATCATCTCCCAAATACAGTTTTAGCATTTCAGTTACACATATTCGCTGCTGCATCTGCATATATTAATCTGTGTTGCATCACTGCTTTTCCTGCATCTTAGGAATTTTCCTTGTATTTTAATATATATTAATATATGAATAGATTAATCTATGAATAAAACTGTCTTTTTAAGGGGAAACTGAAATGCTGAATCAGAAGCTTTCAAGTTTTCATCAACAGACAACCTCTTTAAGAATCATATCACAGAGAAAATATGCACAGAAAGCTACCTTGTACTGATGCCTGAAATGTGGGCACTGACAGAAAGCAGGTGGCTTAAATCCAGTCAGACACAGTGCTGACTATTCATTTAAATAAATGTAGCATACAACTCATTTCCTTTCATCACTGAAATACTAAAATGTTCTTCATCAACATTTTCAATGTATTTAAAATTAAACATCTACAAACACTGAACTCCTGGTGTAAGTATGATCGCTTGTATTTCTGCATGGATCTATGAAAAATGTGTACTATACATTTATGTCTAATGTGTCCACCACAAAATATTGGTCTTTTTAAAGCTAATGCTGTAAGATGGCGTCAGGACACTCGCATTAAATATCAGTTTGAATATCGATTATGCAAAAAGTTATAATTTACATCATAGGGGAGTTGAATTTAAGGGCAATAATCATGCAAGCATATTGCCCCCAAACTGTACAATGATTGTTCTCTTAGTTATCAAGTCAGAAGAAGAGGGTGAAGGACAAAAGGATAGCTGGACTGTTTGATCTATGTTCAGAGAAATATCTAAGAAATATCTCAGACGTATACTTCCTAGCCCTTCTCCTGTTCCATGCAACTGCTGCAGCCCTTTTCAGCTGGTACCACACTTTGCAGCTCACGTCTGCAAAGCTGAAATATATACTGACAAGTATTGTATATGACATGAAACTGGGTGGGAGTGACTGATTCACAATGGGACGCACATGGTCATTCAGAGGGACTTTGACAGACTGAAGAGGTAGGATAACAAGAACCTCATGAAATTCAACAAGGAGAAGTGCAAAGGTCTTCACGTGGGGAGGACCAACCTCAGGTACCAGAGATTGTTCTTAAGATGGAAATCTACAGGATTGTTTACCATGGTTGCAGACTGATGCACCCTGAATCTATCATTATGACGAGCTGAAGAGGGAACAAAATTATAGGTGTTTGGTTCCACAGCCCCCACATATACACATAATTCCCACTGCATCACTAGTTATAGTTCTAAAAAGACATCAATCAAATTCCCCACAAAACTTGGAGGAAGTCGAAACAAACATGGGTATATGGAAACCTCATTCATTTCACTGCCCAAATTCAACTATCACACTTTAAAATTGATTGACTCTGTCTGAAAGGAGGAGAGTTTGGAATTTATGTGACAGTGTGGCTAACCACACACAACAGCAGTCAAAATTGACTGATTCGGTCCAACAACTCTCTCTCTAAAAACAAAGGTTTTGGTTCATTTAGAGTGGCTTCGATGAAAATCAATGGCTTGTTTCCAGATTTGCTTTAAATCTAAATTTGTGTCTTTAACAATGACCATTTTAATAACATCAAATGATTATGGTCATGGTTCTATATCTCACAAAAAATGTACTTTCCCTGGAAGAATGCAGAGCTCACTTGTTTTGGCTCAGAAGCAAGTGATTCACAGAGAGGATACCATATATTGCATTGTAATTTAATTTAGATTAATAACATCTTATAATTACTGTAGATAACTGATAGCTGAGGACACATCAGTAATAACACCAGTGTTAGTATTTTGAACATACTTTATGTGCTTTTAAGAATTGTCTATTAAAATTGCATTATGTGCACTGTTGGGATGAGTAATGGCAAACACAATTCCATAATGGTAAACCTTATTGAACAATCTGTAGAACACACAGAAAAGCATATAAAATACAGACAAGACTTTTTATTTCTTGCCCCAGCTATATGTAGTTTGGCACTTCATTCAGAACTGAGTCAGAAACACACGTTTGTGTAAGGACCTTTGTGTTTAATATTCCAATATGGAATTTTCTGACACGTCTTAGCATTTTTGAATTCACTTATGCTACATAAGAATAATATCTGCAATGATATTAGGCAGTCAGTGAAAAAAGATCCCCTTTATTTCTCAACCAATTTGCATCTGAAAATATCACACATACTCCTCATCCAATCGGAAATAACATACAGTACTGTCCTACTAAACTTCCCAGTTCCATTGCAGAGACATGGTCATGTCCACATCCTGGGACAGAAGGCTTGGCGGACCGTCTGTTTCTTTCTGCTATGAAAAAATACCCATTGTTCTTCACCTTCAGTTGCTATCTTCTAACTAGTTAACAATCTGTAAGAAGCTTTTCCTGTGAATTCCAATTTAGTTCTGTTTAATTACAAGCATTTGTTAAGGGAATTTGTCAAAAGCAATTTAGTATCATTTCAAAGTGATTCTTCAACTGTTACATCTTAAATTTATATGAAGCTGTTCAGTATTATAGCAAGAGTATTCTTTTGTGAGCTCTTTGAATAGTTCCTTCAGTCATTTACAGCATACAACAGTTCTGTCTCAATCTCATTCCACATCATCATATTCACCCAGTTTATACATGGGCAATCAAATTGTCTATTATTATAGTCTATAGTCTATCCCAAAGCTATTTCTCAGTTCCTGTAACCAGCCTGCTAGGCTGGTTAGTTCTATCCTTTCTCCTTATGCCAAGAATTTTACCAACAGGGATTCAATAGCATGTGCTGATGTAGCGATGTAATTCGTAATTGACACATTTGGCTCCACTTTTTTTTCTTTCTGTCTGAAACACATGAACTATTCTATAGCATGTGTAATGTGACAAACAGGAAATCATCATTTCAGAACATAGGTTTTTATAATCTCTGTAGAACCACTATACACTTGGTTTAAGGTATAAGTCTTTTCCTAGGGCCCACTTAAGTGAAACTTTTTTTAATACCATTCTTTTGTCCTTTTTACTGGAATTCCATTTCTTTTTTATCCTATCTGGTACTACTGGTACACTATATCCAAATAAATTCAGATTTCTTTTGGCACTGCCATACACCGTATAACAACATCTTTACCTCTTCAGTCCACCTTCTCCTATGTGCTAGAATCAGTTTTCCAGAGGCACTGCTAACAACATCGTGGTTGAAAGTGTACATAGTTATCTGCTGACCTTTGCTGACTGTTCAAGCAAGCTTGGAAATTATGACATAGTAAATTCATGTCCCCAACTCAAGTCATAGAAGAAATGGGTTTCTGCTTCTAGTAACTCAGTTGTTCACTTTAACATAATGTATCCAGTGTACCTGCTATCTTCCTTTGTCATCACAACAGCCTCCAGCAGGGTCAACTAAAGAACACCTTCTACAGGATCTCTGCCTCTGTGCCTCCTATCTCTCAGGAGACTTAACTTCCTCACATCATAGATTTATTTATCTACTTCTGTATCATCTGAAGTAGATAAATAAGTCTGCCTTGTTCTCCAAGATCCAGATCCACAATACACATGGGCTGTCTACTCCACTATATACTCAGATGACAATTTCCTACACTGTACTTTCTTCACAAAATGTTTCAGCAAAGGTGTTTTGCTCCAGTCACCCATCTCCCTCACTTTCTTTAAGCTGACCATATCAAGGTACTTCCTTGCTCCACTATAGCTTTTAAAGAACAAAATCGTGTTGCATGTCTCCTACCAACTGAGGCTACATCTTTTGAAGTCGCTGCAGTTATATGAGCTCCCAGTTACATGCTGGGACCGTACTAAATGCTTGTTCTAACCACAAAAATATGAGAAAATAATGTCATTGTATTTTATCTTTCAGTGTAGCGGTGGTGGTCACTTAGTCTCTACGATGAACATTTTATTGTGGTAAAAATTATAATTATGCTTCAGTGCAAAATTACATTTTTTTCAGAGTTTTAGTACACTAAAAGTACTAGTACACTAGTATACTGAAGTACTAGTACCCATTTTTCTATTAGATAATAGTGTAAGTCAAGCATGGAGAAGGTACAACACAGACTATTACATGGAGTGGCACCATAGATGGAAATCAGCCATGATTTAATTTCGAGAATCAAATTTGTAGCAAAGCTCACTCCTCAAGGTAAATGGTAAGATTTATTTTCTTAGAAATCTATCACGAAATAACTGACTTCAGAATGTGATATTTTTTTTCCCTCTGCAGTGCATTTGCAACCAAGAAATTTGTTTATTTCTCAAAAAAGTACTATAGAATCAAAATTCCTGAATTCCTGTGCATGTAAACATATGGTAACCTTTCAGTCTTTTTGTATTATTTTTTTTTTTTTTTAAACAGTCATGAAAAGATGTAGGTTGAAAGAGAGATTCTGGAGGTCTGATATAACCCTCTCTCAAAGCAGGGACAAATACAATGTTGGATCCAACTTCAACCTTAAACCAGGTTGCTCAGCACCTTGTTCAGGCAAGTTTTGAACATCTCCAAGCATGAAGGTTCCGTACCTCTCTTAAACAAGTAAAAGCAATTCTACATATATATCAAAATATACACAGGCATAAAATATTTTCATATTGAAATTGTCAACATTCAGAAAGACGTATCTCTTTAAATTGTTTTTTATAGAAAGAATTTATACTTAATGCTTTCCTGATAATACTTTGAGTAAGAGGAAAATATTCATTATATTTATAAAAATCAATCTTCAGTGAAAAAAAAAATAACTACTGCATAGTGAAACTCAATGTATGTGAACGGATTACAGGCCTTGTATGAATACAGGAGACAAGCTATCTCTTCTTATAACCAGTAATTTCTGAAATTGTCTCCTTCATAGGACTGCTAAAAATAACAGAAATCTATCTGCATTCTTATTTGCTTGTTAAAAAATACCACATTACACATATTAGATGAGATCTATACTGATGTAACTGAAGTTCACTTATAATTAAATGAACTTGTATGTTCATGTATATTCAGATACTTACTTTTCATCAAGTTACTTCATAAAAACAGAATTTACCAGAATTTTGGAGTCAATAGCAAAAGAAAAAGCATTATCCAAAGAGGCCTGAATTCCACTCAAAATGGCAGTTTTATTAACATGTGTCTTTCAAATTCAACTACTTCTGCACTTTGAGTGATAGAATTTGACAAATGATCACTGTTGGGCTGTCAAGACAGAGGAATCAATCATTTGCAGCAACATGCAATGTTTTTGGTTTCAATTTTCACTTGTCTGTAAAGAATGAAATGTCATAAAAGTACAGGCAGAAAGAGAACACTGCTACTAACATGTTCAACTAAATTCTGCAACATCAAAACAAAAAAGTCAATCAAAAAGTCACATCAAAACAAAAAATACATTAGTATCTAACAGCTCTTTTTTTGGGGTAGGTGAAATGAGATATGAGCTTTGCTCACTCTCTAACACATTAATGCCCATTCTGAAATCACCACTATCCTTGTTCTTTTAGGCCAGTGTTCCATACAGTAATCTTCACCTGACTCATCACCACACACACTCATTTGACTAATTTATTTTTTCAACATTGGCCACAGAAGCAAGCTAATTGCAATGAAAAAAAAAAAATAGGCATGACAGAAATTAATGACAGGAAACTTTAAAAAAAAAAATCTTAAAATCTAATTAAAATATATTTTAAAATTTCAAGGTTTTGACAGAATTGAAATACTCTACACTCCTATAATCCATCAGTTCTATCTTTCTCCAACTCTGAAAGGACAGAACAGATCTGGTTTCTTGCTGAACTTGGGGAGTGAAGAGAGGGGAAGAAAATTCAAACCCTGAATTTTCTAGCAAAAATGCTAGCAAAAAAATGCTATCACCATGGCAAAGCTGTTCCATGAGGGAATTCATAAAGAGCAGGAGAAATGCCAAAGGTTGTACTTGTGTCAAGTTCATCCTAAGTTTTACCCATACTGCTACAGTTTCAAAAGAAAAGTAAGTTTTGAAAATGGAAAAAACCTTGTTCAGTACTCGAACAGGCTTTAGCCTCTTTGTTCTGAAAGGAAGTTCAAAAGAGAAATCATTTTGATTAGAAAAGGAGGATAAAATCTAGGAAGAGTAAAATGTAGGGGTGATAGATTCTGCAGATGAGTTCCTTCTGAAAAAAAAATAATATATACATATATATATATATATATATATATATATGTATGGACTCATCTAACTGCAAAACCACTCAACAGAGGAGAAAGGAAAACCCAAAATTTTTCAGGCTGAACTGTGGCATTCTATTAACTCCTCACAAAATTAGACTACAAATACTGGCAGGTATATTGATATACAAAGCTGCTCAGATGAAAAATGTGAAGTGTTAATTTAAGGGTCTCATAACAGATATAAATATATTAGTTGACATAAATGGTAAATTCATCTACATCTGTATCAATGGCTGAGCCAATCCCAAAGCTCAAACAAATCTCTTGGGAAGCTTCAGTCTCTTACCTTTTTAATTTACATCTTTCTTTGTACTCAGGGACTATGAATGAAAAGCTTAAGTACAAAGCAGCAGCTGTTCTCATCACATTTTCAGGTTTGTCGGGATCAAGAGGAAACAAAAAGCTTATGAGACAGGTTCCTTTAACAGGATGTTCAGCAGAGGTTGGCTAACTCACTAAACTAACTAATTTTAGACTAAATTGAAAATGTTTTCCATCTTTCATAGGTGACATGTACTATATGCTATGACATATATACTATGACATATACTATGTCACCTATAGAATTTAAGTTTTAGCTACTTTTGTTTTGCTACTGAAATTCATAGAATCATAGAATACCCCAAGTTGGAAGCAATCCACAAGGATCATCAAGTCTCACTCTTGGCTCCACACAGGACCACCCAAAAATTAAATGATATGTCTGAGAGTACTGTCCCTACACTTCTTGAATGGCTTGGTGCCATGATCACCTCCCTGGGGAGCCTGTTACAGTGCCCCACCATCCTCTCAGTGAAGAACCTTTTCTTAATACATAACCTGAACCACCCCAACACAGCTCCATGCCGTTCACTCAAGCCCTGTCACTGTCACCAGAGAGAAGAGATCAGGTCCTGTCCCTCCACACACCCTCATGAGGAAGCTGCAGACAACCATGAGGCTTCCCCTCAGACTCCTCTTCTCTAGGATGAACAAACCAAGTGACTTCAGCTGCTCTTCATACGTCTTCTACTATAGACCCTTCACCATCTTAGCAGCCTTCCTTTAGACACTCTCTAATAATTTTATATCCTTCTTACGTTTTGATGCCCCAAACTGCACACAGTAATCAAGGTGAGGTCCCACTAGCACATGGCAGAGTAGGAATATCCCATCCCTCAACCAGCTAGCAACAGTTTGCCTGATGCACCGCAAGATAAGGATGGCACTTTTGGCTGTCAAAGCATGCTGTTGACTCATGTTCAACTTTTTTTGAACAGAACCCCCCAGATCCCGTCCTGTGAGGCTGCTCTACAGCACCTTGTCCCCCAGTCTGTATGTATATTCAGGATTGCCTCGTCCCATGTGCAGAATACAGCACTTGGTCTTGTTAAATTTCATGCAATTGGTGATTGCCCACCTCTCTAATTTGTCAAGATCTCACTGAAAGGCCTCTATGCTCTTTGGAGAGTCAAAAGTTCCTCCTAATTTAGTATTGTCTGCAAACTTGCTTAGTAGCATTCAAGTCCTGCATCCAGATAATTTGTAAGAACATCAAAGAGAACTGGCCATAAAATGGAGCCATGTGAAGCCCCACCAGTGACTGTCAGCCTGATGTAACCCCAGTTACAAAAATTATTTCAAAACACAATGAATTTTTTCCTAAAATTCTTCTAATATTCTCCTAAATATTTTTCCTAAATATTTTTTTGTCCTAAATATTTTCCTAAAATTGCTTCCAATATTCTCCCTCTCCAAGATTTTATCTTAATATGGTATCATAGCTGCACAAGGCTGACATGAAGAAAATTTTCAAAAGCAATCACAGAACTGACAAACAAAAACATCCATAACTATATTATAGATGGTGTCTTTAGAAGTAGTGCAATACAATGCCTGTAAAACACTCTCTTTATTTAACCTGACAAACCCCTCAAAACCAGAAGACTTCCAGGTTCACAATGGAACCAAACAGACAAAGTCTAACGGTAGTTAACATTTGGATTCTTTGGAGTTACGATTTTAAGATAGCCCAGTCATTCAGACATGATGATGATGAAAAGGTAAGAAGGCAGCATGTGTGGACACCAGTCATTAGACATTTTTCTTCCTTTTGTTTAGGAAGATAACAAATAACACTGAAACCAGTATGCATCAGACTACACAAAATTCAAAGGTGAAACATGCTTACAAGAGATGAATAAGCTATGGCTATAGTTTCTCTCTAGAGTAAAATGGAGAGAGAGGAGTTGTTCCAAAAGCCAAGTCAAAACCCTATTTAGAAATTTGAATTTTATTGTGGGGAAAAAAAAAAAAAAGTTAAAAATTTCATCTCCTCGGAGATTCTTTCTGACATGTAGTTTCTATGACAACTTCTGTATCACCCAGGCTCCCTCCTACTAGCACAAAAACTGGTAGTACTTTTAATCTCCTTTGGGTCATGAGTAACAGACGTAAGTTCAGCAGTTTTGTTCTTCTGTTGTTGCCAAGAACCAGGTAGCACAGATCCAGCTATGTGCTGAGAGCTGTTCTGTGTTCTCTTCTGTCAGATCTGCATCATAAACTACACTGGAAACCACACAGTCCATAAGTGAAAGAAAAAATGTGCCAACAGTTCATCCTGATATAAAAGTAAAGAATGGTTGAAAAGCACAGAATATAGGGCCCTTAATGTCTGATTTAGTATGATTTAGTAAGGAGACAAAGAACAATTGTGTTGGAATTGTTTATGGAAAAATGTTAGTAATACCACAGTAAGAAAAAAAATAAGAATAAATAAATAAAATAAAATAAAAGCAGCTTAGTGGTAGATAAACAGTTCAACATTTACATTCACTGTAGCAACTTGCTGCCTCCCTTTTGGACATACGCTGCTTCTGTACCTACTTGGCTTGTACTTCGGTTCCAGAGATACATCTGGAGACTGAAAAGACTTCTCCGAAATCATTGTCATACAACCTGAGTCATACCACAAAACCTGGTGACTTAACCAAATTTTATGTTATTCAACAACTGACCTTCAACAGCTCCCTGTTTATTTTCAGTGTGTTTGAACAGTATCTGTCAACATCTACCACCAAGGATCTCCCAGCAAAGTGTATTGTGATGCTGAGGGAATTTATTGTCTGATCATTACTATGGTTACTAAATGCTACAGTGAAAAGATTTTGATAGAATTTACTTTTGTGTTCATATTGTTAAATTATCTGTAGTTGCTCAGAGACTGCTGAGTGGTAATGACTGGAAGCTTATTTTTAGAAGTGTTTTGCATTTTTATTTTTACCTGACCTCTTCTCTTGTTGTAAGAAGTTGTAAGAAGTAAAAATACCACCAGGAACTGAAACAATAGTTTCACATCTGTACTGTGTTTGAGAGTTCACCTATCCTTTATTCCTTGCCTAGAAGCCCAGGAATAAGTAATTACTTGCTTAGTATTACCCAACACCAGAAAATTTCTGCATGAACTATTCTAACATAAAATAGCATAAACCAAAACTATTATTGAGAATCCTCTGTTCTATTATGATGAGCCTTTATACTTCAAGAGGAAGGTAACAAACAGTTCTGTTTAAATGTTCTGTATAAACAGTTTAATCAAAAGGTTTATTTTAATTTGAAAACAGTTTTAGCTATTTCAGTTTATCTGTAGTTAAAAACTGAAGTTTGAAAACAAAATGCTTTAAAATTAGTCTACTTTTTTTCAATTTGTAAAAAATATTAAAGTATGACATTTTATCTAGTTGAAATGTGAAAAACCTTCAAAATCTTCAAAGTACTCAAGAAAACCCTCTGAAACCCAGGGCTATCTAATGAGAGTTGTCTGAAATGAACAGTATCATGTCTTGCAGTACCGAGTGATTAACTGGTTGGTTTGAAAGAAGATAGGGTCTCACAACACAAGGCTTTCACAGCTTTCCTCTTCACTGATGCTTGCCAGAGACAAAAGGTATTTTCAGCAACAGTTTTGAACAATCCTTCAATTTAAATAAGCATATTCTATAGTATGATCATTTCAGGTTTGCAAGAACACCATAAAGTCATAAATACCTCACTCAAGTATGAACAATTTTCAATCTTGTCAATAATTGCAGAAAAAGAGAATTAAAGTTTTGTATTGTGGAGATAAGACATCTAAAAACAAGGTAATAGATAAAAAGTGTGTTTCAAAAGTAACTGATATAAATGAAAATCACTATAAATGCAGTCTGTTGAGCAGGTGAAGAAAACAAGAGAAGATATACCCAGATTTTTAGGTTAACTGTAGTGCTGTCTCTCTTGCTTCAGTACTTGCTTCAGAATAATTTATATTTCCATGGAATGATATGGTTCCTATTTTCAAGCTGGATCTTCCATGTGTCACCAAAGACTACAAAATAAGCAAAAACAGCTTCTCTTAAGACCCTTGAACCTATCTTCCCTGCAGAAAAAAATGATGTGTTAAACAGCAGTGACAATCTCTTTTAAACAAGTATTTCTATATAAGGTTAGATGGAAATTTTGTAATAAGATTTTTGTTTTCTTTTGTCTTACAAATATGCACAGGTTCATAGCTGAACTTCATCTTATTCAGAAACAGAAAACCAGATGGGAATGCTGCTCACAGAGACAAGACATCATTGCTGAGCTCCCCATGAGGGCCAGCACACATAGTTCATCACACGCAACACCTCAGTAGGAGCCAAGCACCTGCTTGGAGAGGAAATGAGGCCAAAGTAGGTCAGCATTTGAAGCAGAACTACAGAGGCTAGAGACTGTGTGTGTTGGGAAAATCATGAATGACTCTAAATCTACTGGGGGTATTGGAGGAGGTAGACTAACAGGAAGAAAGAAGTCATAAAGTCCCATTATACTTAACCTCCATCTTGACACAAATATCATCAATCTGTTTATTTTCAAAGGCAATTCTGTATTCTGGTAAATATTGTATCTCTTATTAGCTTAAAAATAAAACGTATCAGCAAGCAGACATCTCAATACAATAAATGCAGTAATAATGAAGCAATAAACAGCTAGCACAATCTAGTTTATTAGATGGATACCCACACTCCTTTGAGGATTGTGGTAGGTCTAACTTTCTAACAGCCTACAGTATGCCTCTCCATGCTATTATGTTGTGCAGCACAATGGAAAAGACACTAAAAAAGCTTATGGTGTGCTTGGCCACAGCAGGTAATGGCACGTTTGGGAAGTTTTCTTCTGTGCTGTAATATGGAGCTCTATCATTCATGGACGAATGATAACCCCAAGGCTTCTCTACTATAAATCACAGCACAGATATGATGGAAGTCGGCTTACCCATGTTGGTGCTACCAACACAGTTGGAACATCTCATGGCAAATAATGTATTTGTACCCTTTCTCCTCTAAGACTTTTCACTTCTCACTCTACATTTGATCTTCAGGCTCTAAGTCCCGTAAGAAAAACAAAAGATTTACTACACATGAAAAAATACAAAATCCTAGGACAAAAAAAAAGTGTCCTTCACATTCCTCCTACAGCCAGTCAAGCACACTTTGGTGATGACTGCCATATGTTGTGTGGCTTCTCACGTAAGAGCACTCCAAATATTTTACATAGTTTATTTCGATTATTATTAAACATGACTATCCCTCGATAACTACAGCACATATCCACAGTTTTCAACACAGTTTTTGGCATCTAACTAATTTAGGTCTAACTAGAGCAAAATTGTTCCCTATCCCAACTCTACCACTACATCCACATACAACCTTATTGTGATTCTTGCAACATGCATTTCTATCTGATTTACTCCATCATTAAGTACTGCCTCTGCTCTTTTTGACTGTACTTTCTAAAGTTTTGGCTGTTTTATCCTTAGATTTGAATGCACTGCTATTTCAATTGTTGTTTTGTCTACTTTAGACACATCACCTTCAAAAATTAGTCTTTTGTTTCTTTGTTTTAGTTTGTTTGTTTGTTTTTGGTAATGAAATACTTGGCCAGTGTGACATGAGTAGCCAGGTTTCATGATATGCATCTGCATTCCACCACCACTACCCATGGCTTTGTTCTGGGGGAGGTACATGTCTCACTGTTCTCTGCATATTCATTACTTTACATGCCAATATCACCACCTTAACAAAAGCCATTCGATAATCCAAGTGCAGCTGGAGGTCATGTCAAGAAGCCCTCTGAGAAGGGCCTTCAGAGAAGATTGATTTTTAAGATGTCAAGGAAAAATAGTTTCAGGTAGTAAAATATCTTTCATAACTTGTCATTTTACTTGCACCATATGAGGAATTACACTTCCACTAGCTAAATATTGATCACATATTTCTGCCTTGATTCAAAGTTATAAACAAATGTTGTCTAATCTAAACAGTTATGCTAGAGCTCTGCAGAAGTATTTCTGATAACATAGCCACAATGAAACCTGACATTTTGCATCTGAAAAATCATATGATGGTTTTTAAGAACTCCCTTGCCACCTCTTTTACAGGCAAGATTCATCTTTGTGTCCTTTTTACTCCCCCCATCCTTCTCTTACAGTCCTAGCTAGTAAGATCCCTATAACAGAATTTAGAATGTCAGGAAATCATGTCATTTTTGCACTTTTCAGCATGATTTGTGACTGAAGAGGGTCTGCTATACAGAATTTGTTAACAGCCTCCCCATCAGACTGCAGAAGCAGAAGTTTTCACCTCTACGGATGGTTTATCTCTTTCTTATTGTTCCAGAAAGCACTAAGTATGGCCATAAGACCCGAGGGCCTAGTTAGCCTGTTAGAAATATGCTCACATGCTGGCTTGCTTTAGAGACCAGCCTCAGAATTCGTTCCTCAGATGCCTTTGATGGAGCAAACCATGCAGCAGGCAGGCTGGTGTGTAGTAGCAGGTGCACAGGAGCCAGGGCCTGGGCAGGTTCCCAGCCCATCTGGTGGTGCTCCTGAGGTCCTGCAGGCAACGTTAAGCTCTCTGGCAGGCCATGCTGCTTTGCTCTCCAGGGAACAATCGGATCATTTATTCACGATCTGGAAGCAGGGATAAAACACTCTTCCTGCACCTTCTCTCTCTCCTTACCTCACTGCAAGCTGCACAGAGTTTTATCAAAAAAAAATAAAATAAAATAAAATAAAACAAGAGGTAACACTGAGGGCAAGGCTCATAGGCTCAAACAAAAACAGTCAAACCCAGGAAAGAAAGCAAGCTCAATTCACATGAAGAGGTGTGTGCCTAATATTATCAGTTAAAATATCAGTAAGTATATGTTATTAGTATAATTAATAATATTATTTAAATTAGAAAAGCAAGCAACATCACTTTCCCAAAGGAAGTAAGATACATTATCTCTTCACATTTATTTCTGGGGGAATAACTCAACCCCTAGGAGTAGCACAATAGAATGGTGGTTACATGATTATGTAAGTTTGAGTTTCTGCACTATACTGTCATCTCTGTGGAAGTCTCTGAAGTCTGCCGTCAATTAATATCAATTTGATGGCAAAAAATAAAGTTAACAAACTCTTGGCACAATCCAAATTCTATACTGCAGTCCACTAACTTTAGTGGTGGTAGACAACACAGCTAAAATCCACCGAAAAGTGGTTCTCAATAGCTCTATGCCTGCCCACCTCACAGACTTTTAAAGGTACACCCAGTGGTGTCAAACCACCTCACTGAAATGGCAAACAAAGAAAAAAAAATAAGTAATGACTCTGTTAAAAAGCTATATTGAAGATGTATATTTTTCTTTTGCCATTTACAAAAGTTAGTAATTTCTGAATATAGAGTCATTTTGGACAAGACTAATCTCTATGGCCCCTGTAGCATCTCAGTAACCAGAAAAAAAAAAAAAAAAAAAAAAAGACAATTATTTTAATTGCAGTGTCTTTAAGATTTAATCTCTAATAATGTGATAGCCAGCTGTTTCTGTAATCTATCTCCTATCTCACTTAACAGAAATTGAATTGGTCTCAAACAGCTGTTCTTAAACAGCAGCCACACAAATGTGATTGAATATTTAAGGTCACAACATACAAACTACGGAATTGTGATTTGTGGATAATATCTTTATCTGCCTTTCATAAGACAATGCTGAGCTGCCTGAGGACAGATAAGGTGTTTCTAGTAACTATACAACTGACATTAATTTACTTTCTAAATATAAAATATAATTATCTGATAACCAGTAAGATACAATGTCTGGGTGTTGATGCTAGACAAATTCAAACAAAAAGTGAACCAGTTGAACTATGAAGTAACTAGCAGCTTATCAGAAGTCCAATACAGTCCCCATTCTAAGCCTTTGAAGCTGTATTTGATGACTTTCTGAAATAAGCACTCCTTACCAACCTGTCATTACTTCTTTGATGAAGGAATTATTGGTTAAAAATGCCCTCCACTATCAGGGAGAAGGTAAAACAAATCACCAGTGGTTGTCCTTGCCGTTCTTAAAATATCTGAAAATAGCATCACTAAATAGGTCATATGAATATGGCTGTATTAAAAATAACTACAGTTAACGGAGACATTTTTGATATTCTTATTTTTCATAGACTCTCGTTTACACTGACCTATGGACACTTCAGTACCTACAGACATTCTTCCTCTAAGTACTAACCACAAAAATAAGTCAATCTTCAAACTGAACAGATGTTTTGCTTCACGCCTGACTTTTACATTCAATTCTATTCAATTATAGCTAAATGGCTGCAGCTTGCACAAAATTTTCATCAAAGCCATCAAGAATGGAGGGTGGGCCACAGTAATCTACTTTGTCACCAATCTTTGATCACATTCTGATGATAAAATCTGGAATAAAGATCTGTTTATCTCCATCTTTTGGCTCCAACAACAAACTGAACAAGCAAGTACAAATGGTTGGTTAGATAACATCTGTTTTTTTACAGAATCAAACACCCTGAGTGATTTCCTTCAACATGTATCCATATAAACAGTTAAATCTCCTTATCCACTGGAAGTCTTTCAAAAAGGAAGGCTGTATGCTGCTCCTCCACATCAGCTGTCATTAAGGACTGCACTGCAAACTGCAGACAAAGCCAGGACTCTGGTAGATTTGTTTGATCTTCTCAAACCAAACAGTTCAGGAATTCATTCTGAGAGATTCTTAAATCTACACTAGAATAAGCTTAGATTTGTGTGTAGCTCTGAAACATTCCTTCAAATATCCTCCCTTGTTCTCCAATTGCACAGGAAAGGGTCATGCAAAGGACAGTCCAATATGAGTAGCTCACACATTTTTTGTGGAATGTGAAACACATGGAAGGAAGTTTAAAAAAATTACTCTAGAAAACCTAAGATGTCATTTAATGCTACATATGCCATTTTCAAACTATCAATTACATTTGAAGAAATAAAGGTAATATTGAACCAGAAATAAATCTTCTCTAAAATAGTTTCCAAAGTCCCTAGATACATGTACAACGTGCCAGAAAGATTTGTATAAAACATAAGCATCACTGCAGTGCTTGCTCATTTGACTTTAGTCCAACAAGCAAGGCGATCTTGCCTTACAAAAAAATGATGAGCAAAGGATACAAACACACCAAATAACGTAATTAATATTTCTGAAAGTAAGTTAACTCATCCTGAATGTTGAAGGTCTAGTGTTTTTCCAGTCCCACTAACTCAAGGGGCCAAAATGATGACCTCTTAACAGATAATATAAATTCAAAGAAACATGAAACAAAAAATGACACTTTCATCAGGGAACTGTTACAAAAACATTGTTAATAATTGCATTTTGGTAGGGTTAATATATATATTTTTTCATCAAAAATAGGAAAGCAGAAACAAGGTAAACTCTTAAAATTAAACTTTTTCTCAAATAAATAGATTTCTATAGCTATTTTTATATTCTGCCAAATGGTGGTGAGATATTTTATAGACATAAGCAATTGTCATATAAAAGCACTATAATTATGTCTAAGAAAACTTGTTCAAAGATTGTTCTACATTTACTTTAGGAGCATTAAAAAAAAAAAATAAAACGTTTGCTCACCTTTTATCATGGAAAGTTTCTAAGCAAACTATATATTCACTGACGTGAATCACATAAACCCTGCCAGACTGTTCCCACTCTGTGCAAGAAACCTCTCCACATGCATATAGAATCTGCCCTATCTTACCTTTTCACCCCCAAAGACCTATTTTATGAGACTGACTTATATAACCTCACATTGACTACATGCAGGTAGGTCTATTACCATGCCAGACACCGTAACACTTAACAGTTCTACCTGTTAAGTAGAACTTTCATTTAGCCAAATGGATAAAATATTTTCTCTTCAGCTATAATCTTGTCAGGTGCCAGGAACAAAAGACATAAGAAAATATTAATAATAATTAATTACTAAGAAACTGCAAATATTTAGCAAGGGATAGTTCACCCTTGAAACTGCAAAACAAGAACACTCCTATTAATAGCTGCTTCGACATTTCTCTATATGGAAAAGCTACTCTAAAAGTATTTTAAAAATCACTGCCTTTCCATAAACATATATTAAAGGAATTAATGAGTTTGCGTCACCTAATAACTGTACAGATATCTGTACAGAACTGTACAGAAAATAACTTTACAGATAGTACAGATAAAAGCTTAATGTCCAAACTATAAAAGGTATTAACAGAGGAAATGTAACTATTCCCAGTCAGCAACGTTCCTTTATTACAAATGATCTGAACAATGATGAGTCCATCATTGCAGTAAGAAAAATGAATGTACACAATTCTGATGAAGGTGAATGGGTGTCCTTGAGCAGAAAAATATTTCTGAAGCTGTACCTTGCGACACACTTTTGAATAATACAGATAACAAAAGGCAATGAAGTAAAAGCTTAATATCAGAACTTCCCATTCTGTGAATCGTATTCATATAGCCCATCACTGTTTAGAATTTTCAGTTGAGAAAACACACAACTTTTCATCCTTGGAATCCAACATTGGCTTGAAATGATCGGTAGTATGAGAAAATGTTATCACTAAAAGAAAAGAAGATTTACCTGAAATGAAAACAAACTGGACTGTGAAAACAAATAGTTTGCACACAAAAATTTCAAGTTTTGCACATTTGAAAGCATACGCAAAATCATTTTTCACTGATGCAGTGAGACCTATATGTTTTTGTCATCACAGTTTCAGAAGTCATACTCTTTTCCCTGATAAGGAAATAAAGTATGTCACTGCACATATATAATGGGGGGGGATAAATATCACTTTGGTATACTGATATAAACTGAAATATTAAATAGTTATAGAACTGGCAGAACAAGTGCATTAGAGAATGTCTGCAAAATGTGAAAGTGAAGCCAAGAGAAATTGTCCAGAGTTACTAAAAAGTATCTCAACATTTTGACACTCAGTTTTCAACACAGATCTTCATTCTCCTGTTTTCTGAGAGATTCACCAACACTCAGAGGCAAGGCTAATGATACAGGCAGTGAGTGACATGCTTTTCACTAGCTCTGTGTCACTTATATTCAAAACCAGAGGCAAAAACCTAGGAATAGGATTAGTATCTCTAGAGCAAAAATGTCTTTTAAGTGACATTTTTTTACACTAAATGATGGCTTTGAATCACAAACGTAACTACTATGAGCTGGATTTACCACACTGCTTGGCAATGACAGCCTCAGTATGATCTTTTTCTTCAGTGTTTGTTTAGTGATTATCTGTAATGTACTCTTGACATAACATGACAAATGGAACAGAAAAAAAGAAGGAAGAGCAGATTTGAAAATTGTTAAATGCAAGTTGTAGCGTGTTTTAAAATGGAAAAAAAAAATAGTCAGCATCTATAAAAGATTTCTGGCACATATGAAAGATCAAACAAAAGTGAGGTAGATTAAGCATCCACTTTGCTTGAACTGAAGCTGCCAACATATCCCTAAATGAACTCCACAAGTTCTTTGAAAGGAAAATTATAAAAGCATGATAATTTCATGCTGCATGTCTGCTAGGTAGTAAGAGTCTACTATTACAATAACACTACTGACTAGCTTTTTATGAATACAGAATTTATTTTTCTTGTATTTAGAAGATTAAGCTGATCCAGGGTTTACTGAGATACAGCAATTATGCTTCATCTTTGTCTTTCAAAAAACACATCCTGTGTTTATACTTCTCAGCTCAATAGATGACTGAATCACAGTTTAATGCCTGACTGTTCTAAGTATGCAATGTATCAGGAACGGACAAACCAGCTCGAAAGCCGAATTTGGCTTATGATCAGTTCAAACGAAGTTTACTTACCAGTGGTGCTGCATGGGTTTTAACAGACCTCCTGAGAACACAGAGAAAACCTGTTCAGAATGTACTTTAAGCAGGAAAACTTTTAAAGAAATAAGGTGACAAAGTATTTGAGCTATTAATCAAGGTATCCCACTGTCATACATTTGTTGTCACAACACTCAAGCTTGCATGAGATCCTACTGCTCTACTCTGCTTTGTGCTGCATAAAACTCCCTACCAAAGGCTGCCCTTCCAACTAAGGACATTGAAAAGGGGCATCACTGTGAGATAGAAAGTGCCGGATGAAGGAGATGGCAGAATATGAAATTCAGCATGAGGCTGTGGCCTGTACCGTGGGCATTAGGATCTCCCAAGTGGTCAGCAGTCAGAAACTTAGTTGGGGTATCTTACCATGCATTTGAGGCACCGCAAGTTTAGCCATGCCTGGTATATTTAATAAGTGAAGAGGCCTGAAAATGTCCTACAATGTAGAAATACCAGTTTTAAACTGAGAGGAATGAAATAACAAAAATTACAGTGTGAACTTCTTACAGAAGACCTGTCTGCCTAACAAATAATACATACTGTAAAAGGAATAAATTAACCTGAAATGCCATTATGTATTCATCAGGAGCCAAAATGAGGGAAAAAATATGGAGTTGTATCTGTACTCAGTTAAAAAGCTGTGATTAATATGACCAAAGAAAAAGAGGAAGAAGATACTATTACAGCAAGCAACATGCAGGCTGCTATAACTATATAACCAAGGCAGCTACTTATCATGTACTGGCCATGTTTCTTTGAGTATCTTCCACCACTTGCCATTACAAAATGACAGTGCAATATTTTCCATTGGCCGTGTTTATGGAATTGCAATGACTCAGTTCAGGTGAGAGCGGTCTGACAGGCCCCATGAATGACGGAATGAAAGGAAGTAAAACTTTCCCTTGTGATCCATCCACAAGACTCACTAATGTATTTTAATTCCAAGCCATACACTGGGGAAAAAAATAAAGAAACAAAAACGAAATGCAGGATCAGCTTTTGATTCCCTCACCAAGGATGCCAGCAAGTTATAAGTATCTCAGAAACAGGATGTATCTGTCCTCTTTTCTAGAATCTGCACTGCTTATGGTATTCCTCTGAAGGCCTCTGTGTATTGTAATAAATTTGAGACAAAAGAGGGAAGTTTCAGATGTTTGCTCATTAATGTAAAGACCCTTAGGTCTAAGAATAAATGTTAAGTGTTGCCCTGAATGAAAATCATGTCTATTTTTGCAAGAAACAACACTTTTCCTTTAGTACTGACAAATCTTTCATAAACCTCAAGACAAAGCCACCTGAAGGGATACTTTAGCCTTTACTAATGCCTTTGTAGAAAGAGAATTGAGCTCTAGAGACAATTCAGATGGAAGTAAAACAGTAAAGTGTCACCTTGTCCACCTCAAATTAACATGGTGACTGATACAGCCTAATGATTTTTCTCCTAATTTGTAGGACAACTAAGGGATAGATCCTTCTGCCAACACATACGTTTTAGGCCATCGTTGTTTTTTTTTTTTTGCATAGATTTTGCAGCCTATTTTTAGCTTGTATTAACATCAGCAGTATTACAGAATTCTGAAAGAGGATGAGTATAATAGTCCAGCTGGTGTAGGGGTGTAAGCAATGTTAGGCACATCGCAAAACAGTTTATATAAAAACTGGAGTGGATGATAAGTACTTACACTTGCCTGGATTAAATATCTTCCGGTTAAAGAATGTTATAAGGCTTCCAGAGGTCCAAGACAAAGCAGTTGCAAATCTACTACAATCTTTCCTGAGCCATTTCTGCAAACTTTTTTCACCTTCTTGAATAGTCTCAAGTGGGAACAGCTATTGATGAAGCTTGTTTGTTAGGAAAATGGAAACTAACAGGCATTTTTTTGTACCACAAAGACAGCTAGATCTTACCGATAAATTTATATCTTTCTTTGACAACCTCCCTGTAGAAGTGAGTGATGTGCCATCTGCAGGCCCATTCTAAAGATGGCCTAAACTGACTTAAAATTTCAAGATGGCAGATTTGCAGAAGCAGACGAGATACATGGCAAGACAGAACAATAATTGCTTGAATCCAGGTCATAACAAATAAATGTAGACAGCTTAATAAGTAACAATTCAATGTTACATTAAGAGCAGGTATCCTTTCAAGGCATTTCTAGAAAAATATGTTTTAAAATGGCAACCTGGCTCTCATTCAATTGATAGAAAAGGAAATGGAAGTACAGGTGGTGTTAGTCTAGTTAATTTGAATTATGCACTTTTCAAATTACAACTATTCCCTTTTAGAGCAGGCTGACAGCTTTCCCTACCTGCTGTGTATGACCCTCCATAGAAGTGAATCAGGTTATTCAATTATTTACATCAAGTCCAAAGATAATGAGCTTTTAGTACATTTTTGTTCCATAGTATTTCATTAGTTACTGGGGTCATATTGATCTGTAGTTAGATAATATTTTGCTATATCAGATGGAGATTCTGCAGCCTCATTCAGGCCCTCTCAATAAAATGAAGAATCTTCAGTTTTACAGGCAAATATATTCAATAAATGCAAAGGACTCAGGATATATCAAAACAAACAAACAATAAATCCCACAAACAAAAAACCCACATCCAAGTTATTGGAAGACATTTAAAAAAAAAGAAAAAAAAAAAAAAAAAAAAAAAAAAGCAACGTTGATAAAACACCTCTTCGTCCTATCACCAAGCCCGACCTCGAGAGTCTGAAAGGAAAATCTGGGGATCTTCCTCTTTTTCTTTTACCAGCAGGGACAAGTGCTAACAGTCTATATTGACAGCTAAACTACACTGCCCTAGTCATCCTGAAGACAGAAGCTCTATCCCTTCCTCAGCCTTTGTTTCTTACCTAGAATAACCCAACTCTGGTTCCAGTAGGCACCCTCTTAGTACAAACCCTTCTTTTAAGAAGAAATTATGCTTGGGTAGATTACAGGCAGGTGATGGCAGGAGAGTACAGATGGTAGGTATAGGGAACAGCTGCCACTACAAGCAAAAATGGAAGGGTAAGGTCACTGTAGAACTCTAGTCATAGATAGAAACAGATGGTTTGTTTGCTTTCACGTCTCTGAAATAATCCTGGACAGCACTAACCAAATAGAAAACAGATATGTTAGCCTACGTTCTCCTAGAAGAGAACAGAAATCAACTATATTCAAAAGAGCAATTTGTTAGGTATACAGTGGTAGAAGGATTCTTGTCACAACAGGAGACTGTACCTGACCGCTATGAAATACCAGCAAAGCCACAAAAATTCAAGTCCTTTTCCCCTGAAATGTCTGCCTGTGATATGTGACAGCAGACTTATGCAGTACATGTCCCAGGTGAAAATCCAGAAAACCAGATGCCTGTCTCAGGCATCTGATTTGCTAAAAAAGAAGTTATGCAAAGGCCACTGAAAACAGGCAGGCTTAATGGTCATATGCTTGTATGACCTGAAGATGATTACAAAAGTATCGTGTTATAAAATGTACACTCAGCTACATATATTAACAAGATGCCTAAAGGCATAATAATGTGGTCAAAGCACAGATCGAAATGTCTTATGCTCTTTACACACTTGTTTCTGCTGTTTAATTTCTATACTACTATGTGTTTTACTTGCTTTGTTTGAGTACATCATAATAATAGCAAATAACTGAGTATGTCCTACACTTTCCCATGAGGTGCTCAGCAGGCTGAACAATTGATATGCCTTACTGTTATAAACAACACACTACACAAACAAAGTAACTAATGAAATATTAAAATACCAAAGCTAGCATGACCATAAGCAGAGACAACGAGACACAAGGGTGCTTTTAGCAGTCCTTTTTCAAAGGAGGTAATGGACCAATTTTAACCAATATTGTTCTGATGCCTACCCTATGCAATGGAATTATACACATATACTAATTATTGTTTCTCACTTCTGTAGATTGCCTTTCTGCTAGGATAAAGCCAACTTAGCATTTACGCTGATCCCTTTTAAACTAAAACATCCTTAAAAATAAAAAGGAAAGTAAAAGAAGAATTATGATGATACACCTTCATGCTAAACAAAATGTAAAAAAAACATCTTCAGAATAGTCATACACAATACTTTTGTATGGAAAGGAAGATAGTTTATTAAATTAGGCAGGCCTTTTAAATGAACTATGGTATCAATTAGGGATCCATGGGTATAGCTACCATGTAACAGATCCGGGGTTGACAAAAATCTATTACATCTGTAATTAACTGGCATTCCAGCACCAAAGGAATATTGTTATATTTAAAGCATCTAAAGAAAAGTATTAAAATTGAATTAAAATATGCTGGTTTTAACTCTGAATATTTCGTAAATTACAGACATGTTAGATAAAGAGAATACATAATAGCAAGGAACTTTAACCCCTTCCCCCACCCCCCACCCCCCACCCCACCCCAACTCTCTAAAACCCCCATAAGCCTTAGATAAAACCCCCATAAGCCAAGTCAATAACTAAGAGTTAAGGTTTATATTTGGTATTTTTACCTTTGGATATTTTCATGGAATGGCTAAGGTTGGAAGGGAGTTCTGGAGGTCATCTGGTACAACCCTCTGCTCCAGCAGGGTCACCCACCCATGCTGAGAGGAGCACAGGGCCTGCAGGGTCCCCACAGGCATCTGAGGGTATTTCAGGGCCCTGACACACTTGGGCTGTGTGTGTAGAGGCAGGGTCCAGCAGGCAGCAGCTCTCGCAAGAGGGATAGGCACAAGTTGTGCTGCTCCTGGAGCCCCCACTCTCAGTTCAAACAGTGTGGAGCAGCAGAGAACCATTCCCTAGTGGGCACCATGAAGGGGACACACAAACTAAGGGCAGAGCACTGCGGCAGCAGGTGGGCGGCCATCTTCTCTGTTCACCAGCAGGTTTAGGACATGGTGCCTAAGGTCCCCTCAGCCAGACATTGGTTGTACAAACCTACATAGCAACCTGAGGTCTACAGGGAGTTAGCAGGTCTAACAGAGCTTTGAGATCATTAGAAGCATAGTGGTCAAGACCATAGTCCCATGGCATGTACTTCTAAGGACCACCCGATGAAGGCTGTCAAGAGCAAATAGAGAACACCGTGGTGTCATGGTCTCTGGTAGCTTGCAACAACAGGATAACACTTCCTCCTGTTTCCTCAAATGTAGGTACACCAGCTGCACACACTGTAAGCTGCAAAGGGACACGGTGAGTGCTGGTATTGGGTGACTCTCTATTGGAAGGCACTGGGGTGCCCATCTACTGGCTTGACATAGTCAAGGGAGGTCTGCTGATTGCGAAGGCCCAGAAAATGGTTTGTCACTGAGAGACCACCACAACAATAACTGTTGGCTACCTGGCTGGTATTAATCATCAAGGCCAGGGCCTTGATTTCGATGATCACAGAGCTTATTTTGATGAATACAGATCCACTGGGAGAGATGGGATCGCCTATCTATGAAAGGAAAGGGAATATTTGCTGGAAAGCTGGCTGATCTTTTGAATTGAGCTTTAAACTAATGAACCTGGGGGGACAGGACCCAAAGCCATGCCACTCATATATTTGCAAATGACAGGTGGAAAAGTGCACCTACCAAAGTAATGAGGAATGTTCCCCAACCCTCCAAAAAGGTTTTCCTAAAAAGATTGGGCAGTTGATAGGCCAAATGAACTGTCTCTCTACTAATGTATGGAGGTAAACAACAGGAGCTTGTAGGTGCTGTCCAGCTGTAAAGCTATGATCTGATCAGTGTCACTGAGACTTTGTGGGATGAGTCACAGAATTGGAGCACTGCAGTAGAAGGCTATGAACTGTTCAGAATGGACAAGCAAGGAAGGAAAGGTGAGGTGGTTGCCCTCTACACAAGAAAATGGGTTTGATTGTACAGAGCTGTCTCTGAAAATAAATAAATAAATAAATAAATAAATAAATAAGCAATGCACAGGTTGAGAGCTTAGGGGTAAAAATTTAGGACCAAACCAACAAAGGAAACTTGGTGTTTACAACAGGCCACTTAATTAAGGGGAGGGTATTAATGAGGAGTTCTTTCTTCAGCTACAGGAAACATCACTCACAGGCACTGATTTTGTTAGGGGATTTCAGCCACGTGGACATCAGTGAACATGCCCTGGTAGATTCACAATCTCAAGGGAAATAGGCATGGATATTCCCAAATCATCCTTATCTCATGGTCCACCCTAGTCTCTTAAATCTGTCCCCAGCTCCTTCGATAGTCCTAATGCAATGAGCTATCTTCATATTTATATTTGCTTTGTCTGAGTTCATATAAAAAGGATGGTCTAAGAAACAGAGAATTGTGTAGTTTCATTAGTTTATACACTGAGATACAGTCTGTGACTTTGAGTTATTTTATCCATTGCATGTATTTCAACATCTAATTGTGCCTGTGGAAGAATTAATTATCATATATTACTTCCAGAAACAATATTTATGGAAAAATCACATTTTTTTTTTTTTTTCTGAATATACAAGAAAAGATGAATGCAGCTGTACCAAGACACAATGAGATAGCAGGTATCTGAATAATTATATATTTTCATTCAAGATAATACCTGTGGATCAGTTTAAAAATACAGTGACATATTATAAAGAACTCTGTATTTCATTTTTCTGTTTGTTTGTTTGCTTATATATGTATATTTATAATTGATCTCCATTCTCCTTTCATTTCTATTATATACTTGTAAGTCTCAGGTAAAATGAAAAGGTCCTTGTGCATTATACTCAGCAAGATTTTGCTACACACTATAGACAGCAATTATAACTATCTACAAGATTATTGGTGACTGTCAAAAAATGAAACAGATAAATTTTGAAAATAGTGTAGGTTGATTTAACAAATACATAAAATAAATAGCTCACTGTGCAAACCAAGTATCACAGAAAATAATGGGAAAAGCAACATGGGGTGAAGTTATCATCACTGAAATGTATGAAATCTATGTAATAACGGTGTAGCTTATATATAAACCAGAAGTCTAAGTAGGTAGATACGGTAAATACATCCATCGTTGAAATCCATACAGATCTTACAGACTTAAATAGCTACAGAAACAGAAATAATTAGAGAAAAATTCCAGATAAAACAGGCATACCTATTTTGATTGCACGCTGTTTTGGTTGTCAAGAATACAATTTAATAGAAGAGGATTAAAATCATCGTACTTAGTATGAAAACTTAAAAAAAAAAATATGTATATATACACTTGGTTTCAGGTTGTTTTGCTTGCTGCATAGAAAGTGGTGATCCTGCTCTAACTCGCTTATACATTGGTGACCAGATCAGTGTTTTGTAGCAATATAATAATAAATAGTAGATGGCACACAGGTCCAAATTTTAAATAGATTTAACAGAAGTTATCTTGTTTACAACTATTCATTTGTTTCAAAGACAGAGCTTTGGTAAGGGTGCATCTCTGCCTCTGGGGAGCCAGCATGACAGTCCTTATCTTAGACACAGGACAGCTGCACTGTAGAACTTAGCCTTAAGTGAAAGCAGAAACATAAGGAAACCACAGACCCAAATGTCAATCAAAAGACACAAAGAAATGTTATTAGTAGCTGCACTCTATTTATGTGCATATTATTCAGAACAGTGGGACCCACACCACAAAGCTAAGCTCTCTCTGTACCTAGAGAACTCTGAACAAAAGTGCTGTGTTCACAACATGAAAAACTCATTCACTTTAGCTCCACTGACTTGCCTGACAATAGTCAAAGAAAATGCTCCTGAAGTTTATCTGAATCTTAGTCTCTGTTTTTCACAGTCGGAGTGCTTCTAGTCATAAATGTTGTCAGCTTATGACTCCTCTGTCCATCACAAACTGCCACTTTCCTTTCCGAATCTGCATCCTGCATATAATGTGTGAACCTGCCAAGAGCCTAAATGAATATCCAAGATTGCTAGTTCCCTAGGGTCCCAAGTAATCACTGTATGATCCACAACAACTTTATTATATCATGACAGATAGATTAAAAATGCTTCAAACATATAAATTGCAGTGCAGAAGCACTCTACAGATTATTAGACAATCCTGGTATTACACCTGCTAGCTTTCTCCCTTCTTATATATGCCAGTCTTCAAAGGGAATCATAAAGCACAAGAAAAATGCAATGTGTACCTGGAACTTATCCCAGTACTCAGTAGGAAGATGATACACAGGGGTGTATTCCAGGCTATGAGAAATGGGTACCACTTCTACATACTTCAGACATGGCAACAATGAAACGCCGGTGATTTATGTACATGTCTAACTTCACAATGAATTTTCTAGGACTGAGTGTTCTGATTGGATTAGGAAGTAGAGCACAAATAAGTTAATCAATGTTCCTTTGCCAACCTGAAGGACCAAGAATTTATCCCACCCTCTACTTTACATCTGATCCCTGGACTAGTATACACAAGGGTTAAAAAAAAAAAAAAAAAAGAAACAAAAGCAGGTGTATAATTTTCACAATGGCTTTCATTTAGAACAACACACCATGCTAATCTAGAGCAGACTAAAAATTAGAACTCTGTTCATTTATTATTTCAATTATCCTCTGTTGTTGGTTTCCCTGTTTGTATATGTAGAATGTGTTTTGTTTTGTTTTTAGCACCAGAGATTTACCTAATATCTATCCTGTCTCAGTGAACAAAGATTAAGAACCAGCGTTTGAAAGACAAAGTATTGTGTGTTGGTTTTTTTTTTGTTTGTTTTTCTTAAGGACTATCCACAAGTAATGATGGATACTAGACATTTTAAGGAAAAGAAGCATAGAGAGACAAAGATTTCTGATGGAAGCAAGTCACCACGGTTACTTTTATTAGCAGGATGTTACTAAAAATATAAAGACTATTTTGTCATTATTTTTTCTGTCAGAAAAGTAACCAATTAATAAAGATGACAATGAGCTCTTTGCATTTTATGTATGCCACAGGATATAGGTCATTACATCATTTCCACCAGCCATGGAAAAAGTGTCCAGGAAAAACCTTGGTGGAAGGTGGAGCAGGGGCAGACAGTGACTGTGAAGGAGTGGTGGAGACAAAGTATCAGCCAGTGACCGCAGCCCCCCTTCCCATTCCCCTGTGCCGCTCAGGGGGAGGATGTAGAAGAGGGTGGATGAGGGGGTGGTAGTTTTAGTTTGCTTTTAGAATCTCACTGCTCTAAACTGTTAGTAAATAGGCAATACATTTTCTCCCTATGCTGAGTCTGTTTTGCCCATGATAATAATTGTTGAGTGATCTCCCTTATCCCAACCCTTGAGCTCTTTCCATCATATTTTCTCCCTTTTTCTTTTGAGGAGGGTAAGTGAGAGAGTGGTTGTGTTGGAGATCAGCTGCCCAGCTGGGTGAAACCACCACAGCTCTGGAATACAGCCCTGTAGGTAATGTATGGTCTATTAATTCCCACCTCGGTAAGACTAAAATGTCTTAATTTTTTTAATTCCCATTCCTATGCCTTCATTGCATACTTAAGCTTCATCTGACTGCCAGCTTACTTATTTACATTTGCACCTTGTTTCACAGTATACTAGGCAAACTTGGTTGTAGCTACTGCCATCTGTCCTGTTCCAAAGCCATTTCATTTAGTCTGTCTGAAGGAATATGGATTATTGTGTTTCAAGAGCTCCAAGGGCAGAATCCCCTGGGAACAATTGAAGGAATTGGACTTCCAATGCACTGTCCTTCAAGACTGCCCAGGCAATATCAGTATGATGAATCACACCACATTCTGGTGACTATGTCATGCTGCTTTGAATTATGCATGATTGCTAGTTCACAAATACACTATGACTCAGACAGTTTTAAGGACAGAAAGATCATCTTCCTCTATGGGAATGGATCTGCTAACACTGGTTTCAAGAAGTGCTGAAAAAAGTCCTTCCTAACCTGAATCATTAAGGAAGACAGGAAGACAGGAGGAAAAAAAAAAAAAAAAAGGCAATATTTTACCTTATTTTCAGTTGAGGGGGGAGGAGGGGCACTGTATCCAAAACAGAAATATACAAAAAGAACAAGTACATATTTTGCAGTATCACTAATACTGCATTGTAAGTAAATTCTATTTCTTCTCACCTTATCCTGTTCAACTCTCTAGCTCTTCATGATTTTGTCATCCACATTGTCAATATATTCCATTGGCTTTAGTCAAACCAGTTCAAGAGAGACACCACCAAGGGGCCTCCACAAAAGTGGAGGGCCACCCAGATGAGTAAAATATTGAAGAACTCAACCATAGGTTGAAGTAGTTGGGTTTGTTTGGCCTACAGAAAAGATGACTTCTAACAATTAAAAAATAGTTGATAGAGAAGATGGAGAGCCATTCCTCATAAGGATGTATGGTGACACAACAAGAAGCAACAAGTAAAAGTTCCATCAGTGGAAGTACCAACTTGATATAAGAAAAAAAATCCTCACCATAAGGGTAACTGAATATTGGAAATAGGTTGCCAGAGAAGTGGTGTAATCTCACTGGAAATATTGAAGATTTGGCTTGACAGTGCCCTTGGTAAACTCATCAAAAACCCTGCTTTCAATATTATGTTGGAATAGATGATCATTGATCTGATCACAGTCAAGAGTTCTCTTTCAACGTAGATTTTTTTTCACAATTACATGCTATTAAAACACTTAATGCTATGATGTATGAACCCAATAGATTCTACCTCTAAAAAGTGACTCTGATAAAGCTGACTTACTCCTTATTCCATTTGAATAGTTAGGAGTCATTCATGTTATGGTATGTTCATATTGAGCTTAATATTCAAAAAATATAAGTCCTTATGTAATACACATGCATACTCACAGAGACTCTAAATTTACTGCTAAAGAAAAACACATTTGCTTTAAGGGACTTCCTACCGAGTCCAAGTTCCCCAAGCAACTCATCATGCCTCTTATACTTGGCACCATTTTCTCTCAATGCATTGCTTTGATCAGTTGTAGCAGCTGTCTCCTGCATGCTCTGTTTCATTTGTGGTGCTGGGGACAGACCTGCAAGAAGCCCTACTAAGCACAGGATCAGCAATTCTCTATCTCCTCTCAGACCTTGAATAGCAAATGTCTTCTGGTATGTGCAGAAGAGGAAAGTGGAAGATGAACAACAGAGGACAAAAGAAGGGAGAAGTGGAGCCTAAGGGCAATGACAGAATTCAAAGCCAGCCATCCCCATCTGTCGTTGATCACCAAGGGCTGTATGAAGACTCCAGGCAAATTTGAGGAACCACAGCTACAACCTCACTCAGCTCCTGCCCTGCTAGCTCACAGACAGGTATCAGAACACCCGCTGACATTTCCAGTATAACAACCAGCACAACACATCTCAACTGTACCACCATTTGTGGTTATTCTATATTAATCTTTTGAATTTTGTTGTCTATAACATAAGCCTTTGCAGTATCTGGAACATTCTCAGAGTGAAATTAGCCCACTTGGAAAGGAGCAAGAGAAAGAAGAAGAAAGAAGTAATTTTCCTCAGAAATGCCCAATGATATTACAAAGTTGTCCCAAAACCAACTTTCTGTAAACCACTCACCAGTTTAAAATTCACCCAAAAAAATCTCTATACAAAATTCAAAAATTAAAAAATAAAATAAAGTGCAATTACAGTTGCGGTACATTACTGACATATTTCCAGGATTCCAAATAAAGTTTTAATTATCTAAACAAAAAAGCAGTCCAAAAAAAAAAATGCAACACACACACACACACACAAAATAGAGAATGAATAATGACAACTGGATTGTGAAAGCTGAACAATAATTATGTGGCTTCAGTGTTTTGCAACTTTATTTCAAACCTGTAGTACTGATGACTTTCATGAAACCAATACTGGACTTCACAAAGCAATGATTGTTCTAATCTGGTACTTGGAAATTTATACAAACAATGTTTTATAAAAACTGGTAAAAACAAGCAAACCAGTCCTTCTTGATTGATCTAGAACCATGCATAGAGCACATTGTAAGAGCACAACGGCAAAAGCAAGCCCTTATTTTTCCTGCACATATGCAGGAAAACATTTTCAGGTAGAAGCTGTATTCCAGTTATAATGACTCAGAACAGGCAGTTCCCACTCTACTTCAATACGGCTTGGTAAACATATTTACAGAAACTGAACTTCTATGCAAAGTAATTAGAAATGTTCTTACGCGCTATTTACATCTTCAACCCAGTTGTTTTTTTGTTTTGTTTTGTTTGTTTTTACTTTTTTTAAACCCATGTGTTAGTGAGATGCGCAAGACATGCACATTTGTTTTTTGGTTGAAAACAGATCATGAAAGAAATCTACAGTTAAGCAAATGAATTAGCTAATAATTACCACAAGGGAAAATACACATGTAAATGAAAACAATTTTAAAAGATCAAATAGAATTAAATATAAAATGTGTTATCCAGAAATGGAATTGACATTTAAAATGTAATGGACATTTACTAAAGGCTATCAATCTTTTCTGGAAGAAACAATAAACACTTCCAAAACATGCAAGTGTTTTCAGATGTATCTGATAGAAAAAATGTGGACTTCATGGCCTCTCTAGATTATTATGGGTATTGTACTGCATGCAGTTCTTAACAGTGAATTTCTATAGCAGACAATCATTTATAGACTTAAAGAACTATTATGTTATTCTTCATGAATGTTGCTGCAGTACCTGGGTAAATGCATAGTAGCTACTTTATATATGTTTGCAAATTCTACACAGGTAACAACACTTCAAATCTTTTCTGTTTGTGTATATATATATATATACACATATACAATATATGCATTGTGTATATATATATATGTATATATATGTGTATATATATATATGTATATATATGTGTATATATATGTGTGTGTATATATATATACATATACAATATATACAATATGTGTATATATATATATACACACACATATATATATATTAGCATGACTTATAATTCATGTGTAAGAAAAAATCCCCATCAACATCTTTATTTGTTTCCTGTACAATAATCCTTCTAAAATGCTGTTTGATATGTCTTAGTATACTTCTGTGTTTTGTTTTTTTCCTCTTACATATAAATTAAATTCATCACATGGTAAAATAAATCTTAATACAGTAGAGGCAACATTCTCCTATATGAAATAGGAGGCGTTTGCATGAGTTCTTGCAAACTCTGATCTTACTTATTAGATCCATCACAACAGAATCAACATTAAGCTCTGAGAAATCCAGCAACAGTTGACAGACAAAATTCTCTGGTTAAAATACTTTCCGTATTTTCTGTTTATACAGAGTACTTCTAATTATCACTTACTCCTACACATTTTAACAGAGTAGTACATCAAAGCCTTTTTTTATCAGTCTGTCTGTCTCCAGTGTACATCTGTACTGGCTGTACACAGTCCACTAATTAATCGCTTATTAGCGATTATGTTTGAGTACTCCTTTCCTTACTTCTCATGAATAATCTCTAGAAGTTTAAATTGTGGTTTTCAAGCTTTATGTGGTTTTCTGCTTTAATTCTGTTTCCCTGAGAAATGTTCTATAGTATATTTTCAGATAATTATCTTGAATATTTTTTCTCATCACCAAGATACATTTTTCCCGTCAAAAATATTATTAAAGTACACTGAAAAAGGAAAAAAAAAAAAAAAAAAAAAGCTATTTATGCTTCTTATGTCATCTGTGAACAAAGGAGATAGTTGCTAACAATCAGATGACAGATTAAATGCTTGTAAAAAGTTTTTTTGATTTCAGAATACTAATTACATATGGTGTTTCACCCATATATCTGAAATGGGACCATTATTTAAAACTGAATTTTTGAAACTGAAATAGGCCATACAAGGCACCATTTTGTGTTACATGCTTTTCTTCATCACAGACTCATCTCTACCCTGTAATGTTGCTCTTTGACCAGATCCCCCACTATTACTTAATGAAGGAAAGATGATTTACACATTAAAGAATCTAATTTATTAGCTCATATACATGTAATAGAGGCATTGCACTTCCATACAGAAAATCTTATTGCCAATTACTAAAATGATGTGTTATTTACTCACCTAAGTCATGAATTTGTAAGTTACACAAATTTGTCTGGGAAGATATATTGCCTGGTTTAGATTTATCTCACTAAACTACAAACTTTTGGATTTTTTTAACATAATAATAATAATAATAATAATAATAATAATAATAATAATACAGTCATTATTTTTTTGTAGTTTTATTTTCAAAGTTAGTTTCCTTTAATACTTACTGATCACAGTTCTCTTATAGCTTTGCACTTTGTTTTCAGTTTATTTAATCTGCATGCAAAGAAACAGGATCTACTTTGCTCATTTTAAACTAAATAAACTTAACATATATTTTTTTCTACCCTTGAAATCTGCTGTTGAAAAGACTATCCAGTCTGCCACTCAGCTGGGAGGACTGCAAATTATCCCTGAAATGCTATGGAACGCAGAAGGATTTAAATGGGTGTATAGTAAGAATTTATGTTTTCCCAAACAAAAAAAATGGCTTAATTATGAGGTTAAATATATGCATTTAAACATTCTGTTCAAACAGTGCCCAAAAGAACATGGTAAGTGTCTAATCTGCTCTGGTACCACTAAGGAAAACTGTTTTTACTACAGAATATTTTAGTACAATATGTGTAAGAGTCTACAGATTAATAACTAAAAGTATTCATTCTGCAATAATGCTGTTCTGTCCCATTAGCTGGATCATTACTCATGAAACCAACTCATCCTCAGTCAATATAAAGCAGCAACTAGGAAGCACTCCTGCATTTTTGTCCTTAATAGATGGCTGTAATTGATTGATGATGCACTAATACTACCTACAGCAAGTACTCTGTTGCTTATGCTAGCTTTTGTGTTGCAGAGTTTCATTAGCATCAACATAAACTCAAATATTAGTATTCAAGCTCTGTTACACTAGGGACATCATAATTTCCACGGCAGTTTAAAATGCCTGCAGTTTCTGAACTCCTAATATACCCTAACACAAGCTGGAATTGTGAACCCCTTTTTTTCTTTTCAGTATCCAGCCCATAGTTTGCTTCACTTATCTTTCAAGAAAAAAATACCTTTTTATTATTGGTGAATTCTGATATTTTTCTAAGATTGCATACAGAAAATATATCTCTGAACTTTAAAAGTACTATTTGAAGACTTATCGATGTGGTTAAGAATTATGAAAACAGGAATCAGAGTGAAAACAAAATCTTAATTCTCATCCATTTTTATTTATATTGCAGTATTGTATATGAACACAAGCCATACTACTGGGTCTTTACAAAATGGATACATGACACCATCTACCTGCAAGCAATTTCATAATGTGCATGTGTCACTCCTGCTTATGTCACTGCAGCACACTTTATGAAGATACAAACCAGTGAAGTTAGATCAAGGGCTAAAGCAAGATGTTAAAAAGAGCTAGTGTTAAAAGCAAAAGCAAAACAAAGAAACAAAAAATCTCAAAAGACAAAACAAAACAGGAAAATAATGTTGAATTCCATAGGACATACCTTACATATAAAACCATAATCCAAACCCTCATTGATTTTTTTTCCTCTTTAAGAAAAGAACCTTTTTGCATATGTCTAGGACTGCAAGACAAGTTTTCATGAAAGTTTCAAATACTGTTTCAATTTTTAAACTTAAAAAAAATTTTTTTGAAAAGGCCATTTACAACGAAAGTTTTTCCACTTGAAAATATTTAACTAAATCTGGTCCTCAGAGCACAACTGTCTGTGACATAATGTCAATCTACATTCCATACTCAGCACAAGCATTTGAATCTACTGTATCAATAGAAGTATTAATATACCAAACTAGAGTCATTATTTTAAAATAAATATTTAAGTTATTACAGAACTACAAGTACTATCTATTCATAAATAATATATTAATATATATTGCTAGTTCATTGATAATCAATACTTAATGTATTGTTTTATTATTTTTCCTACATTTAGTATTCATTAAATTATCACTTAATTTCATAAGATTTTAATTAACATATTTTTAGTTTATTGCTTGCTAAAAATCTTTTTGATTTTTTATTAGCTTATGAATATGCTATTTGTTAATAGCTTTGTTAAAATATATATATATATTGAATTACATAATACATAACTCTAATAGATAACTCTACAAATTTGATTGCGAGTCTACCTGCTAGGTAATCACTCCAAATGGTGTAGTCTTTCTTCAAGTCCCGATATCTTGAAGAAAACAGGAACATATAAATTTAGAAAAACTGTCAACACTTAAAATTATTAGATATCATGGCACAACGTTAATACACTTCAGTAGAATAAAAATGGAAATCCTAAAGAGAGTGATGAATGCTGTAACACTGCCAAAAGACCAGAAGGGACCTCATACAAGAAGCTTACTAACGTAGGAGTGCCTTTGCAAATATTTATTTAATATTAGGATGGGAGAGAACATATACTGATGTCTCTGTTAACAGCTCTAAGCATGCCTAGCAAAAACCAACTGAGCAGACTCAAATGTGAAACAGAAGGTAAATTTAGAGCTACTGACTTAACTCTAGAGATGGGATCTTTGTAAGTCTTCCTGTGATCATGGTTGCAACTGGTTGTAACTGAGAACCTTGCAAGTATTCTGAACAGCCAATCACAGCGACTCAGTCAAAGATTGCAAATAAGTACGCAAAGCTATTTAAAAATAAGTAGTGCATGCCTATAAACAAGCCAGGATCACTAATAACTTTGATGTTACCTGTGCTTTATCCAGTGGTATTGCTTTCAGTGAAGTGTTAGTACCTCTAATCCCGGATTAAACTATTGATTAAAACATACTTTCTCTTTGTGTACCTTTACTTTAAACCCCATTTCCTTAAAGGAGTGTATAGCATGTAAGGTGGATGAGACCAGCCTGAAGCAATGAAACTGCTAACAAGTTAGGCCAAGTAACAGGCAACTAAAATCTGATGCAGCATTCAATCTGATTTAACAGCCACCAACTGTTGTTGCATTACAGGTTTCCTCTACACTTAACAACAAACGTGGAACTTTAAACTAGAAGTGATGAGGACACCACTTTGAAAGGCTTTAGTGAAAACACTCCAAGCCCACAGGCTATAGGTTGCAGTTGTGTGGCAAAGGTCAAAGAGGTCCCACAATTAAAAATAAATAAAAGCACAGGTCACATTTGTTCACAGAAGAGCTAGTTAAGTCACAAATAACGAAGGCTTTTATAGCCTGTTCTGCTGAGTCCAGTCTTGGATTACAATGAAATACAATGCAGTAATGTATTGTATTTAGAAATAAAAAAGAGAGTATGAAACACTATTTCAAACATTGATGTGAAAGCAAGCTCTTCCGTGGTAATAGTATTATTTAATAAAGAGTAAGGCTAATTGAACTTAAGTATCTTTAAAGTATAGCTTGTAAAATCAAGGAAGTAACATTATTCTAACTGTTTAACATTATTCTAAGCAGTCAAGAAAGTGAACATGGTATAAAAACACTTGTACAAAAGTACAAAGAAAACTAGTCAACTCAATAGGAATTAAATTTAGGGAAACATAAATGCAAAGAAAAAAATTACAAATGACAGGATCACTGTACGATAACTGATTGATCAGAATTTCTAAGGTATGATCATATCTACTCATTAAACTCTACAATATTATTAAATAAGTATCAATAAATTTGCCTGGACTCCTAATGCTTGTCTTCCCCTATGGAAACTTGGGAAATTGTATACTTTTGTTGTTGTTGTTTTATTTTGATTTTTTGTTTTTTAGGCAAATTGCTAATTGAAAGGAAAAACGTTCCTCTCTCAACCTCATTTTCTTGAGCCCTGCTACCCCAAATCATTCTGTCACTCAGAATTGACGACTTGAGTCTTTGCAAAACAATATCCTTTTTCCTTGTCTTCCTATCACCTTGATGATAGGAAGGCTAATTTAAACCTCCACACAGGGAAGCTCCAAACTCAAGTGAGCAGTTTTCAAAATACTTTTTCAAATCAGAGCAATCTCATTTAGCTACCTAGGTAATCTTCATAGTATATTCAATGAAAACAAACTCTGTAGGACAAAAATCAACTACGGAATAGAGATTAATAAAATATTTTTTCAAGTACTGGCTTGCTCTGAATCTGTATACAATTTCAAATCTATTTTGTGTTAAGATCACAATAACAAAAGCTATCAATCAGTAATTTAGCAGAAGCATTTTCACCTTTAAAGCTAAGTACATATCTCAGTGTTTGAGTATGAAAGGACTTCTAAAGAAACTGAACATTTTCTTAAACGAAAAGTATCATGTAGCCACACTGGGTACTCTAAGAAAGGTCTTAGCTTTGATCATATTACAAAGCTTCCTATTTAGAATACTCCATCTTCCCGCTCAGTGATGATCAGTAACCATCCCCAAAACAGGTCCAACCCCAGAAACAGGTTCAACTAGTCAAGAAAATACTGGTCAGTTTGCAAATTGAACAGAGGATATTGGTGGCATATATTGTGGGGGATGCAGGGGAGCAGAGTGACCCTGCATTTTACGGGGTTGTCCATTTAACTGCAATATATTGCAAACCTGGATGGTCCAGTCTTGGCTCTGAACACGTCACTTAGAAAAAAGATTTAATTTTGCCTACACAAAGATTGAACATCCTAACTGAAAAGAGAATAGTCATATCTAATAAAACCATTATTCCCCCGTTGTATTAGTTTTTGTATACCAACTTGTATTTTGGATCTGTTGGACAAGTACTTAAAAGCATTCAAAAAATATTCTCCTAAAAGAACAGACATGAGACTTCTATTCCTACCATTGATAAAGCCCTTAACAGGCATCTGCATATCATTTCCACTTTCTTCATCTGTGCACAAAGAATAGATCCTTCAAAGCAATTGCACTGCTGGGGAATCGTCAGATACTTTCTTGCATGGTGGACCAGGTCTATGTGGTCTATAAATTTCTCTGTACTTCACAGAGAGGTAAATAAGATTATGCTGCTCTACTCCTTCCTTATTTCCAGCTGCTAACCTTCGTTAAAAACTCCATAAACTAGAACAAAGACATCCCTCAGGAGTCAGTTGCTCTACTTCTCCTGGAATATATTTGCAAAGAAGGGGCAGGTGGCCCACACAGCGGTCTGGATGGAAACGTGATCAACCATAGAAACATTTGATAACCCATGCTCACAAAATTGAATGGAAGTTGGCAGGTATGAGAGAGTAAATTATATACCTAATTCTCATAGATTGAGAGCACTTAAAAATTATTAGCTCTCCATTGCAAATACTTAAAAGGAATTAGCAGGCATAGACTTCACCAGAGTAACAATATCCACTGGGAAAGAGACTGAATTTGGTAGCTTAGTCTGATTCTGCCATCCAGTTGTAGCTCCAAAGAGCTAAGAAATTACTTGTGTGATCTGTTCTCTGCTGTGTATTACTGGGAAGTAACCCATATTTAATTTGGAAATGACAGATATTTGTAAAGATACTCTACCATACACACCAGACACTAAAACACTTAGGAGAAAGCATGGGAAGTTCTTCAGCCTTGCGTTTATGACAACATCCTTTCAGCAATCAATATAAGCATGCAGAGCAAGAGTTTCATGCTGCCATTAAGGTATTGTGTGTAAAACGCAGGCAGCAGATTTTCTGAGTTAATGTAGTTCCAAGAAGTTAGAGCTTCTGTCATTCAAACTATTTCAGGAAATTGAATTTCTTCCTATAGTAGTGCCAGAAATGTCACTGGCATTATTAAGGAGTGAGCGATTTGCAAGACAGGTAGACAGACCACAGTTCAACTTTTTATCAGTAGTAATATTATCATTAGCTTATTCAACACAATCAAACTGAAGCTGTCATGCATATACATAGTTACTCATGAAAATGCAAAAATAAAAATAAAACCCACAACTTTTTTTTTTTTTTAATTGAATTTACGGTTTAACGCTCTTGTCTTGTGAAAATGCATGTGTTAAAATTTGAGGATTGAGATTTTTTCCCAAATTAAAGTTATCATTGTCTCTTTTTTAATGAAAACACGAACTTTGCCAAATTTTATGGGATCTGTATGATTCCTGCATACATCCAATTTGTAGATTGACAGATTGGAACACTGCCCAGTGCACTTTTACTGACATGATTTTAGCCAGTTTTCAGTTATTCAGCCAACCACATGTGTGTCCTCCACTCTCACGGGTTTCTGTTCTTCCTTGTATTCTGCCCTAGATTTCCCATTGTTCCCAGTGCCATTCTTCTTGGATTGTATTAAAACCTGACTTGTTCTAAATACTTCTAAGCTTGTTGTAAATACCAGTACATCACTCTTCTAACAGGAACAAACATATACATCTGGCTGTTTACCCCATTCAATGTTTCTCTCTCTTCAGCTTTTTTTTTTTTTCCTTTTTAGTTTTACCTGCATTGCTGTTCTGTCCTTCCTAATACAGGCTTCTTTTATTTTACAGACAATTTCTTGTCAAACAACAGTTACAATAGCATTTACTTTATCCTAATATAAAGTCTCTGAATTGCAGTGATACATGAAATTGCAGTGTGCTTTAAAGAAAAGGTTTTTTATTACAGAACAACCTCTACAACAAGGCAAACAGGTTTGTAGCATATTTAAGTCCCAGATCTTCAGATATCAAACCATAATCTGGTATATTGGATTATTTTACCAGCACTCATAAGGAAATATATAAGAACACTCATGCCATCAAGCATACATTTATTTTTATTTTTATTTTTATTTTTATTTTTATTTTTATTTTTATTTTTATTTTTATTTTTATTTTTATTTTTATTTTTATTTTTTTTTAGAGAGATATAGAGAGATTGTTTTAGAGCTTATTACAAATAAGTTTAATTTAGGTTCTCTAAATTATCCTACCACAGAAGCCTATGCTTATACACTATTATGAAAGAGGTCTTGATTAAGGTGTCTAAATAACATCCAAAGTCACAATAAATAAATAAGTTTAAAAAAACACACACACAAAAACACCCTGTTACCCAATTTGTATCTTTAAAACTGTATACAAAAGTACTTGTGGTAGGAATTTGTAGAAGTTCGAGAGCAGAAACAAAATTAGCTAAATGTTTATTAATAAATTATGTCAGATTAGCTTCTGAAAGAGTGCAGGCTTCTTTCCCACTTTACGTTAAATTGTGAATGAGATTTCCATGGTGCCCCGGTTGTAAAATGCCAAGTACTGTGTTAATGCAATCCTAAAGTCACGTACAGTCCAGATGGTGCCTAATATAAAAAGCCTATAAATATGCTTTGGTTTTTTATTCAAATAAAATACTGAGTATATTGTGCATTTATTTATTTATTTATTTTTGTGACAAGCTAATAAAAAGGTATTGATTATATTGTTCTTGATTTACCCTTTCAGAAAAATGGGTAGCATATATGACTCTGTCCTCAGCTGGTCTGCAGTGAGAGTGGCAGGATGCAGAATTTACCAGGCCTAGTACAACATACACATTACGTGGATTACTATAATCAATAAACCAACAGAACATTGACAACTTGGTGCTCTAGGGCACATCCCTACCAGAAACAACTGTTGCAATACAAGGTGATATCTATTTCCCTTAATAATAAATATTTCTTCTTAACGCCTCAAATACAAGAAGATACAAGAAATACAAGAAGATAGGCAGGCACCTGCTAGATTTTTTTTTTTCTCCCCTCTTCCTTTATGCATACTAATTTTAAATTCACCTAATCTTTGCTACATTGCCTGTAAGCACAGGCAATAATTCATTTTGTTAGATTTATTAGGCAGATATTTACAACAACTGCAAATTTTCAAGTTCTTATTGCATTGACATTGGGTGCTGATCTCTCCCAGATGTATCCACTTGACTGCACTCTAGAAATACATTGTCTTTCCCAAAATTACTCCACTGTTTCCAAATATTCTCAGAAGACAAAAGGATTCTGAGAAACTGGAAACACTGTAGACTGCTGAGTCCTCACACTTTGGGGCAAAACTGTATACTTTCTTAAAAATACCAACATAATATAAAGTATTCACCATGGCACCACTTGCAGACTGAATGGACTAAAATTATAGAAAACACAGTAACATATATGACAGGTATATAACATATATATACAAATGTAATACATGGAATTTTCCAATACAAGAAAACCTAACATCAAAACACCAAAATATTATGGACTCAGCAAAAGTAACTCAGTTTGTATGAACACCAATCCTTTCATAAACTGAAAGAAATGTATGGACAGCCCATAATATCCCAGCTTGCCAAAAATAAAAAGAAATAATAAAAATAAATAAATAAAGCATATTAATGGATGGAAAACAGAATAATTTTAAGCAGTTTTGTTCCCAAAAAACACCAACATCTGATGCTGTTGAAAATAGCCACAAGAATATTAGCCCTTATGGAGTAAGAGTTGGAAAAAGAATAAAAAAATAAAAAGGAAAAAAAAAAGTATCTTTACAGTATATATTTTCATGACACGAATGAGGCTATTGTGTCATACAATATTTGACCTACATCACTGACCATTCAAGTCAGTTATTGTATGGACAATCTCTAGAATTACAAATATTATATGAAGTGAAAGGTTGTTTATCTGGTTAAATATGCATTTTTTAATGGACAAGATTTTGCTACTTAGCATGTAAAGTACTAAAGTAATTTGTTGCACCAGTAAAATCAGAACCTACCTAAAACTGCAGAGGGAAGATTTTACCTCTAAAGTAAGTATTTACCTTTTTATTGACCATTTCTTCCTCAGTTTTCTACATCATTAGGCTGTCAAAGCAGCAAATTTATATTCTTTACTGATTAAATTGTAGCTACAACCACTGAGCAAGATTCTGGCTCTGAACATAATAAAAATGTATCAAAGCAAATCACAGATTGATTGTTCTTTGTCAGTCCTACTGCATAATAAATATTAGTTTTCATCTTGTTCTCAACAAACATGACAAGAAAAATAATACTCCACCAGGATCATTTTAAAATCAGCTTTAAGGCTCTTTAAGACATGTAAGTCACTTGTAATGTATAATTTGCCTCAAAATGTTTATTTTTTTTCCCTTATAAGAAAAAATAAATATTTCACTATAAATATGAAGCATACAAAACAGATTTTTGAATAAGGTGGATGAAAGTCAATAAATTATTTCAGAAAGGTTTTCCTATTTTACCAGAAACAACTTGAAATAATCTCTCATCAGCAAAAACAGAATTTTAATACATTACTAAAACAGAAATGACAAGAAATAACCAATAACCACAGAACTCCAGCATATATATAAATTAATCTCACTAAATTCATTCATTACTCAACCAGAATATTGCCTGCAGAAATATGGAGCAAATTGTTTTGTTCAAATGTCCTCACAAAGCACTGTGTAAAAGCTCTCACATGTGACTTTAAAATCTTACTTATCTCTTATATTATCACATGGCCAACATGCAATAAAAAATAAATACAAACAGAAAAAAAAAATAAGGTAAATAAAAAACACACTCATCCTACACTAATAGTATTTTATCGTCATTATCTCAGTCCTTTTGAAGAAGACATGAGTGTTAGAGCTTTCCTTCAAGATCCTATTTATGTACCAATGAATCTCAGAACATAATCCAGTTATAACCTCAAAGCATTGCAAAATCTCTTTTCATAGCATAATCTCATCAATGGTCTCATGAGTGTTTCATCACCATGAATTGCAGTGCAGTTTCGTTTCCACTACATGATGAATAATGCGAATGCTCCTCTGTAATCTTGTCCTTGATGGATACTACTTGCATTCTGTAAGAGTCGAAACATCTCCCTAGAGACCTCTCATACTGCCTGCATTACAATGGGGCCTCAACATTTTCGGTCGTTACAACCACTGCCTTCCAAAGCTCCTTAAATAAGTAGGAAATATTATTTTTTGTTTCATCTCTGTTTCACAGAGCATACTTCAAATAATATTATGCTCCTTTGAAGTCTAAAGTACTTTCAAAATAGCTGTGTGCTAAACCAGTAAAGCTAAGCTTGAAAGCAATGCTCATCTTATCTTTCAGTAATTCTGCTGTTGTGGAAGATAGAGCAGGATAGGAAGCAGTTACTGTTTGTGAGCTGCAATCATTTTCTACAAATTTAGAAGCTTATTTGCAAAGCCAAAAGAAAATAAAGTGGCCTGAAGGTTTAAGCCTTTCAAACAGGCGTAATAATTTACAGATTTCTTGTAAAGCATGTGAAAAAATGAAGACAGTGGGAGGCTAGGTTGGGCCTACTCCAGGCCTCATCTCTGGCCAAAGCAATATGGACAAGCAAAGCAATATGGACGACAGGAGGCCAACAGATAAGTCATATTTTCAGTGCTTACTCTCCTGAGGTACAGGTCCCATTTCCCTGCTCTGCCCAGAGTTCTACAGAACAAAAAGGTCAATGCTCTATCTCACCCCCTTCAAAGTTTTCTCACAAAATAAAATAACGCCAGTGAAATCTCACTCAGTGATGAAGGAACAAGAGCACTTTCTCTCAGTGGGGAAGAAGAGCAAACCACGGGGTTGCTCTGCATGAGCAGAACAGCCAAGATCCGAGACAAGGGGCAGTAACAGCATCTTGTATTACAGGGATGCTCAAAGCACTCCAACTCCAATTAAGTGTCTTCAGTCTGAAATAAATTGCTTTTCCCTTGCTAATTACCACACAAGAACCTTATATATTCAATTTATTCTGTTAATTCACAGGCATAAGACTGTTTACAGTCATGTATCAACTGTTTGCTACTTCTCTGCAAATGTATTTGGGATTAACTAAATGTGGGCAACAGGCTGCACCAAGTCATTCAGATGGGATCTGATCCCATCTTCCTCCTTTCCTGAAATAGGTTAAGTTTTTATTAAATTTCCTGCAAGCAGATGGAAGATATTGTATTGTCGTTCTGTGGAGTATCATTTAAATAAAGAAATTAACAGCTTTAAGTGGTGCCTTTGGTAATCACAGTTAAGCAACAGAGCCTTAATGCCAACAAATGCCATCACAATTAAGCTGTTTTAGCAGCAAATCACAGTCATCCTTGACTGCGCTTCAAATTTACAATCAAATTATCCAGTATTACTAGTTTGTTTGTGACAGTCATTGAATTAGCTCATGGTAAGATATTTTAAACATAACTTTGGAGAACATTTACTTGGTCAGTTCCTGTGGTTCATGACTTAGTTATGAGAAACCAATGACTTGGCTGATTCTCTATATATTGAGGATCCCCAGCAATTATTTCATGAAGGAGACAGGAGAAAATAATTATCTGATGCAAAAGCTAAGCTCTACATATTAAAATTTATATCCAGGAAGATTAAGTTATATTTAAGAAATTATCTATTATAATAAATAACTTGGCAAGACAAATAAATGTAACTATTTATTTTAGTGTCTGAACATTTAATCAATCAAATATTACAAATAAATCATAGTATATTTAATTCTGTGTGGGCTAGGAGAAAAAAAAAAAAAAAAAAAGAACAAATATGACCCTAAAAAGAAGCTTTTGCAGGCTAAATAGTAAAGCCAACTGTAAAATCTACAAAGACACACTAGTATTTCCAAGACTTGCAAGACGTCAGAAAGACTAGCCTACACCCCTTTCACTTCATTTTCTCCTAGAGAAAACCAACACTCAATTGACCAACATTTCCAAATAAAGCACAAGACAGGCCATGCTTCAGAGCAGCAGGATGCAGAAATTTTGAGAGAAGCAAATAAGCATTGTCCAAGAAAAACAGAGCACTTTAGTTCACAACAAAAAATAAATCACTGAGGCCTTGTCTGTTGGGAAATGCCTCAAAAATCTAAAAACAAATTGGAGTTGACATTGAAATCAATTCATGAACATGAAAGACTCCATTGGTGGATAGATGTATTTGATTTCTATTTCCTGAATTGGCACATTACTTTCCAGGGAATCTCTGAACAAGCTTGATAGTCTCTATGTGCCTGACCTAAACGAGTCAACTCCCAGCTTTAGTCATTTATTGTAACTCAAAGCTCTTCTAAATGGATATTAAACTGTTGCTCCCCATAAAGTTCAATTCTGGAATAATTTTAGTTATTGCAATGCTTTCATTTCAGAATGATACAGGGAAACATACTGTAACTGTGCAGTAACACTAAGTTAAAAACAAAACAAAACAAAAAAAAAAAACACCTCTTGCTGTCAGAATTTAAAAATAGAAATATATTTAAAATAGAAGGTTGTACTGAACTAAACACAGATACAAAACCAGCTGCACCTCAGCAAAATGGTGTATTCTTATTTTAATTTCACCTGAATTTACAATATAGCCATGTGCAGTAAATACCTCAGGAACCTTCACTTAGACAAACTAATTACTACTTGTGTGAGGTAATTAAGGGTATCTGTCAATATTTTAGAGTGCAGGGAGCTGAAACAGATTAACAATTAAATCAATCAGTGGGGAAAAAAGAAAAAAAAAAAAAGTTCTCCTTCCTCATTACCATGGATGTTACCTGAGTCCAGTTTCTGGTCCAGACTTCCTGCTTGTCTTCCCTTCATCCCCATACGACCTTTCTCAGCATCCTTCTTCAGCATTCTTATTTGCTGTGCGTGTTTCTTAGCATTTCATTTCATGGATACTGACCCGTCCTGTCTAGGCTTTTCCCTTCTAACTTCATCTTGCTTTAATATTGGTGTTAGACTCCTGCAGCTGACCCTGGGCATTGCTTTGCTTTTCTGGTTTGCTATTTTTACATATATAGGAGAGAGGGAAAAAGATGATATCTAAATGTAATCTAGTGTGACAAATAGAACTGTTCAGTTCAAACATTCAGAAGAAAATACTGAAGCAACTTCTGAATGCTGGAAAAGACCTCCTGAATCAAGTTCATTCATCCACCCAAAAACAAACAAACAAAAAGAAATAAAACTGTAAATGTAAAAAATGATTACTCAGAATAGGCAGTGCTTCATTTCTGCTCTCTGATTTGCCTTGGAAAGACAATCTTACACAGACTTAACTTATCTTGAAAGATCCCAGTGTACTCTTGAGTGATACTTCAGATTTGTAAAACATTAAACCATGCTCCAATTCACAAGTTTGTTTCTTTCAAGATAAATATTTATTGCCTTAGATTGCATTAGATGTTCTCGTTTCATTTATTTTGAATTTTAGCTTGCTCCAATATTACAGAGAGAATAGTGTTTACTATAGTAGGCATCTTTGCATTCTGGAAACCATGCAGTAAATCTTACAGCACATAGCTTTTATTGCTTGGTTATAAGGCAATAATAATGTATATATAGATTTTGAGTCATTTTGGCTCTTTAAATTCCCAGCGATAGATACAATCAGGTATTTTCTAAAAATACCTGGGGGGGGGGGGAGGGGGAAGAAAAAGAAAAAGAATTAAAAAGTGTTTTGCTCTTGTACTGAAAAACTGCCTGTTACCTCATAAAAAATGAGAACAGATTAACAAAATTGTCCACTTATTCAATAAAGGATTAAAATTACAGTCTAGGTTGTTTAGCCCACCTCAAATATAGTTGTAGATGGTAAAACTATCAAAATAAGCTTTTGATATTCATTCAGTCAATCATTTATCCCATTCCCTATATAAAACATACAAAAAACATACAAATGCTACTGCCAGCCCTCTATAAAGAAATAATTTCATGTCCTATATCAAACTGAACAAATAGAATATACATAAATGGTCTATAAGGAACACCCATATCTTTTATGCATACATCAAGTGAGAATAGTCCAAATGTACTTCAGAATCTAAAAGTTAAATGTTGCTTTTTCACTGTGGGACATTCTGGTCAGTATTTGTGTGGGGTATGCAAACAGTGTTCATTATTTCATTTCACTGTTTTCATCCACATTGTGGCCTCATGCCTTATTTTATCTGCACTACCATCCTAACCCCAAACTAAATATAAGATTTTCACTTTTTATTTTCTTGGTCTTTCTACCCCTGTAATCATGCTGTCTCACATTTCACAATATTGATGAACACATCTTCATTTTTCCTATACAAGGTGGGAAATTTATTACTCTCTTTCCTACTCTGCAGCTGGATAATTGTGACAGAGTTAATCACTGAGCTCTGTCATTACTGATGTGCTGTGCCACAAAGCTTAGGTATCCAATTAAAATAATAATAACAATATTAATAATAAAAACAGAAGGCAATATTATTGTTGAGATCCTGAAGAGCCACAAGCCATAGCTTGTCACATCTGTGGGACTGAACATCAGGTGGTACACCATTAGTGTCCATCAATAAAGGTCTTGCCTGAAACATTCCTTGTATGTTTTGTGAAACAAAATTGCATTTGACGGTGTGGGTGGCATTCAAGTAAGCAGCCATCCACTCTCTTCTGACAGCATTCATACCTACTTACTATGTAGCAAATATACAACAAACCCAATTCATTCATTAGCACTCTTCATCTATACAGTGAATACTGCAGCTCCTGGTGGAACATAGGTACTGAGGACATAAAATGCCAGAGAGGAGGAACATACATTTATTTACTGGTTTCAACACTTGATGTTGCAATCTTAATAACTTTATCAGTTCATTTAAAAACAAATTAAAAATTAAAAATTAAAAAAATAAAAATAGAAATAAAAATAGAGTGGGAAAAAAAGACAAAAACCTAAAGCTGAAAAACCACTTCTCACCCTCCTTTCAACAAGTAGTGAGAATAGATAACTAAAATACATAGTGCGTGAACATGGGTGTACTGTAAAGGTCAATCTACAGAGGAAAAGGCAATCACACATATCCTTATTTCTGGCATATGGTAATAAAAGGAAGGTAGCCAAAACTTATGATTCACCACACTATTCTTCCAAAGAAATTGGAAGGGGCAATGCACCTTCTGGGTTTGTGAACAAGAACCAACATTTTATCTGCTGTTGTGATCAGCCAAAAAACATAATCGTACTTTCCAGGTGTCAGAAACAGTGTTAATATACACTACATAGTTGGAGAAACATGAAAATGACTATCAATCATCAACAGAAAAAACTGAGGTGAAACTGAGGTGTTATTGCCATTAGCAGAGCTATATTTTACTCAAAAAATAAATAGAAGGTTTTTAAAAATTGTATTCTTTCCAAAGCTATTGAAAAATAAAGTGCATTGCTTTTCATTATGCAATATATCCGATGAAATTTCAAGAGAAACAAAAAATTATGTTGAGGTTTTGCCTATTCCATGCAATATTTTAAAGAAATGAGTGTGAAGGAATTTTCTTAAGAAAAAAAAATATAAAAATCTTAGATGTTTTTGAAAGTATTGCAGTGAAGAAAAGTGAAAGATTTGTTTTTGTATTTGTCTCTCTCTGGTGCTGTGTTCAGATAAATTCAGAGCAACAAAAATCAAACACTGAATGCTTAAATTAGTCACACCCTGCCCTTTTCCCAAGATAATAATATTGTAAACAGAAGGTATATAATATCAAGTTTTATTCTCAAAGCATAAAGTCAAATTCAATTCTCAATTCAAAGTTTAAAAAAAAAAAAAAAAAAAAACCTGCTCGTAGTACAAGTATGCTACAGCATTAAGAGACTCATTTCAAAACTGTAATCTAATAATTATTTTCCTGTTGGACACACGTGCACAGAAAATCTGTCTCTCATGACAACTATAAAGGCTTTTAAAAGTCCACCAATGCCAGAAATGCTTAGTTTTGCTCCATGAGTCTCTTCTCTGAAGACGGACAGAACTTCTGTCCACACCACAAACCGCACTGGTATGTGTTGAGCACACATGGGTGTTTGAACAAAAAAAGCAGAAAATTAATCTTGGTTATAAACCTACCTGTAAACTAAGAAACTAATTATCCCAGATGGAAAATCCTGGGATCTGGAGATAAACTAATTAAGACAGCTGGAACAAAAACAGATGAAGATTATGGAACTATCAAGGATTTGAATGTTTCTTTCACTTTTTTTTTTTTTTTTTTTTAATTAGAACACATTTTCTGCTGGTGTTAATTGCTCAGAAAAGTGGAGATTTAGGAAGAGCTTGGTTTATTAATGTTGGCAGGATTTCTTGACAGCCACTCAATTGACAGCTGATGTACCTCCTTCAGTGTCACAGTGTTACTCTTGGCATTTTCTTCTTTGCAATGTTACCATTGAATGTTTGAGGAACAATGTTGTTTGCTGACAGGTTTGGAGATCAGCTTTGGTGAGCAACCAGTAAGAGACCAAACATGGAAGAATGAAGTTTATCTGAAATACAAAACTCAGAAGGTGTCTTCTCTACAGGGAAAGCCAGGGGCAGTCTGTGACAAGGCATGCACAGGAGAACTGACAGGTGACTGCAGTCATGTAAAACTTAGGGGAAAATAACATTAAGATTATATTCTGTTTAAAGATGGGCTTTAGTTGATGATATTGGTATAAATTTAAGAGAAGGAAAAATGGAAATCCAAAGGGCATAAGAGTGTGTCAAAGTCTAGTGTTTTCCTGAGAAACAAATCTCTTGATATGCCAAAACATGTGTGCAGAAAAAATAATTTCAACTTTTCATTTCATTCCTGAAGGTATCTGTGTTTCCAGAAGCTACAGATTTCCTTATTAACATTTCTGTTTGGTTATTGTTAAAACTAAGATGGTTTATATTTTAAAAAAATGAAGTGTTTTTTTTTTGTTTGTTTGTTTGTTTTGTGTTTTGTTTTGTTTTGTTTTTTGGTGCTTTGCTTTATCTTCTATGCTACTAAAACATCACAAAACTGCCTGGCATAAAGGACAGGCCTTGGGCACATCTTCTGAGCATGCATTAATTGTGCCTCTGGCTGAGCAATGCATTCAAAAATCCAACCTTTTTCCATACTGTGCTGGAGTAAAAGGTTGGGGGTGGGAAAAAAAAAAAAAAAAAAAAAAAAAAAAGGAGGAGGAGGAAAAAGGAAAGAAAGTCTAATGACAAAATGCTAGGAAGACCTGTTAAGGTACAGCAGTGAAAACTGTCTTGGTCAAAGACCTACTCTGTATTTTCTGGGTACATGTAAATAAAATAGTGATGGTATCACTAAGGCAGCCCTCTTTCCTAAGATTTGGTGTTCTCATTCAATAGCTTGCTGTTGGGCCGATCAGCAACAACCAGATGATCCTTATAATAACCTTATGATACATCCAGGCCAGGATCCATACAATGTTTATTGGAATTTCAGAGCATTTTCCAGGCTAAAGGTGTGAGGAGTTAGCTTATTTAACTGATGGATTCACCCACCAGCTAATATAGAGAAAATACTTTTTACCATATGTATGCCTTTTTTACCATATGTATGACAAGTAAGCTCTTTCTGCAAAGGAATAAACCAGTACCCCAGAAGCAAAGCAGCTAAGAATCATGAACAACCTGATATCATGGCTGCACTAGTTTAAAACCTGCCTCAAGGCTAATGTTAATTCCTCCATTACTGCTTAGACACAAAGCAGCTTAGAGTAGTTTTACATATGCCTCAACATTTACTGTTAATGCAATATTTTGCATCATCTTAATGAATGTAAAGTTAAAACACATGCTTCAGTGGGTATTAATTATGTGCAGAAAAGGCTTCCATTTTTTATCTTTGACTCCAAAACCAGAGAAGACAGTGATTTTAATGAAGCCAGACTGTAGACTGGAAATTCTGCTTAGATGTCTGGTTAAAAGAAAGGAAAAAGAAAAAAAAAAAAGAAAAAAAAAAAAGACGACTATAATAACAACTGTTATTGATGTGCATTAAATATAATGAGACAGTAGTGCAGCAATGGTTAGGACAACCTGACACTTTGACAACCAGCAGTATTGCAACATGGAAGTATATTGATTATCACCAAACATGTTTCAAAGAAATCTCAACTTCCTATTTTCATATTACTTTGTAGAAGCCAAAATGACTGTTAAATTGTGCAAAGCAACTGATAGAGATTCACAAAACATTTAAAATAGGCTGTACAGAGTTCTGATCAAGACATTGAAGTAACAGGGACAAATGTGGAACAGGTTATACTCAGTAGTCTTTCTAACATACTGAGTTTCCAGACAGCTTCACTGGTGACCTCTCTCACCTACTCTGCACTCCAGCTCTTTTATGCTGTCTCCAGAACTGAAGGAGTCCTAACATTTCATCTGAAGTGATTCAAGTTTGATTAGACAGGATTCAAATCTCTTTTTACTTAGAAACATATAAAAGTGGATTGAACCTACTGATGCAATATCAAAACCTATCTCTTTTTGTTTTTGTTCTTGGACACAAGATAAATATTTTTTGAAAGATCACAAATTGTCAAGATGAACGTTTAAAAAAAACACACAAACGAATCATGCTTTCATCTCAATTTCTCTGCAAATAAATTATTTAGAAAAACAGAATGTCATGCAGTACACAAAAAGATGTTAGACAATTCATCATCTTTGTTTCAGTAGGGTTGCCAAGGGGCTTTAAAAGATCCACTCACAGCATAACCACAAAATCTGGAAATAAGATAAGAGCACACACACACACACACACAAAAATGTTGATTGTGAATTATGGACAATATTAGCTTTCTGCACAAAGAGGCCACACAACAGCTACTGATCTATATTCCAGCACATAAGTAATGTTCCATCAATTAAGTAATGGAGCGTATGGATGTATGCAGCAGTCAGCCCTCAAGCACAGCCACCTCAGCAAGGAGTGAAGCCATGCAGATGGCATCAACATCAAGATCAGACGTGCCACAGTGCTTCTCATGTGTGCCTTGAGCTGGCAGGACTTGGAGGGCAGCACAGCAGGCCAGGCCTGGTGCCTGCAGTGTCCCCAAGATGACTCCCACAAGATGGGCTCCCTCTGCCTGGTGCAGCATGGCTGGCAGAGATGAAGGACAGTAGCAGCACACACTGCTGTCCTGGTACCACAGCTCATGGTACCTGCCAGATCAGACCAACACAGCCACCTCCTCCTCTACACACTGGCTTTTACTTAAGATACTGCCTTTATGGTGTCAGCTCTATGACCCATTTCATAGAATCGTAGAATGGTTTGGGTTGGAAGGGACCTTAAAGTTCATCTAATTCCAACACCCTGCCATAGGCAGGGACACCTCCCACCAGACCAGGTTGCCCAAAGCCCCATCCAGCCTGGCCTTGAGCACCTCGAGGGATGGGGCATCCACAGCTTCTCTGGGCAACCTGTGCCAGTGCCTCACCACTCTGTGAGTGAAGAATTTCCTCCTAATATCTAATCTAAATCTCTCCTCTTTTAGTTTAAAGCCATTCCCACTTGTCCTATCACTATCTGCCCGTGTAAAAAGTCACTCTATTTTATCTTTTTTATAAGCTTCATTTAAGTACTGAAAGGACACAGTGAGGTCTCTAGGTGACATTTTTGCAGTCTAGGCATCATTTCTCAGTTACAAAAGTTTAATGAACCTCATCAGTCATGAGATCTGTCAAGAATACGTTTTATCAATCACTATATGGAAATGGACAGCAGGGATAAAATGCATTATGACTTCTTTGGTCTTGGGTATAACTCAAACTGTTCTGAAGTGCTGTTCATAATGGTCATCCATAGTGCAAAGCAGCACACCTGACATCATATGCACAAAACAATATATGCAGAGGAGGGGTAAACACCACTATTCTGTTGGGATAACTTAATGTCACTTAAAGGCATTGTTTTCTACATTAATTAATGCTCAAGAACCAGGAACTCATAAGCAGAACCCTAGTAAATTCCTTCACTGGAGGAAAAAAAAAAAAAAGTTTTGATCAATCTTAATCTATTTTAGCACAGATGTTTAAAAATGCCCATGTCATCATTGCTCAGCTGGACACTTCTGTTTCATTTGTTTTATGACCCAGGCTAGATTTCACTGAATGAATCTATATTTTCCAAAAAGATAATTACCCACATCAACCAATGAATGCTCATTATAATCAAGACAGAACAATATGTCCATTTGGTAATATTCTTTCTTGTTCCCTTTTGAAATAAAATAATTTCCTAATAATTGCAAGGAAATGAAAAAGGGTAAAACTGCTACTACACTTAATGCAGTTATAATTCAATCTACTGCTAGCCATTGGCATAATTGTTAATACATGTATGTTCTACCCTCTTACTCATAATGCTACCCCTGGAAATGATATCACAGTGCATTATACATTCCCCGTAGGACTACTCTTGGCTTCAGACCCAGTGAACTTATCTTTTTTTCAGTGAGCTACAAATTTATTAGACACAACTCACTATTTTCATTTGTGATATAAACTTATTTGATTCATTTCCCAACTCTTGAGAAGTGATTCGTCAGCCTTTGGTAAATGAAAGTTATTTTAGCATAGAATAACAGTTCTAACTTACTCAATTGGTTGCTGCCATCAGATAAAGCAAAATTATTTTCTTCTAGTTGAGTATAAGGTACACTCAGCGTACTAAAAGGATGAAAATGTAAGAAAGTGAAATCATATACTCATATGTGAATACATAAAAGGAATGTAAATCCACCTGCATGTTTTTAGAACTGCACATTAAAAAACAAAGATCTTCTTGATAATTTTTTTTTTTTTTTGGTGACAAGGATGTGCTCTGATTATCTCAGTACTGAACCTGTTATTTGTTTAGAACAAGCCTTTAAGATTAGCAGTCTTGGAATGTATGAAAAAATTGCACAGGATCACATTCCTTACCTTTCACATTTTCTACTACACATTTATGTTCAGTTCTTCCATGGCATTCAAACACCCAAGGTAAATTACTTATCTTTCAGATTTCTTTTTGCTCTTTACCCAGACTTATAAAATCTATTTGGGTATTTCCCTTCTTGGCAGGGTTTAAGAAAATCCTCTGAAGTACAGGTGATACTGACACACTTGTTTTTTTTTATTTCCAAAAATTCCCGTGCACAAATTCATTGCAGCATTCCGAAGTCTAATGCTGCATATACTTTTTAGCATGGGCTTTCAGCTTTCCAGGGACACATAGCATGCAGACACTATTACCTTGCCAGAAACACAATTCTACTACTATTTATCATTGTAAAATTTTAATATTTTTATATCAAATACACTCAGCCAGACAAGAACATTTCACTCCTTTCATTTGCATAGAAACCAAGAAGCCAATTTACAAATTGTACCATTTTTTTCCATCAGTGAGAATTTTTTCCCTCAGCTCTAGTGTTAAATTGTTTAACAGAGTTTCAAAATGCAAATCAAGTCTGAATCCTACACTTAATTTTCAAGGGCACTGCATGAACACTAGAGACTCTGAGTAACTCTAGGAACAACCTCTTCCCCAAAATACTGGAGCAATGAACTTCATAATTTTGTCTAAAATTCTTCGTAGTGTCTGAGACACCTCAAGAAATAGTAAAGCTCAAAGTGCAAAAATTTGTAGTTCCAATCAGAAAGCAAAAAATTCCACTACATAATTCTGTGTCTTATGGACAAAAGAATGAAACAGTACAAAGTGATACTTCTTTCCATGACAGTGAGGTATGCTAACTATACTTTCAAAGAGTGGAAATCTGGCATGAGAGAAAGACATATGCCAATTAAAGTAGAAAGTAAAAAAGGTAGAAAGTTTAATCACAAATAGGGGCTCTGAAAGTTTATCACTGTGCATTTGAATAGGTTTTAAGATACTTCTGTGCCTTTGAACATTTTGTTGGACAGGTCTGGTTTAAAGCTTCTATTGCTTTAATCTTTTTAATGGGATGATGATGAACTATGGAGCCCAGAATTATGTGGCAGAAGGTTTTTAGTCTTTCATCCACAGACTTTCTTTGCAAAATGCCTATTGCCACTGATCACAGCATCCCTTTGCCCATTTGCTGAATACTAGAAAAATGTTCTACAGAACCCTAACCGTAACTTAAAAAACAATCAGCTAAATTAATGGAAGCCTATGTCTCCATTTATGTTAATAAACGGTTTTCCCCAGTGGTATCACAATTACCAATTTGGACACAAAAAGCTTTAACTAGGACCCACAATACATTTTCTATAAATACCCAATTGCTTTATTCTATGAAATACAACATAGTATGCAAAAGAGAGTTACAGAAAACAAAAGGACATGTCAGTGTAGTCATCACTGTTTCTTAATTTGATTGTCTAAGAAAATTAAGTTTGTGTTATTGTACTGCCTGTATATACCCACACACAGCTGAAAGATTGGGAACATACCTGCAGGTCTAAACATCTCCAAAAGCATCCAAGAGTTTGCAGTCTCCTCCCAGTACTAAGATTCAGCAAAACTGGCTGTAGAGGGAGAAGTACTGGCAATGAAAGTTCTTAAAGATTTTGTGCAAACACATCACTGGATAAAACAGAGACTCTGTTAGTAATCCTACTGGCAATTAACACAACCACTAGGGATGTGAGCTTTTATTCTTGATGGATAACCTACCACCTCAAAATAAAACAATAATAAATGAAAGCGCTGCTTGCAGAATTAGTAACTGCTGTGGAGGAATGGAGATATCACAATGGTGGGACCACAGAGCTACTTACCCAAATGTAATACAGGAAAGACCAGTGTGGATTATCCCATTTGAAGAGAGAACATTACACCATCCACAATGATATGCCACAAAACTATATTGAAACCGAACATTTTTATTAAGCAGAGTGTGGCCCTGATGGTGAGGCAGTCTGAGTATAAACTACAGTTGAAGACTTAGGGTAACAAAACTGCTGTGGAAGGAGGAGGCAATGGCACTCGAAATCTTGGCTAACAAGCCAACTGCATGCAAGGATTCCAAACGCTAAGTTGTAAGTGGTTTAGGATTGCATATCAGTGACTAATGCACTATCTGGCTGGTTCACCCTGTCACACCTGACGAAGTGCTGTGGGGGTGACAGGGTCACGACGGACTGGCTCTGCTTTCTTTGTTAAGGGACTGACTCTTACCATGTTACTACTGTGTTACTTACACAGTGCCATTGACATTTACAAATACATGCCCAATACATCAGAAGACTTGCCAAAACATTAATATTTGGTGAGACAGTGAAGTCATCCTAGCCCCCTTCTGTTTCTTATGAAAGCACCTGGTTCTTATAAATAGCCATTTCATTTCCATAAATGGTAACTTTCCCTCAAAATCTTATGCACCAGAAAACAAACAAACAAACAAAAACTACCTAAGGCAGTAACTATTAGGAAAACAGGAATTCAGGAGCTTATGTAGCAGAAGGGTGCATGATCAGTCTTGTGGTAACCAATACAAAATCCACGTAGGCCTGTGCTACAGTGAGGCTGAAGCAAGTGTAGTTGGTTTGACAGCCCTGCTAGGCTTCATGCTAGGTTACCTCTTCACTTTCATCCAGATTACTCTGGTATTTCAAGTTTTATTTTAATTCTTTCCCATAATGGGAAGATTGTATCATTGCGTCAAATCCATATGCAGATTTACACTTAAAATTAGAGGAATTTTGAAACTAAATACTAGGGTAGAAAAAGGGGGGTTTTGTTGTTGTTACAACTGTCAAACCTTATGCAGAAGCACAGGTTACTAACCCATAAATTCATCTGTTTGTTTTAACACAAATTATAAATTATTTTGGGAATTTATAGTTCTCTAAAAGAACAAGTCCACTTTTTACTTCTACAGTGCTGTAATAGAAAAAAAGAATTAAATTAGTTAGCAGTTGTGACTCTACAGACAAAAAAGATCTCAAAGAGATTTCTTCAAGTGCTTATTATAGTATGTGAATACTCAGACCTCCGAATGATTTTCCTTACTGTGTATCAATTAAGACAGAGACTGGAAAATGAGAAAATATGACTTTGTATCAAATTTAATTTATGTCAAGAGTAGATTTAGACAAATTCATTTTAAATGCACATACAACAAGTCAATTTATTTTACAGGTTTGCATAATGTTCTTTCAAAAGATACATCAGAGAATGACTTCAAGTAAACAGAAATTTGCTACTAGATCATGCAAAATACTCTGAGAAACCAAAGATGCATGTAAATCAATATCTAACACACTATGTGCCTCCACTGTCTCTAACTAATGGAATAACCCTTTATGTAACCACTCATTAATGAAGTCTCAAAGTACTAACCCATGTGCCCATGAAGTATGAATTTAAGCTAAATGGGATAAATGAACCAAAAGAAATTCATGTGAGGCACTCAAGCCTATGTGGTGATCACAGAGCAAATCTAATTCAGAAGTTTCAGTTCCAGTTCCCTTGCTCTACTCAGTAGATTTGGCAGTGCAAAACTGAAATAATGAGGTTTAAGTTAAAACAAATTATAGTTTTGGAATTTACTGAAAATTCAGTAAGAAAAAACACTACACAGAAAGAAAATAGTTTGGGGTAAAACTTCAGTTTCCAGTTTTTACCAGGATCCACACATCTCCTTTTTGTGCTTCCTCACACTCCACATCTTTGCAGTTTAAATTCAAGAGTAACATTTTCCTTTACCAATTCACTCTTTATTTTTTAATTAACTGTATGGTCAAACTGATGTGTAATTTCACTTGTTCAAGCTGTTCACTCTCCAATCATTTTGCTATATTTTATAACTAAACTCTGGACACTAACTCTTCCAATTTCCTGTTGCTGAAACAGTGGAAATTGGTTTAAATCCAAGAAATCTATCACTAACCGCTGTCATTACTGCCATCAAATGTTCAGAGTTAAAAAACAAACAAAACCAAGGATGTTTTATTAAGCTGAAAGTAAATTACCAGGTAATCTGTCCTTGTCTGGTATGTACTGCCTCAAGGCAGATATTTGAAAACATTCACTTCAAGAAGGCTCGACAATTTCACCGAATAAATGTATATTAAGTAACTGTAAATTAAATATTCAAGTGTAGCTATTAAAACAAGAAATACTATTTTCAGGCTCTGTGACAAGATACTTTAATACTCGAGAGCATACAGTAGGTAGATTTTATTAAAGCAGCAGAAGGAAAAAAATGGAAAAAGGCAAAATTTAATTTGCTCAAAAAGTAGATGCTAAGATCTCACTGAATTATATAAAGCTATTAATATAAAACTATTCAAAACAAAGGACTGAACAAATTTCCTTTTTAGGCTGGAAATTAGCTCCATGTGAAAGTTAAGTTAGTTTACTAGGTTATAAAGGCAGATATGCAAGTCACAGGTAGAACATTTTTACTTTTATTTGAGACAAGAAAATACGTATTATGCAAATTTCAAGGGACAGAACAGGCAACTCAGTGGTGGACTGGTGGCAACAGCAACAATCTCAGTAAGCTGCTGAATATAAAACCTAATGCACAGCTTTCCTAAGCAAAACCCTGGAACACAAAAAGAGAGCTTCAGCTTGATGTTAGGGAGGAGAAGAACCAGCAGAGGCATTTAAAGAGAAGATTTAACATAGTCAGGCCTGGAAGATGACCTCTGGCTGTGACTGTGAATGGGCTTGAGTATGTGGCATGGGAAAGATTATCTGAAAGAGAGTCAGTTTCAGTACATGCACAGGTCTGTATGTGCATTATCTAAGTCTAAAACAAGTGACAAGAACACCCAAGAACACAAACCAAATCATGTACTGTGGCTTCTGTCACAATCAGAAATGGGTTTATTATAGATTTTCTTATTCCAGTACTATCAAGGTTGACAAGGTTATTCAGTATATCCTATTTAACACAGACATATAGGTGTCTATCTCTTACAAATGTATGTGTACACACACGTTAGAAACATATACAGTCATATGTTTAAACATATGTTAGAAACATATACAGTCAAATCACAACAGACATACTGAAAAAATATATATGTAAGTGTGATGCCCTAACTAGACACCATCCTCAAAAATACTGAACATCAGCTGCTACCAAATTATCATTTTTTGTCATCCCTTTGAGAAAAAGTTGTCTGAAAAGCAAAAATTAAACCTCATGCAATTTAAGAGGAATATATATTTACAATTTAAGACAGAGCTATTCTCTGTATAGATGTATCTCTAACCAGTCATAGACACAAATGTTATACCTGAAGTTTTATGGACGAGTTGACAACAGTCCTTGTAACTCAAGTTGCTTTCACTTCTATCATGGCAGTACCTTGTACCTCATTAAAAGATGCTTTACATGTAAAGCATCATAGTAAAGCAACATAGTAAAGAAACTTACTTCACTTCAGGCACTTACAATTTCTTCTTCAAATTGCTTGCTTTTATATCAGTGTTATAATTCATATCAGTGTTATAATTTTATATCAGTGTTATAATTGCTGCTATAGGAATATTATGCTGAAGATCTCTAGGCTCTCTACCAAGTCAATCTCAGAACTATCAATCTCAGAAATATTCAATAGAAATTTCAGAAATATTCAAGACCCGAAAAGACGGCCAGTAAGAACCCAATGCATGGCCTTCCAGCTGCTAACTGCAAGTACAAGAGCTAAACGCTTGATGGGCCACAACAGGTAAGGAAGGTTAGAAGAAACATTGAATCAAATCATGGTTGTGAGAGGAAACAGGGCTTTGAGTGGTGCAATGCTCAAGGCAAAGGCGACAAGTGGGTTTCTGCCACAAGCATCTATCTGCAGCGTGTTCACTGACATAGTAAGAGGAAACATTACAGCCAATCTTTGTAAATAACAAGGATGTCACCACAAAAATCTCTGATATGCATCATCTACTTTCTTTTAGCGGGAGCACTCCAGTAAGTCAGAAGATAGCAGGTGGCTACTCAGACGGAAGGGACCGACATATAAATCATTTCACACTTCAGAAGCTGTCTAGTGTATTTCAGTAAATCAAAGACTTCCCAAAATGATGAAAACTGATCTTGCTGTAGAAGAACATCCTCTCTGTGGCAGAGGAAGACAGAGCTGATTCAGTCACACGTCATGCCTGCCATGCTCTGACAAAACATCTGCATTCTCCTTCTAAGCAAGCGAATGAAGGCTGCTAGGGAAACCTGCAGTAAAACAGTGATGAAGAATATCCCAGGAAACCACTTCTGTATATACAGAGCAACATGCAGTGTCTCCTTACAGCTCTACATGAATGAGGAGCCTTCAGATTTTAAGAGGCAAAATTACTTAGGTATCTGCTGCATGTAGCACAATAAGTTTTCCATCTTAAAAACAACCAACCAAACAAACAAACAAACCTGCCCTTTATAACCCTAAACTTGTCCTTTATAACCTTTATAAATTGTCCTTTATAACCCCAAACAACCTCTGTTTTTGTTAAATACACGAGCTCTTTCCTGAAGCCCAAACTCAAGCACCAAACTTCATTCTGGCCCTTCTCTTTTTTTTTTTTTTTTTCTTGTCTCTATTAGTGAACTCTGCACAAATAATGCAATGTGCACAGATGAAAAAAATGAGAATTACGAAAGACACTGGATTTGAGAGGAAGACAAATATTTGATCAATCACCTATTCATTCAGTTCATGCAAACAAGATACCACTGACAATACAGCATTTCTATGAATATTTAAATGATAGATCTTGAGATTGTAGGTCCAAAGCTTTAATACATCCTGAGATATGGATCTATTAGGTGCTTTAATAGTATTGGGACAAATAAGAATGTAACATCTGTCCCTTCTCAATTAGCTTTATTTAGGATGTCATGGACTGTCCTTTCTGCATGTTGTTGCCTAAGAACCTGGCTACGGCTGCACATGGTGCTGATCTATGATTTAGACTACAGTAATTATTTGTATAAGTTACTTCTTTATTGATTTTTTTTGCTTTCCTTTATTTTACAATTTCAAATGATTCATCCCTCTGGAAATCTGACTTGCAGACTCTAGAGGGACCCACATCCTAAATCAAACACTGCACAGATAGGTGCTATTTACTATACACACTGTTATTCCTAATCTAGAGCTTCTTGCAATCCTAACTGTGCCAGATTTGTTTGCACAGTCAAAAAAAAAAAAGGTCAAATACTGCCCCCAATCTGCCTCCTGAACATGCCCCAGTACTGTATGTACAATTGACTTGTATAAGAGACCATAATTATGGCATATTTTCATTTTTTTTCCTCATCATTTCTGTATTTCGGTCAGATGGTGTTAAAAAAAATCTTTTCAGTAAAAGATGGTATTTATGTAATTATACCTTCTTTTGAAGCTAACAAAATGCTTTGACGAACAAACAGATGGGTGTTTGGGGTAAAACGATAGGTTTCAAACACACAGCAAGACAGTTTATACATTTATAAGTATAGGTTACTACGACAGATGTATATTTTTAAAAATAAAGGACTAGCTTTCCTTGCAGTATCATCTCCAACTATTTACATGCTATAAATCTGCAGAAAGTAACATTTAGCTGTAATTGCAAAACTTCAAAGTACAGTATGGTTTTTGTGGGCTTTTGTGTAGATGCTTTTTTCCTGCACATTAAATGTCTGCAGAGAAATTCTGTGGGTAGAAAGATCTAAAACACTTTTCCACCATCCAGAGAAGATAATTCTGGTGACATAAAATGAAGAATGCAGTTAATCTTGTGTATCATTTTCTAACTGGAGTAATATTGGCACATGATCCATGAAGGCAGCCTCCTTCTCATCTAAAGTCTCAGAAGTAGAATTATCATTTAGAAAGCTTACAATCATAATTTTACACTTTTACAGGTGCCTTTACAGGTGGTTCCAGCTATTTGTTCCAGCTCTACTTGCTGGAAAGGAAGGTGCCCTGACAATTTTCCTAAGGAAATTAGAATTCTGAAATGAGATCCATAACTCTGTTTAGTCCCTACAGACTACTGCAGTATCTGCTGTAAAAACAGGCATGCGCATGAAGCCCAATTTATTGTATTTATCTTGAACCAGAAACACGTGTATAAACATGTATGTCGAGGGAGAGGGAGAGGGAGAGGGAGATGGACAGGGACAGGGACAGGGACAGGGACAGGGACAGGGACAGGGACAGGGACAGGGACAGGGACAGGGAAGAAACCATGGTGATGCCACTTTTGCATCTTTCCTAACATGAAACAACCTGAGGGCCTCACCACTTTGCTCCTTGTGCCCATCTCAGATAGACTTAAGAACCAGAGCATCCCAACTACATCCTCAAATGGGTCTGCAGAAATGAGTGGCCTAAGGATGCAATAGAACTCCTGCTCATGAGGTCCTGCTTTAAATATGGGGGACTTATGGGTAACAGTGACACAGGTACAGTCTTTCCCAGATGGTCAGAGAACATGGTTCTGGCAGAGCTCCTCTGCATTAGTAGCAGGTCTGTATTTCAAGGACATATTTCAATTACTGAACAAGTGCAATCTTGGAAGCACGACTTTCCCCTCAAGAACCCAGACAGCAACTCTCTCATCAAACACCTTGCTTCTGTTCTTCTTACAGTTCTTTGTCTGCTTTGTCTAAAAATGCAGCTACTCACCTTTTCCTCTCTTCAGGGGTCATATATACTCTCTCTTCAACACAGCATAAAGAATTGCAAAAGCACGCCCACTGCATTTTACTCCTTCTTTCTTACAGTCTACTTAGCCATTCACTACTGCAGTTACTGATGGTCTAAAGCTTACAGGCCTGTGGCCATCGAAGACTTGTATAGCAGGCATACTGCTGTGTACACATGGCAGTCAGAACTACTATGCAGTAGCTAGCAGAGAAAGGGTTTTGTCATTTTAAATTCCAGTGAGTAAAAGTTAAAAAAGAAATCCATAGTGAAAAACATCAAAGTTCCCTATCAGTGCCCTTAAGCACCTACTATCATTCTTTCTAATGAACAGATGGATGTGACATCTTATCTGCATCTCAAAACGCAAGGGTTTTCACTCTGTCTGCTGAATGGTCATCATTGATGCCCTTCATAGCACTATAAATCAGCATAAGCTTCTGCAGCATTTGGTAAACGTTTCATTGACACAAGGAAAGCATTATTTTATTTCCTTTAAGAAATAAGTAGGGAAAAGATGCTTATAAGTTTCTTTAGGGTTTTAGCATTGAGATTCAGTGAATACCTCCTGGCTCCACCACTGATGTTACCATGGTATGCACAGTTAGGGTGAGGAATTCCCCTGAAAGGTATCATCTCTCCCTGCATGAATGTTATTATAACGTCTAAAGTCAGCTGCCTTGTTCTAAGAAAGCACAACTAGCTACATTCACCTGCATATGTGGGATAAGTCCCTGACTGTGATTTCCTATGACAAGTTATCATAGCTTTTCCCTTCAGTACTACAGGACACATACCAACTCTGCAGCTATTTCTCAAGTAGCACTTCGAATCAGGTCTTAATCCTTCCCTACTGTTACTCCCTAGAAAATGTATTTGATTCTTCTATGGTACATTTTTTTAGGAAAGAGAGGCCTCATGTTTCTTTATAGTGTATAAGAATAAAAACATGTCCTGAAAATGAACACTGAATAAAAAAATCTAAATACATACCTCTTCAAATCTCCCATAGCAAACATTAGTGTAAGAAAAACGTGTTAGAAGATAACACAACGAAGTGAAGTAGGTGCCATTCTCTGAGGACTGACTTTCACAGAGGTGTTGGTCTGTATCAGCTGGAGAAAAACTCTTCCCCTAAAACACAGCATCATGCAATCCTAAACCCCACTGGGTGTCAGATACTCAGCAGAAGCTGTACCAGACTACAAATTCCATTTTTGTAGATGTAAGACCTTCCCAGGAGCTTGTCCATACCACTCTGCTTGGGTTGTCTACCTAAGCAGAATCAGACTGTCTTGTAACTACTGGATTCACGAGGCTGAAATAAAGAACTAAAACCAACTAAAAACTAGAACAACTAAAGAAAGAACTAAAGACTAAAGAAGAACTAAAACAACTAAAGAACTAAAGAACTAAAAATGTCATTTGAGCTTGTATTTTCCCCAAAAAGTCTTTCTCCACTACCCACACCCTATACTTTCTTTCAGACATCTCAGCCACAGAAACTGATGGCTGAGGGATTAGAGATTCAAGTCCTTGCCAGATGACCCTTTATGACCCAAATGTTCTCCCACATATCTGCAATTCAGCCACATTGGATTAGATTCCCTTAACAAAGTATTCAAAGGTTAGGTCCTTTGATATTTAAAACATTTCCTGAGTTTTACTATCGTTCCCACTCCTGACTGTCAGGAATCTGAGGGGTATGCATATATATCTCAGATTGACAGACTTCTTCCTTAACTAGACATATCAACCTGCATGTTGGTATCTTTCCTGCAGAACTGCAGAATTTCCCATCTTACCTATGATAAAAGAAGCAGCTGCACATAAATTGTACATCAATTATTTAAAGATTATGATCTTTGGCACATTATCAGCTTTCTTTAGAGACAATATTCAATACAGCAGAAACACGACAAGGTAACTGATTGGATCTAGTCTGCCCCAAAAAAGCAAGCAAAAAGGTTGTATCAAGACAAAAGATCATTTTTACACACACACAAAAAAATGAGCAAGTTCAGGGCTGAAAACTTAAAATAAACTTGCAAATAATAAGACTTAAGTAATCTTGTTTAATACTGGGAGAAAAAAAAAAAAAAGTGAAAAAAGAAAAAGGGGGTCTGTATACAATGTGCAACCCTAACAGAAAGGTCCAATTTATTTAAGAAGATGCTGGATGATGTTTTCCTAAATTGCCAAGAGGGAACTGGTCACCAAATTTTTCTCTTTTTCCATTTCACAAAATCCTTTCTCACAAAAAAAAAAAAAAAAAAAAAGCCTTTGCTGAAGTTAGACAATTACAGCTAATATATAACCATGAAGAGTAATTATAAAAGCCAAAATCAATTCTCATTCAAACATGAAAAGTCATGGACTCAGTCCTGTAAACACAGAGTACACAAATAACAATATATTAATATTAATAAGCAATTGTATGTAAAAACACAAAAGCAGAGCACAAAAAAATATAGAATCTCAGACCTGAGAAAACAATCAATTGAATGTAAACTGTACTGCATGATGAAAATAAATAATGTTGCAGATCAACCTTGAAATTCTCATTTCAGGAAAAAGTACGGTAATATCATTACAAAGAGGCTAGAGAAGATGTAATAAGAGGTACATAAAAGGCCATGTTGTGTAGGTTCACAGCAACACATGGGAATATCAAATCACCAGTAACAACTGGATTTCTCCATTAATCAAAGCAAGCAATGAATGATGTAGTTTGTCTCTCAGAAATAAAAAAAAAAAGAAATCCTCAGAAGAAAACTGCAAAAATATACAGCTATTCAAATGGTGTTGAGAGCATAGATAACAATACAACAAAAATAATGTATAATTACTGATCAGTAAGATCAACACCCCGTCAGGGGGAAGCTACTGAATGTAGTAAAAATTGAAGTTGCTTTATAAAACAGATTAACAACCTGAAATTTAGGTAATTTTAATGAAGACATCACAAGAAAATAGCCCAGACAACCTTACAATTACAAAAGACATCAGCTTGTGAAAAGTAGCATATGATGAACCATTACTATACATGCTTAAGAATTAGATAGCTGAAAGACTAATGGCACGGTGTATTTGTGCATTCAGTTATCCAGGAACACCTTTTACAGTCCCAGTGATTTAAAGAAAAATGAAAAGTGATAATCTGCAGGTGCTGTCATGATTTCTATACACTTTACTTAGAAATGTCTAACACAGTTACAGTAAGCTTTCTCCAGAAAAATTCTCTCATGAATGTCACTGTATTTGACTGAGAAGTTGCTTCAGCTGAAAAAATCAATATAGTAGTTATTTTTGCACTTACATTAATAGAGTTGCTTAGTTTGCCAACAGGGAGCCCTGCTACTAACTGCACCCCTGACAGCAGCCAAACGTGTCATATTCATAGTGCATTAACCACTCTGGTTTCCTGGAACTATAACCCCAGTTTGCTTTTAAATCCATTCCTCCATGTTATTAAAGTCTAACGCTGATTTTGAAAAAGAGTGCTTTTTATTATATATTACACTCTGTGTTCATAAAGTTGTTTCATAAAAAAGCAAAACACAATGTGTAGAATTAGAATGAAGGCACTCTGATTTTTAAAACCTGTAAGCCTGATGCTGATTCCTATTCATAAATCTATCCCCAGGAAGAGCTCTGTGCAGGCACCGGTGTGTGTTTTATTACATGACAATAACTGCTCTGCATGGACTGAACCTATATATATTGCCTCATAAATGTTTGCCATTTAATAACTAATTAAAACAGGTGTACAATGAACTGTTTGTGAATTCTACTTTATTTAGGAACAGTCAGCTGTGAGACCAACTGATAATGTATACAGGCAGACAGCTGTGTGTGATGAAATCTAGAGCTGCAAGACAACCGCAGAGCCAATGTTTTTTGTCTCCTTTTTCACTCAAAGGAAAAAAAAAAAAAAAAAAAAAAAAAAAGTCTGATTAAAGTAGATCGGTTCTCAAAGGCTGTTTATGATATATATGAAATGATAAGAGAAAGAGAAGAGATGCAAGCATAATTGTAATTGCTTTACTTCTTTAGGGGTCAAAAGCAAGCCAAAGAAAATCAATGTCCATTTATGTAGGAGAAGCTGAAGCATACAGCTCATTATTCACAACTGTTAAAATAGTCAATCAAAACATTTTGCCATGTGAATGACTAGAAAAAGCTATCTCACATAATTTTGAATGATGATATATTTAGAAACAGCAAAGCATTTCATAAAAAGAAGTTCAGAAACAATTATGCAATTAAGAATCAGTGTTCTTATAGTAAGGCAAATGAAAACAACTGTATTATGGAAGAATATCAAACTTTGAGAAGATTTCTAAGAACCTGGTACCTGTTGAAGTCACTGAGAATTTTACATGAAATTCAATAAAAATAGCAAAATAATCATTACACTGCGGAATAATCACTCTCACTGGTCAGATTCTGAGAGCTGTACAGGATGATTTCAAACTCCCTCTAGTTTTTGACAGAAAGGGGAAGAAAAAAAAATATCATCAACAATACCCCCATTCTTACTTCTTTACAGATAGCCATCTTCTTTAATAAATTTAGTATTACAGATGAAAAAAAGTCATATATTCTGCTTTATTCAAACAACCTTTGTTCAGACTTAAATATAAGTCTACTTAATTAATTTGAAGCAAGGTAGCATTGACTTAAAGAGTAATTTCTAACATCTTCAAGAAAGCCAGTATACCGTCCCCTATTTGAAAAAAAAAAAAAAAAAAGTTTGTACTTGAAAAACAAGAACAAAAAATAAAAATAATAATAATACTTTAAAAATATATATAGAGAGAGCATATTCTGATGAATAAACTGTTCCTCTGGTACCATTATCTCAGAAGTTCCAAGCAACAAACACTTTCAGAAGTGTTTGATGCCATCAGCTTAAAGAGCACCTCTTTGAAAGAAAATCTGACCAAATCTCGCAAGAAACACCCAAACCTAACAGCAAGCAGCAAATATACCATGGCAAAAATAACAAATAAATAAAAATTCCAGCAACCATGAGATTTGATCTAGATTTCAAGTACCTGCAGAATAGTCAATTGCACCAACAATCAGTTGTGCTCAAGGTGGCTAAAACTGTGAGCTTTTTCACAGACTCAATTCCAAATCAAGTATAAAAGTATAAAACATCAGCGCCCTTACCTCTGTCACATCTCACACTGGAATTTCAGTGGCCATTGAAATGCACCCTGCGAGCAACAAGTGCTGGGCTTTAGCTCTGTCTTGGGACCTGTTCCACACCGGGAACATTCGTGTCCAATCTCAGGGCAAAATGGACATGTGTGCAGTTCCTGGCAGCAGGGCACCTCCTGCTTTTCATGGGGAAAAAAAGTACTGCACATCCTTCCAAAAACCATCCGTGCCTCATAACTGAAGTCACTCTGAACACCGGAGCAGCACAGTAAACTTCGTACAACAGCATCGTTTACCCATGTTTTGGCTTTTCAAGCAAAGCCTCATCGTTTAGAACAACCGCACACAGGTAACTAAAATCTACTGTTACTCTCACTGTAGTATCACAAGGAACAACACTTACTTTTTTGTCCCATACACCTAACGTAAACTGGAGAGCAAGGCATAAAATTAATCTAATCCCAAACATTTTTCTTAATTAGTCTCCTTCTGCCCATTATTTTAATGAATTAAAGAGACCAAGTCCTCAAGGAAGAGCCCAGCCCTTGGTTCATACACCTCCAGATTCATCACACAATGGCATATGCCACCTCTTTTGGCCAACTTCAACTATTTTCTGAAGATAAAGCTCAGAGTCCCAAGTGATGACATCCACAAGTATGCAGTGGAAGAAAGCTTTGTTTCCACTTACAGAGTTCCACTTCTTCATAAGGAGTAGACACATCACCCACTAAATCAATCTCTGAAGATGGACAGATGCTTCCCTTTAGCAATTAAATATGCATGTGAATGTCACTGACAGGGCCTCCGCTGCATTATCTGGTGTTAATTAGAGCAGTATATTTGAAGCATAATCTATTTTATTTATTTCTTTATTTATTTATTTTTTAATGTGTGCTTCCTCTTTCTCTCTGCTCTCTGATCTGCAACAAGAATGCAGAAAATCTAGGTTGGCCACAATGACAGTAAGGCTTTCTCAGTCTTCCAGCTATGGCAGGTAAAACTCAGGGTAAATGCCGAAGGTTGTCTGTGTTGTAATCATGCTGAGCCAATGTCACAGCAGACTGCCAGAGGTGCACGTTGATGCAGCAGACTTAAATTGGGATTCAGCCCACCCACATTCAGTTCTTTTTCTGGAAACCTTAACTGAGAGTATAGTCATGAGAAGGGCCAAGACCACATGTTAAATCCATTTGACATATATAATTTGCTACAATTCCTTACCCTTTTTAACAATGCATGCAAGCAAACCTGGCAATGACAACTGGTAAGGAATACTGATGGTTTCAGTTTTCCTAGTGGCTCAGGCACAAGGGCCAGTGCTAAATTACAAGGAAAAAGAAATGGTACTTGTCTGAGCACTTCAGAGTGAAGAATTGAGAACAGAAAACAGCTCTTTATGAAATATATTATATACATATATATATATATATGCCTTAAGACTAATAGAAATGATATGCTCAACTTGGTTGGACTGACTGGAAAAACCTTACTTAACTGTTGATATGTTTAATTTTGCTTACAGGGCTTTCTGTCAGTTCATGAAACTTACGTCTGACAAGTCAAACCCACATCTGAGCAAATATGGAAAAAAATCAGGAAAGAGATGTAATATCTGAGCTTTAGTCTGGAAATCTCTGATTCAAAAGGTACCAGCAAATTATGATACGTTAATGGGAATGCTAGAATAGCTTTACAGTAAACAGTATGATGCTCACTCCTGAGTTCTTAAAAATTAAGAAAAACACACATTTTAAAGTATAAATATGCAGAAAGGTTTTCTGATATGTTCCAATTCAGAGATAAAGAAAATATGTGAAGATAAAGGGCTTTGATTAGTATCTGAAAAGTAATTAAAGACCCTAGGTCTTACCTTCCACTTTCAAGTTCTAACAGAAAAAGGAAGACTTCTTTTCTTCTATCAGACTCTGTGAAAACTTGGTTCTTTGGCCATGTAACAGAATGAAAACCTGGCTGTAAGTGACAGTCTAGAGCAGTATGCTCTTTAATTCAGTGATGGAGATCTTCATTAGATTATCTCATAGCTATGGGACAAGACACTGCAAAAGCCAAATGATACATCATTAAAGTATGTTTTCTTCCTCTTGAGGCAAAGAGAGTGTATAGCATTAGATTAATGTGAAGAACTAAAAATAAAAGGAAGAACGGGGCTCTGTAATATGCATCAGAAGTGGCAAAGCTGATACAATTTTTAAAACCCATTTATTGATGTAATCAGGTATAAGCAGTTACTTATGTTAATTGTGGAAAACATCGATGTGATATCTAGTGCAAATGACTTCCAGATCAGTGCATGCTTCACTGTTTATGATCTCCCTTGCACATGCCTAGTGAAAGCCTGCCACTCTGCAACAGAGGAAGGAATTACTACAACAAAACCATAGGTACACTTTGTTGAAAATTATGCTTTTTTGGTATGACGCAGAAACTGAGTGCTTTAAGTAATGGGCAAGTTTGTGTCCCAGAGTGTTACAGCGGTTAGTCTAATTGTGTTTCACAGTATCTTCAGGGAGTCAGAAATACCAACCACAGGAAAGCTCTACTGAAACTGCACTGAAACAAATGACGTCCCCTTCAGCCAGCCTACCCACAGGGAGCTCCATCCACCATTACAGGAAAGGCTTACTTTATCTTTCTGCTATAAACTTGAGTTAGTTATGTGCTCACTGTACTGCCAAGCCAACATCTTTTAATCCTATTAGTTTTGCATCTAAGTAAAAATGTGTGTTCCAGCCCATAAGAAAATCTGCTCCTGCCAGCAAAGGAAAGTTCCTTGACCTGGAAAGCTCTGAGACTGCCCCCACATACAGCTTTGCTAGAGATCTCACTGATTAGAAAAAGAAATATCCAAAACTCACCAAATGTTTCACACACACCGACATTTCTGCAGGAGCGTATGCTTCCAAGTCTGCAACTTACACTCATTTCTGTGAGTGAGTTATTTCCCCAAGCCTACACACACACCATGCCCGGTGCCCCTGCTAAAACTACCGTGTTCCCTGGAGCTGTCGGAGCTGTTAGTGAACTGTCAGAGTCGAGCTATAAATCTGTGTAACTGCTTTTATTCTGTGATGCTCTCGTGTTCGAACAGAACGTACATCAAGGTCGCTGTAAAAGATTGTAGTTTTCAGGCTCAGTGAGAAGATGCCAAGGAAATCAATACAAGCAAACTTAATTAAACACGGTCTGAAGTTCTATCTTCTCCCAAACCAGCCCAGAATTCACCTCTATATCCCCTGTGTTTCAGAGACAGGTGTTTTGCAGATATGGGAAGGCAGGCTGCTTAGCTTACGTGCTATCTGTGCCGAAAGGTGAGCAGGAGAATTCATCCTCCTGTGTGTGACAGCTCTGCTCTGAGCTCCGTGAGGTTTTAACAGGAGATTACAGACCCATGGGCCTTCTCCTTTGAAGTGGAGTTGCTCCGAGAGCAGAATTAGTCCTCTGCCTGCAACCCGTGCTCTGTATACTGAGATGCATTACGGCCAACTTTTTGTTCTGCAGCAATGTCAAGCCAAGCAATAAATCCCCACGGGCTAAAAACGAGCAAACAAACGCGAATGGGTAAACCATACCCTCGCAGCAAAAAGCACCTCGGAGAACATCCCCAGGCAGGACATGAGAAAATTAAAGGCATCAAAACCAGAGCTCCGGGTTCACCACCCCGCTCACCCGAGCGGATCCGAGAGGCTCACGCATAGCCTGAGCCACCAAGAACCCTCTCTAGCAGGAGCCACGGGTGGGAAGCGACTCGGGAGGCTCCGGCGATCCGGCTGCAGCCGTGCACAAGGGAACGGCAAGGCACGGTGCTTTACATCTCGATGCTCCCCGCAGCTGCCGGGCGGGCGGCGGGGCGCTCCTGGGGTGCACCCCCAGCCCCAGCCCCGGCACCCCGCAGCCGCACCGCCCGCAAAAGCAGGGGGAGGCAGGCAGCAGAAAGAAGTCACTCGAGGCGGGGGTAAGGCGGCGAGGAAGCAGGCACTTACTTGCCTAGACGCTACCGCCGGGTGACCTCCTCCTCTCAGCCGGTGAAACGCCGTGCCGCTCGTCCTCCTCGCACCGCTCCGCGCCGTTTCCAAAATATTTCCACCGGGCGCCGGCGCATCCCCTTCCCGGCTCAGCCGGAGCGCGCAGGGAGCCCGGCCGCCGCGCCCCGGAGCGCGGTGCCCATGGTGCCCAGCCACAGCCCCGGCAGCTTCCTCGGGGAGAAGGGGGTGCTCCGCTAACGCGGCATCGCGGCCAGCCGGGGGGCGACAGGGGCTCCCCGCGCCCTTCCCGGAGACGAAGCGGGGGCGTGCGGGGAGGCAGCGCCGCCCCTCCGCGGCGAAGAGCGGACAGGCGAGGCCGTGTGAAGCGAGGCGAGGCGAGGCGGCGCGGCGCCGCCACCGCGGCCGCAGCCCGCCGCGGCGATGCCGGCCCCGCCCGGGACCCCCGCCCGGCGCTGCCGGGGTGCTCCGTGGCGCCGCCCCGCCGCCGGATCCGCTGACGAGAAGCCCTCCCCCGGGACGAGCCGGGCGCTGTGGTGGGGCTGGGGCCGCGGATGGGGCCGGGGATGGATCCGCAGAGCTGCGAGATCCCGCACTCGACGACGGTGGAGTCCCCAGGCCGCTCCCCCTCACTCCTTCGACCGGCCGCCGGCCTCTTTCTATTCAACTTCCCTCACAGTTTCTCCCGTGTATTTCTCCCCCTCAGCTGCTCTACTAGCCTCCTTCTTCTTTCTTCCTTCTTATTCAGGCTCCGTGGAATGAGAGGTAATTCCCCTACGAATCTTACCGTTTCAGTCGTCTTCTGCCAAGCTGCTGCAAACAAAAATGTTTCTGTTCCCTATGAATTCCTTTAATAAATATTAACTCCAATAACGCTCGCTGAGCCATTAAGGGGGAAAAAGGATTTTAAAAGGAAACTTCGTGCAAGCGAAATGCAAAGATAATAGAGTTGCACTGAAGAGTATAGTTAAACTTTGATAAATGCATGAGAATATGCAGTGATAGGTTTCATGCCTAATTGAACAGATTTGTACTTCAGTTCCCATCTAGAGATACAGATCCTTATTTTTCCCTATTTCTTAATACTGATTGATGTTAACACACTTCTTGATATCTATGAGCTAACCAACTTATCTGCTCTATTGTGGTTCCACTGAAAGATTGAATGGTGTGAGCTGACAGTTCCCCTGACAAGACTGAAAAAATAAATGATTACAATTATACATATATTAGGACTAGGATGATTTAAATACATGTCTGACAATTGAAATAAATGAAATGTAATGAATTGAAAACTATTCCCAGTCAAGCACAGAAGTGGAGCTGTAACCCTCCTTGCTCATACTCTATGGAGAAAGACAACACTCTACTCTTGAGAGCACAGTGTTTAAACAACGTGAATGCAAATAATCTGTTACCATCTGCTAACTACCCTGGCTAGACCCAATCCCACAGCAGGCTTCCAGCAGGGACAGCCTCTTATGTGTTCACTATTGAATCCGCCTTCATGCACCACTTTAAAACCTGTGTACTGATAAATTGATACATGCCATGTTCCCTCTAGCTGTAGGAAGAGCTGTCATCTTTGATGGAGACCTCTCTCTTTTGCGTGACAATGAAGAGTAGGATAGTCTGTTTAAGCAAGATGCATTTTCACAAGAGAAAGGTATTAACATTTTCATTGCAAGATCTTTCAAACTCTTCCTATGTTTATCACAATACACATGTGCTAGTTATAACTTTCATTAGGAGAAAGAATATGCTGAAGAGAAACTAGGAAACCAGGTGAAAAGTATGCATTTTTTTATCATTATAAAGCTGATGCCACATGATTGTATGAAATATGCATGACTGACAGTTTTACACAATATTATAAGGTTAATTTTGGTTTGCATTGTTGCTTCAGGCAGCATGAATACAACATAGCATTTTTACATGAGCAGAAATTATATTTCAGGCAAGCCTAGCATGCAGTCAAGAAGGTGAATTAACATTTAAAATCAGAGTGGGTGAGACAGAATTGTTTTTGTGTGGTATGGGCAATTTTCATTAAGAAGTATCACATAGTAAGCTGGTAGTAGGTTGGCAGCTGTGTTGTAGGTTCTGCAGCATCAGCAGTCTGACACCACTCGAATCACTAACACAGATGGAGTGACAGAAGACGAACAGTGTTAAAAGATGAAACGATAGAGGCTAATCATGAAGAACAAAATGGCATTGTTTAAAAAAGGGGGTGGGGGGGTGAAAGGAAGTGTGTCACTCCACAAGAAAGCAAGTGACATCCTTTGTAAAATTGTATTGGCTATCTATTTACAAGAGGCCATTTGTCCTCTTTTCCCTTAGAAGAAATATTACAGCACCCAATCTGTTTGTTTGTTTTCCTAGCTAAAGTATAATTTAATTGTGGGCAGTGATTCTGACATTTGGCAACCAAATACCGGTGCATATATCCATCACACAAGGCCCTCACTGTGGAGGCTTTGGGATTTGAACAGGAGAGAACTAGGGCCTTGAAAAAGGGCGTGGGTCAAAAAAATACATTTAGTATAATTTAATAATGTAATATAATATAATAATATAATGTTATAATTTATAATAATGTATAATTATGTAGTACATAATACAATGTAGTTGTGGAAAATTAGGATGAACATTAAAAAAAAAAAGTTACAGATTATTTGGGGAGTGGAGGGAAAGCCTTTATGTCCAAAATCACTGCAACAGGTGGTTGTCTATTCATGTAGTAGGTCTTACTACTTCTGAACACATCATGGTTACCCACTGGAATCTATTCCTTCCTTGACAGAACATAGCTCATTACCAATTTGAAGCCATCAGCCATCAAATACACTCCAGTCTGCAAATGAAGGCAAGATATACTCCTATTTTGTGCATGAAAATATGCACCAGAAACCAGGCTTGGTTGTTCATTTAAATGGATATTCATTTACAAATACTTTTTTTTTTTTTTTTGAATGACAAAATGCCTTAAATAAACCTCCAGATGCTCTTTTAGTTCCTAGAAAGTACTGAGTCTTATTTTATTCCTGTCAAAATACTCAATAAAAAGACATTCTCAGTCTGTAGAAGATCTTTTTAAGCAGAATATCAAACCAATGGAAGTGAAATTCACAGCAGTGATGGGCTTTTCATTAACTCTATTAAAATAGAATTAATTTATTTTCAATACCCACTTTTGGAGAAGATAGCAATCAGAATAGTAAATGTAACTCTATCAAGGACAAGCATCACAAGTTTTATAATAAGTAGGTCACAAGGTCATCTATGAGCATCATCAAGCTCTTGGTACTCTCTATATTGAAATACAAATGCAGAGTACATTCCCAGTTTCGGTATTATTTTTAATTTCCATTTGCAGACTAGTAATAATCCACACAACTGAGTCCAGAAAAGTTTAGGAATATATTCTCTCTTGTTTCCCCACATCTAGATTAAACTAAACTTGAAGCAAATACTTGATTTACCAGTAGCTGTCACATGTATAAAATAATGTGCCATTTTTCACCATGGCTTGTAATCTGGAAATCTGACTGGGGAAATGATGGAGACCAAAATAGCCTTTACAGTCTGTGGGTGGCTAAAAAAGTGCCGCTATGCTCCATAATATTTTTTGCTGCTGTGATTTGTTTCTCAAGAGCTTGTGTCAATTCATTTAATACTCACAGTCATGTAGACCCGAAGAGAGACATGGGGGTTTGTTCAGGCTGGAACTGAATATGCTTATACATTTAAATCCCTCTTTTCACATGTAAACAGGATATTAGCAATTTCATAAATTCCTTGTGAATTTTACTTTGAAATTCCAAGCTTTTCAAATCATTTAAAAGCATGGAGCATTTAGACCCATGTACACTGAAACCAAACAGCAGAGAATCTCAAAGGAGTCAGACTGTGAAGTTCATAGAGATAAACTCATTCCCTAATACCAAAGCTTACACGCAGCCTGTACATCATATTCAGTACCGTTGTTATTTATGCTAGTCTATAATTGGCTTGCATCTCATTAATGGGTATTTTTAATCTATGAGATAATTTGGATAAAATTATTAGAAAGGATTTTAACTAGTTTCAATTAAATTATCTGTTATCTGCCTTAGTAAATAATTTATTAAAATCAATTATCACAAGAGCAAGTAACAAGTCAGAGGCTATAAATAGTAGAATCTAAGAAAATTGTCAATTACTTTTTTTTTTCTGTATTATCCTCTCTAAAAAAAAAAAAATCTCTGCATTATCACACTGAAATTATCCCATTTCTTTGTCAAAAGAAGATAAAATTGCCCACTGTATATTTAAAAATCAATTTTGCGAAGTTCAAAAAATTTCCCCCCCGTTGGAAACCAAATAACTGATAAAAGACAAGGATTCAAAACCAGCTATCTTAAAGACTATAACATTTGTAAGTACACATAAGAAAGCCAGAAAGATAAAAGATGACTGAGGATATAGAACAATTTATTTATTTGAGCTTCAGAATTTGAAGGTGATGGTTAAAAGAGAGAGTATAATTAAATTATGAAATGTCATCTGCAAATTATATCATTGATTATAGTATTTTGAAATACGTATGGATACAGCTACACTTTATAAAATGATTTCTGTGTTCCTGGCATTAAAAATCATTTGTATATCCTCACGTGAGACAATTATGGATGGAATAGAAGTTGTAGCTTTGCCCAGAAGTTGAAACACAAACCACTCTGCAAAAATTGTTAGGGTTTAGGTACAAAATTTCAGCTGATACAGATAATCCCTGACAGATGGGTGTTCAAATGTGGTCTACCCTGCATCTTCAGCCTGGCTCCAGTGTCTGCCTATGAAGATGAAGAGAGCAATGACTATTTAATAATCATCAAATACTTTCGAACTGCTCAGTGTTTTGTTCACATGAAATCATAGCTCCCAGTCAGGTAGAGGGGATAAAAATGAGCTGCTTCTGTGGCTGCTGAAGAAATGGGATGTGGGATTATCTGGCTACGGATGAATGAGGCAAGTCTTCCTGGCTGGAGCTGCCACAGCATCCCTCTGACCCTCCAATAGAAAGGGCAGCTGCTTCAGCTCAGGCTTCCCTCAGTTGCACAACAGCATCATAGTGCTCTATTAGAGCACTGGACAGTGAATTCAGTGTTTGCCATAAATGCAAAAGTGGATGCTTCACTGTATGAGGAACATGATAAGCATATGTAGGCTGAGCACTGTGTTATATATGGAGTGGTAATTCGATGAGGCCATCAGGAATACAAAAGAGTTTAGAGGGAACAAAGAAGGGTGATTCAGGAGACTCCATGCAGTCTCGGGTTGCTTGTTCTCCAGCCGTTAAGGCATGGAAGTTTCTGGGTGTTTGCTGTTGTTGATATCTGCAAAGTTTTTCGACCAATGAAAAGTTGTTTTTGAAAAGGACTGCTGTGGGAAGAAAGGTATAAGAGGGGAGCCTGCCCTCAAGATTAAAAAAAAAAAAAAAGCAACACAATGTGATGAAGTTATGTCATCAATAAAGAAGAAGAAAGAAGGAATGAAAAGGAACAGGCTGACAGAATGGAGACCAGGACAGGAACAGGCACGTTGATCACCTCATGAAGATCGGTTTGGCCAGACTCAGCAAACTGCTCAAAGAAGCTCATGCAGAAAGTCGCTGGAAATAGGCTCACTGGAGCTGGAAAGAAGCTCAAGCTGAGAGAAGCGGACCCGCGCACACAACTGCCCCTCGCTGGTAAGCAGTTGCACATTATGGGGAATCATACGTCCTTAGGAACAAAGACTGTCCTGGTAACCTTACAGCTTATTCTCCTTATTAACAATCAGTTTATAAGCCTGAAATATGGGACCAAATTGAGGTCAAGGTGTGGGACTCTGCAACTAAAGACGACAAGGTTGCAGCGGGATTGCTCGGCACCTGGCGAGCCTTAGGTCTCTGAGGCCTTAAAGAGCCATGTGGGGCCACAGTCAGAAACGTGTGGTTTGCCAGATAGTGAGGGAGCTGCGGACTCCTTTACTGATCCGACTGCTACGCCATCGGCCCCTCTGCTGCTACAGCCATCGCAGGCCTTTGCTGTTCCGCCCCCTGCTGACCTGGACGTGCCTTTTGACCCAGGCCTATTAGCCTTGAAAAGGAGATGGATATGTTTTTCTTCGATCTGCGAAGAACGGGATACATAAGGCCCGAAGGCCAAGTTGCTTGACAACTTAAAGCAAGACATATTGTTCAAAAGGAATGGAAAATGGAGACTGTTAAGTCATGCAACTTAAAGGATTGTTTGTTATCTTTTCTGATTGTACATATGTACAGGCATACTCAGGTTTAGTATGTAAAAGCAATGTTCTGTATATTTAGAATGTTTGATGTTCGTGTGTGCATGTTAGTGGAGCGTACACACACCCAGCGCTGTTTACTTGCCTTTTATACCTTTTATAAATATTCTTTTATAAATATTACTAAATTCAGATTGAGATGAGACTTCATTTATAACAAATGTATGCTGATGTTCAGTATACCTGAAAAGGAAAGTTCATTGAACCTGGCCTAGATTGATTAGGTAGTTTTCCACAATAACTACCACTGCTAAGCAGTTTCATTGCATGATGAGTTTAGTTTGAATAATCAGCATTGCTCTTCCATCGTTGTAGCCTGTCTTGAAGTTTGGGGTTCCTTTTTTTTTTCACCTTACTATGGATTAACAGTTTACAGCTGGGAAAATTCCCATCACCACTGTGTGCTTCTCCCACCACACTTTGGTGCCAGCTGCTGAACATGAACTCTTAACCGTCCAGTTCTCTAGGGCTCAGTGACTCTGGGCTTTGCTCAGCCCCCAGCTAATACTGCACAGCCCTTTCTCTCATTTCAGCACAGCCTGTTCCTACTTCTAGGCCAACTTGATTAGCTATGTGTCAGAAAATGGCATTGCTTGCCACCTGGGTGTTTTTCCGTGGCTTGGCCAAGTGACAAAGATGCAAAACAAAGATGAAGGACAATAGCAAAAATACAGATAAAAGAATGTTTGTGTTTTGTTTTGTTTTGTTTTCTCTCTTGTTATTGTTGTAATTGTTTTGTTTTGTTTTGGTTTGGTTTTTGTTTTTAAACAGACTACTTGGTCACAACAAGCATGGTGTTATTTACTGTGCTAGCTTGCCAATGATCTCCCACAAAGCCTAATGTTGTCTGCTACTTCTCTGCTTCAGTCTGATACAAATGACATTACTAGCATAGCTTCATATGTTTCCCTGATCTGTAGCATGGAAGGGGCACTCTTAGGTTTCCTCTGCCATGAAGTGCTGTTCCAAAACAGCTTTTCTGAGCAGATTGCTGCTGAGAGCTCTGTCGGACGTACATTTTCATGTATAGTGTCAGGGTTCTGCGACAGTCAATGGCTCCTAGGGGGCCAGACTGCTGTAGTGACAGTCAGGTCCATGGGAAGACAACCCACAAATTCAAGTTCAGCAAGGTCCATAGCCAGCCACAGGCATAGTTATATGAGAACCACAGGCAGGCCAACCTATGATGTGTGCCTGTGTCCTACAGCAGGAACGTGGTCCGGTCCTGGGCCCATGGGCAGGAGTGAGTTGGGGTCCCAGAGGAGATTGGACAGGAACAATATGGACAAGGAGCACCCTCAGGGCCCTCCTAGTTCATACAAATAGAAAATACACTTCTGTAGATGAATGCCTGTAACCCCAGTGAAGCAGAGCCTGCCACTTTACTGAAGTAAGCCTACACTAGGACATTCTTACTGCAAAGTTTTTCTGTGCTGTGTATGTGTGTACCACATTATTGCTCATTACAAAAACATGAAGGTACTGAGTTGAAGCTCCAGCTCTGATACAGCATTTCCCAAGAGCTGTTGATTTCAGGGCAAAGTAAGCCCTTGTGCAATTTCAGCACTGTTTTGCTCACAGTTATAAAAAAAAATAATAATATAAAAACACCCACGCCATCTTATTCAGAAATTGTGAAATGAGTTTTTTTTTATTAGTATAAGTAACACTTGCACAAAGTGTTTCTCATTTTTATACAAGGAAAAACATTTTTACATGGTGAGAAAAGAAAGGCCAAGGAAAGTGCACCCCCTCTGATGGATGAGAAGGGAGAACAACTAAGGACAAACTTGGAGAAAGCTGAGGTACTCAACAACTTCTTTGCTTCAGTCTTCACTGACAGTCAGGCTTCCCACGTCTCTCAAGTTTTTGAACCTCTAGGCAGGGGCTGGGGGAGCAAAGTCCCTCCCGCTGTAAGTGAAGAGTAGGTTCGAGACCACCTGATGAAACTGAACAAGTCTGTGGGGCCTGATGACATGCATCCCAGCGTCCTAAAGGAATTGGTTGATGCAGTTGCCAAGACTCTCTCCATCATATTTGAAAAGTCATGGCAGTCAGGTGAAGTCCCTGGTGACTGGAAAAATGGAAACATCACTCCCATTTTTAAAAAGTGTAGGAAGGAGGGCCTGGGGAACTACAGACCAGTGAGCCTCACCTCTGTGCCTAGGAAGATAATGGAAAAGATCCTTCTGGAAGCAAAGTGAAGGCACATGCAGGACAAAGAGGTGATCCACGACAGCATGGCTTCACCAAAGGCAAATTGTGCCTGACCAATCTGGTGGCCTTCTACGATGGAGTGACTGCATCAGTTGTCAAGGGAAAAGCAACCAATGTCATCTACCTGGCCTTTGACACAGTACCACATGACATCCTTATAAACATATTGGAGAGAGATGGATTTGAAGGTTAGACCATTAATTGGATAAGGAATTGGCTTGAAGGTCATACCCAGAGAGTAGTGGTTCATGGCTCTATGTCCAGGTGGAGGCTGATGATGAGTAGTGTCCCTCTGGGGTCTGTCTCGGGACCAGTGCTGTTTAGTATCTTTATCAATGAGAGACAGTGAGATCGAGTGCACTCTCAGCCAATTTGCAGGTGACACCAAGCTGAGCAGTGCAGTTGATACAAGAGAAGGAAGGGATGCCATCCAAAGGGACCTGGGCAATCTAGAAAATTGAGCCCATGTGAGCCTAATGAGGTTCAACAAGTCCAAGTGCAAAGTGCTGCACCTGGGTCGGGGCAATCCCAGACATGAGCACAGACTGAGAGAAAAACTCATTGAGAGCAGCCCTGCAGAGAAGGACTTGGGGGTTCTGGTGGATGAGCCAACAATGCGTGCTTGCAGCCCAGAAGGCCAACTGGTCTGCATCGACAGAGGCGTGGTCAGCAGGGTGAGGGAGGTGATTGTGCCCCTCTGCCCTTGTGAGGCCCCACGTGGAGTGCTGCATCCAGGTCTGGGGCCCCCAGCACAAGAATGATGTGGGGCTGTTAGAGTCCAGAGGAGGGCCACAAAGATGATCAGAGTGCTGGAGCATCTCTCTGAAGAAAGGCCAAGAGAGCTGGTGTTCAGCCTGGAGAAGAGGAGGCTCTGGGGAGACCTCATTGCAGATTTTCAGTACTTAAAAGGGATTTATAAAAAAGACACAGAGCAACTTTTTGTTCAGGCAGACAGGACAATGAGGAATGATTTTACACTAAAAGAGAGGAGATTTAGATTAGAGGTTAGGAGGAAATTCTTCACTCAGAGGGTGGTGAGGCAATGGCACAAGTTGCCCAGAGAAGCTGTGGATGTCCTGTCCCTGGAGGTGTTCAAGACCAGGCTGGATGGGGCTTTGGGCAACCTGGTCTGGTGTCCCTGCCTATGGCAGTGGCAGTGGAAGTAGATGATCTTTGAGGGCCCTTCTAACCCAAGCCGTCTTATGATTCTTTGTTTCTGTGGTACCTTTGAGGTGTTCCTTTGGAGATGCAGTCAGCAGCAATAAAACTAATGAATAAATTCAGACTATCCACCTCTATTTGTCTCACAGTAGTAATTTGTCTTCCAAATATTACATCTCCATAAATATATATATTTTTTAACTTAATTTTTTATCCCACAGAAGTAAAATGAAGGTGTGGATAACCTTGGTAGTTTTTTTCAGTGTTATATAGAGATCTGCTAAAACTGAGGGTGATACCTTAGTCCCAAATCAGTGCTGTGGTCTTGCTGCCTGCATTATCCTACCCTGTCTTGTAGGGAACTACACAGACCAGGGGCATCTATGGGAAAGCTTTAGCAACATTTACAAACACAGAGGAAACAAAATGACTGTCTTTAAATATAAATGTAAACAATCATTTTAGCAAGTCATGTAACATAAGTGCCCCATATCCTTAATAATTATTTCTATGGGGAAAAAAAAAAAAAAAAAGCAGAAAAGTGTTACTGACTTGTAACCTTACAATCTTGATACTACATTTAATATTCCATTTCTCTGGAAGCAACACATTGCCCATTTTCTGCCATAGGTGACTTGCAAGTTAAGTTCAAATGATTAGCTTCCCTCTGAATTTCAAACGTGTGACTTTTGCAGATTTTACTGTATTGTGCCAACTAGCTATTCATTAGCTCATACATACAAATTTATTTTCTTTGTTACAAATATTTATGTAAAATAATTAATTTATTCTCATCCATAAACATTTAATCATTTCAGTAGATTTATGATCATAGTGAAAGGTTAACTGATGAAAAAAATAAGTATTTTTTAAACAAACCATATTAAAATATTTATTGCTTTCAGAAGGGCAAATTGACTCTTAAGTACATTTTGATCTTATTTCTCACTTAGTCAACTCTCAGAAATGATTTGATATTATCTGCAGATGTGATGAAAATAGCCATAATTTAATAAACACTTACATATTAATTACAGCTTGTTCACGATGAAAACAAACCACTTGTCAGTATGCAACAGTTGGACATTTTAGTTTGCAAAGGTTAATTAGCCTTGAACATGGTTCTCAGCTTTAAAAACAAGACAGAGAAAGTGAAGATGCATATCAAAGTAATCATAATTTTCACTGCAGATGTTACTGGGAGACAAAGTATAAATGGGTCAAAGATCTGTCACAAACTTATGAAATTCTTAGCAAAATGCATCATGGGTAGCTGCAAAATCATATAAATTTCTGTTATTTTTTCCAAGACACAATAGCCAGTTAGATTTTATGCCTACATCATTATGAATATTTTAAGTACATTATCATGTACTTTGCTTAATTTTTAATAGAAAAATATTTGAAATTGGTCTTTAATTAACATTTATTTTCCATTATTAATTAATAGCTCTTAAAACAAACAGTCATAAAATCCTGGAATTTGCATATAACTTGATAAAGTTAAAGGTGGCTGAGTGTTAAATGTGTGGCAAACATTCATTTTATAAATTAAATCACTGTGAATTTTATCAGTCATATCAGACCATAAATGGGGAGAAAGTTAACTTTTATTAGTAGGGAATGCTGTGTTGTTGATGTTTTAATGAAAATAAATGAAAACAAAACCATAAAATCTCTCTCTTTTTTTTTTTTTTTTTTTTTTCCAGTTACGTAAATACAGAAAAGCTCCTTTAAAGTAAATCAAAACCTTTGTAGTATTTTCTTGTTTTACTCAATACAATGCATTTAGAAGCTATTCCAAACAACTAAATCTGTATTTCTTATTCTCATTATATCATTTTTTTCCAAAACTTACTTCAAAAAACAATTCTGTCAAGCTGACTTGATGCCTCTGTGGCTCACCACCAAAGTGCTTTTGATACATTGGGTTTTCAACAATGGAAGCATTCTACCAAATATATATACATATATATAATATATAATATATATATATATATTATATATATATATATTATATATATATATTATATATATTACAACATTATAATATTATATATATATATTGTATTATACATATTATACATATTATATATATATATATACATATATATATATATACATATATATGTGTATATATATACATATATATATATTTTTATGTACACATATATATGACTCATACTAATTCTATTTATAGCAGAAAGTCTATGTACTGCTTATGCAAAGCTGCTTTTATTGACATCTGAATCCAAGCTGGTATTGATGGGTGCTGATATGTATCAAAGCTTCTCCATGCCCTTGTATCATACTGAAGCTTGGAATGATCCCTTGCAGCAGCTACAGTACAGAAGTTGATGTACAGCTGCCAAAAGATAAATCATTTACTTTCAACACCTGTGCTGCCTTCTTGCCTTCTTTTTTCCTAGAAGTTTTACATTAGCATGCTGGCTCCATGTCTGCAGATAGAAAAGACTATTTACCTGAAGCCATTTAAGGGATAAAGAGACAAATTCTCTGAGAAATACTCAGAAAGAAAAAAATAAATAAATAAAAATAAAAAGTCAAAACATGGCAATTTGCATTATAAATCTTATTTCTGATAAAAAAGAGATGGCTTTCAGGGAACTGCCATATACATAAGATATTGTTCCTGGTACAACAGGTGAAAGCTTGTACTAGGCCTTTCCAGTTCTCTTGTCTACATTATGTTTTTTGCTTGTGGCTTCCTCTGGTCACAAAATGGTTTAATACTCCTGGATCACAGAGAAGAATCACTTAGGAGATACTCCACAGTCTCTTGTGATTAAGTACTCTATCAAAACTACAATCCAGACGTGAAGATCCTGTGGAGAGACTCAGAAGACTGACATTTGGAGCTGAAAAGGATCTTAGAAAACTCTTTACATCTGTCTGGCAAACTCAGATTTATTCCCATCAAACTTGATATTCTAGTCTGGGCGATAATCCAAGATCTTTCATGAAAGATGAGTTCCCTAAAGCCTCCTTAGTATTGCTAGTTCTTAGATAATGGGGCTTAAAGTCTCAAGACACCCTGAGATCTTTCAGCCCTGAGCTATTCCCACATTACAGCCTTCTCTATACTTCTGAAATAGTAACAGCTGAGATGCTTTCTTCTGTCTGATTTCTTTTGATATTGTATTCAGTGAATCACTCCTGTCCACTGTTGCTCATTCAGAATGTGAAAACATGAACATTTATGTACCTGTTCTACCCAGCCCTGTCTAGCACTCTAAGAAGGAAAGAGAAATAGTAAATTAGGGAGATGTTTTCAGAACTAGGAATAATAATGGTAAGGTAATATTTTTTTAATAGCAGATGGTGAGTGTCATGGGGAGCTGTGTGCATGCCTGCACATACACAGTACAAGTCTCTGAAAATCAGCAATCAAAGCTCCTAATATTCAGAGGGCAGGAAAATATTGTAATTTCAAAAGAACTCTGAAATGAAGAATTGAAGAACTCTGAATGATGAATTTTTAGTGTTGTTCTCTCTGGGTGACTTTAATTCAAATGCAAATAATATATAACAGCATTACTTAAAAGAATGTATACAACATAAATCATATTAGAGATCCAAAAAAAAAAAAAAGATTTTGTGTTTCAATGATCATAGAATCAGGGTCAATTTATGCATCTATGTATTGTAAATCTGTTTGCAAACATCTTTCATATAGAACAAATCAAACTGGAAATATTCAAAATGTGTAGAGTTTTGATACAGATGTTCTTAAATATATATATATATATATATATATATTAGAGTCATGGCTGTTATGGGCATGTTCTTTATGGTCACTGGCTCTGGTGTTCAGCCCCCAAAATTCGTGAAGAATACACTTGATTACATAATTACAATATTCTCTTATTTAAATACTAGCAGTATATATATATAATCTTAGTATTTTAGGTGAGAATTTATCCTTTCAGGTTACAAGCTAGACAATTGTTTTGGATTATCACTCAAAATTTTTACTGTGTAGTTCATAAATCAATCCCACCGAGTCCAGTAAAGAAACAAATTGAAAACCCTCAAAAATTCCAATTACTACTATTCCTTTAAATCAGTGCTATGAAATGCTGTTTTTATCAATTAGAAATTTTACAGAAAATTCAATCAGGTTTATTAAAAAGCTCCATACTATAAAGCAGTACTAAAAGAACCAATTCTTAGTCAGGTTTTAATTTAACAGTAGTTAAGATTGACTAAGCAACAACAACAAAAATAATAATTATTATTAATAATAATAATAATAATAAAGACAATTCCTTTGGTGTATGTGGATTAGAACATAGAAACAGCTGCATTAATATTTTTTTTCACTTGTTAAAAATTAACAGGAAAGACCATATTTATTTCTATGATTTTGACTCAAAGACTTAATAAGTTAAAGATTCTTTCTCGACTTATACTTAGTTGCCTGATGGCCTGGATGAGGGAAGTGTTTACCGATGTAGTTAGTTTGGGGATGAAAAACGTGGCACCATGTTATAAGGAACAGGGGATTAACAGGAATCCCTCACCTCTCATACCATTTCCCTGATTACCAAGCAACAGACTTCTTCCCGAATAAAAAAGATCACATTTTATAGTCAAAATGAACATTTCAAAAGAATTTCAATTAGCAAAAATGTCCAAAAGGTTTTGCTTTTGTTCTGAAGTGGAATGGAAACAAATCCCCAAATCTCAGTAGTTGCTGTGAAACAGAATTGTTGTCAGCTCTGCTATTACCCACAGAGGGCTTTGGATCAGACCCATTATCCCTTTAATCTCTTTATGTCTCTCCCATGAGCAGAGGACAAAAATGAAAAAGGAAAGCCCTGTGTATCCGTGACCTAGATCAGACTACGGAGCTACCAGCAAGAACAGTGAAATATTATTGCTCAACTCCTCCAACAAGCTATGCTATGCTCTACCAGTAGATGAAGGAAAAGAGAATGCAAAAGGATAAGTAGTATCCTTTGATACTACTTAGATATGTATGTATACCTTCCTTTTGTGTAAAGGAAAATATGTTGTGAATGTCTTATATATTCTAGCAAAATGTATTTAACAAATATTTAGTGGCAATCTCTGATAAGCTGGAAGCACTGCTTCTATCTCTCAACTCCCAGTATTATCTACTGAAAACTATATGAAGCAAAGCAAAATTTGAGTGATCTCTGTGCTTGGAATCACTTGTTCAACCTTCAAAATCAAACAGTGCTGGTTAACTTCCAGCCAGGTTCATAGTCACTGTAGCTATTTCTGTAATTTACTGTCCTAGTTCATTGTTTTCTGTGTGGGAAACAAGAGGTAATTATGAGTGGGAATTATTGACAGCTGTCTAGCATTTTGTGACACTTTTCATTTGTAAGGGTCTGAAAATTATTTGTGCATCTTTGCTACACACATATACATGTATGAATTGAGTCACCAGTGATGGTGACTGTGACTGTTGGTTAACTGTTGGTTAATTTTTGGTACATAAAGTAAACACTTTGGTACTTCCTTAAAGTCCAAAGGTAAGGTACTCCCAGATCACACATGAAGTTTAGTAAGTACTGATTTGTTGTTAATGATAATTGTGCATTTATTAATTTGATATTTAGTAAGCATAGAGAAAGAGTGTAAATAGTAGTTTCCTATAGTAGGAAACTGGAAAATTTGCTGCTAGCACTGCCATAACAAAGAATCACAACCATCTTTGTTATTTATTTTTAAAACCTGTATAACAGTGATTGTCTCAGTGTTCATCGTTTGATAAAGGAATGCAGAGTACTCTAGAGTTGTACTTTCATGCTGTTTAATATATACTATACTCTCACCTCTTGATTTACTTGCTTCAAAACATTAACAAAATTAAAGTTGCCCCATTTTTGTGCCTAGAAGATTGAGTCTGCTTCAGATGTCATCAGTGATATCTGTTGCCCCACAAATGAGAAAATAGTTAACGTTACAAGTCTCTTTAGAAGGGCAGCAGATTTTAATACAATTGAAGTCTCTCTGTAGATAAGGATTTTGCTTATTAGAAAGTACAAAGAGATAATGAAACAAATAATTTAGTATCTGTAGGCATAATAGGAGCAATAAATTAAATAATATCGCCAGGAGAAAAGTGTGCTTTTTTTGATTATGCATGTTGCCCACAGCTTTAAGCAATGTGTGTGCTATCAGAAAACTTATTTTTTCTTTTTTTTCTGATAAGCAGTATCTATCTGTATCACCATAAAAGCCAGTCAACACAAACACACACATATACATACATACATAGGTGCATCTCTACACATAATATTCCTGCACATAGATGTGAAAATTTCTATAAATTACATATTAACCTTACACATGTATACAACATTTTGCAACCTTGAAAAAAATACTCCACATACTCATAGAAAATATCTGAGGTACCCTGAAGTTTTACTGACAGAAAATGAGATAAACCAAACCCCTCAATTCTTGCTTTTACTGCCTTCTGTTTTAACCTTGTGAAATGGTGTTGCATTTACAAGGTTTTACCATTTCTGTTTCTTTAAAGAAAGAAAAATGCCACTGCAGTATTGCTGTCAAGAGTGCTGTAGCAAGTGCACTTAGGCTATGTCTAGACAGCACAGCAGATAAGCATCCTGGCATGCCTGGGGTGCCAGTCTTCAGACACCCCAATCACGGTTGTGTGATGTTGCTCCTCCGTGGCCTCATCACTCATCTTCCTACCTGTGGAGATGAGGATGTAGAAGAGGGAGATAAGGTGATGGTGCACTTCTGGGTTTGGTTCAGATACTTTCTGGGCTCCTGCAGTGCAAGTATAGTCTCGGAGACACTCCTAATGTCCACTAAAATCACTGGAGACTTTCTGAGTAAACACCTACCTCAAATGTTCCATATCAAGGTGTCGTGGTCTAACCCGGCCAGCAGCTAAACACCACACAGCCGTTCGCTCACCCTCCCCCCCTCCCTCTCTGGGATGGGGGAGAGAAACGGGAAAGTGAAGCCCGTGAGTTGAGATAAAGACAGTTTAATAAGACAGGAAAATAATAATAACAATAATAATAATAACAATAACAATAATAACAATAATAATAATAACAATAATAATAATAATAACAATGATGATAATAGTACTACTAATAATAATGTGTACAATCAAGTGATGCACAATGCAATTGTTCACCACCTGCTGACCGATGCCCAGCCTATCCCCGAGCAGTCCGGCCCCCATTCCCTGGCTAGCCACCCCTATATATTGTTTAGCGTGACGTCAGATGGTATGGAATACCTCTTTGGCTAGTTTGGGTCACCTGTCCTGGGTCTGTCCCCTCCCAGCTGTTCCTGCACCCCCAGCCTGCCCGTTGGCAGGACAGAGCAAGAAGCTGAGACGGCCTTGGCTTAGGATAAGCACTGCTCTGCAACAATTAAAACATCGGGGTGTTATCAGCACTCTTCTCATTGTAAGCCAAAACACAGCATTCCACCAGCTACTAGGAAGAAAATTAACTCTGTTCTAACTGAAACCAGGACATCTATCCACCCCTTATTCCATACCATTTATGTCATGCTCAGGTTACACTCTTTTCCATACATTCTAATTAGTCACCATCTTATCTAGGGTATATAGTAGTCATGGTAGTGATGACATACAGTATTATATAGTAATTAAAATGATACAATTCAATTAATGGGCTATTCTCACCCAGTATTAAATCCCTTTGAGGTACACACCGGACCTCTCCGTTCTTTTGCATTACCCACCAAGTGTATCCAGGTCCCTGAGCAAAAGCAATTCCATGAATGGGTTTGTCTTTTCCTGAGGCAGGAGTAGCTCACACTGTTTTACCCAGCATATTTCTTACATGCACTACCGGAACTTTATCCCCTTCTACAGTACGTAACAGGTTTGATTGGGCAGGTCCAGCTCGGTTGACAGATCCCCTAGTATTGACTAACCAGGTGGCCTTTGCCAAATGGGTATCCCAATTTTTGATCCCAGCGCCCATTGCTTTCAATGTAGTCTTTAACAGTCCATTGTATCGTTCAACTTTCCCAGAGGCTGGTGCATGATAGGGGATGTGATACACCCACTCAATACCATGCTCTTTGGCCCAAGTGTCTATAAGGTTGTTTCGGAAATGAGTCCCATTGTCTGGATCAATTCTTTCTGGGGTGCCATGTTGCAATAGGACTTGCTTTTCAAGGCCCAGGATAGTGTTCCAGGCAGTGGCATGAGGCACAGGATATGTTTCCAGCCATCCGGTGGTTGCTTCCACCATTGTAACTGAAACCAGGACACAAGGTAGAGGTTACAGAAAGAAAAATACTAACAATGTTTATCTGAGAAAAAAAAAAAAAAAAAGTATTTATGAATAACTGCAAGCACTCAGATTATTTTAGGTTCTCAGAATAACCTTATTTATTTAAAACTAAGGTATGGATTCATTATGTCACATATATGAAATTTTGTGTCATTTCCATATATCTTTTGATTTTTGAACATTTACAACAATCTAAACATAGCCAGGCAGAAACTTGAAATAAATCAGGCATATTCACACAATATAATTCAGTTTCACCACATCACAGGTATCAAATGGAAATTCAATCCACTAAAAAGTTTTTCTAACAACATAATTATCAGTATATGTTAATTATTGTACAGCCAACAAAGTGGGTCATAGACTCATTCTTGAATGAAAACCAGTAATTTATCTAATTTCAAATCCCACTGGTTCTCAGAAGTGCCCAGAATTTTACTTAATGTGTTAAAAAATACCAAAATAATTAATTTTCAAAGCTTCCAGACCCCAGCAATATATTTGAGATTTTAGTTAGAATTAACTAAATTACTGTCTAGATAGTTACTCAAAACTTGAAAGTCAAAAAAACCTTCCAATTGATATGATTTTTTATAGATTCAGGCCACATCTTTAAAAACAGCATTTACTATATTTAATGTCTTGTTTGATCTGATTTGGTAAATGAAGTAGAGGGGTTTCAATTCATCACACTGCTGCCTCATTCCATGTTTGTTAAGGAATCAAAGGCCAGTAGAAATAAGTGGTAAACCCAGAAGACATCTTGTCTCAGGTTATGAGTTATGCAAAATCTGCAAATGTTATGACCACTCATGTTCAATAATGTACTTTTTTTAATAATCTTCTGTTTCAGGATAGGCCTCTGAACAATTCTAAATGGAATCAAATTAAAAAGAGAGCAAAATCTGATTGATTTAAACTTGTCCGCTGACATACATCAGCTTGACTGAGCATGGTTTATGACTTTATTAAAGCAACATATGCACTATTTAGTTTCAAATGCACTATTTTAATTTAGAGGAAGCCTTTTGTAGGAAGTACTAGTCCCTAAGTCCTTACCCATAAGGCTGGTTAAGGCAGGCTGTCTAAATTACATGAGGACAGTCTGTGTCTCAGGGCACAGAAACACTCCTTTTACTAGTACAAGCAATTAAAATTGAGGTACTATATAACAGCTGTGGAAAATCTTAATAATTAGAATCCAGCAAATGACTGCTGTATCTTGATTCAGATCTCTGTGCAGACACAATCAGCTTCAGAGTATTTCAGATTAAAGGTAAGGGGAGAAGAAGAAAGATTTGATTTGAACCCTTTGCCTCTGGAAAAATGGTGATGGAAGTAAGAAGATAAATAATGTTTTTTTCCTTAGGAACTTGCCAATACAGGTATTACAGCAAACTCTAGAACTGTTAGATAAATGAATAATTAAGAAGACAACTTCAAGACAGGAAGTTGTTTTTTTCTGCAGATATTGAATAACCAGTACATGTCCAAAGAGAAGAATATGGTATTAGTCATAAGTGGCTATGAGTTTCTTTGCAACAGGATGCAACAAATCACAAAATACCAGCCACCAACTGAAATAACGTGGAAGAGAAAGAATAATTGTTTTGGGAATGCAGAAACATGCCTTTCTAAAGGATTTTCTCCCTTACATTTTTATGAAGGTCTACCAAGAACTTAAGGAAACAATCCTAAAAGTCCTTAAAAACAGACAATTTTAAATACACGACGCCATTTCTGAACCATGGCTGTTTACTTCATTAAGGTGAGAATAAACCTCAAGATTTGTAGGATTCAGAACTAGAATGGCTTCATTCCTTCTAGTAAAAATGGCAGACTGCCATCAGATTGAGTCCTGTCTGAGGTACCAAATGGTTCACTTTTAAAGCAGAATAAATTATCTCACTCAGGAATTTTTGGCATGAAGTAAAACCAGAAATGCATATAAAGAGTTGGATTAAATATGCATAAGAGCCTACAATGTGAAAAAAAAAAAAACACACACACAAAAAAAAAAAAAACACACACACAAAAAAAAACACATTCCTTACACCAATCTATCTTGCCAACATCTTTTTTTAAAATTTTAGTACATATACCTATCCACCAGATCATAACAGAGCTCGCTAGCAAGACCAGTAAGACCTTTAACACCCAGGGAATAGAAAGAACAAAATACTATAAGAAGGAACAATAATTCCATTTAGATTGTAGGAGATAATGTAATTTCACAAAAGTTGTGAGAAGGTTGGGTGAGCAATAATTACTTGACAGAAAAAGCCAGATTACTTTCAACTGCAGCTGCGTTTGACATAGCTAACTTTGAACGCAAAATACCTCAACGGTAAATTCTTATTTACTTCATTATTTTAGGAAGGGTAACTCACTGTTTACTGTGCAAAATACAGTTCTCTTGTTTTCACAGCTATAAATTGCATTACTGCTAATTGCACAGAAGCCCACCTCCCCTTACTTTGCCCTGGGCTAATGTTAAGAAGGGAACACAAATTAAAATAATCTTATACTATTAAATGTATCTATTAACTATACAGTGATTTTTAAACAAAGTCTTTGAGAGCCATTCTTGTAAAGACAGGCAACTATAATTAAAACTAAGCAGAAAAGATCTACCCTGTTTTCTAAAATCTACAACATGAGACTCATTTCTCATTGCCTATGGACATGAAAAACTTTAGTGCAACACAAAGTACTTGATCACTCACATTCCAGAGGGGAACTCTGACTGAGAGGTGGCTGATTATGCTGGGGTGGTTTCCTCAAATCTGAAGTGCCATCTTAAATCTGACAAATGATGATAGTGATGTGGTCTGAGCTGATCTGATAAACTGATATGTTGTAAAAATAAAACATTTGGGGAATTGAAAACCAGGTTTTCTTTATTTTCCCCTTGACAGCTATGAAAGTAAAGGGTTGTGAATGCACAGTTAATTTTAATTCTTTATAAGAAACCAGTTCATCGAGATGTTAGAAATAACAGACTCAGCTCCATGACAGTTATGCCAAAACCCAAAATTTCAGCTTATATCTATGGAATAGATGTTTACTTATCTATGGAAAAGAATTTACTCAGTTTGTCATCTAAAGCTATAAAGGGATTTCCATATTTATTTAACTATATTGTTTGTTGTTTCCAGGAACTGGCAATTAGCATTGAAAAAAGGCATAACAGAGTGTATTGCTACACCTGTCTGACTCCAGTGAACCAACCGCTCTTGCGATAATGTGTATTCAGTGTGGATCTGGCTGCAGCCAGGGTGGAACACATTCTGGAGAATGCAGGTGCTCTCATCTCGCTTCCACCCACGATCCCCTCTGTACCAGGGAGTCTACGCATTCACTGAGGAGACTAGGATGAATATGTATCAAGATACTTTTGGCTTTCACAAAAAGAAGCAAACTCATCCTGAAAATGGCAAGGTATGGAAGGCAGCATCTGAACAGCATTTAGGTTCTGTTGCACTCTGCATCATTCAGTAATTTTACCAGCAGTTTTAAACTGTCAAGATAAGGGGGGACCCCATGAAAGATACATTATCCTGGGGTGAGATATTGTAATTAGTTAAAGCATCTGTGTTACACATGGAATCTCAGTGTTTTCTAGTATCAGGACTTCACAGAAAAACTGTGTGTGCAAAAGCAAATAACTGTGGTAACATATATCTCTGTGTGATTAACATTATAGTGACTGTCCTTGTTTCAAAGCCATTAGAACATAAATGCTTGCCAACCACTGCTATACTGATACCATAAAAATCTCTCTTCAATTGATATTTTTCTTTTTTTTATTTTAGCATTCTCAGATACATTTTATGGCTATTTTATGTTGGAAAATTCAATTTCACTGTGATCATCTGAGTAATATTCCATGTTACTGTCTGCTAACAATGCAAATAGCTCACATTTATCATGGCCTTCCAATCAAATTAACAAAAATGCTGGAGTTGTGGAAATCAGTGTTTTTTTTTTTTCCAGAAACGTTTACGAATGCTTGTCACATATTTCGTTTGCATTTCTACCATGAGGATTTTGAAATTCTGTTGACAAGTATGGATGTTATCTACTGCTGTTTATAGATGCTCAAAGAAAAATAATGTTCAGATATGAAGGTAATAGGAATCCTGAAAATAATCTTAAGCAGATAAATTGATTAAAGTTGACTTCTACAAGCAAGCAAACAGTGAAGAAGTTGAGTCATTGATCTTAATTTTAGAACAAAGTTATGCTATCCAGGAAAGGCAAGAGGAGCTTTTGTATGTAGAAAGGGTAGGGGAAAAGAGCAGAAGTGAAGCACTCTCTGAAAAATTAAAATATGAATATGCTTCTGTACCTAACATATGTATCAAAAACAAGAGCCAATCTGGCTGAGAAGATGATGCAAGGTAATGTGCTATTGAAAATACCATAGAATGAAAAGCAAGAATAATGATCAGTCAGGCACCTAGCAGTAGTCCAGAAAGCAAAAAGCAACCATGAGCACTGGTAGTTTTGATAATATGCCTCATAATTCATTTTAAGTCTATGTTACTCATTTTGTGTACATGCATTTTACCTATTTATCTTTCTTTTTGTGATCTTTTTCTCTTCTTGCGGTTGTTTCTCTTTTTTCTACCTGGTCTCAGATTAACCACAGAATCACAGAATGGTTTGGGCTGGAAAGGACGTAGTTCCACCCTCCTCTGCCATGGGCAGGGATACCACCCACTAGATCAGGTTGCCCAGAGACTTATCCAACCTGGTCTTGAACATCCTCTTGGATGGGGCATCCACAGCATCTCTGGGCAACCTGTTCCAGTGCCTCACCACCCTGTGAGTGAAGAATGTCTTCCTTATATCTAATCTAAATCTACCCCCTTTTAGTTTAAAGCCATTTCCTCTTGTCCTCTTGTCCTATCACTACACTTCCTGACAAAGAGTCCCTCCCTAGATTTCCCGTAGGCCTCCTCTAGCTATATAGTCTAGGAAGACCGCTATAGCGTCTTCCTGGAGCCGTCTCTTCTCTGGTCTAAACAATCCCAACTCCTTCAAACTGTCTTCATAAGAGAGGTGCTCCAGCCCTCTGATCATCCTTGTGGCCCTCCTCTGGACTCACATCAACAGGTCCAAGTTCTTCTTATGCTGGGAGCCCAGAGCTAAACACAGTACTCCAGGAGGGGCCTCACAAGGGCAGAGTAGAGTGACAGAATCACCACCCTTGACCTGGTGATGCTGCTTTTGTATTGTTTTTATATTGGTGCTATGACAGACCCTAATAAATCTATAGGTTAACTGAGACATGGTCTTCATTCAAGCTTTCTTTTATTGCTGCAGAAAAAATTACTGCAGTAGATTTCTTTTTGTATTCCTAAGCAGTGGTTTACACTAGTGGATGGTGAGAGAAGCAGCATTTTATACCATTAGCTTCAGTCCAGTTCATTCAGGAGGCACCTTTCAGTCAGCATTTCAGTAAACAGTGACTCAAGTGCAGTTGCCTTGACACTGTGCTCTGCTCAAACATGATCTGAGTGGGCTGTTCATCCCTGCATCCTCACATGCTCCCATGCCAAACTTCACCTGTGTGACACCTACCATGTGGACATGCTCCAAATTCACTGCATAAAAATGCTGCTGCTTTACCCAAAGTAACACAGGCCTCATATTGTTTGGTGCTTTACAAATAGGAAAAAAATAATTAATAAAAGCACACAAATAAAGAGAATTGTGATGTAAAATGACGGTGTTAGTCCTTGAGTCCCGCAGAGGACCCAGAGCCAAAATTTGCACGGTTTGGCTGTAGCTCTCAGCCTGCACAGCCTGATGAGGGTGTTCAGATAAACACATTCTTTAGGATATGACTGCAGAAGGGAGGCTTCAACAGGCCTAACAGGTGGCCTCTGCAAAAAACAGCAAAAGTTCTGCTACCCATTATGTAGATCACAAAACAGTATATTATACAGCTCAGTATATCACAGAATCACAGAATTGTCTAGGTTGGAAGAGACCTCAAGATCATCAAGTCCAACCTCTGACCTAACATTAACAAGTCCTCCACTAAACTATATCGCTAAGTTCAACATCTAAACATCTTTTAAAGACCTCCAGGGATGGTGACTCCACCACTTCCCTGGGCAGCCCATTCCAATGTCTAACAACCCTTTCGGTAAAGAAGTTCTTCCTAATACCCAACCTAAAACACCCATGGCACAACTTTAGCCTGTTCCTCCTTGTCCTGTCACCAGGCAGGTGGGAGAATAGACCAGCCCCCACCTCTCTACAGCCTCCTTTAATATACTTATAAAGAGTGATAAGGTCGCCCCTGAACCTCCTTTTCTCCAGGCTGAACAAACCCAGCTCCCTCAGCCGCTCCTTGTAGGACTTGTTCTCCAGACCCCTCACCAGCTTTGTTGTCCTTCTCTGGACTCTTTTGAACACCTTGATGTCCTTCTTGTAGCAAGGGGCCCAAAACTGAACACAGTACTCGAGGTGCGGCCTCACCAGAGCTGAGTACAAGTCACTTCCCTAGACCTGCTGGCCACACTGCTTCTTATACAAGCCAGGATGCTGTTGGCCTTCTTGGCCACCTGAGCACACTGCTGGCTCATATTCAGCCGACTATCCACCATCACTCCCAGGTCCTTCTCCGCCTGGCAGCTTTCCAACCACTCATCTCCCAGCTTGTAGCTCTGCTTGGGGTTATTGTGCCCCAGGTGCAGGACCCGGCACTTGGCCTTGTTGAACTTCATACAGTTAGCCTCATCCCATTGGTCCAGCCTATCCAGATCCTCCTGCAGAGCCTTCCTACCCTTGAGCAGATCAACACATGCACCTAACTTGGTGTCATCTGCGAACTTACTGAGGGTGCACTCGATCCCCTCATCTAGATCATTGATAAAGATATTAAAGAGGACCGGCCCTAGTACTGAGCCCTGGGGAACACCACTAGTGACTGGCCTCCAACTGGATTTGACTCCATTCATGACGACTCTTTGGGCACAGCTATCCAGCCAGTTTTTAACTCAATGAAGCATATACCAGTCCAAGCCACGAGCAGACAGTTTCCTGAGGAGAATGCTGTGGGAAACGGTGTCAAAAGCCTTGCTGAAGTCAAGGTAGACCACATCCACAGCCTTTCCCTCATCCACTAAGCACATCACTTTTTGTCATAGGAGGAAATCAGGTTCGTCAAGCAGGACCTGCCTTTCATAAACCCCTGCTGACTGGGCCTGATCACCTGGTTGCCCTGTAAGTGCCACGTGATGACACTCAAGATAATCTGCTCCATGAGTTTCCCTGGCACTGAGGTCAAACTGACAGGCCTATAGTTCCCCAGTCTGCCCTCTGGCCCTTCTTGTAGATGGGTGTCACATTTGCTAGCCGCCCGTCGACTGGGACCTCCCCCGATAGCCAGGACTGTTGATAAGTGATGGTAAGCGGCTTGGCCAGCTCCTCTGCCAGTTCTCTCAGTATCCTCGGATGGATCCCATCTGGCCCCATCTACTTGCGTACATCCAAGTGCTGTAGCAGGTCACCAACCATTTCTTCATAGATAGTGAGGGCCACATTTTGCTCCCCATCCCCTTCCACCAGCTCAGGGTACTGGGTATCCAGAGAGCAACTGGTTTTTCTGCTAAAGACTGAGGCAAAGAAGACATTAAGCACCTCCATCTTTTCCTCATCTTTCATAACTAAGTTTCCCCCTGAGTCCAGTAAAGGCTGGAGATTCTTCTTAGTCCTCCATTTTGTGTTGATGCATTTGTAAAAATATTTTTTGTTGTCTTTAATGGCAGTAGCTAGATTGAGCTCCAGATGAGCTTTGGCCTTTCTAATTTTGTCCCTGCACTGCCTAACAACATCCTTATAGTCCTCCCGAGTGGCCTGCCCACTTTTCCAAAGATTATAAACCCTCTTTTTTCTCCTAAGCTCAAGCCACAATTCTCTGTTCAGCCAGGCCGGTCTTCTTCCACGCTGGCTCGTCTTTGGGCACGTGGGGACAGACCGCTCCTGCGCCATTAAGATTTCCTTCTTGAAGGGCACCCAGCCTTCCTGAACTCCTCTGCCCTTCATAACCACCTCCCAAGGAACTCTACCAACCAGTGCCCTGAACAGTTCAAAGTCAGCCCTCTGGAAGTCCAATACAGCGGTTTTACTGGTCCCCTTCCTGGCTTCTCCAAGAATGGTGAACTCTACCATTTCATGATCACTCTGCCCAAGACAGTTGCCAAACACCACATCTCCCACCAGTCCTTCTCTGTTTGTGAAGAGAAGGTCTAGTGGGGCACCTCCCCTGGTAGGCTCACTAACCAGCTGCATCAGGAAGCAATCTTCCATGCTCTCCAGAAACCTCCTAGATTGCTGTCTCTGGGCTGTGTTGTGCTTCCAGGATATGTCAGGGAAGTTGAAGTCCCCCACAAGAACAAGCACTGACGATTTCACAACTTTTGTCAGCTGCCTGTAGAAGTCCTCATCAGTCTCCTCATCCTGGTTCGGTGGTCTGTAACAGACCCCCACCAGGATACTAGCCTTGTTGGCCTTCTCGCCGATCCTAACCCAAAGGGACTACACCTTATCATTCCCAGCCTCAAGTTCCACAACATCAAAACTCTCTCTAATATAGAGAGCCACACCACCACCCCTTCTGTGCTGCCTGTCCCTTCTGAAAAGCCTATAGCCAGACATTGCAGCACTCCAGTCGTGAGAGTGGTCCCACCATGTCTGTGATGGCAAGCAAGTCGTAGCCTGCCTGCCGCACGATGGCTTCCAGCTCCTCCTGTTTGTTACCCATGCTGCGTGCAATAGTGTAGATGCACTTCAGCTGGGCCACTGCCTTCTCTCCCAGTCTTGCCATTGTTCTCCCTGGCACAGCTCCAACAAGCCTTGTTTCAGCCCCATACCCCTTCTTACCTAGTTTAAAGCCCTCTCAATGAGCCCCACCAGCTCCTGGGCTAGGATCCATTTTCCCCTTAGAGATAGGGACCCATATGTGGCCATCAGGCCAGGTGCCAAGTAAAGTGCCCCATGGTTAAAAAAAAAAACACAAAATTTCTGTGTTGGCACCAGCCTCTGAGCCACGTGTTTATCAGGTGGGCTTTCCATGTCCTCTCTGTACCCCTCCCTGCCACTGTAAGGATAGACAAAAACACCACCTGTACTCCCGCTCCATCCACTAACTGCCCCAGTTCCCTAAAGTTCCGTTTGAAGGTCTTCAGGCTTCTCTCTTTAATATCATCTCTGCCAGCCTGGACTATCAAAAGAGGATAATAGTCAGAGGGGTGAACCAGGTTGGGAAGCTTCCTGGCAACGTCCCTGACCCTGGCCCCAGGGAGGCAGCAGACTTCCCTACGGGTAGGGTCAGGCCGACAAATAGGGCCCTCTGTTCCCCTGAGAAGGGAGTCACCCATAACAATCACCCTTCTTTCTGTCTTGGTGGAGGCAGTCCTGAGGCATCGAGTCAACTTCCTCACCCTAAGCATCCTCCTGGGTAGACTTTCTACTTCATCCTCACCTACCGGTCTTTCAAGTTCCAGGGCCTCAAACCTGTTGCATAAGGGCACCTGGGAAGGTGAGGCTGGTGGGGGAGGGCATCACTTGAGATGTCGAGCAGGGACCTGTTTCCATTCCTCCTCAACTCCTAGGTCCCCTGCCCCTGCCCGACAGCAACAGGGCAGGGGGTCCACCCCCATTTGGGGTGTCTCACCCTGGGGCCTGTCCTTCAGGCTGTGCAGGGAGTTGCTCCACAAGTCTATCTCCCGCTCACACTCCCTGATATCCCTCAACCTCTTGACCTCCTCCCTGAGTTCTGCCACAAGGTGGACCAGGTCATCTACCTGCTAGCACCTCACACACACAGTCTCTTTGCCCCCTCAAAGGTGGTAGCAACAGGCTCAGGGACTCCCTGCACCCAGAGACCTGAAGTGCCGCAGTTTTGAGCGGGCAGTTGGTTTGGGTGTGTACAGACTTCCTGGAGAGCACACTGTACCTGGTGTACACCATTGCAGCTGAGCTAACAGTACACTGCTGTTAGAGGAGGTGTTCGTATAGGCGGGGGGGTGGGGAGCACTCTGCCCTTCCTGCTCACCTTGCCCGCACGAACTGCCATGCTGCTCCCTTCTGATGCGCCGCACCCTGTTTACCCGTCCTGTTCCCTGCGCTCCTGGTCGCTAACGCTCCCTAAGGGCAGTTTATGAACGGCCGGGGAGGGGGCGATGCTGGCTCTGCCTACGCCTCCTTGCCTCATTCACCTCCCTTGTGAGGGCTGCCGGGTCCTGGCAGCTCCCTCAAGTGGGCTCAGCGCCAGAAAAATTTCCCTGCCTGTCCAATCCCCCGCTCTGCTGCAGAACGCGTCTGCCCTGGAGCTGATCGCCTTGGCAAGTCTGAGTATCATACAGTCTGAGTATCTAAAAGGTATTATGTTAAATGATTATAATAATATAATAGAAAATCTTGTTGGTTTTTCATCTATTTGTGTGAAGGATATACATACCAGCCTGAAGACTTCTACATGGACTTCAGCCTTGGTTTTCAAAGAGTATTGCACTTTTCACACGTTCTCTTCCACAGATTTCATTGCGACTGGAATAATGCAAAAAATTGTCTTCAGGATCCAGATCACTAAATCACTTCCCTAAAAAAGTTTGTTTTTACTTAAGTTTCTGAGGCAGCTGGATATATACTTTTTCCTGTTCAGACAAAGCTGTATCAAAACAGACAATTCTGACACTTTAGTAGCATTATTTATTTACTATCCTTTGCTCACCCAAGGTGACCATACACATAATATTCATAATATTATTATTTTAGCCTCAGTTGTCTATTATTACATAACATACGGCGTGGCCTCCATAGTGAGTGTGGCTGGACTTTGCCGAAATCTACAGCTACCTTTGTAGTCTGCTATTCACCACAATGACCAATAATGCAAGATAAATTCAATACAAATAGCCAATACACTAAATTCTAAATGTCAGCTCCAAGTCTCAATTGCATCCTATATTTTGAGCCATAGGTTTCTGTTTTGCTGCTGCTGTTACTATTTTGTTTAATTCTTAGGCTAAGTGAATGATTTGAGCTCATTATCACAGGTTCAAATAGCTGCAGTTCTGAGTTGTGTTCTTGGCTGCCCTGAGTATTTAGTCATTTGAATTCAATTTACACACCAAGAATCAGAGGCAACATTGAAAATTTAAGCTTTATCCTCAAAATGCTTTTTTATTTAGAGTCAAATTCAATAGAGTACTTCATCAGCCCCTTTTAAAACATAAATTATTAAAAGCTTTAGGTGAGTCAGGGTAATTCACTCTTTTCACTTCAGCATAGTAAACTTTTCAAAATATGTTGAACGTATTTCAGTTGGACTGACTATGGTGATGCCTGAGGCTTCAATGAAATCTCACAACTACAAGACATGAGTGACACTGATGAATTCACTGGGTGACAGGCTGAAATGAAGAACAGAGGTGAAATTTCAAAATGTGAAAGGTTTCCAAATTTGTGTCTATTTCTATTAATACATCTGTGGATAAAAATAAGTATTTCCAAGAATTATGCAAAAATAAATCATCTTCTCATCTCATAGGGTAAAGTAGAATGTTCAGAAACAAAACAAACAAACAAACAAACAAAAAAGTCAGTATATCTATCAGCTCTATTGAATTCATTAAATGGTCAAGAAGAGGAAATTTCCGCATAATCCCTGCTAGATCCTGTGTGCCTGTGGGACCTGATTTTAATTCTGTTGCTTGAATAAGTCTGTGAAAGTCAATTGTTGAAGCTGAATATAATTATTAATACTACTGTCCTCAACTTCCCTTTATTTTACACATGTAATCATTCAATGAATTAAGTATTCAGGGACTAGAAGACAGGATGCATATTATGAAATGTATGTATGTATGTCATAAACATATTTCATTTATGGAAAAATTGAATACTCATATATTTCAACTGTGATAAGAGAAGGGAAGAGTTGTGACACATTCGGGTAAATAAGAAAGCACCCATTTGTGGAATACTGGGAGGTATCAAGGAGGAAAGCAAAGTATCTTCCTAGAACTGTAGTTTTCAGGCTATGGTAGGATTTTGCTTAATTAAATATTGATGGTTATATAATTATATATTTTAGCTGTCTTTTAAAATGATGAATTCAATGACATTTGAAAAATTATAGTGCTCTGAACAAAGCTCCTGCAATGGTAATTACATCTAGTATGTTACCTCATAACAACCACTGCTTTTGTGTAAAACGATTTTATTTCAGTTTGAGGACAGTGTGGGTGTACACAAAATAACAAATAAAGAGCTACATTTTTTGCTACTTTGTCAAAAAGGTTTACTGGAAAAGTCCCCTCAGAGGAAATTCATTTTAGACATTTAAGTTTTCAATTCTTCCCAGATTTTCAGCCAAGCATTAAAGTTCATTAGAGTGCTGAATTTTAAAATAGCTGCATGTTGTACATCGTCACAAATTTCCCTCTTGTAAATGCGGGAAAATCTTCATTAATATTTCTAAGATACATTTGGAGAGTCTGCTATAAAAATCCATTAAACTATCAAGACTAATTCAACAGAAGCATCAAGTGTCTAAATTCCATAGGTTTGGATTAGATAATAAGAAAGTAAACATAAAGTAATTCTAAATAGTTATTAAAGTGTTTGTTTTTGTGTTTTGTTTTGTTTCATTTTATTTTGTTTTGCCATACTAACTGTCTATCCTTTAGTCTCCTTCAGTCCAGGTAATAAATAATTATTAGACAAATGCATAATTTTAAGCACTCTCCTAAAACAAAATATTTTATTGAACCTGGGCTCAACAGTTTAGTTGCATGTTCTAATTGAACAGTGCCTGACCTGAGCCATGCCTGACAATTTTTGTTTTTCACTTTGGAATAAGGTCTTCATACCTTTAAGGACAGCCACAGTAGCTCTCCAAGGCATTCCAGGCATTACTACTACAATTTCTCATGATTCATTTAAGACAGACAGGAAACACATTTTCCAAATTTTCTGAAAAAGATGGTTCCAAGAATTAAATACATTTTTAAGATTTTTGAGACATTACTAAGCATAGCAAAAATTCTCCTCTCCTCTCCTCTCCTCTCCTCTCCTCTCCTCTCCTCTCCTCTCCTCTCCTCTCCTCTCCTCTCCTCTCCTCTCCTCTCCTCTCCTCTCCTCTCCTCTCCTCTCCTCTCCTCTCCTCTCCTCTCCTCTCCTCTCCTCTCCTCTCCTCTCCTCTCCTCTCCTCTCCTCTCCTCTCCTCTCCTCTCCTCTCCTCTCCTCTCCTCTCCTCTCCTCTCCTCTCCTCTCCTCTCCTCTCCTCTCCTCTCCTCTCCTCTCCTCTCCTCTCCTCTCTTCCCCTCCCCTCCCCTCCCCAAATTTGATCGAGTTATGTAAAATTCTTGTAACAGTATTCCATTTAAATATTGCTGTGCATAGCCAACAATTAGTTACACATCATTCCTTATAGTTTCATAAGTACTTTAAAAGAAGCATTATGTATGATTTTTTGAAATGTACTTTTTTTTTTTACTGTACAGAATAAACAATATCCACAGTTTCCTTATTATACTGCCTTTATATTATATATTCTGTTCCCACCCCATTATGAGATTCTTATTTTCTAATATCAATATAATCGACTTAAACTGTTCTATTTAAATGTAATATATTTTTGTGTGTCTTAAGTGAACAGTACAAAATTATTCAGAGACTAAAATCCCCTGGATTCAGGTGTCCATGCAAGACTTATGGAGAAAACATTCAATTCTGAATAATTTGAGGAGGGAAAAAAATAATCAAATTACTGTCTTGAAATTATTAGTGCACAAGTAAGTTGTCGTTGTTAAGCAAATCAACAATTATAGTTCATGTGTCACAAGAATAGGGTATAGTTCTAAAATTTTTTTCTAGGCCTTTTTTTTTTTTTCCCTAGCATGGAGATAAAAGAAGATATAAGAAATAATAAGAAGAAATTCCCTAGAAATGACCAATATTCTGCATCATGCTTTTTTGTGATAACTTTTACATAGAAGATCTTTTGAGGGTATTAAATTTTCCAGGTAGTAAACATTACTCCCATTCTTTTATAACTACTGTAATTTCAGAGGGTATGGAGGTTTGTTTTTTTTTTTTTTTTTTGTTTGTTTTTTTCTTGTATCAATGGTTGCTTAGCTCCATCTCTTCTTCTAAGGCTAAATTACACCTCAGAAAATTCTTAGTTTTGGTTCCCAAGGTGCCTTTTAGTAAGATAGTTTAGATATGCCTACATGGATTTGTATTGTGAAGATGTGACATTACTATAAATTATGTAAACATGATTTCTTTTTCATATCCTTCTTTATGGAGCCAACATACGGGTTCCTGATCTATCATAATCATGTAGATAAATTCACAGTGAGGCATCTCTAAAGGACAATTCATCTATGCACTGTGAATACCTACCTAGAGATAAGAGGAATCCCACTGAAGAGAGTAATTTATCTTCACTGATGAAAACCCCATCACTAGCATAGATTAGGCAACTAATTTTTAGGTGGTTAAAAGGTTGGGTGAGGTGAATACCACCCTAGGTGACAGAATAGCACAGTAGGTCAACGCCTGAGTCTTCTGTATTATTCAGTAGCTACAACTCCTGCTGATATTACTCTTCCTAATCAACAACTAACGGTTATAATGCATCACCAGTTCCATTCTAGTGTATCTGAGTAGGAAATTTAGTATTAACCATATCTTCAACTGCAGCCTTTCTTTTTCTTAAGGATTTTTTCCTTATCCTTGCTGAGCTGAAACAGAAAGCATATTAAGCCTTTCTGCAAGCTCTGTCATTACATCATTCCTCTCCCTCCCATATACTCAGTTACTTTAGAGTATCCATCTTCCTACACTAGAGTGAGGAATTATTCAGGATGTAAGGCAACACATCAGAACAGTCTGTGTTTCTTGATGAAAGATCCTATAGTTTCCTTATTTGAACACTTTGTATGTATGTCTTTGATCTACCATTTCTCCAGCCTATATTCTAGAAATGTACAGTATGAGAACTGTTTTTTGTTTTTTGTTTGTTTGTTTGTTTGTTTTTTTCATGTTAGCAGTCAGTTCTGCTGCAGGTTACTTCATGACAGTTATCCTTTTTTGGCAAATATAGTCTTGTACAAAGGTGGAATGAAAAGTAGGGTTTTTTTGTTTGTTTGTTTGTTTTTTTGGCACAAAACCGAGCTGGAAACAGCCCAATGACATTCATTTGATATACAGTGCTGGAATGGCCTTTGTTTTACCCTGTCAATCATCTCCCATTGTTGTGGTTTAACTCAGCAGGCAGCTAAGCACCACACAGCCATTTGCTCACTCCTCCTCAGTGGGATGGGGGAGAGTTGAAAATAAAGGTAAAAGTGCAAGCACTCATGGGTTGAGATAAGGACAGTTCGATTTAAAAAAGGAAGAAAATAATAATAAGTGATGTACAATGCAATTGTTTACCACCCACTGATGAATGCCCACCCCACCCCTGAACAACAGCAACTCCCCCAGCAAACTCCCCCCAGTTTTATTGTTCATCATGACATCATATGGTATGGAATATCTCTTTGACCAGTTTGGGTCAGCTGTCCTGGTTGTGGTACTTCACATCTTCTTGTGCACCCTCAGCTTACTCACTGGCAAGAAGAAGACAAAAGTCCTCAACTCAGTGTAAGCACTGCTCAGTAATAACTGAAGCACTGGTGTTATCAAAAATATTTTAATTCTAAACCCAAAACACAGCACCATACTAGCTGAAGAAAATCAACACTATCCCAGTCTAAACCAGGGCACCCATCACGTATTTTTACATTATGTTCCAAAGTCATAAACTCCAAGGAGGAGCACCATGAATTTAGACATGATGTTGGAATAAAGACTATGTTACTGATTCACGTTTTTGACAGTAATGCCCTAATCTGTGACTCAAACTTCTAAAGTCTCTCCCAGTACAAATAAAACATGACAGTAGGAGCTACCCAGATGATGCATAAGGAGTACCACCTCAGGTACAACTGTGAAAGATGGATGTTTCTATGTGACAAGGTTCCCTGGCCTCTCTGATTTTGCATCAGAAATTTCCCTTGAATGTGCAGGAAACTGACACAGTCTTGTTATCTTAACTGTGCTGGGATGCCAGAGGGTAAGTCTAAAAATTCCTTCCATTCAATGACAACTAAGTCAAATATTTATATTACCTGAGTAGGAGGACTCTGCAGCCATTCAACTGTACTTTTCCTACCAAACAGCATGATCTGAGAACAATTTTGTTGGGGATGAAAATGCCACTGCGCCTTCTTTTTCTCCTGGTCATAATTTACTTCTGAAATATATTCTCTATTACTTTGTTTTGTAATCATGATATATGAGTCAGCTGTTTATGCCTTCATTCCCAAATCTTCTGTCTACATATTCTGCAAGATGGATAGGGGATTGTTTGCACTTCCACTCTTCTATAGTTTTACAGTCTAAGAGTTGATTTCAGATATTTGTTGCCATCATGAGCTTTGCTGGCTTGTTCTAAGCTTCATAAAAATTTTTGATCAAAAGAAATTACTATGAAGATGGAACAGTAAAAACTGAGGAAACCATAGGAAGTACAGACAGGTAACTGAAACACTGCACATTATATCTTAAAAATTAAGCATAACTAATATGAAAAAAAAGTTATCCTTTTCAGTCTTCAGGTTTTAAAATGTTTATCTCTATCTATATTATTAACCATATTTAATTCTAAACATTAGAAAATATCATTTACATCAAGAAGTAAATTACAGTGAACCAAAAAGGTTGCTAAGGTATTCTGTGTTACTTAAAAGATTGAAGGAAGATGTAAGGAAATCTTTCCTTTATGAAGAATTAATAAAATGATAGCTTTGTCCCAAACAGCAACTGGATGTACTAAAGGTACATGTAAAAATGCATTGATAAGGGGAAAAACAAACAAACAAACAAACAAAAACAGTTCTTTGATTTAAAATGGATTATTTTTTTTTTCATATGTAACTAAATCATAAAAAAATCAGGGTAGTTCTTAAGATTCTAAGACCTCCCAGAAATCTTAGATTTCTTGTGGGTATAAAGCTGATATTTCTAACCCTGAAAAAAGGATCACAATTTCAAAACTTGAATGTGAGAAAACAGTAAGAAGGATATTTACCTGCTAGGCACTCCAAGCCTCTGTAGGGCATGACACTGGAGGAAAGGTGATACCTGATGATAGGCATTGGAAGTCTTGCTATAACATCTTTATTTTTCTCTTTGTCCTACTTATTTTATTGCGGTTACACAATAAAAGCATACTTTCATGCTGTGTTTTTGTGAATAAAAGTGGTGTTAGTACTGAATCCAGCTTTGCTTCTCAAATTCTCAATGTAAGTAATCACAAAGATTTTGGATTAACAAATGACAGGTGAAAAAGACATTAAGTCTTCCTTAATTCCTCTTTGTTTATGAACTTTCTGAGAGTAATTCAGATGGACTTTCCAGTAGGCTGCCCTGCAGTGGCTGCACAGAGGGTGAACAAGGTATCTGCTCTTCTCCCCTCCCACTTTCATGTTCATGAACATGGTATCTCTTCTTTGTCCATCAAGTTTTCAGTGCTGAAGCAAAGAAATAAATTCTCTTTGAGATTGTTATTCTGGTTGCTGTAATATAAGGCAGTTTAGTCATTATTTGTTCCCATATCAAAGCAGGCAGCCATAAACTTATGGCATTTTCTAGAAATTCTGACTAGTCAACAGAGTCCTGAAGGCAAATTTGAAATTTGAACCACTGAGTCAAATAAAAAAAAAAAAAAAAAAAAAAAAAAGTGGACACAGAAGCTGTACTTGGCATTTGCATAGCTCTTTTTTTTGGCTTGGCCTTGCGTGTTGAACGCAGATGTGTGCTCACTGGGAGCACAACTGTCTAAATACAAGTGGAGGACTGAAAATGGTGGCTGGCCCAGCCAGAAATCTGCAGAGAGAAATTGTTGCACCATTTTTAGTAGTAATTAAAGCTATTGAATATTTTTACAATTATTTGTAACAGGAAAATTGTGCTCAGAATATATTATACAGCTGGCCCATGATTCTTCAGTTGCATTTTTTTTCTTTAAAAAAGTGCTGAAGCACAATTACATAAATGACAGCAGAATATAAAATGAATAACATTTCAAGATTATACTAATTTCTAGATAAAATTAGAGGAATGCTTATACTTTTTTCAGATATCCCAATAAGGAGAAAAATATGATTAATATCCTAAGAAAAAATGTAAACAAAAAATTATCACTGCAGAGAAGGAAGCACAGAATTAAAGAAGATAGAGCTTTATCTAACAAAAAGATTGCACTGTAATCATAACTTTGATTCTCTCCAATGGCTAACTATGCACTTTACTCAATAAATATATCTATACAACTGTTTCATTAACAGAATCAAAATGCTGAAAGATTTTGTTATGTATTCATAGGAGCTAAGAATTGATTTCTTATCCCATGGAACAAACTACAAAAAACAGCATTGGGCAACTAAATTGAAAATACATCATCTACTCTATAAAAAATATATTATTACAATATATTATTCTCTAAAACCGGGTTATTAAAATAATATAATTAATATTTATATATTATTATTAAATATTAGTAAGTATATTTATGATATATTATATTTTATATTTTTTATATTATATTATGAAATATATTATTAACCCTAGAATGTTCCATGAATCAATCAATTATTAAATAGTCCTAGGTTCCTAATTGCCACAGATACACCATTTGTGGTTGCCATAGAGTAGAAAGAAAAATGTTTGGCTTTATTCAGAGGGTGAAAATGAAGTTGTGGCCATTTTAATGATTAGAAGCAACTTAGGTAAGGAAATACTTTGGCATTTGGGACATACATTAGTCCATGGGTCGTGATGGAATGTACCCGGGAGTACTGAGGGAGCTGACAGATGCCATTATAAAGACACTCCTAATGATCTTTGATTGATCATGACAACTGAAAGAAGTGCTCAAAGATGGGGAAAAGAAGGAGAAGAAACAACCCAATAGAGGCTGGGGAGCACCCTGCTGTAAAGCAGCTTTTCAGAAAGGGATTTGGAGGTCCTGGTGGGCAACAAGTTGAACATACCTCAGCAATGTGCCCTTGTCACAAAAAAAGTTAATTGTACTCTGGGCTTCACTACACCTGGGCTTCACATTGCCAGCAGGTCAAGGGAGGTGATCCTTACTTGCCAGTCAGCACTGGCAAGGCCACACCTGGAGCAGAGCTTCCCAGTGCAAGTGACAGATGAGACTCAATGAGAAAGTCCAAGAGAGGGCCCCAAAGATGATCAGGAAACTGGAGCACCTCTCCAATGAGGAAAGGCTGAGAGAGCTGGGACTTCTCAGCCTAGAGCAGAGAAGGCTCAGGGTGGATTAATCAATATCTACAAATACCTAAAAGGAGGGTACAAAGAGGACAGAGATAGGCTCTTTCCAGTGGTGCCCAGTGCTGGGACAAGAGGCCTTGAGCCCAAAATGGGGCACAGGAGGTTCCCTCTGAAATTCGGAATCACTTCTGTATTGTGCATGTGATGGACCTCTGGCACAGGTTGCCCAGAGAAGTTGTGGAGTCTCCTCCTTGGAGATCTTCTACAGCCATCTGGATGTGCTCCTCAGTAACCTGCTTGGGGTGTTCCTCCTTGAGCAGGAAGTTGAACCAGATGACCTCCAGAGGTCCCTTCCAACCTTAACTGTTCTGTGATTTTGTGATTTTACATCATTGCCTATGTTTCATGGAGTCAATTCTAAACTAAGAACTTTTAATAGTGATGCATATACACAATGACATGAAGATTCTCCCCTTTGGTAGAGAAAATGGCAATGTCATAAGACTTGTGATTATCTCTGTTCAGGATTTTTTCAATAACACCACTTTGAGAAAAAAAAAAAATGAACGGAAATTACTGATTTATATATTTTTTGGGTCTAAGGAAGACTTTAAGGGGAAGATATAGGTAAAAGGACAATTGCAGAGTAGCAAACAGCCCAGTGTCTAGGGCATGTTCTGAGAAGTAAAACTACTCTGTACTGGGGGATGTCACTTTACTGTACTTTCTGGGTGGTTAGAATGCAATGTTATGCCAGGACAAATCCAAAATTCACAGCATGAGAAGGAAACACAAATGTGCAGAATAGAAAAGTGAGTCAAAACATTCACTAGTAAATCCCCAAATTTGGAACCAGTGTCATGGACAATGTGGGTTGCTGTGCTACATACCCAGACCAATATCCAAGCACAATTTCAGGGACTTGCTTGTTTTAAATAAATGCAAATACAGTATGAAACCTTAATATTTCTGTAACAGAGAATTCTTCATTTCTGGATATTGTTACACAAAACAGAAATTAATAAGAGACTAGCTAAAAATGGTTGGTTTTGTTTGTTTGTTTGTTTCAATTACTGTATGTTGAACAAATGCAAAGAGCATATACGCTTTTAAAATGCTGACTTTTCCACAGATCATTTCTAAGCAGTAGAATTGGACAAATTATAAGGGTTCATGTGTCACTTGTGTTTGTTCAAATTTGATAGCTAATAAGGATAACAAAAAAAAAAAATCCAACAAAGTAATCAACATGTATGAAAAACAACAACAACAACAACGACAAAAGGATAATCACAGGGATAATTGTATATATCTGGAAGAAAGTGACAAAGATTTCAGATTGATATGATAGGTAGCCAATCTAGGCTTCCGTATTGCTAACAAGAAATGTAGCCTCTTAAATAATAACAAGAGTAGGCTAATTCATGCACATCATTTCTCTGCTGTGAGTCAGGGAAAACAAATGCTATTTCAGTTCATGCAACTACTCATCTGAATAAAATTAGAAGAATTTTTCTGCAGTTTTTTGAAGAAAAAAGTTCTGCTAGAACCAGAAGAATGCAAAAATGCAAAACAAGTAATTTGGGTAGGCAAGACATTTATTTTGGGAACATTCACTCAAAGTGAAAAAAAAAAAAAAAAGTTGAACATTTTCCAATTATCTACTGGTGAGATAAAATAAGATTTGAATGATGTTTGGAAGTCAGACGATATTTTAAACTCAAGAATGGCATGTTTTCTGCATAAAGGAAAGCAATTTTTGAGAGAAAAAGGAGGAATCTAGGCTTGTGATTGAGTACATTTCTTTGACTATAGCTTATTTAAAAATGTGACATGGAATTTAAACTAACTTATTAAAAAAGCTTATAATAATTGTATAATAAAATGATTACTGATGTAATTTATTTTTAGCTTTAGAAAATAAATCATAAATTCTGAGGCCATATAAGCATACTGAAGTATTTTGTTCTGAATCCTATTTTTGGTGTGGTTGTCTCATGAGTTCTGTGCCAAGTCTGCTTTGAGCTGCACAAATGGTTTTTGTATAACCCTTACCTCTTACCTAAGGGTAAATAGAGATGTCAAGTAGGGGAGGTTCAAGGCAACTTGCAAAGCTTCTGTAAGTCATCCTAGAAATCATTCAGTCATGATTAATGATTGTGGTAATTTTTAGACTCAACCCAGGATATTACCAAGGGCCAGGTCACTTGGATTTTGTACTGATCTTTTTCTGTGTTATAAAATGTCACAGACTGTAAAATAAATATTGCAAAGGAATTCTTTAGCCTGCCCCAGGTAGTTGCTTGGTGTCAAAACGACTGACTTGACCAGTTCAGCTGTTCAGGGTTTGTTCAGTGAATGCTTCAGTTCAACAGAGCCATCCTATGACCTCTACAGACCCAAATAATTAGTATCCCTGAAGCCATAAAACAAGACACATTCTTGGAAGGGGTGGAGCTAAAGAATATCTGGATTATAGCTTTATCAATTCATAATAGTTTTTGAGTTAGGAAACTCAAATGCACTATTTTCCTGTATCCAAGGCCAGTTATGCACAAGGTATTTTAAGTATTTTTTAAAATTTCTGTCAGATATTCTACAGGCAAATTAATCACATTTGTAGTAGTGATAACTAGTGATAGAGTTCTCTCTCTCTCTGCTTTTTTTTTGCTGTTGTTGCTTTGTTTTGTTTTTGTTTTTCCCTGCATGGCTTTAAAATAAGGTACTATTTCACTTTGCAACACCAATAAAATGTTAGCTTCTGCCACAGACATCATAACATTGTCAGTTATTAATGGTATTCAAAACTGCAATAAAGCTTACAAGACAACCAAGAAGGGAGTCCTAATGAGGCAGCCAGTTTGCAAAATAGTAAGAGTGCATGCACTCTCTGAGAAGTAAAAAAATAAAGCAAAAGAAGCTGTAGCACACATGCTGAGTAAACAGCAGGATAGCAAAGTTTTCTTCTTCTGCATGTGAGTGCTTATTGCGAAAGGATAATGAAAGGAGATTGGTGAGTTACTCAGGAGGGATGTGACAGATCTGAAATTCTGGAGATATGAGTATCATGTTATATTGAAAAGTATTTGATGGTCTGTACATGTGGAATATATATTTTTGAAGAACTGTTTATTATTGTTGAGAATGTTTAAATTTTTGGGTTCCATGCTGTATGAACCTACCATTAATGCAAATCCCCAGAAAGTTAGAGAAGCCCAAGAGGAAAAGAAAACAAAACACAAAACCACTTGAACAAACCCTGTGCATTGTCTTTTAACCTTGTTTGAGAAGCAAGCCAAACAAACCATTTAAAGCCTTGAGCTTAGATCAGAAATTTACATATATAAAACAGACTAGAACAAAGAATTCATGAATTTGTCCCTGTAAATACTAGAACATTATTCAGTTGAAGGATGATACCTGGCAGACTGAATATGTATAGACTTTATTTCATATTAACATATTTTATCTGCAAAAATTTCATCCCCCACAAAAAATGATATTATTAACGTGAATAAACAATAGAACTATATTGTTCACATTTTGTAAAAAGAACATAGACATGTCAGCCGCAGTCCCATTTGCTGGGCTAGTGAGCAGAGAAGGCACTACACTGTGCTTCTAGTTTTGTGGGACAAGAATGCAGCTTCCCCTCCATATGTGGTATTGTCCTATGGATAAAGCCAGGGTATGGAAGTAGTGTTAAGCACAGAAGTCTGAGCAGGTGACTGAAAAAGGAAATGGAAGAGCAAGATACAGAGGGATTGAGTAGGGGTAAATGAAGGAGATGATATCTCCTTTGGTAGCAATCAACCAAAGGAGGAAAACAATAGCAAAACAAAACAAAACAAAACAAAACATGCCCTCCCCCTCTCCCCCCCCCCCCCCAAAAAAAAAAAATATTATATATATTATATTATATAAGTACACACATGTATTTAAAAGCAGTTTTGGCTTCTTGTGACAAAAAATAAAATAAAATAAAATCACTGTTGAAGCTCACTTGGTAGTCTTCTTTTTGTAGCAGAGCAGGAGACACAGGAGATGCACCTCTTTGTAATGATGTTCTCAGTGTTCTCACTATTCACCATAACACATGATAATTCTGCTAGATACTAGGGAAGCTGTTTATCAAACTATTAACCAAACAAACTGCTTACTATCTCCTCTCAAAACTTTCATAGTAATTGATGTTCTTTACCTGTTGGATTTGTAGACCCTAACTGACCAGGCTTCCTCTCTTCTACATATGAAAAGCACCACAGAAGTCTATGAAGTCTGTATCAGGCAGAAAAACAAGAAAATACTATATATTCTATTTCCAGCAATATATTCTGATAAGCAGTCATTTTAAAAAGTCAGGGAGAGGGAATGGGATACACCAACTCCTGGTATTCATGTGCAAAAATAAGTAGAATATTAGTGTTTCTGCAATTCTGATTGTTTGTCCACATTGATACTTTTCTCCAAATTGAACTGTATAATTTTCAGCCTTCTCTAACCTACAAGGCTCTCTCCCAAACCTACTCCTTTGTCCCTAGAATTAGTGAAGGAGGAGGAAATGTGAAGAGACTGAAACTGTTAAAAATTGTATCTGGTAGAAAGTGACAGTTAACAAAATGAAAATACAAGTTGAATTGTTGGGTTTCTGTAAAAATACAAGTCAAATCTTTCTTACATTTATAGAATTATATACTAGATTTGCTGGTACATTTTTCTTTTTCATTATTCTGTAAAATAGCTGAGAATTTCTAACTTTGATATGTGAAGAAGTACCCATTTCTAAAGTACAAGACACTGCTAATGACAGAAGAACAAGAAAACACATTGCTGTCTTTTATTTTGCTTCAGCTGTTTTCTGTGAATGGAACTCTTGGATATAATGACTTAAGCACTTTGAATGATCTAATGCTAAATTTTAAAATGCTATGTATATATTTTTTTATTGTGAATCATAATCTAAATCTGCCAAATTTCATAAAAAAAAAGTTTCAATTTCTCTCAGTTTCCTTCCCCTTACTACATTTCATACTTGGCTAAGAACACCTCCTATTGCTCTAAGCTTGGTGGTCAACTGTTATTTCTCAGATTACTTTTTCCTATCCTGATCAAGATTTCCTCATGCCAAAACATTATTAAAACCTTAAACACTTTCTGAAACAATTATAAGATTTTGGGAGATTTTTGGTGAAGCATAATTAGTAAAATGTCAAAATAAACTGAGGGATAAATTGTTACAGCTTGTGTCATGCTGAAAGACCGTAATGAAAGTCTTTAAGATTAAATTCTTTTCTTTTATTATTATTATTATTATTTCTAATTTCTACTGAAACTAGCAGGAGGTAGAAGCCTGGCAGTTTTATTTTTCCATTATCTTCCATGGCAGCAAGCCATCAGCAAAGGAAATGAAACAGATTCAGCCAGGGCAGAGCACACTGCTACAGGATATCACCCCATGAAGACATAATACAGAATAAAAGAAGCAGATATTAAATAATTTATCAATGCTATCACATGACAGGTAAATATTAGAATCAGGTATACAGCTTTCCCTGCCCTGGTTCCTTCCCTAACATCTTCCTTTTCATTTTTGAGGATGGTAATTTATCATGACTATATTCTAGTTTCTAATTTTAACTTCTAAGAATGGCATAATTCATAAAGCATAAAGCATTAGTGACTCCATGGCACAAGTATGCTTTTCATTCCAGGGTATGCTTCCTTGAACTGATACTTAAAATTAGCATATAAATTAATTTAGCTGTGGTTAAGTGAGTGTAAATGGATATTTTGGCAACCATTCTTAGGATGGTTTAATAAATTTATCGTTTTCTCTCACCCAGGAAGAGCTACTATATATGAGTATCCCCAAAGAAGAACATGAACACAAGCTCCTGAGTTTACATACAAATTCACCTGTCAGTAAGATGCAGGTTGATGAACTGAATTGTTCACTTATATACTTATATAGTTTATGAGATGGGGACCTGTAGCACTGTACCACTAAAACTGGACATTCATTTTGTATTCTTTTCTTTAGTTTTTACTTTCTTCAGGGTGGATAAAGCATTTTACTGTTGTTCTCAAGGCATAAGTCAGATTTTGGACTTTCTCCTATCAGTAGCCCTAGTTGTAAATATGAATCTGGTCATACAGACTTGACACTGAGAAAAAGATAAGTGTGATGGCTGCTCATACCACTTTCTCATGTTCCTCTGTGTAGACAACTGACCTAAAACATCCTTCTCCATATGAACTTATAACTGGGATAAATCACTACTGATTCTCCATCTGAATTACTAAAGCATTCTCAAAGAAAAACCTATTATTATTATTATTTTTTTTTTAATGTAAGGATGCATACTTAGGATTCACAAGTTTTTGTGATTTTTTGTGAGTTTATGAGAGGAAAAAAAGGCTCTGGACACACAGTGTTTTTATACTTGTTTATCACTCTGAGAGGGAGTACTTTGAGCTTATGAGATTATTTATATTGCATGAGTTAAACATCACTGACTTGGTAGGATTTATAAACATTTTTAGAACCTGTGAATAACATTTTACTCTAAAAGGCTATAACTGTGTGTAAGTGTGCAAATAAACCTGTATAAGGTAGAGACAAAAATTCATGCATACAGTTCTTGGTAGAGGTTTTATTCTTAGTTACTTTAGACCTCTTAAAATCTTTACATTATTATTTATTTTTTTACTACTAAACGGGAAGCATTTGTGGGAAGCATTTTTGCAAAAATTACTCTTACTAGATAGTGCACAGTCTCCACTATCCCCCTATGTAAGGGAAAATTTTATAATAATGACAACTAAATTGACTGAAGCCACTTCACCTGTTGTAAAGTAACTTGTTAAAATTTTTGTTATTGTTGTTTCCATTACCCTTTTCTTCTTAATATTTTAATACACTTTTTATTGGAGAGTAACTATTTTTATTTTTTTTAAGGAATATTTTAAGTCTTTTGAAAATAGTTCAGATTCATTACAAAACAAGTTCATAATGCTCATAATCCTGAATAGTGCAGAAAAATAGCAGAGCCATGCAAAGCTGTTTATGTTTTGTAGCTATTCAAATTTTAAATCCATGCTGAACAACATTAAGACAGTTGCATCTTATTTCCAGCTGCAGCTCAATCTTTAAATAACTGTACTAGAAAAAGAATGTAAAGATGCCGACTTATATAAATTATTAGCATGAATAAAGAACAAGTACTTTACAGTGTACTATTCCTTGTAAGCCTGTCTGTAAGTTCTCTGATAATTCACAGTGTATCCAGGCAACAAAGTAAATGACAGCTCTTGAATGTATTTCCTGATCTTTCTTCAACCACGTTTATATTTTTTTTTTCTTTTTTTTTTTTTTTTTCTTTTTTCCTCCCAGAAGACTGGTTAGCCATTTTGGTGACAATTTTAAAAAAACTTCCATTTCATCTTGTTCAGTAAGGAAGATGTCTACCCAGCCAACCTGTAATGTGATCTAAAGCTGTACTTATTATTATGCACACTTTTTGTCCTGTCTCCTTTTGCATGTAGGAAATACTTATATTTACCTCTAACCTCTAATTTAGTCACCTACAAATCTCTGTAGCTCCTTCTTGGTACCTCTGTATTTCAGTTGCCACATATCCTGCAGACACAGCTGTAAGTCCATTCCATGGACTATGTAGACTCACAGCCTATTTAGCACATAAAATGTTTATATTTACTTTCAGCAGATTTTGTATCACTTCTGATTAACTGCCAATTTAATAATGTTTACATTTCAACAAACTTTACAGAATTTTACATAAAAGCCTGGAATTTTATGCTTAAACCTATAAACAAGGCAAGGAAGATGATGCTGGTGAACTCATTATTTTTGATTGCCTGAAGATTGTATTCTTCAAGCTTTAGTTTGCAGAGAACAATTTCAGCAGCTGTATCCTGTCTCTGGAATATTTAGAGTAAAAGGAGAGACTCTTAAGTTCTAATAGTCATAAGGCTAAGTTTATTTCCCTCACTGCACATTCATTCACTTTTAAATTTAATTTTATTGTTCTGCAGTCCAACTTTACAGGTCTTTCCCCTAACAATTAGTTTTTTGGATGATACTTAAGAGTTCACTGGCTTATCCTGGCAATATTCACCATGTCAAAACATCAGATTCTAGAGGGAGTCAAAATGAAAAATAATATCTCTTCTGAATATTGTTTCATCATTTACTTTTTCTATATCCTTGAGAGGTCTCAGTATCCAATTAATTTTCCTTCTTTTGAAATCTGTGCATTTCAAAATCAGTTTTTGGAAAGACAAGTGATTGCTTTATCATGTCTGTCATGTATTGACTAGCACTGATTTTCAGAAACAAACCTACTTCAGGGAAACATACTGATCTCTGGACTATGCTATGTTACTCTAAATTGATCCTGAACACCATCTGCCATCATTTGAGCTCTTCATCAAGTTGTATGATCCAGTTGGTTTCTCAAAAATTGTACTAGATCAATGTCCATTTATAACTTCCTGCATATACCTAGAAATCAAAAGATTTCTAAGGCTGAAGTTCATGTGGAAATACTTGGAGAAAGAAACACCACTAGAGGGATACTAATAAATAATAATTGTTGTTAAAAAATACACAAAGTGTCTAATGATAATGAACTTTTTCTTCCAACAAGCAACCCATGAAAGAACATCGGACATTTAGATGACCCGTGCACTACTCTACACTAATCAAGGAGCTCTTCCTTCCCTCGTTCAGTTCAATTCCCATTGCTGTGACTATTCCTCCAAACTCTTTTTGAAAAGGAGTTAATTCAAACTAACTGAATTGCTGAAAGAAGACACAGATAAACAGAATATGCCTGTTCTTAAATGGCAGAATTCAGATACTTTTTCTACTCAGATTGACACAAACTGTTTTATTCATCTTTTTGATACACACTTTACTGAGTAATGATTAAAGAGGAATGGATCTGTTTTCCCGTGTCAGCAAATTGCTCACGCATCCTACTGAATATCATATTTCCAGGTTGGGTGGGAAAGGTTTTAACCTTGGACCTGATAAGGAGGTCTTAATAAAAATGAGGGCAAGTCAACTGAAGGAAGGAGAAAAAGAAAGAAAGAGGGAGGAGAAGATAGATTTCCAATTTAATCATACTGTAATATACTCATGCATAGTGTTTTGGTTTTGGTTTTGTTTTGTTTTACTCTCTTCACTCATGTATTTCATAATTACTTTTCACAATGTTACCAATTGTGGATGATAAATTCTCTTATTTGCATTTTACTTTATCCAACTTAAATTAGTAGCAATTTTGACATCACTGGACAATATCAGGACACTTTTCATCCAGTGTTATAGTAAACAAATATTGGATACAGTAAACACAACTGGATTACTGCAGAATCTTTGCAGTTTTCTCATGCCAGTGTATATGCCAAGCTCTTTTGTTGCAGCTATACATGAGTAACCAGTCAGCAGAAGGCTACAGCTGAGCAGGGAGTTGGAGAGCTGTAGAGGTTCCTGGCCACACACTGCAACAGTTCATACCCTTTCAGAGAACATCTGAAGTGTAACAAAAAAGTCCTAAAAGTCCTCTGGACATGGGGTGCTTCCATATTCTCAGATATCCATTTCATCTGAGGAAAGGCTCATGGCAGGCACTTTCACATTTCATTTAAGAAGAGGGAAGCCAAGAAATAAATTATTTGTTTGTTGACAGAAGTAAGACCCCCTCTTACTGATCTGGAACAGATGTGAGAAAGGGAACTAGCCTTTAGTGTAGGCCTCATCTCCAGATACCATCACTTGCATAATTTATCACACCCAGGAGAACAGGCTCCCAAAGGCCAGTGAGGACAACCAGGAACAGATGGGGCTTAAATGCACACTGGTCATGTTCTCAGAAGCTCTTCATTGCTCTTTTCCAGGCTGACTGCAGAATTGTTATTATGTTTTCTGGGATAGGTTTGCCCTGGACCATGCCAAGATCTGGGATGAGTTCTTAATGTGTGGGATGCTCCCCTTCTCATACAGGAAGGCCAGAGTAGCCCTAATGCTGAAGATCTGAGGTACTGAGGAGTTTTTCTCCACAGCACTAGACTTCAGTGAAGGCCATCTGCTGCATTCAGGATGACGTGATTCAACCAGACTGGGCCCATGTAGTCTCGTGATAGAACATCTTTGATAACTTGTATCTGGACCAAAGCATCCTGCACCTGGTGAATACGAATAGTCTGTCATTTGCCTCCTGCCTCTCAACAAGGAGAAAACATTTGACCCTGCTATGTGTTGTGCCTTGAGCCACTATAAGCCATTGCAGAAAGCTTGGTAAAATTCAGCAGGATCTTGAACAAGGCTGTTGGCTTTCACCATGGATTGTGTCAGGGTGGCCTCTTGTCCTGTCATCTGTCTCCTCTGAGGAGAGAATGATGGTGCTTACAAAGCTCTTCACTCAGAGGGTGGTAAGGCACTGGAACAAGTTGCCCAGAGAAGCTGTGGATGCCCCATCCCCGGAAGCGTTCAAGGCCAGGTTCAATGAGGCCCTCTGCAACCTGATCTAGTGTGTGGCATCCCTGCCTACAGCAGGGGGGTTGGAACAAGGGATCTTTAAGGTCCCTTCCAACCTGAGCCGTTCTATGATTCTATGATCTTTAAGGTCCTTTCCAACCAAAGCTGTTCTATGATTCTGTGGCTCTGTGAAAGCTGAATGAAAACCTGGATGACTTGATTGATATGAAAGCCTATGCAGTCACTGACTTGGTAGTCTCTGTCACTGGGCAAGTGGGTCAAGAGGCCTGGTCTGGTTGGCTTGGGACATGAGCTCTTTCCCCCATGCTCCACAGTTCACCATCTATCAGGGCACAGAGTACTTTACCTAGGCACTTACAGCTCTGCAACCTTTCCCTTCCCAGCTCCTTACTGGGACAAAATGGAGGCAAGGGTGTCAGAGCAGGTGTGGAGGTAGACAGAGCTGCTGCAGCTCCTTGCCTTCAGTGAACAAAAGCTTTTTGTCATCCCACCAGTCCTATCCATTCTCTGGTACTGCTTCAACAGCCTCTGCCCTTTCCCTGTGACCTGGACTTGAATTTTTCTCTGCTAGATGCAGCACTGGCTCCCTTCCTGGTGTCTATATCCATGCACAGTGTACCCAGAACAAGTTAGTGAGGCAGGATTTCCCTTCCCAGAGTCCATACTGATTCTTTCCCTGAAAACTGTGTTTATCCATGTGATTGGAAATCTCATCCTTTAATAAAGACTCTACCATTTTACCAGAGATGAATGACATACTCAGTGATCTGCAGTTACTGAATCCTCTCTGGAGCCCTCTTTGGAGATGGAAGTTACAGTGGCAACCTTTCAGGCCCCTCGCTCAGTGGCTGCTTTTAATGATAGGTTACACATTTTGTCTGCAGGTCTGCAATTTCACATTTGAGTTCCTTCACAGCACTTGGGTGAATGGCTGCTAATCCTGGTGACATCTGACTACTATTTTATTTGGTCTAATACTTCTTGTGTACTTAGCTCAAATTGATATAGCTTCCCTGACCATTCCACTAGATAAATATATCTCTGCTGTTGCCTTATCAAATGCCACTTAAACACCTTAACACCAGTTATCAAGTGATCCAGCCAATTCAAAAGCTGCCTTGCTGCTTCTGAGGTATCTAAGGACCTTAATTATCAACCTGAGCATCCTTTAAAATTTTAGTTATTTCTCCTATAATTTCCTGTGTACATTTTCTATGCCATGATTTTACTCTTACCCTGGACTAGACAACTTTTTTTTTTTTTTTAATTCAACCCTTTCTGTATACTGACCTCCTTAACTCTTCTGTTGAGCTATATACGGTGTTTTTCCAGGATTATTTTGTTTTCTTTTTCTGAGCATTTTATCTGTGCTTCCAATACAGTATTTTCAAACAGCCTCAAAGCTTCTTGTAAACTTCATGTTTTTCAGAATATTTTAGGGGTATTTTTCCTAATTGCCTCATTTTTATGTAATTCGTTTCTCTGAAATCTTATATCTGCATACAAGATTTATGTTGCTTTTTCCCTCCTACTTCAGAATTAAGCCTGATTTTATTCTGATGCTGTTACAGAGTGCTTTTCTGCTAACTCCACTTGAATTAGATCCTGCTTAGTACTCAGGACCAAATCCCAAATAGAAGATTTTCATGAGCATGCTAAGATTAGTTGTTATAGGAAGTAGCCATTTATTATGTATAGCAACGTTATCTCTACAGAATCACAGAATCAGAATGGCCGAGGTTGAAAGGGACCCCTGAAGATCATCTAGTCTAACCCTTTTGCCAAGCAGGATCACCTAGAGCACGTTGCACAGGATGGCATCCAGGAAGGTTTTGAATATCTCCAGAGGAGATTCTTGTCCTAGGGGAACAGTGTTTCAGTCTATATGTGTGTAGTAAAAATCTCCCACTACTGCTACATGTCTTAAATTTGAAACAATACCTAAGCACTATTACCCTCCAGATCTAAGAGCCTATAGTATCATCCCAGCAGTATTTTTTAATTATTCTTAGAATATGGGATTTCCACTCAGAAGAATCCGATAATGCTTCTCTTTTCCCACAATATTTATATGCTGTGGCATTTGACATTTTCCTTCACGTACAATGCCCTCATCTGTACATCTCATTACATCAGCCTTTGAAGCTTGTAGCCAGGAAACACTGTATCACATTAATTATCCTTTTACCAGGTCTCTGAGACACCTGCTACATTAAGGTTGCTGTTAATATAAAAGGTTGCTTATTAAAAACAAAACAAAACCTAGTTCTCCTATCTTATTTTTTAGGCTTCTAGCACAGGCACAGAAATCAATATTTTTTGTTTTTGCCATTGGTTTAGCTTTGCCATGCTGGTCACTTGCTATTGTAGGTAAACTGACTTGCCTTCCCTGTTTCTGTCTATTTCCCTTCTGGCCTTTTCAGAGGTGTGCTGAATATCATCCAGGTTACCCTGCCAAGTTGAATCAATCTGTGTGTTCCTCCATGCTTGTCAACATTTTCCCAGTTCCTAGTTTAAATAATCCTCTATGACCTTCATAATTTTCAGACCCAACAGTCTGCCTCCATCCTGATTAAAATGCAGCCTATCCTTACCTTATGGGCTCCTTTTTTTTTTTTTTTTTTTTTTTTTCCTCCAAATATTTCCCAGCTCTATGTTCTGAAAATCCATGTTCTGTTTCTAACTGAAATCCACCTGTGTACTGCAGCCCTGAATCTGTGCTTGCTTCTCACACCTTGTGCACTGGAATTGGCAGTATTTTGGAGAATGCCACCATGAAAATTCAAACTTCAGTTTTCAATTGCACAGCTAAAACAGCCCTCCAGAGTACCACCTGTGCACTGTTCCAGGTTACTCAAACTAGCTCAGATAATGACCTCTGGGTCCTCCAATGCACCTTTAATTAATCCATCTAGACTTGTCACAAAGTCTACTTGTGCCAGGTAGTGGAAGATCACATTTCTCACCACCACCTTCTTCTTTCAATAGCTTGCTGCTGAGTACCCTTGGTGAAAGAGGTGTGGCACCAGCTGGAGGCTCATCTGAGAGGTGATATCCTTCATTTTCAGCTCAGTGTCCTCCCTCCTTAAGATTTCTATTCAGGGGCACAAAGCAGTCACATTGGACAGGCATCCACTCTGAAGCATCCCAATACTTTGGCATCATCTGTGAACCGCTCCTGTCCTTTTAGCCAATCTCAAAAGAACAGACCAAGTCTCCCAAAACCTATAGTTCCTTGCACTGTACGCACACAGAATGAAGCCGTTAATTAGCTCATGTCTTACCCTAGTCTATGGTTATTAAGCTAACTAGCAACAAATAAGATATACCCAAGAACATGGAGGGTGTAGATGTGTGTAGCAGGAGTCACTATATTAAATTCTGAAAGGATCAGCTCCACCAGCAATCCATGTTAGCAACATGGCAGCCAGTAATTTCAATTACTATCATATCACAGAATAACTGAACCTTCAGATAAATTGGGGAAATAATTATAGGAAAATTATATAAACAAGAGAGCAAAAAAAATAACTAAGGGTGAATTGAAATGCACATTCATATCATTAGATACATGTGTTTATGCTAAAAATGACTTGGTTCTAAGCAGATTGAGTTTATGCAAAACACAAATATGGATGCTCAAAAGTACATGCAGTTCTGAATCCATATTTTGTCCGGAGGACACAAGCATGAAATCTCTTTAATCTATGTTCCAAAGAAGGAACAATCTTAGCTTTTCTTTCTTTTTTTTTTTTTTTTTTCTCTATAAATAATATGCTGACAGAATAAACTAACAAAATGAATTACAGCTATTCCATTTACAGTATTTGGATAAACCATCAAGGATGATGGTTTAATTGCTAGAAGAACTTAAATTGCTTACATAGCGATATGAGTAACATTAGATAGTTGAGTTATACAACACAATGGAAGTTATTTCAAAAAACCCTGATTTGAATTAGATCAAAAGTTAAAATCACTAGCAAGACCACTTATCCTTGGGGTACTCAGCCTCCACATCTGGAAGTCTAGGATGAGGAGAAGAAGAACCGAATCAAATCACCCCCCAGTTCCCAGTTCAGGTGGGAACACTTAGAGACCTGCTGTTCCACCTGAACTATCACAAGTCAATGAGGCCAGATGGGAAACACCTGAGGGTGCTGAGGGAGTTGGCAGATGTGATTGCTGGGCTGCTTTTCATCATCTATCAGCAGTCATGGTCATATGGAGAGGTCTCAGATGACTGGAGACTTGCTAATGTAATGCCCATCGATAAGAAGGGTCATAAGGAGGAATTGGGGAACTACAGGCCTGTCAGCCTGACATTTGTGCCAGGAAAAGTGACAGAACAGGTCATCTTGAATACAATCATGCAATGTATGTGGGACCACTGGGGGATGAGGCCCAATCAGCATGGGTTCATGAAAGGCAAATCTTGCCTGACTAACCTCATCTCCTTCTATGACCGGGTAAACCACCTGGTGGATGAGTGAAAAGCTGTTGACATTGTCTACCTAGACTTCAGCAAGGCCTTTGACATGGTCTCCCCCAGTATTCTACTAGAGAAGTGGCAGCCCATGGCTTGGACAAGTACGCTTTCTGCTGGGTTAAAAACTGGATGGATGGCCAGGTCCAGAGGGTCCTGCACTTTGGCCACAACAACCACATGCAGTGCTACAGGCTTGGGAGAGAATGGCTCAAAAGCTGTACAGAGGAAAAGGATCTGGGGGGTGCTGATTAATGCTTGTCTGAACATGAGCTGGCAGTGTGCCCAGGTGGCTAAGAAGGCCAATGGCATACTGGCTTGTATCAGGAATAGTGGTGTCCAGCAGGACCAGGGAGGTGGTAATATCTACTCTGTTCTGGTGAGTCCACACCTCAAGAACTGTGTTCACTTTGGGGCCCCTCACTATAAGACATCAAGGTCCTGGAAAGTGTCTAGAGAAGGGCTGCAAAACTGGTGAAGGGCCTGGAACACAAGCCTTTAAGAGGAGTGGCTGAGGGAATTGGGATTGTTTAACCTGGAGAAGAGGAGGCTCAGGGGACCTCATTGCTCTCTACAGCTACCTGAAAGGAAGGTGTGGGGAGCTCGGCGTCAGCCTCTTCTCACAGATAACTAGTGATAAGACTAGAAGACATGGCCTCAAGTTGCACCAAGGGAGGCCTGGGTTGGAAATTAGGAGATATTTCTTCTCAGAAGGAGCAGTCAGGCATTGGAACGGGTTGCCTACAGAAGTGGTGGAACACCTTCCCTGGGGATGTTCAGGGAAAGGTTGGACGTGGTGCTTAGGGATACACTTTAGTGGGTGACATTGTCAGTAGGGGGATGGTTGGACCAGATGATCTCAAAGGTCTTTTCCAGCCTTAATGATTCTGTGATTCCCAATGTTTAATTCACAGGAATTTTAAATCTAATTAAACTTAAGTATTTAATTTTTATCATAATAAACATTATTTAGCTTTAACCACTTTAAGTCTTACTTAAATATTAAAAAGTAGTCGAATAAGGGAAAAGCACTGTGTAGATTTCAACTTCATGCAGATAATTTTGAAATGTATTTCTACACCTGCTGAGATACAATTTTATTTAAGCCCCTTTTTACTAAAATAGGGATTTCAGCAGAAATGTAATTTAAAAGTTTTCAGGTATATCTAAACAGGCAACTAGTTGTTTGACTTTGTAGTTAAATAAAGCATAGGAGTTAAATAGTTTAGTAATCTCAATTCTATTCCTGGCATGTCAAACAATTATTTTGTTGTTTGTTTTATCTCATGTAGACAAGCCTCATTTTTCATTTGTTGACTGCTAAAATGAAAACAATTAAGGCCAAGTTCTCTTATGAACTCAGTATGTACAAACTAGAATAATTATTCACAGTTAATCAGTATTTTGAAAATAGAAACTCTCCCAAATTTCTTACTTAAAGTTTAGCTGTTAATACATTATAATAATTTATTGAATAAATTACTGTCCCTTGGACACTTTGGATCTTTTGATGAAAGATGTTTCTATACCAAAAAAATCTTTACTGAATTTTATTACAAAGGGAAATATCTAAGTCCGAAGAGTGATCTTAATTATCATGTAAACCTTCAATGGCAAAAATGAAGCTGACTCTAGTAGCCCAAACTATTGTGATACAAAGGTAAATCAATCTTACAAGAAGGGACCTTTTTGGCTGTGGGTACACAGGATAACTGAGAGCTATACAGCAAATTCCAAGGAACATAGTTGAGGACAGAGTAGGCTGAGGAAAGAAATTCAGAGCTAATAAGAGCCATAAGCATGGCCAAGAGAAAGAAGCAGAATAAGAATCCTAGTCTACCAACAGTTACGAGAGGATTCTGCTTTCATGGATATCCACAATAGACAGAAGTCTGAATGACTTTTCATCCTAGTATTTTCACAATCCTGAAATCTATTTACTTGTCTTTTGTCTGCTGCCTAAGCAGGCGATATACAACCTATCTGATAATCTTATTATGTACTAAACTTTACCTATTTCAGTCGTCTGGTGATGTGATAAAAGCTATACAGTTCCCTTGACCTGTACAATACTATAGGTTCTTCAGCATTTGCTCACAAAATAAAGTTGGATTAATAATGTTATTTTAGTGTTAGAATTCATACAGACTCCACACAATAACCTGATAAGATCAAAGATTCACAACAGGCTTTGTCTTCTCTAAAGAGAAAGTGTGATACAGATGATAAAGTCCGTATTAAAAGCTCTCAATGGGATTTTTCTAATGTTAAAGCCACCAAGAAAGAAAGCAGCTATACAAAAAGTTTTCAGTTCCTTCTGGGAGTAAGATCATGCCAGTTCACTGCCTTCAAAAATCACCTTCAGAGAGTTTGCACCATTCCTAGCAGCGTTCCACAATATCCCACCGAAGCAAAAACTGAAGTGGAATAGCTTGATATTACAGTCTGTTTCTCACTATCTAGGTAAGACATCAGCCAGCATAAATAATGTCCATGACTACCCTGCAGTGACTATTTATTTGATAATACAGCATGATTTACGCTATCAAATGTTTTAAAAATAATCTAAAGCTGTTTTGCTACATTTCTCACATTTGTCAAATTCAACAAAAACTTTGTTAGTTGGATTGATCTACGCTGTTTTAAGAAGTCAGTCCAAGCCTTAAGAAAACTGATTTGTAAGAAAATATCACTTGTAAATGTGGTGTTCAATTTGTATGCTCATATACTGTTCAAAATAAGATAGGTAGGAGGGAGATGAGTCTTTCTGTGGGTTCAGCTACAGTTTCACATTTCAAAGCTGTATTTTATGTTTGCACTGCCATAATCAAAAGTATATTAAAAAAGAAATGACTATATGTTTATCTGGAGAAGAGTTCAGCTATTGTAGGAACTCTTCCATAGTGTGTAGGCTATGGGTCACTTATTTCCCTTTAATTTCTATGCCATTTTTTTTTTTTTTCCTAAGACTAGCAGCTTTTTACATGAATTGTCATGTAGATATCCACGGAGTAGCAGTGGCTGAATTCAGTATGGGAGGAAGGGGTTCAAGAACCTGTATTTGGTGCCTGCAGCATTCTTAACACAAATGCATGTGTGAAATTTCCACCTCAAGCATTATAAGTGATACTCATCAAAGAAACATGAGAATGGAGTCAGCAGTAAACTTATACACATGAAGACACTTCTGGGTGGCTTGAAAAGTCTGATTGTGAAAATCCCTGTGCCCCATACCACACCTATGTACATGCAAGACTGGAAGTCTGTCTGGTCTCAGGCAACCTTTTTCTGTGAGGTCTAAAAACCAAAAACAAAATAAAACTTTCTCCATAAGAAAGATGTAAAACATTTAAGCCTCTCAGGTAGGCATAAATCAGTTCTGTGATACCGTTCATTTCTTTGTAATCCATTATCTGTCCATTAAAGTACCATCTACTATGACACTGCAGGAATTTTGTTTTTTGTTTCCTTCTGATAATAGAAAAAAATAATAAAATTATTTCCACTGTTTAGGGATGTGCACCTCTACCAGCAGTTTGATGTTTTTTTAATTTCAAAACCTGGAATTATGTTGCTTTACAGCAAGAGGGGCAGCATAGGTAGTAATGCCTCTGTAAGTGGGAGAACGTCAGCTTTCACCAAACCCTGCACACCTTATGGAGCGAAGGGCTCAGGCCATGTGTCGTTCCTCTCCTTTTATCTTGTGTAACTAGGAGTGGAATTTACTTTGCCTAACTTTAGACATGTAAACAGTAATTCAGCCTAAATTAGTCATCAAGTCTCCTCAGACAGGAATTGCCCTCTGGAAGAGTATGTGTCTTTTCTTTGACTAAATCAAGAAAACTAACCAGCTCAGTCTAGATACCTGCAAAATTAGGTAGCTAAACTTGTCAGAGGTGAAGACCAGAGGGCTGTTACCTGTATCTGTAATGCAGTTTTTGTTAGGTGGACAACTGCCATTCCATAGGAAAAACAAACAAAACACAGCTGAGTACAGCATAGAATGGATTTAGATTGTTCTAACTTGACTATCTCAAAACACTTCAGCAAAATGTTTGAGGTACTTCTCACTTCCCAAACTCCATAATAAGGGCTACTTCCATGATCTGTCTTAGAAACCTAATACATCTCAGAAGACCTGCCTAACACTGAATAATATACTTATTCTTTTCGTATATGACCTAAACAAATCTTGTGTTTTAAAAATAAGCCATGACAAACTCTTTCAAGTATAAAAAATTACATGAACATGGAATAATTTTCAGAAAACCACCGACAATTGGAAAAAAAAAAAAAAGAAAAAAAAGATGGCTAAAGAAAAAAATATTTAGTCTCAAAAATTCTGTTTATTTTAACCTGAGTAACAAGAAAAAATGTTGAGCGAAACTACTTGTCCTTACAGTTCCCTGGAGTTCTTGAACTTATATTGCCATGGACATGTAGGAGATATGCAATGCAGTTTAATGCTTGCAGGGTCAGAAAATCCATTCCTATCTCATACACTAATTCTGGAGAAGTCAAGCTTTAAAATTTGCTTTAAAATTTTAAAATTAGCTGAAGAACTTTCCTTCTTTACCTCCATCAAAGACAAATGATTTTCTGCCTTCCTTTGTGCTTGTTACATTATAGCACCATATACTGACTGAATTAGATGAAAATGGTGTTTTTAGATTATCTGTCAATGACTCTGAGAAAATCATCTTCCAGTTTACTTCTTGGCTACCCTTTTCAGCCATCTTTTCCATTGGGCAACTTGCCCTTTTCCAAGGGCAATTCCATTCCATGCAGTAGTTCCTAGACAATTTGATCATTATGAGAGTTTCCTTTTGCTAGCAATTTGAGTGTGTTACAATTGACCTACAGAAATCATCAAAAATCCTTCCTGCCTCCCCTTCTTACTAAGAGGAACTCGGAGTCATTTCGTTATTGGTGGATGCCATGTTTTGTGTATGGCAGGACTCTCACAAAGTCCTTTATATCCAATTCAAAAGATTTCATCAGAGGCACAATGCAGTTAAACAGAAAACAAAATTCAATAGTGTGAGACTCACTTAAACAAAGCGCTTTCTGATCTATCACAGGCCTTACTTGGCTTACAGGGTATTTAGAGGGTTAAAATAGCTCAGTTTTGAACAGCAAGTAATTGACCAGAAAGCCAAACAACTGGGTAAGGAAGCAGCTCATATTGCGCAGTCACCTTGTGACTTTTGCAGAAGAGCAGGTACTTATTTCACAGAATCACAGAATCACAGAATTTCTAGGTTGGAAGAGACCTCAAGATCATCGAGTCCAACCTCCAACCTAACGCTAGCAGTCCCCACTAAACCATATCCCTAAGCTCTACATCTAAACGTCTTTTGAAGACTTCCAGGGATGGTGACTCCACCACTTCCCTGGGCAGCCTGTTCCAATGCCTCACAACCCTTTCAGTAAAGAAGTTCTTCCTAACATCTAACCTAAAACTCCCCTGGCTCAACTTAAGCCCATTCCCCCTCGTCCTGTCACCAGGCACGTGGGAGAACAGACCAACCCCCACCTCGCTACAGCCTCCCTTGAGGTACCTGTAGAGAGTGATAAGGTCGCCCCTGAGCCTCCTCTTCTCCAGGCTGAACAAGCCCAGCTCCCTCAGCCGCTCCTCGTAGGACTTGTTCTCCAGGCCCCTCACCAGCTTCGTTGCCCTTCTCTGCACCCGCTCAAGCACCTCAATGTCCTTCTTGTAGCGAGGGGCCCAAAACTGAACACAGTACTCGAGGTGCGGCCTCACCAGAGCTGAGTACAGGGGGACGATCACCTCCCTAGCCCTGCTGGTCACACTGTTCCTGATACAAGCCAGGATGCCGTTGGCCTTCTTGGCCACCTGAGCACACTGCTGGCTCATATTCAGCCGACTATCCACCATCACTCCCAGGTCCTTCTCCACCTGGCAGCTTTCCAACCACTCATCTCCCAGCCTGTAGCTCTGCTTGGGGTTATTGTGCCCCAGGTGCAGGACCCGGCACTTGGCCTTGTTGAACTTCATGCAGTTGACCTCAGCCCATTGGTGCAGCCTATCCAGATCCTCCTGCAGAGCTTTCCTACCCTCAAGCAGATCGACACATGCACCTAACTTGGTGTCATCTGCAAACTTACTGAGGGTGCACTCAATGCCCTCGTCCAGATCATCGATGAAGATATTAAAGAGGACCGGCCCCAGCACCGAGCCCTGGGGGACGCCACTAGTGACTGGCCTCCAACTGGACTTGGCTCCATTCACCACGACTCTTTGGGCCCGGCTATCCAGCCAGTTTCTAACCCAACAAAGCGTGTGCCAGTCCAAGCCAAGAGCAGCCAGTTTCTTGAGGAGAATGCTGTGGGAGACGGTGTCAAAAGCCTTGCTGAAGTCAAGGTAGACCACATCCACAGCCTTTCCCTCGTCCACCCAGCACGTCACTTTGTCATAGAAGGAGATCAGGTTCGTCAAGCAGGATCTGCCTTTCATAAACCCATGCTGACTGGGCCTGATCACCTGCTTCCCCTGCAAGTGCTGCGTGATGACTCAGGAGGATCTGCTCCATGAGCTTCCCTGGCACTGAGGTCAAACTGACAGGCCTGTAGTTTCCCGGGTCTGCTCTCCAGCCCTTCTTGTAGATGGGCGTCACGTTTGCTAGCTGCCAGTCAACTGGGACCTCCCCCGATCGCCAGGACTGCTGATAAATGATGGACAGTGGCTTGGCCAGCTCCTCTGCCAGTTCTCTCAGTACCCTAGGGTGGATCCCATCCGGCCCCATCGACTTGTGCACATCCAAGTGCCGTAGCAGGTCACCAACCAGTTCTTCATGCATAGTGAGGGCCACATCCTGCTCCCCATCCCCTTCCACCAGCTCAGGGTACTGAGTATCCAGAGAACAACCGGTATTGCCGCTAAAGACTGAGGCAAAGAAGGCATTGAGCACCTCCGCCTTTTCCTCATCTCTTGTAACTAAGTTTCCCCCCGCATCCAGTAAAGGATGGAGATTCTCCTTAGTCCTCCTTTTTGTGTTGATGTATTTATAGAAATGTTTTTTGTTATCTTTAACGGCAGTAGCCAGATTGAGCTCCAGATGAGCTTTGGCCTTCCTAATTTTGTCCCTGCACGGCCTCGCTACTTCTTTAAAGTCCTCCTTAGTGGCCTGCCCACTTTTCCAAAGCTTATAAACCCTCTTTTTCCTCCTAAGATCAAGCCACAATTCTCTGTTCAGCCAGGCCGGTCTTCTTCCCCGCCAGCTCGTCTTTGGGCACGTGGGGACAGACCGTTCCTGCGCCATTAAGACTTTCCTCTTGAAGAGCGCCCAGCCTTCCTGGACTCCTCTGCCCTTCAGAACCGCCTCCCAAGGGACTCCACCAACCAGTGTCCTGAGCAGCTCAAAGTCAGCCCTCCGAAAGTCCAATACAGCGGTTTTACTGGTCCCCTTCCTGGCCTCGCCAAGAATAGTGAACTCCACCATTGCGTGGTCACTCTGCCCAAGACAGCTCCCGACAATCACATCCTCCACCAGTCCTTCTCTGTTTGTGAAGAGAAGGTCTAGCAAGGCACCTCCCCTGGTAGGCTCACTAACCAGCTGCGTGAGGAAGCTATCTTCCATGCTCTCCAGAAACCTCCTAGACTGCTTTCTCAGGGCTGTGTTGTGCTTCCAGGATATGTCAGGGAAGTTGAAGTCCCCTATGAGTGGGGGATGATTTCGCAACTTCTGTCAGCTGCCTGTAGAACTCCTCATCCGTCTCCTCATGCTGGTTCGGCGGTCTATAGCAGACCCCGACCAGGACACTAGCCTTGTTGTCCCTGCTGATCCTAACCCAAAGGGACTCGACCTTGTCATTCCCAGCCTCGAGTTCTACAACCTCGAAAGACTCTCTAATATAGAGAGCCACACCACCACCCCTTCTGTGCTGCCTGTCCCTTCTAAAGAGCCTATAGCCAGGCATTGCAGCACTCCAGTCATGAGACTGGTCCCACCACGTCTCCGTGATGGCAACCAAGTCGTAGCCTGCCTGCTGCACGATGGCTTCCAGCTCCTCCTGTTTGTTACCCATGCTGCGTGCAGTAGTGTAGATGCACTTCAGCTGGGCCATTGCCTTATCCTCTGGCCTTGCCATTGTTCCCCCTGGCACAGCCCCAACAATACTAGCTTCAGCCCCATCCCCCTTCTTACCTAGTTTAAAGCCCTCTCAATGAGCCCTGCCAGCTCCTGGCCCAGGATCCTTTTTCCCCTAAAAGATAGGGACCCATCTACGGCCATCAGGCCAGGTGCCAAGTAAAGTGCCCCATGATCAAAAAAAACAAGATTTCTGCGTTGGCACCAGCCCTGGAGCCACATGTTTATCAGGTGGGCTTTCCGTGTCCTCTCTGAACCCCTCCCTGCCACCGTAGGGATGGACGAAAACACCACCTGCACTCCCGCTCCATCCACTAACCGACCCAGCCCCCTAAAGTCTCTTTTGATAGCCTTCAGGCTTCTCTCTTCAATGTTGTCACTGCCCGCCTGGACTATCAAAAGAGGATAATAGTCAGAGGGGTGTACCGGGTTAGGAAGCTTCCTGGCAACGTCCCTGACCCTGGCCCCAGGGAGGCAGCAGACTTCCCTACGGGTAGGGTCAGGCCAACAAATAGGGCCCTCTGTTCCCCTAAGAATCGAGTCTCCAACAACAATAACCCTCCTGTCCTTCTTGATGGAGGCAGTCCTGAGGCGTGGAGTCGACCTCCTTGCCCTAGGCATCCTCCTGGGAACACTTGCTACCTCTTCCTCAGCTACTGGTCTGTCGAGCTCCAGGGCCTCAAACCTGTTGTGTAAGGGCACCTGGGAAGGCGGGGCCGGAAGGGGAGGGTGTCGCCTGCGATGTCGAGCAGGGACCTGTTTCCATTCCTCCTGAACTCCCAGATCCCCTCCCTCTGCCCGACGGCTACAGGGCAGGGGGTCCACCCCCATTTGAGGAGTCTCACCTCGGTACCTCCCCTTGAGGCCCTGCAGGGAGTTACTCCACAAGTCTATCTCTCGCTCACACTCCCTGATGGCCCTCAACCTCTCCACCTCCTCCTTGAGCTCCGCCACCATGCGGACCAGGTCATCCACCTGCTCGCACCTCACGCACGCAGTTTCCCTGCCTCCCGCCGATGGCAGCAATAGGCTCAGACACTCCTTGCATCCGGTGACCTGAACTGCGGCATTTTTTAACGGGTAGTCGGTCTGGGTGTGTACCGACTTCCTGGAGAGCACACTGTGCCTGGTGGAGACCATTATCACCTAGCTAACGGCTGTCGTTAAGGAGGTGTTTGTATGTAGGGGGAGCGCTCTGCCCTTCCTGCGCTAACTGCCGCGCCACTCCCTTCTGACGCGCCACGCCCTGTTTGCCCGCCCTGGTCGCCGCGCTCCTGGTTGCTCGCGCTCCCTAGGGGCAGCTTTTGAACGCCTGGGGAGGGGGCGCTGCTGGCTCCGCCTTCGCCTCGTCAGCCTCCCTCATGAGGGCTGCCGGGTCCTGGCAGCTCCCTCAAGTAGGCTCAATGCCGGAAAAATTAGCCCTGCCTGGCCCGATCCCCCGCTCCGCTGCAGAACGCATCTGCCCCGGAGCCGATCGCCTCGGCAAATGGCTTGGATTTTATATGTTGAAAAAACACATTGCATATTTCTAGGACCAGCTTACCCAGCAGTTGACAAACTGCAGGTTCTGGGACAAGATTAATATAATCTTGCTGAGAAATTTATAACAAAAGAAAGATCATCAAAACTATAGATTCATAGTTTCATATGATTCATAGTTTTATATAGATTCATAAGGAAGTGTGTCAGGCGGAAAAAACTCATTTGATTTATATGTGTAGGACATTTTGAATGCTTGAAAAATATGTCTGAAAGGTCTTCATGCCCACTTTTCTGGAAAACAGTAGAATCCAGTCTAATACCTGGGTCAGGCTGCAGAATGTGGATTAAATTTCACTGAAAAAGTTGTAGCAGCAAAGTTGACATCCCAGAGGATTTTTTTTTTCTTTTCTTAGAGCTTTGTGACTTATCACTTTCCTTGATCCATTCCCTTTCTTAAAAGGTTTGCAGCTGCAGGGTGGTGACTACAGCTGACCTTGGCTTGCTCTCTCTCTGGAGTAGGATCTCTTCCTGATCCTACCATTACTGATATTTAATTTCATAGTCCAATTCATAGCTACATTATATATAGCTATAGTCACAGAAAGAAAACATTACTCTCTATGTATCAGTTAGTTTAAGGTAAAAAGAGGGTTATATGACTTTACATCAGCTAGACAATTCACAGATCAGTTCACAAGGCAAATGATTTAAATGATTCCTCTGTTCAGAGCTTTGATCTCTCTAGTTGCACTTAAAATCACATACTGTCAAGCAATAGGCATCTGACCCAAATGTTGTGTTTCTCTTTGAAGCACTTAACTTTTTTTTTTTTTTTTTTGACTGCTGCTGTGTTAGTACCACATACAGGTTTAATAAATCATCTACAGAGAAACACCTTGTTTGCTCACACTCTATCTACATGCAACTTGACTTGGTACAGGATCAGTGTATAAGCATGTGTTTTTTTTATCATATACTTGCCAGAGGTTTGTCTGCAAGTACAGTTCTTTTTGTCACTATTCTAACTAATATTACTTAGTTCCATTTACCAAATCAAGAGGATGAAAAAAGTTGCTGTTATTGCAACCTCCCCAAAGCACCTCAATCCTTACAGATTTGTGCTTAATAAATTATTGAGTATTTACTGTTAACTGCACAGCAATATAAAAGCAAAATTATACAGGCTCAATATTCATTCATACAAAAGCCCCCTCTACGTACAAGTGATCCGCTAAGAACCTAATTCTGCATCCATTTCTACTGGTAAATATGCCTTACATTTACTGCCTGCAAGTTTCAGTTGCAAGAGCATGCTTTTGCTGAAGAGTGAACTTAGAGCCAGGTGTGTAAAAGAGCTTCTGACCTGAACTTAAAGAGTTCTTTAAGTATCTAGTAGCTAACCCAGTGAGAGGCATGAGTTATAGTCCAGCCTCCACTTTAATAAGGTCTTAACCTTCTTTTTACAGTGTGGATGCCAAGTATTTAATTTATAGCTTCATAGTCCTTTAGGGCTACGTTTATATGGTCATCTGCATATCTCCATTTGCTGTACTGACCCAAATTACCATATACACTAAATTATTTAAGGACAAACAAAACAATGAGAAATCACTGGATCTCCATTGTGTTCACAGCACTGTTTTGAAGGCTGCAGTCACACAAGTGTGAATGTAACAAGTTGTAAAGATGATTTCTGACTTCTTAGTCAGAAATCATCTTCATACATAAGGGTTTCTCTATTGCTCTTTTACAGTCAGGAGTCAGATTAAATGCTGTAGCACAACTTTGATAGTGAATTAAAAAAAAAAAAAAAAAAAAAAAAACTATATTGTCACTGGGAATCTATACAAATATTCAGTCTTCTCTTAGATACTGTTTTGGTCTCAACAGTCTCATAAATACCTCAGGAAAGCAAGACAGTGAATGATTCCTATACGTAAAAACTTATCATGGCAAGTTAACGATTGTATAAATGTGTTTTAAAAGTATTCTTAGAAAATTTAGAAAAAACTCTGATCCACTCTTAGATAACTCTAATTCACTTCTAGTTTTACAAACTAAGTTAAAAATATATATATAAATAAAATAATAATAATAAAAAAAAGATTAAGAAGAATAAAAAAGAAGAATTTAGTATTCAGACATGAGTTTTACCTCCCAAGAAATTAAACCAAACAAAACACATGACAAATAACACTTATTTGCATTTGGTTTTAAGTACATATACTGTGTTTAATCTGCTCATTCAGATTAAGCTGGCAACTGTTATGTATGGTCATTTATGCTGAGCAGAACAGTGGTGCTACTTTAGGTTTAGATACTGCATATAATACCCTGCAAAGACCAAGCTGCTGGTCTTCATCTTGAACAACGTTGTTCAGACAATCCATAGCTTCCAGACAGACATATCTGGAAGAAGATGTGATGTTATATGGACCAACTGAAGCTACCTTCATTGGAAGAACACACAAGAATGATGGGAGAAAACTTTACATGAGTATTCTCTGTTTTCTAAACATTTTTTCTTGTTCGACCTGTTATAATACTCCCCATTTCATGATTGAATTTCAGACATCCTCACTGTACCCAAGCAGTGGGGGAATTAGAGAACTGTGAGACCTCACTAGCAATTATAAGATCTGTACTGATTGGATAAGCATGTATGAGATCTGTTCTACATATTTACTACCTAATTTGAATTGATGGTTGATTTATTTTTTTTAATCTTCCTACATTATGATTTAATGCACATGATTTAAGATAACATTTAAATGAGTAAGGAGAAAATGAATAAGGAGAATATCTGAATACATGAATTTTTCAAAAAGATTTCTAGAAACATAAATGCAATTTATTTCCCTTATTTTATTCTCCTCATTTACCAAATTGCTTCCAGATACTCCTGCTTAATTTCAGAAGAAAACTAGTAAAAAAATAGTGACTGGGATAATATCATATCTGGTATAAAATGTTGAATTTAAAAACTTTAGGTAGAATTTTGCAATATTTTTGCTGGAAAAGCTGTCAAGATAGTAATGAAATCATATCCAGATGGCAAAGTAGTACTGCTCTCTGCTGGTTTTTATAATTGCTACTTGGTTGCTATATAACATTTCCTCAATGTATTTCCTCAATTAATCTTTAAATTATGCTTTTATTGGGATTAGGAGAGATAAATACACGTTTAGTTAGCTATTATGCTAAAACATAGCTGCTCATTGCTCTGATAAATAAGCAATTCTCAGATAAGGCATTCTCAGAAAAGCATCACATTTGCAGAATTTCATATTAGGAGATCTATCAGCCTTTGCTCTTTCTGACATAACCTGTACCTGTATTCTCATCTCTAATAACTTGCCTGATTCTTCTGCCTCTTTCTTTAACTTAGTCTTCACTTCATCAGAATGTAATTCATGGATTATGGTGCAGCCTTATTTTAATTAGGAAAATTTAGGTGACATGAACTCAGCTCAATGAACTCAACTCTGCGTAGATGCACAGCTTTAATCATCTGCATCTCTACAGAAAGAAATTTCCCAAGATCCCTCTGCTCCTTAGGAAAGAAAAATCCAAAGACATTGTCTCTATTGCTGTGAGAAGCATGGATCATGCTGCAACTTTTCCATTTACAGGTCCTCCTGACAAATTAAGAGATCCCTGTGTGTTCATGCAATAATAGATGACGACCCTCATCAGCCATTTGCTGCTTCTGTCTCTGCTTCTTCTAGAGGATATCAGAGGGCTCCAAGATCAATAACCATTGCAGAAACATCATCTCTGAGCATTTGAGAGTCATGAGTTAGGCTCCTGAGATTTGAAATAACAGTTTTGAGAGGAAAACAATTCTTGATTTTCAGATTTCTGATTACACATTTTTAGGCTTTACAACCACAAATACTGGTAACATATTTGTACACTGATTTCCATTGATTATTTTTTTTTTTCCTGGAAATATATCAGATCTTATTTTATCACAATATGTGCAATACTATGAATCATGAGAGTTGGTCAAGTTTGGACATTTTCTCAATCTAAATTAAAAGGACTTTGAAGTTTGATAGGGACTGTGATGTGTTAAAAGAGCAGAAGCTACTCTACCCTAACAAATGACAATGAAAGAAGCTTAAAACCCATTTGTTACTAGCACTAAGTGTATTCTGAGGGTGGACTCCCCTCCCCCCCCCCCCTTTTTTTTTTCTGTCAGGAACATTGACGTCATATTAACTTTACAGCTCCAAACTTTGCAAAAAAAAAAAATAAAATCTAATGCAGAATGCAATGTTATCCTATATTACTACAGCATGATTTACTACAGAACTAGAGTTAAGATTGTATTTATTGTATTTATCCACTGCGAGGAAAGCAAAATATGATTTTAATCTCTGACAGAAGGGGAAAAGAATCCCAAAACTAACAGCCATTTCTTCCTATTGCAATTTTATTTCAATATCTCTAAAACAAACTGAGAAAAATTAATTGTCATGCATTAAATTCTGTATGGAGGGTGAGATTTTAAACAGCATAAAGGACAGTCAGATGTCTAATTCCATTTAGGCTTTTATAAATAATTATCATCAACATTGAAAGTAAAGCTGTGAAATCTAATGAACATAATTCCAAGACCTCTTCTTTCAAGGAAGTAAAATGTTGCCATTTCCATGTATGAGATTTCCCTGAGAAAGCAAACCAAGCAAAGAACACAACAAACCAAGCAAAGAACTCTTCCCCCTGGACTCCAAGACCCCAGGAAGTACATGCAGTGACTTTTTAAAAATCCATTCTCAAATCTTGCTTTTGCACAAATTACAAACAATTGTCAAGGGCTTTGAAACAGGTGTGTTGTGATTCATAATGCTGCTTATGACAAACCTGATAGTTCACTGCCCCTGTCAGGTTATCACACAGTTTTGTGCATTTAATTCTATCTTCTGTTCTTTGGCAAAAACATGGTTTTAGGCTCTTCAGGACAGAAATTAATTCTAGTATGTGTACACAATGGTTAGACCGATGTGTTCCAGTCTCAGAATTAGGTTGCTGCATGACTTTAGAATATAAACAATTTAAAACTTTTAACTAGTCTCTGAAAAAAAAAAAAATGAAATAATGTGGACATGCATCCAATCTAAGATTTATTTGCTTTCTCTTCATTTTTAATTAATTTGTAATCTTAAGAATAACCCAATTAAAAGAACATTTTCTTATATCAAAGAGAAGAAAAGCCAAATTGTCATTCTAGTGCTCAGCAAATCAGCTACTTCAGAGAATATAAAACAATGGAGTCTTCCTGAATTCATTATATGCTTTAAAGAAACTGTGGAAAAAGGCTGTTAATGCAACCTGAATATAAGTAGAAGTTCAATTTTCATTGTAAGTTCCCATATTTCTTTCCTCTTCATTTTCTCACCCACCAGTTTTTTTATTTTTCTTTTCCCTCCAGATCAATTCAACTGTTAACATGCCTCAGAGGGAAAAGTCTTGCAAGTCTTGCACAAAAGTATGCTTTACCTTAGGAGATCAAAGCTATTTTAAAGCTGCTTTTTTTTTTTTTTTTTTTTTTTCCCCTAAACCTCTTTTAATCTTAGAGGTATCGAGCTCATTAGGAACGAGAGAGAGAAAAAAAAAAAAAAAAAAGAGAGAGAGAGATTTAATCTAGGCTTAGTAAATGAAGTAGAAGCTTTGATATCTAGTAGAAATTAGTGAAATCAAAAATATTAGTGTTATAAAATGGGGCCTGGGTAGCTGATTATTTCCAGAGGGATGGAAAACTAATTTTTAGTGTCTTACCTTGTCAGAATGAAAGTTACAGAGTAGATTCTATCTTTTACAGGGAAACAGGGAGGAAACTCACAGTGTAAAGGAACAACTCAAGCTAAGCAAGAATATAACCCTAATTAAGCAATTCAAATGATTTTTTTATGGAAATGGAAAATGATTAAGTACAAATTTGTCCAGTTATGTACGGAACAAAAGAACAACACATTGTAAATAGCATGCCATTAACTCGTGCAAAACAGCATACCGTAAATGTCACGTTGGTCCTGAAAAGAGTATGCAAAGCATATAAACAAAAGCATAATAACCTTACTTCCCTCTTCAGTTCAATTTGGTTGACTTAAAAGCTTCAGCACATCAAAATTAATACACCGATTACAATCTTCACTTCATGGGAAGAATGGGTTAAGTTAATTTCATTTCCCATTTCCATTAAAACTGTTTTCATGAGAAAATTTCCAGACCATTTTCAGTTTGCCTGTTTCTCTCTCAAAAGATTTGGACTTCTGAATTTTAAATCTCCAGAGTATCTCTAAAAGACAACAGTTTGCTGGACACTTCAGTCTTTTAAATAATCGCTATTTTTGCTACTTGTCCCTTCCAATCTTTGTCACTGGCTGTGGAAACTAGCCCACTGTCAGTCAGCTCTACAACTCTGTTTCATTGGAAAAGACAGCAAGGACTGCCAGCTCACCAGGACCCAGTGAAGACTGCAGCGAGGATGAATGTCACTGCCTGAGAGTGCCCTGAGTGCTAGGGCTGGGCTCTGGTACCATTTGGAAAAGACACCAGAAGAGCCTGGCATGGTTATCAACTGCCTTAATGATGGATGCACCACCCAGTGCTCTAACTTGAGATTTCTGCTTACCTCTTTGTTTTTAACACAAATTATTTTATAACTGCAGAGTGAGGTATTGTTTCTGTATCACCTCAAAACTTCAAGGGGCCAAGCATTTACTCACAACATAATTTTTTGAATTATGATTTATCTCTGTATCCTATGGTAAAGTGTATTTAGCAAAGCATAAATACACTTTTTATGTGTAAAAATAAATACACTTTTTATGGTTTAGCAAACCATAGCATATTTTTATTTATTATTATTGTTATTATATTTAAGCTGCAATTCCTGCTGCATAAATATTTTTCCTCTTTCCAACACAAACTTATAAGAATTGCTTATGGAGCCTGTAGCAGTGGTTCTATGCCAATTGTTCACCAGATGAAAATGTCTGTCTTTTTGGAGACCAAGGAGAGTACTCTAGTTTACTGCCTACAGCTTCATTGACTATTGGTTTCTGGATGCTCTTAAGGTGTTGCTTTTAGTCTGGAAAGTACTAAATGTTTTAGGTCTTTATTACTGTGTCTCTCACATGTAACATTCATCAGCTGTGACTCTCTGAAGCTGTGATGAAAAGTGAAAACATTTAATTTCAAATTCCTGCCCTCTCTGCTCACAGACGTGTACACACACGAAAGCTTGAACAGGAGATGGCAGTCAACTAAGCTTTCTCAATGAGAGAGATGCAATCTACAATTATTTTTTCTGCTTTGATCATTAGAGTGTGGATGTGCTGAAAGTCAGAACACATTTCATAACATGACAAATTTTCTAGGATGAGAAAAGGATAACATGCATGAGTGTATGAGAAAGTGGAGTTTTTATTGGTGATACAATATTGACACCCAAACCAGCTCATATTACTCAAGAAGAGAATTGTATCAGATATAAATATGTGAGTCCAAATGCTGAAATCCTAAATACAGCTGTTACAACTAACTGATACCATTCTGAGAAAGACCAATTTTATTTTATAGCGAAGCATATTGTATATCTTAAAAGATATTTAAGATCAGATCTGACTGTTCTGGTTATACAATATGATTTTCTACACTCTGTAGAAAGATAAATTTATTTATGTGAGCTAAATCATCTGTGTTTAATCATTTAGTGTTACAAATAATAATTAACACCAGTGGAATAGCCTGGGCAGCTCAAGTCTCAGTGTTACCTTTTTCAAGATTAGAATTGCTGAATTTGCATTTAATGTATACTATGGCTATACACCCTACAGCAATCACTGATGTAAAGCCACTGCAAAGTAGTGATTCAGACTGGGACTCCAGTCTCAAAAAACATAACCCTGAAAATAACCTACCTTACATGTGATTTTGCTTGGATAATGACTACCTAAAGTTAGAATATGACTTCTAATGAAGGGTTTTCACTGAGGTTTTTTCCCCCATAGAGTACTGATAATTAGAGAACAACTCACAAATTGTCATACATGAGTAATTCTTCAAAGGAGAAGTTTCTGAAATTTTCTTAGCTGCAAATATGTTATCTTGTGTTTTTGTTTGTTTTTATTTGAAGATAGGAAAATTCTTACTAAAAACAAATATGACACCCCATTTTAGATAGTTTTGGGGTGACGTTTTAACAACATATTGTACCCTCATCACCACAACTTTGATTTGATTCACTCTAGCCTGTGGGTGCTTACATTTAAATTAGATATGCTTTAGCCTTTAAATGAATGTGCAACTTATTTTTATATAGTGGATGTCCTTCTGTTGCTATAGAAACCAGATGTTTGATAATTAACCTGCACTATCAACAGTTGTGAACTGTCATGTGAAAGACTACTCTTTACAAGTTGCTAACCAGCCAAATAGTCTGGGTTCCTGGCTATTGAGAAATTACAAGTAAATTAAATAAAAAAAGTATGTTATGCCTTGGAAATTAACTTTAAACAGCAATCACTTTGCTGGGGTATTTTATATAATATTAAGAAAGCATTGCTTGATTTTGTGGCTATTTTTCAGGTCATAACCTGTCATTACTTTCCTTCTTTTGGTTTTATTTGTCTATTATCTTCCATTCACAGAAAAATGAACATGAACAATGAATGAAACATTAAAGTATTCCATACATAAGAAGAAGGTCATCAATTTCAGCCTAACCAATGTAGGCACAATGTAGGCTCAAAAAATGTTTTTAACTTGTTCTGGTAATGTAGAGGAAAATTGTGTCTTGACTAACCCTAGTAAATTTTCCTTTTTACTTCCTCTGACTGATCCTTCATGAATTTCAGAGCATATGATTTAAAAGGTCTCAGCAGTCAGCAGCTAAAATCTGTACAGGTAGCTGGGCGATTGGCAAAGGGGAGAACCCTGACATGAGATGTGGAGAAGTGGAGAGAAAGACTGCTGCAGTCAAGAAGCAGAACTAGTAGGTCTCCATAGAGTGAGGACAACCAGCACACTCCTGAGGGTGGTGTGGAAAAAGACCTGTATAGTAAAAGAAAGAGGAGGTGGTAGAGTATTTCTAGTCCTACTTTTTTCTTTTTTTCCTAAAAAAAGCACAACTAATATAATGATATAAGGACCTAGAATTTGTGCTTACTTTTACTCTCAATAAGGAAAAAGGTTCCCAGGTTAAGGAGACCATCTATAAGTAACAACATTAATGAAGGTCTACACCTCAAAGTGATTTGTAACTGTGAATTGCTCAAATAATGTACTAACAATGTTAAAGTAACCTTCTAAATATTGTTTTTGCTATTGAAGACAAGAGAGATCAAATGCTGTTTCAGCTTTTCACAGATCATTGAAATTCTGATTAATATTTCTTCTCTGACATTTTTCACACAAATAGTTACTTCCTGGAGTAATATCCTAGCTTAATCTGTACACTCAAAACTTTCATGATCACACAAAGAAGTTAGCAACTTCCCTATAGTAAAAACATTTCTGGGTTTGGATTTTATGCTTTAAACCAATTCTGAAAGTACACAATACAATGGTATCAATGTGCAATAAAGGCCTTCTAATTCAGACTCTTTTAATTTGGTGTGGAGAGCAATTCTGCTGTTACCACGACACGAAACTTGTGCAGCAAGAAAACTTGCTACTGTTGGGCTGAGATGTGCAACATCTTGTAATCTGTAATTATAAAAAAGCTTTACTCTGTTTACACAATCACCCGTTTTTCTTCCAAACAGCAGACAGGTCACTGTTTGAAGGAAAGCATCTTATTCGTAAGCTTATGAATACAGCTTATGATTTATAGCTCTAACTTGCTGTTGAATTTCTCCAGTCTCACAACCAAATGCCTTACATTCTTCTTCCACCAGAGAAGTATTATTATTTTTGGATTTATAAACATTTTAAAGATAGTAAGATTACAAGGTCAGAAAAAAATGATAAATATTGTTTATATGTTTATATAAATGATGAATATTGATAAATAATTCCACTGAAGAACTAAAGATTATCTTTTAAAAAACAACAAAAAATCTGAAGTTTTGAGAGCTAGACTTTTTCCCTATCTCCAAACATGTTTTTTGTATGTTTTTCTTCTTTTCGTATACATTGCCTTCAACCCCAAAATGCCCTTTTGAAACAATTCAATTAGGTTTTCAGCAGGCAACCACATCAGACTGTTATGTGTAACACTTGGCTGGGAATAGGAGGCATGGAGCATAACCCTAACTTTAGTTTCATTATGAACTTCCTAAGAATTCCACCTTGAGATGTTATTTACTTGAAAAGCACTAAGACTGCATAGGGAATGATACCTTTTAATACATGCATGTTAGACTTCATATCAGGCACCACACAGAGCATCAGAAAATATGAATCAAAGCGTGTGCATTCAGACTGAAAAGACTGAATTTCTCAGTGGGAATCCTGCATATATTATTTCACAAGCCTCTGAAGCCTACAGTTTCTTTATCTGTAGCCGCAAGTCTGTTAGTAGAGGTCCAGTTTTGTGACATTTACTAATAAGGCCATTTTTTCCATGACAGGAGTGTGTACTTTCTAACTCCAAAGCAAACTTGTTCTCTCCAGCCTTGTCTCTAAGTTTAGCAAATGACTGTATTTCATTCAGAATACTCACCTTTCAAGAGGACACTTTTTGGACAATATCTTTTTTGTTTTGTTCAGGCACTTAACTGCCACAGTGTACAAGACAACATTGGTCCAAGTACAAGGCCACTTATACCTGTACACCCCTGAAAGCTTTCCCTGACACTAGGCACTTTTGAAATTTGAAATAAAATACAAACCATTTCCTAGAGCTATCCTCAAAACAGAGTACAGCCTGGCAGTAGATACAAAGGAAAACTGAGAACTGTGCTTTTCCAGTGAATACAATAGAAGACTGATCCTGACTAGTCACCTCACTAAACTTCAGAAGTCATGAAAAAGTAATCTCTGAACATAAAGCAAAACTGAACTCTTTACAAAGAAGCCAAATAGAAGGGGATGTAATATGAGAAAATGGCAAATCAGGAGGGAAAGCAGATCAATGAATCTCATCTACTCAATAAAGAATAAAGAAAGGAAAGCACTAGCTGCTACTTACTGCTACAGCCAGTAAAGAACAGCAATTATAGTGGCATTCTACCCACTTAATCACACAAATCTAACTGTAAGAAAGTAATTTATTCCCCTCTTTCTTACCACCATACAGTCCACGTGGAATAAAAAGGCTCACCATTTTCAACTGAAATTGTAAAAGAAAAAAAAACAAAAACATAATAGAACTTAACCAACAGAACAAAACAATCACTCTTATTCTAAGAATAAAAATGAAAAATTAGAGTTTCAGACACAAAAATTCATAGATACTTGTAAAACATGCTATAGAATAGCAATACATTAATAACGATACATTGGTAAATTTACTTCTCGTGCTATTATGCTTTCCATAAATAGTAAGTATTAGTCTCTCAAAGCAAGGACTGTCCCAATCAATTACATATGTACAATATTGGTTGCAGCTTGACTTCATGTGTAGCTACACATGGCAGGTGCCTAACTGAAACACTGGGTGAGAAAACATCTCTCACAAGACGCAGCACATCTCAGCACTGGAAGATTTCTGGGGAACACCCTAGTTCTGCCTCTGGCTCTTTGACAGATTTGGCTTACTGGTTAGCTTCAGAAATGTCTGGAAACTGAATCACTTGTGTTTGTAATCTAAATGTGGGACTGACAACAACTTATTACATGCAGTATGGGCATGTTTCTGAGACAGTGTCTTTGAAGAATAACCATGGACTTTCTTCAAAGACAACCTCAATAATAGCAAGACACGTGAATGTCCAGGAGTTCAAGAGCTTGGAATTGCTGCTGCTAACATGGATTAAGATAACCCAAAAGCTTTTTGCAGCATACCACAAGCTTCAGAGTATTTCACAGGATCAACGGGATGAACAGGATGCACTGTTATTGAGCCAGAAGTGTAGGTCCCCAAATGATCCAGTTGGGAAAGTAGTCGCAAAATACAAAGAAAAGAGAGGGAAAAAAAAAATAAATCTTTTTAATAACAAACAAGTCACTTGCATTTAACACAGCTTAATTATAATAAAATATACACTGACACAGTCAGAAGGCCACAAGTGGGAGGTGTCAGGGAGCAGTAGCCCCAGAAGCTCTGCATGGAAGGGTGGCAAAGCCAAGGATGTGGTCCCATCCCTGACATTGGTGTAGACCCCCAGTGCTCAAACACTAATTGTTTGCTCTTACCTGCTACTGTGGCCATGCTGCCTAGGAGCTGGCCTCCAGCATAAGCAGCCAGGTCCCCACAGGCAGAAAAGAGGAACCCACAAGCAGCACAAGAGGGCTTATCAAATCTCATTTGACTGCAGCCTTGCTTATTTCTAATAGGTGTAGGGTGATTTTAAGCTATTCTGTACCTCTTGCAAAACAAATCACACACTAGGTGACCAGTCATACAGTGTGTTGCTCTCTCTGCACTTTGCAGTATCATGGTCAGACAGACCTGCTGTGGATGTTTTCTGTGGGTCCCACTGCCCTGTGCCTTCAGAGCAAGTGGGGAAGTGGGCCAACAGCTTGGACAGACCACTGGAGGGGAGAGCAGCAGCCCCCACTGGTTTTGAAAAGTTCAAAAAAGAGAGAAGATCCAGAAAAAGGAGAAGATCCAGTGCCAGAATAAAGAAGAAGAATGAAAGCACCTAGATAAATGCTATAGATGATGACATAATTTGTTAATGAAATTTCAGGAGACTGGAGAGATCAAGACAAACAGATGTTTGGATGGCTCGAACAAATGAAGAATTTTTATGGTAGAAAGTTTGCTTGAGGATCTTGGTGGAGTTGCACTCTTCTAAGGCAGACAGGAGACTGGAACAAGATGCCTATATATAAACTTGGCATTTATCACTACGTAATCAGAGCATTTCATGGTACTAATGGATTTTCCTCAAGAAAAGCTGCAGGAAAAAATAATAATCTGAACACTGAATATGAGAGTAAATAAAGAAAAAAAAGCAGCCGGTTTCTTTTCTGGTCCATGCTATTCAGAATTATGCAAGTCACTCTGCATAATTCAATTGCAAAAAATTAGTCAACTATCTTTAAAAAAATCAATCAGAAATTAAATATAACTAGTATTACTACTGACTGAGGAACATGAGCTATCAAAATAGCCCATTGTAACACCAAGTTCTATGATTTGCCAAGTGTGTTCTGGACTGAGCATACCTGACATTGCAGGTATTCCCAAACATGAAAATAAACAAGCAAACAAACAAAATTTAGGCAAGATTATAAAATACTAGTAAGAAGCCTTCTGTTTTGTCACCGTATACTCTTGTAAATTACACTGGTTAATTTTAGTTCTAGCTTTTCAGAAAACACTGAATTTCACTTACCACAAATTCAAATCATCTAAGAGAAGGCTTAATGTCTTAAAAGTATTTTTGAGTCCAGTTGTAAGAGTTTGGAAGAGAATTCAAAACTACTTAAAATTTTAAGATGCAGATGAATTGAAGTATTGTTCAGTAGAAGTCTTTGCCACCCTCTTTGCCCAATATAACAAGTAACTGGGGAGAACATAGAAGTAACACCAGGTAGGTTGTTTGCATCTATTCACATAATAGTGCTCTGATGATGATGAAAAATGTGTTCATGAGTTCATATAAACAGCATCTATATATACTGCTCTTGATGACTCGCTATGTTTGTTTCCCAGATTACTTAATTTTAATAGTTTACTGCTCATTATGGTTCTGGTTTTGTTTCCGATTTGAACATGAAAATCAATGTAGCATGCAAACAAATAGACTGTGACATGAAAATACCACTATTTCTAAACAATGCTATTCATACTAATTCTTTATTTTTTATTTCTTTATTTTTATTTTGTGAGTAGATATAATGTTTACTGAATGACCCAGAAATGTTTTTTTATGCCTTTTTTTTTTTTTTAAACAGCCAACTGGAAGTTAATACAGAATGTTTTTACATCCTCATCCATTACTTTATTATTGTTATGCTAGGTAGTGACTTTTTATTATTATTATGCCACTCAGAGAACATAAATTTTCACCTATAATTGCAGAAGTGCAGCAGAACAGAATGGTTTAGAATTGTAATTAATTATTGGCATGACCTTCTGGAATGAGAGCAGAATTCTTCTATTTTATTTACCAAGAGTGATAATATACCAAAATAAACATGTTCTTGGCAGTTGCAGGACTTATGTTTATTTTTATCTTTAGACAACTAGATTATCACTTGGATTTCATAAGCAAGTAGAGCTGATGTGGATAGCCCTATAACACGGACAATACTGTATACCTTTCATGTTCTGACTGTGTCTTTCACATTTCTGGGAAACTAGAGCAAAATCAAAAGAACATATTCTTATCAATATGATCACCTTTCCTCAAGTGTATACCTTGCCACTATAGCTCTATATAGAACATTATATCTCTTGCTATACAAGAGTTTCCACTTATTTTGTCTCCTGTCTTTGAAAGTCATCCCCAAACTGGGACTGCTTTTACAAATAATTGTGAAACAATTTCTCAAGTGAATGTTCATAATGAATATATATATATATTATATATATATTTACATATTTTTATTTTTTATGAAAAGCTGTTGTGGTTTAACCCGGCCGGCAGCTAAACACCACACAGCCGTTCGCTCACTCTCCCCTCTTCCACTCTGGGATGGAGGAGAGAGGCAGTAAAATGAAGCCTGTGGGCTGAGATAGAGACAGTTTATTAAGACAGAAAAAAAAAAATAATGATAATAGTATTCCTACTAATAATGTGTGCAAATCAAGTGATGCACAAAGCAATTACTCACCACCCGTTGACCCATGCCCAGCCTATCCTTGAGCAGCCGGCCCCCCCCACCCCAGCTAGCCACCCCTATATGTTGTTTAGCATGAAGGGCTGGAGGGCAGACCCAGGAAACTACAGGCCTGTCAGTTTGACCTCAGTACTGGGGAAGCTCATGGAGCAGATCCCCTTAAGAGTCACCACGCAGCACTTGCAGGGGAAGCAGGCGATCAGGCCCAGTCAGCATGGGTTTATGAAAGGCAGATCCTGCTTGACGAACCTGATCTCCTTCTATGACAAAGTGACGCGCTGGGTGGACGAGGGAAAGGCTGTGGATGTGGTCTACCTTGACTTCAGCAAGGCTTTTGACACCGTCTCCCACAGCATTCTCCTCAAGAAACTGGCTGCTCTTGGCTTGGACTGGCGCACGCTTCGTTGGGTTAGAAACTGGCTGGATAGCCGGGCCCAAAGAGTCGTGGTGAATGGAGCCAAGTCCAGTTGGAGGCCAGTCACTAGTGGCGTCCCCCAGGGCTCAGTGCTGGGGCCGGTCCTCTTTAATATCTTCATCGATGATCTGGACGAGGGCATTGAGTGCACCCTCAGTAAGTTTGCAGATGACACCAAGCTATGCGTGTGTGTTGATCTGCTCGAGGGTAGGAAAGCTCTGCAGGAGGATCTGGATAGGCTGCACCAATGGGCTGAGGTCAACTGCATGAAGTTCAACAAGGCCAAGTGCCGGGTCCTGCACCTGGGGCGCAATAACCCCAAGCAGAGCTACAGGCTGGGAGATGAGTGGTCGGAGAGCTGCTAGGCAGAGAAGGACCTGGGAGTGATGGTGGATAGTCGGCTGAATATGAGCCAGCAGTGTGCTCAGGTGGCCAAGAAGGCCAACGGCATCCTGGCTTGTATCAGGAACAGTGTGACCAGCAGGGCTAGGGAGGTGATCGTCCCCCTGTACTCAGCTCTGGTGAGGCCGCACCTCGAGTACTGTGTTCAGTTTTGGGCCCCTCGCTACAAGAAGGACATTGAGGTGCTTGAGCGGGTGCAGAGAAGGGCAACGAAGCTGGTGAGGGGCCTGGAGAACAAGTCCTGCGAGGAGCAGCTGAGGGAGCTGGGCTTGTTCAGCCTGGAGAAATGGAGGCTCAGGGGCGACCTTATTGTTCTCTACAAATACCTTAAAGGAGGCTGTAGCGAGGTGGGGGTTGGTCTGTTCTCCCACGTGCCTGGTGACAGGACGAGGGGGAATGGGCTTAAGTTGTGCCAGGGATGTTTTAGGTTGGGTATTAGGAAGAACTTCTTCACCGAAAGGGTTGTTGGACACTGGAACAGGCTGCCCAGGGAAGTGGTGGAGTCACCATCCCTGGAAGTCTTCAAAAGACGTTTAGATGTAGAGCTTAGGGATATGGTTTAGTGGGGATTGTTAGTGTTAGGTCAGAGGTTGGACTCGATCTTGAGGTCTCTTCCAACCTAGAAATTCTGTGATAAATAGATTCTGTGATTCTATGACATCAGATGGCATGGAATAGCCCTTTGGCCAGTTTGGGTCAGCTGTCCTGGGTCTGTCCCCTCCCAGCTCCTGCTGCACCCCCAGCCTGCCCACTGGCAGGACAGACCAAGAAGCTGAAAAGTCCTTGGCTTAGTGTAAGCACTGCTCTGCAACAACTAAAACATCCGTGTGGTATCAACATCGAGCCAGCAGTGTGCTCAGGTGGCCAAGAAGGCCAACAGCATCCTAGCTTGCAGAAGAAGCAGTGTGGCCAGCAGGTCTAGGGAAGCGATTGTGTCCTTGTACTCAGCTCTGGTGAGACTGCACTTTGAGTAATGTTTTCAGTTTTGGGCCCCTTACTACAAGGACATCGAGGTGCTCGAGCAAGTCCAGAGAAGGGCAATGAAGCTGGTGGGGGGTCTGGAGAACAAGTCCTACAAGGTGTAGGTGTTAAAAAACAAACAAACAAAAAACCTCTGGGAACTAATTCACTGCACCAGAACTTGAATGCCAGTTTTGGAAGCCACCTAGCCTAAACCCATGATGAGAACCGTACCAGCTGCTCTAAGGCACATTGCCCTTCGGCCCAAAACTGAAGAGCCTGTCAGCCTAAGAGCAGTCTGCTTACCTGAAGATAACGACCTTGTCCTACCATCTTCTGCCCCATCTCCAGAAGCAATAGCTTCCAGACAAGGTTAAAATCTTACAGGAGACAGAGACTAGTTACCAGACAGAAGTTCAGTGAATCAAGGTCCCAGATAAACCTTATGTTTTGGTGGACAAAACTACACAAAAGACAGTTTGATCATTATCTCTTCATCAAAGATAGTTTACAAAAGATAAATGTATCACAGTGGTTAGGGTTTTTTTTGTTTGGTTGTTTTTTTTTGTTTGTTTTTGTTTTAAACTTGCACTCTTTCAGCCAAAGAGGTAGAACAGGACTTGCATTTTTTGCACACACCACCTTTGTATTTCTACTCCCCAGAAACCTTAGTAGAATTCTAAGTGAGGTTTACATTCATATATGAAAATCCCCAAGAGAACTTTCTAGCTTTACCTACCAAAGCTACAAAATACTGGTTTTATTTAAGGTACACACATCTCTGACTCTATCTTCCCCTTGCTGAGGACCTTTGCTGTAAGTGAAACTTGTGGGGATAGGTGTAGGTCCCAGCAGTAAAATTGTCTTTTCTCAATACATTAAACACACTGCTGTGAATGAAACATGCAGTTAGGTTATTATGCAGTATAGGTTTCAGGTAGAATTATAGAATATCCTGAGTTGGAAGGGACCCATAAGGATCAAGTCCAACTCCTGGCACCACACAGGTCTACCCAAACTTTTAGACCATGTGACTAAGTACACAGTCCAAACGCTTCTTAAATTCAGACAGGCTTGGTGCAGCAACTACTTCCCTGGGGAGCCTGTTCCAGTGTGCGACCACCCTCTCAATGAAAAACTTCTTCCTGATGTCTAACCTAAACCTCCCCTGCCTCCGGTTGACACAATTCCCTGGGGTCCTATCACTGGTGATTGAGAAGAACAGATCAGTGCCTGCCCCTCCACTCCACCTCGTGAGGAAGCTGCAATGAGGTCTTCCCTCAGCCTCCTCTTTTCAAGGCTGAACAGGCCCAGTGACCTCAGCAGCACCTCTTATGTCTTCCCCTCTAGGCCCTTCACCATCTTTGTCACTCTCCTCTGGACACTCTCCAACAGTTTCACGTCCTTTTTGTACTGTGGTGCCCAGAACTGCACACAGTACTTGAGGTGAGGCCGCTCCAGCGCAGAGTAGAGCAGGACAATCACCTCCCTCGACCAACCAGCAATGCTGTGCTTGGTGCACCCCAGGATATGCTTGGCCCTCCTGGCTGCCTCCACTGCTGGCTCACATTCCACTTGCTGTCAACCACAACCCCCAGATCCCTCTCTGCAGGGCTGCTGTCCAGTGTCTCATTGCCCAGTCTGTACATAAAGCCAGGGTTGCCCAGTCCCAGGTGCAAGACACAGCACTTGCACCTGTTAAATTTCAAGCTGTTAGTGATCACACAGTTCTCCAATCCATCCCCATCTCTCTGCAAGGCCACATGGGGGTACGGAGATTGTACCCACTCTATCGTCCTCCTTGCACAGAAGGACGTTCACCCCAATAGCTGAGACACTGGTTTGTACAGGTGGGGATGAAGGTACGTTCTCATTAACTTGGTGGACCTCTTCGTATAGTTTCTCCACAGCCAAGATGCAGGCCTGTAGGGAAGAGGAGAGACTTCCTTCCTACTGCCACTGTTGTTTAGCCAATTCATCCACTGTGAATTCCTTATGGTCTTTCCAGGTCTTCCTCCCAGAAAGGGAGAGTTCACAAGTGGGGAAAACATCTGCCCTTGACACTACGTCAGAAACTTCTAACAGTTACACCTTTCACACTTTTTCTTCAGATAGCCAATCTATGGAGGGGTCAGCAGGAAACATCCAATGACAGGTTCTTTCTTTAAAGTTATCTCCTTTGAGCTATAACTTCTAGTAATTTAAAGGCCTTTGACTTGCATATTGTGAAAACAGCATTTCTTTTATGAACTGCACATTCTCTCAGTTTCCACTCAGTGGAAGTAACGATAACGCCACCAGTATCTATCCAAACCTGTTTCTACTTACCACAAGGCATAACAACGCCACCAGTATCTATCCAAATCTATTTGTACTTACTACAAGGCATAATCTGAGTTCACATCAAGGCATATTTTTCACAGTCTGTTGTTCAATCTTAAGTACTTAAGAACATTCTTCAAAGTCAGGCTTATTTGTAAGCACTTGAGCTTCTGAGTTCTGGGTTTTTATTATTACTAGATTTTATTTTTTAAGGGCTGGCAAAGGTGCTTAGAATCCACATAAGTAATTTCACTGAAAACAGACAAGGTGAAAGAAGTACTCAAACTCCTCAACATTAAACAACTGTAGAACCCAGGAACACTTACCTGCCAACTCCTGAACTCAAAGCACTTCCAAGCTAATTCACAAGTCATACCACCAGGCTTTTACTGTACCAAGAAAGCACCACCAACGGCGCTAGCTCATAGAGTCTCTAAAACTATTTCACAGAGACGGTGGAAAACACAAAAAGAAAGCAGCCTGCTGGGGGAACACTGAGTCCATTCCACCATGACAGTAGAAAAGCGCACTAGAAAACTGAGACCTCAAAATCCCCTGGAGAAGCAATTCCCCCTGTGAGTGCTCATGCTTCCTATATATCAAAGGTCAAATGATCCCCACCTGGCAGATTTCATCTAACAAGGGTGAAGCCAAGAGACCTTGTAAAATAGGCTCATCTACCTGGATTCAAAGTTGTAAGGTCAATTGCTGCTTATCGCTAAGAGAAATCACCTGACAAGGGGCTTGGTAATTAGAATTGACCTAAAGAATTAATTACAAAAAGTGCATAAAGGTCATATATCTGCTAGTAATTCTGTGAGGAAAACCAGTACAGAGCCCTTTAAAAAAAGACAAATAAATATAAATAAATAAATAAAAATGAAAGGAAGGAAGGAAATGACCATAAAGGCAAAATTACTCTCACATTTTCATCTGTCTAGTTGCGACATATAAAAAAAAAGCAAGCGGAATGGCTTTTCCTGAAACAAGGAACGGGGCTGTCCCCCACATGTAACAGATCCAGAACCCAGGAACATTTACTTGCCAGCTCCGGAACTTGAGGCACTTCCAAACTTCTTCCCAGTCAGGTTGCACTATGAGGCTTTTTCTGTACTGATAAGGCACTTTCAGCACTGCTTGCTCATAGCGTTTCTAAATCTATTTCACAAAGCTGGTAGAAAATACGCTGAAAAATGCAGCCTGATGGGGGACATAGAGACCATGCCATCATGACAGGAGGAAAAAACCCTAGATAACTGAGGCCTCAAACTCTTCTGGGGAAGCCATTTTCCCCCATCCCTCCTCATGCTTCCTATATAGCAGAAGCCAAATGATCCCCACCTGGCAGATTTTATTTAACCAGGGTGGAGCCAAGAGACCTTGTGGAATAAGCTCATCTACCTGGCTTCAGTGTTTTAAGGTCAATTACTCCTTATCACTAAGAGAAATAACCTGCCATGGTGCCTAGTGCCATGGTGCCTAGTCATCACTAGACCTAATGAATTAACTACAAGGGTTATACAAGGGTCATATTTCTGTTAGTCATTCTGTGAGGAAAACTTCTACAGAGCCCCTTAAAGTAAGATAAATAAACATAAATAAATAAAAGAAAGAAAAAAGGAAATGACCTTAAAGACAAAATTGCTCTCATATATTTTCATGTGTCTAGTCATGACAGATAAAGAATAAAGCAATCAGAATGACTTTTCTTGACATTAATGCTATTTAAATTTGCTTTTCTAAGATCTCTTCTTTAAGCAGGACTTTTCAAAATCTATCCCCATGACCTCTAACTCCAGTATTTACTTGGGCTGCGTATTAACTTCTATCACGTAGAAGTGCCAGGTTTCCAGATCCTCACTCCCTGTTCAGGTCAAGGACTGGGATGAAAGTTTTGGTTTTAATTTGGTTACATGACTACATTGCTGTTCTTGGGGTTTCCCCCGACCAACAGCTAAGCACTCGGCAACCGTTCACAAAACCTCCCCCCTCCCTCTCTGGGATGGGGGAGAGAAATAGGAAAATGAAGCCTGTAGGTTGAGACAGAGACAGTTTATTAAGAGAGGAAAAAACAAAAACAAAAACAAAAACAATGATAATAGTACTGCTACTGCTAATTTGTGCAGAATAAGTGATGTACAATGCAATTGCTCACCATCCACTGATCCATGCCCAGCCTATCCCCGAGCAGGTGGCCCCCCCATCCCGGCTAGCCACCCCTATATATTGTTTAGCATGACATCAGATGGTATTGAATACCTCTTTGGCCAGTTTGAGTCAGCTGTCCTGGGTCTGTCCCCTCCCAGCTCCTGCTGCATCCCTCACCTGCACACTGGCAGAACAGAGTGAGAAGCTGAAAAGTCCTTGGCTTAGTGTAAGCACTACTCTGCAACAATTAAAACACCAGTGTGTTATCAACACTCTTCTCATCCTAATCCAAAACATAGCACCCTATCAGCTACTAGAAGGAAAATTAACTCTATCCTAGTTGGAACCAGGACATTGTGATATAGCTTAACCTTTTTTTTTTTTTTTTTTGGATGAGGTCATGTCCTGGTTTCACTGGGGATTCCAGCTAATATTCTGCCTGTACTGTAAGATTATATTGTTTTTGTTAGATATTGTTCACACCCAAAATACCTCTTGGTTTATTAGAATCATAGAGTCATAGAATATTCTGAGTTGGAAGGGACCCATAAGGATCAGCAAGTCCAACTCCTGGCACCACACAGGTCAACACAAAATTTCAGACCATGTGACTAAGTACACAGTCCAAATGCTTCTTATTCTATTACTTGCCTATGTTTCAACAACTTACTTGTACAACTATACTATGTCTCCTTTTGCGCTTCTGCATATACTACATCTCCATTTGCCCTTCTATTATTTATATGTTTATACTTACATGTTGTAAAATAGTACTAATAGTGTTAAGATGTTACAAAGTACTTACACACCTATCCTGGTTACACAATTTTAGAATGCTTACGTCTGGGTTCAAAGCAAACATATACTAATTCATAGAATCATAGAATGCTTTGGGTTGGAAGGGACTTTAGAGATCCATCTAGTTCCAAACTCCCTGCCATGGGCAGGAACACCTTCCACCAGGCCACGTTGCTCAAAGCCCCAACCAACCTCATCTTGAACACTTTCAGGGACTGGGTGTACACCACTTTTCTGGGCTGACTGTTCCAGTGCCTCACCACTCTCTGAGTGAAGAATTTCTTCCTTATATCTAATCTGAATTTACCTTCTCTTAGTTTAAAACCACTGCCTATTTTCCTATCACTATATGCCCTCATAAAGACTCCCTCTCCAGCTTTTTTGTAGTTCCCTTCAGGTGCTGGAAGGACTCTATAAGGTCTTGCCAGAGCCTTCTCTTCTCCAGGCTGAACAACCCCAACTCCCTCAGCTTGTCTTGATCATCCTCGTGGCCCTTCTCTGGACTTATTCTAATAGCTTTGCAATCTTCTCATGCTGGAGAGCCCAGAGCTGAATACAGTACTCATGGTGGAGTCTTATGAGAGCAGAGTTAGAGGGGCAGAATCACCTCCTTCAGCCTGCTGGTGTTGCTCCTTTTGATGCAGTAGAGAACATGGTTGCCTTTCTGGGCTGAAAGCGAACATTGACAGCTCACATTGAGCTTCTCATCAACAAATATCCCCAAATCCTTCTCTGCAGGGGTGCTCTCAATCCTTTCTTTATCCAGCCTGTGTTTGTGCTTAGGATTGCCTCGACTCAGGTGCAGGACCTTGCACTTGGCTTTGTTGAACTTCATGAGGTTCACATAGGCCCACCTCTCAAGCCTGTCTAGGTCCCTCTGGATTGCATACCTTTCCTGCAGCATGTTGACCACACCACACAGCTTGGTGTCATCGGCAAACTTGCTGAGGATGCACTCAATCCCATCATCTATGTATCCAATAAAGATGTTAAATTGTACTGGTCCCAATACCAACCCCCTGAAGAACACCATTCATTACTAGTCTCCACCTGGACATTAAGCTGTTGACCACAACTCTTTGAGTATGACCATACAGCCAATTTCTTACCCACTGAGTGGTCCATCCATCAAATCCATGTCTTTCTAATTCAGAGACAAGAGTATCATAGAGGACAGTGTCAAATGCTTTGCACAAGTCTGAGTAGATGATGTCAGTTGCTCTTCTTCACCCACCAGTGCTGTAACCCCATTGTAGAAGGCCACTGCATTTGTCAGGCAGAAGCTGCCCTCAGTGAAGACATTGGCTGTCACTAGTCACCTCCTTATTTACCATGAGCTTAACATAGTTTCCAGGAAGATCTGCTCCATGACCTTGCCAGGCACAGAGGTGAGACTGACTGGCCTGTAGTTCCTTGTGTGAGAAACAATCTGCAGTTAATAACAAGGGCTCAGGCGAGGGTCTCAGTGAAGTAGCTTTTTTTTTTTTTTTTTTTTTTTTTTTTTTTTTTTTTTTGTGATTGCAATGGTGGATGTCCTGTAAGCAGTAACACACAGCAAAAGTATATCATAACCTCTTATCCCCTATTACCCAATGTTTGATTCCTCCTGTTTAGTTGTGTACTACAGGTTCACAAACTACTAGATATCTATTACTATACCAGATATGTAACATTTTATTTAACCAACCTTTAATTTCTCCCTATTTCTCCTTTTCCGTTTTTTTTTTTTTTTTTTTTTTCTTTCCCTTCTCTCATGACTAGAGAGCTTTTATCATTTGTTTGTTTGTTTGTTTGTTTGGTTTGTTTGCTCATTTTACTGATTCTGCAGTGCTTTTTTTTTTTTTTTTTTTTTTTTTCTTCTTAGCTATCCTCCTTATATTGGGACAGTGGAGCTTTCCACTATCCCCTTATCTGTTTAACATACTCCCCACAGTTTTGCCACTGTTATGCCTGCATAGTCACATTCAAGTATGCAAGTTAGTGGAATTTTCCATTGCAGAAACATGACTTTAATTCTCACACTTGGGTCTTCCTTTTTTTTTCCCCTTTTTAGAAATGGGGCTATGTTGCCCCTCTTCCCATTAGTGGGAAATTCACCAGACTGTCACAACTTCTCAAATAAGATGGTGACAAAATAGTGACTTTGCAATTACATCCATCAGTTCCCTCGGGACCTGTGGATGCATTTCATCAGGTCCCATGGACTTGTGCAACTTCTGGTTCCTTAGCTCCTCTCAGAAATGATCTTCTCTTACAGTGGGCAGTTCTTCATTCTCCCAGTCCATGCCTTTGCCCTTTGAGATGTGGAGTGTGTGGCTGGAGCTCTTGCCAGTGAAGACTGAGGCAAAAAATTCATTGAGTACCTCAGCCTTCTCTGTAGCCTGGGTGACCAGGTCTCCCATTTCCTTCTGGAGAATGCCCACAATTTCCTTAATCTTCCTTTTATTTCTGATGTACCTATAGAAGTCTTTCTTGTTGCCTTTCATGTTCCTAGCCAAATTTAATTATAACAGGGCTTTAGCCTTCCTAACCTGATCCCTGGCTATTTGGACAATTTCTCTGTATCCCTCCCAGACTACCTGTACCTTGCTTCCACCCCTGCCTCCTTTTTCTGCTTGAGTTTGGCCAGGAGTTCCTTGTTAATCCATGCAGGCCTCCTGGTTCTCTTGCCTGACTTCCTCTTTCTTGGGATGCATCACTCCTGAACTTGGAGGAAGTGATCCTTAAATATTAACTAATTATATCTTGTTTAGTCTGCTTTTTTCTTTGTGGATACAACAGGCATCTGCTTTGATCATAAACACAAAGACTTACAATTTTGAGTCAGCTTATGACCAACTGTACATGAAAATAGAAATTATTTCCAACAACCATGATCTAGCATATATTACTGCGTGGTGCTGGACTGAAATAGCAAAGCAGAAACAGGTACCACTTGCCAAACATGGCAGCTTTTGCTTATTCTGTCAGTAGGTCTAGAACTACCTCAAGGTGTAATCATAGCAAAGAAAAGGAAGTAAAAGGAGAGAGGAGAGCTAGTTCACCACCTCTAGCCCAGAAGTAGCATTAACTCACCCCTTGTAGTCTCCCTAGAAGGGAAGGTGCCTGTTCATCTATGCAAATAAAGTCCAATCTATATTAAATCAAATTGTCTATCTCATCTGTTTAGGTAAAATTCTCTTGTACAGCATCTGTCTAGGAATAGGAGAACCAACAAAAAAAAATAAAAAAGAGTCTTAAAAATTGACAGACACGAAATTAAAAAATTAAAATCGTCACATACCTTCATGGTATAAATCATGAAAATGTTGTGACTGAACTGTGAAAAGTGTATATGAATTAGATGTATATATGCATATGCAGTATGAACTGTAGATAGCTTATATGTACACACATGCATATACAAAAATATAAATGAAATCTCTAGCTAAGAATCAGCTGTGTGTGTTATATTCCTATTTATAACACATCTGTTACACCAATTTGTCGTAAATCAACTGTGATTTTCCTCAAAGGTGAAAGGAAATGGCTGTTGAGTTCATTCATTCTTGGTACAAAAATGCCAATAGCAGCATTGTCCAAAGTTGCTTAATTTCCTGCAGAAATAACATTTCTAGTTCACAGCTACTTGAAAATCACTCACGGAACCTGCTATTTAATCCCCACAGCAACAAGAAAGCAGGGAGTAAATGGGAGGACCAGCAAGTGCTGACTGTGTATTCATCAGTGCTGTTCCCTTGTTTCAGCCACTGCAACACCAGCAGGAGCAAGTGGACTCTGTAGACTTCTTGCTGTGTAACCTGTGTAACAAAGCTCTAGCCTTGACTGTGGGATTTTTTATTACTTTAACTTAGCAGTTTGCAATATTCTCAGTGAAAGGCAGAGTCCTCAGCTTGTTCTCCAGTCAAATTTCTCACATACTTTTTTTTTTTTTTTTTAATGCCAGATATGAAAGAGATTGTTTTGAAAAAACAGAACAGCCAGAGACTGGATGACTTCTGTAAAAAGAATGAAGCCTGAAGAATTTACATAAATCACACACACAGCCTTGCTGTGTGTAAAATTACTTTGGTAGTTCTGCATCTGGAAAAATGGGAGGTTTGATCAGTATGTTTTGAAGGAGTGCCATAAACTAAACAAGCTAATCCTGCACCTTAATTACCACATCACACTTTCTTTCTCCAAGCAATCATATTGCGACCTTTCTAAACATATATAAAATCAGAGGTGAACTTGAAAATATGGCATTTGATACAATGAAGTTTTCTTTCACCCTCAAGAAAACATAGCAGTGACTATCTGTGAATAATACCCATAGGCCTACACAGGCCACCTTCTGGTTCAGTAAGAATCTTAATGCCATAAATGTTTAATCCATATGTTTCCTTCGTGATTCATCCCTGAGCAGCTCCATATGTCAGCACTGGACAGACGAGCCTTTTGAAATGCACATGAGCAGAGCTGGTGACTTGCAGACAAATGTGTGTTAGGCACACACATTGTTATGTATTATATATTTTCTGCCTATAAACCCAGACAGCTGGACTACAGAATAATTGGGGAGACTACTGCTGAAAAGATCAATACTGTCATTAAACTGGGTAATTTAACATTTATCTGGAACTGTAGTAAGCATGTCTTCCAGTCCCTGTACTTCTGTTGTAGGGCTGCTTCTTTTGGGGCCTTTTTGGCTCTGCCTGACCTGCAGGAACTGGGGTTAGGTGCTGAATCCAGACCTGTACACCCTCTCCAGTGTCTAACTGAGAACTAATCAGTCTGAGAGGGATTGTCATCATGCTTTCCTTGAATGGGTAGTTAATGGCCTGGTATTTTAAGGCTTATTTCAGCGTCTACCTCCATGCAATGTAAATATAGGTGATGATTCTGGTCTTGGTAATCTTTAGTAGAGAGGAGTGTCCAGTACATAGACCTAATCACTATAGCATCATGGTACAGTATTGCAAGCATTCAGTTCTGTGAAACTTATGACAAGCAAGATAGGAAATCATTATTCTCACTTTATAAGAAAAGCAATGAAGCATGCAGAGAGAGGATGAAGCACTTCACAGTTCTTTCTGGCTTTATTAGTCAGAAGTATTTATTTTCATAGAAACATGAATAATTTTGATCCTGTATTATCCACAAACCCCATTTTTTAAGGTTTCTTTGTGCACAAGTGAAGCAAAACATTTCCTGGAGTTAGAAAAGGTAGTATATATCTATGGTACTTCCCCCAAAACCCTAAAGCTTACTGTTGTGATCAAAGCAAGTGCCTTTGTCTTAATATACAGGTATGCTGGCACAAGCATCAGGATCACAAAAGCATTAACTATCTTATCGGACATGAAGGAAACCAATACTGGCATATGGGATGGTTAGCTAAATCTGTATCAAGTACCAACTGCAGACATCTGACTAAAGAAAACCTAGATCTTAATGCAAATCTTGCTGATGTGATGACAAGATTTATTTATTTATCTTTTTACCAAATGTAAAAGTGCACAGGGGGCATGAAGATTTAGGTGGCTCTAATGAATGACAAGTAACACTCAAAAACAAACAAACAAACAAAAAGTCTAACCCCCAAAAAACAGCACTTTTCACACATGACGTAAAATTGTTTGAACTGGAAATGCTAGATTCATGGGTGAGAAATAAATGTCTTTTCTTTTGTCTCTATTATCTATAAAGCCACAGTAAATTTCTATTTGTTGCAACAAGTATTTTGCAATTCTTATACCAAACCATACATACAATATTTTTTCAAATTACAAAGAACTCTAGTGGATTACTGCCTGAAATTTTGTATGAATGTTTACAGCATAGCTTGTGCCAATTAAATGCACTTCTGCAGGTTGCCAGGTTTTACTTTGAGCTTTTCTTTAATAGAACCAATTATTCTCATTCAAATTGGTTGCGTTTGAATACAGAAATATTAGTACTCAGAGCCACTTTGAGGTTAAAAGGAACTGTTCCACTTTTAAGCACATATATTTTTATTTTATTTTATTTTAATTTTTATGTAGGCTCCTTTCATCTGCATACCAGTACACTTCAAATAGAAGAAAAATTCTTGCATACTACCTCGGATTAGGATAAAAATATTTTATTATTGAATAGATTGACAAATATTTTGTTGATTAATTTTATAGCTGGTTGAATGCTATTCATCAAATTATTCAAGAGATAACAGTAAATTTTGTTCAATGATTTGATAATTTGTTTTAAGTTAGTTCAATTAAATCTTAAAAATATACAGGGAAGCAGAGAGGCACTTCATAAATAGTGTCTTGCATATTTCAATGTGGTATTGTCATTCTCTTACTATAAAAGTCCCAGAAACAATCCTTTCATAATTTGAAGTATGGGTCATCTTTTGTAAGCAACAAAGTAAAAAATAAATGAAACACTTTTTACAGCACACAGTTTTAAAGGAACACTAATGAATGGTGATCAACAATATATGAATACTTATTAAAAAAAATCTTCCTTCCTTCCTTCCTTCCTTCCTTCCTTCCTTCCTTCCTTCCTTCCTTCCTTCCTTCCTTCCTTCCTTCCTTCCTTCCTTCCTTCCTTCCTTCCTTCCTTCCTTCCTTCCTTCCTTTCTTCCTCCTCTTCCTCTTCCTCTTCCTCTTCCTCTTCCTCTTCCTCTTCCTCTTCCTCTTCCTCTTCCTCTTCCTCTTCTTCTATGAAAATGTTCACTTAACATCTACAATGAGTAAGGAAAAAAGTATTTCTGAGACTGGCCACCTTAGATGTTACACCTTCCAGCATAGCCCAAAGGTAAAAGCAATTAAAGATCCTCATATGGGAGATCCTAATTCAGACGCATCAAAAGGAAATGTTGCAAAAGACTGGCAGATAGCACTATCTATTGAAAAAAGTGCTTTTTATTATACTGAATATTTTGCATAAATGTCCATCCTGTGATCCTTTGCCTGTATAGAATATTATAGCTTCACACTCCAGTACTCCAGTAAGAAACATGTTGAGGGAGAAAAAAAAAAGGAGAAAAAATAAAATTATGGTAAACAGAAAGAAACACAGACACTAATTTAACTAAGACTTAAAGTAAGCATTACTATATATACTAATCTTCACAAGATTTGTATAATCACGGGATTACAGAATGGCCAAGGTTGGAAAGGACCTCTGAAGATCATCTAGTCCACCCTCCTGCTGATCAGCATCACCTAGAGCATGTTGTGCACAATGGCATCCAGGCAGGGTTTGAATATCTCCACAACCTCTCTGGGCAATCTGTTCCAGTGCTCTGTCACCCTCTCAGTAAAGAAGTGCTGGAATCTCAGCTGGAATCTTCTGTGCTTCAGTCTGTGCCTGTTGCCTCTCATTCTGTCGCTGGGCACAATCGAAAAGAGACTGGCTCCATCCTCTCGACACCCTCTGTGGTGGTTTTACTCAGATGGGCAGCTGAGCTCCATCACAACCGCTCTCTCACTCCCCCGCTCCTCAAAGAGGAAGGGGGAGAAAATACAACACAGAGAACTCGAGGTTTGAGATGAGAAAGGTTTAATTAAAGGGAAAGGGAATGGGGAGGAAAAACAGAAACAAAAGAAACAATCAGTCCGCGCGGAAGCACAGAGAGAGAAAAAATTATTCTCTACTTCCCATCAGCGAGCGGTGTTCGGCCACGTCCTGGGAAGCATGGCCTCAAACGCGTAGTGGTTGTTCAGGAGGAACAGCCCCCTCCCCCACGAAAGCCCCCCCTTTTATTGCTGAGTGTGACATCGGGTGTTATGGAATATCCCTTTGGTTGGTTTAGGTCAGCTGCCCCGGCAATGTCCCCTCCCCATCACTTGCCCACCCCCAGCCTGCTGGCTCTTGGGGGCTTGGAAGGAGTTCTGATGCTGTGCCAGCACTATGCAGCAATAGACACAACACTGGAGTGATATCAGTGCTGTTCCAGCTACGAGTGCAGAGCACAGCACTGTGCGGGCTGCTGCAGGGAAAAGGTGACTCCAGCTCAGACAGACCCAACACACCCTCCCCTCAGATATTTATATACATTAATTAGATCTTCCCTCAGCCTTCTCTTTTCCAGGCTAAACAACCTGTCCTCATGCAACAGGTGCTCCAGTCACCTAATCATTTTCATAGCCCTCCTCTGAACTCGCTCCAGCTGTTCTATGTCCCTCTTGTACTGGGGAGCCCAGAACTAGACACAATACGCCAGGTGTAGCCTCACCAGGGCTGAGTAGAGGGGCAGGATCGCCTCCCTTGGCCTGTTGGCAACACTCTTCCGAATGCAGCCCAGGATATTTCTGACCTTCTTGGCCACCTGGACACATTGCTGGCAGCCTGGGAATAGTCCACCAGGACACCCAGGTCTCTCTCTGCAGAGCTGCTCTCCAGCAGGTCAGCTCCCAGCCTGTTCTGGTGCTTGGGGTTATTCTTCCATACGTGCAACTTGCCCTTTCTGAACTTCATGAGGTTTCTCTCAGCCTAACCCTCCAGCACAGCCCTCTGGGGCATCAGCCACTCCTCTGAGCTTTGTGTTGTCAGCAAACGTGTTGAGGGTGCACTCTGTTCCGTTGTCTAGGTCATGGATGAATAAGTTGAACAACACTGGACCCAGTACTGACCCTCAGGGTCCACCACTAGCTACAGGCCTCCAACTAGCCTGTGCACCACTAAACAGCCCTCTGAACTCTGCCATCCAGACAATTATCAATCCACTTCACTGACTACTCATCTAGGCCTCACTTGAGCTTGTCTATGAAGATGCTATGGGATAACAGTGTCAAAAACAGTGTCAAAAGCCTTGCTGAAGTCAAGGTAGACAACATCCACCACTCTTCCCTCATCTACCCAGTTAGTCATCTAATCATAGAAGGCTATCAAATTGCATAAGCATGATTTATTCATTGTGAATCCATGCTGACTATTCCTGATCATGTTCTTAATCTCCGCATGCTTGGAGATGACCTCCAGGATGAACAGTTCCATCACCTTTCCAGGGATTGAGGTGAGACTGACTGGCCTGTAGTTGCCTGGGTCCTCCTTCTCACACTTTTTGAAGACTGGCATGACATTGGCTTTCTTCCAGAAACCTCTTCCAGAAATGTCCTCAGAAACCTCTCCTGTTCTCTACAACATTTCAAAGATGATTGAGAGTGGCCTACAATAACACTGGCCAGCTCCCTCAGCACCCATTGGTGCAATCCATTGGGGCCCATGGTTCTGTGGATTTCAAGTTTGCTTAGATGATCTCTGACCTGATCCTCTTTGACCAAGGGAAAGTCCGACGTTCTCCAGACTTCCTCTCTTGTCTCCAGGGTCTGAGATTCCTGAGGGCTGACCTTAGCGGTAAAGAATGAAGCAAGAAAAGCATTCAGTAACTCTGCCTTCTCTGTATCCTTTGTCACCATGGCACCCGCCCCGTCCAGCAGTAGGCCAGCGTTTGCCCCTGTCTTCCTTTCTCTACTGATGTATTTGAAGAAGTCCCTGTTATCCTTGACATCCCTTGCCAGATCTAATTCCAAATGGGCCCTGGCCTTCCTTCTCACATCCCTGCATACTCTGACAGTGTTCCTGTATACCTCCCAACTGTCCCTCCTGTCCCTTTTTCCACATGCTGTAAACTTCCTGAGTAGGCTGACCTGAGCCTGACCTGACAAATAATATTACAATACATGAGAGAGCTTACTATAATAATTGAGCAGAGCTTGTCTTTGCTCAGGATAATGGAAGATACTTCACAAGCTTATAGAAAATCTGCCTACCAGAATGCATGAAGCCAAACCCTAAACTTGAACTAAGGAAGAAATTTCTTTCCTTAATGATCCATTTGCTCGGATTTAACTTCCAAGTAAAGAGTAATATTGTATTCAAAAATATTTTTCAGAATCTCTTTGCTCAGACATTTTTTTTTCTTCTTTGCAAAGGGTTAAAATGGACAACCATGCTCTCAGGATGTGTTAAAGACCAGCATGGGCAGTAGCGTCAAGTATGGCAATTATATGGTTTCAGCTCACTGGAGCAGGAGACTATACAAACAGCTTGTGCCATAAAGAACTGCACTCTGTTCAGACACAATTGACTAAGACAACAAGATGAATCCTGGTAGAGGACCTGCCAGCGGGAGTCAGTTTCTCAGCAAAGCAGTTGGACTAAGTGATGGTAGGACATGGGAATAGTATTTCTGTGCCTTAGCTGCGAGAGGATCATCATACTTACTGTCTGAAATCTGAATTTCTTTTTCATTAGTTGAAGTGTTGACTATATATGCAACTTGTCTTTGGTCCTTTAATCTTCAGACTAACCTATTTCCAGCTTTTTTTTTTTTTTTTTCTGTTGCCTTGCAGAGTGGCTGCACTTCCCATGTTACATTCTCAGTGATGAACCCAACAAAAGCATTTTTCACCAAGTGGCAAGTTGTCTTTCTGAGTACTGTTTAAGTAAGTGTTTTCTTTTATGTAGTCTTCACATGGTAATGTCAGTGAGTTTCTGTTGTTGACTTCACTTTTTTGTTTGTTGGTTGTTTGTTTAATTTCAAAGCCATTTATTGCTAAGTAATTTCATGGAAATGTAAGGTTGACATTACATGGGGTACTTTTGGTGAGGTTACTTTTTTGACGGGTCTTAGTCAAATTCATGCTGGAATAGTTGAAGGCCTTCAAAAAACAACAACAATGAAACACTGAAATGCCACAGAAATTGAAACAGTAACTAATATTTTATTTAACAACAACAAAAATTGTATGTTGTTAATCAGAAGGGACAAATGTTTTTATTTTTTAATTTTTCATTTAAGCATATTAAATAGCACTATATTTGTTACCTATTTTTGCTGCCTCAGAAAGATGAAGACTTCATTTGACAATGACAGTAGTTGACAAGTCAAAGCTTACTAAATAAAAATCAGAGATTTTGAAATTTCCTTTAGAACATCAGGTTTATCCTTCTGCTATGTGTTCTAGTGACATTGAAAGGATTTCTTAAAGCACTTAATGCAAGTCCATGGTGATTCCTTTGCCTTTATGCAGCAATCTGTTCTCTTCTAGGTTCATCTTCAAATATAGAATCCCACATGTCTACCTTGTCACAATGATAAAATGCAAAGTATACACAAATTGCATTAGACCCAAGCATAAAACAATTGTATGGCCTTCTATAAAACCAGCTGTTGGGTAATATTTCCTGTGGTGTGGAAATCTAGTATAATTTAGGGGACACATTTCTTTTACAATAAAATATCAAGAAAGAACTTTAGAACACACCAAGAAAGATTTTTGGTACATTTAGTAGGCAGTGATGATCAATTTTTTAAATACATATAATGTTTCTCAAATTAAAATTGTCCTTATTATAAAGTTAGGATTGGTTTGGCATAGTTTAGTGTTTTGTTTTGTTTTTCAATTATATTATGGTTGAATAGAACTAAAACACAGTTATGAAAAATATACGTATGTCAAAGTTCCTCTTTTCTTTCAGAATTTCAGGTTCGTGCTTTGTCCATTTGTCTTCTGTTTTTACTGAAGCCGACATGTCTTAACTCAAATTTGATATATATAGTTATATATGATTATACAGTCAGTCATCTCTAGAACACAGGTTCATCCTGAGGTCTCCTTTTAAGTTGATAAGAAGTTAATTTTATTTTACTTTAGGATATTCTGTCCTCCATATCACAGCAATATACAAATGTATTCCATAGAATTAAATCAGTAATAGTGAAATCAAAGGGATTTGATCTCATTGCAATCATGGAGACATGACTCACATGACTGGAATACTCTCATGAAAGGCTACATGCTTTTTAGAAAAGACCAGCCAGAAAGGCAAGGTGGTGGAGTTGCTCCTTATGTGAGAAAGCAACTGGAATCCATGGAGTTCTGCCTAGGGGTGGATGAAGAGTGAGTTGAGAGCTTATGGGTAAGGACTAAAGGGCAGGCTACCATGGCTGATACTGTTGTGGGTGTTTGCTACAGGCCACCGGATCAGGAAGAGGAGGTAGATAAAACCTTCTTCAGACAGCTCAGAGTAGCCCTTCAGTCACAAGCTCTGGTTCTTTTGGGGGACTTCAACCACACTGATATCTGCTGGGAAGACCACACAGCTAGACACAAACAGTCCAGGTGGTTCCTTCAGTGCATTGATGACAACTTTTTGACACAGGTGGTGGAGAAACCAACAAGGAGAGGTGTGCTGCTGGATCTTGTGTTAACAAATGAGGATGGACTAGTTGGAGATGTGAGGGCTGGGGGCAGCCTTGGCTGCAGTGACCATGATATGGCGGAGTTCAGGATCTTGCAAAGAAGAAGCATGGCAAAAAGTAGGATTGTGATCCTGGACTTCAAGAGAGCGAACTTTGGCATCTTCAGGGATCTACTTGGAAGAATCCCATGGGTTAGGGCCCTAGAAAAAAGAGGGGTCCAAGACAGCTGGTCAATATTCAAGCATCACTACCTCAGTCTATCCCTATGAGTAAGAAGGCAAGCAAAGGGACACCTGCATGGATAAGCAGAAAGCTCCTGGCAAAGCTCAGCCAGAAGAAAGAAGTTTACAGCACATGAAAAAAGGGCCAGACTACTTGAGAGGAATATAGGGACGCTGTCAGATTATGCAAGGATGTGACAAGGAAGGCCAAGGCACATTTGGAATTAGATCTGGCAAGGGATGTCAAGGATATCAAGAGGGACTTATTCAAATACATCAGTAGAAAAAGGAAGACGGGGACAAACATAGGCCCACTGCTGAATGTCATGGGTGCCCTGGTGACAAAGGGTATGGAGAAAGCAGAGTTGCTGAATGTCTTTCTTGCTTCAGTCTTTACTACTAAGGTCAGCACAGTAAAGCACAAGAAAAACTATAAAATAAAATAATAAATGATAATGATAATTAAAACAAACAAACAAACAAAAACAGTTTTAACCCTAGATATTTTAACTAAGCTAGAAAATGATGGGAGAAAAGAGCAACTCTTGTGGAACTTCTGTCAGTGTCACTGTCAAAGCCAGAGCATCTTATAAATACAACGCAAATTCTAAACAGCATAGATTGATATGAAGTAGAATCATATTGTATACATTCACCTAGTGCTGGAAATATTTTCAAATTTACCTAATACTCACTATTGCTTAATACGTTATTTGATTAAATTGGCTCAAGTCAGACCTCGTTTGGGGAGTCTGTCTGTCTGTCTTTTTTATTTTTTCCATGAAAATTAGCAACTTAAGAAAATAAAATATTACACAAGATTTAAAGCTTGAAATAGCCATAGCAATCATAGTGTAATAAATAATCATTTCCTCATGCAAGAGAAAACAGCTCCATTTGTGTACTAATTTTTATTTTTCCTTTTTCCACTCTTACTTAGTAAAGGTTTGAATTGCAAAAGAGGGAAGAAAGTTTGAAAAAAAAAAAAAAGTAGTTTCTCACTGTATTGTTGTATTTACCAGATGCCAGGAAAAAAATCCAAGCAATACACAAAATATTTTAAAGTCACGAACAATTACTTCATTATGAAGTGAAAGCAAGTTTGAAATTCAGTTCATTTTCTCATTTAACCACTCCTTGTGTTTTTTTCAATATGCTTCAATGTGTTAGGCTGGCTATGCTTCTATGTTCTGTGGGAACTGAAACTCATGATAAATGGAAGATTCATGTGGGAATCTGAAGATTTCCATAACTGTGTGATTTAAAGCAATGGAAATGTACCTTCTGATCCTTAGAACAACAGAATAGGATTTACAGAAGTACTTGACTAATTTGTTGATTTCTGAAAAATACTGATGTTTAAAATATAGCAGTTTTTTGTACTAGTATTATTTATTATTTTGATTTCATGTATTGAAAATGTTAAGCTAATATTTACAGATTAAAATCCACTGAGGAGAAAATGAGTGGAAAAATAGAAGAAAATAGTGATCTGCACTGAACTGCTTCAAGCAAAATGAATGCAATTTTACAAAATGAAAATTTATGTACTGATGAACAGAGTTCATAATTGGAAGAATTAATACTATATCCTAAGTAAAGAACATTCACAGCAGATAGATGCAGTTTGACATGAACTCTAAATACAGTGCTTCAGCAAAAAGTGATAACATTATTTGTGGCTGTATATAGAAGGGGATAGTGGCTAGATGTATGTGATATTACTCAGACAAATCAGAATGATATATGAAGTTCTGTAGTCCATATTTTTAAAATAGAGATGGAAGAACTGGAGAGAAAGCAAAAGAAAGTAACCAATATTACTTGAAGGATAGAGAAATGCATTTTTGCAGAAGACTTTCAGAGCTCAATCCACTTAGCTTATCAAAAAGCACATTAACAGGTGGTGACTACAATGTATAAATATTTCAGACACCAGGTACAAAAAAACTCAGGTATTAAAGGGCTCATTAATTGGGTAGAAAAAGTCATGACAAGAATGAGTGTTTAGAACAAATTCAAATGGCAAATAACACACAAATTTCTAAGAGGGAATGTGTCCAGCTATCAAAACAAAGTACAAGTGATACTGAACACTTCAGTATATTCAGATTCAGATACAAGTATTCTGAATTTTACTGTTCTTTATGCCTTCAAGCCAACATAGAACGACTTCACAGAATAAACGTCTCAGATAAACAGACTTATTCATTTAATTATTTAATTTTTTGTTTGTTTATTGGCCTTGTACAACAAAAAATACAGTTATGCAAGTACAGAGAAAATGTTTTGGTTTTAAACACTTTAAAAGTTTTGGGACACTCTCTCTGAAAGTTCAGGGGACTTCATTCTCTGAGTTTCTCTATAATGGGCAGCATTTTTAAAGGCTTGTTTTGAACTGAGACTATATGTCACATTTCTTTCATTCTATTAATTTTAAGAATACTATCACATTTATAGGAGTTTAGATAATATTTTCAGTAGTCAGTTATGTCTGCATAGAACTGGTTAGAAAAATATTTTCATGTTCCATGAAAGCTCCAACAGCTGAAAGAAAAAAATTACACCAAAAAAAAAAAAGTCTGTAAAACCATTTAAATCATTGTGAGTCAATTTAATTACTATGAAATAATCGTTGCATAATGATTGATCCAAATAATTCTGTTTTGAACCAGTAGACTATTTCATTTTGATAATTAAAATCTATTTATTTATTTATTCATTGATAGCATAAAAGTCAAGCGGGGACAAGATGCAGCACATAAATACCCAATAATATGCATACAATTTTAAATGTAATCCCTTAATGTCATGTAGGAAAAAAAAAGACAGTGACCACTGCTCTCTGAAATTTGGATGAAATCAGCATGTTCCCATAATATGCTTCAATCTTAATGAGTATACTTTGTTCACATACTTTTTTTTTTTTTCACTAAATGCACTCCCTGATGTAAAATAACATTTCAGAAAAGTATTAAAAATGATTGACACTGTAATTCTTAGAGCATTCACCTGATGAGATTGTTTTGATTATTCAAATAAGATTATGACCACCCTAAACCTTCATTTCCAGATATTCTCTGACATGTCTTATTTGCCTTACAAGGCAAGAAAAACCTTACAAGAAAAACCTACTGTAAAAGCTTGGGGACCTGCCAAACTCAACTTATTTAATACATATATATCTTAAAATAGCATTCTGAGTCAAACTATAATGTAATAGTCTGGTACAGTCAATAATGCGAAATACTGCATTCAAACCCAGATGTATAAATGCTAAAAAAAAATTAAAAAATAAAAAAAAAAGAACATGAATCATCTGTCATCCAGAAATACAGCCCTGGTGTTGAACTGTGATCTAAATTCTGGATGAAGTCGTCATTATAAGCCCTGTTCCATATTCTTGTCTACAGGAAAAGCAGCAAAGTACTTCTAAAAACAACTTTTAAGATCACCTTTTTTCACAGATCTTACTTCTATGACCTTTCAGAGGGGTCCAGGAAGGCTGAACGCTCCTCAAGAAGGAAGTCTTAAAGACGCAGGAGCAGGCTGTCCCCGTGTGCCGTAAGATGAGTGTTGGGGAAGGAGACTGGCATGGCCGAACAGGGAACGTGTTGCTCAGTGTCCAGGAGAAAAAGAGAGTTTATCTTTGGTGGAAGAAGGGGGTGGAAGAAGGGGCAGATAACTCAGGGAAATTCAAGGAAATTGCCAGCATATGCAGAGAAAAATCAGGAAGGCCAAAGCCCAGCATGAGCTCAACCTGGCCACTATGGTTAAGGATTAAAAAAAAAAAAAAAAAGTTTTTATAAATGTTTTTATAAACAACAAAAGGAGGGCCAAGGAGAATCTCCATTCTCTACTGGACAGAGGGGGGGACTTGACTGCTGAGGATAAGAAAAAGGCTGGGGTTCTTAATGCCTTCTTTGTATCTGTCTTTACTAGCCAGACCACTTATCTTCCAGGTAATCAGCCTCCATACCAGGAAATCCAGGTTGGGGAGCAGAAGAAACGCCCCACAATTCAGGTGGAAACACTTAGAGACCTGCTGTTCCACCTGTACTCTCACAAGTTCACACGGCCAGATGGGATCTACCCGAGGGTGCCAAGGGAGTTGGCAGATGTGATTGCTGGGCTACTTTCCATCACCTGTTGGAAGTCATGGTCAGGATCAGGCCCAGTCAGGATGGGTTCATGAAAGGCATGTCCCGCCTGGCCAACCTCATCTCCTTTTATGACCAGGTGACCCACCTGGGGGGATGAGGGAAAGTGTGTTGATGTAGTCTACCTAGACTTTGGCAAGGCCTTTGACACAGTCTCCCACGGTATTTTCCTGAAGAAGCTGGAAGACCATGGCTCTTTTCTGGGTTAGAAACTGGCTGGATGGCTGGGCCCAGAGACTAGTGGTGAACAGAGTGAAATCCAGCTGGTGACCCGTCATCAATTGTGTTCCCCAGAGGTTGGTGTTACGGCCCACCCTCTTTAATATCTTTACTGATAATTTGGATGAGGGAATTGAGCATACCCTCAGCAAATCTGCAGATGACACCAAGCTGGGGGGGAAGTGTTCATCTGCTGGAGAGTAGGAAGGCCCTTCGGAAGGACCTGGACAGGCTGGGTCAATGGCCAGAGGCCAATGGGATGAGATTCAACATGGCTAAGTGCCAGGTCCTGCACTTCGGCCACAACAACCGCATGTAGTGCTACAGGCTTGGGGGAGAGTGGCTGGAAAGCTGTGCAGTGGAAAAGAATCTGGGGTGCTGATTGATGCTTGCCTGAACATGAGCTGGCAGTGTATCCAGATGGCCAAGAAGGCCAACAGCATCCTGGCTTGTATCAGCAGGACCAGGGAGATGATCGTCCTCCTGTACTCTGCTCTGGTGAGGCCACACCTTGAGTACTTTTTTCAGTTTTGCACCCCTCAGTACAAGAAGGACATTGAGGTCCAGGAGCATGTCCAGGGAAGGGCTATGAAGCTGGTGAAGGGCCTGGAACACAAGTCCTATGAGGATCGATGGAGGGAACTGAGGTTGTTTAGTCTGAAGAAGAGGAGGCTCAGAGGAGACCTTATTGCTCTCTACAACTACCTGAAAGGAGGTTGTAGCAGGGTGGTGTTTGGTCTCTTCTCCCAGGCAGTAAGCAATAGGACATCTAGTTATACTAAGAAAGAGTAGTTAGGCATTGGAATGGGTTGCCCAGGGAAGTGGTGGAGACACCAACCCTGGGTGTGTTTAAGGAAACGCTGGATATGGTGCTTAGGGACTTGGTTTAGTGGGTGACATTGGTGGTAGGGTGATGAATCTTGAAGGTCTTTTCAAAACTTAATGATTTTTTGATTCTGTGATTCACTTAGGGCTCACCCTTATGCTTCCCCACTATCTTTTTCAATTTATTTCCCAAGGTTTCCCAGGATTTTATTGACTCTTCCTTCTGAAAAAATTTCAGAGTGTATTTCATCCTTTGTCTTAGCTACAAAGCTTTCAAAACAGTCTAGCCAAATACAGTAATGAACAGGTAAGTAAACTCTATTTGTATTATTATTATAGTTATGATTATAGAAGATTTGTCACAAAAAATGTGCACATAAATGCATCTCTCATAACAATTTTTACAGAAATTGTTTTGCAAATGAATTTAAAATTCTGAATTCGGTCACATCAGATTCCTTAGGGCCATCTCACTGATTAAGTACCCTAGATCAGGAGAAATATCCTTCTTTCAAGTATCATTTTGCTTCTGAGATCAAGACAATTCAAGTCTTTCTAATGGAGCCTATTCACACTGTCCACAACAACACAGTAAGAAAACCGAATACAGAGAGAATGTTACTACTACCTGCCTACATGCACTATAGATTTATACTGTGAATAAATTTTTCTCATCTTATCCTATCCTATCCTATCCTATCCTATCCTATCCTATCCTATCCTATCCTATCCTATCCTATCCTATCCTATCCTATCCTATCCTCACCATCCCTGGGGGTGTTTAAGGAAAAGTTGAACATGGCGCTTAGGGACATGGTTTACTGGGTGATATTGGTGGTAGGGGGATCGTTAGACCAGATTATCTTGGAGGTCTTTTCCTACCTTAATGATTCTGTGATTCTATGATTCTATGATTCTACGATTCTATCTTATCCTGTTCTGTCCTGTCCTGTCCTGTCCTATCTCATAAATAAAATCTCTGGAAAATCAGAAGGCAACAACTGTCCCTGTGAAAAATACTGAGTCTAGTTAAGGAAAAAATCAAACCAAACTAAACCAAACCAACCAAACCAACAACCAAAACACAATCAATCAATCAAACAAACAAAAACAAAACAAAATGAAATACAGTTCAAGGAAGTCTTTCAAATAATAGACTTGACTTCATCGTATTTGCTCAAACTTGTATAAAAATGTTATTTAAGAAATACATGACCATGTAAATAAAACTCACCCCATGTGTTGTTGAAAAAGGGAGACAATTCAACATAAATACATAGTCTAATATATTTACAGTGTTTGAAATTTAATTTCATTTAGCTCATGAAGAACCTGGAGTCATACAGAATCCTTGCAGCTTCAGGACTGTTCAACACATTCATAAATCACCTGGAAAAGTAGAGGAGGGAGCTATGAGAAGACAAAGTTTGCTGGTGATATTCAGTTATTCAAGGTAATAAAAACAAGGGCAACTGAATGGCAGAAGAAATGAAGTGCTAATGAAATGGCAGATGAAATCGGTGTAGGTAAATGCACAGTGATGCACACAAGAAAAAACAATCCTAATTTTACATAGAAGGTGATGATCTCTGAGATTACTTTTGCCATGAAAGAATGAGATCTTATGAATGGGCTTGTAATAAACAGTTCAATGAAAAGGTCAGCTCAATACTCATGAGCAGTAAAAAAGAAAGGAAAAAAAAAAAAAAGCCTGGAAATGGAAAACAATACAGAAAATATTATGATATTGTATGATGGTGTATGAAGCTATCCAGAGTGTTCTTTGCAGTTCCCACCTTCCCCACCTCTACATCAAAAAGGAAGCAAGCAAAAAATATAGAAAGAGTAATCAAGGAAAGTAAGAAGTTTGGGAAAAGAAATAACAAATATGGGATAAATAGCAACTACAATCCTGTAAAATCATAGATGACATTGAAAAGATAAAAAAGGAAAGATTAGTCGAATCAAGACTTAGGGCATTACAGGAATCTACCTGTTGGTAGTGTGAAAAACAAACAAACAAACAACAACAACAACAACAACAAAAAAAACACCCCAAACCACACCGCCAAATAACACAGAAATACTTAATAGCTCATAGCTTATCTGTAGAACTCTGATACTAGGTAATATGGATGATAAACCTCTATATGACTTTGAAAAGCATTGTGAGAAGTTTAGGTAAGAAAAATCTATTAAGGGTTAGTAATCAATGACATAATCTCAAGTGCAGGAAGTCCATTAAATAATGTTTGCCAGAGACTGGGAGACTAATCAAGCATGTAAGAGCATTTTAACAGTTCCTGGGATCACCTGAAATAATGTTAGAGTTGAAAAACTACATAGAAAAGAAACAAAAACTGTCAGATGTAAATATAGTTTTCAAGTCCTCCAAGGCTATATATTTTTCCAACATTTTCAGTCCAATTGAGTCCAATAAAAAAATGCCATCTTTTGCTGTCTGTTCTGGGTGAACCCCAATAGGCAGCTCAGCAGCACCCAACTTCTCACTCTTTCCCAGTACAGCAGGATGGGAGGGAGAAATGGAAGGGTAAAAGTGCAAAAACTCACGGGTTGAGATAAAGACATTTTAATGGTAAAGCAAAAGCTGTGTGCACAAGTAATGTTAAATAAGGAATTTATTCACTACTTTCCATTTGCAGGCAGGTGTTCAAACATTTCAAAGAAACAAATCTTCATGCCTAACCATCACTTGGGAAGACAAATCTCATCACTCTGAATGTCCTCCCCTCCTTCTTTCATTTAGCTTTTGTTGCTGATGCCTTATGGAATACACCTGTGGCCAGTTTGGGCCAGCTGTCCTGGCTGTGTCCCTTCCCAGCTCATGGTGCACCCCTAGCCTCTTCACTGGGCAGGGCAGTACAAGAAGCTAAAAAGTCCTTGGCTCTGTGTAGACACTGCTCTGCAACAACTCATCAGTATTTTATGAACACTCTTTTGGTCACAAATACAAAATACAGCACCATACAAAAATTAACTCTATCCTGGCCCAAACCAGTACACAGTCTTATTTTCATCCTTGGTATATCAAATAATTCTGTCATGTGCATATAAGTTTATATAATAGGAAAGCTTTTCTCGATCAAGGTTTGGAAGAGAGTGAAGTTCCTGATTTGGCTGCAGCACTCTCTGTTCAGCAGTCTAGCTTGAATAACACACTCTGTATTACTTAATATACTTATCAGACAAAATCTTCCTCTTTAAGTGTATTAGAAAAGAGGTTTTGAAAAATACTCAGAACTGTTTTGTTTTGTTTTGGTTTGGTTTCTTATGGCAATTAAAACAAAATTAATTATTGGTTCTTGGAAGCATCAGCCTACTAAAAGTCATGTGATAGACACCTGTATTAGATATTGTATCATTTTTGTAGAATTTTCTTATGTCAGTTCTGATAATCAACACTTAGGATACTTTCATTCTATAAGGCTGTCTGAACTTCTTTGAAGAAAACAAAAAAAAAAAAAAAAGTGGATAAACCAATTACCTCTCTATATAACTATTTCAGGTATTTTCCTATTTATCTGTGGGAAACTGTTGTTCTCCATTCCAAAGATGTTTCTGAGCACAATATTGGGTGGAACAAAAATTAAAATTGGTCTTTAAAACCCTAATTATATCACATGTTCCAAACACAGACCTTTTCTCAGTGAGTGATCATAAACGAGTGGTAAACTCTCAGAGGATACTCTGCTTAGATTTTTGAAATCTAAACATCTAGCCATTTTTTGTGGGGCTTGATACAGTGGTCCCTGGGGTTCTACCTCTGTCCTGGTTTCAGCAGAAATAGAGTTAATTTTCTTCCTAGTAGCTGGTATGGTACTGCGTCTTGGATTTAGCATGAGAATAACAGAAAACATGCAGATGTTTTAGTTGTTGCAGATAAATATTTACACAGAGCCAAGGACTTTTCAGCTTCGCGTGCTGCCCTGCAAGCCTGCCAGCAAGGAGGCTGGGGGTACACCAGGAGCTGGGAGGGGACACAGCCAGGGCAGCTGACCCAAACTGTCCAAAGGGATATCCCATATCATATGGGGCCGTGTTGAACAATGAGGTACACTGACTGGGAGAGGCTGCTGTTGCTCAGGGACTGGCTGGGCATCTGTTAGCAGGTGGTAAGGAATTGCATTGTGAATCACTTGCTTTGTTTATTCTTTATTTTTATTTTTATTTATTTATTTTTTTCCCTTCTTATTAAACTGACCTTATCCCAACCCATGAGTTCGTGAGCTTTTCAATTTTCTCACCATCCCACTGTAATGTCAGGGAGGAGTAAGCAAATTGTTGTGTGCTATTTAGCTGTCTACCACAACCACCTCCTAATTTAGATAAACTGCTAAAGAAGATTAGGCACACTGAAATCTTACCCAGATGTAGATTTGGAAAATCATGGAATCATTAAGGTTGGAAAAGACCTTCAAGATCATCCGGTCTAATCATTCCCCAACTACCAATGTCACCCACTAAACCATGTCCCTAAGCACCACATCCAACCTTTCCTTGAACACCCCCAGGGATGGTGATCCTCTCTGGGCAACCCGTTCCAATGCCTGACTGCTCTTTCTGAGAAGAAATGTCTCCTCATTTCCAACCTAAACCTCCCTTGGTGCAACTTGAGGCCATTCCCTCTAATCTTATTGCTGGTTATCTGTGAGAATAGGCTGACCCCCATCTCCCCACACCTTCCTTTCAGGTAGCTGTAGAGAGCAATAAGGTCTCTCCTGAGCCTCCTCTTCTCCAGGCTAAACAATCTCAGTTCCCTCAGCTGCTCCTCACAGCACTTGTGTTCCAGGCCCTTCACCAGCTTCGTAGCCCTGCTCTGGACACACTCCAAGGCCCCAATATCTTACTTGTCATGAGGGACCCAAAACTGAACACAGTACTAGCCACTGTGATTTCCCATTCCAATAATATGCATGTTACTAACCTTGCACCTAATTCCCACAGGAATGAAATGTGGAGCATCAGCTTGTGTACCTATCACTTAACTAACTTACATCATCACGTGGCTCTTCAGTAGCCCATTGTTATCAAGCAAGTTGTTTCCTCTATGGTCTACAATGCATATTTGTTTGCTCTGTTCTCTAGGATTCAAATTCTTTGGGATAGGCAATGTCTTTCTATGTTTATGTTGTTCTTAAATTTGACTAAAAGCATAGTTCAACAGTACTGCAAATACAGTCTTAAGTCTTCTAGTACTATATCGCTGATGCTGAATCCTGTGAAACAAAGCACTGGTTTAGTATCAGACCTCTAGGCTGCTTCAAGCACTAAAATGATTGACAGCCTAATTTTATTTTATTTTATTTTATTTTATTTTATTTTATTTTATTTTATTTTATTTTATTTTATTTTATTTTATTTTATTTTATTTTATTTTATTATTTTTTTTTTCTGTCATGCTTGGTGATAAATTAGATACTGCCTTTGCCACTCCATCTTCATGTCAGGTCAGATACTGTCATCCCTGACATTAGGCATTCATGAACTCCACACCCAATGCTCTGGTTGATTTGACAGATGTTTGACTGTGGGTCCCTTTGGGAGCTCTGGTTGTGTATGCATATATAGATCATCACTAACAAAACCATGGCTACACAGAGGTGTACATGTTGCATTCCATGTTATGTGAAGTCTAAAGAGAATTAGGTACCCATCTCATATTCTGTTTCAGATGGTTTTGTTTCTTTTTTGTTCTTCTGTCTTTCGTTTCTTCACTGATAAAAGTCATCATCAATATTTTTCATTTTTCTCTGCTTTTAAGCCGTTACATCAGCAGCACAAGTATAGAATTAATACCTATCTATTACATACCAAACAAGTCATAAATAGCCAAAGCAAAACTTCTAAATACTCCATGAGTTGCAAGTTGTCTGCACAGACAAGTGAGAAAACATTTACCAAACAATACATACATGCTACGATAGCTTACAAGAAATTTTTCCACCAGGAACAAACATTTGCCATTTATTGGATATGTATACCAGCATATAATTTGATTTTTAACCAGACTCGTAAGTCCACAATGCACAAAATCAGAAACTTGAAGATTGCTCAACATGACACTGTTACTGTATTGTGGTAGTATTGCATTAAAAAAAATTGTGACAAGGCTAGAACCTAGTGTAAAGTATGCCTTATTTGAAGATTTATTTGTAGTGTTTATATTGCCTAGTTTCATGCCAGAGTATAAAGCTGGTATTTTCTGGTATGATCAGCACCAATCAATCATATTTATTCATCATTATTTGCTGTGTTGTCTCATACAAGCCTGAAGGCAGCAAGTATCAAGTCTATCTAGGATAAGTGTAGGACTTAATACAGTAGAAGAAATATCTGTGAAGTCCATCAACATAGATGGGGGAAAAGTAAACTCTGTGTGGATGGCACTGAAGCCCAAAGAAAGATTAATGGGTAAATAATAGCATAGGACTAGTATTTCATTTATAGTAGATTTTAAGACTGTGAGGCAGAAAGATTTACTTAGAGCTAATATATCTCATTTTCTGGTGTAATAATTCTAGAGAAGGCATATTTTCCTGAATGAAGACATATAAACCAGATCATCAAATCCTAACTATTGCAGGCAGGCCTAACTGCCTCTATCTATTCAGTTTGAGCCCTTTTCCTGTCAGCTCTTTTCTCACCCTAGTGATTATCTCTGTACATGCCCACTCTACATAACCATCCTGCAGCCCTCAGGGACTCTGGCTAAGTGCTCCTCCAGACTGCTGAAGGAAGGAGCTGCTGAGCTGTCACAGCATCCCAAAGGACCCTGGGCAGCTGCTGATGCTTCCTTTCACCATCACTCCTGCTCGCTACATATAGGTCTGTCTACAGGGCTCTTATGGTTGTCACTGTGACAATACCAGCTCTCCACAGTCTTGGAGAGTAAATGAATGAACATTGCACCAAAACCACCAAAACACAAACAAACACTCCACCTCTCACCTCACATTCAGTGTCTGAGCAGAATATTGAGCTACACCTACACAGAATGCAAGGCTTAATAAATTTGGAATTAATTAAAACTCTCAAGAGTGTTTTTACAGTTGCTGTTTTCAATTTTTCATCTGCATTTTGGTCTTAAAAAAATTAGTCAGATGACAACAGTTTTATATGCTAAGTCAAGCATTTCTTAAAAACAAACAAACAACAAAACAAAACAAAAAAACATGCTTTGATTAAGTGGCTTTTCATTAACTTGATGACAGAGAAGAGTGAAACTAGTGAAACAAGCCCAGGTATTACAAGTGAGAAGTTGAACCAATTGTTACTGTTCTTTCATTGTTCTGGCTCTCATATTGCAGCACAGAGAAAGATCCACTATTTGTCAAGATCATGCATGAGGCAGTCTCACATGTTCAGCTCATCATCTGAGTTTGTTGGCAGCCACTAACCAACTCTGACTCATACTGCAAATGGTAACAGATGTAAGGAGCCCAGGAAGCCCACAGTGATATTTTGGATCATACTTGGCAGTGGTGCCAAGTTACTTCCTGGAAAAGGCTATATTTCTAGGGGCAATTCAACTATAAATATGAGTACCTGAATTTCGGAGGAAGAAAAAAAAAATTGTAAGTATAGTATGGCAAAACTAAGTGTTGCATTGACTAATTCTAAATGCTGTCACTAGTTATAGACATTTTATTTTCATAAACCTGCATCTGTAATCCTTTAATTCTTGGAAATAAGCATTGTAAATAATGAAAATGTACTTTTTTTTTTTTTTTTGCAATGTACTGAGACATTGGTTCAAACATGGAAACAGTTAAATTATACAAAAATATTGTTAGGTTAAATACTACAAGGACTCCAAGGACTCTCTGCACTAACTCTTACCATTTATTTTTCTCCCAGAGACTGACATTATTTTCTACTAAACTGCATGGATTTCAAGTCCCAGATAGTGCCATTATTTTCTACTAAATTGTATAGATTTCAAATGCATCAGAATTTGATATGGTCCTTGCAAAAGAAAACCTCAAACAAAATACAAGGAAGCCATACCTTGAAGAACTTTATTTTTATCATTAAAAAAAAAAAAAAAAAAGTGTGTGGGGGGAAAGCCAATGGAATAAGGAAGGTCTTGGAAAACAAACAAACAAAAATCAACCAAACAACCAAAAAAAATACACCACACACTTCATTTTTCTACTGACTTTTCGTAGTGTTATTAGTATAATCACTACAAAAGCAATCTATTCTATTTAGTTTAAATATAAGTCTTTGGTCAAGAAGTGCCATTCATCCGTATTTTAACGGGCATAGCAGAAATTTGCAGAATTAATTTCAGAGATCAGATATTGAAACATTTTTCCCTTGCTAACTGTAAACTTAAGAGTAGTTATACTATGAGAAAGCTGTTAGCAACAACATCAAAAGGACATACCATTTAATATCTTCTTCTGCTCTTTACACACCTATTCTGTCATGGCCTTCTGACACTGGAAATAAAGAAATGGTTTGGAAAACCAACCAACCAATCAACCTCTCATAAATTCATATCTCTACTCTGTATCTGTTCATAAATTCATATCTGTGAGAAAATATGTCCATACTGTGGGTAACTCAGAATCCCAAGTACAATGTGCAGCCTGCCGCCTCAAATCTTGAAAAAGGTCACTTCCTTCATCTGGAAAGGTTAGTGTTGTCATGTCATAGTTGTTGCTAAAGGACTCTAATATTTTCCATCTTTAACCACCAAAACAAAGAAGCTGGCACTTAATATTTTAGAACATAATTACCATTAATAATTATCAATGTTGGAACTAGTTCTAGAGTATGCAAAAAATCTGATCTTTTGATGTATGAATGTACTAGGAAAGTGTAATCTCCCTTACAGATACAGAAATCAAAAAGAGGAGCCAAGAAGTAAAGCTGGTAATCTTTTTTAAATGTAAAGTTTTAATTTATGTAAAATGTTTTAATTTATGTAATTTATGTAAATTAGGTATTTCTTTCTCAGATGCTGAAATATTTTTGTGACTGAGAGTGAAGAATCTACAAATATCAGTATGGTCATTAATTAGGATATTTTTTTTCATTTATTTATTTTTATTTTTTTAACCAGAGAGAAGAGAAATAAGGATAATCAATGAAAGTTCAAATAGAAAATAAGAATGAAGAAGTAATTTATTTCCATGACTTTACAAGAGTTTGATAGACAGATTATGGAACATAGAACAGAGTAACACAGATTTTATTGCTTTTCTTTCAGTGACTAGCATTAGCAATACTGTACCTCCAGGACAAACAGTATTCCCAGAACCTCAAGTTCAGCAGGTCTGAGGTCCACAGATACCTGGCATGATTTGGTCCTGAACAGTCCTTTGTGACTTCAGATTCATTCATGATCTTTATATTGCAGAGAAATATGCTGACATATCTTCAGCTTCTTCTTCCTCTCTCTTAATCAGTGCATGAAAACCTACAACCAGAGGAATTTGTAAATGAAAATATCCATGAAACTCTTCTGTGCTCTTCTAGGATTTTCTTGAACATCAGGCTTTCCAATAAAAGACAGTTAAAAATAAAGACTCCGGTTGACCGCAGGAAACAAAGCTATTCAGAAATCTAGCATGATCTCAAATGGAAGAAGTCAATTCCCAAAGCCCTGGAGAAAGGGGGCTTCTCATAACCCACCTCAAAAACTTCTCAACATCTTGCATAGCACAATCAAATCCACATGGTCAGGGTGCATACACAAGGCAGCAATGCTGCCACCTCTGATGGGATCATCTCAGATTCAAGTGACCCATAGGCATAAACACAGGGAGCTCTGTAATTCCAACCAGTTCTCAAACAAATTATCTTCTTCAGAAGCAGAAGAAAGACCACAGAGACCTACAACTTCCCCAGAACTGTGTCAAACACAGAGCTGGGACAAAAAATGACACCTCTCAAACCTCTTATCGTCTATCAGGCCACCTCCCTGACAGCTGACACATGCCACCTACTGTGGACAAAGGGAGCTCTCAAACACCCACCACCTCCCTAACCTCCCATTTTGTCCCAGGCAGCTGCAAGGACCCCACTGCTGTGGACAAAGGACCCTCTGCGACACCCAGCCACTCTGCAATCTTCACCATCAGGACCATCCCCAAAGCCCTGGACAAAGGAAGCCTCTCACAAGCCAGCTCTACAACCTGTCAACATCTTCCCAACCTGTCAACATCTTCCCAAGGAACTGCAAATCCACATGGTGAGGACACAAAACCAAGGCCGACTTGCACCCACTTCTCAGGGGTTCCCTGTCTCGTGCAAGCTTCCTACACACACCAACACAGGGGAATCTGCAACCCTGTCAACTTCTCTAACATATCATCCTCTTTACAGGCACACGAAGGGACTCCATGGACATGGAAGAGAGTCGGCACAGGGACCTTCAGCTTGCCCATAACTGTGTCACACCCAGACATGGGACCAACAAGACACTTCTCAAACATATCATTCTCTACCAGGCTACTACAACGACTCAGCCAAATTGGACAAAGAAAGCTCGGGAAAAAAAAAAAAAAGACACATCTGTGGAACCCCTCCTGGTGTGAAAGGTAGCCATAACATTCCAAAGTCTTCCCACCACACATTCTCTCTCTAACCTCTCCTTTATTTCCTGGCAGCTGGAAGGTCCCCACAGCACAGGACAAAAGGTGCTCCATGCAAACCAGATACCCGGTAACAATGCATAATCCAAGATGAAGCAGCATGATGCCCAAGGCATTGCCCAAAGCAAGACTCCCAAAAGTCATCTCAAGAAGCTCTCAAGGTCTTCCCAGGGACCTGCAAACCCCCGTGGCTGGGGCACAAACAAAAGGCAGCATCGCTGCCACCTCTGACAAGCTCCTGTCAGATTCAAGGGACCCCTAGGCATGGACACAAGGAGCTCTGCAACTCCAACCTGTTCTCCAACAAATTCTCTCTTCTTCACAGGCACGAGAAAGGATTCCAGAGTCCTGGAAGGGAGGAGCTCCACCACACCCAGCGTATTTCCACCCTTCTGTGGTCTCCCTGTCACCTCCACCTCACACACCATCATGGACAACAGGTGAGCTCTGCACCACACTGCAACTCGCCCACCTCTCACGGTCTGCACAGGGAGCTACAAACAACTTCCCCAGAGCTCGGGACCACACACCAAGTCTCAAAGCTCACATGGCCTTCAATAGCATCGCAATGTGCCTACAGACATGGAGAAAAGCAGCTCGGAAACACAGCGCATCTCTCTAACCTCTCCTGCTGGTCAAGGTACACACAGCTCCCCCGCAGCCTTGGAGAAAGTGGGATCCGCAGCTCTTGTCTCCTCTCTAACCTGTAACACTCTCCCTGGCAGCTGGAAGGTCTCAAAAGCCACGGACCATGGGAGCTGCACCACATTCCCCATCGCTATGCCCTCTACAGCTCTGCCCCGGCAGCTGAAAGGCTCCAACAAGGCCACGGAAAAAGGTAGTTCTGCACCACCTACTGCAGACAAAGGGAGCTCTCGACCACTCACCACCTCGCTAACCTCTGGTTAAGGTACACGCAGGTGCCCCGTAGCTGTGGATTATATTAGATCACAGCTCCTGCCTCTATTCTGACACGCTCTCCCTCTCAGTTGCTTGTCCCAAAAGCCACGTTTCTTGGGATTTTTACTTTATCCCCAATCTCTGTTGCTTCTCCTGCTCTGCCACTGCCACTGAAATGTTGTAGCAGGTCTATAAAATATGGAGCGGTTGTGTCTTATTTCAGCCATCAGCTAAGCACTACAGAGCTATTTTCTCACCTTCTCCCCTATTGGGTTGAGTGTAGGAAGTGAAAAAATGTAATAGCTTGGGGGTGAAGATAAAGACAGTTAATTAGGACAGAAAATAAAGGATAATATTAGTAATAATTATAATAATGATAATAGTCTTATAAATATATATATATATTTTTACAAAAAATTATACCCAGCATAAATGCTTACCACTTACTCACAGACACGGAGCACATCTCCAAGCTAATGTCACTTCCCACCTTGGCCAGCCACCCCATATTACTTGCTTAGCATGTTGTCCTACGTTATTTACTATTCCTTTGGACAGTTCAGGTCAGCTGTCCTGGTTCTGTCCCCGCCCAGGTCTTTGTGCACACCCAGCCTCCTCCCTGCCAGGGTGGTATGAAAAGTTGAATAGTCTTTGGCTTGATGTAAACACTGCTCTGCAAAAAAATAAACATTAGTGTGTTATCAACACTATTCTCAACCTAAATTAAAAACAGAGCCCCATACCAGCTATGAGGTGGAAAATTTACCCTATCCTTGGTAAAACCAGGACAATATCCACCCCTTATTGTATACCATTTTTGTCATTCTGCTTCCCATACTTTGTAATACATTCCGATTAACCACCACTTTTTATATATTTACATAAAATGTCCACTGAGTTTGTTTAGTCTGTGACTTACTTTGGCCTCCTATCAGATACTGCATATGGCATTGAAAATCATAAACACATTTTACATTTTCTTTTTTTTGCCATGATTCAATTATCCTATTTTAAATGATATAATACAACCTTCTTTTCGATAACAGACAAAGTTTTTTTGAAAGGTTTAGATACCAGAGTAATGATATATATAGGCAGATGTAATAAATTTGTTTACAGAAAAATATTTTCTCCCCCTGTACTATACCAAATCTCTCCCTCTCTCTCTCTCTCTCTCTCCCCATAATTATCAGGAGCCATCTAGAAGAAGTAGGAAAAAATAAACTATGATTGACATTGACAGTGTTCTATTTACTTTGCAATCTAAATGAGACATAAATGTGTCTTTCTGGAGAAGAAAAATGTGAGAAAAATAGCATTATTTACAAGACTACATGGTACGTCATAGCATGGGCATTGGAAGCAGTGGAAGATTGGTGGAAGACAGTGGAAGCTCTCTTTAATAAATTTTCTACTGACATTTGAATAAGTAATTTGAGATTTAACCTTGCTTTTCTACTTAGCATTTTCAGAAAAAAACGCTTTTGTATATGAGAAAACACAAGAATGGAAATTGGAAAAGCATTCATTCTTTGCATTTTTTCTCAATCACCATTACCAAAAAATAACTTTTTTTTTTTTTTTTTTTTTTTTTTTTTTTTTACAAAACATTCAGCAATTTAGCTACTGCAAGATTCTTTGACTTGTACAAGACAACCTATAAATGTAGGCTCTGTGTATTTTCTATGTTCCTTATAAGTCTATAGATACTAACAAATAACAATATCTATGGCCCAATATGCTCGAGGCAATAAAACTGAAATGGCAATGATAAATACCAAAGTAGATTATTGCCCTCTTATAAACACCAAATTCTAAAAATAGCTATTGGTACTATTACAAGACAAATTGGTACTATTATAAGACAGACAAACTTCGTCTTCTATAGGTCTATCCTTCTTCACTTAATTTTCTGCATTTTGTTCTCCTGCTGCTCACTCTAGAATCTTCCAATATCCAGCTCAATTCAGTCAATATCAACTAGTTTACAATCTGGCTCATGTATGAATGAGACTTGTTAAAGATTGACTCTGAAGATACAAAGGTGTAGAAGAGAATTAGAGTCTAAACAGAGGAAAAACATGGTCAGGATTTTTTTTTTTTTTAATTTTTTTTTTTTTTTTTTAAGTATGGACAAGAGCTTTCCCCTGTATGGAAATCAGGACAAAAGATTAGCTGTTTTTTTCCAGGATCAGCCTTGCATTTTAGTGATATGCTGTAATAAAGCTCATGCTCCCCAACGTGCACACACTTAGTTTTGTGAAGATGAAATTTAATAGTGAAAAGTTATTCAAGTATAGGTAAGCCATGGATACACTTATGATTTTTAATTCGTAAAGCACTTTCTTTTTATATTGCATTTGCAATCCTCTGCTCTCAGAACTGTATTTATAAGTGCTACTTAGACTCAGACATCTCCAGAATGACACAGATATTTCTCATTCATATGTTAGATGCCTAAACAGTGAGGAGTCCATACATGCACTGAAAGGCTTAATAAACTCTCACACTTAGCTCAATTGCATGCATACATGCAATCTGTATGTGTCTAGCACTGGCCCAACTGTACCGTTGTGTCCACAGCTGGCTGTGAATTCTCCAGATTGGAAAAAAAAGCAGAGCTTGTACATAACCAGCCAATTGCTCCAATATATGACTTGACACAAATCCTTGCACACCAGAATAACAAATTTTATAGAGTCCAAATTGATAAGGTATCATCAGAATGTCTGCTTTTATGTCCTGCAAAAACATCAGCTGAAAATCTAGTTTGCATTAACTAAATGTTTTCCACAAAAGTAAGCTCATGATTCAATTTCTCATAATTGTTACACAGAGTTTATTCCGACAGAAAACCTCTCCCATATTATACACAGTTTTCTAGTTAAATGATTCTGGTCTTCTGGGATAATTACAGGACAATAATGTACACAGAACTTAAAAAAAAACTCACATGCAGTTTCAAGGGCTTAATAATGTCCAGAGAATACAGTGTTGTCTTTTTAACAGAACTGCAGAGAGCCTCTCCTAGGGATGCTGAGAATCTGCATGGAGCTGCAGTCCATACCTTAAATCAGTTGCATAGTTGCATATGGAGTTACATAGCTAACAAATTTCTTCTTGTTAGAGGTCTAGCTAAAATCTCATTTCTTAAGAGGTGGTATCCACAGAGCTATTTAAAACAACAACAAAAAAAAGTAAGACTCAGGAAAGATGATGTTGGTCATGAAGAAACAGAAGCAGCTGGAGCCAATTCACAAGTAAAATTTATTGGACTCTGCAAAAATTCACTGGACTTGCTGCAAAAATTCAAACATGGATGTAGCTGGGATTAAAGAAAAAAGAAGCAAAACAGTGAAATGACTTGTTATGGTGCGTAAAGTGATTTAAACTGTGAAATTAGGCTGAGCCGAGACAGCAAACTGGAATACTCACTTTTTTTTTTTTTCTTTTTTTTGATACTTCTGAAAGATACTTAAAAGAGGTTCTTCTTGGCAGAAGTTTGATTTACCTAAAAATCTTATCTGTCATTATGATCCTCACTGTAAGAGACCTGTATTTGATTCCAAGGTGCCTATGCAAACCTCATGAAGTTCAACAAGGCCAAGTGCAAGGTCCTGTACCTGGATTGGGATAATTCTAAATATGAATACAGACTGGATGATGAGTGGACTCAGAGCAGCTTTGCAGAGAGGGACTAAACTTTTAACGCCACCAGGACATCTGGAAATGAAAGAATAGGAGGTGCCAGTTAACACGTGGCTCATCAGTAGAAGAAAGGCACAAGCAGAACTACCTGATTTGAGTGGTCTTCTCCAGGTCTTCTTCAAACTTGTAATATGTTAAGGATGCTTTTTTTCTTGAATAGTTTTAATTTTGATCTTTTGAGGGAAGGGAAATTAAACTGCAAGGCTGAATAGCATCTTTCCTTCATAATAAAGTATCTGTCTAACTTCCCTAAGATCACTGGCAATGAAAGGACAGAGTTGCGTTCTCTCTTTTCTTTTCCCATGTCTTTTGGAAAGGAGGCTGAAAAGAAAAATTCAATGTCTGTGAAATCAAATAGCTAAGAAATATGGAAAGCAAATAGTTATTCTTAGCTATACTGCATGCCTGCTGTGAATCAAAGCAACAATAAAACACTTTTTAGAATGAATAGCATAATGAGGTAAGAACAAAAGAATTCCAGTAGCTGCTAAATTAGTTTCCAAAAGACGTTGTTTCAATCTCTCGAGAAAATGTTCAATGTTATGAGGGCAATTCAAAGATATATCCAGACTCTCATTCTGCACTAAAAAACAAACAAACAAACAAACAAACAAAAAAGTATCATTAAAGCAAATGAAAGAACTCTTTTCAGGTAGCTTCAAGAAAAAGGTTGCCTGCTGTACAATACAAGCACAGCACAGTTAAACTTACAACAACTAACATAAATGAAGTGGAATTAGAAGTAAAACGAACAAACAAACAAACAAAAAAACAAACAAACAAAAAAAACAGAATTGGCCAGATTAAAACAAACAAGTTTATTCTAAAAGACAAAGTCAAACTCCCAGGTAACCATACGATCCCTGAACCAAATTCGTGAGCAAAAGTCTCAAACCTGCAAGCCATTTCTGAACTCAGGTTTTCTGGCTGAAGGTATATGTTCCACAATCTTGTAGATGATAATTCCTTACATATACATGTATACATACACTTACACATATCTGTATATGTGCATAGATATGTGTATGTATAATAAAGAAGCTAGAATCAATGATCTAACTGGTCAAAGGCAGTAAGAGCATTGCCATGAAATAAAGGCTGAGATTGCTGGGCATGTTCAGCCTCAAGAAGAGAAGGCTCCAGGGAGACCTCATTGCAGCCTTTCAGTACTTAAAGGGGGGTTATAAAAAAAAGATGGAGAGTGATTTTTTACTCAGGCAGATAATGATAGGTCAAAAAGGAAAGGTTATAAACTAGAAGAAGGGAGATTTAGAATAGATGTTAGGAGGAAAATTTTCAGTCAGAAGGATGTGAAGCACTCAAACCGGTTGCCCAGAGAGGTTGTGGATGCCCTATCTACAACCAGTGCACAGTGACTGTGCACTTAGTCACATGGTCTGAATTTTTGGGTAGACCTGTACGGTGCCAGGAGTTGGACTTGATGATCCTTATGGGTCCCTTCCAACTCAGGATATGCTATGATTCTTTGATTCTGTCCCTAGAGGTGTTCAAGGCCAGGTTGGTGTAGTGGGTTTACGTGGCAAGGTTTTGGTAGCAGGGGGCCATAGGGGTGGTTTCTGTGAGAAGGATCTAGAAGCTGCCCCATGTTTGGGAAGGGCCCCATTGTTTTCCAGAGCTGAGCCAATAAGCGATGTTGTTTTGTGCCTCTGTGAGAGCATATTTAAGACAAGGAAAAAAACGCTGTGCCACACAGCAGCTGGGAGAGTGAGAGCAGTGAGGAACAGCCTTGCAGGTGCCAAGGTCAGTGTAGAAGGAGGGGGAGAGGTGCTCTAGGCGCCGGAGCAGAAGTCCCCTGCGGCCTGTGGTGAGGACCATGGTGAAGCAGGATGTCCCCCTGCAGCCTATGGAGTACCACGGTGGAGCAGGGTTCCACGCTGCAGCCTGTGGAGGAGACCACGGTGGAGCAGGTGGCCCTGCACCGATGGAGGCTGCCACCTGTGGAAGACCCCTGCCGGAGCAGATTCTGGGCCAGACCTGTTGCCCGTGGAGAGGAGACCATGCAGGAGCAGGTGACCTGGCAGGAGCTGCTGCCTGTGGGGGACCCAGGTTGGAGCAGTTTGCTCCTGAGGGACGGACCCCGTGGTACGGACCCATATCTGGAGCATTTCTGGAAGAGCTGCTGCCTGTGAGAAGCCCACGCTGGATCAGTTCATCAAGGACTGCATCCCATGGGTGGGACCCCTCAGCACAGGGGACGAGAGTGACCGAGAAGGAGTGGCAGAGAAGAAGCGCTGTAGACTGACCATAACCCCCATTTCCCCGTTCCCCTGCGCCACTTGGGGGGAGGAGGTGGAAGAGGGTGGATGGGGGGGAAGGTGCTTTTGGTTTCCTTCCTTTGTTTCTCACTTCTCTAGCTTGTTAGTAATAGGCAATAAATCTTACTATCTCCTTATGCTGAGTCTGTTTTGCCTGTTACAATAATTCCTGAGTGATTTTCTCGTCCTTATCTCAACCTTTGAGCCCTTTTCACATATTTTCTCCCTGTTCCTCTTTGAGGAGGGGGAGTGAGAGAGCAGCTGTGGTGGAGCTCGGCTGCCCACTCGAGCAGAACCATGACAGCTGGATGAAGCCTTGGACAACCTGATCTAGTCAGTGTCATCCCTTCAACATGGCAGAAGAAGTGGAACTAGATGATCTTTGAGGTCCCTTCCAAGCCAAGCCATTGTATGATTCTATGATTGATTCTATGGTATGTATGTGCATACATGCATACATATACAGATAAGTACATAAATATATGCTGTACTGAAAGAAGATTTTGAACAATGACAATGGAACCAAGATTTTTTTAACAATTCATATATTTTTTCTGCTGATGAGGCTTCATGTAAACTCTGTATGTTGCATTTGCAACATGTGGCATACCATTGAATCATAGAATCACAGAATCAAAGAACAGCTTGGATTGGAAGGGACCTTAAAGATCACCTAGTTCCAACCTCCCTGCCATAGGCAGGGATGCCACCCACTAGATCAGCTTGTCCTCATCCTGTAATTATCTGCCTGAGAAAAAAAACGTTCTCCATCTCTTCTAATAAGCCCCCTTTTAAGCATCGAAAAGATGCAATGAGGTCTCTCCAGAGCCTCCTCTTCTCCAAAGTAAACAACTCCAACTCCCTCAGCATAATTTCACAGGAGAGGTGCTCCAGCCCTCTGATCACCTTTGTGACCCTCCTCTGGACATGCTCTAACAGATTCAAATCCTTCTTGTTGTGGGAGCCCCAGACCAGGATACAGTATTCCAAGTGGGGCCTCATGAGGGCAGAGCAGAGGTGGACAATCACATTCTTCACCCTGCTGGCCACTCCTCTGGTGATGCAGCCCAGGATGTGGTTGGCCTTCTGGGCTGCAAACACACACTGCTGGCTCATCTCGAGCTTTTCATCTGCTAGAACCCCCAAGTCCTTTTCTGCAGGGCTGCTCTCAGTGAGTTCTTCTCCCAGTCTGTGCTCATGTCTGGGACTGCCTCACAAGGGCAGAGCAGAGGAGGACGATCACCTCCCTAATACAATCACCTCAATACAATGCATCTTCTTTACACATGATAGTAAGCAGATATCTACAACCTATTTTATTATTTTATTTTATTTTATTTTATTTTATTTTATTTTATTTTATTTTATTTTATTTTATATTTTATTTTATTTTATTTTATTAATTCATTTTTATATAAATGCTGAGTGCATTAATATTCTGAAGACAAAATAAAAATATCTTATATGGGGAATCTCGTATACTTGTTTATGTACTCAGTAGAGAACAGTGAGTTCTGTTGACATTCTATATAAAGTCTTTTCAAGATAAAAAAAACTTTTAGAATAAACAATATTGTAAGCACAAAATTTGACTCATTTAATACAACTTTAAAGATTGGCTTTCTTTTTTTGTTTTGATTGTGAATACTCTTCTCCACTGGGTTGTTCAGTGGCTTATGAGATGATGAAATATCTCATGGAGCGGCTGCAGAGTCCACCATAGGGGTCACAGTGACCGTTGGATCTGTCACGGGACTTGGAGTGGCCGCAGGGTCTGTCACTAAGTTGATAGCAGTATCCATGGCAGCTCGATAGGCATGGGCCAGGCCCCAGCATGTTACAATGATTTGTGTTATTTTGGAACTTCCCGAATCGCGACACCTTTTTTTCAAGCATTCTGCCAGTTTTTGAGGATTTTGCACTTGTTCAGGGGTGAATTTCCAAAACACTGGGGGTGCCAACTGGTCTAGATGCCTGCCCATATCCTCCCATACTCCCTGCCACCCACAACTATACTGCCTCCGGGCAGATCTCCGGATGAGCTTCCTAAGTAGTTGTTTAACTTTAAGCAGAACCTGAAGCGCATTCAGGAGGCAGAACAACAGGACTATGCTGGTCTGAGTATCCCAAGGATATTCAATATCTTGGAGAGTTATTGTAATAAACTCGGAGGATAAGAGGGTGGTGAAGGAGGAAGGGAGAGTGATCAAGGAGGATACAGGGGTGGTGAAGGAGAAAGGGAGAGTGATCAAGTAAGAAAAATTATCTTCCCCTTTCCCCTCCACAGATTGACTCCCTAATGAAAAAAGGCAACAGATATAATTGCTAATAGTTTCCAAAATACAGTTTCCAAAGTATAGAATCGAAGATGTTACTGAGTACAAATACCAGGTTAGAGTCATGGCCAGATATTTCATCATCTCATAAGCCACTGATACAACACACAGTACCATAATGGTCTGAAACCAGGGCCCGGAGAGGATAAACGACATAACAGAGAGCACATACAGAAAATAACGTGCTATAATACTCTATTTGGAAAACAGGCGCAGCACAGTTGAGATTAAAGCAATCAGCATTATGACAAGTGACTATTAAGCCGGTCTAGTACTTATACCAATTTTAGTTTAACACACTCTGGTCAGATCTGCCGTTATCTCAACCTTTCGAGCCCCACGTTGGGCGCCAAAAAGACTGTCGTGGTTTAACCCGGCTGGCAGCTAAACACCACGCAGCCGTTCGCTCACCCTTCCCCCTCCCTCTCTGGGACGGGGGAGAGAAATGGAAAGTGAAGCCCGTGAGTTGAGATAAAGACAGTTTAATAGGACAGGAAAATAATAATAATAATAATAATAATAATAATAATAATAATAATAATAATAATACAATGATGATAATAGTACTACTAATAATAATATGTACAAACGAGTGATGCACAATGCAATTGCTCACCACCCGCTGACCGATGCCCAGCTTAACCCCGAGCAGTCCGGCCCCCTACCCCGGCTAGCCACCCCTATATATTGTTTAGCATGACGTCAGATGGTATGGAATACCCCTTTGGCTAGTTCGGGTCACCTGTCCTGGGTCTGTCCCCTCCCAGCTCTTACTGCACCCCCAGCCTGCCTGTTGGCAGGACAGAGCAAAAGTCTGAGGTGTCCTTGGCTTGGTATAAGCACTGCTCTGCAACAATTAAAACATCGGGGTATTGTCAGCACTCTTCTCATCCTAAGCCAAAACACAGCATTCCACCAGCTACTAGGAAGAAAATTAATTCTGTTCTAACTGAAACCAGGACATTCCCAAAAACCTGATAGCAGTTACTCATTATTTATTTATTTTTCTGAGTAAAGCTCTGGAAAGCATAAACAGGACTTATCATTCTGAAGAAATCAAAAGACATGGAACTTCTTAAAGTATATTCCTAGCTATAAAAAGTAAAGTTTATTTCACATAGTGCCTGTTTCTTGAGCAAACGGGTACATCTGTGAGCAACTGAAAGAATTATGACTAGTTTCCTGTATTAGAAAATGTTGTTTAGATCGTAAATGACTATTAAGAATGTGATAAAAATGGTTTTCTTGTTGCTAGGACGTTCATTGTGTCCAGCCCACATAGAGTTTCATGTTTAAGGAAGAGATTTCAGTATAAGCTCAGTCTTATTATTCTATTTTCTACTGGCATGATTACAGTTACAAAGCTTGTAATAATCACAGACCTCTTGCTCTTCTTGCTAACTTCAACTAACACAGTCAATGGACCCTAGACTGTAAGGAATAGTATATCCAGAGACACAGGAGAAAGCATGACTGGGTGAGCCTTGTTTCCCTTTCCTTAGGGAACCATATTAGAAATAAAAAATATTGACTATGGGAATTCTAAGTGGAGAGATTTTTCTGAGTAATCACTACTTGCTTTTGTTATGTGTTTTTTTTTTTTTCTCACTGCCATGAGAAGGTTTGCTGATTACCATAAGAATGCTCCAGTGAGAAAACTTTACTCACATGAATAAAACGATGTTGGGCCAGAGCCTAAAAAAGCATGCTAAATCCTTTCAGCACATCAACATTATCAACATCAGCAACACTATCCTGAGGCAGAGCTTATTTGCTGCTTAACATTCCAAATGTGTTGTGCAACAGACGAGCACAAAGCGATTCTGCCCAGGTGTTCAATATCATGCAGTTGGATCCAGCTGTATTCGCTGTGCACAAGTTGTATATGTGTACACAAACCTGTCCAACTTGAATATTATATAATAAACAAGCTAGAATCAAAGACCTAATTGGTCAAAGGCAGTAAGTGCATTGCCACAACATTACCCATTTGATACATTTTTGTCCATGTCCTCATAAAAAAATCATACAAAGTGGTGAAGGTCTAACTCAAATGTGGCTGTACAAAGATCAGGCTCTCTTTGCCTACACAATGCTTTTGCTAAGCATGTAGAAAAGGGCAGTGGACTAGAAAATTGTGAAGCAGCTATTATGGTATGCTTTCAAATTCGATGTAAGCACTTAACAGAATTGATTGGCTGATATCAATAAATTTAACCTATATACTTTTATATAAATTACTTCAGAACAACAGAATTCATTAAATTACTAAAACAGGAGAAAATAAGTTAACTAAAATATAGAATATAGAATAGTAGAAAATAAGTTAACTAACATCATCGAGCATATAGACTAGCTTGTTTATATCTTATATAAACAGGGGAACAGTTTTATATTTCATGGGATTATTTGATTTTCAAAGAGTACGCAGATTACAAAGAGTAATTCAACTTGGATTACGAAGTTGAAAGTGGAGTTAAGATTTTCAAATATATAATTTTGTTGTTTTTAATTTTATCATATTGAGGTGCCTCACTGCTGATTGAGACATCAAAACACTAAGAAATATTGAAGAATATTGAAATATTGAAGAAGTTTAGTGCTTTGAGAATCCCTGACATTCTTAGAGCATACATGTCAGCTGCTCTGCTCAAATCTTTTCCTGCCATTCTAAGTCAGGTAGTGATATCAATGACTTGAAATCATTTCAAGAGAGTTTGTATCATCGCTCTGCATCAGAATGAGAGGATCATTTTATCAGTATCAGCAGGACATGTAGCTGGTAAAAATTCTAGCAGCTATTGATGCTTTAAAATCCAGTTCAATTTTTGAGCAAGATGAGAGCAGTAGGTGTTTTAAATTCTAATAGTCATTATGATGGCAAACCAAGAAAATGAAAGTAACAAATTGAGTCATCAGGTCACTTTTTCTTTTTTTTTTCCCCAAAATAGTTAACCACTATACAAATATCTCCCATAAACATCTGTGGAGATGTGGGTACGAATGCAATTAGACATGTCTTTGAACATGAAGAGGTTGTGAACATACAACAAAGGTGTGTGACTGAACTACATAACTGATTTAACTTTGGAACCAGTAAAAAAAAAAAAAAAAAAAAAAAAAGTAGAAAACAACAGCAATCAGTGGAAGGTTATTCTGTCAGAGTACTTCTTGTGACAGAGATAGTCGTTTGTCCCCTTCTTGTTTCTAAACCAGTGTCATTCCTATATTCCTGAGTCAACATAATTCCACAAGAATCAAGGAAGAAAAGATATTAATATCAAATCAGAATAAAGCTAACATTATTTAAAAGTACTTGCATGTCTATAAATTACAGCAGAAAAAAAAAATATCCTCAATGATACACAGGCCAGGGAAATTCAGACTCTGAATTCTCCCTGTCTTGTTGCTCATAATGCCAAGATATTATTTCTTTATGCTTTCAAAATTTTACCTGCTCTTTTTAGGACTGGTACAACTTTTTAAGTAAAAGCTACAGCAAAAAATATACATTTAAAAAAAAAAAAAAAAAAAAAGATTGTAAGATTGTAATAATTCTTCCCATCTTCAACCTAAGTTAAAAAAGCAGTTCTTGAAAATTTCCAACTAGAACAAGGCACTTAAGTATGCCCCCATGTTTGGGAATTAGTATGCGTGACGAACAAGGAGTGAAGTCAGAACATGGTCATGGGCCATTTTTCAAGTATCTTACAGTAGTTCTGAATTTGCATTAGAAATCCAGTATTAGCCATGGGATCAGGGTGCAAAGATCTCAAGGACACAATTACATTTATTTCTGTATGTGGTGGTTTTACTCGTGTGGGCAGCCAAGCTCCACCACAACTGCTCTCTGACTCCTCCTCAAAGAGGAACGGGGAGAAAATACGATGCAAAGGGCTCAAGGGTTGAGATAAGGTCAAGGAGATCACACAATAATTATCGTGATGGGCAAAACAGACTCAGCATAGGGAGATAGTAAGATTTATTGCCTATTACTAACAAGCTAGAGAAGCAAGAAACAAAGGAAAGATACCAAAAGCACCTTCCCCCCCATCCACCCTCTTCCACCTGAGCGGCATAGGGGAACGGGGGAATGGGGGTTATGGTCAGTCTATAACGCTTCTTCTCTGCCACTCCTTCTTGGTCACTCTCGTCCCCTGTGCTGAGGGGTCCCACCCATGGGGTGCAGTCCTTGATGAACTGATCCAGCGTGGGCTTCTCACAGGCAGCAGCTCTTCCAGAAATGCTCCAGATATGGGTCTGTACCACGGGGTCCATCCCTCAGGAGCAAACTGCTCCAACCTGGGTCCCCCACAGGCAGCAGCTCCTGCCAGGTCACTTGTTCCTGCATGGTCTCCTCTCCATGGGCTACAGGTCTGTCCCGGGACCTGCTCCTGTGGTGGTCTTCCACAGGCCACAGCCTCTGTCAGTGCAGGGCCACCTGCTCCACCGTGGTCTCCTCCACAGGCTGCAGCATGGAACCCTGCTCCACCGTGGTACTCCATGGGCTGCAGAGGGACAGCCCATGGTCCTCACCACGGGCCGCAGGGGACTTCTGCTCCAGTGCCTAGAGCACCTCTCCCCCTCCTTCTACACTGACCTTGGCACCTGCAAGGCTGTTCCTCGCTCCTTTCACTCTTCCAGCTACTGTGTGGCGCAGCATAATTTTTTCCCTGTCTTAAATCTGCTCTGACAGAGCCGCAAAACAACACCACTTATTGGCTTGTCTCTGATCAGCAGTGGGGGCCCTTATCAAACATGGGGCAGCTTCTAGATCCTTCTCACAGAAACCACCCCTATGGCCCCCTGCTACCAAAACCTTGCCACATAAACCCACTACACTGTACTTCCACAGTCAACTTCAAATTAAATATACTGTTAGGAAAAAAATAAATTTTAAAGTCAACAGAGTAACTAGGTATGAAGTATCTTGCTGTGCTACGCAGGAAAAAGTTGGGTGATAACATTATAAACTAATAATTCTTATTTCTGATTTTTTTTTTAATTATTATTTTTATTTTCTTCACAACTGGCTGCTTATAAAAATGGAATATTCCTGTGTTATACCAGCATCAGGAATCTGAGATTTCTACAGTTGCTGTTCTTACAGACTATGATAAAAGGTCAAATTAGTTACTTTAACAGTGTTTGTCTTTTAGGTCTATTTCTGAACTTTCAGCAAGGTAATCTAAATAAAACACAAGAGAAATAAAGAACCAGGTGTCTACTTTTTGAAGACAAACCTCCATCTGATAGTGGGAATGCAAAAACACTTTCACAAAATGTCTAAATATTTGCTATCAACAAATAAACTTACAAATCTTGATAGACCATATTGCCACCCATTCCATCGTCCTGTTTCTGGAGATCACAAGTAACAGGTATGTTGAAAAGAGAGCAAAATACAGGTAAGCAATACTTCCCTTCAATATCCAGTGATTTCTGCCACAGTCAGAAAATAAACCATGTAATGACTTTGTGTGCTTAATAAGTTTTGGTGATTTTTTCCTTCCATTCATTTGTCTAGTCTTTCTGAAACCACCTAAAGCCTTAGTATCCACTACAACTTGAGAAACAACCCAGTCATTGTAAACAGGCTTTTTTTTCCTCACTAGACAAAAACAGGACACATTCAAGAACACAAAAGATGACTGGTCAAAAGAGGAAAAACTCAAAACCGAATCTACTAGGCTGAAGAACTCACTGCCACAAGTTACATCTAGATTTAGTACATTAGCAAAATTAAAAAAAAAAAATATTAAAAAAATAAAAAAATCTGACAAGCAATCAGCTATAGCAATATTTAACGGTAAAATCTCTTAGTGGCTTTCAGCATCAATTAGATTTTCAGTGGCTTCATCACCTTTTCCAAAAAAGCAACCATTTGTTTCTCTTTTTTAATCAAAGTGAAGGGTAGCAAGAATGCATACCCATTTCAGAAATTTCACACTTTCATTTTGCCTCTAAAAAAAACTACACTAAAAGTAAAACTAGCAGAATAATGATCTCTGTATAAAGAAAAGCTTGGCAGCATTTTTTTTTTCTGTTTTCTTTTCATACTTTTACTTTCTACTTAGTAAATTAAAAGCTTCATATTCTGCTTAGTGTCTAATATCTTTATCTTTGCAAGCAAAGGTTAAATTGCTTACCAAATGACAATGACTGAAATTGAAGAATAAACAGGAAAATCAGAAAGTTGGCTTTTTTTTACAAGACCAATGTCTTCCCTCACAATTTTCATAACAGATGTTGATTTCTTATAAAAGATTAGGTTTAGAAAGCATTGGGTTTAGATTCTGCTTCATAAGAAAATAAAATGCGTACAGAATAAATAATAATAATATATATATATTATAAAAAAAAAAAGAAGAAAACATTGTGCTCTTATACCTAAGCATGTCAGATGCAGTTAGAAAAACAATTTATAAAGATTTAAAGCACTATTTGTAGTATTGATAAAAGTGACTTTTATAGCAACAGCAGAATTTTTATATATGACATATTGCAAAGTAGAAACTAGCAGAAATGAGACTTTTTCTAAATCTGTAATTTAAGAAACACTAAATAATAGAGGAAGAACTACTGCACAGACTGTCAGTGTGACATGACTAAATAGTAATTAATCTAGAGACGATTAATAATCAAAAAGGCAATTATACTTGGGAGTCCATATTAGAATATACACTGGGTGCCACTCACTAGCTAAGTCAATGGTGTTATTTATACAGTAATTTGGAATTGTTATGTATTAAGTAATGTTATGAAGTATCAGCTGTACATGCTCAAGTACTTCTTACCCATTTTGATTAAATAGCATCTATTAAATATCAGTAAAAATGTAATTAGCTCATTTCTGTATTGAAATATAGCTTTAAATCTACTATATTTTACTCAATTTTTTAAGTTATGCTCCCATAATAACCTGTGACTGAAATAATAAAAAAGGAAATAACCTGTCTTTTTAACATCATTACTGTTTAATTGAGGATGTTTGCATATCCCACAATATTATCTCCTTTTTCACACAGGTAGTAAAGGATTTCAGGAGTCTTTGAATTTATTTCCACAGACAGTGTAAACTACAGCAATGTTGTCATTTCTTTGTTAATCTACCAAACATTCTGTGCAGATAAGGGTTACAATAGTTGATGCTATAATCGGTGCATGATTACAAACATATGAATGTTCATACAGCACATCTTCTATTTATCTACAGAGAAAAACATGTCTCTGCAAGGAGATGGGATCTCACTGGACTCCAAACAGGAACTACTGATATCTCTGTTCTACTTTTCCAGCATTACCCCTGGTAAGCAAGTCAACTAGCTGTCTAGGGCAGGGTATATTTCTACTTATTAATCTTAACTTCCTCACAAATAAACTTCATCATAGTACCATTGCATGCTAGTATGACAATACATAACATAAAATGTTTTTTAACAGCATCCCAACAGTCTGGCAGAATTTTATCCTTGTAGCTGTACCCTCCCTCCCAGAAGGGTTCTTCAATGTTATGTATCTCCCTGCCTTTAAAATAATCACTGCTGAAGAAACTTCTCTGACTCCAGGAAGGATAATGTGCCTTTATGACATGTCTCCTGAAAAAGCACTCTGTAATTGCTTCAGTTTGGAGTTGAGTGTAAACATCCAACTAAAAATGCAAGAGGATAGGAAAACACTTTTAGGCACAGTCCATCACCAAATACACTGAAAATTAATGCATACTCATGTTTAAAAATTCAACCAGATTAAAACTAAATAAATCATAGAATTGTAGAATCATAGCATCATGGAATATCCCAAGTTGGAAGGGACCCATAAGGATCATCGAATCCAACTCCCGGCACCACATAGGTCTACCCAAAAATTCAGACCATATGACTAAGAGCACAGTCCAAACGCTTCTTAAACTCTGACAGGCTTGGTGCCATGATTACATCCCTGGGGAGCCTGTTCCATATATAGGATTTTTTTATAAATAAAAGGAAGAAAGAAAAGGAAAGCTTCAAGGTCTACCAAAGAAAGAATTCTCTGTTGATGAATCCCTCCAGCCCAAATTACTAAAAAGTGGCAAAGTTACAGGGTTCTTCAAAACAAATTAGTTAAAACCATGGACAGAGAGTCATAGAATCATTAAGGTTGGAAAAGACCTTCAAGATCATCTGGTCCAACCATCACCCTACTACCAATGTCACACACTAAACCATGTCCCTAAGCACCAGGTACAAAAGGCAGGGCAGTAGACAGTAAGCTAGATGGATCTTGTTCTGACCTTATGTATGTGTGTGTTGGGGGAGGGGTATTGTATGTTTTATTTGTTAGTTTATTTATTTATTTTTTACTATTTCACATAGTGTTACTAGCTTAAGAGTTTTGGTCATCAAGTGTTCCTGTGGATGCAGTATGCCTACTTCTATCAGATTAGGGTGTCCCATATAATACCTACCTTCTGTCTACATGACAAACTGTAAGCAAGTAACTTCTGAAATGAACCATCTTAACAATGGAATGAATGAGAAAAAAAAAGCATCCTACTGCAATGTTCTTCCTAACTCTGTATCAATTATAGCATGAAACTACTCATTTAACTTACTTTGTTATAAACCATGCGTAGTTTAAAGTTAAGAATCTCTAATAATTTGCAGCTAAACTACTAATAAAATGTTGAATGCTAACCAGATGTTCAAAGACATTTGAAAGATTTATTTTTATGTCATATAATTATAATAGAGACAATTTAATTAGAGATTCAAAGATGTTCTGTAATTGAACCCTGCAGCACAATCTTCCTTCCAAGACAGAAATACACCCACCCACAAAAAAGCAGCTTACTTTGCTCTTTGCTTGACAGAGTTGAACCAGTGTAAAGAGGTAAAAACAGTTTCAGCAGTAAAGGCCTAGAGGTAGTTATTTCTTACCTAGAACAAAGAATTGTATTTGAAACACAATTGATTTTCCCATTTGAGCTGGCATGGTGCAGCTTACCAATGCAGTTTTCTCTGAGTGTTCAGTACTGACTCAATATAAACTCTAATAACTCACATGCAATACATATAATGAAGACTGGAGTGATAATAATGTATCTCTGGGCATTCATTTGTAAATGTATTTTTATACTTTATAATTTGGGATCAAACCCAGGAATAAGGAATGTTGGTGGGGGAACAGGAAAGCCTGAGCTTCTTTGACAACTGTCTCTAAAACCTGTATTTCATAGTTGGGAAATAGATCAGATATGGGATGCTCACTGTATTTTTTTCTACTGTTATTAAACCCTATAACATATATCATACATTATATATATTAAACCCTATTAACATATATTAAACCCTATATCAAATTTATTTATTAACATATATTAAACCCTTTATAAAATTTATATAAATAAGCTTCTTATATATTAAAATGTTTAAGCATGAAGAACAACAGAACAGATCCTGCTTCTCTCATCCATGCTGACTTTTGTGACTTTGCACTATTCATAAAGCAGCTTTGTTTACCACACAAATTTTATGCTTCTTTTTTGTTTGTTTGTTTGTTTTGTTTTGTTTTTGTGTTAAGCTATGAGGGTAGTTGCCTGGCATTTGCTGGTCATCAGGCAGTTTTAAAAAACATGGTCAGGGTATTGCAAATAAACAAGTTAGAGAATGACAAACAGAAATACATAATAATCATTTGCCTAAATTCAGCTGCATCATTATACCCATTATTCCATGAAATGTGCTCCTTTTTAAGTAACACCTGGAGTTGGTTCAAATTGCAATGCAATTGAAAACTAGCAAACTAACAGAACTGAAAAAGAGAAAGACAGAGGTGCAGCACATAGCTCTTTAAAATTCTCTGAGAACTTTCTTGGAAATGGAACCCTAGAGGAAAGATTGAGAAAATCTGAATTCAAAGTACTTAAAGGTTGCAGATGGATGATGAAGTTTTGTATCCTGTCAGGTATATTTCCTAACTACTACAAAGGCTTTACTTTTTTTTTTTTTTTTTTTTTTTTTTTTTTTTTTTTTAATGTAAAAATACATAAATGTAAAAAAAAAATGTAAAAAAAAAGTAAAGGGCAATAACATTGTCACCTCCTCCTTTCAAATATAACATAGAAAATCCCAGATGAAAAATTTTCAGCAAATCCATCTGAAAGTTCAAGCTGATTTTGGCAAAGGAATCTCAGAATAAGCAAGGCTCCACAGTCAGAGCTGGGCCTGAAAAGAAGAATAAACAGAAGACAAGAAAGAGAGGAAAAGAAGGACTATAATAAAGAGCTAGGCTCTTGAGACTTGTACTGGGTCTGGCTGGGATGTTAACTTTCCCTGCAGCAGCCCATACAGAGCTGTGCTCTGCACTTGTAGCTAGAACAGCAGGCCCTGCTTCAAGGATGTGGTCAAGCATTGCTTATTTGTGGGAAGTAGAGAGTAATTTCTTTCCTCTGCAGTTTCACGTAGCCTTTATTTGTGTTTTTTTTTTTTTTTTTTTTTTTTTCCCTTTCCCCCTCCCTTTTTCCCTTTCCTTTTTTTTTCCCCTTTAGTTAAGTTGTTTAGTTAATAATAATATTTGCTTATTTTTTTTTTTCCTTTAATTAAATTATCCTTATCTCAACCTGTGAGTTGTTCTTTACTTTACTTCTTCCCCTCCTCATCTAAGGAGAGGAAGTGAGAGCTGTTGTGGTGTTAAGCTGCCTAGCACGGTAAAACCACCACAAGGGTTCATAAAGATAATCTGATTGCAAGATTCTGCATCTGCCCCTGCTCAGCAGGATGATATGGAAAGACAAAAGCATGATATACAAAAAAGGGGAAAATAAAGAATAAAAATCATCAGCAACAACAAAAAATCACTTTCACAAACGGGGATAAGAACTGTATCAATTCAGGAAAAAATGAAGACAAAACAAGAAATTATGAGATAAAGTGGATTTGTGTAAGAAACAAGAAAAAGAAAGAGATTTTTTAAAGTTTTTCATTAGTGGGTATGTTAATCGGTATCAAATTAAGTCTACCCTTCAGGTAAAGGATTATAGTTTTAGTGATACTGTAACAGCAATATTGGTGCTGTAAAATGGCAAACTTCAATGCCCATATGAAGAACAGATGACTGATTCCGTAACTATGAGGTGCAAATCTAGAATATATTTAGAAAATAAGTGGAATCTCTCTAATGTGAGACACTTGTCAGTTAGTGAGAAAGACATTAGAGTTTGATCTCTAATTGCTGGTGGATCTGTGGGCATGAGCAGCATATCATAACTTACCAGAGTTCGACCTTGGACTTTTCAGTGTCTATACTTTATACTTGTTAGAAAACTTAAATTAACCACTGAAAATAACTTCTCTGATCATCGTTATTTCAGCAAAGCAGGTCAGCAGCCTGTTGACTCTCATGTAACCTTTCCCTTCTTACAATTCTGATCCATCAAGGTAACTTCAAGGATAGTTTCAGATTATTTCTCCCCAAGGTAGCATTATGTTGACACTTACAACAAAAGATCAGCATTCTCAAATCCTTCTCCTCCTTTGTCATGAACAGATGGGGCAATAAAAAGGAACTGTTCCCTTACTCTCAAACTTAAATGAAGTGAAATTTGTTAGGAAAAACAAAAATTAAACTTACACTAGAAACATTTTTGAAGCTGTTTATAGTTTAGTAATCTAGAAGTACAGATTTACCAGCAATATACTTGGCTTCTGACACTATTGTCATCGATACATTACTGGAAGCTAAAAGAGCACAAGGGATTAGAAACAAAGCCCTTTCACCCCAACTTGAAGCCTACAAATTCCCCTTTTTAACTGGTTGAGAGTCGTAGGCAGCCCAGATGGCCTTAGCACTACCATGAAATGGGCAAAAGAGGAGTTGCAAAGCAGGCAGCTGATGAGCCCTGGAGTGTCAGACACTCATGTCAGTATCAATGCACTCATCACTGCTGCTGTGCATTGGAACTTTTTAAAAACTAAGACATTCCCAATTCCTTCTAAGGAGGGCTTTAAGCTGTCTTTGCCACCACGCTCTCTGTACCCTCCATGACACAGAGCACAGCAGTGTCTCTGTTTTCAAATCCCTGCTCTTCTACCCTTTATTGAAACAAGAAGACACTGCTTCACCAGACACCCACATGGTTTTGCACCATCTCCTCTGCATTAGTAAAGAAACCTCCTCAGCCAGTGTAGGATATTGCTGGTGTGTATCCTGCTTCTCACGGACCCTCTTATGAGATGGACAGAGCAGGAACCTGCCCTTAGCTTAGCAAGTTATAAATACAGACTACTTAGAAGCCCCAAGATAAACAAACAAACAAACAAACAAACAAAAACAAACAAACCAAACCAAAACAAACAAACAAACAAACAAAAAACATTAGTTTCTGTGTTTCTCTGGTGCGTCTTCATATCAAAAATGTTTTGTCAATAAGCAAAAGAAGAAAGTTTTGGCCTTCTGAATGCAAGATTAATTAATCAACCTACCTAGAAAATAACAAGCACAAGAAGTCTCACCAGTTCTAGGGCAGAACATTTTTCTCTAATTCTTCCTTCTCCCACTAAAATTTACAGAAATATATGAAAAGGAATCCCCCATTTCTAGAAATGGACACAGAACCGACACTTACCATTTTTGCACAAAAGCATAAAGGAACAAGTATATAGAAAATATATTTTTACACAGCTTTACATGTTCCTGGAGAGAATGTGAGAGAGGAACACTCTGTACCTAGCAACTGAGACATATCGGTACTCAAACTTGGATGAGATGACGATTCTTAAGAAGGAAAAAAAAAAATCACACAGGAAATGTTTTTCTTGCTATTTGACAAGACAATGAATATACAACTGTGTGGTGGTTTTACTCAGGTGGGCAGCCGAGCTCCACCACAACCGCTCTCTCACTCCCCCGCTCCTCAAAGAGGAAGGGGGAGAAAATACAACACAGAGAACTCGAGGTTTGAGATGAGAAAGGTTTAATTAAAGGGAAAGGGAATGGGGAGGAAAAACAGAAACAAAAGAAACAATCAGTCCGCGCGGAAACACAGAGAGAGAAAAAATTATTCTCTACTTCCCATCAGCGAGCGGTGTTCGGCCACGTCCTGGGAAGCATGGCCTCAAACGCGTAGTGGTTGTTCAGGAGGAACAGCCCCCTCCCCCACGAAAGCCCCCCCTTTTATTGCTGAGTGTGACATCGGGTGTTATGGAATATCCCTTTGGTTGGTTTAGGTCAGCTGCCCCGGCAATGTCCCCTCCCCATCACTTGCCCACCCCCAGCCTGCTGGCTCTTGGGGGCTTGGAAGGAGTTCTGATGCTGTGCCAGCACTATGCAGCAATAGACACAACACTGGAGTGATATCAGTGCTGTTCCAGCTACGAGTGCAGAGCACAGCACTGCGCGGGCTGCTGCAGGGAAAAGGTGACTCCAGCTCAGACAGACCCAACACAAACTGTTAATGGTGAACTACAGGAAAAAGCTACTAAGAAAGGCTGAGCTGACTAAAGTAATCTATCTGCATTCAAAAATCCTCTGGTTTATGCAATGCAAAATCCAGACATACAAGAAGAACATGCTTATACTATACAGCCTGGTCAATATATAGTGCTTTGTCTAGGCATTCTGGGTTTGAGGTTTTTGTTTGGTGATCACATTTCCCTAGGAGTTGCTATAGAGAACAATAACAACAAAAAACGACCAACTAAAAAGAAAACATTGCTACAATACCAAAAAGAATAGTAATTAGACAGGAGGATGGGAGTAATCTCTTCTTTTTGTCTTGTTTGTAAATAGCAATTAAAAGACCCTATAAGTAAACAACTGAAATACAAAAGTCATCATATCTGGTATTTTTGAAGCAAGATAAATACTAAAATTAGACTTAAAAAAAAATAGTCTTTTTCACTAGGGAATACAGTAGTATATAAACTCTTAAATACATGGTTACTAGGAAAAAGTCATCTCTGTTAATCAAGGATACTTTCTAAGTTTGCATTTAAAAGAAAGATTACAACATATTTACATTGATGTTCCTATATAGGAACATCTACATCTCTTCTGTAGAGAATAACTCCTATATTAATATTTATGAAATGCATATTGGCTTTTTAGTTGGTTACAGTTTGTTCTCATACAAAATACTTTAGAAATGCTACATATCTGCAATTGCCCTGTAATTCCACCAATGATGCTAAAACAGCTTTAGAGGTTAGTTCAAATATTGGTGGCTTGAGGGCACTCCTTAATTCTAATAAAGAAGACTATGCAAAGAGCAAGCTGCCAATTTAATTACTAGTTGGTCAGAGCTATACTAGGCCCTTTGTAATATAGGCCAGACCATAAGCCAGAGGAAAAAGACTGTGCTAAAAGGGTTCTGCTACAAATGTCACTCAGTAGTTATAGAAAAAAAAAAAAAAAAAAATCAGTCAATGATGTTTATAGAGCAAGGCAGTAGATGCTGATGAGTATTTAAGATTGCTCACTCATGCAAAGCCGTTGCAAGTGTTTGGTACCCTACTGTGGGGAAAGACTGGAATGGAAGAGATTTCCTGTTAGATTGCACTATGTAAAGGAGAGGACAAGGAACAAAATGGTAAAATTCAGAATTGCCATACTAAAATATACCATTAATTTATTCAGTGCTGTGTCATCCATCAATGGAAATGGCTAGTACATATAAAAGTACTGAATACTGTGCAGCATATCTAGTTATATATATTTTTGCATTTCCTGTTCACAATTATCATAGATCTTCCCGCACTACCAATGGTTATACTATAGCATACATTGAAACAAGAGCCCGAAGACATCAGGTTTATGTGACTGCCATTACTACATAAATAAGCATGTTCTGAATGCTATTTAGATTCCTTTCTTGTGACAAACAGTAATTTTTACGACGCAATTTACCATCCTTGAATTCATTACTTCCTCCACACTGCATTACTTAACACAGAATCATAGAAAGGCTTGGGTTGGAAAATAAATTAAAGATCACCTAGTTCTAACTCCCCTGCATTGGGAAGGCATGCCACCAACTAGAACAGTTTGTCCAGGGCCTCATGCAACCTGGTCTTGAACACTTCCAGGGATGGGACATCTACAGCTTCTCTGGGCAACCTCGTCTAGTGCCCTCAACACCCTCTGAGTAAAGAACTTTCTCCTAACATCTAATCCAAATCTCTTATTCAAAAAGCGGTTTAAAACCACTCCCCTGTGCCCATGGGGGAAACAAACAAATAAACAAACAAACAAACAAAAAAAAAAAAAAAACCAACAACTTCTCTATCTTTTTAATAAGTCCCCTTTTAGTATTGAAAAGATGCATTGAGGTCTGCCCAGATCCTCCTCTTCTCCAGCTCTCTCAGCCTTTCTCCATAGGAGAAGTGTTCCAGCTCTCTGATCATCTTCATGACCCTCCTCTGGATCCACTCTAAAAGATCCACATCCTTCTTGTGCTGGGGGTCCCAGACCTGGATGAGTACTCCAGGTGGGGCCTCACAAGGGCACAGTAGAGGTGCACAATCACCTCCCTCGAGCTGCTGGCTGCTCCTCTGTTGATGCAGCCCAGGATGCAGTTGGCCTTTCAAGCTGCAAGCACACACTGCTGGCTCACGTCAAGCCTTTCATCCACCAGAATCCCCAAGTCCTTATCAGGACTTATCAGGAAAGAGTTCAGCAGAGGGCCACAAAGATGATACGGGGCCTGGAGCATCTTCCCTGTGAGGAAAGGCTGAGAGGCCTGAGTCTGTTCAGCCTTGAGAAGAGAAGACTGGGAGGGGATCTTATTAATTTCACATATATCTTAAATGTGTGAGACAAAGGGATATGGCCAACCTCTTCTCAGTGGTTTGTGGGGACAGGACAAGGGGCAATGGCCATAAAATGGATCACAGGAAGTTCCACACCAACATGCGAAAGAGCTTCTTCACAGTGAGAGTGAGGGAGCCCTGGAACAGGCTGCCAAGGAAGGTTGTGGAGTCTCTTCTGGAGATATTCAAGACTCATCTGGACACCTACCTGGGAAACCTGCTCTAGGGAAGCTAGTTTGGCAGAGGGGTTGTACCCAATGATCTTTCGAGGTCCCTTCCAACCCCTACAATTCTGCGATTCTGTGAAAAGACAAAAGCAGCTGGCATTCAAAAAAAAAAAATAAAAAAATAAAAATAAAAATAAATTAAAAAAAAAGAGAGAGAGAAAGAAAAAGCCCTGTTAAACTGAAACGGAACAACATACAATCTACTACTGTATTAGAATTACTGCAGAAGGCATTACTCTACTTAAAAATTTGAAACCCCAGATTTAGTTAATTTTTATATTAAATATCAAAGTCACATGTTTAAACTTGAATGCTTTGAAGACTCTTATTTAATACCTCTTGAAATACTCTTTGAGCGTATTTGTTCTTTCACTGAAGATAAAGACACAGCTAATGGTCTGAACACATATTTGCCTCTCCTCTCTCTTTCCCCCATTTCAGCTAGATTAATGGTATTCTTACGAATTAATACCCAGAATTTCTAATTCCTGCTTTCTATCAAACTCTCCCAAGTTTTATAATCCCTTTTCTTCTTATTTGAAGCCTTTACAAAGCTCTGTGAACAATCATTAGAAATATGCTTTAGCATACTTCAGTCACTCCGTGTCTTGGATGTGATCCCATTCTATTGCACATACAAAATACAAAAAGACTGCCTTTCTGGTGATAAGCATGTGATTCTTCTTCAAATTATTTATTGAGTAGGAAAGAACACTGTATTTTGAAGAACAGGTCCTTCTGCTTGTTTTTAGATTTTACATTTTTTGCACCCTTCCTCACTCCAGCTACCGAAACAACTAACTCCATGTTCAAATCTTTCCTCTAATATATTTTTTTTTTCCTTTCTGACTGGAAAATAAATATTAGAGGGTTAGAAATACAGGTTATGCTGTGTATTATGGATTAGATGCAATATATTAACAAAGGATGACTGAATGGCTTTTTCCTACCATATTATTAAATACTTTAAAACAGAAAATCCTCTAGGTATTATTATTAAATGTAGTCTGTACTCTCTCATTTAATCAAATCTGAACTAATTTCTCAAATTCCATATACTATTAGAGTTTTATTTTATTTTTTTGCTGCATCATTTTAATTCTTTTTGTCCCTACACACCTTTGGCTACTCAAGCAGTGTTTTCATGGGTGTTTTTTCAATCTGCAGCAAATAAAATAATACAAAATACATTTTCATTTTCACGTACACAGAACTTAAATAAGGAGAAGCTGAAGGAGGAAAGTTTCTTCCACACTGATATTTTCTAGGACATCTCAGATGGCCAGAACTATCATATTGAGTTGTATGTACCAACTGAGATGTGTGCTAGTCAATTGTTTGCAATATGTTCTTCTCACCAGCTCTCCTCAATTCTTTCTTTTCTACTCATTTGGCTGCTTTTTTAGTTTAAGAGATAGTTATTCTTATCAGACATAACTACAGAGATCTCACTTCCAAAACTGTATTGTAAAATGCATGAATATAACAAGATTAATTGAAGATGCTTAGCATTTATTTAAGCTCTTCCCTTTTGTCATTTGTTCCCCTCAACATTTACTTGAGCAGTGAAATATTAATTGCTTTGAGATTTCTGTCAACATTTTCCTCACAATTACCTGGAATTTTTACTACTTTAAAAGCAGTGTCTGACAGATAATAAGCATTCATTTCTATTTAGTTTATTTGAAATTCCAGAGATATGATTTTAATTTCAGTAGTAATTTGACAGTTTATGCGTAGATTGTCTGATTGTTAAGTTTATGCATTAGTGCTTGCAGCTGTTCTGCAGCTCTTCCTCATTAGTTTAGTAGGAAACTATCGCATTTGAATTAAATCTAATAGGAAACAGATTTATTTTTTTAATGCAACATGTTTATACCTTGTTTTTTTTTTAGGAAGTTTTTCGTGCAATAAGCCTATTTGTTTTATTTGAAATCACAAGTGAAGTTTCACACTTTAAATTTAAATTGAACTTGTGCAAAAGGTTGAGAGACCTAAAATCGCTTACAGGAAATTTTAGCATTTTAAAGTGGTCTCAGACTTAGATATTTAAGGGCTTGCAGTAGAAGCTTTGCTGAAGAAAGCTACCAACACCTAACTGCCCCCAAACAGGCCTGCAAGCAGGAACTTGGAACAAAACACAGACTTGCCAAAGCTAAAACAGCTTAACAGTATTTGTAAGAAAGCATCTTTATTCTTCAAAACCTTCCCATTGGGCTATACATCTCAGATACAGCAGACTCTTAGGCTATGCAGCAAACTATCTCAGTGCTTGGGTCCTGTTTGATCCCTTTCTGACTACAAAAACAGCCTAAGATGAAGGTATAGCAATACAATGATACATGTTTGGACATTAACGCTGCAATAATACTCCCACTCACATCTTACTTCATGTTCTACTTCAATACAATAGCTATTTCCATAATAGAGATCAACAGAATTTTGATCAAATCAACCAGTATTTTAGGACAGGAAAGTCTTGTATTTTCTGTGGAATTCACATACAGATATTAGAGTAAAACAGATGTGTAATGCTTTTTTGTTCCAATTCCTCCCAGTAAATTTCAGTCTAACACCTAGAGAATTCATTCACCTACCAGAAAGCTGATCTAACTCCTGTAATTCTTCTGTGTAGCTGAATTTATCTTTAACACAGATTTCCTGTGCATTCATCCGACTTCTGTTCGGGTCTCATAATTCTCTCTAACATGCTGCACTGATCCTGACCTGGAGACTATTTTACATTGAGACGCTAATGAATGTAAGCTCGCAATGTATGTGGGACCACCAGGGGATCAGGCCCAGTCAGCACAGGTTCATGAAATGCAAGTTTTGCCTGACCAACCTCATCTCCTTCTATGACCAGGTGACCTGCCTGGTAGATGAGGGAAAGCCTGTTGACGTAGTCTACCTAGACTTCGGCAAGGCCTTTGACACGGTCTCTCATTATTCTCCTGGAGAAGTTGGCAGCCTATGGCTTGGATGGGTACACTCTTTGCTGGGTTAAAAACTGTCTGGACAGCTGGGCCCAGCGAGTGGTGGAGAACAGAGTGAAATCTAGCTGGTAACCAGTCACCAGTGGTGTTCTCCAGGGGTCAGTGTTGGGGCCCACTCTCTTTAATATCTTTATTGATGACTTGGATGAGGGAATTGAGTGATTAATGATTCTATGACCCATTCAGCCTTTAACCTGTGTACCCCCAGGGCTGTGCTGTCTGTGCTGTGTGTGGCCTTCAGGCTGGGCTGGGCTGTGCACAGCCCCTGGCTGCCAGATAACCTTCTCCAGCCCACTTTAAAAGGAAGCCTGCAGGCAGCTATCACTTAGAATCTTTAAAGTTGGGAAAGACTTCCAAGATCATCTGGTCCAACCATCACCCTAACACCAATATCACCCACTAAACCATATCCCTAAGCACCAAGTCCAATCTCTCCTTAAACACCCCCAGGGATGGTGATGCCATGACCTGCTTGCACAACCCGTTCCAATGCCTGACTATTCTTTCTGAGAAGAAATGTCTTCTAATTTCCAACCTAAATCTCTTCTGGCAGAACTTGAGGCCATTCCCTCTAATCCTATCACTGATTATCTGTGATAACAGGCCGACCCCCATCTCCTCACACCTTCCTTTCAGGTAGCTGTAGAGAGCAATGAGGTCTCCCCTGAGCCTCCTCTTCTCCAGACTAAACAATCTCAGTTCCCTCAGGCACTCCTCATAGGACTTGTATTCCAGGTCCTTCATCAGCTCTGTAGCCCTTCACTTTCCAGGACCTCAATGTACTTCTTTTAATGAGGGGCCAAAAACTGAACACAGTCCTTGAGGTGTGGCCTCACCAGAGCAGAGTACAGGGTGACCTGGTCCTGCTGGCTACGCTATTCCTGATACAAGCCAGGATGCTGTTGACACTCTTGCCCACCTGGGCATACTGCCAGATCACATTCAGGTGAGCATCAGTCAGCACCCCCAGATCCTTTTCCTCTGCACAGCTTTCCAGCCAGTCTCCCCCAAGCCTGTAGTGCTTTTGTGGCCAAAGTGCAGGACCTGGCACTTAGCCATGTTGAACCTCATCCCATTGGCCTCTGACCATCGACCCATCCTGTCCAGGTCCCTCCGCAGGGCCTTCCTACCTTCTGGCAGATTGATACTTCCCCCCAACTTGGTGTCATCTGCAAACTTACTGAAAGTGTATTCAATTACCTCATCTAAATCATCAATAAAGATAACGAAGAAGATGGGCCCCAATACCACTGGGGAATACCACTGGTGACCAGTCGCCAGCTGGATTTCACTCCATTCACCATGTCACCTGCGTGTCTTTGGCTTTTATCTAGAAGTGTATCAAAAAGTTCTCATATGAAAATATTTTCTGTTTGACAGAAGAAATGAAGAGATGTTTTCTCATAAGAAAATCCTGTAATAGCTTGAATTACCAAAGGGCGTAATCCTTCCTATGGACAGCATGCTGCACTCTGATCGGGAAACCATTTAATGTTACGGAACTCAAGGCTTCCAGCATTTAGAGATGTCAAATTATCTATACTACTCTCTCTTTATAGTGTTACCTCCAAGAACTAGTGTTTTAAATGATACTTTACAGAGTCTGAGTGCGTTTCCTACTAGGATCATAAAAAAACAGTACCCCCTTATGCAAAACACACATCCATAATACACCATTCCACAACAGCCTCAAGATGCAAGGGGGTTTAGAAAGCTTCTTAGCAATCAGTTACACAGAAAAAGTTTGAGTACAGTTTCTGCAGGAATCTATGGATGTTACTGCAATATTCCAAGACAAGTCACACCTGATGCTTGTATGAAACAAACATACAAACAAAAAAAATATATATTTTTTTCCAATTGATATCAGTGGAAATTCTAGAAAAACTATATACATGTAAGTACACCTTTATTTATTTATTTATTTGTTTGTTTTATTGTGGTTTGCAAGTTATTTGTATTGCACTGATGTATTCATTCAATATTAAGAACCAATAAGAAACACATTAACTTAAAAGACTGTGGGTCTTACTGTACTTAATTTCTGTGACTATAATGGCTCAAAGTTATGAAACTGATATTTCTCCTTCATACTTCCGTCACCAGCTGTTTCTACGAGTTCTTTGTTGATTGCACTTAACACAAGGGAAAATAATCTTACGTTGGCAGAGGCTTCTGCTGAGTCGTGCTGACAAGCACATCCTATTTACAGAACATTGGAAACTTGGATGGTGAGATGATGATTTGTCAGAGCCACAACTTTTCAGAGTGGTAAATCCTTCTTAGCAAATACCCAAGTAGAACAAAACATATATGTTGTTTCATGCCAGCTCATCTGCCTGGTTCATAATTGTCTGTGTGAACCCAAGTGTGTGGGTTACAAGGATTTCAGATAACTGGAATTTATAAAAAGCATAATGTTGGATTGAGAGAGTGAGAGAGAATGTGTGTGTTTGGTCTAACCTAAGTGAGATGGAAAGTTTACATGAAAGATTATGTTATGTCTGATTTCCATTAAAGATAAGCATTATTTCCCTGCAGAATGGGAAAATGAAATTCCCCATTCTTAAAACATCTGCATTTTACATTTTGTGGGCTCAGCTTTACAGTCAGATTCTTCAGAAGATTCCTTTCTTTTTCACTTTTTTTTTTTTTTTTTTTTTTTAAGATTGTATCTAAAAAAAGAAAAAAAAAAAAAAGAAAAAAAAAAAAAGATTGTATCTTCTTACTTTCACTCTAGAACTCAAGTTTCCAGGATAATCTCCTCTTCTTTCAAGGTTCTTTACTTTTACCATCCTTTCCCACCATATAAATTCCCTGCTATTACAAGAAACTGAAAATTTTTCAGGAGTTTATGCCCAGGAACAAGGTTAGGAGACAGTCGGATTATTGATATACCTATTTCTCTAGAAAGACATTACAGCAATATCAGAAATGCATGAAGTACCTAACAGTCTTAAGAAAAAAGATCACTATTACATTTTCAGATCAACGATTTTAAAAGTCAAAGCCTGCAAAGTCTGTGCATGCAATGTTGCATGTAAGTAAGGATTTGCATTCAAAGGAGTTTTCAAAAGGAAGAAATAATAATTTCTTAGTCAGTTTCCAAATTTTCTATCATAATCATTTCCAAACTGTCAGTTATAAAAACTAATTATTAAAATTGCATTTTTTAAAAACTATATTGTCAACAACCTGAATTGAAACCAAACTTATGCTTTTATTGTTTCAGCTAAAAATACGTGCCTGAAATATTTCAATAGTTCCTTCTTGGAATCCAAAAGGAATTTTCACCCTTTTTAATACAATGATTGTAACAAACATAATAAAAGTTACTGGAGTGGCAGATTATAACCATCTTCAAGGTCTGCATAGGCTGCACATTTTCTAAAGAATTAGTTATTTCCCATTTGTCAAAACTTTTTTCCCCCCACTGTGAAATTGTTGACTATGCTTTTGAATATAGTCTTTGAAAATGTCAGTCTTCTGTCAGTCACAGAAGCTCAATTCGTAGCCTGGGCATTTCTTCCCATTGAAAGCACAAAGTTTTTCTTCAGAAGGTCTATTCTATACCCTTCCAATGCATTCCTCTCCACCAGTCCATCAAGACAAATCATACTGGGTTTAGCTTTCATTGCTATGTATTTCACTGAAACTCTTGTCCTAAAACTGAAACTGAATAAAGTTAATGATCACTTTGGCTCTCAGTGTGCTCTATATTTGGTGAGGGTGAAATATAAATGCTAACATAAGTCTTCCTTAATACATTGCTGGGAAAAAAAAAAAAAAAAAGAAAAAAAAAAAGGCGTAACTTCATTCTTCCACTCAAGCATTCTCCAGGTCTACATGAGCATTGAATTCAATGAACAGTTCTTGCCCAGGTGCAGTAAAAATACCTGAGCCAGTGCAGTAGTTTGTACTCAGAAGCAGCCCATTTTTTTTTTTTTTTTTTACAAGTACAGTATGACTTTACCAGACTAACTTGATGCCACCTAGGAAATTCTGAGCACTGGTTATCCTTTTTTTTTTTTTTCCATATGTTAATATGAGCAAATGTGAACCCTGTAATACTGGGTTCCATGTTTTCTTCTCTCCAGTATATCAATAGTTCAACAGGTATCCTTAGTAACTTCTCAAAATGTTACACGTACCACAGATCAAAATATGAGCCATATTCTAAATCGGTCCTGGTCACGGCAAACCAGTAAAGTCTTATTTCATGTTGGCTGAGAGTTGAAGACAAAATGCATTTCCAAAAAGGTGATTCTCAAAGTCATGTGTCACTGGGTATTCCACACGATTGTGAGCATCAGTCAACCAAGTAGTGACTCACTGGCATTACATGTTGTTTATATATGAGAAGCTTCTGCCTATAGAAAGAAAAAAAAAGCTTTAAAAATGTGCTAACAAGGAGACCTTTTAATTCCAGAAGAGTTTTATAACATTATGGATGCAAACCGAGACACAAGTGTTGAATTAAAGAGGGCTTATGCTAACTGCAATATGAGCATGCCCCAAAAAACAAGGATTTTTTAGCATAAGAACATATAATGCAGATGATATGAAAAAAAGACAATTTTCCTTCTGTAACATCATTATTCTTTTTCAGTGTTATTCCTCCCCATAACCTAAGAGCTAGAACTGAAGCCACATATTTTTAGGTACTGATTTGACAACAGGGAAAAAAAAATAAATAAAAAGGAAATTAAAGGGACTCTAGTTTAACTCCTGTATTTGCATTACTCTGCAGGTGATAGGACAGCAGGTCTGTAAGATCCACCATTCAGATGAGTGATGTATTTTGGTTTTGATCCAAGTGGTGACTAAGGATCACAGGAATTTTGTGAAGATGGAACTAATACTGTTCTTGACCACTTCCTCATGGCCATATTTATCTCCAATTCTGAAACAGTCTTTTGACCAGCAGTCAATGAAAAGAGAAAAATCTGTAAAGTGAAGTCTATGAAATTCCATTCCCAGCTGTAGTCAGTGATCTAAAGAGGTCTTTCCAAAACATGTTAATTTTACCCTTAGTTAAATCCAAACAGTTGTCATGGGGACATATAAAAGATCTTTTTAAGTCAGTTTCACAAATCATTAGCTATCCTCTGAAATCCCCATTTCCTTAATGGAAATTTAAGCTATTAAATCATATCACTGTCAATTGAAAAGACGATAAAACAATACCTCCAATACACATAATTCATTCCACTTTTCTGTGTATATGGAAAGCTAAAGCAGGGACTTAAGAGCTAGTTTCTAAGTTTGTATTGAGTCATTCACACACACTGATAATTCAGACAATTTTCAGAATATTAAAATTATTTTAAATGATCCATTATTTTACTTAGAAGAAAATAGAGCAGAAAAACTTTCTGTTCCATGGTGTAGGGACAAAGGACAAAAGGGACTGCTACTTGTTTTTTTTATTGGCACTAGTGAGGCAGAAATTTGTAGCTCATCAATGCAGAAAATTATGAAAGGAAACATCCTGATGGATGCAGAAGAAATGCATGGATCAAGCAACAAGGTTGGCTGGGAGAGACTGGACATATTGACAATGACATGACAAGAACCATTAGGCAAATGCAGGCAGATAGGAAGACATGGAGGCAGAGCTCTGTAGGTCACAAAAACATGCAGAAGTTTTCAACTCTGAAATCATAAACACTTGAGAGAATTTTAAGATAATATTTGGTACTGTTTAGAGCCAGCAGTAAAGATATAAAACTGATATGTTTGTATTTCAAATTCCAAAAGAAGGACACAATGGAAGAATTCAAATTAGAGGAAAGAGAGCTTAGTATTACAGTGAGGAAGGATGAAAAGAAAAATGAGAGGTTTTAGAAATGCTGTATGGAGGCATGAAATAGCAATATTACATTCCAATGCATTGTTTCTAACTATTTGAACGGAAAACAATGGGGAAATGGGAAGCAGATCAAAGATGACTCCTGACCATGGGCTTCAGAGGCATCAAACATGTATTGCTTCTCAAATTAGAAGGGTTGAGGAGTAACAACACCAAATTTTTATACAAATATGCAATGAAAATTCAATAAACAAAAACAAGCCCCAAAATTTGTAAGAAATTGAGGCCTTAGCCAGGACAACAGGAACTTAAAAGGGTAACAAACTTTGCAAAAACCACCAACGAAACAAAATAAAGATGGAAAGAAGTCTATATCTAAATATATATATTATCTATATATTATGTGTATATATATATACACACACATATATATATATAAAATAATGGCCCAAAGTCTGCCTTTTGCCCTCATATTGCATATTGACTCTGAAATCCCAAGGTCAAATTCAGTGTCATAAAGCTGATATATACTTATATACAAAGAACACAATATTTACATAGTATTGAGCTACTACAATAAAATTACTGCTCGGTCATGGAGCCCTTCTGTGCTTGTAGCAAAAGACTGCAAGATGATAAATTAAGAAAACTAATGAGGAATTTGCATTTCCTGAAACAAACTCTTTTGCAAGCACAAAATTTAATATAATCAGCAGATTCACTATATAAGGTCATAAATACTGCCTAGAGGAAACTTGCTTTCTGTTTTTTTGTGTCCTTTGTAATAACATTACAACCTTTTAGACAGCAACTTAAGAAGAAACTATGCTTTGTAGCTGATAATCACTGTATTATTGGCATGGGCTTGTGATGTCTGGCCACATGCAAACTGCAATAAACTACACAAAAGAAATCAAAAGATAGGAGCTTCAGGAATGAAGTGTTTCTTTACTGAGTTCTCCAAATCTTCCTTTTTCCCTTATATGATAAGCTACATAGTGAAGAAGATATTATACATCTTATTCCCCCTCCAAACTATGTTTTAATAATGATTTTACAAAACATTTTACTCTACAGACATCAATGATGGAGCTTGTGAAGTGTCAGTGAGCAAACCAGAGAGCAATCTTTTAGAACTACTATTCTGGGGGTCAAGAACTTGAATCCTATTGCTGATTGTACAATGTACTGTGCTGAAAAGCATCAGACAGACAGAATGTATCCCTTCATTTACAAAACATCTGCAGAATAGTCATATTTGGCATGGTTAAGAATTAGATTTGAATTTTGCATGCAGTGCGTATTTCAACAAGCAGAGCAATAATTCAAGCACAGAAGTCAGATGCATGCTTACAATAATAACATTTCATAAACTATTTTCACAGAATCATAGAATGGCTTGGGATGGAAGGGATCTTAAAGATCACTTAATTCCTACCCTTCCCCCCCACCCAATCCAGAGGAGAGGCAGGGACACCTCCCACTAGACCAGGTTGCTCAAAGCCCCGTCCAGCCTGGCATTGAAACCTCCAGGGATGGGGCATCCTCAACTTCTCTGGACAACCTGTGCCACTTCCACACTGCCCTGAGTGAAAAATTTTCTCTGAACATATCTAATCAAAATCTACCCTTTTTTAGTTTAAAGTCATTACCCCTTGCCCTATCACTACACTCCCTGATAGAGTACCTCTTCAGCTTTCCTGTAGACCCCTTTAGGTACTGTAAGGTTTCTATGTCCATGAAGCCTTCTCCTGTAGACTAAACAACCCAAGCTCTTTCAGCCAGTCTTCGTAGGAGAGGTGTTCCTGCCCTCTGATCATCTTCATTGCCCTTCTCTCTACGTGCTCCAACAGGCTCCACATTCTTCTTGTGCTGGGGGCCTCAGAACTAAACACAGTATTTCAGGTTGGGTCTCACAAGAGCAGAGAAGAGGGGGAGAAACATCTCCCTAGACCTGCTGGCCATGCTTTTGATGCAACACAAGATACAGTTGTCTTTCTGGGCTGCAAGCACACTTTGCTGGCTCATGTCGATCTTCTTATTAGCCAACACCTGCAAGTCCTTGTTTTCAAGGCTGCTCTGAATCCACTCATTGCCCAGCCCATATTTGTGTTTGGGATTTTCCAAACCCAGATACAGGTTCAGAACCTTTCACTTACAGAGTATTATCAACCCAAAGCAACATGCATTTATAAAAAACAGCCCTTACAATAAAAGAGGGAAAAAAAATCAGTTTTCCAACCATTTAACACTTTCTACATTGGAACTAAGAATTTGAACTAATTGATTTTGATTGATAAGCAGCCAAAAGCATTGAGAGTGGGAAGAAAAAATAGTAATGCTTTAAAATCTTTTAAAAATCTTTAATACCTGTCACATTTAATAGCATCCTTACTTAAGACTATCATCAAGCTTCAGATGCAAGCTAACAGCAAAACTGCAAGGTGAACACATAGTTTCTAAATATCTAGCAGACTTTAGCTGGATAATGTTTATTTAGAATCATAGAATGGCCTGGGTTGGAATGGGACCTCAAGGATCATCTAGTTCCAACTCCTCTGCCATGGGCAGGGATGACTAGATTAGGTTGCCCAAGGCCTCATCTAACCTCATATTGATCACCTCCAGGAATGGGGCATTTAGCAAGATTGTTGAAATGAATTAAAGTAAGGTTTTCCATGCTCCTAAAATAGCAGGTAGTCACCTGAAACAAACACAGGACCCTGTGGAACAGTTTCTCATGCTTTTCTTTTCAGGATGAGGTAAAGTAGAAATTATATGATCACCCTTCAATGACTTCTGTTTTCAAACAGTGTCAAAACAGGGCTTAAGTAGTCTGAGATGACAGCATAATATCTATGAGTGGATTTGTGCCAAGTAAGAAAAGATAGCATTGTATTTAGCAAGCATAGCTGAGTCCTAATAAATAAATAAATAAATAAATAAATAAATGAAGACAGGAATTGATTCATTGAATCAAGGCTCCAGGGATACCTCATTGCAGTCTTTCAATAATTAAAGGGGGCTAATAGGAAAGATAGAGAGACTTTTCTACAATGACATGTAGTAATAAGACTTGTGATAATAGTTGTAAGGTGAAAAAGGTTAGGTTTAGATTAGATATAAGGAAGAAATTCTTCACTCAGAGGGTGGTGAGGCACTGGAACAATGTGCTCAGAGAAGCTGTGGATGCCCTGTCCCTGGAATTGTCTGAGGCCAGGCTGGATGGGGCTTTGGGCAACCTGGTCTAGTGGGAGGTGTTCCTGTCCATGGATAAGGGTTGAAACTAGATGACTTTTAAGTGTCCTTTCCAACCGAAACCTATGATTCGATGATCACTAATTTCCTTTTTGCTAGAATTAACTAATTATCTCTGGAGGAAGAGAAGAATTTACCATGTGAGGACTTCCATATATTTCCTATATATTACTGACAGACAAAAGTACTTGGTAAGGTTCTACGAGAAGGTCCTTCCAGGCTTATCCTCTCACTTAACAATGTTAACTCTTCTGTAAGATACAGCTAAGTTTAGATCTATTGCATTCATAAAAGACAGCAGTAAATACTTCTTTAAGCCAGGCTCATACATATTTGGGTTGAAAGCCTACTTCTCCATACTCTTACCTGTGCATAGAGATAGGCTTAAAAAGTCTTTTATGACCAATGGAGATCTTCAAATTAGTGAAAATGAAAGGACAAAAATGAATGACAAGATACTTGTGAAAGAAATTATAAACCATCAAAATATTTGACTTCCCTAAAAGCCTGGAATTATCTTGAGATGTAAAGACTCACTATATACTATTTTCTACGCAAGTGTTAATTTCTCTTTCTTACAATCTTTTAAAGATATTAGAACAGACATTTAACTAAAGCTCAGAACCAAGGCCATTACTTGAATTAGACAGCAAGTGGATAGAAAGTTAGCATTTGGGCAATGTAGTATATATAACCAATAATGTTCACAGTGCTCTTAAGATTATTTTTCTAAATCTACATGTTAATATCTAATACTTAGATTCTAAAGAGATTACATTTATAGATGATTTCTGAGAAAATTTGGTCTACTATAACCCTTAGTAATTTTACTGTGTCTTATGGTGTAAAAGTTACAGTACTTACAAAGAGCGATGTTTGGGGAAAGAAATTAGGAGAAAATGGGTTACAAATAATGTGTAATTACACTTTCTCAGCTACTGCTTTTCTTTTTGAAAGCACTTCAACTCACAGAAGATAAAATTTAACAATGAGTCATCTCATAAATTTGTTCCAAAATAACTTACTTTTTAAAAATTGAAGTAGTGATTTTGATCTTAGAAACTAAAAATTACTTTGTGGAAGATATGTTATTTTACCTGTTATAAATAACTTGCATCGTCAGCTACTAAAGATTATATTCATTATGAAAAAGAAAAGTACAATAAATGAAAGATGTAACTGCAAACTGGCCAGTTATCCCTCAAGCAGGCTATGGAATAACTTCTGTAACTTTAATTATGAGATAAAGTTTAAGTGTTCTACGTATTTAATAATAAAGAACTGTTATGGAAAAATAAATAATTAGTGATTATCTGTAAAATCAAAGACTGATGATCTACTAAGGCACAGTTTAGATAGTCTGTTGTTACTAACATTCAACAATTTTTATTTTATTCAATAAATTTATGGAGAAGTCACATTAAAAACAATAAGGGAATCAGACTTAATAGTGCCTGATTAAAAAAAAAAAAAAAAAAAAGTGAACCACGTTAGATTATTGGTGCCAAAAATGAACCCAAATAAAATGTTACTTTTTAAACATGAAAATATATCTTACAAAGAACTACAAATATACTTCCTGAAGCTATTATAATATATGGTCAAATGTATTTAACTGCTGTCATAACGTGATGAATTTTATTTATACCTAGAAACAAAAACAAAACTTGGATGATAGCAGCAGACTTATGATCAAATAATTAGAACGTATGGAGACAACTGTAGCAGTCCAAACTTCAAATATGATTTACTCTAGTTGCAAATGAGTCTCTTCAGAGGGCTATCTGACCATAAATTTTAATTTTATGATTATTTTATGTATTTATTGTATATAAAAAGGGAGGTATTTAGACATTATTTTTGTTTTATGGAGCCAAGTAATAGAGCTAAAGTAATTTGCAGGATCTCATCCTTCTTTAACCCTTAGAGAACTACTGTAATCAGTATTAATATATATATATATATATCACTATCTCACATCTGCTAGTTGCACTGGCTAGCTCAATGAATTGACAGAATTCTGGACAACAGAAGAAAGGATTTTTAAAGCTTTACTTTAAAATTTACATGTGTAGGTGACAGCTGGAACCACTGCCTTTAAACGTGTATATATCAAAATTATAGCATACAACACCATTGAGTGAATAAATGATCACCTATAACATTATATTTTATATCTGCTATGGTTCCTTCTATCTTTCACATCATGTATATGTCTTCATCTCCAAATAATAAGCAAATTCTTGAAGCAGCTAACATGATCTGATACAGTTTTTATATATATGCTAGCTTCCCTTGAATGGCAAGGCAGTACTAGCATCACTTTACAAATGAACTGCCAACTGTACCAGATACTCTGAACTGGCATAGTATCTGGCATAATCATTAGTGTATGATCACAGGATATTTTTGTGACATAGTAATAAACAGCACAGCCTAAGTGACTGATGGTCACCAGTCATTCTTTTCTAGCATGGACAATTGAAATGGCTACACATCTCTCATTCAGTATTCAATATCTAATAATTATCAGTAATAACACATTATAAATCCCAACATACTAAATACCCCAGGATTTAAGAAAACCTGTGAAGCTATTTTTACAGAATGTTAGAATCTTGTAACAAGCAGAAAGCACTGAGGGGAGACTTAATTAAGAATAAATATATTATTTACTAAATTAAGAATAAATAGGGCTACAAAGCTGGTGAAGGGCCTAGAGGGAAAGACATATGAGGAGTGACTGAGGTCACTTGGCCTGTTCAGCCTGGAAAAGAGGAGGCTGAGGGAAGACCTCATCACAGTCTACAGCTTCCTCATGAGGGGGAGTAGGGGGAAAGGCACTGATCTATTCTCTTTAGTCACCAGTGACAGGACCTGCAGCAGTGGTGTCAAGCTGAGGAAGGGGAGGTTTAGGCTAGACATCAGGAAGAGGTTCTTAACTGAGAGGGTTGTTGCACACTGGAAAAGGCTCCCCAGGGAAGTGGTCTGTTGGACCAAACTGTTGGAGTTTAAAAAGCGTTTGGACTGTGCACTTAGTCACATAGTCTGAATTTTTGGGTGCCTGTGTGGTGCGAGGAGTTGGACTTGATGATCCTTATGAGTCCCTTCCAGCTCGGGATATTCTATGATTCTATAAAAAATTCAAGAAACTTGAATTAAACTTCATGATCATATAAGTATCTTGCCTTTTTTTTTTTTTTTTTTTTTTTTTTTTTTTTTTTTTTTCTAGCAAGACAAACTTCACTAAAAGGCAAAAGCTCATCTAAGGACAGTACAACCTAGAAACAACAGGCATAGCTGGTTAACTCTGGAAAGAGCACATTGTACCCAAAATATTCATCAAGCCTCTCTGTTATCTGCCACCTGGAAAGTAGGACTTCAATGGAAACCTTCACCAGTTCCTACTGTTCTTCTCCAGTCTCATAGGCAGAATCCCCACCATTTGGAGGATTGCTGTGACAGACCTCTTTAGCAATGGGCTAAGGATCCCACAGATCTTGCTTTGAAAATAGCCAGCCATCCTTGTCTTTTCACAGGCACACACCCAGGGATCATGAAGAACCTCCCACTTAAACAGAATACCATCTTGATTTCACAGAGCAGTAGCACAATCTGTAGCTTATTTTTGTAACAGAAATACTAGGTGTTAGTATTTCCAACAACAACAATATTTATTTATTTATTTATTTATTTATTTATTTATTTATTTATTTAAGAGGTTTAAAGGAGTTTGACTCTCATTCACATACAAACCACCTAAAGTTTCCATGAAGAGAAATTCAAAATAGGTTGTTCACAAATTTACAGCTTAGTGGAAGAAATGTATAAAGATTCCCATTTACATCAGTTTTAAAAAGTTATTACACACAAGTAATAGTGCACAGTTTGCTCATAAGCAACATTATAAATTCACGGTTTTAGTCAAGAAATATCTTTATGAAAATCTGACACTGTAGCATGGGTGTTAATTGTTTACTGATGCTAAATTTTGATTAACAGTTGAAATTTTTTGTATATTGTTATAATATGCCCACCTAATTGGCAAATTCCTGTTTATCTTCTAGCTGTGTATATTGTTTTACATGATTTATTACTCTAATAATGTACTATTCAAATATGCCTTTAAGACGACATTATAATAAAACTTTTTGACTAGCTTACTAAAATCTTAATGCTTAAGTCTAAAACAAGAAACTTAAATAATATTTATTACATCTAACATCACTGTGTTGCACATTTTCTATAATGCATGTATGTTACATGCTTTGGATAACAATTATACTGTGTAATGTCTGCTTCTGTTTATGATCACTGCATTCAAGTTTTCTTTGAGTGGCACAGTACTACTTAAAAGACTTATTATCTCAGGTATGTTAATTTCAAAGAAGATTAATAATTGTTTTATTGAACAACATTGCTTTAGTAATTACAAGACTGTGGATTCGGTTAATGTTTACCAAATAGTTTATGTCAGAAAGAAGTTTCTCAAGACTGGAATGTTTTCCTCCATTTTCATCTGACAGTTCATTTTACAGGAGTACCTGTATAGAAGATAGAAAATCTGTATTCAACTTTCCCTTCTTTATAAGAGTATGTGAATACATGGTTTATATCTTTTGTGAGTGTGATAGTCCTACTGGATACTCAGGAGCTGTCACAGATGTCAATCTCTTCTGCTGACCATGTTATATTGTGTATAAACTATCAGATATTCCCAGAAATAAGGGCTATAATCCATTTCTATCCCTTTGCATTTACCAGCAGCTAGACTACAAGATGATTCTTTTTCCCACACATCTTGCCTAACATATTCAATTCATGGCATAATACTTGCCAGAGGAATGAACAAGAAAAAATCATGGTAAAATCATTTACTGTTTGACTGCTGACTTTACTGACACCTCAAAAAAAAAAAAAAAAAAAAAAAAAAAAAAAATCCAATAAAGCGTATTTCACTTCACAGCTCTACCATAAGTTATTCAAAATACTTTAAAATGTTGCACTTTTTAGAAACCTAAGACATTCACTAATGACCCTTCAAGTCACTTAGTAATTTAATTCTGCCTTAAGATTTGTTAAGAAATTTTTGTTATTTATAGAAGGGTGCAAGAGGATTCTTTTCTGATCCATTTTGGAGAAAACAGAACATTCAGGAGCCTGGTGCTGGGACAGGAGAGGCTGATGTAAAACCAGAATCATAACCCTACATAGGTAACATGGGAGAGACATGACCTGCGAGACAGGCTGAATCTGCTGATGAGAGATGGGTGTTCATTAGGGTGTTTATTTCTTTCTACTGAGTATAAATGCAGTTTATATGATCAGTTTATTGCAGATGGTTCAAATAAGAACAGATGGCTCCTAGTCTTATTCTCTGGTCTTATTTTCTTTTAATCCTGCATCTCAACATGTAGAATATATACTTGAATATGAGTTTAAGTACACTGGGCCACCTCTTGTAGAAGATATACTAGCTTTCTTCTGGAGGGGGCATTCAGCTTTCACACATAGGCAAGGCTTTTTGTTTGTTTTAAATTACTGAAAGTAATAGTTTTCAGCTTCAGTAAGTCATCCAGTTCTTTGCAAAGTGTAGTCAAACAAAAGTATGGACACAGAAATATTAAACTCCCAAGCTTTTGCTGAAAGATGAGGAACCCCACATCTCCCAAGCACAAAAATTAGCCTATTTCCTTTTCTGTTGGTTTATATACTCTTATCCATAAGTTGTAGTACAGCCATCATTTGCACATGAGTATTGTCAGTGTTCTGTGCAAGCCACTGCATAGCATGGAGCTCTCACTGAGGTGCTGGAGGGAAAACACACACGTAGAGAGGCAGAAAGGCAATCAGTGCCTTCAAAAAACAAAAATGCATTATTAATAAAATTATTCTAATTTTATGGCCTCCAAATTACATTATTTTCAGCAAACAGAAGAGTAATTAAAAATACATATTAAAAAATAACCTTCGAAAAAGCAGCTCAACATTCAATTCTTGCATACTTTATACACAATTTTTCTTATGTGATATATTTACTGTGCTGTCACACTGAGCTGTCTTTTTACTTTGTCTGGTTCAATGAAATGCTATATTTGGAAGAAACTACATGTTAAACAGTGACAAGGATTATTGAACTTCCTGTAGGCTGTGGAAGAAAGTCAATAAAGTATAATAAGAGGAATAAGACGACAACAGTGTTGATAATATAACAAATCCTTGATTTGTTACAAATACAGGCAGAGGAGAGATGTAATGTAGACACAAGATAAAAAATTCAATATGCTTCTATACAACACAATTATGTCTAGTGAATAAAATGGGGGAAAATGCCATTGAAACAATTTGAAATCACAGGAAATGTATACACTCAATAGAGAGATATACATCTTACGAATGATTTATAAGGATGTAAGAGTAACTTCTCAGTATTTTAGCAAGACAATTATGAACCCATTCACAATATTTGGGGTAGGAGATACCATGAGTAAGTTTGTAATTGTAAGGACCTTTCACAACCCAGACCAGGTGGAAACTAGTACTGATACGAGCTTCAGACCTGAGCTCATTTGTCATCGCTATCAATCTCAAAGGTGTTACTAAGCCAAGCTTCACACAGTTGCATTAGAACAGATGTGTAATTAGGGGAGTTTCTGTTCTTTTCCTTCATCAACTTGAATTAGGAGAAGGATGGAGAGATGATGTGAAATGTCGTTAATACAAGATAGTGACTGCAAGGAAAGGTGGTCATCTAAGCTGCAAGCAGAAAATGTAAATAAATTCCTAGACAAAAGAAGGGACTGACCAAACTTGAAAGTCTCACAATTGTCTAACTTTATTGTCAGAAGGCTATGTTGTGTGGAGAACAGCCAAAATTCAGTAAAGTATATATTATTCAGTTAGTGATAAGTTACAACAAAAATGTGCAAATATAGACTTATATATATCTTTACGTGGACGAAGATCAGTAGCTTATACACTCTTGAAATACCTGTCAATACTCTTCAGATACATATTTCATATTTGCTTTCCAACTTACTGCAACAGAAACTTTGTCTTTTCACACTGCTGCAGTTGAATGTTTTATCATATTAGCAGTAGGTTTAGTTGCAACTACAATTAGTTGATCTGTGAAAGTGAGTTGTAACTGTTGCCTGGGTATCCCTTGAAATCCTTAGGGCATACTGACGAAAATGGGGAAATTATATATAAAAACAATTAAGATGATAGAGAACTTTAAAGTAAAGTTGTTTACCAGATATGTAGCAGTTCTTCAGCAGCAGAAATACAGGGAGAACCTTAATTACCAGCATTAGACATCTTGCTGTTTTTTTATTTTATTGCTAAAAGAAAGTGTCTTAAAAATATCACTTTACCCATACTAGCATGTAGCTGTAGATAAAACACAGCAGTTTAAATGCACAGAACATTGTCCACTAATACGGAAAGGAAGTTCCTATTTAATGCTGCACCCAGCTGAGCCTACAGGAAAGATTTTATGTAAGGAAAACACCTTTTCAAAGATTAAAATTTTGGTGAAATGGCTGGATCAATATCAAAGAAGAAAAAAAAAAAAAGAGCAATGCAATCAATGCAATTAAACAAGATAGAGATGTGTATCTGTCATAGGTCTAAAGGGAACAAATTCATTAAAACTGCATCCCATTGAATGGTATACTAAGTAATTCCCTAGTTAAAATTTTTCTAGACATCTAGGTTTTCTATTTACACAATGTCCAGAACCAGTCCTGTACAGTTCCTGTCTCAAAGGTTAAGATTTAATTTCCAACAGCGAGAAAAGTATTAATTTTCTGTAATTCTGGTTTTAGAGACTTTGTTTCAAATAGATACTTGGTTAATGTAGTAGATTTATACTGCACTGTACTATAAAGTCCTCTAATTTCTAGGTTGAGTCAAATTACGCATTAGTTAGATTATGGACAACTATCATAAACCAAATGGACTCAGACTGGCCTAATAAACAAACTGTGTGACTGATTAGATATCAGACATTACACTGGCAACCATTTGGCAAAATTTCCATCATTGTATAAGATTTATGGCTTTGCTACCTCTAAGTTCTCAGAATTGTAAATGCCACTAATACACTCTGAATTAGGTATTATTATCTGAATTAGGTATTAGGTATTATCTGCTATTAGGACAGTAATTCATCTATGAAGGCAGCTGCCTCGTCATAGTGAAGTTACTTCCACAATACTAACTTTCTCTGGGAAATGATCTTTTTCAACCCACCCAACCTCTATATACTACAAACAGCTCTATTGCTTTCATGCTATATTATTCTGATTGAGAGGTGTGAGATTCCCAACAGTGATGCAGCCTTACTGTTTTCTGGAATATTGAGATTCTGTACATGTATTTGTGTACTCCTACCTTCCTCTGTCCCCTGACTGGGAAAGAACAGACTCAGCTATGAAACAGTGGTGCAACAGCTACCATACTTCAAAGGTAAATGGTGAAATATGACTGCATCACAAGAATGAAGCTACTCTTTTCTGATTATTGCCTGCCTGTAAGAATTTATCACTGAATTAGTGATAAAGTAAGAGCCTATCTTCTGGGAATAATATTAATATATCCACCTCGTAGTTTTAAATTATTTGTTCAGATGGATCTGGAAGGTAAGGAAAGGAAATATCAATCCCCTATAATAATGAGCTTGTTTTACAACATGAGACTCCAAAACAACCAGTTTTGTACCATGCAGCACTGAAGAACACAACTCAGATTGAAGTACAAGAATACTTCCTGACAAAATGTGATTACCCTTGGCACAGCCCCAACATAAGGACTTGCTAAGTGATCATAGTCTTCTGGAATTCTGATCACCATGTCAGAAATTTGGAGCAGCCTCACCAGAAGAAGGACTTTCTTTTCCATGGAATGGGGGGGGGCGGGGCTTAGAAGTCTAACCAGCAGTAACAAACTCATGTAGTTTCCCTGTTTTCACATCCTGCTGTCAGGATGTTTTCACATCACCCCTGTCCAGCAATACTCCTTTCTCCATATATAGAGCTCTTGGTGAATTCTGGTCTAAGGAACACGAACTATAATGTATTTTATACATAGATACAAGGATTCACATTCACAAAGATTTGTTAACACATACATTTATTTATCTGACAGATTATTTTAATCTCTTCTTTTATTTTATTATTATTTTTTTATAACATCAGTTAGGAATTCAGTATATGTTGTTTTTTTTGTTTGTTTGTTTGTTTTTTAAATCTTCACTGATAACTATGTTAGAATGACAACAGCTTAATTTTAAATGTATAAAAAAACAAGTTTCTGATTTGACATGGAAGCTAGCAATTAAACTGTGAGTTAAAGCCAAATAATCTCAGAATTTTTAGAACCGTAAATGACCTACAAGTGCTGTAAGATAAATAGTATTGCCACTTCTTCCAAAATGATAAACACTATAAAGCATTAAGATATTTTTTCCCTAATGGAAATACTGAATTCCAAATGCTATTTTCATCTGAGCAATGATTTTTCTGTAGAATTTAATATAAATATGTGAAAGAGAAATTACAAAAAGGAATTCTTTTTCCAACTGAAGAGGCTTTTGCAATAATTTATTTGGAAAACCATTAGCTTATTCTTATCAGGTTCTCCAGCATTGTTCCAGAATGATTTCCTTTCTAAATCATTTCTCTGCCTGCAATTGTTTCTAGGACCTGATAGTGAAGTATTTCCTCAATGTTTATTTGTAAAGCAGAAAATGTTAAGAATATGACAGTATGAAAGCTGAAGAAAGCATAAGCTGTAGACCAACAAAGAATACAGGCACCTAAAATAAATTTCAGGGTATATATATGGCTTGAAATGATAATTCTATGATTAAAGCTGAATTAATATACTTTTTATAAAAGCTGAGAAATGCACTGCTAAACTACAACAAAAGCCTTAATGGACATTATGATTCTATCCAATCTGGGTCATATCAATATAGCTTAGTTTAATGTCAGTTGAAATCAATATCATAAATCTGTCTTAAATATCCACAGGGCTTTGCAAGTGTTTAGAAAATTTATTTTAAAATACCTTCTTGTCAAGCTAACATGGCTTCTGAATTCAGTCAAGGTGAAGTAAAGATGCTTGACCCCATAATTCACAGGGTTTCAGCATTCTGAGACGAAAATCAAGTCAGATTCAATATTCACAAAAGTGGACAATTAAAAAACAGGGGAGAAATAATTTGTGTTGTAATAGCATCAGCTCTCATACCATTGCAGAGTGGTTCAGCATGTGACTTACAGCAGCCATAGCAAGGAAACCTGTGCGAGGAGAGAATCACCTCTAACTCCCATCACACTCAAATGCCAGAATCCATCTTCTGCCACTCCTCCTCCTACTCCCCTGCATCACAGAATGGGGAAAAGTGCTCAAAAAGCAGACAAAAAAAGCTGGGCTAATACATTCACTGAGATATTGGAAAGTTCTAAAAAGCTTTTATCTGCTCAGAACCACCACCACGAAAATCCATAAAGGTCCATTTTAGGACGGGTAGAGAGAACAAATCATATGCAGTTGAGATATCTTTAAATATATATATATATATATATATATATATGAGTAGTTTTTCCTCTGTTCCAGAGAAAACTAACACATTATGTCTAAACCGTTTTCAACACAGCATATTCTACTGAAGTATTAAGAATAAACATTAGCAGCTCATCAGCTGGAATTCATGCTGAGAGACTAGTGAAACATCCATTGCAGTTACGCCACAAAAAATAGTGACAAATGATTACAATTCAAAACTCGACATTTGACTGTGCTCACAGTTCAGTGGAAAATCCAGGAGCAGGATGTTGAAGGATGTTCATCTGTTAGAGAAGGATGTTGATCTGTTAGAGCAGGTTCAGAGGAGGGCTACAAAGATGATGAGGGGCTCGAGCACCTTTCCTACTAAGATAGGCTGAGAACGCTTTGGCTTTTCAACCTGGAAAGAGAAGGCTCCAGGGTGACCTCATTGCAACCTTTCAGTACTTGAAGGGTACTTATAAAAAAGGTGGGGAGCAATTCTTTGCTCAATCAGATAATGACAGGATGAGGGGGAGTGGTTTTAAACTAAAAGAGGAGATATTTAGATTAGAGATTAGGAGGACATTCTTCACTCAGAGGTGAGGTGCTAGAACAGGTTGCTCAGAGAAGCTGTGGACGCCCCATCCCTGGAGGTGTTCAAGGCCAGGTTAGATGAGGCCCTGAGCAACCTGATCTAGTGGGTCACATCCCTACCTATGGCAGGAGGAGGGAGAGGGGGGTGGAACTGCTGGATATCTAAGGTCCCTTCCAGCTCGAGCCACTCTATGAGTCTATGAGCAAGTTCTGCCTCTGTGATTATGCACCATTTAGAGCTCTTACTCCATAGCTGTGCTCAGTTGCTTTGTGCAGGATCCTTAAAGAAGTCTTTATCAGCAGGAGACTGACAGCTTTCCCAGTATTAAGGATAGAGAATCATTGTAGCAACTCATCCCCCTACACACACCACTTCCTCAGGGTCACAGAGTTGTGAGTTTGCCTTATGCTAAGGATCATCTTGCATACAGACCGTTAAGTGTATCACATTCACTGATGACCATCTGAATGGCACATATGGACCATATCTGTATTAGTGAATCTGGTCCATAATCTCTAAATAGTTCCAGGCTGTCATCTATTTTGACTTCATATAGCTCCACAGATATGGTCCAAACTGCTCTGAAACCTCTGGCTTTGCTAGTTCACAGCTTCGGGATTGTTTATGAAGAACCAATTCTCAAAAATCTGGTTCTCAGACTTCGTTCATTTTAGTAACTCTGGGCAGATTTCTTTGGAAGCTCAATTTTATACCAGTGTTTCTAATGAGATATCTCACAAGTCAGCATACCCTTTGCAGATGGTACTTACTGTACAATAGCTCATCCACTGATACTCAGTGATTAGAGACAGATAGTACCTACAGCACCTTGCCATGAGCTCCAATGGAAAAATTCATAGAGGTAAATATATAAGTTAATAACCTGAAGATTAGTTGCATAATTCCACTGTAAGGAAAGTTAATAAAAAGGTTCAATAAAATCATGCTACAAGATAAAGAGTCTTTTAATGGTGAGAGATATACTGCTGTAACGTAAATGTTAAATACCTTTATTAAGGTATCTAATGTTAGATCTTTTTTAATAGCATCTAGGGAAACTTCAAAAAAGAACACATTCCTTTACATAAATTAATAGCTTCTATTGTCCTTTTTTTCCAGACTATCTTCAGTGTACCTCAGTACATGCTGTCCCTAATTTCCCAACAACAGTTCACCAGAGCTCACAATGCATTTGCAATGACCTATTAATTACTAGGGTAACATTATATTAATATCAAAGCAGATATAAACACTCTGATTTCCTTTCAATAAATTAAAATTACTTTCTGCAAGTAAATAGGGAATTGAAATTTATAGTCTCTAATCTGAGCAAGTTGGTTCAGGATATGTTTTTGGTTTTGTTCTTGGGTTTCATTTGTTAAAAATTCTTTTTCTAAAAATCTTCTTAACCCAGGCAGATAAGGTATTGATAAGGTATGTCTTTATGACTGTGGTATAACATTTCTTTTTCCATTTTAGAATTCATCTAACTGAAGAACTGTGTCCACCTGAGAGATTTTCTTCTAATAGCATTACATTTCTTCAACAAAACATATTTAAGGTGTGACTAGACTGTATCTTGGCTAGAATGACAGCAACCCTTTTAGAATTGTAGGAGCCAATTGCTAGCCTGGATGGACACCCTTCACTCATAACACCAAGAGGTTGCTTGCAAGAATATTTCTTTAAACTGAATGCTCACACTTCTCTCTAAATCCTTTATCTGAGCATTTGGAGAAATGACTTCACAAAAGATACCCATTAATAGTTTGGATTTAGAACAGTTTATGAGCACTTGGAATATAAAGACTAGTAACAAAGTGCCTGTACAGAAGGTAATGTTGTGTATCTACTTTAAAAAAAAGCTTGAATTTACCTTTACACAAGTATGTGTACACATTCAGTGATGGTATAAAGAAAAAGAGATATAAAGCAAGGTGATTTTTTTTTTTTTTTTTTTTTTTTGCTATGTTGATGTGAGGCTGAGCAGTACCCTTCACAGTTTCTTGTGTGAGATTTTACAAGCATTTTCATGAACATTTAGCATGAAAGTAGTTAGTATTCAGAAATGACTAGCATATTCTGTATTTAAAATTCTCCAGTGAAGGAAGCTTCATAATTAGCCAGGAAATCATATGATACTTGACTGGACTTCAGTTTTACAGGAGATTGGGATTAAATTGCCTCAACTATTCTGTCCTCTTTGAGGATGTAACAACAGTTGGCTGTAATTTACATTTTCCCAGCTGAGTTCTAGCTCTAGGTGGGTTCTAGTTCAAAACAAAGCAAATGAATTTAGCTTAATTTCAACCAGTGATGTAGATGGTTCAAACTATTCAATTAGATTTTACCCTAAAATACATAAAGATCAACCATGTCATCAGTAACAGCTAAGCACCTCTTTAGGTGATTAAAGCCATTCAGCTGAGGGTGTTTCAGAACTACAGCAACAGACTACAGAACAATGGACAGGTTTACAAAATTGTTGGCCATACTGAATGATGGCTACCTTTGAAAAAGGCAAATACGCTACTATTTATATCAGGATAATTTAGTTAGGCTGGTGCAATCCTAAAAAGTTCTTACTTTATATACCTATTTAATATTTGGTTGTGTGAATTAGCAAAATGATTATTTGACTGATGACTAGTTCTGAACCATCGGAAGAGAAAAGCTAAAGCATGGACACCTAATATCTTTATGGAACTGCTATTAAATCTTTTATCAATCATTTTCAGTGTGATTACTGCTTGTATAGTTAATATTGAACTTCTTCATGAGGTAACACCTGCAAGATACTGTAATGCAATTTGGATTTTTTGCTTCTTATGACCTGCATACCTTTGTATTTTTCCTTCTAATGCTTTCATGTGTGGTGTTACATTGCCTTAATACAGTAAATGTATACTTCAGACATTAAAATTCAGCTCCAACTTTTTAGCAAATAAAAATTGCACATCACTTTGCTAGTCATCAGTCTTTTGATTGACACAGATTGTTGGCATTCACATAGTAACAGACTTGAGCACATGCCAAATGCATATGATAGATTCACTGACTTGGCAGGAACTTTATTTCATTTCTTGAAGGCCAGACTGGTTCTGGGAGCTAATCCAGTCTTGGATCCCAGCACCTAAATTTCCTTTTAGCAACTGTTATTCAGCAATAAATTTACTGGACTGTGAACAACAGGTTCATATTGCATTAATGTTCTCAAAAACGCTGTTTGGGAATTTACATGACATACATAGCTGACTACTTGTGTGGCTGAAGCTGTCTGGAATCACTTTCATCCTTTGACACAGGAAACTTGAAAAATACTTTCAGTGATATCAGCTGTTCCTTTTACACAGGTATGCAGATGACAAATTTCAACAGTCCTTTAGAATAGCTCTGGGAAAAGCTTCAACATTTTCTTGAAAGCAAGTATGTTGATTTGCAAAGAGAATACAGACAAGTTATCATCTTTCTCTACCCTAAAAATGTCCAGTATCACAAAAAAAAAACAGTACATAGGCCATCAGTCATGAAGAGATCATGCTATTTCACTGAGGCTGTGAATCCAACTTGAATCTATATTTCAGATAAACTGCAAAATATCCTGTTTTGAACCTGAGTTCGAGCACAAAGTTATCAGCATCTTTGGCAGATATTGTGATGGCTTTGTACCTGTTGATTTAAATCAAAAAATATGCAACACATAGTGTATCTTTGTCTCCCCATAGAACAATTTGACAAGCTAAATTTCCTCAAAGAAACTTGATTTACTCTCTAATTACAAGTATTACAATTTAAATTTTCTGTTTTTCTATTAATTGTGTTAGAAACCAGGCTTGATTTGCAGGGATGACTTCACAGAAATTTTCTCACTTTTTAATTTCAAAGATATAGCCTCATAGTTTCCACCTCACACCACTTATCGCTATGTCTTGGTAATGAGCACTACAAAAACATCAAGAATTTCCAACACCAGCAGGTTGTACAAAGTTGGAGATACGCATTTGTTTATAGAGTGAAGGACCTGATACATTTGGTTTAGTTCTAGTTTTCAGTATCTACTGACACATGATTGAGGTTATATCCCTTTAACTTTCAAAATCCAAATGTCTTTAAGACACAAGTGCAACTTCTTTTTCCTTTAACACTCACTGCCTGGATTTAGCACCAGATTTTGGTGCAGCTACTTTGGTGCAGCCCAAGGTCAGATAGCTGTATGGAATGAGCTATGTCAGAAAAAGCCATGTGAAGTTAGGCCTGGCCCCCCTTTGTTTTGGACGTGTTTAGCTGGGGTCCTGCTAAGCTGTCCTTGGTGCCTCTGCTACAGACTGGTGTATTGCTCTTTGCTCCTGTCTGAACCCAGGTGCTGACACCAGACCTGCTCTGTTCACCTCGCACAGGTGAGGGGACTGTGGGGACTGAGCACAATTGTACCACCAACCTTCTCCCTTCCCCTCCTCGGCAAGACTGTAGGAGGAAATACAATGAAAAATCTTGTGGGCTGAGATAATGACGGGGATCACTCATCAACTACCATCACAGGAAAAACGGACTTGGCATGGGAAAGATTAATGATAGGGCAGGATAGCAAAGGTCACTAGCATAAGAAATCCAAATTGCTGCTTGGTAACATTTCCTATGAACTCTTCAATAACAGATGTACATCACAAAAAGACATCAAATATGTGAAAAGGGGCAAAGGTCTTGGCAGATAATGACACATTCTTAGTGCCTTTTCCAAATGAGCAGCATCAGCAGCACAGTTATTCTGCAGCCAAACAACCTTTGCTTCTACAAAACCTCTCCTACGATTTTGTTGAATTGAACTGATAATGGCTGTGTGGAAGCTTCTACCCAAGAATGTTAGAAGAGCTCCGTGTGTGCAGAAGTTGTCTCACATGAACTGTCCAAAGCACTGTGAACAACACCGCATGCATGAGTCCCTGAGGCAATGTGGGAACAGGTACTTCAGATGTGCTTCAGGGACACCATCCTTCAGATCACTGCATTCCCTGAGAGCTAACATACAGAACACAGCCTGCAGTTTACTTCCTGTAAAGCATCCCTGAGAAGGGGGCTTTGAATGTTTTCTTTCACTGGCAAGCTGCTGCATAGGTCACCATGTACTGACTGACTCTACTGGCAAATTATGTTAAAAAATACCAAAAAGTCAGTAATAATCGAGAATACAAGTCTACAAAGACAAAATAAATGGATTATCTTGTGAAACTATGTTTCATACATTACTGTAAGCTATTCTATAGTAAGCACAAAACCAAATAGCCCTTAAGTAATTGAAAACAATAACGTGTTTCCATAGGAAAACAACATATCACCCAGAAAATACCTGCATTCATATTTACTAGGGATTATTTCCAAGTTTTAATGCAAGTTTTCTTTAATGAAGTCTTAAGCTTTGATGAGTGATGAAGTTGAACACCTCAAATAAAAGTACTCAGTGAAATAGTTTTCCTCCAGAATGTAACATGAGGGCAAAAGACACAATATATATTGAAAAACAGTTTTATTACTGCACCTATACTGGTGAGAGACTTACTGGAGTCTGGAAAGTGACAGTTGCTCACAGAAGTAGAATACACTGAAAATTTGTGGTGCTGAAAATACACGGCCCATTTTCTGTAATGTAGGAATTTAGATGTAAAGCCGAAATAGAAATTACCTCCTTCAGAGAAACTGCAGAGAAAAGCCAGTACGAGGAAATCATTGCTAAAGGAGGAAAGCATGTGGTTCATTACTGCTGAAATTCAAACTATTCCTTAAGAAGATAGGTACTTTTTTTTTTTCCCCAGACATTTCAGATCTCTTCAAAATTAAACAACTGACTTTTCTCTCTCCACTGAGCCTACCAAACTCCTTTTTACTACCCTATAGTGGTAGTTTTCACTTAGTATGCTCATAATTCCCATTAAACTTTATAGGAGTTATGTAAATGCATCAAGGACAGAATAGATATATTTAATCCTATGTCTACTCTTCCTTTTTTTTTTTTTTTTTTTTTTTTTTAAGACTATGAAACCAATCAGAGGATAAACTTTGCTAGTTCTGTAGTTTGTTTGCTCAATCTCAGATGTGGCAAGTGCAAATATATTCATATGGGGAAAGGATAAAACCACAGAAAAGTGAAATTGAGACAGTTCAATGTCTTACAAGTCTGAACTATTAATAGATTTTAATTGTTAATAGAATAAAAGTATAGTTCAAAATGTTGTTGGTGTTTTAAATTTTGTTTTTGTTGTTGGATTGGAGGTGTTTTTGCAATTCACAGGCAGGGTCACAGAATATCCCAAATTAATAACTACAGGGTCTTATTTGTAAAAAAAAAAAAAAAAAAAAAAAAGAGAGAGAGAGAAGAGAGAGAGCCTCCACGTCACTATGAATTGCTTTTGTCTGTTCTTAAGCAACATTTTGCAAAAGCCATGGAGTTGGCTCACTATACAAGCTGTAAATATCAATATTAAAAAATATCAAATCAAAGCTGGTAGCTGAAGAAAATCAGACATGTTTTATACTAACAATTTACCTTTACGGGGAAATCTGAAGTGCATGAGCTAGAAAAGCTATTATCTGGACAGTTAAGTTCTACCTCTCAAGTGATTAAAAAGTGATCAACTTCAGCTTTTCAAAAATTTAATTATGCATTTCCATCATCTTGTGTGTCATCTTTTTCTACTACTCATTAATCCCTATTTCTACAATTTCTCTTGAATAGTGGCATATAGTTTAGTAAAGGACTTAAGTATGTAAGATTACTAACACAACATCAGAAAATTTTGTTCTCTACAGGCAGACCATGTCTAGAGGATCATAAAATCTTTATTTTATACTTTCTTGGAAAGTAAACTCTTTTGCTTTTTAAAATACTTTTTTTTTTTTTTTTTTTTTTTTTTTAGCTGCTTTTTGCTGTCAGCATAAGGAGCCTGATTAAAATCAACAAGAATTTACATTGTTGTATAGGAGTGTTAATGGAAATACCCCTGTACACTGCTGAAAGGCCAGAGTAGATGCTGCTAATGTAATGGTTCCTATAACTTCACTTGTTCCTACTGTTTATTGTTTTGTTTTGTTTTGTTTTTGTCCAGGTAGGCTAAGGAAGTGAACAGTTTTAGCACAGGCTTTTAAGCTCACCTATTCATTCTCATAATTACTGATCAACATGAACAACAGGAAACTAAAAACCAAGTAAAACGGTAACCTCTTTTTGAAAGTACATTTCTTAGGTTCTTTAGCCAAGTACATTTTAATACAAAAGAAGGAAGCAGTAGGATGTCAGTGGTAAGTTCTGTAATAATGAAGTGTTTTTCTCTGTGAAGAAGAAGCATTTTAGGGAAAGCCTCAGAAATACATTACTTCTAAGCAACCTTAGTGAAGGAAGTAAGGCCAGCTCAGATTATTTGACAAATTTACTTTAGAAGTAGCAGTTATTTCAGATATAAAAGCCTCTGTAGAATACATAATCAATTTAAAAACTTTTTATATCTGTTTTTATCTACTAAGCAAACACACAGAAAAAGGTTCTTCATACTTACAAGCATGTGATACAAGAGGATATCTGATAACTAAAGAGGTAAAACATACAAATATTATGAGAAATTTGTGGGGGAAAAAAATCTTCATTTTTACTAGATTATTCTTTTGCCTTTTAGTTCAGTGTTGGAGCTCTTCTTGGATTTAGTATTTACTGAGAGAAGAGCATGGAGTTTCCTGTTTTGGTACAGCTCATCAAAAATATTGCCAAACTTACTTTTCCAAATATGTCATGTGTTTTTGGGGACTAGTAGCATGCTGACTTGTTAAACTAGATACAGAAAAGTGAAACAATAACATACCTTTTATAAATATAATAAAAATTTCATTTATATTATTTTTCTATTTAATATTTTTAAAGTGTTATTTTTAATTAGCCTACAGTAGTCTACTGGTAGAAAGGAACTCTATGAACTGGTACTAGAAAGGAACAGTAAATGAGAAACTATTTTTAGTATTTAAATTGTTTTAAATTCAGTATTTAAAATATTTTTTTTTAAAATCTTACAGACTGAAACATGCTCGTTACTGCTTATTTTTACTAAAATAGGATGCAAACTTCCTTTTCAAATGCCCTAGTTAAATATGACTTGGTATATACATGATATTTTATTTACAGATTAGAAGGGGATGTTCACTTTGACAACAGCTTCTAAACACTACATTCTCCTTAAAAGTAATTTTTTCCAGAACATGTAAAGCCAAAGATGCGGCTACAGTCATGTTTTAGAGATTCATTATACTTATATACAATAAAGTGAAGCTCTAAACTGAGCTTTTGAGACACTGAAAAGTATGGACATCATCTATAGTTGTCTTTTCCATGTGTTTCCAGAATTCACTGAATAAAAAAGCACACTGAAGTGGTTAAGGTGGATGGATTTCTAACTGTCTAGGAAAAAAAAAATCCAAAATTCCTAGATTTACACAGTGGGATCAATGACAGCTAAGGCTTCTCCATCTAGTTATGTTTAAATCATTTGTTTAGACTACATTTCAATTTCATACATTCTGGAAAAAAAATCTTCCCATAAAGGATTTTGTAGTTTCTGCTTTCTCCTGAAGGTTCTACTGAAGAAAAAAATAAGGAAGGAAAAAGAAAAGGACTGTCAGGGTGTTTTACACCACTAGATTAATATTAAGCAGTTCAAATTGGTATTGTTGTCTTCAGTAGCACTCCTAAGAGTCACAGAAAATCATGCATTTAGTCAAATCTTCAAATACTGCTGGAAACAAAAGTAGGTGTTGTCTCCTCCTACTGTGAAAAAAAAAATTTGTAAAGGATCTGACTCATCTAGAATAAACTGATAATTTACACAAAGTGTTGGAAATAATTAGCCTTTAAAAAAAAAAAAGGAATTAAAACAAACAAACAAAACCTCCAACCTAATAATATTCAATAGGATATAAATTCCATCAACATAGATAATTCACAGCAAAACTTGACTGTACTGAAGACAGTAAAACAAATGTCAGAAAAGTGATAATTTGAATTTGAATTTTTCTACAGTTTCAAAATTAGTAACAGATAATGCATGTAAAGTGATTTCATCTTTATAGTTATTTGTTACATTTCCTTAGGTGTGAACATTTGAGAAACAGAAATCAAAAGGATAACCATGCTCAAGTAAAATATTTCCATAGTAAATTACGAGAAAAGCATCTTTTTTTTTTTACTAATTTTTTTTTTTCTTTAGAGGTTTAGAGTCATGTTAGGTTGCATAAGCAGTGTGGGTGCATAGCCTGAGCTGAGCAGCAAATGAGAACTACCTTTTTCCTCTCATGGTCACTTCTTCCCTAGAGAAGAAGCCCTCCTTTGTACAGCAAAGAATCAGAGAGACTTCATTGGCAGGTAAGGAACTGCAGTTTGCTGCAACTCTGAAGTCAGTAAGACTGGGAATAAACCTCTGAGATGGAATGTGCAAATAAGGACACAGCTAGGAGAGGTTTATTGACAGTGTGTTTTATTCCTCTTTTATTTCACCTTGAGTTCTCTTTTTATAAGCATTTTAAAAGTGAACTTCTTAGAAGTATTACTCATGTGTGCTTCTGTTCTAATAAAACCTAGCTTCTGTGGGTAAGAGCTCTTCTCTCCTCAGCACTTGCTGTTTTAAAAAAATGTGTGGGGGGAGAGGGATAAGCTATTCTAAATGGCTTTTTTCCCAAATATCACCACAGAATTTAACAATTTCCAAAAAGCATGTTTTATTTTCATTTTCTTGTCTCCAATATTACAATTCCTTTATTTTGTTTAATTATAGATGGGGAAAAATACGTTCTTTTGTAGTAAGACAAGCATTAGCTGTTTCTGCCAGAGCTACCCTGATACATATTACTAGCCAGACTCCAAAAAGCCAAAAGAGATCAAAATATATTATGGAGAAACAACCTCCTCTCTTTTCAATCTTAAATCAAATATAACTTGATCACCTTTTAGACATTTACATATAAGAGCAAATAAGATTTTAATTTTTTTTAATATACTCACGGAAATGTATTATAAAGGTCAAATTCAGAATAACCTGAGTTAAGTTATATACTTTAGTTATATAAATGTTTACCTGTATTTATCAGACTGTAGATAAGATGGACCTATTATAATGAGGAAAAATGTTGATGGAGAACAATGACGAAAGACAAGTTAACATTAATTACCGTTATGCTCATTGTTGTGAAGAGTTTGTGAGGGAAAGGCAGTGGAGATTTTTAAACAGTAGTGAATTTCTTCTAGAGTCAGTATATTAGAAGATGCAAACAGATCACTACAGCAGAGCTATTTTTATTTGTTTATTTTTGGATGCCCAAGAGAATTAACTTTTCTTAAGAAAAAAAAATAATCTTCATTAAGCCTTTGATTAACAGATCTATTATTGTAATTAGATATTGGAAGTTTAGTCAAAATAGAATTGGATGACTGATTTCCATAGTTTTTACAGAATCAATGAAAGGGCAAAAAAAGTTTAAGTTTTGTAAGATTAGAATCAGTTTGGCTCATTAGATGTCGCTGAGGGTATTGCCAGGACTGTTTTAAACCTCTGGTTGCATCTACAGATTCTGACAGCTGTGTCAGTCATCATGCTCCTTGCTCAGCTCCATTAAATCCATGTTGTCATTTGGAGAGGCCTTGGCTGTAAATGCATCACTATTCACAGGTTCAATCAATGTTAGGGCTACTTGCAAGCTGTCTGCTCACGGCACCAATACTGATTACTTTTCTAATGTAATACTCTCAACAACAGTGCCATATAACCAAGGGGTTAATTATGTCCAATAAACTTGTTTGAGTGAGAGAAGAATTTCTTCATCCTGAGAAGATAATGGGTAGGGGAGAAGAGATTTGTTTTTACACAATTTCTTTCAGTGTATCTGATTTTTCTTTACTTAATATTTTGGTGGTTCTGGTGTACATGCTGATAGAGAATAGTCCTCCCAGTCATATTTCCGTAAAGCAAGTAGAGCAAAAGAAAGCAGAACTACCTATGAGCTTCGGACAACTTCGGATGCCTTGCCAACAAGAGAAATATTAAATGTTCCACAGTCTCCAATCTCCTGTCACCCTCTGCACTGTCAAAGAGACTCTTGCTACTATGGCTGCCTGAAGAATAGGAGATCAGTTCAAACTCAGAATCGGGGCTATGCAATTAGGAATCCATGATGGTAATATATCACCCTTTATTGTCATATAGTTTTAATAGTTTCTATTTCTGGAATTCAAACTCAGAATTCATTCAGGAATAGCAATAAACTGTCATGAGTCAAAAACTACCTTTTTTGCATCAAAGAGAGATTCATTTAGAATATAAAGCTGCATGAAAATTGGATTAGATGGGTGTTAGTCTAACTCCTAGGTCTTGAGGGCAGATGAAGAAACAGCAGTCCTTATACTAAGTATTTAAAACCCAGTAAGCATTCTCAAGGACTCTGTTTCATACTAAATTTCTCAGAAGTTACTGTTCTTTTATAGTGAAATGCATTTTAGGATGGGGTGTTTCAATTCTATAATGGATTATAGTTTCAAGGACAAGTTCAAAATATGCACATGTAGGAACCTTGAATATTCTGCCTCATTCAAAAGAGAGATGAACATGCAGAAATACTCCGTGACCTCATATGAAGTTGGCAGGTAATCATCAGCTGTGCTGTGGACAGATAATTTCTGTAGTTGAATGAGGATTAAGTCATATAAACATAAAGCCCTATGACATCTTCATTTTTAGGGGTTTTGGCAACATGTTCAGGCATCCAGTACTGACTGCAAAAAATAAAAATAAATACAATGAATACCTACAAATGTTTCTTAATTAGTTAAGTCCGTACGTACTTCACTCATAATAGTCATGACCCACAATAGTCATGTGCCAAAACACAGAGAGGGATATAACTTTATGAATGCAAAGAGGTCACTGGGTTCCATTCTTCATAGTGGATCTAAAGAGAACAGAATAGAACTCAGACTAAAATGTAATTAATTTTATTGCCAAGAATGTTTTACTTAATATATTTTGACTGCTTGAAAAGTACATTTGCTTTCATTAAAGAATGCGGTAATCATAATATTGTCTTGGACAAAACACAGAAGACCAAATTTTGATCTTTTTCACTACCAAAGAAGATATCTTTCTGTATTTTCAAAAGAAGTATGGGAATTGGGGCTTTTAAAATTAAAAAAAAAACAACAACAACAACAACAACAAAAAAAAACATGGTAATGCAAAATTTGCAAGATTTCCCTCACAGAATCAGTAAGGTTGGGAGGGAACTCTGGAGATCATCTGGTCCAACCTCCTTGCTCAAGCAGGGCCACCCAGAGCAGGTTGCCCAGGACCATGTCCAGGTGGCTTTTGAAGACCTCGAAGAAGGGAGATTCACAGCCTCTCTGGGCAGCCTGTACTTGTGCTCCATCACCCTCACAGGAAAGTACTGCTTCCTGATGTTTAGATGGAACTCTTGTATTCCACTTTGTGCCCACTGCCTCTTCTACTGGCATTGGGCACCACTGAAAAGAGCCTGGCTCCATCTTCTTTGCACTTTCCCTTCAGCTACTCATAGACATTGATGAGATTCCCCCTAAGCCTTCTCTTCTCCAGGCTGAACAGTCCCAACTCTCTCAGCCTTTCCTTATAGAAGAGGTGCCCCAGCCCCCTTGATCATCTTGGTAGCCCCATTGGACTCTTTCCAGTATGTCTATGTTTCTCTTGGACTGAAGGGGGCTCTCCATGTTACTCCAGTGCTGAGCAGAGGGATCACCTCTCTTGACTTGTTTGTGGTACTTTGCCTAACTCAGACAAAAATGGTATTAGCCTTTTTAGTGATAACGGCACATCCTATGCTATGCATATAGTTACACAGAGTACTACTTGAGAGAACACTTAAAATATCTCAATGAACTACTCAGAAACAGTGCAGTCTTGAGGTCATTCACTTCTGCATGCTCATTAGGATGCACAGCTTATTCCATAACCACAGTGCACAGGCTAGTAAACCAAATGGATAATGTTCAGTTAATAGTAGCTTTCCTTTTTCTTCCTCATTTTTCAGCTTTCAAACCCCAGATCTTACTACTTTCCCTGTTAAGAAAAAATCATGCTTCAACAATAACATTCTTTCCTATTTGAGTGTTTTTATGAGATAATGTAGCATCTTAGGTCCATTTTGCAGATGGATCCAAAGGCACAGAAGACACAGGTATTCTAAAAGGCAGAAAAGGGAGAAATTTAAGTATTTTATTTATTTCATTGTTTGCTGCCAAAATATGTTTAAGGGTATAGGCAGTGAATTTATTGCTCTTAGTCTCATATAGGCCAAAAGGCTGGGAACTGCCAAGAACAGGTGATAGCATAAAAAAGCATTTTCCAGAATGATATGAAGATACATAACTCGATATTTTGTGGTGGCATTAAAATCATTTTATTCTTCTAAATCTATCAGAGACCAGCTCTCCAGTTCTCTTCTCTCAAAGTTGCTCCCTCCTGGGTAACTATGTCCCAAAAGTCTCTCTGTACAATAAGGGGCAGCAAATGTAGGAAAGGGCGAATTGATGAGCACTGTGTAAATGGAGTGTCTTTAGAAAACATTGGAGGGTGTTTTGTTTTTTTTAAAGTTTTGTTGTCAGACTAAGCAGCACATATAATGGGAATTTTCTTTCAGCCTTAGAACTCATCTTTTTACAAACATTTAATGCAAGGCTGAAATCTCACATAAGATGTTTGAGATAAAATGCTTTTATAAGACACTAATACTACAGGCTCTAAGTACATGTATATGCAACACTACCAAGTCTGCCCAGCATCATGGCTAGAAGGGAGACAAAACCCACAGACTTTAATACTGAAGTGCTAACTTCAAAAAGATATAAGCAAATATTCATCAATAATCTATTTCAGAATCAAGAAGTTTGAAAAATTTTATGAATGTGACAGTCTGGAAGAAACAAAGAAAAAAACTGCCTTTGCCTTATGCCAAACCATTTTTCTTGGTATGACAGTATGCAAAGGCCACTGTGACAGAAAGCTTTAGAAAACAATATTTAGGCACATAATACAAAACAATATGTACAATTTCTGTCCTTCTTCTTACTATTCCTGAAACAATGTTTTGGTTTTAATTTTACATCCCAGGAAACTCAAAATTGTTATTTATAACTACGTGGCATTCACATTTAGAGCAGCCTGAATAGTAAAGGAAGTTTTGGCTCAGAAAGTCAAGGCACAAATTGCAACAGAAATAAAGAATTCCTTCTCATTTGCACAAGGAATATTAGATAAACAACTTAGGGTGATTTTTCATACTTGGCATGTTATGTCAGAAACTTTAAAATTGGTCCTATAGAGCTAGTCAAAAGGCTTGGACCCACAGAAACATCAAAAGCCGTAAGTATAACTGCAGATATTCCAGGTCAGTTGGAATAAAGTCACACAAAAAAAAAAAAAAAAAAAAAAAAATGTACTGGTTTCATAGCCTATTATTTATTTAAAATACATTTGTAGAACATTCTTGGGTCCAAATCAAGTTTGTCAGTGACAAGGTTGGCGTTATTGCTCGCAGATTAATATAATTCATAGACTCACAATATCCTCAGTTGAAAGGGACTCACAAGGATCATCAAGTCCAACTCCTGGCTCCACACAGGACCACATAGAAATCAGACCTATGGGAATATTGTCCGGGAGTATTGTCCAAACGCTTCTTGAACTCCAGCAGGCTCGGTACCATGACCAGTGCCTAGGAAGCCTGTCCCAGTGCCTGACCACCCTCTCTGTGCAGAACCTTTCCCTAACAACCAGCCTGACCCTCCCCTGTCTCACCTCCATGCCATTCCCTCGGGTCCTGTCACTGTTCCCAGAGAGCAGAGCTCAACACCTGCCCCTCCACTCCCCTCATGAGGGAGCTTCAGGCTGCCATGAGGCCTCCCCTCAGCCTGCTCTGCTCTGGACTGAACCAAGGGATCTCAGCCACTCCTCACATGTCTTCCCCTTTAGAACCTTCACCATCTTTGTTGCACTCCTTTGGACACTCTAATAATTCTATACCCTTATTGGATCAGACAACTTATCTGAGGCACCCAAAACTGAGGAATATCAATGTACACTAAAATACATGTGAATGTGTACACACACTTATAACTGTATATGACATATATGCACATTATCTGTATCATTATTTTATGTATATATAGTACATAATATATGTGTACTGTAGTAAGTAAGAATAATTACATGCATATAAAAACGGCATATATTATGCAGGATCTAGTGAGTATTCCTATCACATTTATGTACAGCAAATATGTACTTGGTTTTACTTCCATACAGGATACAAAACATATTCGGCAAATAAACTCCCAGTTTACAGTAAAATTTAGTTTTATTATTCCAAAAGAGACCAGCTTTGCACTATATGCTAATTAACTTCATCCAATTTAAAGTTCTCAAGGTATTCCAGTCTGAACAGACAACGTTCATCAATTTGAACACCTAATAATAACAATAGACTTGAATCAGGATGGGATATTTGGGCCTACTGAAATATCTGGCTTTCAGGTTCCTCTTTTCATTCCTGGCTTCTTGGAATTCTTTCTCCTTCTTCATTTCCACATGGTGATATGGAAACAAGGTTCACATATTAGGCTGCTTTATTTGTCCCTGATCTACTTCTACAAACAGAAGATTTCTGTTCTGTCACCTTTACAAGAACTCCACTAACACTTTTGTATGGGTCTGTGGTTTTGTTAATCTTCCAGGAATATCTTTGTATTATCAATTAGCCCCTGTGAGTTTTTAAAGAGTGAGAGAATAAATATTGCACTTGTCTTGAAGAATATTAAAAACAAACATATAAAACACAACCACTACTTCCCTTTGCAAATATGTTCCAAGTGGTTTAGAAGTCATTTCTACATTAAAGTTGAGACTACAAATAGGTTTCAGACTAGGCTAGAAGGGGACCATGTTTTCTGCCTACTCCCTCAGGTACTCAGTATCTTAAGTAATGAGTTGGAACTCTATAAAAAAAAGGGCATAAAAGCATCAAATTAGATTAGTAGCCCTAAAAATAAATAATAATAAAAAATATTACTGTGATCAATTATAAGTATTTCTTTTATAATTAATTCATATTAACAGCAACAAGTTCTATCCTCAGGCCATACCAGATTCCTCTGCTTTAAAAAGTTATCTTCCTAGCATGTTCTGTCATAGTTCAGTTGTTTACAGAGCTAATCACGCTAGAAACACACAATACGGACTCTTTTTTGAAAATAAGCTCATTATGTGAAGATTTCTTTGTAAACATTAAAAAGACGTGATTTTAAAAGAAAGAAATAAAAATGTAATTAATTATCAAGTTCACCTTTCCTATAATATAGGCTACAGCAACAGTATCTAGATTAGCCATATATTAAAAACAAACACATGAATGTAGCATCCCCAAAAAGAGAATAAAGGCCATAAAGGCCTTATACTTAAATCCCTAATGAAGAAAGAGAGAAAGAAAGAAAAGTTGATTAATTGTTCCCAGATGGTGTTAATGAGATTCACCTGTTAAGCCATTCAAACTGATTAATACCTGCTGGCATTTGAATAAAACACAGCTCTACTGCTTACCACAGCTAAGTTTAATTTGTTAGAATTACTTTAAGGTAGTGGTGTTCCAATTCCTTAGGAGAATTGGAAACATCCTAAAATGTGATGCATGTAGCTTGTTGAATACATCTTTCATCAATGAGAGAAAGGAGAAATCATTCTTTACTTTTCTTCTGCAAATCTTCACTGTATTTCATTGCTGTGAAGAGTTTGAAAATACACTGTTGAATGCATTTGTCATGTTATAACAGATGCATCTAACACTTTTTTTCTCTTATTATTTAACATACACAATGCACATAGCCTTCAAACCTCTAACTCAGATACTTTTGCTTTTCTTTCAACAGAAAAGCTGGTTTGAAGCTCATCTAAAGGGGAAAGATAACGGTAAATTTCAAGGAGAAGGGATTGCAGATAGGTATAGAAAGACTGAGGGTACTCACTGCAGAATATGGAGTTTCTTTTACCCCTCAGGTGATGTATTATCCCAGAAGACCCAGGCGAAAGCACTTAATAGTATTATGAGGGTGGATGGGTAAGAAGAGTAAGGACTGGTAGGTTAGCAGTAAATCCTGTTATCTGCTCAGCAGAGCACAGTAATTATGTTGCGTTGTCTAGTGAAGCATTCTGGTTAAAAACATACATGCTTTTAAGATGTGTATGTGCCAGGGCAAATGTGTGCAATTTGATATTTTGGGTATGAGCTTTCAGTTGACTTTTATGATGTACTGTAATTGCATGAATGTGACTTCAGTTGTGACATGACCAGGTAGGATATTCATTTTGTACTCTACAGAAAAAAAAGGTTTGTTTCTTTCGGATTTTTTTTTTTATTTTTTTGTCCTGTGGATATACCTGTACAAACATGAGAAATATCAAAAGTTCCTTTGTATTGGAGGTAGTCCAAATTCACAGTATTGTAAATCCTGAATTTCTGCAAATATTTGCTTAAAGGATGCCCAAAAGGATTCAACATCTATATACCTTATGGCTACAGTTGTCTCACATAGTAACTTTTTATAGAAATTGAATTTAACTACTTTGTATGCAGTGATACATTCACTATGTTGTGCCTGGCCTTCTATCTTTTTCCTGATAGTGGATCAGAGAGGTCTGTGAAGGGCTGCTGACAAACAGTGATGTCTTATTTGGTCTATAAGCAGAATCTTTATTTAATATGTTACATTATTAAAAATAATAAAATAAAGCAGCTACTGTATACCCATTAGACTTCACAAAATTTCCAGCTGCCGCACACTCCATGATATTTAAGTCTATTAAATTCATGGCGAGTACAATGGATATATACTGAAGGATAAGAAGTTTCTATGGGCTCCTCACTCAATTTTGATTATTTATTGTCTAATACATAGATAATAACCTCTTTGTGGCTGAATTGTATTTTTATGTTTATACAGCAATTAACACAAGTCAACTCTCATTCATTAGTCATTTCAAAGGATAAATGATTAGGCAGCAATATGTAAATGATGCCCCTTCCTTAAGCAGGTCACGTGATTTGTTTTTTTACTATGTATTCATTAATATTTGGGAATGGGGGGAATTAAAACAAAAATCAGCTCCACCATAGTATAGTTAGTCATAGCAACACAAATTTAAGGAAACATATACCAGATATACATAAATATTTCACTTTTAAAATGATCTATGGAGTATTTGGTTATTGGCCTCCGTAAATAATACCCAGATAAACTTCATCTGTAAGTGAAAGGAGATTTGGAGTCTTAAACTGACAGTAATAAAAGGGGGCATGAAGACAAAAGGAACACTACGTCTGCTTATTTTACAGAGAGAATCACCTGATTAAGGCAAAAAGAAGGCAGAAAACAGGGCAGAAAGCAATTACTGAAGCTTGGGGACGTAAGCAAGCTTTATCTCGAAGGTGGATAAATCCTGTTCTTGTAACAAAGCTATCTTAAATATAATTCCATCATGAAAACATTTTAAGTTTTCCTGTTGTATTATTTTGCTTGAGTTCTCCCTATACGTTTCAAAATGATGATGAATTAGTGTCACATCAGAGATGGCTTTCATCAGTTTATTATGTTTTTTATTCCATTAGTAAAAGCTGCAATGCATCATGAATGGTGACCTTCTTACTCAAACTTTGTTACATTTTACATTTATTGCAAACACCTGTAAGGACGGAAAAGAAAATATTAGTTCTTATTTAGAGAATTTTCATTTCTGTTCCCAGGTTTGAGAAAATTTTATACTCTAATATGCTATTAAGAGAGAGGATGCAGTATATTTGATATGTAAGAGGCAATATTTCAATTCAAATGTGTTCTTTTTTATTTTCCTTTGTGTTACTGAGCAAGGGGAGCTCTGCTTCCTAGATGACTGTCAGAATATGCTTGAGATGATCTTTTGCTGTAAAGTTGGTCTGTTGGATAATAATTCAGGACTTCATAACAGAGTTCTCTAAAGCGTCTGACATGGCCAAGTAAACCACTGTTCAGATCTCATTCTCGAAGATAGAACAACTGCTCTGCTTGAGGAACACAGCAGCATGTCTCCCTAGTTAATGCTTACAAGCCATTTTTAGATCTATTTCTGTTCAAAGTTGCAACACACATTTCTCTTCTGGCATCACTCCTTGCTCATTTGTCTCCTCAGGTGGAAACAGCCAGTTTTAGTGCCCAAAGCTTTCTGAATGCTATGCAGTCATGGCTAATTTATACCTGTAGATAAGTAAATTTGACTATGAAGTCCAAATCACAACTGAAAATCTGCAGGCACTTGGAATAGTTTTCCCCCAATTTTAATGACAATTTTCAGCATAATTTAATCAAATAGAAATCATTAGAAAAGCAGTTATTAAGTAAAGTTACTCCTATGATTCAATAAGATTTAGTCACTTAATAGTTGCAACTTATATATATATGTTGAATAATGTAATGGTGTGAATATAAACACCTCCCCACAAATGCACAGTCCACTATACCACATACATGTATACACACCCACATAAATCTAGTATGTATAGAAGTGTGGGTGTTATATATAAAACATGCAGAAAATGCTTTACCCAGCTATGCTTCTGGGCTCATTTTGAATATATAGACTGAAAAAAATACAGTTAAGGGAGTTCTATGATTTGTGTCGCTCTACCTCTTTTTTTCTTTTCCTCAAAACCTGTGTTTTGAAAAGAATTAGAGATAGCAAATAAGAAAAAGAAAGAGAAATTCAGTATCTCAGTTCTGGATCCCCACATTTAGCACAGCATAATTAAAGAAGTTATTTAATATAGACATCTAGGAACTTTTTTTTTTTTGGTGATTCCCATGTGATGGTATTACATACAGAAGCCAGCATGTCTGTACCTCATTCTAAAATAATCTTTAACTTTAGCATTCCTCACAAAAATCACTTCAAATAACAAAAGGATTTTGAAGTCTTCAAAGATTAACCACTTTCAAAGCGGCACCATACCAGGCTATGACAAAAAACATTGATTGAATAGAATAACCTCTATTTCATTCCAAAGCATAGAAAATATTCTACCTGTCTGATGAGTAATTTTAACCAATTAGTGGAACATTGTGTTACATGGAATTAAAATATCAATTTTACATGTTGCTATCATAAGATCTTGAAAGCTCTCTGCAAGCTGAAACTGATTGCTGTTTAGTTTTTTAGTAAATATAAATACAACTTTAAAGGGATGTCAAGATAATTGAAAGTGTCCAGAGAAGGGCAACAAAGCCAATAAAAGGGATGGAAGGCATGTCCCATGAGGAGAAACTGAGGATGCTTGGTTTGCCTAGGGTAGATCTCATTGCTCTCTACAACTTCGTGAGGGAGAAAAATGGAGCGGGAGGTGCTGGTCTTCTCTTCCTCATGACCGATGATAATGATGTGCAGAAACAGAACAAAGATATACCAGGGGAGGTTCAGGATGGATATGAGGAAAGATGTCATCTCCATGAGGATGGTCAAACATAGGAATGAGATTCCTAGAGAGGTGTTTGATGCCCCATGTCTGTCAGAGTTCCAGAGGCATTTGGTTAATGTCCTTAATATTACATTTTAACATTTGTTTAGCCCTGAAGTGGACAGGCAGTTGGACTAGATGATCTTTGATGGTTCCTTCCAATTGAACTATGCTATTGTATTTTAAATGGGAACTGTGATCTGTGAAGTCATTGATGAGTAGTATGTAAAACATCCCATAATGAAATTCAATAGAAATACATACAAGAAATGGCAGTTACATTCTAGCATTATAAATACAAATTTCCTCGAAAAACATAACTTTCATTAAAAGATACTATTTAAAATTTTGCTTTCTGCAATACAAAGTTAGAACCTGAAAAGAGATGAGAAAGGAAGGATCTAGGTAATTAATTGGCTGGAAGTGTGTCACAGGACTTGAGAACCTACATATCATTTCAGGAAACATTTGGTGAGAAGGGGAAAAGAACTAGTCACTGTAGTTCTGTCTTAAACCTAACCTAGAAGAGTCCCCATTCCATCCTTCTGTTCCTGCAAAAATGTTATAAGAAAATGATTAGACTGCTATGTGGCTATACAGATATCGTCAAGGAATGATGGAGAATGACTGAGAATGAAACTCTGGGTTCAGAGTTACAGTTAATTCCACTAAGAGTTAATACTCTCATCTCCCCCATGTTCTGCCTTTTCTGGTTGATACTTTATGGATGCATGGATTTGGTTTTCTCTTCTTTCCTCTCCCCTTTCCCTCTGACCTACTGAATGCTCTTCAGCTTAGTTGGACTCAGCTGACTTTTTGTTTTGTAGGTCAAATCTATAAAGTCCCATTCTGTGGAAGCATCCTATATGATGGTGTCTGTGGATTTGCTGTAAAAATATGTCTGGTCCATCAAAGTCTACTTCATGAGATTACAGAAAATTACAACAAACTTAGAATTATTGCTAACATTTTTCACAATTCACAAATTATATAACTTTCACTGGTTTCCTATGTGTTACATAACCTGAGGGTGTCAAATAAGCTTTAGGTTCCTAGATATGTGATTCTTTATTGTTGGCCCCACAAAGGATGGTCTTCTGTCTTTAATTTATGAGATTAGTAGTGTTTTTATTTCTCTGAAGAGGTTGCTTGCTGTAAAGGTTGTACAAAGTCAACAGAAATATTCAAGAAGAATGTTTATTTTCTACTTCACAGCTTTGTACAGATTGAGAAAAGCAGATATCCTAACTCATTTTTTTGGCCAGAAGAATATATTGTTGTTATGACTTAACACTATAACACTTCAAAGACTGTACACCTCAACTTGGCAAAATGGTTCAGGATATCCTTTTCTAAAGACTTTGTAAGATGGGAACAGTGATAAAGAATGTTTTATAGGCAGCTGTCTACTTTATTAGAAGAGCAGAAGTCACCCGAAGTACTTCTCTTTAGTAGACACTGACTCACTGCTACAGTATGTAGAAAAGTTATGGAAGCAAACAACAGTGTGAACAAGATGCAATGAGATGAAGAAACATTCTACTCTCTAAGCATTTCTTACACTACATAGCCATTCAATGTTGACAGTAAAAAAAATCAGATTTGCATAGGCAGACTTAGTCATAAGGAGGCATTTAGACTGAGAAGAAAGTTGACTTTTTTTGCTGTAACTCTCTTACGTGAAGCAGAAATTGGATATTCACAAAGTTTAATTTCAAAAGTTTTTTGAAAAGGGGGGAGGGGAGGGTAGCTAAACCATAGGACTACAACCTCAACTGTGTAGACCAAAATAACGTGATTAAACGTGGCAGAAGAAATACAGTAATGCTGCCATTCCCACATCTCGGCAGGATCGATGTAGAGGGAGAAATGGCAAGAAAAGAGTTACAGTGTAAGAATCCCTGCTACCTCTTCCATTTTTCCCCCATCTTTGTCATCTATTTATAGCACTATTATAAGACTTTATGTAAATAAAACCGTTCTGTTTCTGTTAGGATACCCTGTACACATTTCAGTGTGCCGAATGAAAAGGTAACGTCAGCCGGAAGCTCTCATTCAGCAAACAGTCAAGGAAACACTTATTTTTAGACTCTTTCCCACACCTGAACAGACAAAGAATCAGGTTTGGCTGCAAATGACAGTGTGTTGCTTAAGAATAAACTGTATATGCCTTCATGCCAGAAATTAAAATAAATAAATAAAAATATTTGGGGGTTGGGGGAAGGACTAGAAACTAAATTCTGCTACTCTTGCTGGGCTCCGAAGATCCAAAGAAAGTGTCCTTTGCAGACATTAATGGAAATTAAACAGGACTTCAGAGTGAATAATCGTCTATTTAGGGCAAGTTATCCTGTTGAAGTCCCAAGAAAAATTATACAAAACTATTCATGTGCATTTTTAGTAACCACAATGCCATGAAAAAACAGCTCTTTTCTGAGCTGCAATGACTGCCAGTCTCTGGATTATAAAACACACATCTGAATCATAAATGTAATATCTGAGGATAATGGAAAGAAAAACCACAAGTATTACCAGGAATATTTGATTGGTTTATGGAAACTTTTCTGGTTACCATGATCACGGATCTGGTGCACACAATCATGGGTGCACATGGAATTGTTGTTCTTACTGTGTTCACTTATGGTTGCTTAAGTGAGTAGAGAACTTTTCAAGAGATCTTGCAAGAAGAGATTTGTCTGACTACTCCAATTCATTTCAGTATCTGTCATCAGCTGATGTTTCATCATCAGATATAGGAGGTCCATCAGACAGATTCTGGTGTGGAAGTATCAATTCTGCCACAAAATATTTAAACGCTTCCACTGAGGGTTTAAGAGAAATGTTCTCACAACCTTTATCAGGGCAGTTATTTTATTGTTGTTTCTTTTCCTTGTGATATTTCAGAAAATATTATCCAGTCAAGATTTGACCTTTCACAGGGTTTCATTCAGGAATAATATTTCTTTTTTTTTTCTTTTTTTTTTTTTTAATCACATATTTTAAATTGCTAGGAATTATACAATTTCCATTCAGCTGAGGAGTGATGAGGCATTGTTACTGGACCAATGTATCCTAAGGCAAGCTGACAGTGCAAGTAATTTCTTCTGTGATTCGACCTCCTTGTCAGTTACAGTGTTGCTATTAGAAATAATGCAGCTTCAGAAAAAGTTTATATGAGAACACTGCCTTTTTATTCTAGGACTATGCATTTGAAACCAAAGTGCTTAATTAGGTACAGATTTGTCCTGAAAACACAACATTCAATCTCCAAGTATACTAAAAGAAAAAGCAATGGCATAAAAGATTTTTCCTCATGAAGTCTGATGAAATTTATAGCCTCATTAGGTACAGGAGAGTGACTGAAGATCCACGTTAACTGTTTTAGTATAATTTCTAAAACACTTTACAGCTAGACTTTGTGCTACCGAATTCTAAAGAATCGTTTATTTGAAGTCAAATAACTATTTCAAGATTACAGATAACACAATAATAAATAAATAAATAAATAAAAACTTGGAAACATTTTTTACATTAAGCATAGAATACAAATGTGTAGAGAAAAAAAAAGCTTCAGATTTCTGTTTTACAGTAGAAAGTGTGTCCGATGAGGTATTGGGCAAAGGTATTATGATTAACACATTGATTAAAAAAAACTAATATTTTTATCATAGATATTAATAAAACAAATTAAGCATATTACAAAAATAAATTAAACTTTCATTAAGAGAACATCATGTCAACAGAAGTGAGAGATACAGATAAGCTTTTGATTAGTAAATCTAATAAGCAAAGTAAGAAATGTTTCCTAAAGGTATAACAATGTTACAAGGATACTTTGTTGATACTTTTTTTTATATTTACGCTATGTATATATCTATGGAGTAATCAGCTTATACAGATAAAACTCCAACCTATATCTGCCACTAGCTCGTATTACCCACCTCCTAATTTTGAAATTATTTCGTGTTTCCATGGTCTCTTCTGCTTTTTGAGGTTTCCCTATAATGTAATGCAAGCAATTAATGCTTAATTATAGCATTCCATGGTATTTCTGTTTTGATTAAGTCTTTAGGCACACAATGTCTTCTTATCTAATGGAGGACAAATACTTTAACTCCTTTATAATAAAGAAATGAAGAAATACATTCTGGGCAAAAGCATTGTTAACAAGCAGGTGGAAACTTCAAAGAGGATGTGAAAATAAAAATTAAAAAATGCTTTTAAAATGTATCATTTCTCAAGGTTTTTATTTGGGCTGTGGATTGTTATGACTGCAAAATTATTTTAATTAACAAATAATAATTTTAAACATTCAACAATTTGAGAAAATGACACTTGAGATGTCACAGATGTTACAATGATTTTTTCCTTCTGTTTCCTCTGTAGCTCATGTTAAGATTATATTGTGGCTCACTTTATATTATATTTATATTATATTGTGGACACACTTTAGACTACAGTTTAGCTTTTGCAATAACTGTTACTTGATTTTGTGTAAGAAATTTAAAGTATGTTGATATCATGCTAACTCTATTATGAAGAAACTAGAACAAGTGCTTTACCCACAATGGGTAAAGCACTTTATTATTCAACACAAGTCCAGCCTTAATTGGCCATATCATTAGCTTACTGTAACAAAGGCACTTGTTATTTATGGCAGCATGATTATCACTAAAATACAAATGGTAAGACTTTAGATGGGCATGAATAATTACATGAATGATACAACTTCTCTACTGATATCAATGAAACATCATTATTGCTGCTAGACAAGGAGAAATGAGAAGAGAATCAAGACTAAATTATCCAGGTATAATGGGAGTTGCCTCACTTCATACTGAATCTAGACTGAAAAGGTATCCTGTATACCTACACTCATTGTACTAAGAAACTTATAAAACCCCTGCCCTCCCACTCGTGGGCCCTACCAAGTGAGGCCCACCTGTGGGCTCAAGTTCCAGCCCCAGGAAGGTGCCCAATATCTGCGGCTGGGTCTGCCCTGGCATCCCCTGACTGCCCTACTTTCTGGCTGAGCTGTTATGGTGCTGAGCTCTTGGACCCCCAACCCTATGGGAGCCACTGCCCTTATGGTACTTTGACAGTACTTTCAGTCTTCTGTGTCCTGGAATAAAAGACTATCTGGAAGATAAACACTCCCAAATGAATGAAGATAAATATATATCAACATGTCAAAGAACATGGGGAGTCAGGACTTCCTTACAAATATATGAACAGTTATAACTCTGTTATTTGCATTTCTTAGTCTGATGTGAATTTTCCTCAGTCCCATGGTGAATAATTAGCAGTCTGCAGACACAGACCCAAGGACATGTTTCCCCAAAGGTATGTTGTCTCTTTAGAGACCAAGCTTCAATTTAGAACAAAGAAGAAAAGAACGCCAAATATGTTCAATTTAAGTAACAAAGTGAATGAAAAACATTCCTAATTTCACTGTGATTCAGTGACTCATGATAGCTCCTATGCTTCCCCACATCCATGGTCAACACACTGGAAGTGGAAGGTATTTCATCTTCACCTTGGAATGAGCTCCCTGAGGAAATGGTAAACTACTCATCACTGGAGATGTTTAAGAGATGTGTGAATATGGCACTAAGGGGCATGGTTTAGAGATGGCACTCTGTACGTCACATTGAAATGAGAACTCTCATATGATTGCTCTTCAATGACTATGCTGCGATTTTAAAAGCCATGATAAATTTAGAACAAATATTTTCAATGGTCTTTTACATTTATGGAATAAACTTATTTAGGCCCTTTGGGAAAGTTTATTGTTGCAATAGTTTCAGTACAACAGTGCACGCTACGCAGTGTATCAAGATGACAATTGAAAGAATTGCCCTTTTTACTCCTACTATAAACTGATCAGTAGCCATACATTGCTAAAGAAAAAGTAGTCTTTTCTGAGCTTCCCATCAACTGGAGCATCATTAAGATTTATTTTTTTTTATAAAGAATGCAAATCACCAATTCAAGAGGAAAGCAGAACTTGGCTGTCAGTAAGACAGTGCCCCTAACATTCCCCCTTTCCAGTTCATGTGCAATACGCTTTCCCAATCTCACAACAATCTTGAGAGAGATAAAGAGAGATTCAATCCTTTTGACAAGAAATGGCTGTGGAGCATGAAGATTAAGAAAAGCTGTCAGAAGTAAAACATGATGAAATCCCCCAACAACAGGGTAAAGGAAACCAATAAACAACCAAGAAAAAGATTGTAAGATTATGAAAAATATAATCTTAAGGATGATGATGCACAAATAGGAGGGACAGCCACACTTAATTCCCTTCAGAGAAAACACAGTCTGCAATGTGATAACTGGGGAAGCAGAGCCACACTGGAGCCACATTCTGGTAGCCCCAGAGCCAAAAAAAGAGCACAGCTAACAAAAATCCAGAACAGAAAGGGCTGCTATGTACTCAAGGCTCTCAATGTTTGCAGCAGCACTTGCCATAAGCAGCAGAGAAAAATAAACAGGACATGCCAAGAACTGAAGGACTATAGAAGTATATTTCCTGTGATACCTTTCTGGTATGAAAGAATGAGGGAAGGTAAGGAATAAAAAGGACCCACTTCCCAAATATTATCTTAAATACATGAAAACAAACCACTTAGAATACTGGAGCTAATGCTATTATGTGTTATACTACGGTAGAAAAAAAAAAAAAAAAAAAAAAAAAAAAAAAAAAACACAGAATCCTGTAATTACAAAAAATCAGAGTGGAATAGAAGGCATAGTTTCTGTTTCTCATATGGTGAGACACAGGTGTTCTGATTCACACAGTAACAATTTTCCCATCAACCAATATTCAAGCCAACGATGTATATGAAATAGTAGCAGAACAAGACACACACACGCACACACACACAAAACTTGCACAATGTTTCTGCTAATCGGATAATGTAGGTAGAAACAAGAAGCCAAATGAAAACCAGAGTTGTGGCCTTGTTTCTAAATCCTTTCTGATTCAGACATAACAGCTTATGAAATTGCGAAGGATTGCTGAACAGCAGATAAATTTCTACTTTAGCTATTTCTACTTAGCTACTTCTAGTATAGCTAAGAGTGCTATTTAAAAATGAAACAAAACAGAAGTGTCACAATATTGTCAGTAAGAGTTATTGTTAAGCAGTTCTCTGTACAGAAATTTGTATATGAGGGAAAGGCTGTGGATGTTGTCTGCCTAGACTTTAGTAAAGCTTTTGACACTATTTCCCACAGTATTCTTTTGGAGAAACTGTCTGGTCATGGCTTAGATGTATATGCTTCACTGGGTAAAAACTGGTTGGGTGGCCCAGCCCAAAGAGTCATGGTGAAGGGAGTTACATCCAGTTGGAGGCTGGTCACAAATAACATCCCCCAGGGCCCAGTACTGGGGCCAGTTCTCTTTAATATTTTTATGAATTAGCTGGTCAAAGGGATTGAGTGCATGCTCAGTAAGTTTGCAGATGACAACAAGAAGTTGGGCAGGAATGTTGATCTGCTTGAGAGTAGGAAGGCTCTGCAGAGTGATTGGGATAGATTGGATTGACAGGCAAAGGCCAGTTATATGAGGTTCAACAAGGCTAGGTGCTGTGTCTTGCACTTGGTGCACAAGAACCCCATGCAATGCTACAGGCTGGGGGAGGAGTGGCTGGAAGAAAGGGACCTGGGGGTATTGGTCAACAGCTGGCTGAATATGAGCCAACAGTATGCTCAGGTGGCCAAGAAGGCCAACAGCATCCTTGCTTGTATCAGAAATAGCATGGCCATAATGGGCTTAAGTTGAGCCAGGGGAGTTTTAGGTTAGATGTTAGGAAGAACTTCTTCACTGAAAGGGTTGTGAGGCATTGGAACAGGCTGCCCAGGGAAGTGGTGGAGTCACCATCCCTGGAAGTCTTCAAAAGACATTTAGATGTAGAGCTTAGGGATATGGTTTAGTGGGGACTGCTAACGTTAGGTCAGAGGTTGGACTCGATGATCTTGAGGTCTCTTCCAACCTAGAAATTCTGTGATTCTGTGTGATAAGGACCAGGGAGGTGATCATCCCCCTGTACTCAGCTCTGCTGAGGCCGCATCTTGTATACTGCATTCAGTTTTGGGCCTCTCACTACAAGAAGGACATTGAGGTGCTTGAGCCTGTCCAGAGAAGGGCAACAAAGCTGACGATGGGTCTAGAGAGCAATATTTATGAGGAGTGGCTGAGAGAACTGCCAGGTTTAGCCTAGGTTGGTTTAGCCTAGAGAAGAGGAGGCTCAGGGGAGACCTTACTCCTGTCTACAACTACTTCAAAGGAGGTTGTAATGGGGTGAGAGGTGGACTGTTCTTCCAAGTAACAAGTGACAAGACAAGAGGAAAGGGCCTCAAGTTATACCAGGGGAAGTTTAAGTTGGGATATTAGGAAATGTTTCTTTACTGAAAGGGTTGTGAAGCATTGGAACAGGCTGCCCAGGGAAGTAGTTGAAACTCCTTCCCTGGAGGTCTTAAAAAGATATGTAAATGTAGTTCTTAGGGACATGGTTTAGTGTTGGACTCAGCAGTGCCTGGTTAACGATTGGACTTGATGATCTTAGAGGTCTTTTCCAACACAAATGATTCTATGAATCTATGATTTTCCTGGAGAGTCATCTTTATTTACAATTGTATTCCCGGTAACCAAAATTTTATAAAATCTGTAGTAAAGATATTATTTTTTTTTAATAATGTTACAAAATGAATACATCTTAGTAAACACTGATATTTGGAGAACTATGTAGATATGAAAAAATATATTTGTGTGCATATATGCATTTAATGATGAGGTTGTTTAATTTATTTTCAGGCTCCTCTGTGAGGCGGATTTTAATTGTATAAACTATCAAACAAAGCTTGTATACAGAATAGCTGGAAACTGAAATCACGGAAACAAAAGGTCTAGATCTGCCGTACATGGCAGGTGGATTTGGAAGTGCTAAGTTAAAGGTTGGACCAAATGATCTTAGAGGTCTTTTCCAACCTAAATGATTCTATGATTCTATATGTGTTAGGAAAGAAGAGATTTTTTTTTTCTTTTGCACCATTTACAGAAACACTTTTAGGCTTTATTTTTTTTCATGTAAATGAATACCTAAGACCATAAATCACTGAGTGCCATCACATTATTGTGAATAACAGTATTTATACATTATATGACAGTGATTTAAATATAGACTTCTAGTGCATATAAGCATTGCTAAATACATGTACAAATGAGAAATGAAACACTTTTGCAAAATCGTAACATGGAAAACATGGGACTCATGTAAGAAATCAAAAATAATGCTGTCATTAAAAATAGAATACATTCTGTTCAGAATATTTTCAAATAAGAAAATCCTTGCAAATGTCTTATGAGAAATATCGACAACATTAAATACAATAGAGAGGTTTGGGGAATAATCAACAGGAAAACAATTGTATAAAAGACAATCAGAAATTATACTAAATTAAAAGAACACAGTACCATATGCATTAGTAAAATATTAAACAAGGAACAGAATCACTGGGGTAGAAACCAAAGCCAAATAATATTGCAAAAAGTGCAAGAAAAACAAATTAGATGCTCTACAGAGTATTTCTTCATCTCCAGGCCAAAACTGAACAAACAAAACAAGAAACATCTTATTATGTTCTGCAGTTTGAGCATCCTTTTCCTTCTACGATAGTACCAAATTCTACCATCTCAGAAAATTCAATGACCATATGAATATTTTAATTACATTCTACAGTTCTAGAAAAAAATACCATCGGACTGAAGAGAATGTCCTAAATCAAACATTATTTCATCCTGTAACTGCAAGACTATTATTTTCATACTGGATACAAGGAAAGGCAGAAAAAGATTATGATTACTTGCAGTGTGAGTGCACAATGGGATTCAGGTATATTTGCAACTAAAAACTTCTTTTCTGCTTTGATGGAAAACTGGAAAGAATTATATTTTTATTTTATTTTAGAAGACAGGACACATATGGGTGTGAGCATATATTAAATGTGAAATAAAGATGGAGAGGAGAGGAGAGGAGAGGAGAGGAGAGGAGAGGAGAGGAGAGGAGAGGAGAGGAGAGGAGAGGAGAGGAGAGGAGAGGAGAGGAGAGGAGAGGAGAGGAGAGGAGAGGAGAGGAGAGGAGAGGAGAGGAGAGGAGAGGAGAGGAGAGGAGAGGAGAGGAGAGGAGAGGAGAGGAGAGGAGAGGAGAGGAGAGGAGAGGAGAGGAGAGGGGAGGGGAGGGGAGGGGAGGGGAGGGGAGGGGAGGGGAGGGGAGGGGAGGGGAGGGGAGGGGAGGGGAGGGGAGGGGAGGGGAGGGGAGGGGAGGGGAGGGGAGGGGAGGGGAGGGGAGGGGAGGGGAGGGGAGGGGAGGGGAGGGGAGGGGAGGGGAGGGGAGGGGAGGGGAGGGGAGGGGAGGGGAGGGGAGGGGAGGGGAGGGGAGGGGAGGGGAGGGGAGGGGAGGGGAGGGGAGGGGAGGGGAGGGGAGGGGAGGGGAGGGGAGGGGAGGGGAGGGGAGGGGAGGGGAGGGGAGGGGAGGGGAGGGGAGGGGAGAGGAGAGGAGAGGAGAGGAGAGGAGAGGAGAGGAGAGGAGAGGAGAGGAGAGGAGAGGAGAGGAGAGGAGAGGAGAGGAGAGGAGAGGAGAGGAGAGGAGAGGAGAGGAGAGGAGAGGAGAGGAGAGGAGAGGAGAGGAGAGGAGAGGAGAGGAGAGGAGAGGAGAGGAGAGCTCAGTTGGAAGGGATCTTCAGAGATCATCTGGTTCAACTGCCTGTCCACTTCAGGGCTAAACAAAAGTTAAAACATAATATTAATATTAACCAAATGCTTCTGGAACATTGATGGGCATGGGGCATCAACCATCTCTCTATAGGAAGCCTGTTCCAGGGTTTGACCACCCTCATGGAGAAGAAATTTTTCCTAATATCCATTCTGAACCTCCCCTGGTATATCTTTGTTCTGTTTCTGCACATCATTATCATTGGTCATGAGGGAGAGAAGATTGGCACCTCCTGCTCCATTTTCCTTCCTTAAGAAGTTGTAGAGAACAATGAAGTAGTAATTTTGCCTAAGTTCTAACACCTACATTCCAGATAGGTACCTCCTTTTTTTAGAATCAGTGAAGAAAAGCTGGTTTACTAAAAGGCACTGCATTTTACTCTAAAGCAGTTAGCTATAACAGCATGAATTATACTATGTAAGTACCTACTATATACGCGCTTACTGTAAAGGAAATAAATGTAGGTGTTCACACTGTGCTTTATTTAATTTGACGGATAAATCCCACACTCAGTTGTTTTGGGTAGCAGTAGAGGTAAAAACTGATTTAAAACACAACAAAAAATAAGACGCAAAGCAGAAATTGTAAGAGAGAGATTATCAAGACAACATGAAATAATCCAATTTGCATCCTGGTACTCGGTTTGCTAATGGGGTATTGGGCAAGGTCTCTCCTGGAGAGAAGAGAGTATGTGGCTTTCAGAGCACTGACCACTGACCACAGTTCTCCTTTACTGCTTGATGAAAACATCAGGTTAGAGAACATAGTGACTTTTCCAGATACATGTGCAAAAAATTGGTATAAAAGAGGACAAGACCTGTATGTGCTCAAATTTCTCACTAAGGTGTATAAAGATGTTAGCACTAACAGAACAGAAACCTAATGTGTTAAAATCTGGCTCATATTCTTTCTTTTTCTTCCTGCAGTATTAACCGTTTACAGCAGAAATTTTCCTATTGAACTTATTAACTCAAAGTTCAATATGCTGGAAATGATGTCTTAAAATGCAAATGTATTTCCTTTACTTAAATTATTTACATTCACTCAATTTTTATCAATCCTACAGATTCTCAGGACTACTTACTTGCTCTGGTGATTAATGTAAGGATTATATGTCCTCCCTAAGCATATTAAGACTTAAAATATATGGGTATATATAACTGTTCACAGTCTCTATATGCTAGTGTTAGACTGCCAGTGATGGTGCCACTCACACAAGAGAACTTTCTTTAAACTGTCAGTCTAACAGAATGCATTCTTGAAATATCAATGCAAAGTCTGAATTTCTACCTTGAACATTTCATTTTGACAAAACTTCTTTTTTTCAAATTTGTCAACATGTGGTTTATTTCATTTGTACTCTTTAGTCTTTTCTTTGCTTTCATTTCCATCAAGTTATCTGAAGGATTTGACTTCATTTTATGCATTATTAAACAAATAAAGAACTCATAAAAAGCCTTTCCTATGAAACAGAAAATGTAAATAGTGCCAGTGCATAGCTCTGGCAATGCTGGAGATGAATTTTTCTGTTGACAATAGAACTATCAATGGCCAGAACTGCAGCACTAACAAGCTTTCCTGTTGTAGAATGGTAATATCTATGACTCTGAGGACAAACAATAAGACACACTACTTACATAGTCAACAGGATAATTATTTTGTCCTCAGAATTACTGCTGATTCTGCCAGTATTGAAGACCATTGCTTCTTTTGTGGACATTGTGTTATGAACCTTTTACTCACCTGCAGTACAAATGACTCCACTATGTATTTACTTTCTAATGCCTAGAACCACATGCTGCATATGGTACAGCTCATAAACTGTTATAATCTGCTCCCCAAAACATGCTTATATACATGAGCAATTTTAATTTTAATAGTACTTGTTCTGATGTGACAGTAAGTATACATAACTGATTTCTTGTGAATCTTGTATATACAGGAAATACAAGAAAATTTCATTTACTTTTTCCATCTGAAAAAAATTTAGTTTGGTTTGCATACTCCAGTTCCTACTTATGAAAAATTAGAGAGGTCTTTGTAGTTGTATCACATCATATTTTTAACATTAATGTCTCTATGAAAAACTTTGTTGCTGACACAATGAAAAAAACAAAACAAAACAAAACAAAAAGCTTGAATAGCAGCATACTTTTCTCCTTGTAATGAATTTATATTTTGATTTGCTCTCCAATAACTATGACAAGGGAAAAAAAAATAAAGAACAACGTTACTTTTATAAACTACACATTATTTTTCCTTATGCTTTCTGCACAGCAATGCTCAAATACTGCTACATCATATTATAGCCACTTTGCCAGATGTCAAAGCTGCCCCTGGAGATAACCAGCCATTTGCAGATGTTCTATGAAGTCTCACAGGTAAAAAGCAGCTGTTATAAGCAGCACTTTTTTCTTTCCTGTTGGCAACACATGTAAAGGACCTTGCAAAAAGAGCAAAGGACACCAGTAAATTCTGACAGAATCTAAGAATCTAATGCTGTCCACAGTTTTGTTCACTGAAGAAAACAAAAAAAAAAAAAAAAGAAGAAGAAGAAGAAACAGTAGTGAAGTTATGTGAGAAGCTCTTGAGCTTCTTCATTCACTGCTGACTCATTTTTAGAGTTTGCCTTTGCCTGACCTAGGAACAAAACCAAAGGTTAATTCTAATTAAGACTGTCCTTGTTGCAGCCTTTATATCAGGTGCATCCTGTGACACCATCATGTCGACTGCAAAGGCCATGACTTCAGATGGTACAGTTACCAGTACTGTCATGGTAGACAGACAATTAGGATAAGAAAACTGCCTGTCAAGAAATTTTGGGAGATAACACTTTTGAGACATTCTGTGCAATGACAGAAGGTAACATCTGCCCAAAATGTAAACACTTGTAGCCAACAGGTATCTCCCATCAGATGCATGTGGAGATAAAAAGAATCTTGGAGGGTTTCCCTCTTAAGTAGAAGTATGTGTATGGGGGGGACAGGACAGCAAACAAATAGAAAAGTTTATTTGAAGATACAACCTAAAGATGCTGTGAAAACAACTCAGAAATTCTACCTATATCTTTCCTGTGTCCCAGTATAGGAGAAGAGAAATGAAGAACGTGGAAGCCTCCCTCTAGCACCTTCGTACTCTAAAAAATTAAAGAAGAAATTAATAGTTTAAAAATACCTCTGGTCATAAAATAGCAATATATGTATGGTCTGTACCTTATAAAGTTCAACAGACTAAAGAAAGAGAACTGAAGAGGATAATGTCACTCTCTTATGCTGCTAGTCTGAAAGGAAAGAACTGAAGATAATGATCTATTATTATAGATCATTCCTTTGCGGTTACAGCACAGACGGAGAGTCAGGACTTGTGCACTGAGTTCTAACACAAATGTACTGCATACTGATGTGTAAGTCTCTCAGTTTCTTCCTTGCACTGTTGAAGCTCTATAACGGGATACTGAAAACAAACAAACGAACCAAAAACACTCTAAAAGGGGTTGTGAGCTAGATCAATCAATGTCTGCCACCTGTCTGCGAAGATTCACAAATAAAAGGCAGAATAGAAGTTCACAGATGCTGACAATGGATGCACCATGATACTGCATGATTTATAAAAAATAACTTTAGATCAAAAAATAACTTTTAATCAAAAAATCATAGAATGATTGAGGTTGGATGGGAACTCTGGAGGTCATCTGGTCTAACCTCCTACTCAAAAGCAAGCCAAGCTACTTACTGAGGACTATGTCCAGATGTTTTTTGAATATCTCCAAGGAGGCAGACTCCACGACCTCTCTGGGCAACCTGTGCCAGTTTTTGATCACCTACACAGTAAAAAGAGTTTTTTCTTATGTTATGTACTTTCACAAGTATCAGTGTCACTGATTCTTTTTCCGAACTCATGGTTTAGTATTTCCCTGTATTTGTTTATTGAATTTCTGAAGATTGCATTAGTGTTATCACAACTTTATCATTCTGTGGATTGTTCCGAAATATTGCTTGAAGTTACAAGGCTCCCATGGGCATCCAGCCATTCAGTTTGTAAGCTGAATAGTTCTTCATGTTACTTTATCTGTTCATTTCACTCTACAGTGCCCTAGGCTCTGAAAATATAACTAACCCCTGCACTGTCAAGTAACAGAAATTTTCACAGCAGGCAGCTAGAGGGAGGAACATCTGGAGGACATATTATCACACCATAATTTTATGTACAGAGTGAAAAGAGTATACTATTACAATGGTATCTAAAATCTATATATATATACATATATATGTATTGGTAAAAAAAAAGACCTCTGGTTCTCAACATGGATCAATTAGGTTATGTAGCAGTGTCACAAAACTAAAAAGACAATTTCTCAGATCTTTTGCAGCAGAGCTCAAGTGGCAGTGTATTTTACATAATCAATGAGAGAAATTGTTATTCAGAGAGCATTCAAGATCCCAAAACAACCCAGCCAGGAAAGCTGCCAAAAAGGCAAGGAAAAAAAAAAAAAAAAAAAAAAGTTGACATTGTAATAAAGTATCAGATACTTTCATTTAATCCTATTCAGTGGTAATAAAACACACTGAAATGATCTGAAATGTTTCCTCCAAGAAGGAGGAAACATCAAGTGACTTCTGGATGTCTGCAGGAGACAATCATAGAATGCTCTGGGTTGGAAGGTACTTTAAAGATCATCTAAGATGATAATACCCCGGATTTGTTGAGTTCTGTAGAGCACCTGTAAACCTTGGGAGAGTGACTTATGTGGATAGTAAGCAGTGAAAAAAACTAATCACATGGAAGTCCTGATCTAACACAATTAAGAGCACCAGAGCACAGTAAGTACCACAAGAATCACAACACTCCTAGGGTAACACCCAAAATCTGATCAAACTTCCTTTACACATAGCTCTGCTTCTCTTTAGTAGATGTGGAGTCAATCTGACATATACATAGTCTATAGTTTATAATAATAAAACCACATGTTCATGGTATCATTCTCTTTATACTTTGAAGCATCTTAGTAGAGCAGAATTGCTATTCACACTCTGTGTAGGGTCCACCTCCTCTAAGAAGTAAGTATTACAGACCACCTATTACAAAACAAGCTGAACTGGATTGCCATTATTGCTTTTAAACAGAATGTCCTCATTTAAGATGGAATAGGGTTAATTTTCTTCCTAGTACTTGTTATGGTCCTGTGCTGTTTTGGATCTAGGAAGAGAATAATGCAGATAACACACCAATGTTTAGTTGTTGCAGAGCAGTGCTTACACAGAGCCAAGGAATTGTCAGCTCCTCATGTTGCCCTGCTAGCGAGGAGGCTGGGGGTGCCCAGAAGATGGGAAGTAACACTGCCAGGGCAGCCAACCCAAACTGGCCAAAGGGATGTCCTATACCATAGGGCATCATACTGAATGATAAAACCAGGGTGAATTGGCTGGGGAGACTACTATTTCTAAGGGACAAGCTAGGCATCAGTCAGCTGCTGGTGAGCAACTGCACTGTGCATCACTTGTTTTGTGTATTCTTTTATTGTTATTATCATTATTATTCTCTTCCTTTTCTGTCCTATTATACTGTCTTTATCTCAACCCAAAAGACTTATCTTTTTTTTTAATTATTATTTATTTATTTATTTTTATTTTTAATTCTCTCCCCCATCCCACTGGGGGCAGAGAGAATGAGTGGCTGTGTGGTGCTTAGCTGCCTGCTGGGTTAAACCGCAATGCAGAAATACAATGCCCATTTCAAATGCAACTAGTTTTACTGTTATAGTCACCATAACCCATGTGTTCTTTTCATCTGTAAAATAATCATACATAACACGTGATGCATCCAGTAGAAGAGGAAGGACAAAAAAAAAAAAAAAAGGAGCACTGCAGGCAAAAACATTATTAAACTAATGGCTATCTTAAGAATTAGAAACTGCTTATCCCTCTCATTTGATTTTTCAGCTGATGTCTTTGGTTGCATTCAAAAAGCACAAAAATACAAAAGCATAAACCTTTGCAACAGTTATTAGCAAGCAGCTCTTCTGGTTTTGCAATTTTGGGGTTTCTCGTGATACTTGATAATCACCTCCTACTTTTGTAGGCATTCCTGGCTGTTGACAAGTTTATTGCATGAAATTAGATAGACATATTTGTGCAAGATGGGTTTATTAAAGTATCAATAGACCAAATCAATTTGATGATTAAATTGTGAAATTCCCAAGGATCACAACTCAAAAGGACAAAAATATTTTCTTTAAAATGGTAATTGGCAAAACAATGTACAAAACAAGAAAACCTATGTCCTATGCAGACTAGAGTATTAACCTGGAATAACACTCACAAAGCCTACAATAGTTCTGTCCTCCCAAGCATTCTACTTATTTACTAGCTGAATATACAAATCAAAATAATAACAATAATAATAATAATAATAATAATAATAATAATAATAACACAGCTGGATCTATCATTAAGCATAATCAAGAAAGGAACACAAGCATTTTCAATCAGTTATTACCTTGTATCATTCTACATAAACTAAGTTGCATGTACATGTCATCCTTAATAATACTCTCCCTTGAGCTTGTATTTACTGCTGATATATGTTCCTTAGAAAACCTGACAATGTCCTGTGAAACACTTGCATCAAAGTAAAGTGTGCTTGCAGGTAACCTAAATTAATGTGAATGTACCTATACGACCTTCAGTGATTTTGGAAACATCGTCTGCAGTCTTCAGCATGCACATGCAATGCAATGGCAATAGTGTTTTTTTTTTTTTTTTTTTTTTTTCCCAAGATCCAACTGGTCAAAGTAAAGCTAAACACTTTATGATAAGAAGTCTGAAGCCATGAACCCCTACATTTCCATGAACAATTTAGTTCGTTCATGAAGAACTAAATCTACACACCTGAAATGACTGTCTGGACAGCAGTTATAGCTTCTATCCCATCTACTCAATCTACTTTACATTTCTTAGTTCCTGAGTTCAGAAACTCTCCATGTTTCAGAAGACCAAAAACACAATCAAATTTCATCTGTTCCCAGAACAAACAAATCACCTACGATGAGAAGGGGCTTATATAAAAAAATCATGACTCAGTATCAAGAGACGGAAGTCAGGTACTTGCAGATTCAGAAGAATCCCATGTGATAGCTTCTAAAATTTTGTAATTTAGAGCCATAAAGGATAGACAAATAATTATCCAACAATAAATATAGTGCTGTTTCTAGAAAGACATAATCTGCTGCAAAAATAAGAAATCAGAGACACTCCTTAAAAATACACATCTCATATTCTTACATGACAGAAGCAATTATGGGTATGCAAGTTATAATGCATATATAGTAATGAAACATGAGTAAATGGAAGCTATTTGGTCTGACTAAGATCTGTAATGACATAAGACAGAAACAAATACTCACAACAGTACAGGCAGAAGATACCACCAGAGAGATAGTCTTTTCGCATCTGAATATTCCTATGCAATATTGCTCCTAATGGACAGAACAGTCACAGTATATTCTTACATTTTAAAAAAATGTAAACATTCCTTTCCTTGGCAGTTTATTTGCACAGCCCCATGGCTGGCTTTAGTGAAATATATTTAAATACAATTGCATTTATTTGCACAACATATATTTGCAAACTGTTGTGATAAAATATAACGATCTTTTTAAACTGACATGAAAGACAGAGTGTATGCATCAAAAGTAATGAAATATTATTCCAAGTGGTGTTTCATGGCATTCTCCCAATCAATCTAATCCAAAACAACCAGGCCATTCTTCTGTGATATAGGCTATAAAACAAAATGTTTGCAATACAGTACTTTTGAGCCTTGTTGTTTAAACAGATATATAAAAAAATGATTGTACTTCAGAGCACTCACTGAGTCATTTGAGTGTTGCTTGTTATTATGTCACTTTGGGACAAAGGATATTTGCAAACAGCTCACTGGTATGTGCTTAAAATCAGTAGCTAGTATTTTTGTCAGGCATGTCTTTGACTTCCACCTTCCCTACTGAAGTTTGTCCCTGAATATCTGCATAGAACACATCCACTACATCCAGATTTCCCTATGCGGGTGACAGAGCACTTGCACAGGTTGCACAGAGAGGCTGTGGATCTTCCTCCTTGGAAATCTCCAAAAACTGTCTGAACATTTGTGGGCAACCTCCTCTGGGTGGCCCTGCCTGGGCCGGGGGTTGGAGCAGGTGTCCCTTCCAACCTCAATATCCTGTGATTCTGTGAAAGTAAGATTTATGAAACAAATACTTCCAGGGGCTTCAGATGAGCACTGACTCTGATTCTTCCATACAGCAACTGTTTCTTTCAAGTGAGAAGTCCTTTCTTCAACGTCAAAGCTCTGTGTAAGCAAAATCCTACTGTTTCTGTGAATGACCTTTACCACAGATCTCAATTCCTGGATTCCCCACCTGCCTGCAAGGAGATGACACTGACAGTGTGTTTTCATGGCTGTACAAGGCATCTTAATTTCTCCTTCTCTGCGGCTCTTTTTATCTTTTTCTGGGGAACAGCAGACTTCACAGAACCTGCTGAGCATTCCACACAAAACACAAGCTGTTTTTTGGACTCCTAGAAAACAGTTTTGTCCAGCATAGGTGAAGAATGAAGCTCTAGTGTGAAGCCAGCACCAAGTCCAATGCTTAGTCCATAGTATTATCAGTAAAAGATTTTTTTCCCCTTTTTCACACTTTTAATTTAAGTGTAAATATCACCTCACATGTCATTCAGAGGGAAAGAAACAACAGAAAATAATTCCATCAGATCTTCTACACAGTGCTAACTGAGATAGGCATAACACAGTCTGAATAATTCATATAAAAAAGAATCACGGAATAATCTTTTGCTTCACACTGCCAATGAACTGACTGGATTTATCGTTGCATCTCACTCAAAAATAACAGCACAACTCTTGTATTCTGGTGAAAAAGTCTACATACATGAAAGGTTGTGAAACAAAAGAGGGATTGCAAACAAATTATAAGCAAAAGTAAGCCGTGTAACTATTTTATAGAATAAAATATTCTATATTAAATGAATATGTTTTCAAAAGATGTAAATTTAGTTCATCAGCTCCAGGTCTTTAGGATCTTCTAAATTCTTAGCATATATCCAGAAATAGGAAATAAAAACAGCCTTCTATTAGTAAATAGTTTTATTTCCTCAGGCCCTTCTCTTGCAAAATAGTGTCTATTTAACAGTACTTTACATTAAAAAGTCATTTGTAGCTGTGAGATGGCATATCTCCTCACAATCCTACTCTAATAAGAGAAGCTTCAAGATGATGTTTCTTATGTTTTAAACACCTTATAATTGTCCTAAATGTCTACAGCCAATGTACTCTCTCTCTCAGCTTAATGTAGTATACCCATTTTGTTCTTCAATTATAAATTGGAAGACGATGAATGTTAATATTCCTGTCAGCAATTCAAAATAGCTTGTGGGTACACATGTACAATGTACAGCATGCTTAACAGCAATCCAAATGTCTACCTGTTTCTGCTGAAATTTATTGAAATTCTGAACATTTTTGCTGAGACTGAAGGGTTTCATTTTTCCACTTTTTCATTACATTAGGTTTTCAGTTTTCCAGCTGCTTGCTGCAAGTTCTGATCAGCAAGAAAGTTTATATTCTGTTCAGTTCTCCATCTTTCCCTTTATGTTTTGTTTTGTTTCCTGCCTTTGGTCTGACTCAATTCTAATTACTTTTTTTTTTTTTTTTTTTTTTTTAATAGGAAGAAAAAACACAGAAAGCATAAAGTTGTTTCTATACAATAACCTAATAGCAATACACTTAACTCTATGGGAAACTGCCCTAAACTAAGTCAGAAGCCCAGTTACTGATGCTAAAAGTAAGAGAAAGGTTATTCCCTTTAGTATACAAGGAGAAGAGAACTTCATGGTCATGTTCTTGCAGCCTTGCAACCTGTTCACAATTGTATCCATTTCCATCAAAATTATTTAGGTTATTTGCTCTTTGTTCTTCCCATTGGAAGATTATTGCATAATTTACTGACTCTGTGTACATTATTTATTTCTAATTTGAACGTATTCATGTCCACTTCACAAAATGTTGTCCTTATCTCAAACTCATCCTTTTATTGAACTAACCTTTGTACCTTTATCTCTACAGGTACAAAAGGTTCAAAGCCCCTCACAGTTCATTTTTGCAATGTTAAACATTTTTGCTGTGTTTCCTAGTCTTCTGGGTAAACTTGCTCACTTGTCTCACCTTCTGTGACTGACTCAGATTCCTGATTCTGGAAAATGCATAGTGAATATGAGGAAATGCATTGAAAATACAAAGCAAATTAAAAAATATATATATATTGCCAGTATAATCTACCCATCATTGGTTCTTAAGTATCCAAGTCTGCATAGTTGACAGAGAGAGCAACCGTCACCAACCCTATAGCTGAGTCATAGGTTCCTAATTTAAGATGAGTGGACCTAATGTTCTGGTTATTCTTCAGTGATGACTACTATTAATAGCTTGTGCAGGATATAAGTATTATGACCATTGGTGAGTTATAGGCTTTCCCTTTTCAAAAGATACATATAAGCAATTTATCAGTCTGTGTATATTTTTGGTGTTTCTATGTATGCCTCTTCTGAAGCTGTGAAAGTTCACAGGGGCAAAACAAAGATCTCCAAAACACATTCTGTAGGAAGCTTCATATTAGTGCCTCATCAACTGTAACTAATGGAGAAGGACAGACTTACGTTTCCTTTACTGCGGTTGTATCTGCTTGAACACAAAATGGATATGTGTTTTTTCATTCATCGACAGACTTGTGTTTTACCTCAAGCAATTCCTACTTTAATCACCCATATGTTATCCAAACCAGCAGATATCATAGAAATATTAACTTCTCTCAGTGGTTAAGATTCCACATGAATGGCAGCAAAATAAATATTGAAGGTGTTTAGGCAAGAACATAAGCATGGTATTCCTAATACTCACTCCTCAATCAAGAATGTAATTGCAGACTTTGTATTTAACTTTATCAACAGCTTCATACAAGAATATGATCAGCATCTGGCCAGCCATAATGTCCCTTTCACCCTGAAAATTCAAGTACCCACTTACACAGGGTTTTTTGCAGTAGACTTTTAGATGCAAATCCAAAGCAACAATTAACCAGATACTTTCATTCTATCACTCAGTACTAACAAGTAGGAATTGAAATGAAATGTAGTTTAATAAATGCCCTACCTGAATATTTGAACAGAACTCTCCAGAAATTACAGGAAAATAGTATTATTTACTGAAGTTAAGAAAATGTAAGGTTAAAGAAACTAAAAAAAGTAAAGCCATTGGGCAGTAGAGGAAGAAAGCAGTTAACCAAAGAGTAATTATGAAAAAATATTCCAAACCTACATCACATTCCAGAAACAAACAGTTCTTTCCAGATAAGTAATAGTTTGGATCAGAAGGAGTGAAGGATTCTGTACAGTAGTAAAAGCCTGAGTTCCCTATCTGTACGGAACCTATCTGATACGTAACAATACGTAACAATATTTCAGGAATATCAGCATACTCACAGTAGGCACAAGGGACTAATTTTGTTCTTCATAATCAGTATACAATGTTACCGTTTCTTGGTTGTGTTTCTAAAAGTGAATATTCATGTCCTGTATTTCAGTAATACCCATATATATAGAAAATTAATACAATTAATAAAGCACTTATGATTCCATCACCTATCTGAAAACCCTGGTGTGAAACTACCCCCCTTCTTTTAGTATAAGCTGGAACTTTTCCCCAGAAAATGTTGCTGTTAAAAGTGAGATATAATAAAAATACTGAAGTACCACAGTTCTATAAATGGATGAGGCTCTTGATGTCAATTTCAGAAAATAAACTTTTCAGCCTTTTGGAACGGAGGAATTATTTATTTATTTATTTATTTTTGCATTATTTTTTTAACCAACCAAAGAAGATAATTAAAAATTCTTTTTTAGAATTCTAATTCTTAAAATCTATTTTTAACCCATGTTGTCAAATAGTATATCAGTATTATTATTAAAAAAATAAAGAAACCACTACCACCAACAACAAAAAAGTATTAAAACCTGAAAACTTGTAGTTTGAGTACACAGTTTCATTCTTCTTTACAGGCCAAGCTAACATGACATGAACTATAATGAGATCTGACAGAATAATATCCATGATACACTGTGAAAACTTAGCAACAGAAGACAGTGAAATATGAAGTGAAAATGAAGTTCAGCATAGTGAGAACAATACAAAATACGTAAACATTGCTGCTTATTTGTTTGTTTGTTTGTTAAGAAAAACTCTAATGAATCTGAGCTTATTCCTAAGCAATGTAAAAGGACAGTACCTCCTTCCTCAGAGATAACAATTTGTGAAACCTCCATGCTCCAGACCATGGAGTTACATTTTATCATGTCTTTTTTTTTGTTTGTTTTGAAATACTGTGTTTCTAAATATTAGGATGAGTAGACTATTCTCAACATTAAATATTTCATTGTATTATTCTTGTCTCTCAAATAACATTGCTTTGTAAAATGGAATTACTAAAAGGGTAACAAAGTCTGGCTGTGGATTACTGGTTGGGGTTCAACATACAACACATTTGGTATGTACAGCTACTGTGATTTTTTATTTTTAATTAGTAATGGACTGAGTGTAGATTTTAAAATTTTGTCAATGAACATTTTGTCTCTCTTTTAATTCCTTCCCTCTTCAGAAAAAGTGTCTGTTTACAACAAACCAACATTTCTTCTCAAAGTACTTACACCTTACATGCTTAATATAGTATAAATCTATTTTTGTGTGTGTATGTGCATTTTATGCCCAAATAAAAAATTCTAACATAGTGATACATTGATGTTGCTAAAAAAGTAGTGAGCTATTTTATGAACCTGTGTGGAATCAGATGACCTTACTGTAACACTTAAGTAGCATAAGATGCCATGTGAATTCAGAATGCTTATAATAACTGAAAAACATATTAGGCATCTGGCAATGCTTTAGAAAATCCTTTTGCTAAGCTCAGAAATTCAAATCTACTTCTCCTAGCACAGTTAAAAAGGAGCAATATTTTCTTTATAGGCTATTTAAGTTACTTTAAAGATGAATCACTTTTACATGTAAGCACATGTAAAGTGCTACACTTGAACCAGAAATTTAACTTGTATTGAATTCTTCCAGAGCTAAATAAATCTCTCAGAAAATGAACGAAATAAAAGGAAGTGTTAAAACCTACCTTCAGAAAATTGACACAAGAAAGGAAAGGGGAACATAACCATGAAACTTGAAAATATGAACATACAATTTATTACCAGAATGCAGTCAGGACTACCCCACAGAAGTGTGGTATTAATGCAAAAATAAGAATAGTCATTTGGAAATTAAATAAACTAAAATAAAGTATTTCATATCTCTGGACTGTGGTTTAAAAACTGGTTTATTATTTAAAAAAAAACTTCTACTGCTTCTACTGCAACAAAACCCCTGGGATAAAGGGACCATTGCAGAAGGAATGGAGCTGAGTATGGAGGTGGGTGGGTTATGTGCTTAACTGGGAAAGCAAGAGCTTACAAGTTAGAGCTGAGGAATATTTCACATACTTCACAAATATTTCAGTGGATTTTTAAAATGAGTAACAAGTATTTTTTAACAAGTATTAAGTCCAGTAAGTCTGTTGCTTTATTATACAGTCTTACATCATATGCAAGATGCAAGTGTGGGACAAAGTATTTTCATCATCACAAAAGGAACATCAAATATTAAATATATTTAAGATATCAAGTCCTTCTTTTACTTTTCAGATTTTTTTCTCTTTTCAAGAAATAATCTCATTTTTCTAAGGATTAAGAAAATTTTACAGTTGTAAAACACAAATCAGTGGCATGAAACAGACTTTTAATCTGTAACTGAAAGTTAGGGACAGAGCCAGAAATTACTTCTATTCTTTCTACACACCTCTGAAACACGTAGCATATCTTAATTTTGTGTTAGGTTTTTCCTTTTATTTTATTATAGACACTGATCACTTATTTTTCTAGTCTTTCTTAGAAGCTTGGACAACTGGTAAAGTAGCAAGAGAAATTAATTCAATCCTTCAAAGCTGAAGCACTTCAAATATGATGAAGTCCTTTTTCCTGAATGGCATATCCCTGCGGTGAAGCAGAGAAAAAAAAAGAAAACTGAGGGGTAACACTAGAGTGACTATTTAAATCTTATCATTTTATTTTGTTTTGTTGTTGTTTATGTTCATGTTCATGTTGCTGAATATGAATACTTTCCCAGCTTATAGTGGAAAGACATTTGCCTCTTTGATATTCAGTTCCTGACCTTTCTACTTACGAGTCTGGAGTCTCCCAGCCATGTTCTTTGTATTTCTGAGAGTCCTATTGAAATAACAGATGACATTTTTCTTTCTACATATTTTGAACTAAAATAATCAAACAGATTTGCACAATGTAGCTCAGGCAATACAGTCTCTTCCCCTCTACTCCTTTCCTGACTACTTTGTGGTGAAGGAGTTCACATATCTAGATTGCTTTCCTTTGCAGGTCAGATTTCATCACAGCAGGATGGCAGAAGAGTGTGGGTGGGTGGGTGTGAGTTTTTCTTTGTTTATTTGTGGTTTGGTGTTTTTTTGTTTGTTTGTTTTGTTTTGTTGGTGGTGGTTGTTTTTTTTTTTGTTTGTTTGTTTGGTTGGTTGGTTGTGTTTTTTGTTGTTGGTGGTGGTGCTTTTTTTGGATTACTGTTGAACTATAACTTCTGTTGTAAACAGATCTAACAAATCTGATTTATATTTTCACTAGATCAATAAACTCAGTTAAAACATATATCTTTACATCCTGTGCCCTTTGGCATTATTAAATTACATTCCAGGATTTTCTTACATGAAATAACTGAAAGCAAGATAAAATCCCGAATCTGTAAGAAACTAAAGACTTTATAGATACAAGGAACAAGGTCCTCCAATTGGGCCAAGATTAGCTATGTTTTGGTAGATTCAGGCACTTTATAGTAAAACAGGAAGAAATCTGGGCGTCATATAACTACATCTGCGTAGGCAAGTATTGACCAGGAGCACATCTCTAGCATGAAACAGCTGTGCTGAGATTCTTACAACCATATTAAATGTTCTTCAAGGAGTTTTACTAAGGACTATCTCTGAACCAGTCCAAACCTGAATAATTCCTAGCAGTAGCGTACAGTTTCCAGTTGGGTTTCATCCAAATGAAATCCAGTTTGTGCACTCTCATACTACACTCACACAAACCAAAGCACAGCAGACTCTTAATTGGTGTCTGGAGTTTAACCTCAGAAGTGCATTTCTGGATGCAATGTAGATATACCTCCAGGACTGACATAAATGATCTACTTTACCTGTTTTTCCCCATGCCTTGGAAAAACACTGGGATATGATTTCTTGTTCTCTCTTCTCAGACTAAATATCTGAACTCAACAAGCAGCCTCATGAAAATTAAAACATTCCTTAGGATAGAGGGCCCCAGGCTGGGTTTTGAGCTTCTGAAATCAAGATCTACTATTGCTCTTCTTATGTAAGGTTCTGAACTGCAGTTCTTGTCCAAACTGGAAACTGTGGGCTGACAATTTGCTTCTTCTGTGCCTTAGGAATATAACAATGGGCATGCTGTATTCCTAAAAGCACTCTTTCAGCTTCAGAGAAATACAGTTCGGGTCTCTTCAAGAGCCACAGGTTGCACCCATTTGACAGATAATTTTCCATGAATCTCACAGATGACTTTGCTGTTGTGCATAAATGCAAGTGAATACAACAAAGCATCTGTGATTATATATATGTTCATAAAATATATTAATAGTTTATACAAGCTTTCAGCAATTCTAACATCGTGAAAAATGTAGGCCTAACTACACATACTAGTATTACAGAATGGGAATTAAAATATTACAGAATGGAAATCAACATTGACTGAAACAAATACCATGACACGGCTCTTCATTCTAATAGAACTTCTTGTTTTTTTGTTTTCCCTGCTCAGTGTCCTACAGCTAGTTGTTTCCATTTACAAGTCTCCATGTTATAAATCAGAGCCTTTCAAACTGAGCTGCTATACAGTGTTGTCAGCAAACATCTCTGTGAGCAAAAAGTTTTACATTTTCTAGATGCATCTCAGATTAAGCTGACAACCACTACTAAATTCACATTTTCCTATGTAATTCTAGGAGTGTTATTTCTATATTCCGATCCTTGTGGCTAAATCATGTAAGAATTCTACTACAAAGCAATATTCAGAATATAAATAGGAATATGATTTCATACAAATTCCAAAGATGCTCCAATTCACGCAGTATTTTACTCTCTACTAGTTACACATACAAATATTGGCTTGTTTCAGATGTAAGGGAACAGCCTGTTTAATTTGGACATTTCAAAGAACATTTTGGCATACAGTTCCCATAAACAGAAACAAGTTTTAAGGATACCTTAATGTCATCCTGATTAGGAACATTTCTATGAATCCAGGCCCACTGTTACCAATACCTCAGGAAAGGGACCGGTATATGGCATACATATATATAACACAGGTTACCAGAATGCTGAAGATTAGCAGGATACCTTGGAGAGTTTGGATGCAGTTCATTCATGATGATGGAAAATCTAGGCTTCCCAGTGATTTGAAGACAACATGGTGCTAATATGCATAACCCTTGCACCCTTACTGTCTACTTGGTTTCAACAATGAAGTGAAACGTAAGTATGAACCAAGTAGTATATGTAGTGCTAACAGAAGTTTTACATAGTCACAGTCTAATATACACGTGCACAACATTTATAAGCATATAGATACATGTATGAGCAACTGTGACATCAAAGTTTTGATAATTCTTGATGTACAATATTACAGTAGCCACGCACTGATCATGCTATTGCACAACTATTTATAACGCAAAGTTATTCCAAAAATGTGCTCTTTGCACTTTGCATAGTCCATTGCTTCAAATATCACATATTTCCTGCAGATGTGATTATAAAACTTACTATTTATTTTTCCTTCTATATAACCAGGATGTTTTGTATGCAGTCCTACATCTTTGCACAAAGTAATGTTCCTATTAAGGCAATATCATGTATGTTTTGCTACTTGGATAATCTGCAACATTTTTACTAGGATTAAAATTATGCTGCTGCTTGATTTGTAAACTGAGAACAATTAATATTTAAGGCATCCAAAACATCTCTGGATTTGTTGTTTTTATTTATTTATTTATTTATTATTTGATTTTAGGTTATTAGGGGTTGGTAGTGAGCCTTCTCCTCCTACATATTTTCTGTGCATGGTATTTTATTGCAACACAGTCCTGGCAGTTAAGGAAGTCTGATTACATTTATCCCTGCCAACACCACACCATGTGTCATTGTTTCTTTCTCCTTTTCCTCTGTGATCACCTATTCTGACTAACTATTCCCCAGTTCTCTATTTACTTTGAAATGCACCTGCTGTCAAAATGACAAGACTTTATGTATACACGCTATGTTTGTTTCTGAAATGTATGAAAGGCGGTATCATACAGCAGAGTCTGTCCTGTCATTTTATCAGACTCATTTTTATCCGATTCCCGTATAATTCAGTTTCCATATAAAATAGTCCCCCTTTTCTATCAGTCTCCCAGCATGCCCAATGATCAATTACCAAGGCAAAGAATAAAATTAGAGCTAAAACTCTTCACAAGTACTTCTATGCTGTTTGTTTTCTGTGATTAACTTTCAGAGGAAATCATTTACCAGAAGAAAACACCGTCCTTTTTATTTTGGCATAGATTTTCCTATGAAGGCTAAGGAATGAACATGTATTGGAGTTCCATGCTGCCATTTTTGGTTTTAAACATCAACTTTTTGTAGTGAACTTTATAATAGGACCTCAACACGTTCTTTTGAGGCTGAGCTTTGTTTATAGTAAGAGGAGTTACTGATTTATCTGCAACGACCATGTCTCTAACATGAGTATGACTCTAAAGTGAAGATGTCTCTGAGGAAAGAATCAGGAGCTCTTTTCAAGTTTGTATTGCTTACTTGTAACAGGAAGAAAAGTGAACTCACACAATTTGTACTTCCAACTAGAGTTAACACAGTGAATGGCAATTGTAAATATGAGTATCTGTACTCTGAATTATCTGGCCTGTCCCCCAAAAGGCAGGCTCTGACCATACCTTCGTTTCCAAGGCTGTGCTAACTTGTTCTAAAGCAGAAAATTCACAAGGGATTAGTCTGACAATAGCAGCATCTAACAGGATGATACAGTAAGGAAATACTACTTCTAAAAATCACAGCCTAATGCAATTTGTTACACAAGCTGACTTGTCCAGGTGGAAGACTGCTTGTCATTAAAAATAAATAGAAAAAGAAGGTTGGTTTGACTTAAGGTGGCCAGAAAAAAAAATCTGTAGTGAAATTCTTTTTTTTAAATCTTAAGAAGCAATTACCTTGGCATTTCATAGAACAATAATAATCAATAGTTTAGCTGGACCTTTTTTTTTTTTGGTGAAACAACATTAATTTTTGGATGAAAAAAATAGGTACTGTTTTTCGATAGCTCTGCCACATTGAAGATATAATCAACAGAGCATTTTCTATAACATATTTAGGATACTGCTGTTGAATTAAAGCACTTTCTGTCTGCGTGCAAAATAGTAAATCTGTCCCTCAACCCTCACTTGGAACCCTGTATTTATTAGAAGTGAAGTGCACAGGGACAACATTTTCTGCAGCACTATACCTTATCTTGGGCAGACATGAGAACAGGCAGACGGAAAGTGGGGTTGGGATGACTTTACTGATGGATCCAATGTAATACAACAAAAAACTAATCTGTGGCAAGTAAGAATGGGTGGACAGTATTTCCTGTGGTGCAAAAGGGAAAAAGAGTGAATGAAAGGAAGGCAAAGAATCCTTAATCCTAAACTGATTGGCTCTTAATGCAGGATTCAAAAGGTTCAGAATAATACAGATGTACTTGACTTGTATCCCTAATCAATAAGTCCTGACAAAAAAAAAAAAAAAAAAAAATGGTGTAAGTCCAAATTTGAGAGAGATGGAATTAGGTCCATTTTAGGAGATTTTAAGACCTTTTCCATACTTGGTGATTTATTTTTTTTTTTCTGCTATATATATTCCATCACTGAAGACAACATGCATAACCAAAGCAGTCCTTTAAATGCATTTCCTAAAATAAATGTTTTAATTATGGTTCTATCTTCATACTTTTAAGCTTTCAGACTCAAAATAAATCCAGAAAAAATCACCGTGTTTTACTCAGTGGATGTTCCCGGGCCAAAGGATAGTTAGATGAGATAATGAATTAAGAGAAGTCTTGGAGAAGTCTTTTCAGAGGTGGAGGTTTATATTAAAAATAATGAAAACTTCATAGAAAAGTAGAATTTGCATCTATAGAAAATTATTTTTGACATGCAAAACTGTACCTATTCATTTAAAACTGTGTATCAGGAACCAGCTTCTTATTATCTAGTAACAGAAATTTATTTGTGAATGCATGCTATACATTAGCGTCTGTGTAAAGTATAACTGATGCCACTATTTATAGACTGCTAAAAGTCTACACAGGCAAACTGTGTAGTCTAGTCAGTCTGAACCCCTGGGACTCATTAGCAATAGCAACTCAATCCCTTTGAAGTTAATGTTTTGCAACACCTTGTCACAGGTTAACAATAAAAATGGAAGAAATGCAACATGAGTAAGAAATGTCACATGAGGACAAAAGAAAAGGAAGACACAGAATGAGTATTTTAGTCATATGCTGCATGACAAAACAGTGTCTACCTAATGTGAGAAATTAATGAAGCAGATAAGTATCAGTGTTTTCAACAGCAAATGCTAGAAAATTTATCTTTGCACAAATAAACACTTTTCACATACTTGGCTCAATTTTCAGGTGTGACTGTCCGATTTTGGACAAGTGAAAAGACTTTTTGCTAAGAAAATGCTATGGATTGATATTTTTATGAGATCAAATTGTTCTCCTAAAGGAAAACGTGCACAAATACAGTAATCTGTCAAGGTCTTCTACAAGTTTAAATTCCTTTAAATGAATATTAACACTTTTCCTAGTCCCAATGGCCTCATCATCCTCTTAGATTTAACTTGACTAACCTCTTTAAAATCACTCATTGATTTTCCATCTCTACTCCATAAATAAGAAGAGTTGAGGAAATTCTGACTCCACTTGAAGTCAAAAACAGAATCCCCCCAGACTCCCAAGTTGAGCTTACATGATGAAAGAAATTGGATCTAGGAAGCTCAGGAGCTCCTTCAGTATGCCTACCATTTTACAGCTACAGCCTGTATTTTATTCCTCAGCTTGCTTCATCTAAGAATGTAAATCAATGCATATTTAAGTACTGTCTTTTTTTTGTTATGCCTTCATCATGCCTTTGGTGGCATTTTTTGTCATTTATTTGCTTCCTTTTGTCATAGGGAGCAAGTTACCTGAAACTTTTATATATGAGAGCAATGGTCATGCAAAAGCTACATACACTCTTTTTATTCTTCACTTTGTTTTCATATTCACAGGTCATCTGGAGTCTAACAGATGGCTCACTATTTAGCATCTTTAAAATTCCACTCTTACTATTTTATATTAAAAACAAAAACCATCACCACCACCAACAAAAAAACTTAAAACCATATCATAACACATTTAAAATCTCCCAAAACATTAACCCCAGATCCTGATGCCATGATAACATCCTGTGGACACTTCTGAAAGCTCACACATCTACTTGCTCAGGGTAAAATGCATGAGGCTGTATATAGCTTATTGATTGAATTTATTACTGTGTTCAATCTTATCACTTAAATCAACTAACAGTATTTGATTTTGTTTCCACGAAAAATGTATAAAACTTTCTTCATATTAGAATGTATTCCAAGCCCTTTCCTTAGTAACAAAGGCATTAAAAATAAATAAATAAATAATTGGAAGAAAATCTAACTTTATCACACATATTTGAATAGTATCCCAACTATTGTTACTAGCCATATTTAAGTAAAAGAGACCAAACAGTGATATGAACTGGCTTCCTGGTTTAGAATTTATTTCCAGGAATTAATGGAGCTGCTTTTTCCAGGTTTTGCATTTATACTGTAATATTAGTAAATCATAATGATTGCAATTCTTTCCCTGTATATTATGCATGCACAATTATATTGCGCAAGTGATCAAGAAGCTTGATTCAAAATTTCATCTAACATAGATCTGCCTAAACATAAGTAACATCTGATGTTGTTTCCAGTTTCGGCATGCCTCATCAGAAATCCTTCTGCAGATCTGATGATACCCTCTGTCATCCCCTGATATTAGCTGGTTTGACTTGAGGATCACTCTATACTGAGAAAGATGAACTCCATCTGAGAAGGGTAAGATCAGGCACTAACTTTGCACTTATGAACCTCTCTGTGTCTCAATTTGTCTTCTCTCACTCTCTTAATTGATCATAGTTTCCTAACTAGGCCATTATTTAAGTTAAGTGCCAAGGGCTATGTAACATGTATACTTCAGAACAACTTTCCCATTAAAATATCAGAGGACAAACACTCAAGAATTTATAATCAATATTCCGTATCGTCCTTTACAACTCCTTTCTTCAGCAGCTATTCTTGCCTGTGTATTCATTCACAGATCCTTTCACACAAAGAGGAGATGTAGACCTACATAAAACTGTTTCACTGACTTAAGGTGTTTGTTTCTGAAACAGTAATCATTTCACATGATACAAGCTGAAAGCTAATGTAGTAATAGTTTACCAGGGAAAAGTCTGCAACTATAATGGTGTTTTTAGTCATTCTATACTCTGGTGATGCTTCTAGTTAAGCATCACTAAGAATTTCCTTTCCAGTAAAGACTCTATAATTTAAAATACATGAAGACAACAGCATGTGTATCATCTAATTTTATTGGTTTTCTACAGATTAGCTAGTTAACAATGATCTGTAGACAGAGTTTTTTTAGAATACCTATAAACAAGAGTAAGTGCACTTTATGAGATGGTTCCCTCACCATCTGCTATACTATTTTGAATGAAATGACAGTAAGAAAGAGTTCAACAGAAATAGCAGATGGCCTTGGGATAAAATGATAACATTTATGCCTTTTTTTCAGTAGTTTTTACTTACCACTGAACATAGCACAAGAAGTTACGCCCTAAGTTCTGTAAGAATATGGTAAAATTATTTGGAACTGTGAAGTATACTGAAAGAAAAATCTCAAAAATGCAGCTTCTAGTTCCACTTTAATGTGTATATTGGGAGGAAACGCATTCTATGAATAGAAATGGTTACCAACACCTTAGTGAACATCTACCTCTACCCCTCCTTATGTTTCTTCTATTTATCTACAGTTGGCTTTTTAGATGTCCTGCAAAATAAGCATACTCTTACTAGTGCAAGAATCTTCTCTTCTGCTTCTTAATCCAGTGCTCTTTCCTCTATATCTTCCTGAAGTTGTCAGTGAGCTTAATTTTAAACACATACATTCCCTAAATTTGGACCTTATGCCTGGGAACAAAATAAATATAAGGTAAAAATATATATCTATGTTGCCATTCAGTTCTTTCTTTCGTTTGGAACATGAGAATTATCTCAGTGATCTGTTCCCAAAATTCTCTGTAAACTGTATGGTTCCATTGGTAATTCAGTTTATTCACAGTAACAGGTTTAGCAACATTCAGATAGCCTCTTCATAAAACAGAACCTCACAAGTCATGAAAATTTACAGACAAAATGTGAAAATTGACTTGAAAGGAAGAATAACTAAAAAAAATAGATAACATGTATAAGGTTTATGTAGTGAGTGACTACAGGGGTGGCCTCTGTGAGTAGCTGCCGCATGTGAGATTAGAGCCAGCTCCAGCCAGCTCCAAAAGGGACCCGCTGCTGGCCAGAGCTGAGACAGGGAGTAACAATGGTTGGGCCTCTGGGAGAGCAGATTTAAAAAAGGGGGGGAAAATTAAAAAATAAATAAAAATTTCAAAAAAATGCTGTGCAACAGCAGCTGGAAGAGTGAGGAGTGAGAACCAGCCCTGCAGACCCCAAGGTCACTGCAGGAGGAAGGTAGGAGGTGCTCCAGGCAGAGAGCAGCAGTTCCCCTGCAGCTTGTGGAGAGGGCCCTGGTGGAGCAGGCTGTCCCCCTGCAGCCCATGGGTCCCACATGGAGCAGATCTCCACGCTGCAGCCCGGGGAGGAGCCCCCGGTGGAGCAGGTGGATGTGGCCTGGAGGAGGCTGCAGCCCATGGAGAGCCCCTGCAGGAGCAGGCCCTGGGCTGGAGCTGCAGCCCGTGGAGAGGAGCCCACGCAGGAGCAGAGGGTTTGGGGGAAGCTGCTGCCTGTGGGGGACCCGTGCAGGAGTAGTTTGGTCCTGGGGGATGGACCCCGTTGTACGGAGCCATATAGAAACAGTTCTTGAAGAGATGCTGCCTGCGGGCAGCCCCCACAGGCTCAGCTGGGGAAGGACAGCATCCCGTGGGAGGTACCACACGTGGAGCAGGGGCAGAGAGTGACTGTGAAGGAGTGGCAGATATGAAGCATCAGGGACTGACCATAGCCCCCATTCCCCAGTGCTGCTCAGGGGGAGGATGTAGAAGAAGGTGTACAGGGGGAATAGTGATTTTAGTTTGCTTTTAGTTTCTCACTGCTGTAGTCTGGTAGTGATAGGCAATAAATTATATTAATCTCCCTATGCTGAGTCTGTTTTGCCCAAGATGGTAATTGTTGAGTGATCTCCCTGTCTTTATCTCAACCCTTTTCATAGCATTTTCTCTCCCTTTCCATTTGAGGAGGGGGAGTGAGAGAACAGTTGTGGTGGAGTTCAGCTGCCCAGCTGGGTAAAAACACCACATAACACTATTGTAGAGTAGTTTGAGTCAGATGGATTATAACATAAACAGTTGATTTTTTACATTAGAACAGAAGCACATTATTATTATTATTTATTATTATTATTATTATTATTTTAAAATACTATTGCCCTTTGCAACACCATCAGCACTAAATTTGTTTCAGGTTCCAGACAGTTAGGTACATTCCAGGTCTCTCTGAGCATTACCTCCCATTACAAACCTCTTTCATCTTACTTTGTAGACAGAATGCCAATGTACTTTACACCTGCTTCTGCATTGCACAGCATAATTCACAGTGGAGTAAGAGCAGTCTGCTTATGAAATTCAAGTTGCAGAATCAGCTACTAAACTACTTTGTAGTTCCCAAGATAAACAGTGTCAAAAACAAAATGATAAAATAGTTCTGGGGAGAATGAGATGTATTTATTTCTATGAGGTAGTGACATGTGATAGTACACCATAGGATAAATGTTGTAAAAAAAAAAAAAATATATATGGATGAAAAGGATTGGGCAAAATGATAAATAATCTGACTGCATTATGAAACAACCTTTTCCTTAAAAGAACTATTAAGGGATTTCCTTCCAGAGATAATACTTCTTATTTGGAGAGATGCGGTATAAGACTCTTTTCATGTGTAAAGATTTTTTCTCAGTATTAAAAAATATGTGTGGGTATCTAAGGAAAACGGGAGTGTGTCTCCTGCCACTTCAGAGAGGAAAAGATAACAAAAGAGGTCATACAGCTCAGCTAGGCATCAGTTTCTTAGGTGTGGGTATTTATAAAGATGGTTGTGAGGAAACTCTAATGAGAAATGGAAAAAGTATGGGGAAACATGTCTTTCTTTCTTCATAAAGATCTGACTAAATTGTGTAGAACTTACACTAGGAACAATTGATTCTGCAGATGTATCAATTCATGTTTGTTTTATATTAGGGGGGTTATTATCCACTTAAACTGAGCTTGAAAGACAATCCTTCAAGCTTTTATTGTTTCATATTTCTTTTTTATCCTGCAAGATAGTTAAGAACAAAAATCCTTAAGGTATATGATTTGCTGCAGGACGGTATTTTTTTAGTAATTCAGAGAATTAATATATGAATCTATATTCTTAGATTCAGCAAAGCTATTGGCTATAGTCACAGGATTCTTCTGCATTTGCAGCTTCAGATGTCCATTATGGTTTATTTCCAGTTATCAAGAATCAGCTTGTATAAAACAGATAAAAGCTCTTAAAGTAAGGCAACTGTTAGAAAAAGCTGGGCAACTATGCTTTACAAATGTGATCTTTGCCTAACAGCAGGATATATTATGACACAGACAAAACAATTTCAGTCTTCTACATTTCTGGAGAAACAAACAAACAAAACAAAACAAAACAAAACAAAAAATAAAAGTGTGGGCATCTAGCAGTAGAGACACTCAGAGTAACTCTGTTATCACTGTTGAACTTGTGGATGAGAATTGACCATATCTCAAAAAAGGTGTCCTGCCTTATCAGGCAGTGGTAATAGGTGACGTGACAATTTTCTTAGCCTTTTGTTTCTAGCATACTGCTATGCAAATCATGGGAGTATGCTAGAGTAAACACTCATTCTTCTGCTTTTGCTTCAGAAAACATGATTGTTTCTGTGAGATCAGCAGAAACACTAATACTATTGTCTAACGAAGGAATGTCTGAAAAGGGCAAAACAAGAAAACCAAAATGATTTTTTTTTCTTAAGAAGAAAACTTTTTTACCCTTCAGATCAGTTGTTAAGAACAAAAACACTAAAGGAATACAACTGATTTTAGGGATGTACTTTTTGCCTCTCAGAGAATGAATATATGAACTCACATTCTTAGGTTCAGCAAACCATTCTGGGTATCAGTCATGGGATTCTGCTGCATTTACACCTTCAGATTGCAATTACAGTTCACTTCCATAAGAACAGCAGGGAAGTCCTAAAAACCATGATTTCTAAGATAAATCTTGTGCTGAAATACTATACTTAAAAAAGTGTTGGTAAAGGATGAATTTACATACTGACAGGGAAAGTTAAACAACAGTAAAATGTTCCATGAGTCTTGAAATCATTTAGACAAAAATCTTACTCCAACAATAAGAAGCACAGTGCAGAGACATTGTAAAACCAAACAGAGACCAAGAAAATTTATGACATTTGATCATGAACATCACTTATTTTTCTAAGTGGTTGGAAAATTGATTACAAGATACCATTAAAAAATTCACATTCTAAATTGAAAATGGAGAGAAAAAAGTCAGAAACAGCCAAGCAGGGTGGAGCTAAGAAGACCTCTGAGGACATTTAATTTTTTTAAGGCCAAGAGAATTATGGTAATCATTTGTTTGACTTTTCTGCATGGCTCAGGTACAGAACTTTGTTCTGATAATTCTCACATCAAGTTCAGCAATATTTTACTATGCTTTTACTTATACCCATTAAGCTTTCAGTTTGGAAAAGGTAATCATTCCTTGGCAAGGCTGGAGAAACCACGATAAAATATAGAAATCCCAACAGAAGTGCCAACAAAGATGTCAGATTAGGAAATGAAAATTGTAGATTGTTGTAAACTTCAAACACTGTACATGTGAGCTAATCTTCCGTATTGACTACTATTTTTACATCAAAATATAGTGATAGGACCATGAACTCAAAGCAGCTAGAGTACTCGTAATCCACAAAAAAAAAATAAAAAAATCTACAATGATTCTGCCAATAGGCAAAAATGAATAAAGGGACAAGGCAGTCATAGTCAAAAATGTAAGAATATGCAAGGCTATGGGATATCATTTATTGACCTGAAGAATTTCCAAGGAAATTTAAAGGGGAAAGGTGGTTTGGAAAAAAAAAAAAAAAAGAAAGATGTATTGCTGGAGTATCAACCTGGGGATCAAAAAAAAACAAACCAAACCAAACCAAAAAAAAAAAAAAAAGTATAGTACAAAACAAAAAAAATGCTACAGAAATACAGAAATATAGTCTTTTCCCCTGTTTTTCCACTGAACTACTGTAAGTGTCAAGCTGCATTTTTGTTTTTGATCTTTGCACTGCCTTCCTGAAACAGAAATAAATAAATACACTCTTTTATTCATGTGACTTGCTGAAGTACTTGACTTCTGCCAAGGAACCAGGCATCAGTCAAAAGTAACTACAGCACTCTTGAATGTATTTCATTGGAATGCTAACAGTGTTAATAGGCCAAAAAAAAAAAAAAAAAAAATAAAATAATTAACAAGAGAAAAGGGCAGTCCCATTGTTATTTTAGAAAGATGAATTTGTAACATTAATTTCACTTTATTTTAAGTTAAGTCTTTTATCATGTATATATTTATTTTTTTTACTGGATCCCAGCTGCTGTGAAGGGAGTGAAAAAAGTCTTTTAGTCTTCTTCAAACATTGATGAAGCTGCTTATTCAGAGTCTGATGACTCTAAAACAGATTAGACAATCATCTGGAACAAACTGAGGCGAGACACAGAGACTAGAGGCAGTAATAAGAATGGTGCAGCTCCTTAGATCCTACTTTCTGTATGGGAAGTGGCACCACAGGGGAGAAGGAATAAAGGAGTGAGTAAAACTGAAACTGAGGGCAAATATAATGAGAAGTTGAGACTGAGGACATAAGGCAGACAGTCACCAGGTGAGAGAAGGGAAGTAGGATTTTTAACTGACTCGTAACAGCTTTACAGAAGTCAAATTCTGCTTTCTTGTTGCAATTGTAACACACAATTGATGTGACAAAGATAACTTGTGATCATCTGCAAGTAATGTATGAAAAAGGAAATTTTTATTCTTATAATAATAGTACCAAAATGGTACTCATTTTACTGAAGAGTATCTTTGTTTAAACGTTAGAACTAATAGACTGCTCTAGGATGAATTGGTGTGTCTCAGGTTGATGAGTGGACACGTTTCACGGATGTGCACTACTTAATACATGTACTTCTCCATATACAGAAGAATCCATAGACTTTAAAATAACAATGTTTTGCAGTAATGACTCTCCCCTTCCTCCAAAATTCCTCCACGTCAGCCTGGACAGGATTCCTGCGAATGAATTATCCTTTGAGACCTCCATGACATAGTACAAGACTATATTCCTTGTAACTGTGGTGCATAGAGCACTGGCATTCCTTGCATACTTGACTAGGAGAAATTTGAAAAGATAATACTTTCAGGGAAAAAAAATCCACCAGAGAGCAAAAACCTTGAATCTGTGCTACCATAATGTGCACCAAGGCAGTACATGCCTCATACAACATGATCTGTACACCTAACCATAGGGACATCACGTCTTTTACTGGGTAGCTATCTTGGTTATGGGCTCCTTCTTCAAAGATAGCAGCATCATATGCCACAAATGAAGTGCCCTTTTGATGCCATTCCATTCTCTGCTTGACAGGAATCATGGATCAGGGAGTGTGATGAGATCTAGTCTGTCCCCATCTGCAGAATAGCATTGAACAGTGCAATATCAACTCTTCTAAGCAGTATGAATCAAGCAGTCTTAGTCCATGCAAATTTAGTTTGAAAGCTGAACTGGCCCTTGATTACGCATTCAGTATCTAGCCCCTGGGAGTTTAATTTTTTCAGCTAGTAAGTAGAAGAGGGCGAAGCTTGGAACACAGCCACTACACTTGTCACAAACAAATGTAACAAAGGTTGGATAGTCTAAAGGTGGAGCACAAGGTGTGTTGATTGGTGGGAAATTCTGAAGGAGAATTAAAATACAGCATCCTTGTTTTTACAGAAAAATACAGAACAGACTCCACAGCTCACTTGAATTTTTATTTTTAAGATATTTTCACATGCAAAATCCTATAATTTAGCCATTTCTATTTAAGAAAGAGAATGTCATTTATTTCTATAAACTATTCCTACAATGTTGGTGTGATTCCTGTTGCTAGTCTGTCTTGACCCTGAAAAAATAAATGTCAAATGAGTATGAAAGAACAAGAGATGGGTTATTTTACAAGCTGGTATCATTCATTGATATTGGGATTAAAGCCTCATTACAAAATTACATACAACTTTTTGCTTCCTGTAATGTATAGCAATTTTTAATTGAAATTCCACCTAAGAATTCATCCTTTTCGTCAGTTGTCACTCAGAAACATAATCCTCAGAATTTTCAATTCTGTTCTCCGTTCTGCAAAATAGTGTTTTTTTAAAGAAATAATACTTTGTTTAGATTCAAAGGTATTTAACCTGAACTAGCTTGATGGACCTAACACACTTGCAATGGATGAATTCACATTAACAGATTCCAGAGAAGAGTTAATGTCTGTCTTTGCTACTTTTAATTACAGAACTCATTTTTTCTTGCTGAGAATTGCTGATTGTAGAAAGAATTTTAACTGTTCCATTCACGCGTTTGTATGTTATCTATTTATATACACACTCATGAAACACAGTTATGCAGCGGTGCTTACCATTTTATTTTGCTGCTTACTTTTATATTATCTTTAGAGAAGAAAGGAGTGCAAGCTTATAAATTTTAAAACATCTAGATAACCAATTAAAGTATTAAAAACTATTAATACATCTTCTTGCATGGTTTTATAAGTTTTGGAGCCACATAGTGAAATATAAAAATACAAAGAATGCTCCCTAAAAGACTCACAGTCTACTCTGCCCTTGATATTTTTCTGAATTCATTCTTGTAATTACTTCTATTATTATTTTTAGGTGTTTACTGTTTCATAAATTATGACATGCTTTCAGTTATATATCAAGCATCTCTGACACAGAGAAGGCAAGGTTCTCCTCTGTACCTGGAATACAGGAGAGACTTGAATGTTTAAGTTTTCATTATTTATAAGGTATCATCTCCAAGAAAGATTTCATGGACAGTAACAAGCCCTGTGAGTCTACACAGGTTTTCTCCTAACAATGAAGAACTGGATGGATCTGGATATCAATAACCTTAGTTTCACTAAGGTAATGGCTTATCTAATTTCCAGTGATCTTGCTTGACATTAACAGTCATAAGAAGTGGACTTTTCTCCACCCATTGAGTCCAATGGCACCCACATAATAGGTAGCCTCCAACTACATTCCAGGCTAGAAGAGAAGGGCATTGACTGCATATATTATTAAAAGGTGTTTAGTTAGCTTTAAAACAACATCACCCATGGAAATAGCTTAAAAAAAAAATAAAAATCAAACATTATGCTGTATTCTAAGCTGCCAGCATGCTACGGCAAGATGCATCGCATTACTGTGCCATGATAGTCAACCAATACATTTATTGTGCACTGCTGCATTTCAGGCAGGAAAGTCTGATATAGTAACACAGAAAAAATGTACAAGTTGAGACAAAGATATTTACAGCAACCATTCTACTTAATAAACCAATGTTTATTTTGTTTGGAGTGTCAAAATCACTTTACACTACAAACAGGATAAATGTTGACAAGAAGATATTACAGTAATTAATAAGTAGTCACTGCTCTTAAAGATCCTTAAAGTTAAATACAAACAAGCAATCATTACAATCATGAACACATACAAAAAGATGATTAGCATTTAGGGAGTTTCAAGAGTAAAGGGTATTAGAAAGCAATTAATGGAATTTGGAAGTATGTATTTCCACATGCTTTAAAATTAGACTGTCTTCCTTCAGATCTTTGAAATAGTATTCAATCCATAGACCTGGCTTACACTTTCTGCTTCCTTATTGCATATCTTCTGTACATAAGTAATTTATTTGCTATTCATTTGTATTCCAGCGATGTTAACAGCTAGCTGTTTGTTAGCTACGTAGAAGAATTGGTTGGTTGTATGAGTTCCAGTGAAAAATGCAAAGCAGTTCACGAGAACTTCACAGTATGGAAAATATAAAGTATTCTTCCCATGTATTGAACATTTCAATAAACCAACACTATTTTCTGATTTCTTGTTAAGGGAAATACAACATCAAGATAAGAAACTGCACAGAAGTACTGAAGTGGCAATGCCAAAGGTAGTTTTCAATAACGTTTATTTTTCTCACCTTCTTGCCTGATACTCCTTCGGCTCTTCCTTGCCAGTTTCTTAAATCTCATTTACTACAGAAAGCCTCAGGACCTTCACTCCTCTGCCTTCAGAATTTGCTTTTGTTAGCTTTTTAAGAGACTATTCTCCTGCTACTTCAAAAAAATCTATCAGAGTTACCAGGATTGCTCAAAACAAAACCCAGGCACTTCTATGGAGGCCAATAGTTAAGAGATCATATTCCACGCACTGTGCCAAACACGCTATCAGGCTGTGCACATTGGTTGGTAGCCTTCAAACATCAACTGACAAAAGGACCCTAATTCCCTTAGGAATTCTAAGGTGTTTTGCTGTAACATCAATGTTGACTACATATTAAAAAACACTATATATTTTTTCCAATTGCTTCTTCCATCGACTTAACATCACAAGTACATTTCTTCTTATCGCATTTGTAATACAGACCACATAAAAGCACTCCAAAGTTAATTAAAGCCAAGGAACAAAAGAATGAAGACCTTATGGGAGTCAGACATGTTTGGATATTTCCATAAAACAAGCTGAGCATATTAGGACAGCCATAGTTTCCACAACAAATGAAAGAAATAAAAATACCCCGAACATTTATATTTTGGGGCAGTCCGCTGGCCCAATAAACCTAGAATTCTCATAATGATGCAACTCTGTCAATAAACAGCAAGTCTTTTTTTTTTCTCCTCACATGTATGTTTCCTCTTGATATTGCTATGACTGGCTTAGATAAGCTTATAAACAAACAGACCTCACCATGGAGAAACGCTAAATAAGAATTTCTTCCCCTGGAAAGTATTATTTTCATGTCTGATTTTCCAGTACTTGGGAGCAAGAATTTCCAATGGACTTAACAACAAGATATTCCTCTAAGTGCAGTAGAAGCACTGAATTTAAAGATAGCAAGTTACTACTTTATGTAAAAATAAGACACTATCATGAGCAATGGCTTGGCTAATAGATATAAATTTTAGTGATAGACAGCTAAAAGCAGGCACAGTATCTTTCCTCATGCACTAATACAGGGATTCCCTTGTGTATCTGCACTCATTATGAAGTTTCCAGTGGCAAAGTAATTTATCTGCTATAATTTATCTGTAATTTGAAGATACATTTAAAACTAATTGTGATTAATATTTATATAGCATTTTTAATTCAATTTTTTTTCAAACTTTTTTTTTTTTTTTAAACTGACCATGTTCTTTAAATAAGTTTGTTTCCTTTAATCTTTCTGGTTATTGTAACAAGGATAATATATACACAACTACTAATACCAAGAACTGTCTTGCAATAATATTGTGTTGTACCACAGTGTATGTCTTCCTGAAAATAAACTCAAACACTTTTGCACTTCTTTAATAGAGTAATGCTAAAGATCACAACATATATGCCACAGGGAATAGTAGAGAAACATGTAAAAATGTGTCAGCTTTTTATGTATTCTCAGTTTATAAAAATGGCTCATGCTTTAATTTTTCAAAGCTTTTTAATTCAATGTTCAATTTGCATGCAAATTGAAATGTTTCAAAGCGCAATATATTAAGATTTCTATCTTAATTTCTGTAATTCCCCTCTTCTCCTTTCCTTCAATATCTATACAAATTCTTCCTAATGAGACTATTTTAACAACTTGCATGAAGCAGTTTGGTGCAATTTTCCTCTTTCAAAAATAGTTGCATAGGTTCTTTTCAAATAGATAGCCATCGTTTCACTGTAAAGAATCCACAACCTCTTGTGGTTGTTTAGCAGACAAAATTAAAGCAACTCAATCTTATTAAATGGTATGCCTGGAAAGATTTGTATCTCTCTTTTTAAAAGAGTAAGTATTAGAAACAAATTCTGAGGAAAACACACAAACAAACATTTGCCTTTGTGCACCAGTAGGTGACCAGCTTCTTCTCAATCAATAACCTTATTTTCTGTTCATTAAAAGCATTTTAAAACATTTAAACTCTCAGTACATTCAAAAGTGATAGTAAAATGTAGTAAAAGATAATTAGTTTATTAGTTAGACTAGATTTCAAGAACTTTTTCTCCAGTAAGATGAGAAAATTAATTTCCAGGTCCAGAGTATGGTGGGTATGTAACTTTTTGTGGAAAGACACCACTATGAAGCAAAGTTTTTTTTCCCTTTTCTCCTGCACTTCAAAGTAATGTCTCTAAGTATGTTTCATTAATTTTAAATACCTTTCTTCCTCTTCTGGAAGAACAAAGACTCATAGAACAAACATTCTGGTCCGGAAGTGATAAAATACTGTTTACTGACCGCTTAGCTATACTAATACTAGAGAGCCTGTAATTTATTAAGCATCCAAAGAAGACGGTGTATGAAGAACAGCAGGAAAAGCACTGTAAATCGAAATGAACAAAAACAAAGCTGTAATTAGCCAAACCAGCAGAATTCCCCACTGTCCAGGCATAAAGAACTTTCATGCTACTGCTCAAAATTAGCAAGAACAGGCTAGTTATTCCAACTTGGTGGTAAATGGGAAAAACGAGAAAACGGAAATCAGAGCAAATTGAACATTTATTGACATATACTCTGAACTATTACCGAAGAACAGCGACATTGTTCTGTTTTATAACTTCTAGAAGGAAATCAAGTGTGATAAAGACAAGTAATTGAGATTTTACATTTGCAGAGATTAACTGTAATGGTTGAAACTAAGTGGAAAATTGCAAAGCACTGAGAAACAGAATAACTGTCTGTGGCAGTGAGAACTAGAAAAAACACCCTTAGAAATTACACACAAAGAACTGCAGTCCACTTACTCTTACCTTCAAAAGTCCACTTACCCAATGAACTATTTATGTATTTTAATATAACTCATATAACTTCTTTTACTTCAGCAGATTACAAATCCCTCACAGGCAATTGCCCTAATAACCAAAACCACAGAATCAAGCTTGTTCACTTTCTCTCTGGCCTTAAATAAATATATATTTATTCTTGGAGAGGTACAACAAATTCAGCATACCTAACAATTCAAAACAGCCCTTCTCAGATCTTAAAAACATATGGCATGTATGATATGTATTCCACCAGGAAGAAACAGAGTTGATTCTTGGTTTCCTCATATTCTGATAAATGATTTAAACACTGCGTGACACTGACAGAAGAGGAAGCTCCTGACTTGAACTGCACATGATCCAGCAGTTGTCCTCCAAGAACATTTACAAGAACTAGTTTACATCCGTACTAGCCCCTGCTTGGTACCTTGGTGTCACCTAGCTACCAACTAAGGTAGCTCTGGTCATAATCAGGGTTAAGCTTCTACATATCAAAGCTCATAAACCGCCAGGGCTAAGTGCAACTGAGCAGATACAGGAGCAGTATGTTGGGCAGCACTTAAGGTTTAAACTCTTACGATTTAGTACAATGCTCTGTAGGTCACCTCTGAAACTGACTCAAGGTGCTTTGCTCTTAAAATAATGTGCTTACACAATACAATACACCAGTATCTGAACTACACTGTGCAGGGACAATTTTTAAATTTAAAAAGTATAAGAGTATTGTAGAGCACCTACTGCTTTTTAAGACATGCTAAGAATTTTGCTTTCATCAGATAGAGTAGGAGAAAGAGAATCTCAGAAAAAGTGTCAGAAACATTAGCTTGGTGGAAGGAATCAACAATCATGGCTGCAGTATCAAGACAGTGACTAGGATGGTTTAAGCATGCAAGACTGTTTAATTACATGAGCAAAGCAGGGGTTTATACCTGAGGATTTTTTTCCTGCTATTTTTTTCTTACTTTGTAATCACAAGAGCAAAGGTTGCTAGAGTGTGCTGTAGGTGGGAGGAAGGAGGCTGAATATATTTTCAAGTGTTTTGCTAAGGGAAATATTCTAAGTCATGGATTTCCAGCAGAATTTCTCTTTGCACTAGGTGATGTAACAGCAGTTTTCAGAATGGGTGGGGAAAGTCTGTGGAGACTGAGTTGGCTAATGAGGTCCATGCCAAACTGAGGTGGATGTAGGAAGCAGAGAAGGGCCTCTAGATTAGAAAATAACTGAATGAAGTAGGTGGGTTTTTTATTCAGGATAAGAGGTAGAAAGCAGCTCTGAGGGATGAAAGAAACAGAAAGGGATGCTAGTTCTAGCAGATGAAAGAAATGAAGTGAGTCATCTCCTCTGAAAGTAAAGTGAGTTTTTCAAAAAGAGGAATATAGAACATAGTGTGCCATACTTCCAACACTCCAGAGAAAAAAAGGATAAGGAAATCAGGGAAGTGAGGAACCTGATAAAAGTCATTATTTGCCGTCACATAAGATCAGATTCTAAGTGTAATTTAGCCACAGAGATCAAAGTAAATGAGGCAGTTGTGTCCAGCTGTTTGTTCAGCATATCAAGAATGTAACAACTGGTCTTCCAGTTCAGCCTGGTCTTGTTCTTTGTGGAACATCCCCTTCCTCAACTTTAATCTCGATGAAGGGTAGAATCACACTAGTCTCAGAATTAAGACAGACTTGGTTGCATTGTCCTGGTGACAGCTAACATTCCCTCTGCTCGCCAAAGCTGGAGAATATTGAGCTTCATCAAATGGCAAGCCCATGGAGAACACGTCAGAGCAGAGCAAAAATGTGAGAATGAGAAGCAAGAGAGAAACTGCTGTGTACTGACTGTAAAGCCCTACCCACCCTGGAACTAGGTGGAGGAATCTGGAGTGAAGAAATGAATTTGAGCCTGGGAGGTGGGAGAAAAATTCTTGTTCTAATATGTGTCTTTAGTTACTGATTCAGGTAGTGAGAAACAATCTATACATTAACTGCAATAAAGTAAGATAATTTGCCCCAAACTGAGCCTGTTTTGTCTGAAACATTGTTTGGTAAGCAATGTCCTCATCTCAACACACAAGTTTTCTCATTCCTATTCTTCCTATTTTCTCCTCCCGTCCTGATAAGAAAACAGTATGCAAGCAGCTGGGTGGGATTTTGGCTGTTAGCCAAGGCTAATCCACCACAATCTTACTGTCCAGTTGCCTGAATCTGTTTTCTTAGGGTGCCTAGGAGGATGTTACAGGTGACAGAAGTTTTACTGAAGTCAAGATAAACAATATCCACTGCTCTCTCCTGGCCTGTCAAGTCAGTCATCTCATTGTACAAGGCTAATCAGGTTGGTTAAGCATCACTTCCACCTCAAGTTCATCCTGACTACTCCCAATCACCATCTTGTCCTTCATACCTTTGAAAATGGCATCCTGGATTACTTGTTCTACCACCTTCCTGTGCACTGAGGTGAGAATAACTACTCTTTAATTCCCAATATCCTCCTTCTTCTCTTTCTTCAGCAAGATTTGCTTACATCAAGTCCTCAGGAATCTCCCCCCAGCCTCTCCCAAGTTGTTAGAGTACCTCATGAGGACAAGGGCCTATAAACATAAAACTTCTTCCTATTGCTTGAAGGTGACCTTATCTACTACTTCTTCCTCCTCAGAATATTGACCCCACCACAGCATTGCCCATGTTGGACAGCCTTCTAATTCTGCACTACAAACCCTCAGCTGCTTCATCATCCATCCTTAGGGCATAGCCCCATGTATTCCCACTGCTCTCTCACACAAAGGATCACCCCACCCTGACCTTCCTATAAAGCTTGTATTCATCTCTTTTCAGCAGTCATGTCTTGTGTGATAGCTCTCACATCTACACCCCCACTACCACCACTCCACTCTGTGATCACAGTCAGAATTTAACTTTCCAATTGCATGCAGATCTCTCGTTCTTATTTGTGGTTTTTTGTTTGTTTGTTTGTTTTCTTTCTCCATTTTGTTTTTTCCCTGAGCTGCATGCAATAAATGTACAGAGAGTTGCCAAGCTGTTCTTATTCCCTGGAAACAGTATGAGAATTGTCCCTGTAAGTTCTGCCTGGTAGGCATCTCTTTATGTGGACACACTTGGGGTGTGCTCACTTCAGCCCTGGTTTGTTGGTTTCAAGGTTCCTCCTGTCCACATCATTCCTCATACTTACCTTGCCAACATGGTCTAACACTTCCCACTTCACTGTTGGTCATGCTCTCCCCCCACCCATCACTCCTAGTTGAAAGATCTTCCCTCCAGGTTGCCTAGACTGCTGCAAAGGCTTGTTTGGTTTTTGTTATTGTTTTGTTTGTTTGTTTTTTGTCCCACCTAATCACATGAATCCTGTTTCTTTCAAGAAGTCCTTGACCCTCCTCTAAAAGTGGGGCAATAAAAACTAAAGCTTATTCTATTACTGACATAAATACATGTATAAATAAAGAATGGAAGGCATCCTTCCACCAGCAAATATATTCATAAAGATTTAACAAACACTAACACTACATGGATGGCAAAACAATATAATAGAGTTTAAATGAACTTTAAATTGCATAGATTAGTATGCAGTGCTTAGAATATGCATTTAGAAAAACTAAATAATGCTACTCTTCTCCTAATGTTCTTCACAGAATCACAGAATTGTCTAGGTTGGAAGAGACCTCAAGATCATCAAGTCCAACCTCCGACCTAACACTAACAAGTCCTTCACTAAACTGTATCTCTAAGTTCAACATCTAAACATCTTTTAAAGACCTCCAGGGATGGTGACTCCACCACTTCCCTGGGCAGCCCATTCCAATGCCTCACAACCCTATCAGTAAAGAAGTTCTTCCTAATACCCAACCTAAAACACCCTTGGCACAACTTTAGCCCATTCCCCCTCATCCTGTCACTAGGCACATGGGAGAATAGACCAATCCCCACCTCTCTACAGCCTCCTTTAATGTATTTATAAAGAGCGATAAGGTCACCCCTGAGTGCCCCTTTTCTCCAGGCTGAACAAACCCAGCTCACTCCCTCAGCCGCTCCTCATAGGACTTGTTCTCCAGACCCCTCACCAGCTTCGTTGCCCTTCTCTGGGCTCTTTCAAGCACTTTGATGTCCTTCTTGTAGCAAGGGGCCCAAAACTGAACATAATACTCAAGGTGCAGCCTCACCAGAGCCAAGTAAACGGGGACAATCACTACCCTAGACCTGCCGGACACACTGCTTCTTATACAAGCCAGGATGCTGTTGGCCTTCTTGGCCACCTGAGCACACTGCTGGCTCATATTCATATTTGTAGCTGACTATCCACCAATACTCCTAGGTCCTTCTCCACCTGGCAGCTTTCCAACCACTCATCTCCCAGCCTGTAGCTCTGCTTGGGGTTATTGCGCCCCAGGTGCAGGACCTGGTACTTGTCCTTGTTGAACTTCATACAGTTGACCTCAGCCCATCCAGATCCTCCTGCAGAGCCTTCCTACCCTCGAGCAGATCGACACATGCACCTAACTTGGTGTCATCTGCAAACTTACTGAGGTTGCACTCAATCTCCTCATCCAGATCATCGGTGAAGATATTAAAGAGAACCAGCCCCAGTACCGAGCCCTGGGGAATGCCACAAGTGACCAGCCTCCAACTGGATTTGACTCCATTCACCACAACACTTTGGGCCCGGCTATCCAGCCAGTTTTTAACCCAACAAAGCGTACACCAGTCCAAGCCATGAGCAGACAGTTTCTTGAGGAAAATTCTGTGGGAAACTGTCAAAAGCCTTGAGTTTGGATTCCAGAAACTATAATAACCCTGTTTTTTCTAGAAGTAGTAATGAATATGTATTAGCCTAGGAGCATAAAAATCAGCTGCTTGATGTAACTGGTGTGCATCTTGGTGGAGCAGAGACTCCCAGCGCACCCAGCACTGTTTGCTTACCTCTATTCCTTTAATAAATTGTAAACTTCGATTATAGTCCTATTTTGAAGACTGAGCCATTTATAACATATCTACGTTTTCAATGTCAGAAAAGAAAAGGTACAGGTATGTAAGATGAAATACTAGTACATAGAGTTCTGTTTAATGTATTTCTCTGATCTGCTATAGCAAAAATACAAATTTCAAGTTCTTTATTAAGAAAGAAATCCATGATTTTCTCAGATACAATTTTTCTTTGAAATCTTAGGAAGAAACAATATGAAAAATTTAATCCGCCTTGATATATTAGGAAAAAATACAACTTAATAACCAGGAAAGAAAGTAAAACAGTTGCAAGTGCATTAAGTTACATTTCTATGATACTTATAATTTAAAAGAAATCTCTAGAAGACGTTTACACATTTATTTCACTATTATCTAAATACCATCATCTAGCTATTTGAACATGACTTAGTCCTGATACTCAGGTAAATTTCTGAGTACTGAATAAAATTCACAGTAATGAATTTTATTGCACATGTCCATACTATAGATAAGAGCCATCTTCTGTGTTCCACTTTTACAGTACATTTTACTACTGTATGGATCAATAAAATGGCCCACCAAACATTGTTTAGCACTTGAGAGTAGCAGACTGTCTCTTTGTCTTACTGAAGAAACATACAACAATAACGAGGTTCAGAAAAAGCATACATACTGAATTACTGTTTGATATGAGATTTAACAGCATACAGTCATGGTGCAAGGAAGGAGATGTGCTACACCAGGGTATTTTTTGCACAGGTGCATTTTGTAAGCATGATTCAATATCCTCTTCTAAAAATCAGAGATTACATTCCAGGAAAGTGTTAAAGACAGTGAGGAGACAGAAGGACTACATGCATTTTTTAAAGCAAACCCAGGCATAATTAAAAAAAATGCAACCAAGAGAAGAAGATAACTAAAGTGTTTCAAAAAAAAAAATAGTTATGATTGTATAGCAAAAGAAAGAAAAGTTAAACATTCCAGGGGCAATTAAGGATTCCAAAATAACCTTAATACTGCAAACTGGCATGCCAAAGGAAATCTGCTATATCTAAGCATTTATTTTTAATCTCAAATCAGTAATGCATAAAAGATTCTACGAATATGTAGAACTGAAATGAGGACTTACATGTACCTGATATCATTACAATGAAATGAATGCAGTGCACTGCCACTGTTTAGCCACAAGTGAATAAATGTGCTTTCTGGTGGATACCACCTTGCCAGAAAATCTGTACCTAAATGGAGATAAAGGCATCATTTATTATGAAAAACCAGGAGAGCAGCCAAAATGATTAAAAACAAAACCCAAAAACCTTGTATACACACATTTGTATATTTATATGTACATATGTATATCTATGTGGACACACACACACAGCCTACCATCTTGAAATTTTCTACTGTCAGTGTATGAAGCTGTAGTACTGAAATTTTCATTATTAACGTTTACTTTTTCTTCTAACAAAGCCTTTCAAATGTAAAACTGATGGCCTAGCCTACTAAAACACTATGTCAAATTATCCACCTTATCCAAGAAAATAATTCCAAGAAACAGATATATCAGCAAAGAATTCCCCATCTAGGTCAGACCCATATCAGCAAAGGATTCTACTGACTGTGAAGTTCATATTAATTATCCAAAAGAAAATAGGATGCATCAGAAAAAGCAGTTTTCTCATTTAATTACATTAACTACACTTGGGGCTTTTCTTCTTATATAAGAAGTTTTCTGTGAATAGTGGAGTTACAAACAGTTTCCTAAGAATGACTGTCCTTTATTCTTCCCTATATCCAGACTTCCTGCAGTAACAGCTTTATCTTTTCTTATAGCCACCCACATTATGGGCAGGAAGAAACATGTTACGGCTAGTCTACTGATATATGTAACCTAACTTGGTACTTGGATACTGCTCAAGCATCTCCCCCGCCCCCAATGGCTGATTGTTTTCTTGCCTTTTCATTAATGAGGGGAACTAACTGGAACTCTTCTCTACCAAGCTAACAATCACAGAATCACAGAATTGTAGGGGTTGGAAGGGACCTTGGAAGATCATCAGGTCCAATCCCCCTGCCAAAGCAGGTTGCTCAGAGCAGGCTGCCCAGGTAGTCATCCAGACAGGCCTTGAATATCTCCAGAGGAGGAGACTCCACAGCCTCCTTTGGCAGCCTGTTCCACTGCTGCGTCACCCTCACAGTGAAGAAGTTCTTTTGCATGTCAGTGCAGAACTTCCTGTGTTCTAACTTGCAGCCATTGCCCCTTGTCCTATCCCCACAAACCACTGACAAGAGGTTGGCTACATATCCTTCTGTCCCCCACCGCTCAGATATTTATATACACTGAGGAGATCCCCTCCCAGTCTTCATTTCTCCAAGCTGAACAGACCCAGGTCTCTCAGCCTTTCCTCACAGGGAAGATGCTCTAGGCCCCGTATCATCTTTGTGGCCCTCTGCTGGACTCTTTGCAGGAGATCCCTGTCTTTCTTGTACTGGGGAGCCCAGAATTGGTCACAGTACTCCAGGTGAGGCCTGACCAGGACAAAGGAGAGGGGGAGGATCACCTCCCTTGACCTGCTGGCCATGCTCCTTTTAATGCATGCCAGGATCCCATTAGCCCTCTTGGCCACAAGGGCACAGTGCTGGCACATGGTCAACCTGTAGTCCACCAGGACCCCCAGGTCCTTGTCCTCAGAGCTCCTCTCCAGCACGTCATCCCCCAGCCTGTACTGATACATGTGGTTGTTCCTTCCCAGGTGCAGGCCTCTACACTTGCTCTTATTAAATCTCATTTGGTTTCTTCCTGACCATCTCTCCAGCTGGTTCAGGTCTCACTGAATGGTAGCACAGCCTTCTGGCATGTCGGCCACTCCTCCCAGCTTTGTGTTATCGGTGTACTTGCTGAGGGCAGACACTCATCAAGGTCATCGATGAAGATGTTGAACAAGACCGGACCCAGCATCGACCCCTGGGGAACACCACTAGTCACAGGCCTCCAGCTGGACTCCGCTCCGCCAATCACCACACTCTGAGCTCATCCAGTCAGCCAGTTCTCAACCCACCTTGCCATCCACTCATCTATCCCACACTTTCTCAGCTTTGCTAGTAGGATGTCATGGGAGACAGTATCAAAAGCCTTGCTAAAGTCAAGGTAGATGATGTCCACCGCTCTCCCCCCATCTACCCAGCTGGTGATGCCATCATAGAAGGCAATGAGGTTGGTCGAGCACAACTTCCCCTTGGTGAATCCATGCTGACTACTCCTCATAACCTTCTTCTCTTCCAATTGCTTGGAGATGGCATCCAGAACAAGCTGCTCCAATACCTTTCCAGGGACAGAAGTGAGACTGACTGGCCTGTAGTTTCTATGATCCTCCTTCCTGCCCTTCTTGAAGACCGGAGTGACATTGACTATCCTCCAGCCTTCAATACCTAACAATACCTACAAAAACTTGCAAGACCCTAAAACTTTTTCCTTTTTTTGTCAGAATAGATTTAAAGTTGTCTGAATTTATACCTTTTTAGTGGTTACAGCTACAGAACACAATTGGAAAAGCTTTATTTTGTGATTTAAAGATTCAAGAGCATACTCTGACTTTCAGCAAAAGTATCCATGTCAAATATGCTCTCAGACTTTAAAGGTAATATTAACCTCTCCTTCAACATCAGAAATAGAAAATACCGATTTTAAAGTTAGTCCTTGAAACTACCTTCAGACTAAATAGGAAGAATTAACACTAAGGTGAGCTGTGGCCTACTTCACAGTAAAGCAGACATCTTAACAGATCACACGAGTCATACTCTTTAAATTTCCTGTAAGTGCCCACACAGGTAATTAAATTCAGGTGAGAAAAAATCCATTTGCATATTCTTTTAGGTAGAGCCTATATTAGTTTATACATGTTACAGATTACGAGTATTAGATTAGATGAGAAATAGAACAAAGATTAATAGTAATTGGTTAGTATAATCTATATTTTAGCACAAGGAATTACAACTGTAATATAAAATATTGCTATGTTAGAAATATGATTTCTGAAGTCAACAAATGTTTTTTAAAGGTATTCAGAAAAAGGCAAAAACAGGGAAAAGTAAACTGTTTTAATTAAAGAATCTTAATTTTAAACATCGGAAAACATATTTTGGAGTATTTCATAGTAAGCAACGTTTGATCCAGTCTGGAAAACTGTTTAATACCCCAATCTTTTAATTTCTGAACTTGTCTCAATTTCCATAAAAAGTGACCAAAAAAAAGTAAGTTATCCGAAGATTTTAAAAAATAAGTCCTCCCACTGCTTAACTTAAAATACAGTATGACAAATATCTTTAATGGTGCGTTAACAAACTTGTTTCAGAACAAAACTCACATTCAAATTCCATAATGTGTAGACCTTCTACTTTAGACTAAACTCAGAAGAGAATTTAGAATTTTAGTCATTCTGAGTGACTTCACTTACTTTAAAAATTAAAAAAAAAAAAAAAAAAAAGGACACTGGTTACCAGGTGCCTTGGACAAATATATCAAGAGAATCAAGGGAAAAAATGTAATATACTATATATCTAAGCAGAAAAACTCCTCAAAATATCATCTAATACATAAAACTGATTATTTTCTCCCTCTAGCAAAGAGATAACAGCTAATTATGGAAAGTTCAACTGTGTTAACAGTGACTTACAGCATCCTCATGAAATTGAGTTGTAGAGTTCTGCTCCTGAACTGCAAGAGACCTAGCCTTTTTTCCTCAACCCTTAAAAAATCTTTTTGTGATGAATGCTAAACATTTAAATCAACTTCATAATGTCAACAAGGTTATGATGCAAAGGCTTCAGACCTTATTTTGACTTCTTTTCATAGGAGGTGTCAAGCACTTCAGAACAAAGTGCAGGTAGCAGAGCCTTGTTTTTCTCCAGCAGATCCACTACAAAATGCAGAGAGAGTTAAGTTCAGATATTAACATATTAACTTCTAAAATTGACAGCCAAATACTTTACACAGTGACATTTAAGTACTAACAATGTTTCTTCAGGCATGAATACGTGCATGCTTCAACCAGGTACAGCAATTCAGCAATGGTGTCCTCCACAATTTCTCACTTACAAACTACAGAATGCAAAAAGGGACTAGAATAAAATAGTGTATTTTTACTTAATATTAAATATGCCATGCATACTTAATATTTTAAACAGTGATGCACTACTATCTGCTACACTACGTGCTCTCAGCTTCTTCATTTAAGTTATTTTTAATTTGACATTTCCTCAACTACCTCACTTCTACACCTATTTACATCAGTTCTGGTGACAATTGAATTGGTTGTATTTTTTCACGCAGATTCCAACTTACTTTTCCTGTATCTAAAGTTCTGATATTAATCACATCTCTACTTCTCTCAATGCTAATCACTATTCTAAGTATCAGTATTTACACTGACATCCCGATACCATTTTTTTAATCTTCATGTTACTTTTGAATGTGATACTGCTGTCCCTTCTTGCCTCATAAGAGAAGGGGTAGGGCTACTTTGCTCTTTAAGTTCTTATTCAGCCATCTTAACCACACCACAGGTGTTACTTCCAGTATTGCTCCCTTTCTTCCAGAACCCATCCTATATATTCAGCCCAGTCCCAGCTTGTCTATGACCAGCCTCAAAAGAGGAGATCCAGAAGAATCCTGTACTAAATTAATTACATGAACAATATTTTATTTCCTTTGGATTGTTTTAACAAAATGTCAAAAAAAACTTACAAGCCAAATTCATTGCCATAACTAAACCTAACGCAGCCATTTTTCTCCTCAGTACCATATAATCCAGCATAATGACATTACTACAACATTTTTATGTAAGAACTCCAAGCATTGTTTTTCCTTTTCCTCCACTCAAAAAGCATGCTAGAAACATCAAGCGCAACAGGAAATATTAGAGGTTGATTAACCTAAATTAGTCATTAGTAATTGTAAAGAGAGTTATACTTGAGAGCATTATAATCAGCATTAGATGGAGTAACTGCCATTGCCATTAAATGGAATTAAGCATTCAACAACTCTAAGTTAAGCTGCAAAGATAGGAAGAGTGTTTCTATGATGTCAGTCACACTGATAACACTCCATCAAGTAACAAGAACTGGGAAGAGCTAAGCTTGATGGAGAAGGGATGGTAATGTGTTTCCTGTGGATTTAATGAAAAATTCCCGTTAAACCCAGTGAAGGATCTCATTTGGAAAAAATAGAAACAAACTTTCTGTTTGTGAGTGTGAAAACTTTTTTCACTTATGTGTATACATTTAAGAGTGAAAGCTGACACGCAGCTGTACAAAAACATGCCAGCGGCTGATGTGCAGTAAAAGCAGAGCCACACTGTAATTATTTAGTAGTCACTGTGAGCATTTCCATGCTCCTTTTGGTGTGTTTGTACAGAAGCTGCAATATCACCACTTCCTGCTTTAACTACCCAGTTGTAGCAACAGTGACTAAGGAAGCTGTTATTTCTGTCATGCTTTTGTTAACCGGGGGCATTAGCTAATAAGCCAATTTAATATTATTTTTTATAGCTTTCTATAGTCAATAGTTGAAGATCCAGTTTGCCAGACAGATAACATCTTGATAAATGTACAAACTGAGCCTTAATATAGTCAAGATGAAATGGCATGTATCTGCCACTTGAATACCACATTTATTAAACTGTTCAAATATCTATGGCTGAGGGAAAAAGTTATTTTGAAAAGAGAGGCTTTTATTTCTGTAAATAGCAATTCTAGTCATTTTTTATTACTATTTGAAAATTCCAGGGTGCTTGTTCTGCTTGACTGCCCTGCTTCCTTTTACACTGCTTTTTCTGCTTACAAAATGTAATTCCAAATAAACTGTAAGAAAATACTGTTTATATCTCTGTATAGTCTACTGCTTTCAACTTCAATAGATTTTGATCAATCTGCGTATTATGAACCAAAGGTTTTGTCCTTTGTTTCCAGTCACATTTAGATGAAATATCATCAGCTGTGTGAATATTTGTTTCTTTCTTTTTTGTCTCTGTTAGATTCCTTTTCCCCCTCCAGCAGTGAATAAACTCTTTACCTGTAAATACATAAAGCAAATTCAGATTAAAGTGCACTGCTGCTTTCAATCTAAAAAGCTCAAGACATTTTGCGATTGGAATATGAGGGGGTATCATTAACTCTTTGTCTTAAAATTTCATGCCCCATTTATGATCAGAGATACCCCAGAGATCACTCAGCCTAAATGAGATGGTGCTGTTGACGGTGTCGGGATGCTTCTTGATTTTTAGAACTCACTTTCTACAGTAATCCACTAAAGCCCACATTTGTTACATCTCCAAAGCATGCCTTAAAGCTTGTCTTTCTTCTCTAAGGGCACCAAATAAAATGAAGCTTTCCTTTTCTTACCTGGGCTCTTAGCCAAAATTTAGAGGCAAACTGGTGGTTTCTGTTACCAAGGAGAAACTGTTGATGGTATCAGACATCTGTGAAGTAGTTCTATTTCCTTTAAAACAGTGTACAAAGTCCTGATTTTCCTGAAAACATCAAAAAATCTCTAAAGGCAGTTTCCTACAGTTTATAAATCCCAAACTATTAACCAACCAGTAAATGGCCAAAAAGCCCATCACATACACGCCATTTTTAATTGTTTTATTTCAGGGCCATACTGCTAGCTCTCCTGTGGTTGCAACTGGCACTTTCTTGATCTCTCCAGCACTCTAAAGTGTTTTTTTGTTGTTGTTTTTTGATGTTTTATTAAAAAAAAAAAAAAAAAAAAAAGGCTATTTCTCACACTATTCCCCTCAAGAATAGTATTATCTACAGAAACTGTTCCATGCACTTGTGTCCATGAATTAAGGTTGCCAGTTTTCTGCAGTTTTTGGTATATATACAAGAACAGTTTCTTATGTCCACCCCAAGGAGTAGCAGACACTACACTTCCTTTCATTGGGATTTCACTCAATCTCTATAAATACATTTCTAAAAGATATTTTTTTTTTTAATAAAAGGATGGCAATGTTATTTGACATGTGAATTTCCTCTGGCCTAAAGCAATTTGCATTTTAGACACAAAGAGAAGGAGTAGTTGTAGCATTTACCTATCATAAACATCAGAAACTTCATACACTACCATTAAGGCTGTATGTTCACTGAATCCACAGTTGAGAATAATTTATATATAATTTACAACTTTGTCCCCTTATAACTTTTATCTCATATTTTGAGAACACAAATAGTTTCCTCAAACTTTCTAGAGATAACATTTAAATTCACTAATTTTACATTATCACTTCTAGTATGTTTAATGAACACTTTTTTATCCAATGACATTTAATTTTGAGATACTTCATAATCTTTAAATATATGCTTCCAATAAACACATCTCTTCCAGCTCATCACACCTGGATGAAACAGAAATTATAGCACTATAACTAAACTACATCTTGCTAATGCCTAGCTACTTGCAGCAATAGCCTCTATCACCATTAGTCAGCTGAACATATGTTTCATCCATTTAAACTATACTTATTTTCTGCAGTAAATGTCAGATAAGAAGAGGTTTTGGAGTCTTGGTCAGACAATCAAAGACCTGCAGCTACTCATGAAATACATAGATACATTACCCTTGGAAAACACTTCAGCCAATTCATCGCATCAAGGGAGAGAAATCAAGATCAGTTATACAAATTTTGCTTCTTCAACTTGGAACCAAAGTACCCTAAGAAATACAGTGAAAAAGTGATGAACACAGCATTTGATTAGGTATTACTTAACATACAACAAAGCTAAGTGTGACTTCACTGAATCATTGATCACTTGACTCAGCGGGTCCTCTTACCACTTTCTCTAAGGCATGTAGCACTGTTGTAAGACTATAATTAGGTACATGGATATTATCACATTTCTAATTCTAAAATGAGTTTAGTTTTTGATAAAGAATAATGTATCAAGCAGAGCAGCATAGGCAGAAATACATGGACAGCGGAAGCAGGGACATGTATACTAGGAATATTATAACCAGGTGCGTAGGAATGTGATCAGGAAAGCTAAGGCACAGTTGGAGCTGAATTCAGCAAGGAACTTGAAGAATAATAAGAAAGGTTTCTTTCAGGTACATTGGTCAGAAAAGAAAAAATAAAGAAAGAGTCTACATTTTGTCAATAGTTTTGCCACTGAGGTCTACCTCTGTAGCTTCTAAAGGAAACCATCCAAACAGTAAGAGTTGTGTCCATATCCAAGTGAACCTTCATTGCATTTCTCAGTTTAGGTGCAGACACAGGGAACAGTGTGCCTCCTTGTAAGCAGCCAGATGCAGGAAAGTGAAAGAATGGGGATTTCTCTCTGCATTAAAAGCAGTTGATCAGAATCATTCTATCTTTACAAATGTCTCCCCATGTGAAACCAGACAGTTTTCTATTGATCCTATAGCATTGCATTGTCAGCTGCAACATTGACTGAATGACATGACTTGACTAAACTCAAGCCTGAACACTCTAGTATGTACATGTATGTCCCACTGGCAGTGTGCTTACGGGACCACTGTACTTTAGACAATCCTCTGCATTCCCATAGATGCTAAAATTTGTAGGAAAGAGAAATGAGCGTCATATAAAAAGTGCCAAGGGCAGGCTGCTTTTGATTTACTCCTCTCCTCATCTTCCTTTCTGACTCCTCTCTGGATAACAGCTGCAGTCCCAGATGATGTACTATTGGTGCTGTGCTTAACAGTGCACTCTCAAATGCTCTGAAACAACGGGAGAGCTGTTTGCGGCGATTGTGAACAGATGATCCAAGGCAGAATCCTCACTCATGAGGCCACCAGTGCAAAATAGACAAATGAACCATGTGCCCATTCAGTTCTTACTTTCGTTTATGTTTATACTTTACTTTCTTGATGTTTATTTTGTGTTCTGATGCTGCCACATGCAGGCGTAAGATGGCTACGATATACAGGGACTTCTCTCCTGACTAATTACCCCCTTGCTTGTTCTGGTTCTTTCTTCACAAATTCTCTATGCTCCCTTATTAACAGATTATAAAATACACATATGTATACATATAAATTCAGTGCAAGCTGCAGCAAGCTGCACTAATAAATAAAACTTTTTGAAGTCCCCAGAAAAAGAGATTTGATAAACGTTTTGTCACAGAAGTACTAAACAGCATTAGGTACCCATTTTTCCTTTGAGTCTGAACAAAATAGTTCTAAACATTATGATTAGACAAGATATTTTCCAGTACAACTTACCAGCTACCTGAATAATCAGAGAAGGCAGAAAAAAGAACTGTTTGCCTGCAGCCTGACCTTTCACTCAGAGAAACCAGAACGAGTCCTGCATATTAAGACTATTTCAGCTCTGAATCAACTCTGTTTTTAATGTATATTATTGAACAAAGAAGAGTAGCCCTTTGTTTTTAGGGTTTCAGTTTTGTTAAAGGATCTTTGCTGATATAGAAAAATCTGGACAGGAAACCTGTTTGGTATTTTTCCATTTGAAGTCAGTGCCTTCTGTGTAGTCCTAGCTTTAGAACTCTCCTCAGTAGATTAGTGGTACCACATCATCATTCTCACTTAACCTCAGTTTCCATTGTCTTTCTGTTTCAGTTCAGAGAACACAAGAGCCTTGGAGTTTTATGGTCTAAATAAGCTTTACACAAAAATGGAATTCATGGCCAATAACTTCCTAAGTAGCTTGAATTCCAGAAGCAAAGGAAAATGTTTTATATTTCTTTCTAATCTGAGCTTTTTTTTTTTTTTTTAATAAAAAGGTTCTCCATTCCTATCAAAAAAAGTGTTTGTCCAAGCAGTATTTCTCATTAAAAAAAAAAAAAAGAACCGTTCAGCCTGAAACCTATCTACACAGCCCAGTATTTTTGATTCACTTTAATTCTAAGTGAGTAGATTCCATGTAGTTTAATCACTCAAAGAATGAGAGTGATCTACTTTAATAAAAAGCTTCAAAACTATGTCTTAGAGATTAGAAACAAATTCTTTACTATGAAGGTGGTGAAGCACTGTAACAGGTTGCTCAGAGAAGCTGTGGATGCCCCATCCCTAGAGGTGTTCAAGGCCGGGCTGGATGGGGCTTTGGGCAACCTGGTCTGGTTGGAGGTGTCCCTGCCCATGGCAGGGGGGCTGGAACCAGGTGATCTTTATGGTCGCTTCCAACCCAAACCATTTTGTGATTCTTGATGCAGGAAATGGATGCTATTCTTTCAAGTTCTTTTAAGTTTATAAAAATATGCTTTAAAAATTATCCAACACACCATACACAAGTCATCTGAGATATTTATGTAGTATATTCTTACTTGCGCATTCTTACTAGCTTCCTACCAATCTACCCTATCTCACAACATCCACTTAATATGGTTTACTTTAGGAAGTTAATTAGCAGCTACATACTTGTGCAGATGCCTAATCGTAAAACATACATTTCTACTATCGATGTCTGCTAACAGTTTTTCTGCACTAAGGCCTGAACGAATCACCTTTCTGGTTAACTTATGGCGTAGCTTCAATATATCCATGAAAATAACTACTTCCCTGCTTATCTTGTGTTAAGGGATGTAACCAAGTTTTAGTTCAACTGAAAGGTCAACAAAGAGTAGGCCTGACCTGACGACAGTCACCTGGCCTGTTGGAGCTTGGGAACTTAAGATATTCATTTATGTGAAGCAACTTAAACCAAGTCTACCCCCAGATATAAGTTATTCTAGCTTAAGGCTTTTATTTTTCCCACAAAAAATTCTTTCATTTTTCATGGAATAATGCAATATTCATTTGGCTACAGTAAGAGAGACTGTTACCCACTAGCAATAGCATTCACATAAGAAAAAGGGTAAGGCAGGAACCACCTAGACAATTTCATATCTCAGTAGTAATTGAAGATACTCTTATCTACTATAAAAAAATACTTCACAAGATGAGAATGAGTCATCTTCCCCAAATTTTCCTATATGCTTGTAGATCACGTTCTTAACAAATATGGTTTTGATTTGCATAGGAAAGAATTCGAGACCAGACATCTCCCATTATATCCCAGTGGCTCTAAGATTTACCTGTATTTACTGTAATGAGCTTTCTCCTGTTGCACTTGGAAGGTCAATTAATCTGACTTTAAGCAAAGATCCATGAACAAACTTCAGTCCTGAATCCCAAGGAGGTGCAGGTAATATCTCCTGATTTAGACAGGCACCGTGATAAGCTATTTCTATTTTAAAAATCTCATGCTCCAAATTTGCTTTTGAGAAGTTTCTTTAGATACACATAACTGATTCTAGTTTCCTGAGATTTGCGTGACAGAAAGAAGAAAAATTTTGCAGTTATGGTGACCAAAGTAAGGTGGCACTATGTTAAAAGCCTTTTTCTCAACTCTGTATTTAGTATTTCTTACTCCCTAGACAAAAATGTGTAAGTTATTAAAACGTATAAAACTCCTTTCAGACTTGAAAATATACATTGCTTACTCCACAAAGAAAAAAATAAAAATTCTACACATGAATTTCCCAAAGACTTAGGACAACTGAAACAGAATTTTACTTACTTTACCTAACATCACTTGCAGTCCTTTTGCTAACATCACTTGCAGTCCTTTTGCACTATTGACATCAATAAGCTTATCCCAATGAAGGGACAGAATAATAGAGTAGAATTAGAATTTTAAAGCAGGCATTGCAACATATTGCAGAAGCGTTATGTGAGAAACCACTTAAATTTATGAAATGCTTTTGACAGAAGAGGGTTTTCTTTCACTTCACTTAAGTTACTACAGCTTTCCGAAAGCACCAGTAGTCCAAAAACTAGAAATATATGAGGAACTATTATACACCATATTTCTGCATCTGCTGGCGTCAACATCTGATTTTTGTTTCTAAACTGAATTTGTTTGTAACAGCGACTCATTAAGACCAAATCAGAAACTACAAAACAGAATTACAGTACTTGCTTAGCTTGTTTTAAAGCAAAATTCTAAATCTGAAAGGATAAGCAAAAATCTGTCAGCTCTGTTCAATAGTTGGAGCTTTTTTTTTTTTTTTCAGACACTGTAACTGCTATAACAAATTCCTAAAACTGACTGCTTAACAACCACTAACCTCCTTAAACTGAAAATATACTTGTTTTGAAAAAAAAAAAAAAAAAACATTTCCTGCTATTAACTCATCATTATTTACTTTTTTTTTTCCCCTTACAGAGGAAAGTTGCTGCAGGTCAGATAAAGATCATAGCACTCATTAAATATGGTTGATGGTGACATCATTACCATATTCAGGATCAAAATTTCAATCACTTGCATTACACTAAGCATTGTCCTAAGGAGTAGCAGCCTTTCATGTCAGCACATCAAAAGGCAATATTTTCATTCCATGCTGTCTGTCCCAAAGACTTAACCACTGGCAACTTTTGGGACAGTAGTACAGCACATCATTAACATAGTTAAAAGTCCTTATCTGTTGCACTCAGTGCAGCCCTTGGAGAGTTCCTGACGAACTATACATCAAAATCTTGTTCTCGCTCTTCCTATGCAGCATCAGAATAGCACCTAACTCAGCATTAATATAGAAAGCACCATGCTCACAATTCATGGCCAGGGCAGAGGAGGTTAATTTGAAATTAGCAAACCAATCTACCTTACCTAGGGATAAATATCTGATGTTCCTAGAATAAGAAATTGTTCTGCATTAATCTTGACACATCATTGCATCTCAATATTTTACTTCTATGTAAATGAATCATCAGAGACGGAAATCTGTCTTAACACTGAATAACTAGTTTGCTATTTCTAGATTGCTTTATGAAAAATAACTAATTGATCACAATTTAAGAAGATAACATGCCAGTTTTTAACATCAGTGCATTACTTCTGCTCATAAACTAAAACAGTATACTTGTTTTCCATCCAAATTTTGGGCTAATTTTTTTTTTTTAAGTACTTAGTAATTTAACCACATATTATATTCTCAGAAACATTTCAAGAAAAGAACAAAACCAAAATTTTTACAAATCTCTCCCATTTATCCATGTGATCTCACCGTGTGCTCATTTCTGAGTTTTCTTCTCAGATACAGCTGAAGTGCATCTAGTTTTGATTATCTAAGACAACATGCCTTTTAAACCAATATGGGGTTACAATTAATAGAGATGTGGTGGGTTAGCCTTGGTGAGTCATCCATCCACTCCCTTCTCACCATGACAAGGGGATATAACTCACAGGTTGATATAAAGACCAGGTGAAAATTTACCAGTTACCGTCACAGGCAAAACGACTCAACCTGGAAAAAAAAATAGTGCTAATTAAAATAGTGTTGTGTAGTCAAAAACAAACTCAAAAACATTAGAACAACACTCCACCACCAAGGCTCAATTTCACTCCTCCATTTCTGTCTCCTCTACTTCCCTCCTCTCCAAGCAGAACAGCCAGATGCAGAAGGGGGGTTTATGGTCAATCTGCAGTAGCTCCTCTCTTTGTCCTCCTTCCTCCCCACACTTTTCTCCTTCTTCCAGTGTGGATCACAGCATAGGCTGCTGAGCGCATATGTGCTCCAGCATAGTCCACAGGCTGCAGGGAAATACCTGCCTTGCTGCAGTCTCCTTCACAGGCTGCTCTTTCTTATCTAACTTTGGTGCTCACAGAGTTGTTTCTCTTGCCTTTTTTTTTTTTTTTTTTTTTTCTTCTTCTTAAATACGCTTCCCCTCAGTGTGATAGGCTCAGCTGTGCCCTGCAGTGGGGACTCTGGAGCTGGCAGGAACCACTTGGAAGCTGTGTGGGCCAGCCCCCATCTTCCCTCACACAGCTGCCCCTGAAGCCTCCACCCACCACCAGCAGAAGGGGGAAAAACGGGACTGCTCTCACTTTCCTCACAAGGAAGTTTGGTTTACCTCTTACCATCTAGGAATATAATTCAAGGTTACAGTCAGGGAAAAAGTACTTTACTCTCACTTCTGTTGTGTCACTCCACCAGCAAGCTGTACATAGTTTTCGTATCATGGATGAAACAGGAACAATTATGTTACAATCCATTTGCTGTTACCTCTTTTGCTCTTATGTGAAAAATCTAAATACTTAAACACAACATATTGTCCTTACACTGCAAGCATGGGATGAAAATTATCCACGCTGTGAAACTCAGGATGTACATTGCCAAACAAGGATTGCATGTAGTTTCAGAGCTTCCTTTCTTTCACCACACCAGAACACTTCCAGTAAACCAAATAAATAAATAAGCACATTGTCATGAAGAACACCCTCCTTTTAAATTAATTTGTTAAATTATTTAGTGCAGTAACTGCTTAATAAATTACATTCTGTCATCCATATTGTTCCATAGTATAGATACTTTCTCTATTTCATTTCAAATACAGTTATAACTGTCTTGCCTTACCAGACAGGCTTCAAACACCTTTCCCCAGTGTCCTGGTGCTCTGGTGTAATTTAATAATAACGATTGGTGTGGCAGTGTGCGGGAGCTCTGCACCAACTCTTGGCAGTCTGCAAGATCTCACACCTACCATGGTGTCCACTTTGCAGACACATCACTCCAAAAAGACTGTGGTGATCCAGACAAAGGGCCTGCCCAGAGATACGGCTGTTCAGGCCTCTGGCTGCAGGGAGTGCCTGAGCCTGCTGCTGCCAGGGGAGGAGGGCAGCTGGGAGACCCCCTGTTCTCAGGTGGAAGGCCTGCTTACCATGGTGGCTGAGCTCTCTTCTCGGTGACATCTAATGATAGGACAAGGGGCAAAGGTGCAAGCTGGGATATAGAAGGTTCTGCTTAAATATGAGGTGAAACTTTTTCATGGTGAGGGTAACAGAACACTGGAACAGGCTGCCCAGGACAGTTTTGGAGTCTCCTTCTCTGGAGATATGCAAACCCTGCCTGAGACATTCCTGTGTGACATGATCTAGGTGTTCCTGCTCCAGCAGGGGGATTGGACTAGATGATCTCTTGAGGTCCCATCCAATCCCTAACATTCTGTGATTCTATGATTAGAGTCCTGTACCCCATTAGGCTACTGCAGAGGAAATGCAGATGGTCAGCCTGACTTCCAGACAGAAGTTTACCAGCAAACACAGTAGTGATGATTTAGCTTTTTCACTATACCCATCTTCACACATATTCACTTTTCATATACATGAGTACAAAAAGGGCCCCTCAACTGACTGTAATAGATTGACTTCATAGTCAGTTTTGTTCGCTGTCATAATAATCCATGTACATGTTCAGAGCTCTTTCTCTGCAAGACTAATTAAATAGCCATTTTCCTGCAGCTGTGTACTTAAGGTAACATAACTGAGTTTATATGCAGTAGCTTGGTAACTCAGGTATCTAGCTAAGAGTTTAGAAACAGGCAGTTGGGAAAATACGATGTTAGTATTCTGTTTTTATAGTATTAACAGTATAATAAGAAAATTGAGATCATGCATACATCTAAAAACACAGGGTGGCAGACCAGCAGCTAAGGATGGACAACTTTTTCAATTATTAATCTACAAATAACATAGCCTGGGATGAGCTGAAGCAGTTTCAAAACAAAAACAAACAAACAAATAATGTATTTAGTAGACGAAACTCAGAGGAACAAATGTTCTTTCTTTCCCACACTCTTCTGTAAGAGATACCTATCACCTATCCAGGTCCAGTTACTACCCTGCCAACCAGAATATGAACTCCCACTTACCAACAGGCTGCCTGCAAAACCCAGGGAAATGGTGTTTGTAGAACAGATTTTTCACATGCTCTGCTTTTACTTTATGCAGTTGATTTACACAGATCCCCAACTTTAGTCTAGGAGCAAGAATGTTAAACAGGTAAACTGCTGTTGGAAGTACCATATTTTTTCTTTTTAAATTCCTGTGGACACAAGCACCAGTCAAAATATTTGTGACCAACATGCTGCCCACAGAGATAGACTGCAGAAACATCAGCAGTGATACAAGTGTTGAACAGAAACTGGAATCCAGTTTTCCAGCCTCTTTTGAGTTCTGAATATCAGTGTCTTCCTCAGATTAAATCTGAATCTAAGGTCTGAGTTCTCATCTTTAGGTGAAGATCCTAACATAAGACCAATTAAGGACATCCTGTGCAGCAGCTGTGTTCTGTGTTTCCAGTTGAATCTGTCCCTATCTGCAAAAATGCCAAGTATTCCTGGAAGACAGAGCAATTCCTCGGGACTGTAGGTTCCACTGCCAGTCATTTCTCCAGTGTTGTTTTTCTCACATGAAGCATAACATTGTCACAGAAGAGATCAAAAGTGCTTTTTCTATAATACCTTGTAATCGGAGGCTGAGAAGCAGAAGGGTGAATCAGAGTTGAGTCTTCCACATGTTAGAGTGCTTTTACCCAGAAGAACTCAAGTGGAAGGATACTGAGCTGCCTGTTCTATCAGTCTTGTTCTATTTTTCTGTTCTTTGATTTTTCATGTTACCCCCACACACAAACCACACAAATACCTGAAGGGAAAAGGGAAAATGAAGTTTAAAAAAAAAAAAAAAGTGTTTGTGTTAAAGATCTGCAGTCAAGTAAATTGAAAAAAAAGGACAAGGGGGGGACAGGGGAGTTGATATTTGCAGGATTTCCACAGCCTTCCAAAGCCTTCTGAAAATATCAGAATAAAAGAGCGTAGCTTCAAACACAATAGCATAGAATAGATTTAGTCACTGGAATTATCCTTTTAAAAAGATATTTTTGGAGTTCAATACATTAGTTACTATATATAACTATATATACTATATACTATATACGTAACTATATATACTATATATATACTATACTATACTATATTATAATGGCAATCTAATATCTATATTCACTGATGTTGCTAAGAAAACAAAGGAAAATCCTTCACACTTGGAAAAAGGATGTCTGCTACTTTGGCTATGTCTGAGGACTGAATTTAGGAATCCCTAAGAAGTGTTGCATCTTACATTATGAACTCAAAGATGAAAATATTGTTCCACAAGACTGAGTAGATTTCTAACTTGGCAAATCAAAAAGCTTTCATAGGTATGTTCTGTGAATGAAATGGGATAGCAGGGAGGTATAACACAATGAATGGTGATTACACGGTTGGAAATCTAAATTACTGATTGCAACCCAGAGGCCAGAGAATAAGTAAGCATGTTGACAACCTATTTGTGTTAAAGCCTGTGTAGGCAATACCCAGGCAATTTTATAGTCAAAGGATTTCAGTTTCCATGGTTGCTAGTCTACAGCCTATGATTTGCTTTACACACAAAAAAAATACAGATTAAAGCAAGGAAGGCCTTTTATTTAGTCCAGTCAGATGGAAGATCATGCTATTTATTTTAATAGATGCTAGAACCAAAAACAGATAAGCAGCCTGAAGCATTAGAATAATCCTAGAACTAGATTTTAATCTAGATTTTAGAGTTATTTATATTTGGTTAGCTACAGAGCATGTGATGAGATATATACAGAATAACAAAAATCTTTCCTCTAAAGGTTTTAACAGTCCAACAGGATAAATGACAGTCTGAATGGAAAAAAAAGTTACTACCAACACCGTAGAGTCAAGACACCTCAGCTATTTATTTAACATTTGCAGAAACAGTAAATGAAGGAAGTGGCCTTTAAGGATGCTAGTGCAGAACAGACCTTCTAGCCATATAATTTTTATTTATTTTATTCATCTCACAGCCAAAGTCCTTTACTGAAATACTTCTCCACTCTTATTTACTAATTAGTTACAGTTAAGAAAAATGTACATGCCCATGGATCTGAAATACTCCCATGCTATTGTCACACATAGGGTCCTCCATCTGCAGCTAGTTATATATCCATTAGATCTGTTGGGTGTGTTTCTGTATACTAGATGAATTTGAGTTGTTTGCCATCTGCACTTGAATTATAAACTGTTTTATTCATCTATATCCTTTGATTAAATCTTGCTCAGGTGATCTTTTGAGTCTATTTGTCCCAAGTATAGCTAACATAACAATATTTAACAATTTTGTTCTACAATCAGCATTTGACTTTTCACTTCAGAAGTAGTGCCTTTTGCAAATCACAATAGTGTTTTTCAAATTAAAAAATATATACATATCAAATTCAATAGAAAAACAACTTTCAGTTACAGTCTCCTAAAATGGGTGTAATCCCCATGTGAATTAAAGAAGAAGGAGGACTGGGATGGGCCAAGACCACAGGAACAGGTCATATTGCTAGCAGCCTAGGCACAGCAGTGAAGTGTTGATAGTTCTGTGCAGGTCAGTGACAGACATATAGAAGGCCACTGACTTCCTCGTTATGCTTATCTCATGCTGCCTGGTGTTGCCATTTCTCAATCTCTGTGCACAGCTGCAAACATATTTCCTTGTTACTATCGGTGTTTCCTGAAGGGCTTTGGCATTGCACTAGGAAAGAGAACAGAAGCAAAGTGAAGACGATACCTGCTTGACAGTAACCCCTTATTTCTTTCCCCTCTTTTCTCCCCACAAAACTTCATGCTAGGAGTTGCTTAGATGAGTGCTACCTATATCTAAATCTTAGCTCACCTGACAGTAAAACATCATTGTAAAGAAGCCCAAAAAGTGTCTTGGAGGACAGTTTTTGTCATAACTTTGATGTTTCAGATGCTTTTTTTTTTCTCCCCACAACCTAGTATTGTTAGTGTAGCTGGCATGCATTACAGTCTTTTAAAAGAGTTACCGGCCTTTAAAATAAACAAGAAAAACCACCACCACAAGACATGCTCACAGAAGAAAAAAAAAGTGTTCTGGGAAAAAAAAAAAAAAAAAAAGACAGGTCATGGCATGAAGGAATTTTTGACAAAAGGAATACAAAATGGACTGGTGAGCAGGTGGAAATCAGCTAAGCTTCAGTCATGAATTTTAGCCTGGAAGGATGACAAAGTAAGCTGCCACAAAGCAATCACCAGAAAATTCTAACTCTGATGAACAAAACATGTAGGTTCTATTGAAAAGCTTATAAATTTCATCCCAGCATTTAGACACTCAATGAACTGATTACAGAACGACATTTTATCTGAAAAAAATGAGGTCAAGTTAGGAGAAAGGAAACCCCTGAGGTCTTGGGCTATAAATGTGTTCTATAAAACCTACCATGGAAGACTTATTTAAAGATCAGTCACATTGCACTCTCCAGAGATTTCTGACTGGACATTTATTATTTCACTATAAGAGACCTGACTTACTGCTCTGACTTACTGTTCTAGTTTTAGAATGGAAATCTCAATGGACTTGCACTGATGTGAAAATGGAGTGTAAAAATTACAGTAATGAATCCAGCTCAGTGACATGCGGAGTACTGAAAGCCATCTTTTTCAGTTCTTAAATTAATTTTTAGGAGCCAATTTTAATATTTAAGAGGGATTACATTTCTAATTGATCTTTGAAAACACATCATGGAAAAAAAAAAAGACATTAAAAACCTCTCAGTTGTAAAAAGACACCTTAAAATCAATACTGACAACAACTGTCTGGATTTTCTGCAGTTTTGACTATGTATTGATTCACATAAACAAAGTTCTTCCTGAACTTCTGTATATCCAAAAATGAAAAGAAAACTTTAATAGAAATATATTAACTTTTACTACTGGTTAATGTGATTACAATGGAGACAGATTTTTTTTTTTTTTTTAACTTATATTCAGTCTTGATTTGTTTGTTTGTTTTCAGATTCAGAGGTGTATTTTATTTACTATTTTAAAGAACAAACCATGCATCAATTTAAAGAAGTAGTGTGGTTACACATGGAAGTATTTCTGAAAGCTCTCTGTTCTGTACTTAGTCCTCCTCCTGTCTTGTAGGTTTTCTTCTATGATGAAAAATATCTTTTTTTTATCTTTTGTGCTGAATATCACAGCACAAAACTAAGCTTAAATCACAAGTGAAAGGTATTACAAAGAGAAGTAAATGTAAAAGTATATTATTTCTAACAAGTGTTTACTATGCAATGTTAATCACAGATATCTGAACGGGGTCAAATTTCATTACCACTAAACTGAAGAACAATTGATAATTACAGAAAACAAATTTCACATGTAGCCCAAAGTATTTCACTAGAATGTCTTGGGATATCTTTTATGGCTATTTAATATAGTTTATTTGAACAGTCTGAGGTAACCACAACTTTGTTTCAAGAATTTCATACTTGAAATTTGTTTTCATGAACAACTAGATCAAATCTCATTTACAGATGTAGTTAACTGTGTGGCTTGAGTGTTTTTAGTCCTCTTATTTCCCTCAAAGATATACAGTAATTAACAATATCAAATCCATACTATACCTCTTTGTGTGAGTGACTTCCATATCCTTTGTTCCATACTTAGAAATTAATCTTAATGTAGAGTAGGTGTGCAAATTGATTAAACATGGATTCCTTTTCAGGTATTGTAATGGTCAAGATTTCTGTAATACTCTTGGTTCATTTTGCCTGAAGTCATTTTATACATTAAAAAATGTTTCTATTCAGCTAACACCTTGCATTGGGTATATGTGACAAGGGTCTGGTAGCAGGGTGCTGCAGAGGTGGCCTCTGTCAGCAGAGCCCAGCAGCTGTCCCATGGCAGATTAGAGCCAGCTCCAGCAGGCTCCAAAATGGACCTGTTGATCAGAGCTGAGACAGGGAGCAACGCTGGTTGGGCCTTTCAGAGAGCAGATTTAAGAAAGAAGAAAGGGGAAAACAAACAAACAAACAAACAAACAACAACAACAACAACAACAAAAAAAACCAGCTATGCAACAGCAGCTGGGAGAGTGAGGAATGAGAACCAGCCCACCAGCCCTACAGATGCCAAGGTCGGCACAGAAGGAGGGCAGGAGGTGCTGCAGCTCGTGGAGAGGAGCCCATGCAGGAGCAAGGGGTCTGGGGGGAGCTGCTGCCTGTGGGGGACCAGTGCTGGAGCAGTTTGCTCTGGGGGGATGGACTCCATGGTACAGAGCCGTGTTCTTGAAGAGATGCTGCCTGTGGGCAGCCCCTGCAGGCTCAGTTCGGGAAGGATGGCATCCCGTGGGAGGGACCCCACATGGAGCAGGGCAAAGAGTGACCGTGAGGGAGCGGCGGAGACGAAGCACTAGGGACTGACTGTAGCCCGACGTCCCCATTCCCCTGTGCCACTCGGGGGGAGGAGGGTGGATAGGGGGAAGGTGGTTTTAGTTTGCTTTTAGTTTCTCACTGCTGTAGTCTAGTAGTGATAGGCAATAAATTATATTAATCTCCCTATGCTGAGTTTGTTTTGCCAATGATGTGCTGGGTGATCTCCCTGTCCTTATCTCAACCCTAAAGCCCTTTTCATCCTCTTTTCTCCCCACTTGCCCTTTAGGGAGGGGAGGGGAGAGAGAGATTGTTGTGGAGTTCAGCTGCCCAGCAGGATAAAATCAGCATACACCTCTAACAGTATATGTACATAATTCTTTGTGACCTTTCCTGTCTTGGACATACCACTTATTTAATATATGCAGGTACAAAATCATTTCTGATGTCCTTTCAAATTCTAATATAATTTAATTTGCTGTTATTTAGTCATTCAGCTTATGAAGCACTGAATACAAATGTAAAATTGCATTGTATTTACATGACATTATCTTCAGGAAAACATACTTGGCACAATTGAAACCTCTAATATATTTTAGGTTAGAAATTTGTCATTGTGAAACTTACAATAAAGAAAGGTTTTTATTGGTTTTTAAGAACAAAAGTTGTAGAGAATGTGCACAGTGATAGATCAGTGGTACCACATAGTTGATGTTTTCCTTGGATAATAATGTAATGCTTACAATTAATTATAATTTTAATATTCATTATCTTAACATTAATCACAGACTTCTTTGGCTTAATTGGGACTACTTCTTTTGGCTATTTGAAAAATACACCTCAATATAAGCATATTGCTGCATAATATTTTTTTTTTCCAAAGAAGAGTCTTCAGTAAATTTTAGATTGAAACCCATTGACCTCAAGTGTCACAAAGCATTTTGCAACCAAATTCAGAAAAGCACTACTGCATTACATTAACATTTAAGGGTCACTTTCTTGCTCCTGTTCACAACAGACACTCAGCATGTGTTCTAGAAGGAAGGCATTCGGTGCTGAAATCTATTTCATAGTAGAGTTTCCATTCTCTTCCATTGCTGTCTTGTCCTAGACAGGATATATGAACATACCAAGCCCAATTTTATGTTATTTTTGTATATCTCCCACTATTCATTTTCCTATCTAAAAATAAAACTGAATTCTGACCTTAAAACAACAAAGAAAAAGTCACAGAGAACGCTTATAACAACATGGACTTCAAAATCAGCCACTGGTATATGGTACATAACACTCAAGCTACCACTGAACAGGTGATGGAGCAGGCAGATGAAAGGAATAGGCAAGTCAAGTCAGGAAACCTTAACTGTAAAGCTTATTGAAAATACACTTATCAGTAATTCACTTCAAAGGACTGAATTTTTTATGGGAACTCGTAGTCTGATTATATGATCTTTAAGCAGTCTTTCTTGACAACAAGCAATAGAAAACTTAACCATATTCCTCCATATAAAAGTGGAAAGAAATGTTCACAGGGGCTGTGAATTTCCAGCAGACCAACAGCAATGAACTCACAAAAGAATGCTAATACAACTTGCAAAGGTTATCCATTTATGGATTCAGCAGAAAAAGCAACATCAAGTACACACACGCTTGTGATGAGCATTGGTGGTTGTTTTGGAAAATTTGCTGTCAGAGTACTGTTTTAGATATATGCTTAAATAGGTAATACAAACGGATCTGCTAGCTCTATGAATTAGGAGTTGCTGACATTCTATTTCCCAATCACCAAACAGTTGTACATTGCCATCTGAACTACATTCTCTTAGGAAGCTTGATATAGGTTGTAACTGTTTCACTTTTTGAAATATTCCTCAAATTTGTTCATAAACATACAAATTAAAAAAAAAAAAAAAAAAAAAAAAAAAGATACTGGAAACACACATGGGAAAAGGCATTGAAAGTATTCAAAGAATGAAAATTCCATATTTGCAATGGTTTGATAAGGAGCACATCTGTGCATAGATGTCATAGGTGTTTGGTGGACTTGGAGGTGCCCTGTAAGACGTGCTTGAGCTCCCGGCCTTAGTACAGAGAAGATCAAAGAAGCACAGTGAGAATCTCAGCATGGTGGTAAAATCTGTGCCTGCACGAACTCTTGATAAAAGCAGGTGAAACCAGGAGGCTGGAGATCTCCTAGCGCGGATCCTGTTTAGCAGTTCCTGCATTCTCACTTGCATGCCTGTCCTCATGTACCTCTGCTCGGGTGTGGCTTTGGGGATCCCCGGGTTGTTGAGGTAATATATCTACCCCTTTCATTTTAGCTGCAAGTCTGTGGTTGTTCCTGTTGCCTGCCTGTGCTGACTCACACAGTAGGTTACTTTATCCTTCATCTAGAACATGTAGCATAAAGCTTACACAATATGGTATACAAAACCTCCTACTGATCAGCAGTGCCTGATTCATAAGTGCCTTACAACCAAGGACAGCACAGCATATTTTGTCCAAGGGATTATTCTGTTTTTCAGTCCTTTCCGCACCTTCTCACAATAACATGACCTATGCCCAGCTGTAATCTTGCCAGTCTTGCTACTGAGCTTGCTGCTGCTTGTCCTTTGGGTGACACAAAGGCAATATGTGTGATTGTGTTCATGCCAAGTGTGTTCCTCCACACTTGTAGCAAATATAAAGAATATAAAGAATACATATTCTCTAAAAACATTTTTATAAGCAACAACAACAAAAAAACATAACTGAATTGAGTAGAGATCAGCTCTCTGAAGAGATGACAGACATCCTTTTACCTTGGATAAAGAAACATGTTTACAACAAGCAATTTTGAATTTTCCTGACCCTTTTTCATAGCTGCTTGTAATCACACTTTAATCTGTTCCCAAAAGGTAGAGGAGCGTTCTGCAGCATAATTTCACTGTCCATAAAACTACCCAAAAAATAAATAGTGATGTTAAAGTTTTTTTTGTGCGTGTTCTTTTTTTTTTTTTTTCTTTGACAAAAGGATCATTGACTGTACTCGTGTATATTTGGCAAAGGGCACGTATACTCCATTTTCCCAGCATAAAATAAATAAGTAAATAAGTCTTCAACTACTGTGAAACCAGTTTATTTTTGAAAGGAGATCATGATTCATCACTCAGGACATGGGTTGCTGTTAAGGTAAATGTACATAGAAGTGTTATCTGGAGGCTTCCCCCAGTTAAGCTATGGTCAGAAAATAAACAGAAGCAGTGATCTGCTTCTAGGAAAACTATCACAGAGTCATATCTGCTTCTTCTTTGACACTTGTTTCAAAGTTCACAAATGCAGTTATGCTTTTAAAGCTTCCCAAAGTGTCAAGTTTTTCACTTGTGAATATGTAGTCTTTTCCACTTGAGCAATTCCTGGAAAAAGAGTAGCTTTACCATGCAAGTTTCTGGTCCTATTAGCACACCTCTAAGATTGCAGATTCAAGAGTGACACTACTCAAATCAACAGGACTCACAGACACTAATCTTTTTATATTTGTTTGTTGACGGTTCTCCATCTGCACATTTTCCCAATTTTTATGGGCATATGGAATAACAATCAGCAAAGCTAATGAAAGCTACTGGAGTCAAATATACACATCTAAGCTGGACTAAGCCATGATGACAGAGGATAAAAATCACAGTTCTTAAAGACTGCCACATTCCTTTGCCAGATCAGACCTGTGTGATGGAAACATAGTGCACGAGGAGTAAGTCATCACTGGCAAGGACAGAGCAATTGGTCCAAACAGCAAAGTGCTCTTGTCCAGTGCAAGAACACAGTGTCATATGACTGAAGTTATGTATGGAAAATACTGACACGTCAGAAAATAAATAAATAAATAAATAAATAAATAAATAAATAAAGAATGAATGAATGAATGAATGAATGCTGATGTCGAGACAAAACCAGAGCTGCCTAACAGGGCTTGTGATCGTTTGGTTTTGCTTTTATTTTTGTTTTGGTTACTTCAGAACTTGAAAATGCTGACCAAAATTGCTGACAAAACAAGCCCTTTACCACTAGTGGCTTCCTGGATTGCTAAAAAACATGATTTTATGAACATGTTGAGCACTTCTAATTAAGAAGTTAATATTAAAGTCTGTAAAGTCTACATAGCATAAGCATAAGCATATTGCAAAATTATGGTGAAAGCTAGATAGTAAAAAGCTTTTTGGAAAATTTACTTTAGTATTTCAGAAAATACTGTAACTTGCTGTTACGTGCTGTAAATTGCTACTAAATACAAATACTTGCCATTTATCATTTTTGTTTTCATTTCAGGTTTTCAAACACTTTAAAAGCACTCAGTTTCATAGTTCCCAGGTAAAATAAACCTGGAAGTTATTATTCCCATTTAATACTTACGTGTAAGAAGCTTATTTATTATCAAAAATACAGACAAAATACCACCATGGTCACGCAGAACATGTTTCAGACAGAGAAGTACCATGTTTTACTTTCAGTCCCAGGGTCTCATAGGCAGAGAGGCTATTTTAAGTCTTGAATTTTCTTGGCTTTGGTGATTGCCTTTTTTTTCTTTTTCAGTTGTTTCTTTCAAGACTCTCTTGACACTCAACAATAATAACAGATTATTTTTTTAAAGAGAGCAGAAAGTTTGGGAGACAGCACTAGCAGTCAACCATTAAAAATGATTTTTATATCCTTTCATCAGGCAAAGAACCAGTCAGTTAGCCATGAAGCTGGAACCAGGAGATTTCTTATACTCTATTTGTACAACCTATACACACTTGAGCGACTGCCTAATGATACAAATAGGCTCACAGAACCCTGTAAGACTTACTAAAAAAAAAAAAAAAGTAGACACCAGGGCAAAGATTGTATATACAGATCGTTATGGAACTTTGAAATAGAGAAGTAGGGAGGAAATTTATTTTGTAGTGCTTGTAGGTTAGTTGAAAAAAAAATCTGCTTTTTCAAAAGAATGTTGTTTCACTTTTTTTTTATTTTTACATTTTGGAACCCTACCCACTTAAGTTTATGAGACTCATTGGATAATAATGCTAATTATTTTTCTCTAAGGTGCATATGCACTCTAACTAGCAGAAATGTAAGAAGTTCACACATGGAAATGTTACTTGGTTGGGGGAAGGTCGAAATTACAAATTCCTCAGAAGTTGTTTTTGTCAAGGAAAAGTCTGAATGTTATTCCATCAACACAGGAAAATCATAAGACTTTATGGTGGCAGACATAATACTTCCATCCAGAAAAAAAAATGTGGAGGAGTGGCTAAATAGCAAACTGAACCAGAACTTAATGAATACCCAAAGTACCTGCGATCTCCCATGCTGCATTGATAAAATGGCTGATGTAAAAAATTTATAAAATACCGTGCTTAAACTGCATTTAGAAATACATTTTGAAACAGAAATTTATCTATAAATACAGAAAAAGAAGTTATAAAGTAGCTTTAAATGCTCTAAGCCATTTAGATGTTTTGCTATTTTGTTTGTTTGTTTTTAATACTTCAACCATACACAACTCAGAGCTTCAGAAAGCATTTAAAGAAAATTCCTAAATTCAGTGATAAATATCTCAAAACTTAAATCCAACTAACTAATCCTCATATCCCATCATACTGCCTTTTTAACTACTCCTTATATGTATAGACCATAAAAGTGCTCAGCCTGAATAAGTCCCAAAAAGTTTGTTCACTAATTCTGAATTGGCTATGCCCTGCATAAATATATAAGTGGGCTAGGAAAGGTTCTGAGGCTATCTCATGTGGCCTGTTTCACATAACTCTCTAAAACAGGATGCTTACATCCAGAGAGGCTGTTGGGAGCACTCTCTAGGCCAAACCATACCTAGGCACTTTCTGAAAAAGAATTATTTGGTCAGGGCCAAAACATCATCAGGAATTGGCCAACAGGGATGTGCCAGTGCTCGGGCACATCTTCTGTTCCAGTTTACCTTTCTACCACAGACATGGACTCAGTTCTGCAAGTATCTTATTTCTTTGGCTGTTTGTCACATTCATTTTACAGCTAGACTATTTACTCAGTTACTGTGCACAAAGCAGTACAACAGGCATTACCTCTACATGCTCATTTACAACCAGACTCATTTTTTTTTATAGCTGCCACTGTTTAGGTCTGAGAAAAGAATTCAAGGAACTTCCTTATTCTGTGTGACCAAACCGAAGGCCTATCAAGTACAAATTGTAAAGATGGCAAATGGAGTTTATTTTGCTTTCACTATGGAATCAAAATACCACAGTTCAAAATGTATAATGCTTCCCATGCAGGCAAGTATAAACTTCCAAAAATACAATGCATTTTTCTTCAAGGGAGGCTGCCAATTCAATATTTTTTTTCCCTGTGAAAGAATTATATAATTTGATTATATTTCAAATTGTTTATATTTTTAATACGTCAACTTTTTCGTTGTTTTCTATTTAAAAAGTATAAATATAAATATAAATAATATAAATATAAATATAAATAGAAATAGAAATAGAAATAGAAATAGAAATAGAAATAGAAATAGAAATAGAAATAGAAATAGAAATAGAAATAGAAATAGAAATAGAAATAGAAATATTTTATAAACAAATAAAAAAATGGGGAATGGAGGTGAATCTCTTACATCCTCTGTCAGCATCTTTTTTCTGTATGAGTGGGAAGAGCTAAAGGCCAAAATGGAAACTTTCAGATCCTGTGGTCCAACGATTGCAGTACTGTGTACTATCATTCAAAGAACATTAACCACTGGATCTTCCACAGCAATGCATTGCACTTCGTGATAGTAAGTTGAAGTTAAGTCATATAAATGGGCAAGAGCAATCTCTCGAGCTCTGGTAGGCTTCCAGTTGCTCCTTGTTTCTACAAGATTTGTGCCAGCTTTTGCTTTGCACCTGGCCAAGGAGTGAATATTTATTATTCTTCATATATCTGTTCTTAGTACACATTACAAAATTATACATGCAATCCTTGCATAAGGGACATCAGCCAGAGCAAACCCTTCAAACTTCAAAGCCAAAAGCATCTCTGTAAAATCTTATGAGAAAAGGAGCTTCCAAAACTCAGCACATGTCACAATGTTATGGAATGATTGAGGTTGGAAGGCAGCTCTGGAGATTGTCTAGTCCAACCTACTGCTCAGAGCAGGATCAACCAGAACAGACTGTCCATGGCTGCAAGCTGCCCAATTGAGTTTTGAGTATCTGCAAGGATGGGGACTCTGCAACTTTTCTGGGCAACCTGTGCCATTGTTCTGTTGTCCACACAGCAAAAGGTATTTTCTTACATTTAATTTTTTGTTGTTGTTTTTGTTTGTTTGGGTTTGTTTGTGAGGAAAGTCTCAGTCTTTACTTTTATGAAAGTTGCTCCAGCTCCTTAATCATCTTTGTGGCCCTATCCTGGACTCACTCCCATATATCCTTGTCTTTCATTTATGGGAAACCCAGAACTGGAAACAGCACTCCAGGTGCATACTCACCAGAGCTCAGTAAAAGGATTATTTTTCTTGTTTTTAATGTCAAAACTCTTCCTAATGCAGTTCATGAGGCTGTTGACCTTTGTTACAAGGGTACACTGCTGTCTCATGTTCACCTTGATATCCGCTACCACCCCTTGGTATTTTTCTGCAAAGCTGCTTTCTAACTAGCTGGCCTCCAGCCTGTAGTGGTGCATAGGATTATTCCTCTCCAGGTGCAGGACTTCACATTTCCATTTGCTGAACTTTATAAGATTCATTTTTGACAATCTTTTCAGCCTTTAGAAGTTCCTCTTTATGGCAGCACAATCACACAATGTATCAATTACTTCTCCTAGTTTTGTACAACTTGCAAAATTGCTGAGAGAAGGTAGGTGCAGACAGATATAAATTTGCTGTGTCTGTATTCCCAGCTGGCCAGATGTTTTGGAGTATGAATGGCTATCTTAGCAAAACACTTTGTCCAAGTTAAGATGCATCTTAGTAGTGCATAATACTCAGGCACAATGCCATGGTAACAGGCCAGATGGCTTTGCAGTAGGAGCTGACTCATACCTGGTCTTGGAAAGAGGCCCTAATGACCTCTCAGATGTGCTTCCTTCATCACACTTATCTGTGGCCTCTAGTAGAGCCTTATGTGTAGGGCCTTTAGTTATCTCTGAACCAAGCTAAGGATTTGGCTTTAAAAAGCTTTTCTCAGATATCGGTTCCTTTTTATACCTTGATAATAGTTGGAACCTTTTCTTGCATTTTCTCCAGCTTTTCAAACTTCTCCTGGAATGAGAGTGCCAAGAAGTGAATTCAGCTCATTGCAGGGTGCAGTTGCATTCTGCCATATAGAACAGAGCTGTTAATATCCACACTGTGATACCACACTTCTGCAGAGTAAACCTGAGCAGTGTTCAGCTGTCATACACTGACATATCACCTTTATTTTGTCATCTGTTAATAATACTAAATCTCTTCTATGAGAGCTACCTCCTAGGCTAAACAAGTCCTCACATAGAATTACATTAAACCCAACTCAGTGCCACGCTGCAGGCACTGGTTTGTATTTCATTTTTAAAGACATTACAAAAATAAAAAAATAAAATCCTAGTTTATAGTCTCCACTTTCTAAAATTTGTAACTTTGACCAGCTCATCCCTTGGTCAAATTTCCATGGGGGAATCAACCTGAAGAGTTAGTTAATTAACAACCATTTTTGAAAGGAGCCAATGCATACCTACTTATCACTTTATTCTATAGAATTTGGTTCCTCAGTTAAGCCGCCAGCAAATTTCTCCATTACTGCCAGGCAATACCATGTCCTGTAACATACTGTACTCCCCACTGAGAGAAATTAACTGCTATTTGACTGCCACCTTATCTTATCAATTTATATACTCTTTTCCTTCTCCTGACAATTCTAATTAATTTCTGATACCTAGATTTAAGATAAAAAATATTCCTCCATCCTGTATACATGATTAGATTTATAGTTACCAAACCATTCATATGAAAGTTTCTTACCATCTTGGTTATGCTTTGTTTGCTATCCAGGGAATAAAATTTCACTCACAGTCAAAAGAATGTGCTATACATTGCTCTGTATATATTTAGTTCCTGGTCTTTACAGACCAAAAAATAGTTTCTATTTCATCTGCAGTGCTGCAGGGAATTCATATCCGACCACAATCCTATAAATTTAACAAGATACAAGTTTGGTCAGATTTCAGGGCCAATGGAAACCAGACTACAATTGCCATTATCAAATCACAAATTTTCACCTAACAAAAAAAAAAAAAAAAAAAAAAGAGAGAGAGAGAAAGAAAGAAAAGTCCTCTTTTTATTTCAGTAACAGCTTAGTATACTTAGTGAGATAGTAAATAGCTATACGAGTACAATATAAGATTGAAAATAATTGATGAAACAGCAACAATTTTAGAATAATTCTTATCAGACTGAAGCCAACATTTCTCCTATGAGAAAGAGCTTTTCATTTATAAATTTCTTATTGTGTTTTTAGTAGCAGAAATTTAGAGGTGAATGTCACATATTAAATTGTGGTGAATTTTACAGCAAATTACCATGAGAAGGACTTAACAGAGTGCTATTGTGCAAAATTCTGCACAATTCTACACAGTAATACATGCTGCCACAAGCTGGCACAAGCATCTCTGTATGATGATTACTGTGCTCCTACAAATACAAAATGCAGGTGAAGAATACCCTACAGAGTAACTTCCCTAATGGAATGAGAAAAGGAAATAAGGATGAATTCCACAATCAAACTCTTTCATGAAAAGAGATGTTCTGAAGATCCGTAGGGAAAAAAGTATCTACCCATTACAACATACTATACTTCTAATGATGTTATCAGCAAGACAAATGCATGCACAGTATCAGAGCAGCAACCCACCTCAAATATAAGAAAAGCAACACAGAAGAGAAAGAAAGAAAGAAAGAAAGAAAGAAAGAAAGAAAGAAAGAAAGAAAGAAAGAAAGAAAGAAAGAAAGAAAGAAAGAAAGAAAGAAAGAAAGAAAGAAAGAAAGAAAGGAAGGAAGGAAGGAAGGAAGGAAGGAAGGAAGGAAGGAAGGAAGGAAGGAAGGAAGGAAGGAAGGAAGGAAGGAAGGAAGGAAGGAAGGAAGGAAGGAAGGAAGGAAGAAAGAAAGAAAGAAAGAAAGAAAGAAAGAAAGAAAGAAAGAAAGAAAGAAAGAAAGAAAGAAAGAAAGAAAGAAAGAAAGAATCATAGAATCATAGAATCATGGAATATCCTGAGTTGGAAGGGACCCTTAAGGATCATCAAGTCCAACTCTCGACACCGCACAGGTCTACCCAAAAGTTCAGACCATGTGCCTAAGTTCACAGTCCAATCTCTTCTTAAATTCAGACAGGCTCGGTGCAGTGACCACTTCCCTGGGGAGCCTGTTCCAGTGTGCAACCACCCTCTCTGTGAAGAACCCCCTCCTGACGTCCAGCCTAAATTTCCCCTGCCTCAACTTAACCCCGTTCCCGCGGGTCCTGTCACTGGTGTTAATGGAGAAAAGGTCTCCTGCCTCTTGACAACCCCTTACGAGGAAGTTGTAGACTGCGATGAGGTCTCCCCTCAGCCTCCTCTTCTCCAGGCTGAACAGGCCCAGTGACCTCAGCCGTTCCTCGTACGTCTTCCCCTCCAGGCCTTTCACCATCTTCGTAGCCCTCCTCTGGACACTTTCCAACAGTTTCATGTCCTTTTTATACTGTGGTGCCCAGAACTGCACACAGTACTCGAGGTGAGGCCGCACCAGCGCAGAGTAGAGCGGGACAATCACCTCCCTTGACCTACTAGCGATGCCGTTCTTGATGCACCCCAGGATACGATTGGCCCTCCTGGCTGCCAGGGCACACTGCTGGCTCATATTCAACTTGCTGTCTACCACGACCCCCAGATCCCTCTCTTCTAGGCTGCTCTCCAGCGTCTCATCGCCCAGTCTGTACATGCAGCCAGGGTTTCCCCGTCCCAGGTGCAGGACCCGGCACTTGCTCTTATTGAACTTCATGCGGTTGGTGATCGCCCAGCTCTCCAACCTGTCCAGATCCCTCTGTAAGGCCTTTACGCCCTCATTTGAGTCCACAACTCCTCCAAGTTTGGTGTCATCAGCAAACTTGCTCAAAATACCCTCTATTCCTACATCCAGATCGTTTATAAAAATATTGAAAAGTACCGGCCCTAAAATGGAGCCTTGAGGGACCCCACTGGTGACCGCCCGCCAGCCTGACGCAGCTCCATTTACCATAACCCTTTGGGCCCTGCCCGTTAGCCAATTGCTCACCCATCGTATGATGTTTTTATTTAGCTGTATGGTGGACATTTTGTCCAGTAGGATCCTATGGGAAACCGTGTCAAAAGCCTTGCTGAAGTCCAAAAAAATCACATCAGCTGGTTTCCCTTGGTCCATAATACGGGTGATCTTATCATAAAAGGAAATCAGGTTAGTTAGGCAGGACCTACCCTTCACAAACCCATGCTGGCTGGGACCAATGACTGCTTTGTCCCCCAGGTGCGCCTCAATAAGTCCGAGAACCAACTTCTCCATGATTTTACCAGGCACTGACGTGAGACTGACAGGCCTGTAATTGCTAGGGTCTTCTTTCTGACCCTTCTTGAAAATTGGCACAACATTTGCCAGCTTCCAGTCTACTGGGACCTCTCCAAATTCCCAGGATCGTTGAAAAATAATTGAGAGAGGTTCCGCGATGACATCCGCCAGCTCTTTCAGCACCCGGGGATGAATCCCATCCGGACCCATGGACTTGTAGGGATCCAGGTGGAGTAGCAAATCCCGCACACGTTCAGGGTCAGTTGGGAGTTTGTCATCCCAACCGTCCCGGTCCTCCAGCTCAGGGCACCCTGGGTCCCGAAGCCCATCATCGGCATTGAAGACAGAGGCAAAGAAGGCGTTAAGCGTCTCTGCTTTGCCTACGTCATCGTCTGTGAGGAGACCTTCCCTATCAAGGAGCGGCCCTATGTTTTCTTTAGTTCTCCTTTTTCCATTTACATATCTAAAAAAACCCTTTTTATTTTCTCTCACAGACACAGCCAGCTTCAACTCTAGCTGTGCTTTGGCCACTCGAACTTTCTCCCTACAAACACGAACAGCATCCCTGTATTCTTTCCATGACGCCTGGCCCTCCTTCCAGTAGCGAAACACTCTCTGTTTCCGCCTAATCTCCATTAGAACGTTCCTGGTCAGCCACACCGGCCTCCTGCCCCGCCTGCCTGACTTGCGATATTTTGGAATTGCCTTATCTTGTGCTTCTAGGAGGCATCGCTTAAAGAGTGACCAGCACTGGTGGACATCGAGGCCTTCAAGAGCAGTTTCCCAGGGGACCTTACTGACTAGTTCCCTGAGCAGCCTGAAGTCCGCTTTCCCCATATCTAGGGATGAGGTTTTGGTGGCACTTTTCCTTCTGTCACCATAAATTTTGAACTCAACCACTTCATGGTCGCTATGACCAAGGCGGCCACCAATCACCACATCTCCCACCAGACCCTCTCTGTTTTCTAGCAACAGGTCTAGGAGGGCACCTTTCCTAGTTGGCTCCGTTAGCACCTGTACCAAGAAGTTATCATCTAGGTGCTTCATGAACCTCCTGGACTTGCTCGTGTCAGCCGTGTGGCACTCCCAGTTAACGTCCGGCAAGTTGAAGTCCCCCATAAGGACAAGGGGAGTTAATCTCGAGGCCTCTCTTAGTTCTGTAAAGAATAATTTATCGGTGCTATCATCCTGGCCAGGCGGTCTGTAATAGACTCCCACAACGACATCCCCTTTATTCGTTCGTCCCTTGATCCTTACCCAGAGGCTCTCAACTTTGCCATCGCCGACCTGAAGTTCCACACAGTCCAGCCCCTGCTTCACATACATCGCCACCCCACCACCTCGCCTACCCTGCCTGTCCCTCCTGAAGAGCCTGTAACCATCTATCGCAACACCCCAGTCACAGGACTCATCCCACCAGGTTTCGCTTATGCCGATGATGTCGTAGTTGCGGGACTGGGCCAGGACTTCTAGCTCATCTATTTTATTCCTCATACTGCGTGCGTTTGTGTAAAAGCACTTCAGGTGCGTCTCCTTACACTCAGCACCTTGTGGATCTGACCAAAGGACCCCACTGGCACACAGCCCCTCTGATTCTAGCGTACCATCCCTTAGGTCTTCACCGGAGCGCCTGGTTTTAGCCCCTTCCCCCTTCGACTCTAGTTTAAAGCCCTATCTATCAGCCCTGCCAACTCCTGACCTAAGATCCTTACCCCTCTCCGAGAGAGGCGCATCCCATCCGGTGCCATCAGGCCCGGTGTAGCATAGACCTTCCCATGATCAAAGAAACCAAAATTCTGCCGGTCACACCAGTCTCGAAGCCACGAGTTTATGTGAACAGTACGTCTTTCGGCTTCGATCCCCCCTATCGGAAGGACAGAGGCAAACACCACCTGCGCCCCTGATCCTCTAAGTAGTCGCCCCAAATCCCTAAAGTCTCTTTTGATCGCCTTCGGACTTCTCGTTGCTACTTCATCGCTACCAGCCTGAAAGACCAGTAGCGGGTAGTAGTCAGTGGGCCGTACCAGGCGCTTGACTTTCTTGGCAAAGTCTCTCACCCGAGCCCCAGGGAGGCAACAGACTTCTCTGCGGGTTGGGTCCGGTCGGCATATCGGTCCCTCTGTCCCTTTCAGGAGGGAGCCCCCCATAACAATAGCCCTTCTTTCTTTTTTGAAGGATGATGTGGCAATGCGACGTGTAGGTCGCATTGTCTTAGGCGCCCCCTCCAACTGGGACGGGTGTTTGTCTACTTTGTCATTTAGATTGTCTTGGTCTAGTCCTTCATATCGATTATTTAAGGGTAGATGAGAAGGTGAGGTGGGCAGAGAGAGGGCTCGCCTACCACCCCGAATAGGCACCTGCCTCCATTCCCCCCCTTGATCTAGGTCTCCTCCCGCTGCCTGGCTGGAGGAGCAAACCTCCGTCTTCTGCGTAACAGGAGACGCCTGTGCCGTGGCAGTCTCGTGAGCCTGCCTCAGAGAGGGTAGAGCGCACCTCCACCAGTCAATTTCCCTCTCTGATTCCCTGATGCTCCTGAGCCTGTTCACCTCCTCCCGGAGCTCCGCTACCTGGCTGAGCAGTTCTTCAACCTGGGCACACCTCCCACAGGCATACCCACCACTGCTGTCAGAGACCGACAGAAGGCTGGGGCACACTCTGCAGCCCAGGACCTGGACGGCTGCGTGTTTCCCCGAGCCCTCCGTCTGAGTAGCCACACTGGCGACCGTGGCTGGAGATGCCTCACGAGATGCGGAGGCCACGGTTTTCTGCCTGGTCGATACCATGGTCAGGTTCTACGCAAGCAGGTTACAAGCACCGAAGGGAGAGGCAGCTGCAAAAGAGCGACGATGAGCCCCCCACTCGCCCTGCCCGCGCGAACTGCCGCGCAAACTGCCACGCCCTTCGACGTGCCACGCCCTGTTTGCCCGTCCTGTTCGCCGCGCTCCTGGTCGCTCGCGCTGAACAGGACGGGCGAAGGAAAGAAGGAAAGAAGGAAAGAAGGAAAGAAGGAAAGAAGGAAAGAAGGAAGGAAGGAAGGAAGGAAGGAAGGAAGGAAGGAAAGAAAGAAAGAAAGAAAGAAAGAAAGAAAGAAAGAAAGAAAGAAAGAAAGAAAGAAAGAAAGAAAGAAAGAAAGAAGGAAAGAAGGAAAGAAAAAGGAAGAGAGAGAGAGAGAAAGAGAGAGAGAAAGAGAGAGAGAGAGAGAGAGAGAGAGAGAAAGAAAGAAAGAAAGAAAGAAAGAAAGAAAGAAAGAAAGAAAGAAAGAAAGAAAGAAAGAAAGAAAGAAAGAAAGAAAGAAAGAAAGAAAGAAAGAAAGAAAGAAAGAAAGAAAAAAAGAAAGGAAGGAAGGAAGGAAGGAAGGAAGGAAGGAAGGAAGGAAGGAAGGAAGGAAGGAAGGAAGGAAGGAAGGAAGGAAGAAGGAAAGAAGGAAAGAAAAAGGAAGAGAGAGAGAGAGAAAGAGAGAGAGAAAGAGAGAGAGAGAGAGAAAGAAAGAAAGAAAGAAAGAAAGAAAGAAAGAAAGAAAGAAAGAAAGAAAGAAAGAAAGAAAGAAAGAAAGAAAGAAAGAAAGAAGGAAAGAAGGAAAGAAAAAGGAAGAGAGAGAGAGAGAAAGAGAGAGAGAAAGAGAGAGAGAGAGAGAAAGAAAGAAAGAAAGAAAGAAAGAAAGAAAGAAAGAAAGAAAGAAAGAAAGAAAGAAAGGAAGAAAGAAAGAAAGAAAAAGAATAAGCAAACAAACAAAAAACAGGATGCCATTTCTTCCAAATAGAAGACACAACAATAAGCTCATCTAATTTATTTTTTTATTTTTTAAACTGATGAAAAGTAATGACATATACATTCTTTGGCAGTTTTGTTCCTAACTAGTGACCTTAAAGCTAGTAGAGATCTTTAGATGGGTTGTTACCTGCTGCAAAGACCTGGTTAAATAATTTCTCAGGATAAGAGATTATTTGGATAAGAAAATCTACCACCAAAACTAAGCTTCGAACAAAACTTTTTACCAACCAAAAGATGTAGAAATGAACTATTTTTGTCTTCTGCAGGGGAAGGAAACAATCCTCTTCAACTGTCCCTGAAGTTAGGTCTTTGCCATGAAACACACAATAATCTTGTTCCCCCCTCCTTGTTGTAATTTTCAAAGCTCTTATTCAACCTCTTTTAAACTTTAAGTTATGCCTGAGCAGTTCCTTCAATCAGTGCCCCAAAAGTAGGGGCACTGGTAGGGTGATGGTTGGACCATCTTGGAGGTCTTTTCCAACCTTAATGATTCTGTGATTCTATGTTAGTGGTTTTTTTGTTTGTTTGTTTGTTTTTTGTTTGTTTGTTTTTTAATTGATTACTGCTTTACACTGTTCTGAAAGTCTTAAAATAATTAATCATTTTCTTCTTACACCTGCCATTCAATCTCATCTCAGTACTGAAGAATTTATCTCCTAAGCAACGTTTTTTTGTTTCTTTCAAGGTTTCCTTTAGCATCGAGAAAAAGTATGTTATAGTTTCCAGTATTCCAAGGCATTACATTTCCTCTTATCTTCTATACTTTTCTTTCCAAGTATTTTTTCTCTCCATTTTTTATCTACATTTGTTCTTTGTTGAGTCTCTAACTATTTTTTTTTTTTTTTTTTTTTTTTCCTGGATCAAGCAGTGAAAGCTCTTTTACCAAGAAAATACTCAAATTAGTAACAATATTTAAGAACAGGTTTCAACTAAGTTGCTAACAGGAGAGTTAGTTCTCTGGATGGCTCCCCACATGATACAAAAAATATAGTTGTTATTCATGTGGAATAGAGAGTGCTATATGCTTCTCAAGTATGTATTTCGGAAATATGATTGGTATTTTGGTTCCTATACATAAATAATGCGGATTTTTATATTATTTTTTTCTTAGGAGCTGTATAGCATATATTGGGAGGATTCTTTACTCTTTCATTTAATTTCATTTAAAATTTAATTTAAAATCTTTCATTCTGGAGTAATCTCTAGAATGTATTCAGGTCAATGTTATTTGTTATAGATACTGGGCCACTGCATACCATCTTTCTTCCCATAAACATTTCAAAAATACACTCGTGAAAATTACATAGACCTAATTAAATAAGTCATTGTGTTAATTGTGATATAAAGTGTAATATTATACCTTACTCCGATATTTATAACAGGCAAAAATCAGAGGTTCTTTACAAATCAAATGTGTTCTCTCTGAATCGTAGAACCATAGAATATGCCGACTTGGAAGGGACCTGCAAAGACAATCAAGTCCAACTCCTGGCTCCACACAGGGCTACCCAAAAATCAGACCACGTGTCTGAGAGAAGGCCAAATACTTCTTGAACTCCAGCAGGCTCAGACCCGTGATCACTTCACTGGGGAGCCTGCCCCAGTGCCCGACCACCCTCTCCATGCAGAACCTTTCCCTAACCCCCAGCCTGACCCTGCCCTGTCCCAGCTCCATGCCGTTCCCTCAGATACTGTCTCTGTCCCCAGAGAGCAGAGCTCAGCACCTGCCCTTCCACTTCCCTCATGACGGAGCTGCAGGCCTTCATGAGGCTTCCCCTCAGCCTGCTCTGCTCTGGGCTGAGCAAACCCAAGGGAACACAGCCACTTCTCATACATCTTCCCCTCTAGACATTTCACCATCTTTGTAGCCCTCCTTTGGACACTCTCTGATAGTTTTAAGTTTTTCTTATATTGTGGCACCCAAAACTGCACACAGTGCTCAAGGTGAGGCCACAGCAGTGCAGAGCAGAGCAGGACAGTCACTTCCCTTGACCAGCTGTCCTTGATATACCCCAGGACACATTTGGCCCTTTTGGGTGGCAGGGCACAATGTTGACTCATATTCATTTTGCCATATGGCTACAACTGAGATGACTAATCTCTTTGAAAGAATGCCAGTGTAGCTCTGATACAACAGCAAGAGCAGTTACTGGCAGTAACTGGAGGCTTTTATTTGCAATGTGTCTTCCATACACTATCCTGTTTTCCTCTTAGAAGAATTAAAATTGTTTCTGAGAACAGAAACAATTTTTTTTTTTTTGGGGGGGGGGTTGGGAAATCAAGAATTTATGAGTATTTCTGTGTTCCACAGAACACAGTAATTTATAGTTTTGTCACACAGGGCAATTACAATCTGGTACCACTGATACTCACAAGGGTCCAAGAGTATGCAGCGTTACAGCCAAGAGTTTAGTTTTTGGTGCTGACGGTGTACAGCCATACTGCAGTGTATTTTAGTTGTCTGTGAATTTCATGCCAAGAAGTTTCACTTTGTCAACCTTAGGTGTTGAAGTCCAGTACATAGTCACAAAGCTGGCAAAGTACCTACAGCGAGGCTGTGGTAATTCCCTATATCACTTTCTTCCATTCCTGAAGAAATTGAGGTAAAATTTACTCTGCAGTTCAATTCAATTCAATTATTCCTTATCCTGCTTTGACACTGGCAAGAGGACAAGGGCTAGCTGCCAATAGTTTGAATGAAACTGTCAAGAGTGGTTACAAACAATTGGCAGCTGCCCCATCTATCAAAGTTACAACTAAATTTGTAACAAACAAACAAACAAACAAGGCAAAAAAACCCTCTGACCAACAACTAACGAGCCACCATGAATACCTAAGGGTCATTGCAACATGAGCAGAGGATACAATTTTAGGATTTTTCATTTTGAAAATGAGGAACCACAGCATGTGGACTTGAGTTTGTGTATCTGAGTACTGCATATTTTTTACTCTTTTTTTTTTCTTCAAGTGATGATGACCAGTTTGATTAAACTGACAATTTTTTAATTCCATTTAGTAAATATCAATCCACATTTCACACAACATTTACTTTGTCTAAAGAGTTTCCTTTTTCACTTGATATAAAGTTGTATATACCAGTCACAATTCTTCAAGTTTGTTTCAGTTTATTTCAAAATAACTGAGAAAAGTTTTAATAGTTTATTTTTCTCTGTCCCTTGAAATCAGCCAATATACAAATTTAAGACATACATTAATAATAACCATTAATTGTAGCCAATTTTTTTGATAACTATTCAGTTTATTCAGTTGGAATAAATAAAAATAAAAAAAAAAAAAAAAAAGAAGAAGAAAAAAAAAAAGATAAGTGCTAAAAAGGTAATAATTATGATATGTTACAATATACCTGAATAAGTCATATGAGTTTATCCTGTTCATTAAAGATCACAGAATCACAGAATCATAGAATGGTTTGAGTTGGAAGGGACCTCATAGATAATCTAGTTCCAACCCCTTTGCCAAGGGCAGGGATGCCACACACTAGATCAGTTTGGCCAACGTCCCATCCAGCCTGGCCTTGAACACCTCCAGAGATGGAGCATCGACAGCTTCTCTCAGCAACCTGTTCCAGTGCCTCTCTACTCTTACAGTGAAGAATTTCCTCGTAATGTCTAGTCTAAATCTATCCTGTTTTAGTTTAAGACCATTCCCCCTTCTCCTATAATTATCTACCCAAGTAAATAAAGTCTTTTTCCATCATTTTTCAGACTCCTTTAAGTACTGAAAGGCTGCATTGAGTTCTCCCCAGAGCCTTCTCTCTTCTAGAATGAACCTCCCCAGCTCTCTCAGCCTTTCTTCAGAGAAGAGGTGCTCTAATCATCTTTGTAGCCCTCCTGTGGACTTGCTCTAACTGGTCCACATCTTTCTTGTGCTGGGAGCCCCAGACCTGTATGCAGTACTCCAGGTGGGGCCTCATAAGGGCAGAGTAGGGGGGAATAATCCCCTCCCTTGACCTGCTGGTCCCGCCTCTTGATTTAGCCCAGGATGCAGCTGGCCTTCTGGGCTGCAAGTGCACACTGCTTGCTCATGTCAAGCCTTTCATCCACCAGAACCCCCAAGTCTCTCTCCACAGAGCTGCTCTCAATGAGTTCTTCTCCCAGTCTGTGCATGTCTGGGATTGCCCCAACCCAGATGCAGCACCTTGCATGTAGCTTGTTGAAACTCGTTATCTTCATATGGGCTCACTTCTCCAGCTTGTCCAGATCTCTTTGAATGGCACCTTCTCTTGTATCAACTGCACCACTGAGCTTGGTGTCATCTGCAGACTTGCTGAGGGTACACTCAATCCCATGAATTACACTAGAGTAGCTGTATAGCACAAAACACTTGGTACCAAGAACTTGCAGGCATGAGCGGGGTTTTACTCTATCTGCCTCTTGTATAATTCCTTAGATAATAAGGTAATATATTTTAGGTGCATTCCTGGAGATCATCTTCAGATTTTGTCTTAATAAACTGGTCAAAGTGCTATTATACACAAACTCTTCTTCTATTACAACACAAATTCTCCTTCTGATACAAGTAACAAAATGCAGAGTGACAGGGCTTGAGTTTGCATCCAGATCACCCTAACTTTCCAAAGTAAATAGCCAAATTTACATTTAGGTAAATTATGGGCAGTCATCTCAGGCTCTTTCTCTAAAGTTGTGAATATGTACTTCAATTAACTTTTCACTATCCCCATAGGACATGAATAATTCATTTTTTATTTTTGTAGTCACTCTCCACTAAGCTAGGTAATAGTACTTTAATAGTGTTATACATTCTAAATTTTCCCATTGTATGCTACTGAAACTGGTTTCTAATTCATGCTATGCTATGTAAATCATAGCACATGTACCTGTGCTTCACTGCAGCAAATGGTTTTATTTATAACAAAGAGCCTCTTTAGATCAATAGAACTTTAAAAGATAATACAATCTGTAAATTGAAAAAAAAATCCAGTTAGATAAAACAGAATAATAATAGAAACAAATGGTAATATTGGATTAAGGTCAGGATTTTTAGTTACATACTGAGAATTCTTTAGAAGAGTTCTATTAACATGAATGTCTTCACAATCACCTAAGAAAGTGTTTTCTTTCAAGCACCAAAAAAGAGAATTTTACAGAATAGGTTTGTATTGAAAAGGAAAAAGAATTCTAACCATTTGAACTCTTAAGCACTAAACTAGTTTGTGCTTTAATAACCTCCATGATAAATATCATGCAAATTGCTCTGTTTGAGAGCAAAAACTGAGACATCACAGTTTAATGACCTTTTGGTACTGGATAACCTAAACACCTATTACCATATAATACTGCATAGAAATTTAAATTGAAAGTATTCTAAAAATGTTTTCTTGTTGTTGTTTAAAAAAAAAAAAAAGGAAAAAAAAAAAAAAGGCTTTCTAATTATAGACTCCTCGTAGGGAATCTATAAATTCCTGTGACTTCTTCATGAATGTTCTATAAAATGACCTTTAAATTGTACAAGATAAATGAGTAAGATACATGTACACCAATCCAGTAAAGGTACGTGGGGATACAGTTAGACAGAATTAAATGAGGATTACCATTCTTCAGATATTTTGCTAGGATATTCCTCTTTGATTCTGTTCTACTGTTTATTTACACATCATTCTTTTTTAAGTAACAGTAACTGCAAGTTTATTTTTAATTAACAACCACATATACACTTATATATTAGCACTTAACATTTCTCTTGGTGTGAGATACAGGACACAGACTGAAACACATTGCAACACAGTAAATATGCAAAAATTACAACTACTGCTACATATACATGTATACATTTATATTTTATGTATATATACATTATATACAGTATAGATTTTAAATTTTTCAAAATGCACATAACTCACAATTTCTTCCCTAGTTACCCCCGGAACTTTCTCTCTTTCTGTCTGTGTCACAGATAGTGATGACATGAGGTTATCTTCTAAATGATGGCTTCTTCCTAAGCCTATCTGTCACTTTAGCAAAATGAGATGCTTCTGGCACAACAGCTCCTTCATGTCCCTGCAACAATACATGTGGCATAGAGGTAGCTGGTTTTACAGGAATATTGATCTGGTCAATTAAAATGGCTGACAGGTTTCATTTTACTCTTTGAGCATCAGAAGAGTTTGCCATAAATTGGCATATGACAACAGACTGGAAATTGTAATCATAATCATTAACTCAGAATAAAATACTTGCTTGGGTCATTCTTGTAGATTCCTTATTTTCCTGATCATTTATTTATGCTGAAAACCAGAACAAGACATTTTAAATATGTCTTTTTTTTTTCTTTTTTTTTGTAATCGTAACAATGATAAAATCTAATCAAATCACATTCCTGTGCTAATACAATATTTCTTATTCAGAAGCTTTTCTAATAGCATGCCAGCAAATGTCACTAGCAACACCACTGAGCTTGCACTCTGACTGTTCCACACAGACGCTTTGATCTACCTCAATGTACTGCATTTGTGACTGAAAGACATATGACATTTGGGTTACAAGGATTGCTGTGTGCTATGGAATACTTTGAGTTACTCAGAACACAAAATCTTTTTGTTAAACATTACAAACAAAACAATTATACAATCTGAAAATTGGTTTGAAATCACAGTTCTGAATCAGAAAGTAGACTTCTCTAATTAAATTAAAATTTCAGTGTTAAGTTGACTATAAATGCATAATTATCATATGGAAGAGAAGAAAAGAGGTGTGGTGTTTCTTTTTTGATGGGCAGCTAAACTCTAATGCCACTCTCTCACTCAACCTCTTCAAAAGAACAGAGGGAGCAAGTACGATAAAAAAAAAGCTCATGGTGTGTTGCCTTTTAATTTACCTTTTCCATCAAACTTGTAAGTGCTTATTTCCCTAACACAAAGGGGTAAACACTATTGATCTCACTGATTGATCTCACTGAGCAAACATAATGATCTTACGCACTTGATCCAGCTTTATTTCTACAGTAGCACCTTTTTCCTTTCTTTTTTTCTTTCCTTTTTTTTTTCTTTTTGTAACCTCTCTGTTACAAGAAAGCAACAGGAAAAGACAAATAAAAAGGAAAAATAAATTAAAAAGAAAAAATCAAGCCAATCCACCAACCTTTTTTTTTTTTTTTTTTTTTACATCTTCATGAAAAAATACCTTGAGCAAAATTATGTTCAGATTTAAATATATACAGCAATCTTCAAGACTTCCAACAGGACTCTGTTAGTTTCATGGTAAAAGCTGTAAAATTGAGATTGCAATTGGGACTTAAGTATGAAATTCAAGTCTATCCAACTGTATTGTAGGTGGGTATCGGTGCCGTGGTTGCATGCATACCCAGCACCTTCACTCTGTGATTTCCTGGCAAGAACTTCCCAGCTACTCTCTGCACAGATGAGACAATGGCCAATATAAGGAAAGTGGGCAATTTGAGACAAGGTGAATGAGACTATAGCCAGCTTCAAAACAAAGGTCATAATTGACAGAGAAGCTCTCCAGAAAAGCATCAGACAGGAGTTTGGAGTTTCCACAAGTAGTCCCTGCTATGCCCAGACCTATTGATAAGCACCACCTGTATGCTTAAGTGGATCGATAGACATACTGGATGAAGAATCTGGCAGTTCCACTGACTCCTCCAGTCACTTCCAAATGCAGCACTGTCCAAACTGTGTATAGATAGTTTTAAACAGTCAGCAGAAACATTTTGCACAGATATAGAAATACAGGATAGTCTCTTATACAGAGTTAAGACTGGAGATGTTTGGTATATTGTTTAATGCAATAAATAGAAAAAGATCATACAGATGTTGGAGTGTTTTGCAGGACAACAGGCCCAATGGAGTATAAGAAATGGTTGGAATAACAGTTCAGGCAGTCTAACCTAATCCAGAAGAACACACTGCTGCAAGGCCTCATGCAATGTAGTCTCTGCCCCTGCCCAGAAAGTGACCAATTGCCTTGTTCAAGAGACTGGATTCCCCACAGCCGTCTTACACTAGGCCAAGACACCAACATTTTTTTAAACTAAATGTTCTGCCCATGAGCATTGCTATAACTGTTTCAGTAGTTATGAAGAGCTACCAAAACACCTGAGCATTAACTCTACATATGTCATTGTTTCAAAACATATTGTTTATAAGGAATAGTAAAAAGTATTTTGGAGAGAGAGAGAGAGATGACAGTACCACTACTGTGCAGAAGGATGACTGTTGTTTTGTTTTTGTTTTTGTTTTTTTTTCCTTAGCATTTCTCTACAGTGCATCCATAGTACATTTGACAAACATCATACTTAAACAAAACAATAGTAGAAGATGAGGTTACTTCAATTAGAAACCTTGTATCATTTACCACCATAGCTGTATGCCTAGTACTTCCATTTGTATAGGTAGTATATGGAAACAACCAGTAGGCAGCGAAGTACCACACAGCTGCCCTCTCACTTCCCCTCCTCAACAGAATAGGGGGAAGAAATTTGATGGAAAAACCCATAAGCTGAAATAAGGACAAAGAGGTCACTCACCATTTACCATCATGGGGAAAACAGATTCGTCTTGGGAACAACTAATTTAATTCATTTCTTATGACTAGCAAACAAGAACAGTGAGAAACTAAAAGCAAACTAAAAACAGCTTCTGCTCCACCATGGGACCCCATGGGCTGCAGGGGGGTGGCCTGGTCCACCAGGGGCCTCTCCACAGGCCGCAGAAGGAATTTCTGCTCTGGCACTGGAGCACCCAATAAAATTAGCTTGAAAGGCAAAGGGGAATGGGAAAGGGAAGGAACTCTTATTAGTTCAGATATACACAACTATAATTTGGTGCTCTCTGACAAATCAGATAGTTGTCCAGGCTTCCCTTTCACTTTCTTTTCTTACTGTTATTGGATTATAGTAATTTATAAACTCACATAAGAGCTCCTGGTTGAATCTGTGAAACAGGTACTCAAGAGTGAGTCCCTCAACATTAGCCAATCCACACGTGTCATAACAATATGTTCCTAATATTAGGACAAAATATACAAAATATTCAACATGTTTTTACATTCAAGTCTATGTAGAAATTTAGCTGCCATCTAAACTAAGCAATAAAAGGCTGAGTAGCTATTTCACAAGCATTTGCATTGGTTTCATTACTTTTGCTGTACCATAATAATGAGAAAAAATAGTAATAATTGTCTGTAGGTAATACTTGTTGGGAAAAGCTTAACAAAATGGTGAATGGGTTGAGTTTACCTGTTGTCTAGGGTGATGATACAGGTTGCTGTTTTAAAGATGGCAGTTACAGATCCTAGTAGATAAAAACTTTTAAGATTTGTTCATAATGAAACCCTAAGAAGTTTAATTTCCTGGGATACAATAGAAATTTAGGGCAGTCCATACAGAGTGCCATATGAAATGTTACAAGACGGATGTGAAAAATAAAGGAAAAAATATATATTAAACAGAGTTCTGTGAAAAGTAGTGAAAGATAATTCCAATATTAAAATTACACTGTCATGCTCATCATAGTTAGCATTACTCCACAGGAGCTAGAAATCTGGTGTTTTCTTTTTCAACAGCAACAGGTTTAGATACTGGCAATTAGGTAGCATTACGAATAGGTAATTATTCAGAAACCAGTTCTTACATGAATCAAGATACATCACTCTCTGTTCCCTCCCTCTCCACCCCCACAATCTACCCCCTTACTGCAAGCTTCAGATGTTTGTATAAGTGAATTCAAACAGATGCTTCTAAAACTGCTAAATGCTTACCTTTTTTTTTTTTTTTTTTCTCTGTTGTGCTAGGTGTTCTGATTTTTTTTTATTTTTTTTTTTTCTGAAAATGAAAGACTTATTTCTGTGTAGCATATCCTGTAGGATGAGAAGCAGAAGAAGCAAGAGCTTTAAGTGTTCTGTGAAGGAACACTTTTTTATTAGAAATAAAAATAAAAATAGAATTATTATTTAAAAAAAAAAAAAAAGTAAACTACACCATCTTGAAACACTCAAACACTTCTTGTTAATAAGGGTATGCACATGCATGTATTATTTCTTTTGGTTTTCACTAATATAGGAAAAACAACTATATGGTAAGATTAAGATCTGTATTATTTATTTAGAAATAGTTGGCAAAAGTTTCCTGTTTCTTTTCATCATGATCTATGTTCTGTGCATTCTTGTAGAATACTTCTTTAACATAGCCACATTTCATTACACAAATCTTGGCTGTTCTGTGTTTGCCTATACCTTCCAGTTGACTATGGTAGGTAATGAAAAGGACTAGAGCACTTGCAGCTCTACATTCAGTTTTGCAGGTTCATTGAGGTTCCAATGCTTAAAGCAACATTTGTTTAATCATCCATCTACATGCACAATTTGGTGCAGAAGTAAATAGACAGAAATCAAGATAGTATCCAAAGCAGCTAGAATTAAATTATCTATTTTGGATAACATTGTCATGTCCCAAAGTCTTCTGTTTTCCATAAAGTATTTTTGTTCCTCTTGGAAGAAATTACTCATAAGACTGACTGAGTTCAAACAATTATGGCCACCTTAGATTACTTATTTGATTAACTGTCAGAAATTAAGAACTATATTCAACAGGTAACATAGGGAAAATAAGCTTTTGTATAATCAAGTTAAAGTACTGGGCAATCAAATCAAGGTCATTTAGAATGCAATTTCTGGAATTAATGAGGAAGTGTGGAGGCAATCATCCTCTTAACAACTGTGAACCCATTTAAACATCCTACCTAATAATCCTGTGTATTACTTTTGAATTGTTTCATACCATTAAGAAAACACCTGATAATATTATTCCTTGAAGAGCCAACATCATTAAATCCCTTCTTAGTCATTTTTGGCTGCATCCACAGCAAGAAATTATTTTCACTCTTATATTTTATAATCACTGGTTTTTCTGGACTTCATTTGGGTCAGTAGATAAAAAAAACAACTACTGCTGGACCCATCAAACAATGCAAGACCTATATAAATGTGTTTGAGAGACAAGGATGGAGGACAAGAGGAAGGAAGATGCTTAAGAAGACAAAATAATACTTGCAAAACCAGATGGCAAAAAAAAGTCTGAAAGCATTTTTTTGGGGCAATGAGTGGTACACATTGTGCTTTTTTTTTTTTTTAATGCATCATTTATTGGATATGAATTCAATGTCAACTTCAAAACTTTGTAAGAAAACAAAGGAAAAACAACCTTGTTTCTTATGACACCATCATAAAATCTTAGTTTTCTGGAACACTAGTTATGTGTGCACGCATATTTATAGTCTGATTTTAAACTTTCATTCACTTCTTCATGAGTCATTGATTTCCATTCCTGAATGCCTGAGTAGACATGCAAGAGCACCTCAGTGCAAGTTTAGGCTGAGTATTTTGACAACCTTTTCCTTTGTTTTGCTTTGTTGTTTTCCTTTATATATGTTCTGCTGTGCGTGCTTTCAGGAGTGACTGTATGTTTTCCAGGGAGAAGAAGCAAGGTATTTTTTAGTCCCACTCTCATTGTAATCTGTAGTTGGAATTTATGTTAGATGAAAATGTTGCTGTTTCCAACTATCTTTTTATTGTACATCTTGTATAATGATTATTCAGTGGTGGACTACATATAAAGTTGAATGTATGGAGTAACATCACTGAAGCTCAAATTCAAGTACAGTGATACAAAAGATTGTTTCTTTCCCATGTTCCCTCAGATATCCTTTGTCTTTTTGAAATGATTCAGATATGGAAGTGGTAGCACAGAAATTAAGAATCTAACCTGATTCTTGAAATCAAGACTCTTGATTCAAGAAAGAGACCTGACTTCTTCTGAAATTTACTGGAAAAACTAAGCTTCTTGATTTGCAGGTGCTGATCATATCACTAAGAACAGTCTATGACAATCAAGGCTATACTAAAATAGTTTGTAATGACTAGAAAAAGACAAGTGCAGATAAGCTATTTCAAATCTGCACCATATCCCTGCTCATACTGTATCTCAAGCTATTCTCATAAAAAAGGTCTTTTGTATCATCTGCTATACTACGTTGTCAGCAACAATGCTAGAAAATACCATAAATTCTACATAGAGTTCTTCATTCTCCAAAGCTGTCAGTGCAATAATTTTTTAAAATCATCAGTTCATATGAAGGTAACTTATGGTTAGCTCTCAGTAAAACACTTTTTTTTTTTTTTTCAAATAAATTGTTATTTAACTTGCAATTACTTTCTTTTCTTTTCTTTTTTTTTTTTTTTTTTTTTTTTACACTTAAAGTTCAGACAACTAATGAATGGTGGTCACTTTCTTCTAAACTCACAGCAACAGATCCATTTGAACAGAAGAAAAACATTTCTATACGTCATCTCCATTGGAACCTCATCAGGCTGCCTTTCTAAGTTAATATATATTTTTTAAATACTCTTTTTTTGGCAGTGTATATGATTGTCCTTTCTTGTCCTGAGTTAACATGTTTGGTCACTGTTAGTAACCTGGCCACAATGCTGGCATAATCAAACCAGTCAAGCCAGTGAGAAGTAAGCCAAGGACTAGGTTCTGTCTTCTAATTCCCACCTTTTTTCTTTGCCCTTGTTCACTGTGCTTTCAGTTTGGCAAGGAGACACGTCCTGCAGGTACTACTCTAAAAATGGTTATACACTATTCTTGTAATCAATGTTAGCAACGAAGGGAAGCTATCCGCCAGAAAGAACACCCAAATGTGAATGGGAAACTGTTCCCTGCATCAGGTGATGTGGTTAAGTACAACGTACAATTCCTTTTCCCCCACAGTATGTCAGGTTGTGTGGATGCTTTTCTCATTTTATTCAAAGCACGTAGATGACGTTAAGCACAGGCACGGTTGCATCACAGCCTTCCCCACTGCTGTGTGAACTTAATTAGTGAACTTAACAGGCATTGCAGTGAGTGATATCCAGCACCACCGCAGAGAAGTGGGAAATGGGCTAACAAAGAGGCGCTACATCTCCACATGCCTTTTCTTCATTGTGGCTTATTACATCAAACTTTTTATTTCTTCTTCCTTCTCCCTGCCCAGCAGCCTACTATAACAAATTATTTATCAAATAATACACACTAGGACTTAGTCACAGAAATTACAATTTTAACCACACATTCTTGCCTGTTGTGATAATTCTGTCTTCCAAGTTGAATCAATCTGATGATTTAAGAAGGATGTTTTGGTTCCCCAAAACTTCCCCCAAGCCTCTCTTCCTGCAGAATGAATGTCACATTATACCCTTTTCTTTCACACAGTCTTCAGAAAAAGATTAATTAGGACAACACAAGCTGATTTCACTGTGCTACACCAACAACAAGTACATTTATGGATACCACATTTATTCAAACTGTAAGAGATTGCATAGGCTTGATTGCAGCCTATTTAGATTTGCCCATGAATAACATGAGTAGGTGCTACAGTAATAAAAAGGTATCTGATTGAAAAGTCTAGAAATGCACTTTGTATGGTTGCATTCATTGCCAATTCAAACCTTGATTTCTCCATTAAAAAAAAAAAAAAGTGGTTAAATAAAATGACACAGTGAGCAAATCTCATAATTTAATTATCAGGTAAATTTGTTCAAAATTGCTAAAAGTCTGGAGCCATTCAGGCACAGTCTTTCTGCAGTAAAACATAAAATTTTACAGGAGAAAATGAGGCAGAACATCTGAACAAGAAAAATAAAAATAAATATTGCCCTTCCTGATGAATTGAAAAAAAAAAAAAAAAAGATAGAAAACAAATGACTATACCAGAATAAAGTCTGATAAAAGTAAGGAATGTAAACCCTGGGAATATTTATAGAAATAAAGAAAGAAACCAACAGGAAAAAAAGAAAAAAAAAAAAGTTATCAGGGCAGCTGAGGAGGTAAGAGCTCTTCAAAAGTAGCACACTAAGAAAAAATGCCATATAGAATAAACTAAAACAAAACAGATAGCCTATGAAGGGTGGCAGAGGCACATGAACATTCAGTATGAGAAAATGTTTAAAATTATATTTACAGATACAATGAAACTCACATCTGTAACTGTCATTGCAGTGCAAAAAAAAAAAATACACAGATTTAATGCAAACACAACTTCGCATGGGATCAATAAATTACTAACTCTTCTCCAAAATTCAAAATATTTATGATATCGTTATTATCTTTACTGATCAGACTTCAGTGATATTGTATTTAAAAGGAGGTCTTATGAAGGTTGCTACAACAATATATACATCAAATTTGATTTTAGTAGCTCTTTTTCTTATTTATAAAATAAGTTTCATATAAAGGATTTTTCTTTATCTCTGAAAAGTGTTTATTCTGAACACAGAAAAAACAAAGCATTCAAATTCCAAGGATATTTTTCTTTTTAAATAACTCTTTATGCCAGAGGAAGGAGAGTTTCTAACTTACTTTGTTAAAAACTATCTTTTTTATAATTATTATGAAACGAATCAGAATATGGATATGAAAAATACAAGCATTTCTATTCATAATAAAACTCAAGTCTGTTAAGTTCAACTTTTTATTTTGTACACAAAATTTAGTCAAATCAGTGTTGCAACTTCAGACTATAGAAAGCGAGCCACAGTTTTTTTTTTCAACTTTTCAAGTAGTTTTTCTGCTCACAATTTCATATGCTTTTATATGCTTTGAATATATCACCATTCAGACATCATAAGCTGTTACTTTCATGTAGGTTGTTGACATAATTTTAGGTAGTTAAGCTGTTACTTTCATGTAGGTTGTTGACATAATTTTAGGTAGTCATCCACACTATTTAAAATATTCTGTATCAAATCTAAAGGTGGACATAGGCCTTCATCCTCTCCTTCTTCCTTGGGTAACAGTTCTAAAATAAATCAACATCTTTTGAACTATTTTATTTCATGCTCTGTGAACACTTTGAGCAGCAGCTTCAGGTTCTCGGTGTTTTTCTGAAAACAAAAAACAAACAAACAAAAAACTGCTAAAACACTACATGATGTTTCAAGGCAACATGCAATTATCAGCCTGTTGATCCTTGAAGCATTGTTTCTTTTTACACCTGCCACAGGCTCCCACTGTTCAGTGTAATATAAGGTGAAACAGTCTAAATGACTGAGCAAGATGGCCTCAGGTAGGTCATTTGTGATCTCTGATTTTGCATCTGCTCCAAGTTAATAGGCATGACAAAACAAACAATAAAGAAGATAACATATCCTTGTTTTGATATTTTTATGAAAGCAAAAATGTTATATTTTCAAATATCCACAATATGCCTTTTAAAGAAGCTATGGATTGAGGATACTGAGCCAAGTTAAAAGATGAGTTGTATGCAGCATTGTTTTCTTGTTGAAGTTTTCCTTTGGATTGCAGATTGGGAATATTTTTAATTGGGCCCACCTCTTACTCATTGGTTACAGGCCATTAAAACCACACAATACTACTGTGGTGGTTTTACCATGCTGGGCAGCTAAACCCCAGACCCAGTACTACTACTGATGATCAGATACAAGTCAAAAAATACTGGTAATAAATGGAGACCTTTTCTGTGCACAGATAATTGAAACATGGCATGATAGCCTTTGGCAATGAGGTTGTATGTATAATAGAAGGCAGAGGGGACACTGTGGTCACTATCTACTTGATTCACTAAGTGGAGTACCAGCTTCTTTCCCAGACAAATAGCTCTTCAGGGTGAACAGGAATTAAATAATAATAATAATAATAAAATCTCAGTAGTCAGCACATAACACTCTAAATACCCAGCGGGTTTCATTCTCTTGAATAACAAAGTGGCAGTTTTAAGTATAGGTATTTTTAAGAGTAGAAGTGTGTTTCAAGTACTTTCCTCAAGATCATACAGGAAAGTTAGGAATGAACAGATGATAACTCAGATTTCCCAATTCTGTGCTTTAATCACAGAATTTTTCCTTTCCTAATCTTTCCTTTCCTAAAATGTATCCCAAAAGTATACCTTGTAAATAGTGTAGGGACGAGTGCTCTTGGTCAGAGATTCATAATTGCACCCTGTGTTTGACAGAATACCTTGAGGATGTTTGCTCATCTACAAACAAATTTAACCTAAAAGCTAATAGTCTCTTTTGTTGTCCCTGAAATGGATCTAAATCACAGAACTAGTGAGCACTGTAGAAAGAGAAGAGGAAACTAAAGCCCTGTGGAAATGCCTACAAGGTTCTAGTTATCACAGAGGGCAGCAGGTTTTGATTCAGTGCACTGGCCTCTCCTGCTGCAATTCATCTCACTCTACATGTTTCTGAAAGCTAAACACACAAACTTCTCTGCTGCTATTCACTCCATACAACAAAGCGTAGGGAAGGAAAGTCCACTCCACCTGCCTTATGCAAACCTAGTAACATGTCCTGAAAATAATCTAATATAGAAGTATTCTGTCTTAGGACGAAATAAGGTAGCTCTTTATTTCCCTACCCTGATCAGGGTAGATATAAACCCTAATTATTAAGCTCTTACACAAATTCCTTAGATTCCATGTGCACCAGCTCCTCTTCACCACTCCCACTTTAGGTAAGGTCATATAAGCAGGACTACCACTTTGCAAGTAATGGTAGGAAAAAAGACTGATATTTTAAGTACTATTAGGGTATCATGCAAGTTTACATTTACACTTGTAGAACAACATCCATTAGGACAACAATTTTTGTGTCAAAGGAAAATCTAAAAGTTGTTCAGAAACCTTTTCAGAAGCTACAAGGTGTTGGGTGCTGCTTGGGATTGCCTTTGATGAATACAAATTAGGAACTTATTAATGCATTATGCTCTTGTTTGCTTGGAGGCAAAAAGTGTACATAAGACTGTTTCAAGAAACAATGTTAAAAGAAGCACTGCCAACCCACTATGTCTGTGCTGGCATGGATCTCTAGCCTTTTCCATTCTTCTTGCAAGATGCGAAAGATGTCTGCAGTATCCATTTCACACAGAACAATTTCCTTTGTCATTCTATAAAATTCTCTATTCTGTATTCAGATCTCAGCTGAAAATGTTTATTATCTGTACCCCATTAAGCTTAAATCACTCAGATTTCAAAAAAGATATGTTTCTTCCTATGATATTTAAAAAAAAAAAAACAAAAAAAAAAACAAAAAAAAAACGTTACCCACTTATTAGGTTACAATTTTGGGGACAGAATATATTAGAGAAATATTACAGAAAATAGATTTTGCTGAGAAAAATAAAATTACTAACACACACAACGTTTAAGAAAAATATAGTGTCTAAAATTAGGTACAATGACCTTACCTTATACATTGAAAAATTAAACATCAGAGTTTGAGTTAGTCACTCAACAGTTTCTTTACAGTCTATGAACAAGCATAATTGTTCTTCTTCACCTTAGACCAGGATGAATCAGTCCTATGTGATATACATAGTTATTTCATTCTACTGGCTACAAAGAACACTTTGGATGGCTTGTGCACCCTTACATTTTTTATGTAAATTTTTTATGTTAGACCTCCAGAATGCACTACAAAATGTGGAGAAGCTTCTTCAATGAAATTATAAAGAGCTGTACCTCTTCCCCATGCTTCTGTGTATTCACTCTGGGATGTCTATGAACCAATGTCTTGCAGGTACAAGGAAAAACCAAAGACTGGCTCCAATGTAGTTATAGGAAGTTTTGTGAAAGTAAACTTTTAAAAGTATTACTGCACTGAAAAAGGAGCGTTACAAATCTAAGTCCTTGGATAAAAATTATATCACAGGCAGGAGTACAGAAAGTTTGTACGCACCAAGTACACAGTCTAGAACAGCCTAACAGTCAGCATAATACATGTAGAAGAAACATTCACTGTATAGTTCAGGGGTGGGTAATACTATGAAATCATGCTGTTTGTCATTATTATTCAAGACCAAATTATGTCTTCTGAAAAGGATGCTTGGATAGTCAGTTACTTTTGCTCACAGCAGTCTAACAAGCACAAGAAGTGAGTTAAAAAAAAAAAAAAAAAAAAAAAAAAGATATAAAATCATTAAATTTCAATACAGATGAATCATTTGCATAAATTTTATTTGGCATCAGATACACAGCTCTGGATTGATACAGGTCCCTAGAGGACAAATAGCTACAGATAAATTGCTTTCAGCATGAGAAATTCAGCAGGATAATTGTCTTGCAGTGGCTAAAGGTTTGGAAAAAGGCTGATAAAACATTCAGGACATTGCAGAGCTCTGTATTTCAGGGTTGAGAGGTTTACGAATGTAAAAATCTTTGCATTGCTCATCGTCCTTCATTAGCAAGATAGTAAAATCCATAGCAATTTAAAGCAAGGCTATAACTTTACGGAAACTATCCTTTGGGAATTAGCAGAAATGCAACACTAAGTAAGTAAAAATTCAGTTAGCAATTTCTTCCATGTCTGAACCAAAATTTAGTACATTTCGTTCAAGGCTCCAACAGTTCATTCAAAACTTAAATGAACAAAATGTCTGCCAGAAGTCACACCTTTCTAGTAGAGAAATTTAAAATATTTCTGTTACAACAGGACTGAACTTTATTTTCAGTCCTATTAGCATGTTCATGAAAATGATTATAGAAATTTGTCTTTTGAAGCCACTCCAAGATGGTCCAAATCATAAAGCCAAAGCAAGAAAAGCCATAGCCCTATTAGAATTAAATTTGGCCACAGACATCAAGAGCAACAAGAAAGGCTTCTATAGGTACATCAGTGATAAAAGAAATACTAAGGGAACTGTGGGCCTTCTCTGGAAGGAAGGGGGAGACCTGATCACCCAGGATATGGAGAAAGCTGAGATACTCAATGACTTTTTTGCCTCAGTCTTCACCGGCAAGAGGTCCAGCCACATAGCCCAGGTCTCAGAAGGCAAAGAATGGGACTGGAAGAATGATGAACTATTGTAGAAGATCAGGTGTGAGAGCATCTAGGGAACCAGAAGGTACACAAGTCCATGGAACGTGATGAGATACATCCACAGGTCCTGGGGGAACTGGCAAATGTAGTTGCTAAGCCACTACCTATCTTATTCAAGTCGTGGCAGGCCGGTGAAGTTCTCACTGACTGGAGGAGGGGAAACATAGCCCCGATTTTATAAAGGGAGAAAAAGAAGACCTGGGGAACTACAGACCAGTCAGTCTCACCTCTGTGCCTGGCAAGATCATGGAGCAGATCCTCCTGGAAACTATGCTAAAGCACGTGGAAAATAAGGAGGTAACTGGTAGTAGCCAACATGGCTTCACTAAAGGCAGATCATGTCTGAAAACAAGCAGGTTATAGTATTGATGGATTCAGGAAGAGCAACTGACATCATCTACCTGGACTTGTGCAAAGTATTTAACTCTGTCTCCTATGATATCCTTGTCTCTAAATTGGAGAGACATAGATTTGAGGAATGGACCATTTGATGGAGGGACCATGGATTTGATGGATGGTGAGGAATTGACTGGATGGTCAAACTCAGAGTATTGTGGTCAATGGCTCAATGTCAAGATGGAGATCAATAATGGTTGGTGTCCCTCAGAGATCAGCATTGGGACCAGCACTGTTTGACATCTTCATTGGTGACATGGACAGTGGGATTGAGTGCACCCTCAGCAAGTTTGCCAATGTGTGGTGTGGTCAACATGCTGGTGGGAAGGGATGCCATCCAGAGGGACCTGGACAGGCTTGAGAGTTGGGCCTGTGTGAACCTCATGAAGCTCAACAAGGCCAAGTGCAAGGTCCTGCACCTGGTTTGGAGCAATCCCAAGCACAAATACAGGCTGGGTGGAGAATGAATTGAAAGGATCCCTGATGAGAAATACTTGGGGGTGTTGCTTGATGAGAAGCTTAACATGAGCCGACAATGTGCACTTGCAGCCCAGAAAGTCAACCATACGCTGGGCTGCACCAAAAGAAGTGTCGCCAGCAGGGCAAGGGAGGTGATTTGCTCCCTGTGCTCTCATGAGACCCCACCTGGAGAACTGTGTTCAGTTCTGGGGCCCCCAGCACAAGAAGAACATGGATCTATTAGAACAAGTCCAGAGGAGGGCCTCAAAGATGATGGAGCACCTCTCCTATGAAGACAGGCTGAGGGAGTTGGTGCTGTTCAGCCTGGAGAAGAGAGAGCTCCAGGGAGACCTTACAGCAACTTTCCAGTACCTAAAGGGGGCATGCAGGAAAGCTGCAGGCAGACTCTTTGTCAGAGATAGTTGTGGTAGTACAAGGGAGAAGGGATTTAAAATAAAAGATGGTAAATTTAGATGAGATATTAAGAAGAAATTCTCTTTTTGGAGGGTGATGAGGCACTGGAACAGGTTTCCCAGAGATGTTGTTGATGTTCCATCCCTGGAAGTGTTCAAAACCAGGTTGGATTGTGTTTTGAGCAACCTTGTCTAGTGAAAGGTGTCCCTGCCCACTGTAGAGGGGTTGGAACTAGATGATCTTTAAAGTCCCTTCCAATTTAAACCATTCTACAATTCTACAAATAAAATCACAGTTCCAGAAAAGGCCTGACCAAGTAGGGAAATCATAATCTGAAGCTGCAGAAGGTGACAAGCTCATGGGAAAGTAGCCTTTTCCCCAGGTGCAGCAATTGATCAGCAATATCATTCTGCAGCCATACTGATGGGAATGATCCTTCCAGCTAGCCTGTGAGAACACATGAGGCCCTCATGTACCTGGTGTACACTACACTTGCTCTAATGGAGACCTTTCTTCAGAAAGCTATCATTTCATGCTGCCTGCACATAACCAAGTCCTTAAAACACCTCACTCATGAATATATCTGAGCCATATCTGCATTAACAAGTAGAGCACAACACCAGAACTAGATTTCTACAGTGAAACAGTGAAAAACTTAACAGTAGCATTGACACTATTGCAATTATATATATATAATTTTTACTTTTATATTTCACTATATATCTTTGACACATCAATCTTTTACCTCTTCATCTTCTGTTGAATTAATAAAAATCCTTTTTTAGAACATCTTCTCCTTGCTGTATTTTGTAGTTTTCACTTGGTACTGTTGCTTGGGCAGACTTCAGGACAGATAGACTTAAGATCTGAAGCCAGTTCTTCATTCTGCCAGTTCCTCATGCACAAACTATATGAAGTCCATCAAGTCTAAGCTTTATTTTAGCTCCATTATTTCTCTACAGAATGAGACCAGTCTTACTAACACACCACTGAAAAATGCTGATTGAATTACTCATTTGACATTTTCATAGTCCAGTTATTTTATGCCCTCTCTGCTCTCATAGATTTATTGTTTTTCTATCTCATTTCTCTGTTTGTTTTTCCTTTTCTGTTCATCTTTACTATTATTCCTTCCCTTCAAGAGTTAGCCCATTCATCTTTTCATGCATTATTCCTCTGGTATAACAAGATTACATATTTTCATTCATAATTTCCAATGTCTGTAAAGTTTCCATAGCTGAAGGTCAACTTCAGCACAGAAATAATAACAAAAATTCTGGCCTCTTTTTCCAGTACTATTTCCTAGGTTTCTAGTTATTAGCTCATGCAGAATTTAACTAAACATTCCTTCCCTGCCTCTCTCTGAGCCAACTCCCCTATCCACCAACAGAACACTGTAAGACTGTAGATCCTATTAAATGTTATATTGACTGTCATTCAGGCATATAAATCCAAGTATCTTTTTCTTTCCTTTTTTTTTTTTTTTTTGACCCATATAAATCCTCAGATACAGGATATGTTGAAATCTTGCTGAGTTTTATATATTATTTTGTATAAGATTGCTAAATACAACCTTCTCTATAACTCTACTCAGCCAAAACAGGTGCTTAGATCTTCACCCTGCTGTGTCCTTTTTCTTGTAACATCACCTTCTCTTGACAAAAGCAATCATGCCCTATGAAAGTTTTTAAAAATACTTATAAAAACTAGCCTCTTCACTTGTTGATTTGACTGTGTTGCACTGATTCCCTTTCATAGTCTAAGAGAGTCCTTTAGTGCTTTCTGACACTTTCCAACTCAGGATATTCTATGATTTACCACTAGTTTTTAATCTTTTGTTTTGATCAATTCCTGGGTGTCCAAATTCCTCGTTCATCAGCCTTTTTTTTTCTCCCTTACTTCCTTGCTTGCTTCTCTTTAGGACTATAGGACTATGCAGAGCTTGCTGAAATATTTCATTATTCTACTTGCCTCCTTAAGATCCTATTTGGTTGCGATATTACCAAAATATCATGTTGGGGGCGGGGGCGGAGGGGGTAGGTAACAGCACATGTGAGAATGTGTATATATGTGATCAAATAGGCTTAGGTGTATAGATGTGTGTACACACATGTAAATATGTGTGTAGATAAGTGGATGTGTATAGGTATGCATACATATAAACACATACACAAATGTACACAAATATTCATGTGGGCATATATGCAAATATATGCATGCATAAGCATATGTGCACATGTGTAAATATATGTCTGATTCTTTACTGATGGTTTTAACAACCTTCATTACTTCATCCATGAATATTTGAAACAGATATACTTAAAACCAGACCTTAACAACCACATATCTCTAAGCGTGGTTGCAAATGGCATATAAGTGCATTCACTCTAACAAAGTCAGTTCGGACACCCTTCTTTTGCAAGACATAACAAATGGAATATAAAATTCAGAATAAAATGTTGGGTGAATTTTGTAGATGATTCACTTAAAAGTCTGAAAAGATATATATATATTTTTTTTTTAATTTCTGACTGAAAGACTTTCAGAAGTCCATTTTGAACAAGTATATATACTAAATCCACAAAATTGCATGGGGCTTTCAAAGTTACTGAAATGAATAAAGTAATTACTGAATTATCTACTGATTTTGAATATGACTGATTAAACTTTATAGGCAAACAATAATGCAACATGATTGACTGTTCTGGACATTTATAGTATTTCTTACACTAACATACCTAGGTGGTAAGATCCCATTTTATTTTCCTGAATAAATAAGCACTTGTTTCAAATCAGAAACTGCTCTCCATGGGAAAATTAGTTTTTTTTTATTGTTCCTTTTCTTCCACTGCATCATACAGAAAATTAGATCTAATTTGAGATAGTTTTGACAAGTTTTTCAAAATTGAAGTGTTTCAATTTTATTTAAGTCCATTAAATTCTTTTTTTTTTTTAAGCAAAAAAAAAAAGTAAGAATATAAAAACAGCTAGAAATAGCTTTTGAATTAAAATTCATTTGAAAGTTTTCATGTATGAAATAGCTTTTGTGGTATGTAATATTTCAACATTATCAGGAATAACTTTGTATTCATTGATGAAATTAACTCCTTAAATCATATAAAGAGTTTTTTTGTTTGTTTGTTTGTTTTACAGAATAAGCAGAATAAATAAGCAGAACAAATTTATGTTTACAATTGAGATGTGTTATTTTAAACTTTGGAAGCAACAAACAAATCAAAATCACAAAGACAAGAAGTACAGGTTAGTAGGTTTCAGGTTTCATAACGTATACTCAACCTTCAGACTGAAATTTAATTTCATCAGCCTCACACTTAGTTTTCCAGAAATGGCTCCCATAGTATCCAGCTCACATTCTTATGGTCACATGAGTTTCACAAAAAAAAAAAAAAAAGTAACAACTCTGATGACAATAATTGTTCTAAGGCTCATCCCAAAACTCAGAGCTTGGGTTCAAGCCTTATATGTTCAAAGAACTAGTTTTCCAAATTACTCAGGTTTGAATAATGGTTTCTAATAAAATACTTGAGTAGCCCATCATTTTTTATTCTATATCCAACATGCTTTATCTCACTTGAACTTCTAAAACTTTATACATCACCAGGCTAACATCCTAAGTACAGAATTTCATAAAAATTCTGAAATGTTCTCACTTGAAGTACCCAGAAAAGACATTTTATTCTAGTATTCTGTTCTGAACAGTTCTATCCTTCAACCTTCAAGTATGACTCTTACTATTCACCTAAAATTAACACCTTTATTCAGTACCTTTTTAACAATCACCTGTTTAAGATAGAGAGGGAAAATGAGTTAGATAACTTAGCTTGCTTGTAATAATATGGCATCCTTACTACAGCAATGAAAATACAAACTGTGAAATGCCTCCCTCATGTCCAGGAAACTCTAAAATCTCTTAGTTAACAATGACTCTACAACAATTCTATGTCCACCTTCACTGAAGCATTGCAAAGTCCTTAATCATTAACCAAAGCATTTTCTGTAGCCAAGTTTAAAACATTCTCAAAGCAGTAGTAGATAAAGAAATATATGCACACTTAAAGATAAAACTGTGAGGTTTTTCTTTCCCACCTAAAGGAAACTTTGTTGTATTGTACTTCTCTGCACAAGTCATACTTCAAAATTGTCTTTTCTTCTACATGAAAAACACCAGCTAAACAAAGCTAGGCACTACTCAAGAGAAGGAAAGAAGCACGAGGGATTCAACAAAATATGAAGACTTTGGCAGCACTACTTTTATCTTTTCTTGGTACAGCAGTCTTTCAAAAAGTATAAAGACTTCATAAATGTCAGACTTCTGCCTTAAAACATCCTGGAGGTTGTGAAGTTGAAGCTAGATAACAATAGACTTTATGTTTGGCTCTGGAAGTCAAACTCAGAGTACTGAGAAGACAGTCTTTTTTGTGTAGATTTACTCTGTGACTGTTCTTTACTTTGGACAAAATCCAATGCTGTTTCTAAAGCCAGATGGAGAACACTAAGAGGACAGACCCCTTAGAACAATGCCTGCATCTCACACAGTCACTATGGTCCATTCGGTTCAGTTTATTTCTGAAAGTTGTGGGGAATTAAGAGTGATTTTTCATTAGAGAAAACTTCTCTTGGAGTTGGGGAATGCAACAAGAATTACAATTCTGCTTCACCTCTTAGACAGTCATCTCTTTTAAACACAAAAATGATCCTGCACAAAGGGCTCAAAATATCTGTCTTAATTCAAGCATTAAAAAGAGAGCTCTGCAGTTGCAGTAAGTACAAGCAGGTAAAGTACAATTGAATCATAGAGTTATAGAATGTCTGGGGTTGGAAGGGACCTTAAAGATTATCTACTTCCAACCCCTCTGCCATGTGCAGCAGTGCCACCCACTAGATCAAGTTGTTTTAACCTGGCCTTGAACACTTCCAGAGATGGAGCATCCACAGCTTCTCTCAGCAACCTTTTCCAGTGCCTCACCACCCTCTGAGTGAAGAATTTCTAACATTTACCAAACATCTAATAAATCTACCCTCTTTTAGTTTAAAGCCAATCCTTCTTGTCCTGTCATTATCTGAGTAAAATGTTGCTCTTCATCTTTCTTATAAGCCCCATTTAAGTATTGAAAAGTTGCAAGACAGTCACCCCAGAGCCTTCTCCAGGATGAACATCCCCAGCTCTCCCAGCTTTTCTTCATAGGATAGATACTCCAGCCCTCTGATCATCTTCATGGCCCTCCTCTGGACCCACTCTAACAGATCCACATCCTTCTTGTGCTGGAGGCCCCAGACCTCGATGCAGCGCTCCAGGTGGGGCCTCACAAGGGCAGAGGGGCACAATCACCTCCCTCACCCTGCTGGCTGCTCCTCTGTTGGTGCAGCCCAGGATGCAGTTGGCCTTTGGGGCTGCAGGTGCATCCTGCTGGCTCATGTTGAGCCTTTTGTCCATCAGAACCCCCAAGTCCTTCTCTGCAGGGCTGCTCTCAATGAGTTCTTCACCCAGTCTGTGCTCATGTCTGGGATTGCCCCAGCCCAGGTGCAGCACCTTGCCGCTGGACTTGTTGAACCTCATCAGGTTCACATGGGCCCAATTCTCAAGCTTGTACAGGTCTCTTTGGATGGCATCTCTTCCTTCTGTTGTATTGACTTGACATCTTTATTACGTTCATTTCATGTTGCCTTGCTTGTCTACTCATCATAGTTGAGGTACCTCAACTTTGTTTCTCTGTGTAAAAGGAGGTACTGGAGAACCTCTCTTATATCACTGGAATTGCTATGTAATAAAAGCTAGTGTACATTTAATAAGGTTTAGAATTTTAGGTTATTTTGAAACTGGGCAAACCTAGCTTATATCCAGAACTTTAGAAGATTTGATCAGAGTTAGTTGCTCATGTAGTTAGTTACAGTATTCACACTGGCATGAAAGCTAAGTATTTACTAAGCAATCCTTGATACTATATTTAACTAAAACACATGCCTGTTATTTTATGAATTCCACAAAATAAGTGGGGAGGAAAAAAACGATCAGGAGGAATGGGGGAAATTTATCCAAATAGCACTGCCAAAATGGTATTTTAATCACAGAATAAATTAACAGCAACTGGAAACAAGATGTTTGTTGTTTTGTGTTGTGTTTTTTTTTTTTTTTAGCAAAATTGCAACATACCTTGGCTTTTAAGAAACATTAATGGGAAGTCAGTGAGGCAAGCAGCAAATTGAAAGTGGATTGAACTACTTACATCAGAGCATTTACTAGAATGATATATACCTCTCATCTTCAAAGAGCTGCATTAGGCAGCTGTCTTTACTCAAATTCTCTCCCTACTAAGTGTTAGGTAGTCTAGCATGCAGGATTCATTAGCAAGATGTGTTTATTTCTTTTATGAAGAACAGTCTCTTCACATTGTCTGAGACAAGACAATTCCGCCAACAAGGAATTTTATCACTTGTTGTAAGTAAGAATAAACATTTTGGGAAATTGAAATCATTTAAAAGTTTAAAAACTAAGTACACAACTGTGGTAGAAAAAGGTTTACATGTATATTCACGTATACCACAGTTGTACCTGAAGATACCTGTAAAAAAAAAAGGTTAGTTGAGTCCCCCTCCCTTAACTGCTTGAAGGCCAAAGTCCTTCAGGGTGTTGCATAAGAAACTTCACCCCTCCACTGGTATCCCACTTTTTTTTTTTTTTCCCAAGTGATGAATTTGCCATCACCATATTTTTGTATTGACCTATTTGTTTACCCCTCTAGCTTGTGAAAAAGGAATGTTATATATTATAGTTAAACCACGGTTTGCTATATGGAAGAAAAAATTAAAAAAAAAATAAAAAACATAGTCTCAGGCTTCTCTAAAACCAGAGACCTGCCTAGTACTTGCCAAATTAGTGGCCTTTGTCAATACCGTTGATGCAAAATTTTAAAGCTTAAACACAAAATGCAATTCATCCTTTTCTAGTGTTGGAATGAACTTGTATGCTCTCCTTGGAGGCAGACATACTGGTCTTTTAGAAGGTATTACTTTCAACACACTAATATCACAAAAGAAACCACAAGAAATTTGAAGCATGGATTAAAGTGGATTTAAAAAGGATACGGGCCTAGGAAGAGTTAACAGCTAGATAAAGTCATCTTAGGCTGAGAAGAGAATCCACTTTTCCACCTCAAGTCAAGATGCATTCAGAGGCAAAGCAGTAAATCAGATATGACAGGCTTAATGCTGATATGACACACTAGCAGCCTGGGAAAGAATAACTGGTACACCTAAAGGTGATCACAATTTTGCTGTGCATACACATGCGTGGTTTTATATTACTGGAAAATTCTGCTTTATTTAGAAAGGACAAAAAGTGGCTTCATTGCTACTCCTTTGCAAGGCTTTTATCAGATGAACTTTCTGCTTGTAGAGAAAAAAACTTCTTTGCATTTCAGTTTTGAAATATTCAACCCTTATTTGTTGTTAGGGTCTAATTGGGTCATCTCTGCTGATCAAGCCAAAGAAGAATAAACAAACCTATTCTAGTAGAAGGTTTATGCAGGTAGCGAGAAGCTGAGCTGCTTTTAAAATGGAAAAGGAAAGAGAAAGGATAGAATATAAATACTAGGAAATTAAGAATGTATTTTAGAATAGTCAGAAATGAACAGCAGCAAAATCCATTTCTGTAAAAAGTGGAACAAATTCAAATTTCCAGATAGACCAGCAATAACAGAATTAGCAGGCAGAGACAATTATTTTTTAAAATGTTTTGGGAACTGGGCAAGAATAGCACTTATTTTCTAATAAGTTAAAGTTCCAGCAGATGACACAGTAGCAGTCTGCTGTAGAAGAACCTGTGAATTGAACAAGTGAATTGAATACACCTTCATGCTAACTGATACTTATGGAGCCTGAAGAGACACTTCGAAGTCTGACTTAAAGGAGTGCTTCATAAAACTACCATGTTTGCAAATTCTGTATATTGTGTCATGTCTGAGCATGTTTAGAGGAACTTTTTTTTTTTCTCCCCTTTTAAATATAATTTTGGGATTAGTTTATTCGGATTGTTTCCTTCTGAGAACAACCTGAATGAATCCATACATAGATATATATGAGCATGGCCTGCTTTCCTGATTCCCCTCACTCTCAGCATGTATTGGAAGAGTTATGAGAATGAGCAACAGAGATTATTAAATGAATGAAAGGCTTCCCACAATAGTAGCATTGAAACAAAGCAGGACTTTACAGCCTAGAAAAGATAGATGAGGAGGAATACCCTTGAATAACTTCATGTGGCATAGAGAAATTTAATGATGAATAGTTCTCATCGTCCATAATAGTCACTAAAATCCAACAGAAAATTGTTAAGATGCAGATTCAAAACAGAGGAAGGTAATTTAGTGTACACTAAAATACACTAAAAATAGTGTACACAGTTAAACTATATAATGACTTTAATGTCATAAGTACTCATCTGCAATAGAATTGAGACCAGAAAATTTATTCTTCTTCAGACCTCATACAATGCAAGTGGTCATATATGCTGTGAATGCAAGTGGTCATATATGCTGTGAATGAAGACCTAAAACCTGCAGGATAGATCTTATCTGTGCATGTCATTTTATTGCCTTAATTGTGATGCAATGGCTGTTACCTCTATTAGAACAATTGAAATTTCACAGAAATTGGGAAAGTTTTTAATTGCAGGAATCTGTTGGGAATTGGCACAAAGGGCGTGGACATGAGTCCGTGGAACAGTTGTTCGATCTGAGCTTGTTTTAAGGAACCAGGAGTAGGCCTCAGCAAATCCCATGGCTTGCTGTAGCTGAGCAAACCAAGCTGCCAGGGCAACTATGAGAAGTTCCCATGACAGTGTTCCCACATCACCCAATTGAGGAATTCAGAAAAATATTGTTACCAGCAGCTGGCCTCAAGGACAAGGTCTACGTAACTGCTAATCACAAGGGGGTTGTTTTCTTGCAGGTGGGGTTGTTTTCTTGTAGTTGTTTGTCTGAGTGCTTTTGACCAATAATCTTGTGTGAAACACTGTCCGCCCCTGTTAAATTCACTATAAAACTTAGGCTATTCGGGCAATAAAATGGAGCATGATCTGACTCTACTGGTGTCTGTCATGTTTTCGGCCGTGCTTCTTCTAACAGGAATCAAGTCAGATAACAGAAATTACTTTTATGGTTCAATTATATATGCACTTCCTAAAACTATTAACTCAAAAACAAACTTAAGATTTTTTTCCAGTACTTCATTGTGCTTGAAAAATACTATCATCTCCTGGATTAGCGTAATGCATTTTGCTACATAATCTTTCATTTGAAATATACTTTAGAAGCTGAATTGCTTCCTGCCTGGAAGAAAACAAAAACAAAAGCAAACTAACAAAAACAAAACAAAACAAAACAAAACAAAAAAAAATGCAAGAGACACAGAACTTTGAATGAGGTTTTTCTTTTGCTTTTAACTTTATTCAGAAGCTTTATTCAGAAACATCTTGATAAGCAAGAGCTTTCCCATCCAGCCACACACTTCCAGTGGAAGATATTTCTCCTCTTACATCTTCTTCCTCAGGGTAAACTCAGCACTACAGCCAAGTAAATGTACAATCCATTCATACACATTTCAGCATGAGTAGCGGCAGTAACTGAGGACCACACAGGTAACAGCGTCGTTACCTGGCATATGTAGCACAAAGTTCATCAGGAATGGCAAAAATTTTAACCATCACAGCTTCAGAATTATTATAAAGTCTCTGGTGCAGTCTGAAGCTTGTTTGTTGATGTTTACCATCCTTCCAGAGGAACAACAGTAAGCCAAACAATTAAAAGCATACTCCTAAAGAGTATCTTCAGCTTGCAGAGGTATCTGTAGGCTGCAGTCTACACTGACTTCAACTTCTGCCTAGATAGCTCTAAGAAGGACCTGAACTCCAGCTTCTCTGACTCAGACATCAAAGAGCAGCTTTTCCACTGAGACTAGAAGTCTAGGAAGATCAGCTTTCCTTAATCAAAATTGGTATTTTTAACCTCTTCCGCACAGATTTTTTTCCATGAACAGGCTCAAATGCTCTATGATTTTTCACAATTTCCAATTTCCTCCCCCTCCTTTTTTTTTTTTTTCTTTTTTTTTTTTTTAAATTCATGAAGTTTGTCCACTTGCATTCACATAAGAAAGTTTTCAATGAGCATAAAAATGTTTTTCTAGGCTCACCAGAGGAAACATTTTATGTACAGCAAATAAGAATTAAGATTCTTGTCTTTAAAAAAAAAAAAAAAAAAAAAAAGAAAGAAAAGACTAAACCAAATATAGTTTCCAATTCATTGCTTTAATAACAAACAAACAAACAACAACAACAAAGCCTTCTCTTCTCCATATTAAACAAGTTTCTCATCATCAGCCTCTTTGCAAAGGACATGTACGTGCTTCAATTCCCAGCCATTCTTGTTGTCCTCTGCCAAACTCACAGTTTATCACTCTGTTCCCTATCCTGGAAGGCCACAAACTGGATATAGTGCTCTAGTACTACTGAGAATTTAGTCAAGTAGTAAAGAGACACAGAAGCATTTTTGCCCCTCCTGGACAACACTTCCCTGCTCAGAAGACTTCTTCCATGAGACCAGCAGTCTGCCTTAATATCTCCCTCCCAAGAGCTTTTCACTTGGCTTGCAAGTACTATTGCCAGCTTCTACTGTAAACACAGCAAACGGAAGCTGTGCACAGGTGTCTGCTTCCTATGGGCAAGGTTTTCCCCACCCACCACTGGATCCACCCTCACCAGACAAGGTTTCACCAGAACATCCCCCAAAACACCTTTCACTTAGGTCACAAAAGTCCTTGATACTGCACATAAAGCTGTGCACAGGCCTCTGCAACTCCCTGATGAGACCTCCTCCAGCCTAGACCCGGTGGTTCTTTCTGCAAGACATTGACCAAACCTCAATGCTTCCCAAACATACATCAATCAGGTGGTGACTGCTGTTGCCACCACACAATCCTTCAGCCTGTGCTTCCCTTAGAGCACATAAATCCACATAGAGGTACCTGGCACCCTTGGGTTATGCTTCCTCTACATCTTGACTGTTCCTTCTTGTGGTTTGAGGCTATTCAGATACTCCTAGATTACTTCTTCTCCTAGGTCATGCTGTGACCCGCCACATTCCCACCAAGCCCACAAGTCTGCCACTTCCAGGCGAGGCTACCTCCATCACCAGAGGCCTTCTCCAGGGAGCCCAGATGCCCCCACCCCATGTCAGTACACTCATAAATGCTATTGCCACCATGATGTACACTTTCCCACCACTGACCTCACAGTGGGTAGATGCTTCACAGAAAGCTTCTGCTTCTCCTGGGGCTGGGCTTTCTGCTGCAAGGCATCCCCACCCATGGGTGCCTTCTGGAAAGGCAAGGGTGGGTGCTGGCCATGGGCATCCAGGAGTGGAGAATAAGGTGCTTCTCCTGTCACCAAATGCCTCTCCTATGAATAGGACATGAATATCCTGAAGAAGCAAGCAGGACAGCCTCAGAGGTGCCCAACTCTGTTGGAAACACCTCTGTTGATGGGACTGGCAACACCATGGGCTTTTTGTAGATCAAAGAAAAAAAGCAGTATTCCAGCTGCAGGCTGCTTAGAAAAACTACATAAGAAAAAAAAAAAAAAAAAAAAAAAAAAAAAAGAAAAGGATTTTTTAAAAAGCAATTTGTCAGTTTGCTGATTGCTAGCCTAGCTGGGGAATGTTGTTTTAAAAAAAATTAATCACCTTTCATATATAAGGCTTTACTGATTTTTTTTCTTCTGTTTCTGTTGTTTTAATGTTCAGCTACTGTTATCTCCTTAGCCGCCTTTCTAAGTACCTAAGTTATTTTTAGAGATACTTAACTGTTTTTCAGATATGACCTAAGTAGTTCTCCAGGGCCCAAAATCATAACCTGAGCAGCTTTAATAAAGTCAGTGCCATTATTCCAACATCTTCTCAACTGTATTTTTCTTCTATTTTCATCTAATGGGAAGTATCATTTGCGTCTGTTAGTGACATTTGCCTTTGGGATTCAGTGGATCTGATTTTTTCTAATGTCATGCTGTTTGATGCAACTATTTGATACATATGATGGTTCCCTGATCATCTTGATTTCATAATTTCCTGTTCTACAGTCTGCTCCATAACAATGTAAGTGTTTTATTTGCCAAATAAGTGACTCCTCTATCATCACTGTCACCTAGTCTTCTTTTTTCTTCTTCTTCTTTTTCCCCTTCTTTTTCTCTTCTTTTCATAAGGAGACATTTAAAAATAAATTTGACTAGGTACCTTCTCTTATTTGACAACAGCCATTTGTAGTTGAGACATGAGCAAGTAGTTTCCATTTGCCTTTTAATTTGCATTATTTTTTTTCAAGAAAACTTTATACCTTAACAACCATCCTCGAATTGACTATACTTAAAATATCTATGAATTCATTCTTCATAAAACAGAAGATTAATACTAGAGCATTGGACCACAGGTCTTGTATCACTGAAGGTACAGGGTGGTTTATGACTAATTGTAATGAATGAAACACCTACTCCAAGAGACAAAGGAGAATTAATTCTTCAAGCACTAGGGAACCATTTAAAGAAGTCACACCAATATATAGAAAAGGCAAAGAAAAAAACTTCTAGGTAATGGTCAAGGATTACAAATATATATTCATTTTGTTGATGTTAACATTTAACTATTGTCACTTTAAAATGGCTACAATTGCAATCCACCATTGTAATTCTGAGAATTAAGTAGGACATGGAATTATTTGAAATACCTTTGCCAGTTCGTTCATTCCTACAGTTGCCTCTAGCAATTTTTACCTGCTGCCTTTGCAGCTTTCTTGGATATGCTATCTGAAAAATAGAAAGCTAAAGATATTGCACTGGGGAAATTAAAAGTGCATAAGGCTTGATACTTCCCAAACCACCACCACTTTGAAAAATTTCTACTACTTAAATACTAAAATGATTTAAAAGTTTGCACTAGTATTTTGTGTTAATGGAACATTCTGAGGTATAAAAATATAATAATATACTTAGTAGTATATTTTTGTTAAGGTATATGTAATAATTGTCTTCATGTTTGCAGAATCTTTGTATTTCGTGGCAGATGGTGATGTTTATATTGATGGATAATTCAAAACTGTAGTCAGAAAAGGAAATATGAATGTATATATCACTTGTGTGGAGTGATCTCAGTATCATTTATTAGTATTAATATTAGTATTAGTATTTACTAGTATTTTCATGGAAAAACATTGGCAAAACTGCATTAATAGTCTTATGATATACATAAATATTTATATTGAGAACAACAATGGGCTACGCATCCAAACAGATGACCTTGGAAAAACAAGATAGTCATCTAGAACAGATGGAATTTTTATTTGCAATTGTGATACCTTCATTTTGCATGTAAATAGTTAATTTTTTTGTTATTTACCAGAATCAGCACTAATGTCATGCTGAGTTATTTGTTGTTTTACTTTTTAAAAAAAGAAAAGTTTCAATTATTGTAAACACTGAAAGATGTTTTCTTTAATAGGTGAGGCACTTGGATCTTAAATGGTGATTTCAGTCTGGTCTCTTTTCTTTGCTATCCATGAAAGCTCCATTTTTATTGACATCATAGAATCATAGAATATCCTGAGTTGGAAGGCACCCTTAAGGATCACCAAGTCCAACTCTTGACACCGCACAGGTCTACCCAAAAGTTCAGACCATGTGACTAAGTTCACAGTCCAATCTCTTCTTAAATTCAGACAGGCTCGGTGCAGTGACCACTTCCCTGGGGAGCCTGTTCCAGTGTGCAACCACCCTCTCTGTGAAGAACCCCCTCCTGACGTCCAGCCTAAATTTCCCCTGCCTCAGCTTAACCCCGTTCCCGCGGGTCCTGTCACTAGTGTTAATGGAGAAAAGGTCTCCTGCCTCTCGACACCCCCTTACGAGGAAGTTGTAGACTGTGATGAGGTCTCCCCTCAGCCTCCTCTTCTCCAGGCTGAACAGGCCCAGTGACCTCAGCCGTTCTTCGTACGTCTTCCCCTCAAGGCCTTTCACCATCTTCGTAGCCCTCCTCTGGACACTCTCCAACAGTTTCATGTCCTTTTTATACTGTGGTGCCCAGAACTGCACACAGTACTCGAGGTGAGGCCGCACCAGCGCAGAGTAGAGCGGGACAATCACCTCCCTTGACCTACTAGCGATACCGTGCTTGATGCACCCCAGGACACGGTTGGCCCTCCTGGCTGCCAGGGCACACTGCTGGCTCATATTCAACTTGCTGTCTACCACGACCCCCAGATCCCTCTCGTCTAGGCTGCTCTCCAGCGTCTCATCGCCCAGTCTGTACATGCAGCCAGGGTTTCCCCGTCCCAGGACATACTGAGAAACAGATTGTATAGAAACATCCTTCACTTTGCAGTTTACACTAGATATAGAAGAAGGTTTAGCATGTTAATTGGGCTAACACAATACTGCTAAATTCATGGGAATATCCACCGATGTATTTGGGATTGTTCATGTAAGATTTTGATTGCAAAAGCATAACAAAAACATATATAAGTAATTTACTGAAACATGGATTTACTCTGTCATTTCAGTAGATTAATTATATGAGGGGTTTCACCATTAAAGAGGAATGTATTTCCGAACATTTGAAATTTTCATGTATTATTGAATTGGAAAGGAGGATTTCAAGTTCAAAGCAGAAGCCAGACTAGAAAGGAAGAGTCTCATTGCTGAGGAATGCTTGGTTCCTCAGTATTCAGTGAAAAGTCTCTATAGAGATGAGACTGTTCAGAACATAACTAGTAGTTGCCTTTGATTTTTGTCTTGGATTTATGATTAGTGTCTGCCTTGGACAACCAAAGACAGATGTTGCTGCTGGGTAGTTGCTTTGCATCTCAGCCATATGTTGATATACCAGTGCCTATGTAAAGAAGAGAAGAGGAATTATCACAGAACCATAGGGTTGGGTTGGAAGGAACTTTAGAGACCACTTAATTCCAACTCCCTGCCATGAGCAGGGACACTGTCTGCTAGACCAGGTTGGTCAAAGCCCCATCCAACCTGGCTTTAAATACTTTCAGAAACTCTTCTGGCAGCCTAGAAATTGCAGATAAAACTCTAATGCATTAGGCAACCATTAAACTTGAAAACACTCCCAAATTTCCAATCCCAGAAATAAACACCAGATATATCTTGATTAAATGTTGAGATGAGACCTAGGAGTGCATGATCCAGGTTTCAAGATTTTCTCACCCTTCTCCTGCTCTTCTCCAATGCCTTGGTTTCTTTTGGATGAAAACCTAAGTGTATGGCAGCAAGTGCCTCCTGACAGGTCCCCAGTATGTACGAAAGTGCAGGACCAGGGGACTCCACAAAATACCTTCCTGCCCTACAATTTGGATGTAGTACTCTTGTTAGCTACCAGCATAGGTCCAGGATAAGGGTAAAGTATATCCATAACTCTTCTACAACACTATACTTGAGGTAATGAATAGATGATGATTAAATAGCTCTGATTTGAATTAGGAAAAAAAATTATGTGGAAAGATTTCTGGAATCTGTTTATCACCAATCAGTTCCTGGATGCCACTGAAAATTTGATTCATGCTTTGTAAATGTGAGAAAGTGCAGGAGGACAAAAAGGATTCCATTTGGAGAGGCTGTGTTTATTTTATTTTGTTGTTTGTTTTTGTGTGCGTGTGTTGTTTGTTTGTTTGTGTTTTTTTTTTTTTTTTTTTTTTAAATTGCTGATTCCTTCTGTACTACCAAAGTTATATAAGAAATATATGAAATTAATCTCTGTTGCCTCCTTGCAACTTTTTTTGTTGTTCCTGCAGATAGATCTACCTACCAACACAGTTATGTTTTAGCAAGAATTTTCTAATAAAGGGAGACAATGTTCAGAAGAACCGCAGAACCTACTTTAAGATAAATTGAAAAGCATCTCCAAAATGCTTTTAGCACGACATTAGAGATAGGCAGGCAGGACTACAGGCATGAAAATAAAACTTTTTAAGCTTCAAACTAGTCATATGGCTGTTCTCCAGTTCTGAAACTAATCCAATGTGTCCCCATAGAGTGCAGTAAAGTGAGCTGGGGATTACTCAGATGGTTAAACAGACAGTACTGAGGAACAACTTGTTCCTATGTTTATTTTACACTTCAGAAATGCTTGCAACTGACAACAGCAGTACCATAGAGACCTTCAGAAGAAAGCTAGTGAATTACAGATTTCTGTAGACACTAGAAATGTATAGTTTAATTTTTCTTATGTTGGCAAGCCATACATTTTGAGCAATTTCAATTTAAAATATGGAATTATGTGGCCTTGACTGTTCATAGCAAGACTGCAGTTCCACCAAAGACCTATGCCTAAAGTGAAACATTAAACACATTTAATGGTACTCTGATTCCCAGGCTGAATAGCAACTTAAGCACTTTTTGTTTTTGTTTTGTCAGATGGATAAAACAAAAGGGGGAAATGACAAACATCATGCTGAAATTAACATGGTTTTACCTACATGTCTTTTTATTCAATCTTATTCAGCAAATACATACTTCCCTGGTAGACACATTACTCATCTCATGGATGTACATGTATTCACCTCCTGTTTGGCAGTTAGCATTCAGCTGCTCCTTCTCAATGAGGCTTCATATATGGCAGGGAGTGGATTTAGTTCTCATTATGTCCTTGTAAAACTTTAACTGGAAGACAGCTAGATTTCTTATCTGACCTGGCTAGCCTCTTTTTCATTACTATTAATCAATTTATTTACAGTTATTGATGAAGGGTTACATTTTACAACCTGGACGACCTAATAGCTTTTTGCTGATAGAAGTGTTTACCACCATTCACCATTGCACAAGCAAAGGCAATCCACTGGTGTGTTTGGCACATTACTCATTTTAAAAGACATCACAGCAGTTAGATCCGACTCTCCAGGAAACAGTTCTTACTTTATTATTATTATATATAAATAATATATAATAATAAATGTAAATATTATATATAAATATTATATATAAATATAATATTAGATATAAAATAAACTTAAATATATTTATATAAATATATACTAATAATAATATATACCAATAATAATATAAAAATATATAAATATGTACATATAAATGATCCCAAATGTTCTACAAGCAGAGTTTCTAAAATAATGTAATTTCAACAAACCAGTTATTTACAGTTTTGTCTGGGAATACAATAAAACTGACTCAAATGCATGTTATAATGTTTTGGAAATAAGGATCTGATTTGTTCTCAGAGACAATTGGTTGAATTGACTTTCATATGCCTAAAGTCAGCATAACAGTAGAACGGATTTAAATTCTGGAAGCTATTTTTGATAGTGATAATTTTAAGAGATACTTTAAAATGTCTACATTTTTTCCCCAGCTATGAAAAACAGCTTTATTTTTTCCTATCAGAGGAAATGATGGGATTCTTATAGTTGGTGAGCATAGCCTAAGACTTGTACAATTTTAAATGCATGAACTCCAATATTTTCTATAAAGTAATTCATTCTGATTTTATGCTATTTGTCTAAATCTGGACATTGTTGAACTCTTTAGCCTAAACCATGATCTCAATCTAATCAGTATAAATCCAGGCTACTGACCTCATTGCTTCTACTGAATATACCTTATCCAACCACATAGTATGACTCTAAATCTTTACCAATAATGTCCCCTTCTCAGCTATTTTCTATCTACATTAATAAACAAAATTAGCTTCATTTCTTTCTTCTCCCATGTCTTCCCCCTTCTCTATTAGAATGCTATGCTGATATACTACGTTAATCAATTCTAGTAATGGTCAAATGTAATTGTTTTCTTGGCCTGGAATCACAAAAGCATGTGATATTAACAGAATACTAAGAGGTTTTACTGTAGATGGTGCTTCACTCTGTCTTATGCAGAATTCTAAGCATATGCAGAGTATCCAGGAGAGTTACTGAGAGTTAGTGAGGTATATGAGAGGCAGGTTTCTTAGCTTTACGTTTAGTACCTCTTAAGTTATACTGCCTTTTATTTCTCTAACACCAGCTTTGACTTATTTTGGTATTTCAAGTTTTTGTGCAAACTAATGAGCAATGGTACATTTTGCCAGCTTAGAGTATTCTGCCTCCAACTGTTCATTTCCTTTTCCAGTTGTCACTATTTGTAGACACATTTTGACTTGTGCAGGTTTTGTTTCAGTAAAAAGCAAAATGCTACAGTTCCATGTTCTTGTTTCTATTTTGTCTAACTACTGTTCACTCTCATAGAGGAATATTTGTCTCCTGAGCCATCTTCTGTACTACTCAGAAATATGAAAAATGCAGTATGTATTAAAATTAATTTTACTTAATTATTTTTCCAAAACGGTTCAAGTGCCAACATATATTCTGAATTCTCATTAGGTGTTTTATTTCTGTATGACCTAAAAGATACCAGATTTTCATGCAAAACTTTTAACAGGTGTCTTCAGTATTATCTTAGCATGTGATCTACACAGAGCAATCGCCACAAAGAAACTCAATTTGTTTTCTTACATGTGCACTCCACTACCGTCTATAGAAACTAAGAAATGCTGTTGGAGCCATGAAGAGTCCATAGAGTTCCATAGTAACCCATTTTTTATTCATCATTTTTTATTCAAGTGGCATTTGTCTTACTGTGCTGTGTTTACATGGCAAGGGTCTGGTAGTAGCATTCTGCAGTGGCAGCCTCTTTGAGCTGAACTGAGCAGCTACCCCATGACAGATCAGAGCCAGCTCCAGACAGCTATAAAAGTGACACACACTGCTGACCAGAGCCAAGCCAGGGAGCAATGCTGGTTGGGCCTCTGGGAAAGCAGATTTAGGAAAGAGAAGAAAACTGCTCTGCAACAGCAGCTGGGAGAGAGAGGGGTGAGAACCAGCCCTGCAGACCCCAAGGTCACTGCAGAAGGAAGGCAGGAGGTGCTCCAGGCATGCAGCAGCAGTTCCCCTGTGGTCTGCAGAGAGGCCCCTGGTGGAGCAGGCTGTCCCCCTGCAGCCCATGGGTCCCACATGGAGCAGATCTCCACACTGCAGCCCAGGGAGGAGCCCCCAGTGGAGCAGGTGGATGTGGCCTGCAGGAGGCTGCAGCCCATGGAGAGCCCCCACAGGAGCAGGCCCTGGGCTGGAGCTGCAGCCCATGGAGAGGAGCCCACACAAGAGCAGGGGGTCTGGAGGGAGCTGCCACCCATCTGGGACCCATGCCAGAGCAGTCTGCTGCTCCAGCATGAGTTCTTCTTCTGTGGAAGCCCCCACAGGCTCAGTTCGGCAAGTGACCCCACATGGAGCAGGGGCAGAGAGTGGCCGTGAAAGAGCAGCAGAGACAAAGTGTTAGGGACTGACCACAGCCCCCATTCCCCATTCCCTTGTGCCACTTTGGGGGAGGAGGTAGGAGAGGGTGGATGAGAGTAAGTTGCTTTTACTTTGCTTTTACTTTCTCACTGTTCTAATTTGCTAGCCATAGACAATAAATTATGTTACTCTTCCTATGCTGATCCTGCTTTGCCAGTGATGGTAATTGTTAAGTGCTCTCCCTGTCCTTAACTCAACCCTCAAGCTCTTTCTATTGTATTTTCTTCCCCCTTTTTTTTGAGAAGTGAGAGAGTGAGAGTGAGAAGTGAGAGGTTGTGTTGGAGTTCGGTTGTGTAGCAGGGTAAAAGCACCACATAGCCCTAAATTTAGATTTCTGTTGTGTGTTCATCTTTACCTGAGTTAGTATCTGAACTAATTTTATAGTTTCTCAGGAAAAATAGCCAAATTTGTTTTAGGAGTCATTAAATTGAGATCTTCTTTAACTTAACTAAAAGATTGAAATGTGATATGAGATCACCTTCTAACTGAAAATATTTCTTGGTTCTTGTAGGATCACAGTACTCTACAGTCATAGAAAAGTCCTTGAAATATGCCTTTAAGACTTTTACAGTGAAGCTAAAAGTATAACAGGGTCTCCAAAGACCTTAACAGCCAGAAAAATGAATAAATTAGTAAATAAATAAATAGTCACCTTTCAATAAACGAAGTTCAAAGGTTAAAATAGCCAGAGCTTCACTTTATCTTCTTCTTGTCTGGACACTAAGGTTTTAACAGATAAGCTTTTACAAAACGGCAACAATGTCTCAAATCTGTAAGGAGAGCATAGATAATGTAAAGGAATCCAGCCAATCCTGCATTTACCTCTGAATTAAATGTAATTTGTTCCAAGTTTGAAATGCGTGTGACTGTGTGTATATGTAACTGTGTATGTAACTGTGTGTGTTTGACATTCCTCTTAGCTGCTCAGAGCTGGAGTTACCAGATCTTCAGTTAAAGCACCAGCACTATTTAGAAAGGAAGAGACTTCATCAACTTGGGTCCTAAATAGATTTAAAAAATAAAAACAATAAAAAAATAAAATAAAGATGGAATGCATGCTTTCTCAGGGGCTGTAGTGTGTGCAGTGTGTTGAAGGTCTGATATCACAGCTGTGCACCCACTTACTCAGGCACACTTCACCGATACACTGAGGACTGAGACTTCTAAAAGTAACGCTGTCTGTGATGAGTGAGGTGATTAAGAGTGTTTATATTTTCAGTAGATCAGTCTAGAGAAGAGATCACGCTCATCTGCAGGGAGAGGCATCTCTTTTTGTGTTACCTTTTTGCATGTGGAAGTTGTGCACAGTAATTATGGTGAAACATCTTTCTGAAAGTATTTAACCCAATCCTAGACCTTCATAGTTTGTATTGACAGACACTGCTAATTACAAGAAAATGCAAAATAATTTGTAATTTGCAATTAACCTGTTCTTGCAAGACATAGTACTGCTTCATAAAAATTTACATTTAGATGTTATATCTGCAGTGCAGTAGAAGGCAACACCAAAGCAGGTTTGGCTGTATCCCAGACAGTTTTATTGTACCCTGCTTGGATGATGGTTACAACAAATCTGCAGAATTAGAAACTTCAGCTATTGATTCTATCTGTGGCATCCAGGACTGGTTTGTGCAGCAATCTTTACTTCCAGTTGCAAGACAAACTCTGCGTGGAGAAGGAGGATCATGAGAATGGGCAGCAAGGCTTCCTCTAATGAAGTGGCAGCAGGGAATACAGCTTGACAGCTCTGATGTCAGATCCAGTTTAATAGTGAGGACCCCACTAGGATTTTTGATTTCTGGGTCTGCTAAACCAGGCAAAACTGCCTCCAGCACTGTCCTGGCATAAATATCACTTTAATTTTTCATATGCTGCAATCCCTTTCTCCTTCTAGCCATTTCTGTTGCAACCTGGTAAAGCAGAGCTCCAAAGGGACAGCATTCCTGAGCCTGAAGGTGTGTATAATTCATACAGAATTTGTTCCAGGTTACTCAACAAAGCAAAAATTCTTCATTCTTTTAAATTAAACCACAATAGATTCCCTGTTATTGTGTGGGATATTTTGCAATGCATGCTGTATTTAGTTTTTGTGAAATTAGCAGGAGTTTCTTTTGTTAGAGCATGGTCCAAAGAAGTGATTGTATTAAGGGTAAACGTGGAGAGAGCATTTTCGGTCAAAACACCAGTCACATGCTACAGCAGTTCAGGCTAGTTGCTAATGTTCTTCGTACACTATGACACCTACTAGAAATTAGAATTTTGAAGACTGGCATTCTTATGTATTTCCCTCTACCAGATGCAGTTAGCTGTTCAAGGCAGAAAAAAAAAAAAAAAAAAAAAAAAAAAAAAAGTCAAGCTTTAGAGTGCCAATTTTCTCTTCCAGGAATATAGGAAGGGAGCCATTCATCCAAGTCACTCCTACCACGGACAGCAAATAATATACCATTGCTTAAACAAGGAACTCTCACATAAGTTTATAAATAAGAGGTGGCTCATGAGAATCAATTAATATGTACCAGTGTAACAGAGATGAAACACAACTCTAAAATAATTAAATTTATAGATCTATTTTCTATATCATCTGACTTCAGGTAGCATCTGTAGGTTTTGCTATAGGGTGGTTAATGCCAAGAATTTATAGTCTTAAGAAAACTTTCATTATCTGGAAGGTGTTATTTTCACTATTTTTGAACTATATATTTCACCTCTTCATAGAATCATAGAATCATAGAATATCCTGAGTTGGAAGGCACCCTTAAGGATCATCAAGTCCAACTCTTGACACCGCACAGGTCTACCCAAAAGTTCAGACCATGTGCCTAAGTTCACAGTCCAATCTCTTCTTAAATTCAGACAGGCTCGGTGCAGTGACCACTTCCCTGGGGAGCCTGTTCCAGTGTGCAACCACCCTCTCTGTGAAGAACCCCCTCCTGACGTCCAGCCTAAATTTCCCCTGCCTCAGCTTAACCCTGTTCCTGCGGGTCCTGTCACTAGTGTTAATGGAGAAAAGGTCTCCTGCCTCTCGACACTCCCTTACGAGGAAGTTGTAGACTGTGATGAGGTCTCCCCTCAGCCTCCTCTTCTCCAGGCTGAACAGGCCCAGTGACCTCAGCCGTTCCTCATACGTCTTCCCCTCCAGGCCTTTCACCATCTTCGTAGCCCTCCTCTGGACACTTTCCAACAGTTTCATGTCCTTTTTATACTGTGGTGCCCAGAACTGCACACAGTACTCGAGGTGAGGCCGCACCAGCGCAGAGTAGAGCGGGACAATCACCTCCCTTGACCTACTAGCGATGCCGTGCTTGATGCACCCCAGGATACGATTGGCCCTCCTGGCTGCCAGGGCACACTGCTGGCTCATATTCAACTTGCTGTCTACCACGACCCCCAGATCCCTCTCTTCTAGGCTGCTCTCCAGCGTCTCATCGCCCAGTCTGTACATGCAGCCAGGGTTTCCCCGTCCCAGGTGCAGGACCCGGCACTTGCTCTTATTGAACTTCATGCGGTTGGTGATCGCCCAGCTCTCCAACCTGTCCAGATCCCTCTGTAAGGCCTTTACGCCCTCATTTGAGTCCACAACTCCTCCAAGTTTGGTGTCATCAGCAAACTTGCTCAAAATACCCTCTATTCCTACATCCAGATTGTTTATAAAAATATTGAAAAGTACCGGCCCTAAAATGGAGCCTTGAGGGACCCCACTGGTGACCGCCCGCCAGCCTGACGCAGCTCCATTTACCATAACCCTTTGGGCCCTGCCCGTTAGCCAATTGCTCACCCATCGTATGATGTTTTTATTTAGCTGTATGGTGGACATTTTGTCCAGTAGGATCCTATGGGAAACCGTGTCAAAAGCCTTGCTGAAGTCCAAAAAAATCACATCAGCTGGTTTCCCTTGGTCCACCATACGGGTGATCTTATCATAAAAGGAAATCAGGTTAGTTAGGCAGGAACTACCCTTCACAAACCCATGCTGGCTGGGACCAATGACTGCTTTGTCTCCCAGGTGCGCCTCAATAAGTCCGAGAACCAACTTCTCCATGATTTTACCAGGCACTGACGTGAGACTGACAGGCCTGTAATTGCTAGGGTCTTCTTTCTGACCCTTCTTGAAAATTGGCACAACATTTGCCAGCTTCCAGTCTACCGGGACCTCTCCAAATTCCCAGGATCGTTGAAAAATAATTGAAAGAGGTTACGCGATGACATCTGCCATCTCTTTCAGCACCCGGGGATGAATCCCATCCGGACCCATGGATTTGTAGGGATCCAGGTGGAGTAGCAAATCCCGCACACGTTCAGGGTCAGTTGGGAGTTTGTTATCCCCACCGTCCCGGCCCTCCAGCTCAGGGCACCCTGGGTCCCGAAGCCCATCATCGGCATTGAAGACAGAGGCAAAGAAGGCGTTAAGCGTCTCTGCTTTGCCTACGTCATCGTCTGTGAGGAGACCTTCCCTATCAAGGAGCGGCCCTATGTATTCTTTAGTTCTCCTTTTTCCATTTACATATCTAAAAAAACCCTTTTTATTTTCTCTCACAGACACAGCCAGCTTCAACTCTAGCTGTGCTTTGGCCACACGAACTTTCTCCCTACAAACACGAACAGCATCCCTGTATTCTTTCCATGACACCTGGCCCTCCTTCCAGTAGCGAAACACTCTCTGTTTCCGCCTAATCTCCATTAGAACATTCCTGGTCAGCCACGCCGGCCTCCTGCCCCGCCTGCCTGACTTGCGATATTTAGGAATTGCCTTATCTTGTGCTTCTAGGAGGCATCGCTTAAAGAGTGACCTGCACTGGTGGACATCGAGGCCTTCAAGAGCAGTTTCCCAGGGGACCTTACTGACTAGTTCCCTGAGCAGCCTGAAGTCCGCTTTCCCCATATCTAGGGATGAGGCTTTGGTGGCACTTTTCCTTCTGTCACCATAAATTTTGAACTCAACCACTTCATGGTCGCTATGACCGAGGCGGCCACCAATCACCACATCTCCCACCAGACCCTCTCTGTTTTCTAGCAACAGGTCTAGGAGGGCACCTTTCCTAGTTGGCTCCGTTAGCACCTGCACCAAGAAGTTATCATCTAGGTGCTTCATGAACCTCCTGGACTTGCTCGTGTCAGCCGTGTGGCACTCCCAGTTAACGTCCGGCAAGTTGAAGTCCCCCATAAGGACAAGGGGAGTTAATCTCGAGGCCTCTCTTAGTTCTGTAAAGAATAATTTATCGGTGCTATCGTCCTGGCCAGGCGGTCTGTAATAGACTCCCACAACGACATCCCCTTTATTCGTTCGTCCCTTGATCCTTACCCAGAGGCTCTCAACTTTGCCATCGCCGACCTGAAGTTCCACACAGTCAAGCCCCTGCTTCACATACATCGCCACCCCACCACCTCGCCTACCCTGCCTGTCCCTCCTGAAGAGCCTGTAACCATCTATCGCAACACCCCAGTCACAGGACTCATCCCACCAGGTTTCGCTTATGCCGATGATGTCGTAGTTGCGGGACTGGGCCAGGACTTCTAGCTCATCTATTTTATTCCTCATACTGCGTGCGTTTGTGTAAAAGCATTTCAAGTGCATCTCCTTACACTCAGCACCTTGTGGATCTGACCGAAGGACCTCACTGGCACACAGCCCCTCTGCCTCTTCAACAATGATTTCAAATACTTCCATGTTTTTCTTTTACTGGACACATTGTATGTGACTCTCAGTGAATTTATTGGTCTCTTTCAACAACTTATTTGCAAAAAGACTGTTGAAAACAAGCGTGACTGTAAAAATCTCTCTTGACCTAGTTCTAGAGTTCTAGAAGCTCACAGTTCACTGAAGTTCACAGCCATACAGCTGCTGGGCAGTGCTGCAATACGGAGAGATTTGGCCAGAAATCGGCTGACCATAACCTCATTAAGTTTAACAAGAGCAAGTGCAAGGTGCATCTGTGATTGATGTGGTGGGTAGACCCCAGCCACAAATTAAGCATTTGCACAGCTTCTCACTCACTCCCACCTTCCCAAAGTAGGAAAATCGAAAGATCCTTTCCTTCCTTCCTTCCTTCCTTCCTTCCTTCCTTCCTTCCTTCCTTCCTTCCTTCCTTCCTTCCTTCCTTCCTTCCTTCCTTCCTTCCTTCCTTCCTTCCTTCCTTCCTTTCTCCCTTTCTCCCTTTCTCTCCCTTCCTCCCTTCCTCCCTTCCTCCCTTCCTCCCTTCCTCCCTTCCTCCCTTCCTCCCTTCCTCCCTTCCTCCCTTCCTCCCTTCCTCCCTTCCTCCCTTCCTCCCTTCCTCCCTTCCTCCCTTCCTCCCTTCCTCCCTTCCTCCCTTCCTTCCTTCCTTCCTTCCTTCCTTCCTTCCTTCCTTCCTTCCTTCCTTCCTTCCTTCCTTTCTCCCTTTCTCCCTTTCTCTCCCTTCCTCCCTTCCTCCCTTCCTTCCTTCCTTCCTTCCTTCCTTCCTTCCTTCCTTCCTTCCTTCCTTCCTTCCTTCCTTCCTTCCTTCCTTCCTTCCTTCCTTCCTTCCTTCCTTCCTTCCTTTCTCCCTTTCTCCCTTTCTCTCCCTTCCTCCCTTCCTCCCTTCCTCCCTTCCTCCCTTCCTCCCTTCCTCCCTTCCTCCCTTCCTCCCTTCCTCCCTTCCTTCCTTCCTTCCTTCCTTCCTTCCTTCCTTCCTTCCTTCCTTCCTTCCTTCCTTCCTTCCTTCCTTCCTTCCTTCCTTCCTTCCTTCCTTCCTTCCTTCCTTTCTCCTTTTCTCCCTCCCTTCCTCCCTTCCTTCCTTTCTCCTTTTCTCCCTCCCTTCCTCCCTTCCTTCCTTCCTCCCTCCCTCCCTTCCTCCCTTTCTCCCTCCCTTCCTCCCTTCCTCCCTTCCTCCCTTCCTCCCTTCCTCCCTTCCTCCCTTCCTTCTCTCTTCTCCCTTTCTCTCTCTTTCTCTCCTTTCTCTCACTTATTTGTTTTTATTCTTAACTTGTTGCTACTATCCAGATGTAAAAGTGAAAAACCTGCTTAAATTTTTGCACAATTCTTAATTTTCTGTAATGTGACAAAAACATTGCTCTCTTTCTGGCTTTGCTTTTATATTTTCCTTTTAAATGAGTAAATCTTTTGTTCAATTGCTTCATTCCTCATCATTCCTCCTCTCTTCTGATGAAGGCAAGAGAAGAGTATTTACTTTCATAAACATGGAAATTTCTACATTTCAGCAAAATAATGTCTTTTTTTTTTTTTTTTTTTTTTTTTTTTTGTGAAGAACATACCAACATATTAGCTTCATCAGTATATTGAAATAAACTTTGTTCATTTTGTTACCTTTTCCATTTTTGTATGTGTATGTACATGTATATGTGTGGGTGTGGGTGTAAAGTAGTGATTGGCAGTGATGGAAGGAAAAACAGAGTCCTGGAATGAGATAGGTGAAATGTTCTTCCTCTTTCTTTTTTTTTTTTTTTTTTTTTTCTTTTAACTACCACATTCTAGCTGCAGTATTTCTGTTACAGATGGTACATTATGGCAAATGTGAAACTGACATTTTATTATGGCAAATATCTGTATGTGGGCCTGTTCCACTTCATATTCAAATTACATCAAAAAAATGGAAGAAAAAGCACAAGCTTACCCGTGAAGAGAATCTGTACTAACCTATAAGTTGACAACATGGCCCGGAATGGATATGGGAAATGCTTTTGGAAGGCAGGTTTCCACCTCCCAGGACTAGAAACCTTGATGGCAACCATATATGAAAGAAGTTAACATTATCCAGAAGACGGAAGGATTGCAAGGAAACTATAAGTGCAAATTCTGTTTCCTAGGTCTGGCCAGATTCAGTATCAATGTCACAGCAGTACTGAGGCAGAGCGGTCATGCACAGATTCCTTCCTTTTCCCTGGCAAAGCAAATACCTAAGCCAATCTCACTGTTAGACTACAGCTGAGAGAGGCAGGGAGTGGCAGTGCAATATTCAGCCTTGTTAGGATCAATGTTGAGCATTGCTGAGAATCATACGGTGTAGTTATATACCTCTATTTGAAAGGAGATTGCTCCTGGACTCATTTCCTATATGCTAGATGTTTGATCCTCAATCATAAATAAATTTTCATATATTTTTAATTGTGAAAATGATAAGTGGAATTTAAAGTTGCTTAATGTTTTACACACTTGTATGTGTTTGTAGCTGTTCAATGGAACAGATTAACTGCAAATTATAGTTCTTAGTGGCATGATGTAAACTCCTGAAACTCTGAAAAAACAGTGTTCCCTTTTAATATATATTTACCTCTGCAAAAATACTCTCAACTCTTAATTAAAATACCAAATATCAAAAGCAGTAGGTAATTTTTATTTATTTATTTATTTTTTAATCACTTTACACATTATTAATTTTTAACTGTCAATCCAAAATGTGTAGACATCAGAACTACTTCTTTTTTCCCCTAATTATGTCACTGGAATTGGCCAAACTGTGATGTCCTGCCTACTTAGATACAAAAGCTAAAATCTTGACCTAACAAAGATACTGACAAAATGTTTTATTTCTCAAGAGAGTGATCAGAGTACTTAATGTTAGGAGATTAGTCTGTGTCCTGAGGGTGGGAGGAAAGGAACATCAAACAAGTTGACACGTCTAAGCTCAATGTCTAAAATGGTCTAAGCAAGGGACAAGCTGTGTTAGGAAATGCACACACACACATACATGCACAGACACAAGTATCAGCAGCCAGGGCCCACCCCAGTCACTGCTCCAGTGAGTCATCAGAGTCAAGTGTTGCGTTAAATGGGACTTGCTATCAGAGTCCAATGTTTGCCTGTTTCAGAGTCCTTCCAAGGACTTTTGCTGAGTCAGTTTTGCAAAGCTGTAAGTATTTAATAAGATTAACAGTTTTGAAAATGCCGTTGATAAATACACTTACTGCAATAGCACTAATATATGATAATATTGCTAGCAATATGATATCCCAGGTATTCCTCACCAAAAGGTGAAGGTGCAGAACTTAACAAGAAGGCATCCTTGTCTTGGCGGAGAAGCACAGCCCATTGACTACCTCTTCTAGGTCTCCAGTTTTGTCTTTCTCCCCACTCTTTTCTTTTTTTCCTAACTCTTTCCTAACATCATGTGACATTTAGCATGATTCAGGTAGAGAGTCAAATATAGTCATATATGTTTAGCATGTACTTCAGTAAACTTATTATCACATTCGGGGTGTTAACTTTAATATTCATTTTACAAATAATCAAGCAGCAGGTGTCACACAGGGCACCATGGCCTGTGAAATTCTGTTCTGCCACCAAAATAGGGCCAACCCTGCAAGACTATCTCCAAGACTCACTGAAAGACTCACTGCAAGACTCCTTCCTTCAGTAGACTCTCATATCAATCACAGAATCACAGAATTTTCTAGGTTGGAAGAGACCTCAAGGTCATCGAGTCCAACCTCCAACCTAACGCTAACAGCCCTCCACTAAACCATATCCCTAAGCTCTACATCTAAACGTCTTTTGAAGACTTCCAGGGATGGTGACTCCACCACTTCCCTGGGCAGCCTGTTCCAATGCCTCACAACCCTTTCAGTGAAGAAGTTCTTCCTAACATCTAACCTAAAACTCCCCTGGCTCAACTTAAGCCCATTCCCCCTCGTCCTGTCACCAGGCACGTGGGAGAACAGGCCAACCCCCACCTCGCTACAGCCTCCCTTGAGGTACCTAAAAAGAGCGATAAGGTCACCCCTGAGCCTCCTCTTCTCCAGGCTGAACAAGCCCAGCTCCCTCAGCCGCTCCTCGTAGGACTTGTTCTCCAGGCCCCTCACCAGCTTCGTCGCCCTTCTCTGCACCCGCTCAAGCACCTCGATGTCCTTCTTGTAGCGAGGGGCCTCGCAATCTAGCAGACCTCCATCCACAAAGTCTGTATAACAGAGAAGCAGGAGCAAGCTGCTCAACTCCCCTTCGACCAAGGTTGGTGCTTATGAGTGACACTAACAAGTCTGACTATTCTCCAGTCTAAGCCCCAGGGAAATGTGTCCTCTGACCAGTCTCATTAGCATGGCACAGCTGTAGTGGTGCCACCATAGTCACCCATCTTCCATGAGGTACAGGCATCTGCATGACCATGATTTCCTCAGGCTCTACTGCTGGGGCTCTTCGCAGACAGACATCAGCATCAGACACCAACGAGACACCAGCACTGCAATATATCTGTTTCTGCTCTTGGCCTCCTGTCCAATCGCTGGTTGTCCTGTTGCTGTTCCATGGCATGGCTCACTAGAGTCAGCTGCTTTGTGTTGTACTCAGGTCTTGGCCCAAGTGAGACTGTGCATTCTTGTCTCTCAGGCCCTTCATGTTATAAAGATTTGAGGAACCAGAATTTGCATTTTATTGTTGGTATTCTGTCCCCAGCCTCCCTGAGTTTTCAACAAGCTTACGGTAAGAGACTGAATACTGCTCTGTCAAGCCATCATTCCTCTAATCCTCTGTGGGCTGAGTTCTGCAGGCACTAAAGCCTCAGAACACTCTTGAATAGAGGTCTAATTTTTAGATAATTTTAAGAAATCAATGATATTATTTGAAGTGATTGTTCTTCCTTGACAGTACAACACGCACAGTTTTATCCATTTATAGTCTATCTTTAATGTAGGTTGAATTATTTTTGTATCTTGAAATGTTTCAGTCTTTTATTTAAAAACATTTTCTCCACCCATAAAGAACAGTAGGAAAAAAAAATAATAATCTGTAGCTTTTCTCCCAATATGTTTAATGGAAAATTGTTACCATCATTGTCTTGAGCTCTGTTGAGCATGTGGTATCATTAAGATCTGTCTCCAAGTTATCTAGAGGTTTTTTCATAAGATCAATATATAATATCTAAAGATAAGTTGAACTAATTAATTATTTTTGCCTAGCAAGATAAAAAAAAATCAGTGTATGTGAGTAGGTGTTTGCATGATTTATTTAAAGCACTCTTTATCAGTTGCTAAATTTCAGCTTTAAAATTCTGTTTTATGCTGCAGAACTCTTTTGGCTAGCATATTTATGTATCTGAAACCTGTGTTACATTCCACAGTCATCAAAATGTCAATCATTTATTACAACGGTCTGCTCCTTTTTTATCAGTTCTCTGTATTATTAGGATGTAGATGCAATCACACTTAGTGCTGCTGCTGGTGTGTGCATGATCTGATTTCTTCCCCAATAGATCTGATATTTTAATGTGCATTGATGTAAAGCAACACACAGAGGTAAAATTAAATTCTAATCTGTTGGCAAATCTACGCTGGCAAGCATTGACACTCCTGGCACTTGTTTGATATTCTTGTGCTGGAAAAAATAACAGCTGCTTATCAATGATATATTAGTGATGGGCACAAACCAACTGGCTTACGCATTCACAGAGAAAGGAGAAAATACTCATCGGTAAAGTTGTCTCTTTCCTCGTACTCCATGCATGGCCTACATCTATATCTTAAATGGTAACTGAGCTTGATTGCAGACTCAAGGTCATAGAGTCGTTTGAAAGTATTTGCCGTCGTAGTAATGCTGCAATTACCCTGGCTATTAGCTTCCATTTGTTTCTTGAACATGCATATTTGTTCAGTGTTTGAGGTAGTGCTACAGAACTGCAGTGCACTGAGCAAACAAATGCTCAGTGTCATTTTTACTGTCAAGAGGGACATTGCTCTAGAACGGGTAAGGGAGAGGACACCCTTTTAAAGGACTAGTCCTGAAGGAGCCCTAACTTACCAGAGATATAGAGGTTCAAAAGGGACTGAGAGCTTGCTAGGAAATAATGATTTCCAATATTTAACTGTGAATTCCAAGTTAGAAAATATCCTCTGAGGCTGCTGAAGCTTGTTCGTAGGTCTTACAGACTGTGTGCATGTATTTACATGCGTGTGAAAGAGAAAGTGCCAGGTATGCCCAGAAGTAGTACAACAGTGAAAGGAGTCATTTGAGAATAGAAAAAAATGTTACTGGTGAGAAAAGTTATGGTCGGCTGCACATTTCAGATATGCCACAGATTAAGAAAGGTCATTGCCAAGAGCTGTTTCGTCTGTTGCAAAGGCACAGTAAATGTGTGAAGTGGCCCCGAGGGCAAGGTTGGTAAGTCTTAGTACAAACATTTTTGATCTGCAGAGTTTCATTCTCTCCTTTCAGATTTGTTTTTTGTTCAGTCCCATAATAAAGATGTTAGCTACAGCCACAAACAGAGAAAACTGTATTTTTTAAAATAAAAAATACAAAATTTTAGAAATGGGAATATGACCAAGGGAGAAAAGTTATTAAAGTAAGGAAATGGGACTGTCAGCTGAGAGGGTAAAAAAATGAGTAAGGGTTGAGTATTTTTGCTTTCTCAGACAAGTTTTGAACATCTTCAGGAAAAGCTTTATGCTTAGGTATTAGCAGGATCAGAGAAGGCTGACTTTCAATGGGTACATAATAACTTTAATAAATAGGACAGACAACACAAAATAAAAGCATTACAGCCTGATCACGACTTTAACTTTCCTTTATCTCTAGGTTCACTGCATGTTTCTTAGGTAATCTGCTTTGTTTACACAGTGAGGCAAACAATATATCTGTGCTTTTGCACACCAGATCTGCAATTCAAACATGAGAAACTGCACTTGCAATATAGCAAATATTTCTAACTAAATGAGAAATAGATGTTATGATATCCTATGTCGTATCCTTGTACTATCTAACAAGTTGATGTTCTGTGATCCATCACAGTCCAGCTCCAGTCCAGTATGCACATTTCCATCCAGATTTTTTTTATCAGTGGATGGATAATACTGTTCCAAAGTCCTGACATTGACAGGTGGTTGTGTCAATTTTTCCAGGGATAGCTTGATACTCTTTTTAATGTAACCTAGTTATGGTTACCCAGGAAAAATAACTGACCTCACTTGAAGATCACAGTGCTTCAGCACTAATAGTTTTAGCAAATAGTGTTCCTTTTTTTTCTGGGTTCAAGGAACACCTTAATGTCTCATGTTTTTTTCTGAAATTCTTTAGAGATAGACAGCAAGGTGACACTGACTCACTAAATCCTATTTACCTGTTACTGGACTGATTTCTCTTGATCAAATATCTGTTTACTTCTATCCAGTTATTGACCAGCTATTCTGAGGCTCCTATAGCATTTCCAGAAGCCGTAAAGAGGTTGTTCAGATTGAACTTTGAGGTGACACTCTTTTGCCTCTTTATAGGTCCAAAGCAGCAGAGATTTCTTACCTCCTGGGCTATGCGGTTAATGTACCGTCTTTCAGTTTCATGACAGATCTGTCATCTTAGTAGACAAGGCTGACATTTGCTTCAGACACTGAGATACACAGAAGACCTTCTTGGTTTTCAAAGTTTTAAACATCAGTATTTTCATATTTTTTTTATAGTAAGGGGGCACTGGATTGGCATGCTTGCACAGATACTCTGATCAGTGAACACTGTGAATATGACTGCAGTTCTCCCTGTTTCTCCTGGAAGCTGCATGCCTAAACCCAAATTTGAATAAAACTCTCTAAAGGCATGAAGGGAGCTTTCAATACTTCTCATCATCTGAGTCACCATCAAGCCTTTGGTGATGTCCAGTTTCTTACAATATGTTCTGCATGTCTTTGCGTTAGTTTCCAGTGTTTTGGCTATTTAAACTACAGTGTGGTTAAGACCACAAATGATAGGTTGCCTGTAGGAGTCCAGTTCTTGTTAATGACATCGTTGTTTATGTATCTCCACAGCTGGCACTTACAAAAGTAACCAATTATTTTAAAAGAACACTCACATGTTATATTTTATCCAAATATATATTCAAATGCAAATGTAATTCTACCATGCTGATTCTGAACAATGAATTAGGTTAAACGCTTAAATACACATTAATAGCATTTTGCTTTTATTCTGTTTATACCTACTTATGAGAAACATGCAATCATTTTCAGCAGAAGCTCTTCTATTAATATACATTTAATGAAAGTTCACTACTGACTATTCAATTAAAAATAACACAGCAGTGTGTGAGGCTTTGAAATTCAGTTTACATTATTTCTGGTAAGTCCTCAAATGAGTTTATACTGTCACATGACATCTTGATCTGTGGATCTGTTCTTGAAAGGAAGCAGCAAGAAACCTTAAATGACAGCACCAACCTGCCAGGGTGAATCAAATCTCAGAAAAATTATTTGTAGAGGACTTTGAAAATTAATTTAAGACAATATGTCGTGCAACATTTAGTTTTAAAAATGCCTGAGAGAGGCTTTTTCATAACTTTTTTTTTTTTTCCTGAAGTCTATAGATGAGATATAGATCTTTCTTCTACAAACAACAGTTGGGATTTTAGTTACAAGCTGGAATATATGCCATCTACAGAAGAACTTCTCTTTCTATATTTTCAGGGTAAGATTTTGATTAGTTATTGATGAACTTATTGCTGTTTGACTAAAAAAAAAAAAAAAAAGACATCACATGGTATAACAGAGAAGGCACATGTAAATACACAAGCATGGAAGAATTAACAGCAAAATATCTTCCGAGGACCTGCGTCTTATCCTCTCTTGACAAAAACCAGACCCAGGATGGGGAAACCATGAGATAAAGACACAAGTGCACTCATGAAAGAATGACTTGTCCAGCCAGTACATTATGTTGAAGTTAGGCTGTTGAATGGTGTTTTGGGGCACGTGCCCAAGCCTGCTCTTTGTGAAATAAAACAAGATGGGAGGGGAAGGGTGTGGTGGATTTACTCTGCTAGGAAGCTGAACACCACTGCTCTCTCACTCCCTCTCAAAGAAAAAGGGAAGAAAATACTATGGAAAGGGCTTGAGGGTTGAGATAAGGACAGGGAGAGCACTCAACAGTCATCATTGACAAAGCAGGATCAGCATAGGGAGGATCTCCCAAGCAGTACAGGGGAACGGGGACTTGGGGCTGTGGTCAGTCCCTAACACTTTGTCTCTGCTGCTCCTTCACAATAACTCTCTGCCCCTGCTCCACATGGGGTCCCTCCCACGGGATGCTGTCCTTCCCAAACTGAGCTTGCAGGGGCTGCACACAGGCAGCAGCACTGCAAGAACCGCTCCCACATGGCTCTGTACCACGGGGTCCATCCCTCAGAAGCAAACTGCTCCAGCACTTGTCCCCCACGAGTGGCAGCTCCCCCCAGAGCCCCTGATCCTGTGTGGGCTCCTCTCCATGGGCTGCAGCTCTGGCCCGGGGCTTGCTCCTGCAGGGGCTCTCCATGGGCCGCAGCCTCCTACAGGACACATCCACCTGCTCCACCAGGGGCCTCTCCGCAGACCGCAGGGGAACTGCTGCTCCCTGCCTGGAGCACCTCCTGCCTTCCTCCTGCAGTGATCTTGGGGTCTGCAGGGCTGGTTCTCACCCCTCTTTCTCCCAACTGCAGCTGCACAGCAGGTTTGTTTGTTTGTTTGTGTTTGTTTGTTTGTTTGTTTGTTTCCTTTTCTTAAATCTGCTTTCCCAGAAGCCCAACCAGCATCACTCTCTGGCTTGGCTCTGGCCAGCAGTGGGTCCCCTTTGGAGCCATCTGGAGCTGGCTCTGATCTGCCATGGGGCAGCTGCTGGGCTCTGCTCACAGAGACCATCCCTGCAGCCTCGTTTCTACCAGACCACTGCCATTTAAACACAGTTCAATGGGATGTGAGAGAACAGAAAGGGACAGTAAGTCTACGCTGATTGCTACTAGATAAAGGCACAGGCATTTAGTAGCAGGCATTTCTACTGAGTCACAGCAACCTCAGCATAAGGTTCTTTATGTCATATATATAAGGAAGTCCTAGTACTAATTAAAGGTTTTGAAGGTGGTGCTCATAAAACAAATATTAGTACAGAGACAGAGTAGACACATATTGCTGATCTGCTGATCTTGCATCTTGATTTTCAGTGTAGAATGGTGTAGAAGAGGTTTATTATACTGAAGGAAACCTAGAATTAAATTAGAGTTGATGAGATTTGTTTGGCACATTTTGCCATTCTGATGTGACTTGACATTACTATTAGAGGATAGCTCCCAAAATGAGTTGTTTTATGATCTTGGTAGTTGTAAAGAGTGTTATTAAGGTCACATAATTATTCTTTCAAGCAAAGGATAAAAATATGTAGGAGGTATCTGCAGCTGAAAATAGTCACTTCTTATTTTAATAAAACATTTTACTGTGCTAAGTTAAGTTAAGCATTTGCAATTCTGTGGTCCTCTGAGAGGCTGATTGATTGTGACGTGGTTCTTGGATCAATACTGCAGTAGCATATCAAACAGTTGCCAGTGTAAGCTGTGTGACTGCTTTATGAAAGCAATCTGTCACTTTTCCCTATGTTTTGCAGATATGCTAGTTCAGCATTTTTTCTCTATGCAAAGCATTTCCTGCAAGAGTTCATACGTAAAATGCTTTCATTGGCATCTTTTTTCTGAATATGTAATTACCTAATGAATGAAGTACAACCAGTATCAAAACGGAAACCACAAGTAATTTATTTTGTTATAGTCTCTAGCAAATAGAAAAATTATCCAGGTACAGGTTATGTTATTGCATCTTTGCTTGATTTTCAGCTGTGGAATATTTGACTACTGCTAATAAAATTTGTAACCATAACTTTAAGAAGCCGAAACTTACAGAGGAGTTCCTTGTGGTTTCTCACTTTGTCTAGGAGGATTTATTTTCTTGATGTCTCATTATATACTATACTTTTTAAAGCTTCAGTAAAGAATAGTACTTTGGTCTTGTAACAAGGAAAGAAGGGGCTGAATATCTCCTTATTACCTTTGGGAATCCATTAGTCCTTTGGAAGCTTTGTGAGGCATTGTAGTATCAGCTAGAGAACAGAGAACAAGTCTGCAGCCATGTTTCTTAGCAGAGTTACTTACACATGCTGTTCCATTTCCATTTTCCTTAAGGCTGCAGCTTTTATTTCTACCTGGACTGCTTTATAATCAAACCAAAAAGGAACAAAGCTACACAAATATTACTGAAGTTTAATCTGTAATTTATGGGGTGGAATTTACCTTCTGGCTAATCCTAGAGAGAACTTGATGCTTTATTAAAGCTCAAGGTCACAGGCAAATTAAAAGCAAATGTCTGCTGTGAACAGTTTTCAACTGGACCTGACTGTATGCAATGGAAGGTAAAAAAGAACAAGGGAGATGCACAGCAGAAGAATCTGCACTATCACATTAGCCTTGATTTTTAGCAACTCTATATTGCAAGCTGGTTAAGCTACTGGTATTTTGAAAACATTTCTCTTTTTGGCTACCATGTATTCTGAAATGAAAGTCTGTAACATACTTTTAATTTTCTTTTGCTGTGATAAAACAAAAAGCATAACATTAAAAGTACTACCTTCAGATTCTAATGGATTAAAACTGCTCCCCTGTTATGATGCCTACATATTATGATTATCTGTAGTAAAGAAGAAATCTTTCTTTGGTTCATTCAGAAATATTATGGAAGCAAATAATCATATTTTCTTCATTGCAGCCTATAGTGTCAGATAAAAGGTTTTGGTTCTCTAATGGCTGACAAGTGTTTTCCCCTAAACTAGATATAAAAACATTCTCCACAATACTGGAACATAACATTTCCTTATAAAAGTAATATTGTCAGTATAAATCAAATTCTTGTTAAAGTTTAAAGACACGGGAAATAGGGACATTTTTAGAGTGCCCATATACAACATTAAAATTAACATAGTAAAATATATTTGGTCATAGCAACAATAAATTAAATTCATGCCTGTAGCAGCAGCAGCATATGCTATCAACAAGAGCAGGAACAAATATTCTCCACTGCTGTTCAAGCAGTGAATACACAAACAAGCTAATTCACAGGAATATACTGAACAGTTTGAGCACCTTTGGAAAAATGTATAAAGCTCAATTTAATTATAGTTTATTTCACAATCATTTTACATACCTTTATTGTTATCAGTACCTAATAGTAATGCAATAGTAATAATAATAATAATAATAATAATAATAATAATAATAATAATTTTATTATTATTATTATAAACAAGAATAAATAACTTTTAAAATCATTATTCCAATAACTGCCTCAAAAGAGGTGTCATATAAAATGCTCATATACAAAAACAGGAATTTATTGTTTTTTTTTAATTTAGTTAGACTTACTCTCATAATGCCTGCATCATTAATTGCTCATGTTTAAACAGAAGAAAACAGTATTAATTAAAATTAGAATACAAAACTTTATAATACACAAATCTCAGTAGGAAATGTTTATTTCTTTTAACACCCTGATGCCTCACAGAGCACAGAATAACCTTTCACCCATCCAGGTCAACTTTCACCCATCCAGGTCAATTCAAAAGTAGCTGATTTTAGACCCCTGGAGTTTGGTCATGAAATGATTTTGATATTTTAAATTTTTTTGCAAATGCAAATGTTTTGTTGTTAACTTGTTACCAAATTCTTACTGCATCTTTTTTCTTTCCTTTATCAAAAATTTCAATTTGAGCACTGTTACTTTTATGACAGTATTCATCTTTCTAGTCCTCATCAGTGGAAGAAAAGGAAGTAACTTGCCTACTTTGGGTGACAGATTTAAGAAGATTGCTTTTGCCACAGATTGCTGTACAATGCAAAGCAATAACTTTATGGTTAAGATTGTGGTGGCTTTTTTCTTTCTTTCTTTTTTTTTTTTTTTTTAATTTCCATACAGCATTTTTCCAGAACATTTTCACATTTATATGTTCTCTCTATAAAAGAAAGCCTAAATAATTTCAAATGTCTAATCATGTGTAAATGCCCATACCTCCTCCTCCAAATACAATCCTCCAAAGGGTAAGGAATAATCACAGTTCTCTCTCCAGTAGTCTAGATTTAACACATTACTGATTCCTATTACTATGGCAGTTGTTGAGAGGAGATGTAGCATTCTTCCATCTGAGAGTCTTCACTCTTGAGTTTGGTGGCAGTACACATCATCTAGCAGGTAGATGAAAGGTGAGGTTTCTACTCTTTTTATGCCCTGGCCTTCATGACTCCTACACCAGTTCTGTCTGCTTGTGCAGTGAGACACATGCAGACCATGGGAAAGAGGAGCTACTTGCAGCTTGGATGGGGCCACTTTCCACCTTAAGCTTTTAGTTTTCATTATATAAACCCACATAGAATCATAGAAACATAGAATGGCCCAGGTTGGAAGGGACCTTAAAGATCATCTAGTTCCAACCCTCCTGCCATAGGCAGGGATGCCACCCACTAAATCAGGTCGTCCAGGGCTTCATCCATCTGGTCTTGACCACCTCCAGGGACAAGGCATCCACAGCTTCTGTGGACAACCTGTTCCAGTTCCTCACCACCCTGTGAGAGAAGAATTTTTTCCTAAACTCTAATCTAAATTTCCTCTCCTTTAGTTTAAAACCATTCCCCATTGTCCTGTCATTATCTGACTGTAAAAAGTTATCCTCCATCTTTTTTAAGGCCTCTTTAAGTACTGAAAATCTGCAAGAAATTCACCCCAGAGCCTTATCTTCTACAGGCTGAACAGCCCTAGCTCTCTCAGTCTTTCTTCATAGAAGTGTTCCAGCCCTGGCCCTCCTCTGGACCTGCTCTAACAGTCCCACATCCTTCTTGTGCTGGGGGCCTCAGACCCAGACACAGCACTCCAAGTAGGGTCCTCATGAGGGCAGGGCAGAGAGGCACAATCACCTCCCTCACCCTGCTGGCCACTCCTCTGTTGGTGCAGCCCAGGATGCAGTTGGCTGCAGGTGCACACAATGGATAGGTGAAGAGCAGTTTAAGGCAAATACAGTTCCTAATAGCTAATACTCCAGTGTTCCCAAAGGTCATTTAAAGAGCTAAGCATTTCTTCACCACAGTTCATTATGGTGTCTGAGCACTCCATGGAAACAATTTCTCACTGCTTTATAAGAGGAGCTGTTATTGACATTCCTTTTATTTAACCTTCAGTAGCACCTAAATTGTGCTTTTCAGCTACAAAAAGAGACTACAAGAGAGATCTCTCTGAAGGAAAAAAATGTTTTGTTTTGTTTTGTTTTGTCTTGGCAAACTTCTATTTTGGCAAATCAATAAATGCCATGTATTTTAAGATATCAGGGTTTAAGTATTCAAGACTGAAAATGCCGACCTACGATTTATGGCTATCTCACCATGATTATATCCAAAATTTGGTTAAATTATATCCTGGAAAAAAAGTGAAATACATTATGACAGGAACTAATTTCATCTAAAGCCTTGAGAGGAATCTTTCTGGTATTTTTCTTAAAGAGAACATGTCAAAAGGAACACAAGATAGAAAAGCTTTTTAAGCACATTGAGTTTCTGATCTATTGTCAGATCAAAATAAATTTGTTTGGGAACATACATATCCTTCATAGTCAGAGGGGCCCTTGCCAGTTACTTCAAGCTTGATCTCAGCCCAGCAGCTTTCAGCAGCACATATGCACACACTCTGTCCCATACACTAAGGTGTCTTTCCCATAGTCAATTCATCCACATGTGGAGGAGATGTGGTAGATATAAACTCAATAATAGTGGTTGCTTCTTCTGGAGAGCTTCTAAAGTTAAAAGTTTTAATTATGATTATTCATTTGTCCAGAAATATTTCTTGATACTTGTGAAGTTACCTGTTATGATACAGCAGGTCATCACCCACACATTAATCTGTGGGTCATTACTCATTTTCCCAATCATTTTTCATTTACTTGGCTATCTAGATAAAGGTATTAATAAAACATATTTTTCCTTTAATACAATAAATTTTCTAGCTCTGTAATGATCTACCAAAGTTAAATTAGGTGAACAGTTTTGTTTTATTTGGCTCTTGCCCTTTTTTTTTTTTTTTTTAATGTGGATGTTTCCTTTCAGAAAGCTAACAGAATGTTGCACTGTGATTGTGCAAGTACAAGGTACGAAAAAGCAAAAATCTGTTTTAAATAAGTGATAGTTATTGTTTCAAAAGTATCTGAAGGCAATACATAGTATCAAGCATACACAGACCATCAGCTGGAGACAAGACGATTGGACTTCATGATCTTGAAGGTCGTTTTCCAACCTAGATGATTCTGTGCTTGTATGAAAAAGTTTAAACCTTTGCTTGATGCTTTACTTTATGAGGAGGAACTTTAAAACCAATATTATGGAACAGGCCAAAAATATTACAGCCTGTTGGATTTGAAGGTTTCAAAGGAGATGTTCTTCAGGACTTTCAAAGAGTCACTTACTTTCAATTATGTATTTCTAATACATGTAGGGGTAATTTTAGGTTCTGTATGAATAACTAAGCTATGGATAGAACTGAGGATGTAATTTCTGTTCATTTTTTAAACTCTTCTAGAAGGCTGCAGAAGCAATGTTTTTGATACTTCTAATAAATTTTGTAATCTTAAAACCTGTGGAAAATCAACTTGTTTCAGTTCATTCATTTATAATGATTACTTTTAGCTTGAGTGGATGCTCATTGTCTATGACAAAAGAATGGATGGTGGAGACTTTCTGGTTTAGAGATTTCACTCAGGGTTGCATTCTATACTGAAGCTTGGACTCCGGGCTAGGAGTCTGAAGAGAAATTTGAATGATGGTCAGAACTGTTTTAAAAATCTATTTGGCTAGTTCTAAACCGAGTACCCACAGTTTTTCTGAGATAATAAGTTGAAGCGTGAAAAAGCGAAGTCATTTCAGTAGAAGAATAGTTCAATGCTAGCTCTTTTCTTCATCTTTTGTAAGAACTCTGGGTAATTTCAACTAACATTAGGGAAAACAAACAAACAAACAAACAAACAAACAAAAAACAGGAAATTATTTGTGACTCTAAACAAAGTGTATGTTCCGATCCTGCATGTCCCGTTGTCCCATTTTGGTAAATTGTCAGCATTAGCTGAGGAAGTGTTAACAAATTGTGGGCCTGGGGTTCCTTACATATCGGGGGGAGAAACATTTGTTTCACATTCAGAAGTGGAATCAGAACATTATTTTTTTTTTCAGAAGGAATATTTTAGTTCTACTGATCTTCAGATTTTCAAATTCCCAGAAAAAAATAAGCTCTTTCTGGCTTCACATCATGAACACAAGGAAGTCACCAATCAAAGACAGGCCTGTTTGCTTTCTTCTTAAACTAGATTTTTGTCCAGGAAGTGAGAGGAAGAGATACTTTTTAAATGGATCTGTTTTTCATTAGGAACAAAACAAAATATTTAAAAACATTTTCCAAAAATATAAAACAAAACAAAACAAAACAAAAGGTTTTTACCACCTTTTGTACATATGAAAATGGCTTGTATTACCTTTTACTTAATGCAGTTTTTAAATAGCTCTTGTACCATTTCCAAAGAGTCTCAAACATTCCCATTTACAAAAAGGTACTATCTTAATAATGATAGAAAAGATCATTTTTAAGACAAGTATCATACCATGGGTTTGACCAAAAAAGTTGTTCTTTGCAAGTATAGCCAGTTTAAAAATACTGAACCTAAGTTTTTGCTATCAGACCTAAAGGATGCCTCATTCTTATCAGGCTCTTCCATCATGCATGAGAGCAAAGGACAAGAATGTTGCTTTTAACAGGCACAGCACAGGTCTACACATCTCTACACATCTTTCAAGCTCTTAGTGTTAAGGTTTACATTCAGGAGAGAAAGTAGCTTCAAATCTAAAACAAGTTAACCAGGGACTAGTATTAGTCAGATTCATCATTACTGGAATTTCAGTCAAGTAAAATATGAATTACTAAGACAAACTATACTTTTAAAATCTGTCAAGAATTTGATTTCAGGAGGCATAAGAAAACTACAATTTCTGAAAAATTTAGTATTTATATTTTTAGTAAAACTCTACAGTGTTCAAAAATTGTTACTATAATAATATATATACTATACATATATATACTATACATATATATACTATACATATATATATGTATAGTATATATACATACGTACATATATATGTATGTGTATATATATGTATGTAATATACATGTGTATATATATATAAAATCAATAATATATACAAATGTTACTATAAATGTTTCTGATAAAACAATACTGCTTTCTGCTGTCCGAAAGAAGGGATGCAGGAGCCAACAGTAGACTAGTCTGCATAAATAAGTTGATGTGATTTGTACTTCGGTTCAGACATTGTCCAGATCTACGCTATCATCAAGCCATATCCTAGAAGCCAGCTGTTCTACATCTGTAACATTTGTATCTCTCTAATTCTTGAGTAAGATTCCCTGAGGAGCTGCTTTGCAGTTAAGGAACAGTTGATATGCTTTCATGTTCACTGGGTTTGAACAACTTAAACCTTTTCATCCAAAAATAAATCTATGCAAATATTAATGAAATGCTGTTACTGTCCACAGTAAATTCCTTTTTACTGGAGGTCGCTGGTTTGCATAAAGTAAAAAAGTGGAAGTTGTTTGCCTCCTTGGTTGCCTCCTTGACAGGGCTGTTTCCCACACTTTATATCACCCTTTGTAATCGTCTTATATGTATAAGCAAGCTGTTAATTTCCAGCAGCCATCTGTGGATTACCATAAAGGCTCATATTTCTTATGTCATAAGATACTCTTGAAATAAAGCCATTATTTTCTGTTGTTCACCTCCCACTTATTTTTTTTTATTTTTGTTGACTTCTTTTTTTCTTTTCCTGATCTTGTTATCTTCCACAAGGAATATTCCTTCCACAGGAATATTCTCACTTTTTATCATTTATATTTTGTTGTTGTTGTTAATTTCTCCCACTAATTTACCATTAATTGAAACGAGAACTATCAGCACATAAATCTTTGTCTTTTCCAATTAACAGTCTTTCCACCTACCATGCTTTTCAGGAGAAACTATTCTTTTAGCTTCCTTTTCTTTGTCTAGCTTATAGAAAGGTATACAATAAAAATCAAAGAGAAATTTTACTACACCTATATACAGAATATTTATCATATATTTTAGTAATATTGTCTCTGAATTCTCAAACTGTGGCTGTGGCACTTAGGTTGGAAGTAGGTTATATGAAAGGAAATGAAGTTTGTTCTCATGTTATTACTGTGGTGTATCAGGGTATGGGTGCTGTGCCTGTATACATGCTCAGTGCATTCAGCACATTAATTCCTGGAGTGCTTCAGGAACTTCCCAGGTAGTCATCTGCACAGGTGAGATAATGGATCAGCTAGAGGCAATGAACCAGCTTGAAAAGTTAGCGAACCTTCACATCTAAGTATTTGACTGATGGTTACAGAAGCCTTCCAGGTGTTAATTTCAAATGGTTGTAGAAATTCCCCTGAGGCAATGCCTGTTGTGTCTAGCACAGTTTGCATGCGATTAACATTCTGGGTGGAGTGTTCCAAAGTGTCATTACTGCAGCAGTGTCAGATTGTGCATGGATAAAAACATTTACCCAAGTCAACAGAAGCTGCTCCTGCAAACTGATGACAATCTTCTGTATGCAGTTAATTCTCATGAAACTGTACAGCAACACCAAATGAATTCTTGGTTCCAGTGTGTCATGGCAGTACAGAACTGCTGCAAATGCAGTTGCTTGACACATGGCATTGCCTTGTAGAAGAGCAAAATCTTACTAATTTAATTGAGAGGGAACTTAGCAACAGGCATGGATTTGTCACAGTAGTTGGCTTTCTCCTTGGCATAGGCCTGTGAAGTACCTGTTTCCATGGTCATATTTTAATGTCACAGCTGCACAATTCCACTTTCTCCCTTGAGCTCAGACTGGACCATCACAACTTTAGAAAGTTCATATGAATATTGTATTTACTAACTGCGTTCAGATAATCTCTTAGGTGTCCTGAACTACTCAGAGGTTCTTTACCTATTCCCCAAGGCACATCAGCAGCACTGCGTACTTCTTAAATTCATGTGCTGCAGCCTGTTGTCATAATCTGCCAGGGCTAATGCCTGTTTCAGGTCGTCCTAGGTCTGGTGCTTCACTGTTTTTTCTTTGTTCAGTGACTACAGACACTCATATTTTTCTCAGTTAAACAATATACTGGGCAAGAAATCTTACTCCTCTTGAAAATGCTGATTTTGGAAATGGAAAATGCTTTCAGGGAAATGACTGAAAGAGCCTTCACATACCTGTGCTTCTGTATGAAGGGCTTCCTTATCCTTAGAAAATAGCCTCAAATGCTTTCTTGGATGATTTGGTTGCTCTGAGTGCTCTCGATGACAAGCCCAGTTTTTAACCAAGGGAACAAGAGGTGGATATTTTCTTAGTATTATTAAACGCAGTATCTTTTATGTTATGTATTTAATCACTGATCCCGTAAATGTAATAGATTTTCAAGGTCACTCTCTTCCACTCTGAGTATCTGTTAAGACCACAAAAGCTTCAAAGTGTGATCTGAAAAGGCTGCCTATGATTTTCTATTTTTTTATGACAACTATTTCTTGCACATACAAAGAGAGGCTGCTTATTCCTTCTCCATTTTGTTACATTGCCAATGTATTTCAGCTTACTTGAAGCTATTCTTCTGCTATCAGCTTGGTCTCCTTTGCTATGTTATATGGAATTCACTCACAACCACTGAGCTCCAGCAAAGTCTGTTTTGTTCAGTATCCCTTAAAACATGACATCTTGTTTAACATGAACCTGTGGCCTATCACAACAACTCTGATGGGAGTCAGTCTCCTGGTCAGGAGTCTGGGAGAGAGGAGAGAGGTTGGAAGGGCTGGAAGATAGCAGTCTCTGCTGTGCGATACTGTGCACCAACACAAGAACATGGCTGTCACCAGCTCTGTGGATATGGCCTTGCCTATATCCCTGTCATAACTGCTTCACACACATTCCCATATCCCACCTTCCGCACATGAGAAAATACAATTCTACAGATCTTATGTGGTGCAGATTTGAAATAGAAGGAGCCCGGAGGTGGATCTGGGCTGAGCACATACAGACAGGATGAAGCTGATTTCCTTCACCCTAGGTGCATTTGTTTTTTAACGTTGAGCCCATGGATCTCAAAGAGATTTTGTTATATATCTCAAAATCTATAAAATCCATGTTAGAGAAAAAAAAATTATATTTTTGGCCAGGGAGGTTTAGGTTGGAAATTAGGAGGAATTTCTTTTCACAAAGAGCAGTCGGGAATTGGAATGGACTGCCCAGGGAGAGGTGGTAGAGTCACTGTCCCTCGGGGTGTTCAAGGAGAGGTTGGACGTGGTGCTTAGGGACATGGATTAGTGGATGATGTTGATGGTAGGGGGATGGTTGGACCAGATGTTCTTGGAGGTCTTTTCCAACCTTAACGATTCTATGATTCCATGTTTCTATGCTGTGCACAGGTAGTTTGCTCCTACTCAGACCTTGGGCACTGTTTTCAGTGTCTCCAGTGTCTCCAGTTATAAAATTGATCTCCTTAGGTTCCCTATAAAATCAACAGAGAAAGGCAGGGTGCATTCATTTAACCATGCTTTGAGCCAATGTTTGGCAAAAACATTTTTTTTTTTTTTGGTATGCAATAGTAAGAGCTGTCCAAAGCCACCAGCTAAAATATGTGCTTCAATTTGTGTGACTGTATACACGAGTATTTGAAAATCACATAGAAAAGATGAAGCCTTTCAGTCTTTTTTTTTTTCCTTTTTCTTTTTCCCTCACCTATGTGAATTATGATTTAGGTAATTTTGTTGTTGTTCTTTGACTTTCAGTTTATCCCTTGGTGAGTGACTTTTGCAAAATTGACTATTAAATTCTTAAAGATGATAGAAGTTAATTTTGTGGAAATATTTGTGGTTGCTACATTGAAAAAATCTGGGAAAAAATAATCTGCTATCATAAGGCATGAGTTAGAAGACTTGGCTGACTCAAAAGTAATTTGATTTGCATTCCTGAAATTAAGAGTGCTTACCTAAACTCTGAGCAAAAAATTGCTCATGCACTTTTGGATGACACTTCAGTGAGACCAGACTTCACAAATGTTTTCACCTAGAGTAAGAGAATGGTAGATGCAAAAATTACCTTACCTATACGAAGATCCTAGAAAACAAACTGCAGCAGCTCCTGAAAACATAGAAAGGTAAAAATATGGACATTGGGTATGTTGATCATTTAGATTCACTAGTCTCATGCCTTTTTTCTCAGAGACTCTAAATTAAGGTGGCACTTTTTTTTCTTTTTTTTTTTTTTTTTGGGGGGGGGGGAGAGAGGAAGAGAGAGGGAGGAGTTGACTATTGCAGATTTTCTGAATGACATAGTCTTACTTTAATCTTCACAGATCCCTTTAGTTGATCCAAACTGAAGCCTAATCTAGCATACACTAGTATGAATTCTAACAACAGGGCATTAAGAAAAGATACCTTTCTCTTTTTTATGTTTTTCTTTTCCAGCAGCATCAAGGACCATGGACCTTGATGTCGTGGACCATGGGCTCAATGACCTTTTGGGTTGGATTTCAAAAATTTGGAGTTTTGTACTCATGTACAAACATGAAGGAATAAATTAGGTATTTATATTCTGAACCATGAAAAAGCAATTAGAAACTGTGATTTATAAATCGCATACTGAGTAGAAATGTAAAATGGAGAGCTGCACAAGTTTAGATGGCTATCTGAAAACCACATTATTTAGCTCATCAAGGCAAGTAAGGATATGAAGTTATTGGAAATGTCATCTTTCGAAAAGGTTATTAAACACCTTTATTTATTAAAAGGTCATGTTGCATTTTTTCACTGAATCAATACCAAAATCAGTTATTAAAAATAATTCCAAGCGTTTCATATTGGTGTATATATATATGTATATATTGGTTACTGGAACCATCTATTCTGTCTGACTCCTAAAATTAAGCAGTAGACAGCAGTCACATTTTGCACAGCTCTGAGCACATTGTTGATACCTATCATATGTTAAACAATGTAAATCAGTCACCATAACTAATAACTTACAAGCCATTCTGTTTGTTTTTCTGTTTATTTACCAAAATTTTGCTTGGATGGCAATATTCTGCAACTCTGTATTTATCCCCTCTGGTCTCTGTTGAAGAAGTCATATTTAATTTCACTTCATAGAAAATCAACAAACAGAATCATTTATTCTAGGGTAAAATGTGTTTTTGAATCCTTTTAGGATGGAGATGGCTTATCATTGGAAAGTTATTTAAATTTTCTACTGTTCTCACTTCCATTTATAAAACCTGCAGTGTTTGAAACTGGCACGTTGGCTGCTAAAAAAAAAATGTATTTTCATACAGATTAGTCATTTCTGTAGCATTTGTAAGCACACACACTCAGAAAGCTATGTAAAGAATGCCAAGGACTCTGAAAACAAAATACCCATTTCCACATCACTTTCATTCTAATAGTAAAAGGATAAAGCTTATACATAAAAAAGATAAACATAATGACACATTATGGCACTAAAAATAAATACTCACACACTATACTGAAGCGTGTATCCCAGGGACTGCTGTTCTACTCAGTCATTTTACCTGTTGATCCTCTTCCTACTTTGGAACAGCAATAGACCCAGCAGATGAAACTCGTCATTCCTAGATACACTAAGAAAATAAAATCCTGTTATACGAGACTTCTAGCAGCGTTCAGTGCCTCTGCAACCTCACCGATTTTCATTTTTGGTGAATTGTCCTAAATATGTTGACTATATGAGAAGAAAGAGCATATTTTTCTATGGTATATGTAAAGGCCAATCATACATGTATGTTCAAGAATCAATGTATCTTTAAGCCGTGGAAATTTTAAAATTCTGCTTTAATCTATGACCACACCAAAACAACTTGCCTTTTCTGAAATATGCTTCTCTTATAGTACAGAGGTAAGGGTTTACTATTGTTATTATGATCAACATCATCATCATTATTTTAGTAGAAATAAGATCCAATCTTGAGTAAAGAACAAGATGTCCACAAGACAAAGCTTTGTTAATTGAGGTTTATCATGTTTTTTTTTAGACACAAACTATTATCAATAGACAAAAGAACTGAAGAACATTTTGGGTCAGCATGGTTGATATTAGTGATTTTGGAATAGATAGCAGTTTTTCTAGTAATAACAAATTAAGACTGTTACTACTTTTGCAGGTGGCATTGCAGATTTTAATGCAGTGTTCAGTGAATGTTTTAGCAAATAGTCATGAGAAGTATTGGGAATACTTCTGGACTTGGCCATTTTTCTCAATTTACTGAGGGATCAAATAACTCATTGAAGGATCCCAAGCCAAAAGAGAATGAGAGAGAAATTCAGACAGAAAAGAAGGAAGACATAATCTATGCATCATTTCACTTGATTAATCGTTAAAAACTAAAGCAACATGCCTTTAGTGCAAAAAAAAAAAAAAAAAAAAAAAAAAAGTATGAACTCAGATTCATGATACTAAATCTAGTGGGTTTATGAGAACATTTTCCACAATACAGGCTAGGCAACTTCACCCAGTAAATGAGGACATGTTAATATATTGCATGATCTGGAAAACAGAACATATGTTTTGTATATTTTCAGCCAGCTTAGTAGCATCCACTACCAAAACTATAGTGCCTGATAGATAAACCACACTGGAAGTTGGACAAGGTAAAATTTTATTGCAGTCTGAAGCTCAGCTTAAAGTAAACAACATTTTAATACTTGCATAAGAATTATTACGACTATCATGATTAATACTTTTAATATTATTACTGTTAGGTTTTAATAATAAAAACATTTTTAAATGCACAAAGTATGACCATTCCTAAATTCAAGTTTTTATGTACATGCAAATAATATACATGAAAATTCTTCTTTTTACAAAAACGAGTCAAGCTGCTAGGAAAAAGAAAACTGCTTTATAAGAATTTTGTATGTTCAGAAGCTATTTTCCCTGCAGAAATGCAAGCACCATTACACAGCATCCTTGATTATAAACTTATTCTAGTACAGGCCCCACTAATTAGGTAAAGACATCATTAGTAGTGCTTTGGTGGTTTGATATGAGAGTAAAGACAAGGAACTAGGAAATGAAATAGATTGCTTTATGAAATATATGCAGCATTACCCTTTTTATATAAAATAAAAGAAACCATGCTAATACAGTTTTAAGATTACAGACAGAGATGTTAGTATATGCAAATAAAAGTTTATGTGGAAATGCTAAACACTATGTTGCATAAAATAAAATAGTAATACTAATTTTGTGGGAGGGGTTGTAGTTCAATAAATATGTAGTTTAATATTTAATGGACATTATAATATACATGCTTATAGAATTGCAAACATGGTTTCAGAAATAGTAATCTTTCCATTTGATAAGGCAGAATGTTGTTACTTTGCCCTTATATTAATACAGGCTTTGCAATAACATTCTACTTTTTCTTGAAAGAAAAGTCTTGTGCTTATAGGTGTTAGGTTTTAGATTCTCACTACTATATGCTGTGTGTTACAAATCACTGATGTTAAGTATTCCCATTCCTGTTCAGCCAGGGGCATGGTTCGCAGAAGCAGAATAGTTATGACATGGTAGAAATCAATCTGATAACAAATGGTCATTTCATTTTTTTCAGAAAACTGAAGGAGGAAGAAGCAAGCTGAAGTCAGGGGGTTTATATTCCACATTCTGTGTTTCTATATGTCCTTTCTCAAACCTTTCTGGCTTTCTATTTCTTTAAATACTGAGTGTGCATGTTGATATTTCTTAATTTTTCATTTACAACTCATGAAACAGCCCCACACAGCCCCACAACTTTAGAATTCTGTGTTCCTATTTCATGCTATGTCAGAAAGACATTAGACAATGCTAAAGGAAATCCTGGTAATTCTGAAAAGGACAGTCTTAAAAGCGAGATTTTGTTTTTGCTTTTACTGCTTAAATTGTGCCTACACTTTGTGGTGACCCAAAAACTGCACTGTTCAATAAATGCTGAAAGTACAAAGAATTCTTTCTCTGCTTCTCTCACATGTGCCTTTACATGCATTACCATAGGAGGCTCATAAATGTGAAGCATCAGAGATGAGGGTCTTTATTTAGCTGAGACACATAGTAATCTGATACAAATGTAATGCACATAATGTGTGGACTTGCAGATGGAATACTCTAAGATCTCCAAATGCATGTTTTAAATAAAACAGTATTTTAAGACCATTTTTAAACTAATGCATTCAGACAACGTATGTATTCTCTATTATCAATTCATGAATCTGCTTCTGCTTCATGCACTTGAAATAAATGTTGAATTGACTTGCCCACTAATTATAGAACAGTGCTAAGCAAGCCTCAGCACAATAACTTCAGCTCCAGTGTCCTGGGTGACTTAGGTAATACCAGAGGCACTCAAATTTCTTGGAAATAAGGAGCTACATGAGATGAAATACTCATGCTGTATTTGTAGTACAGTATTTCAGCAGCCAAATGCAAGTGGTGCTCTTTCTAGGTCACTCCTTTGCACGTGGGAAATGAAAGTAAGGTTTATTAACTGAACTTTACATTTGCCTGAATACTCTTTTTAATCCTGAAAAGATACCATGACGTATCCTTTATTTGTTCGTTCTGAAAGTACATCCCTGTTATCAACTAAATGGATGCCAAAGTAGCTGAAATCCTGATAAAAATATGTCCTTACATATATTCTGCCTTAAGCTGCATAGTCATGTTTCATATTGTAAGTGATGTAGATTGGAAGTAACTGCAGATGATGAACTGCATTATTTTACATTAAATGCATATCAAAATTGCAATAGTATATGTTGCTAGGTTTCAGGGAGCAATTTTCAGGAGTTAAAAAATAAGAGCATCATTCTCTTTTTATCCATTTAATCAAGAGTTTCAACTCTAGAATTTTCAGTTCCTATAGCTGGAGCATTTGTAGGGTTTAAAAAAAAAAAAAAAAAAGTACCTGAATCTTTACTGTAAAATGGTCAGCAACCTCCTTCACTACACCCGTGACAAGAAATGCTTCTCATGTTGTCTGGAACCCAAGTGATCCTCCAGATTTTCTTCCTGAAAACATGTGGCAGTCAGTGAGAGCTCAGTTTATTTATCCTGCTTACCTTCTCTCAGCCTGCTTATTTTGTGGCTCTAGTTCACTGCCACTGCTGAAAGGAAGGAAGAATCAGGTCCCCATGTGTACATAACTATAGAGGTTATTGTTGCTTTCTTAGAGATTAGGGAAATGGTTTCTCTCTCTGACATTGAAAGTTAATGTTAAATGCAACTCATTCTTTGTAACAATTGTCAGTTAGAATATTTTGACATGTTTTTTATCTGTCCTTTTACTGAAATAATGCAGATAAAAAAAAAAAAAAAAAAAAAAAAAAAAAAAAAAAGGAGAGAGAGAGAAAGAGAAAGAGAGAAAGAAAGAGAGAAACAGAGAAAGGAAGAAAAAGAGAGAAAGAGAGAGAGAGAGAAAGAGAGAGAGAGAGAGAAAGAGAGAAAGAGAGAAAGAGAGAAAGAGAGAAAGAGAGAAAGAGAGAAAGAGAGAAAGAGAGAAAGAGAGAAAGGAAGGAAGGAAGGAAGGAAGGAAGGAAGGAAGGAAGGAAGGAAGGAAGGAAGGAAGGAAGGAAGGAAGGAAGGAAGGAAGGAAGGAAGGAAGGAAGGAAGGAAGGAAGGAAGGAAGGGACGGAGGGAGGGAGGAAGGAAGGAAGGGAGGGAGGGAGGGAGGGAGGGAGGGAGGAAGGAAGGAAGGAAGGAAGAGATGTTTCCAGCGAAATTCTTAAATTCTTAAAATTTTAAGTTGAGTACACACCTGAGGTACTTCTCAAGGAGTTTTTGCCTGGCTATAGCACATCACTGTGTTCCCTGTAAGGACTTAATCCACATTAATGCAACATGTGTATAAAATCTGAGGGGAATCAAACAAGTATTTCCTTCAGAGAGTAGCCCATAAAAAAGCTGCTAAACAAAACTCCCACTAGCCATCACACAACCATCAACTTATTTCAGTGATATTATTTTTCTGCCAAAAAGACAAGGTTTATTTGAGGTAAAAGACTTTGCTGCAGTTCCATCTGCTGTTTTATAGCAAGGCTGTGGACTCTCAATCCAGTTTCCTTATCTGAGAGTTGATACAACATAAAAGATACCGGGCAGTGCCTGATCTGTCTGAACTTCTAGTATGTCCTTGATTATTTCCTGAAATATTTAATTCCTTTTCATTTTTTTCCCTCCTTTTCCTTTTCCTAACTTTAACTTTCCTTTAACTTTAACTTTTCCTTTATTTTTTTCTTCCAGAGATTAAAAGATGGATGTCCTGGAGACGGGTCGACCCAATCTAGGATAATATAGGAATTTCTGAATGCCCTGAATGACCTTTCTACATAGTTTCTGTGTTGTTGCTGCTTAGGTACAGAAAGGTATTTTTTTTATTATTTTTATTATTTTTAATTATTTCAGAGAGTAACTAAAGAGAGTGAGTGAGCATTGGCATAAACATAAATATCTCTGAGCCTAGTGATCCTTATTTATGTTTATAATTAGGATTTTAAGTAGGTGGGAATGACTACCACAACAGTCCATTTTGTAACCTTTTTATTTTTAACTTCATATCCACCACCAAAGAATTTCCATGTATTTATTACAAAAAGCACTTTCATCCCAGTGAACTTCAGCATTAGGTGACATTGAAGAAGAATTACCTTTGGTTTGAATAAATCTCAAATGACTTTCCTGTTTGGGAGCTAAAATAAATGCTGTGAGAGTGAGGAAGCTAAATATATAGAGGATGTAGTATTTGATTGATATTGAAATAGTCCTGTTCTAGCTGAAAAATGTTTGGGACAATAAATTGTACTCATGGCATGCATTCCTTTAAAATATATAATAAAAGCTGTGGATGCTTTAATGTCCAAGAAGAAGTGAAAAGACAACCATATTCAGAATTAGCTATAAAGGCTTATGTAATATAATACCTAGCAGCTGACGTCTTTCGAGATTAATGTCAAATGCTATGTTGCAAAATGCAGAATAAAACTCAGCCCTTAGATGGGAAAGTTGAGGTCTGCACAAATTTAACTTGGAACTCTCAAGCAGAGCTGCTTGGTCGGTGGAGCACTGCAGTAATACAGCGTGGGTGTTTAGAAAGCACTCACATCGTGGAGCTGCCCCCTCCAGATAACAATCCTGTTGCATTCACAGCAAGTTAGCAGATACAGAGAGAACAAATACCTCCCTCTCTAAATACATTAACCAATACTGACAGAAGATTAATGAAGGACAATAATTATGACAGCCAGGAAAAATAAGGACGGAAAGTAACAATCTGTTTTCTTAATGCATTTCAGCCTGTCATTCTTTTTCAATGAAGACAGAAATACAAAACAACTAATGCTTCACTTATGAAGAAATTGTTTCTGGAAAGCACAAAAAGAGAACAATTGTTTGTTTGTTTGTTTGTTTTAAAACTGATTGCATTTTTTGCAGGTGATATTTTATTGTGACAATAAGAAGGAATTACCACATACCATGTATGTTTGCGTTGCCTTTTACACTCAAGACTTCACTTGATCTGCTACTCTCATGAGGAGATACTCTAGCTCCCAAAACATTCTGTTGGTGTGATTCAATAGTAATTCTAGACTTCACCTGAATTTAAACATACAGTGGGGCTTAACCGGAGTCACAGCAGAATTAAATTAACCTGGTTAAAACATAACGGGAAAATACCCATTCAAAACAACTTATCACATTATGTATTTTATCCCTAGTAACATCCTTTTTATTTCTGCACTATTATGAGGCAGTAAAAGTTGCAGTTTAGAGGTTCTTGGAGAGACAGATTACATCTAAAATAGTTTCATTTAAGAACCTGTTATAGATTGCAAAATCTTCCTTAAAAATTAGCACTAATTTTGAAATGCAGATAATAATATTTATAATGTGATTTACACACAGAGAGACAAATACAGAACATTTGTAATCAAAAGGTGATTGAAAATCATTTTAAAATGAAATTAAAAAAAATAAAAATGAGTGCAAGTACTATTTCATACAAATAGTTTGTTGTAATGAGTAAGGCCTTTAAATATATCAAGATTTCAGATATTTAAGTCTTTTCATTAAGTTTCATTTTCAAAAGAACTGTGATGAAGCATGTGGTTAGGGTCCAAGATTTCAAACTGTCCAACATTTTTATGCTATTGCAATACCACAATATAACCTTTTTCCTTCTCATTTAGTTTTCTTAGCAATGGTTTGTATGTGCTCACCTTATCTGAAACAAGTAAACTACGGAGTGGGAAACATACTCTAAAAGCTTGGCTTTTAGCTTTCACCCACAGAAGCAAAAAGCATATCTCCAGCTGCTTCCATCTATTGATCCACTCCTATTGTGTCGAAATAATTCCTGAAGTAGGTATGGCTGGGGATTAAATAAAATGATACAACTTCTTCTGAAATCACTGTCAAGGTCCTTGAAGAGGTGGTGAAATCAGCACTTTAAAACTTTCTTGTTTGTTACTTGTGTCATGCATTCATGACTAACCCCTGAATTGCTGTTCAAGCAGAAATTCAAGTTGGCAAAAATGGGAAAGATCTGTAAAGGTGGGGGTGATCAACTGTAGAATTTTTTTGCTAGGGTGTTTTACAGACTTTCCATCACTCGTTAAATCAAAGTCAGTTGTAGGTGTTTTTCACTTTTCTTGGAAAAAAAAAAAAAAAGCAACAGAGAGAAAATAATGATAATAATGATAATAATGATAATAATGATAATAATAATAATAATAATAATAAACCTGGATAATTTCTTTTGGAAAAATTATTCAAAGTACTGATGCATTTCTCCAGGACACCCTGGCCTTAGCCTCCATGATGCCAGTGGTGAGACTGACACCCAGCCAATTCTGTCAGTCCTCTTCTGTTACGGTAGATACTGAATCTCAGTGCACTCTGAAGATGACAAAACATTTTTATCTTGTACCCTGTACTGCTACTTCAGCTAAATAACTAAGGTGGGATTACAGGTTTTGCTTTATGGGTACAACTGAAAATAAATTCTCTTGAAGCCAAAGATGGCAAAGATTTAAGAAGATGCAGTGCTTGACAGCTAAGAAAACAATGTTTTGAATGTACAGGCCCTTCCTCTTCCTGTTATGAGTTGATTTTATAAAAATATTCTCTTGCAATTGTGCCCCATCGTAATGACTACAGAAACTTATATATTTCTACTTTTGAGAAAAAGCCAATAGTGTGACTCTGAACATAAAATTGATTATTGTAAGTGGAAGCTGAATCTTCTCTTTTGTACAGGAAGGTGACACAAGTTTGAGAAACAGTGATTTCTTTTTCTGCAGTTTGAAGCATAGAGAAGCAGAAAAAAAAAAAAAATAAAAAAAAAAAAAAAAGGAAAAAATGTTGTTTTTGTTTTTCCCTGGCTTCCTCCCATTATACTGATCTGATTCTCTTCGTTGTTAGTGATAGCCATTTTCTATTACAAAGACATATCTCCTGGTGACCACATGCAGTATATTTCACACCTGCTACTGCTTAAAATGGCATGTGACAAAGCGCACAAGAGAAATTTGACAGAGTCCCTCCATAACTGAAAAGTCAGCCAGCACACTGAACATGGTCGTGGTCAAAATTTTCATGGTCACCAGCTGTGAATGCAATAATCCAATAAATATTTTGCACACAATATTGATCCTGGCACTGAATGAACCCTGTTTAGGTTTTCCTTTGCTGAAGAGTTGAGAAGTGACATTAAAGGTGTGCTTTCATGAAGAAATAATATATGATTAGTTAACAAAAATAAAATAAAGGAAAATGAAGAGGGATTTGCACATATTTTACATTTCAGGAAGGTGTGATATCACAAACAGAAACAAAGCTTTAAAGTAAGTTACAAATGAATGCTAAAGTACATTGTTTATGGGAGTCTTAATCAATGCACATATTAGAAAAAAAAATATTCCTGACAACTCAAATTGAGTTTGATTTGTGGTTCATTCTTTTATTGAAAACCTGTTTCTTAAGTGGGTTCACTTATCATTCTTGCTTCTACAGAACAGGCTATTATACAAAAATAAAATCTAATTTCTTAGAAATAGCTATAGTCCTTACAGTTAATCCTTACTCTTGTACATTCAATATATGTAGTATGACAGTATGATACTTTTTTTTCAATATGCAGTATGACATATGATGCTCTCATAAAGTCTCTTTAGCTCACACGCAGGCAAGAAAATTCTTGAAAGAAAAAAGCAAATTTATATTTCTTCCAAATTCTAGCCACCTTGACATTGCAAAACAGAATCTGTAAGGCCATCACTGTTGTATACTTGGAAGTGGTGGTGTCACAGTCCCTGGGGGTGTTCAAGGAAAGGTTGGACCTGGTGCTTAAGGACACGGTTTAGTGGGTGATATTGATAGTAGGGTGATGGTTAGACCAGATGATCTTGGAGTTCTCTTCCAACCTTAATGATTTGGTGATTATTATTTACATTTTGTCCTACCTGAATTCAGATTTTATATATGTATAGCTTCTCAATCTTAAATTCTCTCTCTATATTTTTTTTCTTTCTTTCTTCTATGGCTCCAAGCATCTCCAGAAACAGCTTGAATCACCCTTCCAAAATTAACAGTCGTAGATTCCTCTTCCCTTCTTTTACAATACAAGGTTACATTAAAATGTGTCTTTTTCCTACATTATGTTTCACCCCTCTTTTTTTCAACTCACATAAAAGTTTAAAGTGGCTAAAGAAGGAATGTCACTCCTCTAAGTATTCAGTGGAATTCTGAATTTTTCTACTTTACATGACCAAAATAACATTTAATACCAAAAACAAACAAGAAACAGTGAATAACAGTTTGTATTAAAGCCCCAAAATAAGTCACATTAAATCTTTATTAATACAAAAAAAAATCTTTATGTAAAAAATAGTTCATTCTGTACACTTAGAGAAAGGATAAAGATGAAGCTGCACAACAAAAATAAGATAAAAAGATACAACAAGGTAATTTAAAGATTCCTGAAACTGTGTGCTTATCATTATGTTCTTTTCTGTTGTCATGTGCCAGGCATCTATTACCTGCACCAAAATTATAAGCTTCCTGAAACTGGTGCTTGATATACTTTAGATTTTTAAGCATAACCATAACAACTACTACTTTATAATGCAAAAATGTTACACTTATATTGAAGTTTGCGATTGTTACTTCATCAAGTGATGGACAAAGGTCAGAAAGATTTGGTGACAGTACATCAAAAGGTTGCATAGATGCACAGAAGTGACGTCATCCAGCAAAATATTTGTAATTTTCTATGACCATTGATGCATTTCAGTCATACCCAGTAGAATAAACAACCTGATGTACTGCTTTGCAGTGCTGAAGGCCAAATGAAAGTATACTACAGTACATTTCAAAGCAAGATTCATGACAAAGGTAGACTTGGTTAATAACATTATTTGAGTTGAACATACTGCCAGTTCCTAGACCTAAGAAACTAAGCTGACAGACAGCAGTGAATACTAATAGTCACTTGAGAACAAGTGGGTCTTTAAGAGGCAGGTGAGAGTAATCTAAAAGTAAAACAGAGCTGCAGGTATCAACTCTGATTACGGTTGCTCTTCTGCTTGGCAAATGTCAGAGTCCATTAGGATTACTGGTTTCTTGTATCTCTGCTATTTTATCTTTAAACATGCATAGACGTGAATGAAAGTTGTACCTGTGCATTTAAGGTTGGGATCTACACACCCAGCTGGAACAAAGAACAAACTGATTACTGTTTCTTTGTGTAATCAGGCTTTATAAAACCAAAGTTATTAGCAGGCATGCTTGTAAACTCTGCTCACCGTTAGTGCTACTGAATACATGATAAAAACATACACCTTACAGTCCAGAGTAGGACTGCTCTGTTTTTATCCTGTTTACAGCAGAGTCATTGTCTACAGAGCTGACATATTTGAGGTAAAACTTAGATACAGTATCAGCTATTGCAAAGTCATCCCATAAATATATTTCTCCTAAACCTACACTATCTTACATCTTTTTTTCCTTTTTTCTTTTTTCTAAGTATCCAAGTAAGTCATCAGGATATTTAATCCAGGTAACTTTCATTAGTCATCTCAAATTATAGTAACTCTGTAATGAAAAAGGTAAGTCATGGACATGTCCATTAAGCAACATTGTTTAAGCTACTGCCAAATCTTTTTTTTTTTTTTTTTTTTGAAAGTACACCTTTCCTCTCTCCTAAACGTTTTGTTGTCTTCTCGCAGTTGAACCCGGACATTCAGAAGATCCCAAGCCTCTTGGAAAAATAAGTCTGTGCATAGTATCTCAGTCGGTAATTCAGTTTGCTGTCATATTCAACTGTTGGCACTGCAGAAGTATATATACAAAAAGGTTATGCATAAGATTATCATTACTTTTTCCACAAAGGTATTTATCTGCCTAAGTATTTTTGGATTCATTCATGTAATCTTTTTAACAAAGTAAAATGGAACTGCATAAGTAGGTGTGCAAGTGCTACAGGTAGATGATTTAATAAATATTGCTACAAATGACAATAATAGTCACTAGCAAAATACATAATATGAGTCCAATTATTAAAATGAAAATGTGGGAAGCTTCTGAAGCCATACCCTTGCAGTATCTTTTTTTTAAGTTATCAAAATAGCATTGTTCCCCCAGATTGTTTTAGCTGATTATGACTTGTTTAATAACACTTTTACCAAAGGGAAAACACAATGAGTAAGAACAGGACTCACCTGCTTGCAGATAGTGTTTTTCTGCCAACAGTTGGTGGAGATGGCTCACAGTGGAAAAAGCTTTTTATCCACCAACATTTATCAAGTAATTCAGGTAACCCTGGCAAAAGGGAAAAAGCTCGCACTGTTAGACACTAGCAGAATAACAAACAGAGGGACTCCAGAATACTGCAAGAAGGGAACAATACCATGAAATGCTTTGTCCTGGTCTGCAACATTCACAGGATCTGAAGAGCAGGAGGAGCTGGAAGAAACACTGGATTCTGAGTTCTGTCTTGCTGTTCACAGAAAAGACGGACATACATTATGGAAAAAATGAATGGATTTCCATACCAATACATTTTCAGACCTGCTAGTATCTCAGATAAAACAATGTTTGTAAAAGATAAACTTAGCTACAGGCACTTAGCTGCTGAGTATGGCTTCAATATTTTATATACCAATTTACTTTGGTTGTTTAGGTGTAAGCTTTTAACCTGAGATCAAAATGATCTCAGTCTACTTACAAAAGCATGTTGAGATCTGCTTGTACAGATTTCATGAAATCAGCAATGTATCTCATGATCATTTACACAGTATACTATAATCAGGCACAAAACAACATCTATACCTTCCATTGTGATACAATTATAAGTACTGTATTTGTACTATAGCATTGCACCTTGTGCTACAGGGTCTTAAAAAGACCAGATGTAGTCTCACACTGGCAACTGCTTCATGTACTAAGAAACAAATCTGTGATTTGATAATGCATTCTAAATCTGCAAAACAAATATGAAATACAGCTAGAAGCCAAGATTTGTTTGCCTAATGTTTTTTCAATGTCATGTTTTACAGTAAGAAGATTGATACCATGCATTCCTAATGAGCTATTCTAAAGAGAAAAAAAAAAAAAAAAAAAAAAAAAAAAAAAAAAGTAGGTGAATAACCAGAAGCAGATACTCATTAAAACTGCAGTTCCTGGATAGAGGAGGAAAAAAAAAAAAAAAAAAAAAAAAAAACACCTCTCCGAGCAAGTCAAAAAAAAAGACCACAGCAAAAACACCCTCTTGCCTCCAGCTCATTCACAAATCTCCCGAAACACTTCCTAACTTTCTCCTGCGGCAACAACTCGGGTGTCTCTCAGTCCCCGGAGCATCCCCGAGACGGGGGGATCGCGGGGCAGCTCCGCACTCCCCAGAGCACTTACTGCGGTAGTACTGGTTCTTGGCCAGCAGGCAGCCGGCGGAGGGTACTGAGGCCATAGCAGCAGGGAAAACGCTTCTCTCCAGTGGAGAAGCAGCCGTCGGGAGGACCCTATATAGATGGGTCACGGCGGCGGGTGGCCCTCCCCGGGGGCGGTGGGACGGGACGGGACGGGACGGGACGGGATGGGATGGAGCCAGCTCACGCCGCAATGCTGCCCCCAACCCGTGTCCCCTCCGTGCCACCAACAGTACTGACAGTGGCACGTGCTTGGGGCACAGCCTGGGACTTCTTCCTCAGGGCACTTTTCCGTGGTGCATTAAAAAAAAATAAAAATCTTCCCCTCGATAAATGCACAACCCTCTTTACATTTTTTTAAACCTTATCTCAAGGCAAATTGTCGTAAAATGTGCTGCCTCCCCTCTCACAGTCTTTAATGGTGAAAAAGTAACTTTGGCTATTTGAAGTGCTCCTGCTCCACAAGGAAGTATTTTATCACTATTTTTTTTCATAACAAGAGTCATGGGTCAGAATATGGGTGGTGTGTGATATACCATGGTACTGCAATGTATCTGACCGCCTGAGTACTGTGCCCTATCTCAGATGATAAGGACATAGTTCATAGTAGTTCCTCACATATTTCTAAGCATATAAATCGTACTGCAGGGAAACTGCTTGTAAGATAAAACTTGTACAGCAGCTGGGCCAGATGAGCCTTTTTACTGACCTGCTGCCTGAATCTTTGACAGCGTGGTGGTCTTTCCTGAGCAAAGTCTGAAGGGTCACCTTTGTCAAAACTACAAGACTGAGACATAAAACAGTTTGCAGCTGGGCTGGTACCAAGAACTTGCATGAATTAACTATTATCTTGTTATGTAAAAAAGCACCAACAAAGTAGAAAATTCTGCAAGTGCTTTGATACCCATTTCACAGCTCTTCCTTGCCCTGTGTCTGGGCATCTGTAGTGGCAACACTGTGTCCTGACTGAGCTAGTAACATTGTCTTTTACTGTATCTGCCATTCTTTTCCAGCTTTAAGATCTTGATTTAATATACTCATAACCTTTTCAAGGTCATTACTTTAAAAAAACAACAACAAAACTGTTCAGGATCTAAAATGCCCATGGTTTAGGCACTGTATTTGGTAAGAATGAAGGCATAAGCGGTTCTGCAGCAATCCTCATGAAGATCTACCCACATTGGAGTTACAACAAAACAATCAGGAGCTGGGGAAACACCAGCTCTGTGAAACTTTAGCTTGCTTCATGGCTGCATGCATATTATTTTAGCATATAATTTAGTGTACATGGTCATTTACCAGTTTTGTTTTGGAGTCCTGTTTCATGCATTGCACTGGAATAGAAAGTACTAATTTGATGAAAACTTTTCCACTGTTTCTCCTACTCAGTCTGGCATTACGTCCTATCTATTGTACTCTCTTCAAGTAATGCTCTGAATACAGACCCATGTATTTTGCCAGTGTTTTTTCTGCCATGGTTATTTTGACAGAATGCTTCTAAAATACTAGTACATTTATTTTCACAGAATTACAACTAAGGCTTGCTATTATCTTAAGTTGACAAGCAGGAGTTCTGAGATTCAAAGGAGCAAAGATAAAAGAAATCACACAGCTTCCATGTCTCATTTGAGAGAGGTCTAGGACTTGATTTTTATACCTATTCAGTACTATGCCACATTTTATTTACCCACTTATAGCTGTCATTCACTTCTGTACTGGGTCTGGCTGGAATGTTAACTTTCCCGACAGCAGCCCATTCAGTGCCGTACTCTGTAAAACCACCACAACTTCAGATCCAGATTTAAGCATTCAGTCCCTTGATAGGAGATCAATAAAGGGGATAAGAATCAGATTGAAATCAGATTTTATCAGACTGAAAAAATAGGTTGGGGCCATGTATGATAAAGTTATTGTAAGTAAATCCCATAGTGTCAATTTCAAACTCAGGAGCAAGGTTATAATTTAGCTTTCAGGACAGCATAAAGTAGCTTTAACCCCCAGCCAGTCCTTTTCTCCCTTGGACGCCTTTGCTGCAGTCACTACTCACTTTTCATGAATGTGGAAGTCCTACTTAATGTACTCTAAGATCTCTGCAACTTCACAAGCTTCAGCTCATATCCACGTTTCAGCCAAAAGAGACAGGGCCCCCAGAAAACAAAAGGTATATAATCCCCAGTTTTATAGTAATGCATTTACAGAAGGAGTATTTTAAGTCTTTTGACTGACTAATACTGTGACCTTAAAAAACATGTTCCTTTAACATTTGTGTATGCATAATTATAAAATAAACCAAACATTGGATTATATGTCATCCCATGAATCATAGATACTTATCAAATGTATAACTTAGATCTAAAAATTAAAGTAATGTAACACATTAACTGAATGAATCTCCCACCTAATCCTGCCAGCATTACCTGATATAACCCATTTTCAGACAGTAAAACATCTCAGTAACAACAATAAAAAACAAAAGAACTGTCTATTTTGAGCTTCACCTTGAAGCTGATCTGTTAATTATTCACTAGAAAAAGTTTATCTAATAAACATGGCTACTCTTTCAGTTCTTGGAACACATGAACAGGGTGCCTATCTTTTCTGGGACATGTTTTGGCTGTTTTCTTCTATGCATTTGTGCACCAGCTTTTTGAATTTTCCTTGTTGCTTTACCTTATGGAAGAGTAGTGTGACATTTGAAATTGTAGTGTTGCTTTGTGCCTGTATCCCTGGAATGACTGCACAGGTATTCTGCTATAAATGTTTAGAGAGACGCAAACAAATTCTGTGAAAGCATCTTTCCACATGCATACGCAGAAATGTATATTTTAAACAAATGGTGGTTGACTGTTCTCTTCTTCCAGGCTTCTGGAAGAGCAGATTTTGCACATCTTTAATTGTCCAGTCCCATTGCCTACCCACAAGTAACATTTCCATCAAGTTTTGTAGAGAAAGATTAAATTACTCTTATTTGAAGGAAATTGTGGTTTAATTTGATGGTATAACTTTCCACGAAAAATATGAATTTCCCTGAGCAGGTTTTTATAATAGGTGTATTAACATTTTGAGATCACATCTTTCACACATCTTTCAGTAACTCTAATTATTAACTGCCTCAACAAATTATTTTGCATACTACTTCTTGACTAAATTTAAAAGGAGTATATAGAAAGAGGCTTTCATTAAAGAAACGAAGGAGCCCTACTATATAAAGAACCTTTGATATGCAAAAACTAGTTATTAAAACCTGTTGGGTTTGTTAGCTACTTCCAAGGACCAGTGCCACCTGTTATCTTTTCCTTCATTTGTTTTACTCTTCAAATATTCCTCAAGTCAGACAGCTCTGCATGAATGTGGGGCTAATCTATCAAGATTAACCAAGAAGATTTGAGGAACTGATGAAGAATTAAGTGGCAGTGTGCAAGGCAACAGGGGAATGAAATATTCTGTCATATGTATCCTACAAAAGACACATAGAGACATAGAGCTGCCGGGGAGATCCTGAGCACTCTGACTCTGGAAGAGACTGCAAAAGCAAAAACTGCTGCAGTGGGTGGCACCAGTGCAATTCATCAGGTCTCTAGTAATGACAATTCCTGGTCATGAAGTAGTTGTTCATGGCAGTTCTGGCACTTATTATTATTGATAATTAATTAATAATAATAGTCCCTAATTTTCTAATCCTTACTACAAATGTGAAGGGAATACTCCAAAACCAAACCAACCAAACAAACAAACGAACAAAACAGTTAGTCAAAAGAAAATTAGTTATTTTTGTGACATGCCCAGCCATTTATTCTCTTTCTGTCAAATACTGGAATTCTTATCTTATGATTTGTTCTTCCCCAGAGGAAACAACAACAATCTCCTTGTAAGTTTTTAGACATCAGATGAGATGACACTGAAAGCAAAGGGTAAATACTGAAGGTTGGACTGCAGGCAGCACATCTCTTAATAATGCACATTGAAATGTCAACAAAAGTAGGGAAAACACATATTTTTGAGCTGTAAACTGCACTGTCAAAATTATATACATTGCTGAACTGTTGGTACAACTTAGTGTGCTTACAGATAAGTACATCAAGTTTGCAAAAGTAATTGTTACAAGTTTCTCTTCATTCAGTCATATGTCTGAAGGAATACTATACTGAAGAAAAAAAAAAAAAAAAAAAAAAGTGTGTCATTTGAGCTCTATTTTAGCATTAATTGAAAGACAGTTTCAATCCAGATACAACAAGCTGCACAAGCTTGATTAAATTCTTCCAGACAGCTATATCATTTACACCATTTTAAGGCAGCATATAAATACTTGGATTTTTTGTTATTTTCATCTCTCAAGTATTCCAAAGAAGAAAACCTAAGGTTCCAGCATGACCACATATGGGGCTTATAAATAGTATTCTCATGAAACAGAATATGCAATTGAATGAAATATAATAGAAAGAAGTGAAGTTGAATCATATGCATATTAATATACCCCTTCAATATGTCCAAAAGGGGGTGGGAGTGGGTTAGTATCTTTGTCTGTTTTGGATCATATAAGCATTTTATTGTGTTGCATCTACTTTTTTTTCTGATTTCTATAAGCAGTACTGAACATCTAATTTAACTAAAGTCACTTTAGTTCCTATGGTTTCATACTTTTTTCCTTTGATAGACATGCAGCAGTGCAACATGAAACATGTTTTCAACAGAAGATGTAGAAAAATAATGTTAGAAGGCAAACTGTCATTAATTAAGAAAAAAAAAAAAAAGGAAAAGAAGCGTGAAAATATAATCAGGAGAGTCCTACAAACTTTGGAATTCAGACATTATATCTAATGCATTTCTTATAAATACAAATGTAAATTTCAGATATACTACAGATCTATGCTAAAGACTTTTCCTTGCAGCTGTTGGAGTGTCCTGGACTTACAGTTGTGTCTGTGTAGACATGATATATTGCCATATTTCTGATTTTGCACTTGAGTCCCATGCCATTGACTGTCTCCAAAGCATAGATTTTGAAGCTCACACAGTCTCTGCTCTGATTTATTTCTGTACCTACCCTCTTTCTGTCCTTGCAAGTAGCATGGACTCAGCCTCGCCACATCAGACTCAACCTGACACCTCCACTGCTCTGCAAAAACGTCTTAGAAGGTACTTATAGCCTAACATGTACCACAGTATACAAACAGCACTGAGATATGACGCTCTTGGCATCCCCATTTCTTGGCTACTTGCTCTGTCATCAGGCCAGATGCTCAGAATGGAGCAGCATGAGGTGCAAAAGGAATCAAGGAGCTTGTGAACATGAAGCATACATTCATAATTTTGCAGCTGAAAAATTTCCCATTCACCAAGGAACAGAGCTGGCCCAGGCCAGCATCCACCACTCCACAGAACTGTTTCAAATTTGACAAGTCAAAGATAATATACTTGTATGTTTGGGTTAGAGCAGACTGTCAGGACAGGCAAAGTCATGAGCCTGTAGGAGCCCCACACAGTGAGGTGATTACGTCATGTGGTCAGATGATCTGTGGCACTTTTGATGGAGATAGTAAGCTCCTCTGTCCCTGACTTATATCCAGAACCCCTCTGCTAATGTCCTACTGAGTTCTGCGGGGGTGGTTAGAAGGCTGGAGGAATGTCCTCCTGACAGGTCACATCAGAATAACCTACAGCTCAGCCCATACAACAGTCCTGACAGTGTTGAAGGCCATTTCTCAAATTAAGCTTCTGGGAAGCTTAAACAGGTAAGCTGCTGCAGGAACTCATTCTGCTAGAGTGAATGGTTACTCATGAGATAGGGAATGTGGTAGGGTGGGTTCACAGTTTCAGGAAGATAAGACAGTGATAATGTGTTGTCATGATGAAGTGATCTATTCCATTAATCTCCATTTTACTTCCACTTTGGTCCTCTTTTAAAACAGGCTATATGATGTCTGCCAGATATGAGTCACTTGGAATTTAGTTAGAAGGAAGCTTTGCATGAGGCAGGAAATTATAAGTAGTTCTGCACGTGGACAATCTGCAAGGATTCATGTCCCAAAAGCACATCACAGCAATATCATATAGCACATCTTCTCTGGGCAACCTGTTCCATTAATATCTTCTATAATATCTATTATCTGCTCCATTATAATAAACACATCCAGCATGTCATCGAATATCTCAGATGCCTGCTCCATCCAGGGACACCTGAAGTAGCATAAAAGTCTTAATTCACTCACAAATCAGATCAGTCTGCAGAGAGGCATCGTGGAGGAACACCAACAGTGTTATATTTCTCATGCAACAGCAACAGGCTGGATCCTCAGTTCTTTATATTTATTGTTTCTTCTTCCACACTTTAACCAGTTGGCCTCAGAAGTGGAAATACCATTATGGCTGACCTGGGACTCAGCCATTTTTTCTAGATTCCCACACACTTTAAGTTTGTCTGTACCAGTAATTAAATATGATTGGGACCATTCTCTGGCCCTGAAGACAATTGGTGTGGAAAAGCCCATATCCATAATGTTTTATACTGCAAAACAAGTTAAGTATGCTCAAAACTGTCTGTGAAGAATTGTCTGTTGCTTGTGATAAACCCCAAGCTGCCTGGGATTTTTTGGAGAGAAAGCCTGGGAAAACCACAAACCATCCCAGCACCTTTCTAACTATCCCATAGCATAGACAATCAGCTTCTGACAAAGTTTCTGGCAAAGCAGTTTCCTGACAAAGCTCCTCAGTGTTAACTTATGGTTTAGCTAAAATGATACAACCTCACTGATGCCCAGTGTAAGAGGTCCAGAGCCAAATAGGTTTACAAGAAAAGTGGGTCTTTTGCACTTTCCTCCAAAGCTGCCTGTACAACCCCATTTTCAAGTCTTCCAGCACAGGAAGAGATGGTGCATAGTCCCATTCAGCAAGTATGTGGTGGTCGTGGGGGAGTGTTCTTCCTGAAGTATCCCGCATGACAGCAGTGAAGAAGGTAGAGAATAGTCACTGCCAATCCCTGCCTCTATGACAAATTAAGACCTCCCTAAGATCAAAAAAAAGTGAAAAGAACAAAACAAGTAGCTTATTCAGGAGCCTCTGTAACTCTGGTTTTGTTTGTGAGCTTCTTTAGTTCTAGTCTCAGACCTGCTAGAAACCATTGCTGAGCCTCTAGATGTGACATACTGACACTGCACTTCAAGTTGCCTCCATGAAAACTCAAAGGGAGCCAAGCTGAGTCTCAGGGTAAGAGATACCCAGCATTCCAGCAGAAATTGATGCCAACCACCATCACACCTCACTAGTAATGAAGGCATAGTCGACAGCTTTTGCTGAAGCCGAGGAAAGATGATAAAAGCCTTTCTCAGGTCCCTTTGCTTATGCATCCAAATGTTTATGCCTGAGAACGCTTTTTGACATGGTTTGTGTGATATTTGCTAGTTCATGTTGTGTTTGGCTATGTACTTGGTTCTTATCTGCATGGTGTTTTTTGTTTTCCTATCCTGTTTTGCTTGGTTTTGGTCTTTGACCTAGTTTTCCCTTCTCCTCTTTGAATAAACATGTTTGAACTGTTAAAGGCATGTTGACCTCTCTCATTTCTGTGAGTAATTCTGGGGCCCCTGAGTCTTCATCTCCTTGTACGACCAGCTGCTGCAAGGCAGCACAGCCAGTTCCTGGGGAGTTCAGGGTCCAGAAGACAGCATAGAGAGTAGAGACAGGAGTTCCAAAAGGATAAGAAAGGCTTTCAGAAAAGGAAAAAACAACACGTTGCCAGGTAGACAGTGTGTTTCTGAACTGGGAGCTTGCTTTGACAGTTTATAGAAGTATCCTGTTCAGGCGAGCCAGACCCCAGGGTCTAAAGGTGACAGCCTGTGGTTAGGCTGGAGGGAAAATGATCCTCTTTCTGATCAAGGCAGGAATGATTTTTTATTCCTCCCTTATTAAATGTGCTAGTGGGAGAAGAAGCAATTTATCCTCCAGTCTTGGTTTACCTAGTGCTTTTGTAGTGTTTACTGACATTGATTTATATCAAATGACACGACGATGTCTAATGACATTTCATTATATAAAATATTATGTAAAATCACAGAAATGGGTGCTTAGGCTGATGTGCTACCAGCCAAAGATATCTCCTGAAGGTACCTGGGAGGCTGACCATACTCTGTTCAAGCTATAGGTTCCTCTCCTCAGTGACTGTACTCTGTACTTATGGAAGAGAAAACTCTGCATATAGCTGCTTGACTCTCTCCTTGACCATCACTCAGTTCTTATAGTTTAAAATATTCTCAACCTTGCATCAGTTCCTTTCATTTCTCCCTGACAAATGAGAAGTGATGTCTATGTGGAGGTTAGCAATTTCAGAAACACATGTATACATGTAATATAATTTTACTGCTCAGGTTCAGAGTAGATTTTCTTAACCAATAAGGAAAACCAAAAATTAGACAGGGGTCTACAAAATTCAATCAGTAGCGTAGTCAAAGCATAACACAGCTAAATTAAATTTTCATGTTTACTCTCTTTTGATCAGTTTTATGTACTTCTTATCACAAGATCTTGTACAAAGGGGTGAATTTAGACACTAATTTACCAGTGAGATGAATGATATGAATTTTATCATTTATATTCATCCCTCTGAAATACAATAGCTGTAAAATGGCCTTGCAAGCATTAGTCTCATCTAAAAGGAGTCCGGTCAGACAAAAATACACTGCCCATTTCCCTCACCCTGTTTAAGTGGAATCTTTTCTTTCATTTCACTTGTGATATGGTTAAATTAACTGCAAGTTTCTGGAGTGAGTTCAAGTCCAACAGATCCTTTATAAATTTGGAAATGGAAAGCATTTCACACTCTGTGTGAAAATTGACTATTGGCAGAAAACTAAAATTGGCAGCAATTGAAAAGGTACACTAAATTATTATGTATGAGATCACAGATTAAGGTTAACACTGATTTGCTCCCTCTATCCCTCCTCCTGTTTTCCATCTTCTCATGTCAGTGGCAATTGAATCTATTCCATTTGAAGAATTTGCTTGTTAAAACCACTAAATTATAGAAGACCACCAAAGCCACTAATGTTCTATAGCCACCAAAATTAACATTTCAATCTTTATAGTGGAATGGACAGACAAGGTGAAACAGTCACTCTTATAAAAACAGAAACAATGTCTGATTGTTAAACACTTGAAAATATCCTGGAGGATATAATATAGGACACATGTCTGTCTTGCGGTAACATTTAGAGGATTGAAATATAATAACTGGCTCAAAGCAATAGAACGAGCAAATGCAGTGGAAACGGTAGTGAAGGACATACAGATTTGTGTTTAGAGCACAGCGACAGTCAAACTGACCCAATGCATGAAATGCGGGTTTTTTAAAGCCTCTAAATCTTATAGACTATTCTTCCCACAGAGAAATTGAGTTACCAGTTCATGACTGAAAAGTCTTGCAATGTCATAGATCCCTCCACCTGAGACTCTCAGACAGAAAATGAAAAGATAAGTATTGAATAAACATCTAGGATGAAAAGCAGAGGCTTATTGCCTTGTGAAGGAGGATGACACAAAGAAGAACAAGATTACTGTTAAACCTATTTCAGTTTCCTGGTATCATCCAATTTTAAGTGGCCTAAAATAGAATGAGTCTTCAAAGAAGACAAAAGAAATGACTAGAGGAAACTTGGAAAAATGATGACTGAAGTGACAAGCTGAACAACTCTCATACTGTGATAAGCATGAACTCAGCCCTCTGACAAAGAAAATAAGAATTCATGGATTAATCCATTCATGTGGGAAGGAAAAAAAGAAAAAGAAAAAATTAAAAAAAAATAAAAAAAATAAAAAACACAGCTACCATGACGAGAGCTAGATCAGAAGACTTCCTCAAAGCAATTACTAAGTTCTCTATACTCACTTGTTAAAAGGAATTCCAGCTCTAGTCTGAGGTAGATCATTGTTTTTTAAAGTCCACTTAAACTGTTTACCTAATCACAAAATAATAGCAGATCACCCTCCTATATACAGTGAAATTTCATTTTCAGTTTTTGCCTTTTTCTGGTGGTCCTCTGGAGGAATCATGGCCAAAACCAGACAGTTTCACCGGAATTGCATTTGTTGAGTATATATTAAAAATGTCTAAAGAGACACTTCTCAGCCTTCTGATTTTCAACAGGTTACATCATAGTTATAAACTAAAAAGGGAAAGATGTAATTAAATATTTTCTGTGGGAAGAGTAGGTTCATCAAAAATATGTTTTGTCCAACAAACAAACAAACAACCCAACAAAATTACAAAGGGTGGGCTAAGACTCTCCTTTTCCAAACTCTGGTTTAGTAAACAATAATTTTTGCTCTGCTTACAGTGCTACAAACTGAAAGCATGTGATCCCTCCTGTACCACAAAGAAAGCTTGATAATTAATCTGTTCTCTTCAAAGAGCCACTGTGACATATGAGTCTTGACAAATATATAGAAATCTAGATACGGCTTAGAAAATTATCTTTGCTACATGAAAGGTGTGTTGATGCTGTTGTTCTACCAGTTTATATAAAGTTGAAAATCAAACCAAAATAATAATAAAAAAAAAGTGATTGAAGAAGTGGTTTAAAAGTAACTAATAACTCAGCATTCATCAACAAAATGGTAAATAATTTCAAGCTTGATATTTATCTTTTTCAGTTTCTTTTTGCACACCACCCATTTACAGTAATATTTCTATAATGCAACTATGGTGTTAACCAAACACCAGCTTTTCTGAAATCTCCCCTGTGCTTGGGGAATTATTATTTTAGAGTCTACCAAGATAAAACGTACTTTCAAATAGTTTAAAACTTTAGATATATCTGTACATCCCTATGAGGTTTTCTTCACATAGCTTCTTCTAAAATTTAACACAGACCGACATGACCAAAAATGTACAATGCTGCATTGGAAACTGTGGTATTTATAATCCTGTGCAATGCGCAGAAGTAACAATGCACACATCTTTTCATCTGGACCCCTTGAAGGCTTTGCTGTGGAAGTGTATCATCTGCAATATAGACATCAGGCATAACAAAATCAAGGATAACAGTAGGCCTTGGCTCTGATTTTTTACACATACACTTCATTCTTTCAGTTAGTGGAAACAAAACATTGACTCTATTTAATAACACAGTACTACTACTGTGGTTGATAATGGAATGAAAATTGTTACCTGCAGATTGCCAACTCAAGAGGAGTTATAGATTCGTTGCTGTTGATTAAAAGTTGCCATTGACAATGATAATAATGACAATGATTGAATGATTACTTGTTGCCTATAAAGTGAGTCAGTGTCATCAGTTCTTTTCTTATGAAATAGATGTTAATGTGGTAGTATAGATAAAATGCACCTGTGCAATTGTTATTAACTGGATCCATCCTTGACAGCCCAAGCAAATGACTAAAGACTAAAGAAATTAGAAGATGCTATCCTTTCATGTATGTGAGACAGGAAATTTGCATTGCCAGTGTCCGTGTTACACTTATTCTGAATATGAAAAGAAGACCAGGTGACACATTTATGTGGAAATGGAAATACATTTTTCAAACACTGCTTTTCTTTGGTACTTGCAAGTCCCATTAAAGGCTTAAAGAACTCATTATCATATACAAATGAGCCATGTAGTGTCTTGAACTACCCTGTGCTTTTAGAATTGAAGTTCTATTCAGGACAGAAGACACATGATCAAATCCTGGATTATCTATCTCTGATGAACTCTCTATATCCTCAGTAAATAAAAACTGTCAATCTGTAACAAATGATTGAGGTTCATGTCTGTGTCATTACTGATTATGGTTTGCTAGTTTTTTTTTTATAACCAATGAATATGTTCCAATTGCTTGTCTGACCAAAGAAAGGTGGGAGCAAAAGAAGCTGAGAGAAGTGCTGGATTAATTTCATATATCTGTATCCGTGCAGACACAGACAATGGAGTGTATGAGCTCGGAGAGCCTAGAAATACCTAAAACTGGATTATGCAACTCTCAAAATATTGCTTCTGCTTGATTCATCTCAATTCCCTGCAGTGAGACTTTCCTGCAGCTCAGCTCTTCTAGACCAACAAAGACAGAAGAGCTTATAATAGGCCACAAGTGTTCATATTCTCTTTCTCACCTTGGAGCGAATGAATTGCTGTTGGCAATTGAAGGTGGTTATCACTTCCCTGGGTAAAGTAAAATCCTGAAGCCACTAATCACAGGCTGGCCTCACTTGTTACTACGACAGCTGCTGCCAACCTGAGAGGGAGAACTGCTGCCACATGGTATTTGACCAACCCACCTGAAGCTCTTTCAGGATTGCCAGAAAGCAATAGGAACAAAATTTTAAGAAGTAATTGTTAAAAATAACAGCTTTTCATTATACCTTCAGTTTTCTTATGAGCCACCTTTAGGGACAGGTAGCTATGCTTGTCTGAAGAAGGGTTCCTATTGGTGCTGGGACAAGCACAGGGTGGTAAAGTTAGGATAAGCTATCAAAATGAAGTAGTTTTGCCCCGCACTAGCTTTAGTTCTCACACATCTACTCTACGTACCATGAGCTTGGTACTTCTGGCATTTAGAAGGGCCAGTGCCTGGACAGGAATCAAGAGTATTGCTAAATACTTCTGAGGATCTGGGTACAGGTGCTTTCCAGTTTATCAAATTATTACTTCTACCTGTATAGTCTAATCTGGGAGGCCCAAGGACACCAAAACACTGAGGTTAAAGATTATTTTTTTTATATAAATATTGATGAAAGGATTCATTCTAAAAATATATATATACTTTTTATTTTAACTACTAAAACCTGTAGCTATATAATCCAGTGCTGTTTTCTAATTAGCTCATTAAAGAAAATATTGATGAATAAGAGCAATTCAAATTCAGTTGTTTAAATTTTTGAGCAGGTTCTTTGACGCATAATTTGTAATACGCAGAATTTCAGGCAAATGTACACAAGATGGTTGTGCATCAATCACGAGCACGTACAGCAGGGTTGGTTAGTCAGAGATAATTAAAAAACAGCTAGTAAGAGTGGGTTCTACATTCAGACACTCAACTTTATGCACATGATTACTATGATTTTGTCTGTATATCATGGATAGTTTTACGTTTTTTGCTTCATCTGAAAGTGGAGTACGTGTAATAGAGACATAAAGTATCATCCAAACCAAACAGTATTTCTGAATATGAAAGCAGTGATTCAGATACAGTTCATTGACCTCATTCATTTTAATTATAACAATCAAAAAATTATATGCCTTTTTTTACAGTATAATGACTCATTTAATTTGCCAGAGGTACAAAAAATGAGCAAAAGTAAGACCAGAAAATGTTAATGCAGAAATTTGCAATTTTCTTACAAAGTATGATTGCAAAATATTGTTCTAATACTCATTTGTAACAAAGTGTTAGTTATTTTATGGTTCTGAAATTGATAGGAACTTTGATAGTTCTGAAATGAAGAGTCTTTCATCATTTTAAAGCACAACTTCCTTTCCCTTAAATCATTTAGTTAGGGCTTCTCCCTAGAGTTGTTAAAACTCAAGCTTTCAGTCTCTGTCAAACATTTCATAGTTAAGTAAACTTAGAAAATATGAGCTAATGGTGTAATTTCATCCTGCCACACCTCACTGGAGGCTGAAGGATGACAGACACTTGAGCTTAAAAACAAAAGACAGCACTGTTGCAGGTCCTCACGAGGACCAACAGGGTGGCATCAGCAGCACCTCTGAAGCACAGCAGGGTCTATGAAGCAGCTGCACTCCCACAGAGTGACTCCTCTCCATGTGGCTTCCCCGCTGTACTATTCCAGGTACTAAATGAAGTCTGGCTCACCCTGTTCTCTGCACTAGCAGCTGGCTCAGCTTGGAAAGAAGCCTCTCTTGGCTGCCTTAGGGCTTCAAATTCCACCTTCTGCAAATTTGCAGCATCTTGCCAAAGGATCATTAGAGTCATTTTTGTCACTTTGGGCTTGTTGAAGAAAAAAGGCACAATCTTAACACCTACCTAAAAATTCTTACATTTTTCACAAAAGATCTCAAAGTAAGTATTCAAGCCATGAGAAGTCTGTAATAAAGCTTGGAAATGCATCATTATCACTGGCATTTTATATATACATACATCTGAATCATGTGGAAATCTTGCACATAGCTGTTTGTTTGTTTACCTGTTTCTTCAATGGAACTGCAGTCATGCAAGCAGGCAAACAGAATAAGGCCATGTCTACACTGTTCCCACGACTACTACAAGACTCTAGACTGCTTTGCTTTATTTGTGTCTGCACCAAAACACTTGCAGTTCCCTCAGTTTGCCACAGGTACATTTCTGCTTTATTGAGGATGAAGTTCTCAAGTCTGTGTCTAGACTCACACTAGCTCTTATATTAACCTGGAAAGACTTCCCTTGCTCCTCCACAGTCTGTGGAACTTGAAGGACTGCTGCCTGCTACCTTCTTACAGCATCTGGACTAATCTCAATGCATTACAACATGCTACAACTTGTGCAATTGACAAAGGTCAACCGAGGCAGCAAAAAACTCCAGGTAGATCCAGACTCAAGGATAGCAAAAGCCATCATCCTGGATGACTGCTGGAAGCCAATTGGCTACTGGATCACCTAGGTCTCTTCAAATGTTGTACCAGCACCAGCTGAATCTCTGTTGTCTTCTGATACACTAAGAGCATGGCAGATGCAACCATCAAGTTCAGTTGTGCCAGGTCTTAATAGTTCTGGGCATGCATCACAAGACCCTCCCAGTGACTAACATTTATGTATTGTTAGTTTCTGAATGCAAAAGATTAACTTAATGGGCCAATCCCAGAAACTGTTCCATGCTGGAGATGCATTACATCTCTTTCTGTGTCCTTTTTTCCAGCCTAGAAATGTATGGGCATTTCTTCGTGGAAGCTGTTCCTGCCAGACTCCTACAGATCCATGGCACAACAGTCTGGTGTTAGTAAATCTGTTGTGGCTGTGGCTGTAATGAAAGTCAGCAGGCCACCACCATCTGCTCCCTTCCTGTCTGGTGAAAATCTACGCTATTTTGGACATCTTTGCTTTGTTCAAGTGGAACAGCATGCTCAACTGTACTGGGATGTCAAGATGACATATTTCCCTAGCTATTGCTCCTTGGCCAAGGCCAGTGCTTAACACAATCAAATGAACGGCTAGTCCATCATATTCCACAGTTGAGAACCCACAGGCAATTCATGTACACAAGAGTGAGCCATGAGCACATCTACTGCAGGTTTCAAAATTATTGCACTTTCTTCTCAAAAAGAGAGAAAACACTCATCCCAGTAAAATTGATATCCATGACATGTAGATGCTCAGCCACAAGGTGCAGATGATGCATATCTTCTTCTGCTGTCTCTATGCAACTCTGTCTGCATGACTCCAGTGACCATGGGAATCCAGCTACATACCTAAATCTGAATGGCAACTGAGGTGCTGGGGAGCCTGATAAGCCCTTTCTATGAAACGCCCTTTCTATGAAATCAGCTCAATGCTGATCTGGAAAATACTGTCTCATTCACTGTGATTTAATGAATGTTCCAGAGTTTGTGCAATTAGGGTAGAGATCTCTTTTCTAGCCTAAGTGGCTGCAGAAGTAGAAATATTTAGCTAGTTCTGTTGCAGATCCTCAGCACATACATGCATGTTCATCCTACCTTCATTGTGCAGCCTATTCCAGGAGCATTATTTTATTCATCTGTAACTCAATTGGCCTTTCTTGTTAGTAGTCTTTAACCACATTTCTAATTCAGGAGCCCTAGGCATTTTAAGTGGGGAAGGTCCAGGTGGTGAGTTATTCAGATTTTCTGTAGGACTGCCTCCAGAGCTTTCTCCTCCAGTGGGTGCATTCAGTTCACCGTAAGGAGCATTTCACAGACTGTGCAACATGGAAAATTAGATTTTGTCCTCTCAAGTGCTGGAAGTAGAATTGTGTAAATACAAGCAGATGTCTGCCCAGTGGTGTAGAGCTCTTCCTGTTGTGAAGCTCAGTGCTCATAATATTGCTGTGATTCAAAGAGAATGAACCAGAAGTCCTTCAGATTAGTGGCTGAGAAGCTGTTGTTTTTCAAGGGCCCCTCTCATTGTGCAAGGTCACAGGCCTCTGAGCTGTACCAGCTTACAAAGAGACTGTCCACCATGCAGGGAGGTAATATCCTTCCCATTTTAATCTCACCTCAGTGCTTAACATGTCCACTTTGGTGATGTCTTTTGATGTCTTTTATTTGCAACTTGTACATTTTGCAAAACAAAGAAAAATGTAAAGTGCAATACTCAGTACAATAAATTACTTTCTTAAGGTGTGATTTTCATATATTTTTCAGGCTTCCTGAATTTCTGCATTACAGTTACCTTGATCCCCCATCTGGTGGCTAGATTTTCTGCTCAAACATTCTTCACACTCTCCAACAAATGCTTGGAGAAGAATTAAAATTCCACAGATTTTGAGTGTGATTTTCAAATTGTTTTTTTATGGATTTTGTTTGCACAGGCACTATGCATAGCTCTGGGGAATCTTTCAAATTTGCTAGTAATGCTTTCAAATTTAAAGATCAACAAAAAGTTTCATAGGATCTTACTTTGAATCCAAACCCACAAATCAACGAGGAAATCATAGTTTAAAGATGAGTGTTACATACTCTGTTCTCTTTCTTTTTCTTGTTTCTCAGTTCTGCATGCAAAAAGGCAGGTGCACTTATTTCTGTACACTCTATTTAATTCCATGGCCAAATCTTCAACTGTAATGGGACAATAACATTTTTTCAATTTTTTTTTTTTTTTTTTTTTAATACAGCTTGACAGGTTTGACTATGAAAGTAGTAGTTCATTATTTTATATTTATGAATCAAGTTGAAATTCTACTTTCATAGTTGAAATATCCTGTCCTAACCTGATCTATTGTTGTACTCTTATTTCCTGCCCCTGTTATCTGACTGCTGCTGGAAATTTTACCCATAGGTGCTGGTGTGTTGCTTTTAAATATAATCATGTATTGTTGACTGTTCTCTCAGTTGATTTATTTTGGGTGATAAATGGACATCTTGAGGCAGTCATCAGACTTTAATTTGACTGAACAGATCATATCTGAAAATGACAATTTTCCTAGAGTGCTCTTGGAGAGAAGCAGTAACTTCACATTTAGCTATACATTTTTGGCTGTTTATTGGTTCTTTATAATATGCACTGCAACACTTCTAGTATTTATGGCACTGTTCACATATATTACTATCAATGCTTCATAAGCTACCAGTAACAGGTAAAAATATATTTACCCACAGTGCTTATGATACCGGGGAAACATAGAAATGCAACACTACTATCTGTGCACCTCAAGCAATATACATGTAATAAATTGCTTTATATACTATTAAAACTAAAAACTTCTTTATGAGTTCTTTTCTTCTACCATTTTTTCCATGTAAGACTCAAGACTAAGACTTTGAGAGCCTCAAATTTGAGAAGCTTCTTATTTTGCTTTGCATGGCTTTTCAACATAGTTTCATACAGGTCTTGTTCTGCTGTTACCTTGATGTAAGTACTGTTGACAAAGGACTCTCTTCTGATCTTTAAGACTGGTGTCCTGGTTTCAGTTAGCACAGAATTAATTTTCTTCCTAGTAGCTGGTGGAATGCTGTGTTTTGGCTTAGAATGAGAAGAGTGCTGATAACACCCCGATGCTTTAATTGTTGCAGAGCAGTGCTTATACTAAGCCAAGGACATCTCAGCCTTTGCTCTGTCCTGCCAACGGGCAGGCTGGGGGGGTGCAGTAAGAGCTGGGAGGGGACAGACCCAGGACAGGTGACCCGAACTAGCCAAAGGGGTATTCCATACCATCTGACGTCATGCTAAACAATATATAGGGGTGGCTAGCCGGGGGGAGGGGGCCGGACTGCTCGGGGTTAAGCTGGGCATCGGTCAGCGGGTGGTGAGCAATTGCATTGTGCATCACTTGTTTGTACATATTATTAGTAGTAGTACTATTATCATCATTGTATTATTATTATTATTATTATTATTATTTTCCTGTCTTATTAAACTGTCTTCATCTCAACTCACGAGCTTCACTTTCCATTTCTCTCCCCCGTCCCAGAGAGGGAGGGGGGGAGGGTGAGCGAACGGCTGCGTGGTGTTTAGCTGCCAGCCGGGTTAAACCACGACAGTCTTTTTGGCGCCCAACGTGGGGCTCGAAAGGTTGAGATAACGGCAGATCTGACCAGAGTGTGTTAAACTAAAATTGGTATAAGTATTAGACCTGCTTAATAGTCACTTGTCATAATGCTGATTGCTTTAATCTCAACTGTGCTGCGCCTGTTTTCCAAATTGAGTATTATAGCACGTTATTTTCCGTATGTGCTCTCTGTCATGTTGTTTATCCTCTCCGGGCCCTGGTTTCAGACCGTTATGGTACTGTGTGTTGTATCAGTGGCTTATGAGATGATGAAATATCTGGCCATGACTCTAACCTGGTATTTGTACTCAGTAACATCTTCGATTCTATACTTTGGAAACTGTATTTTGGAAACTATTAGCAATTGTATCTGTTGCCTTTTTCCATTAGGGAGTCAATCTGTGGAGGGGAAAGGGGAAGATAATTTTTCTTACTTAATCACTCTCCCTTTCTCCTTCACCACCCCTGTACCCTCCTTGATCACTCTCCCTTCCTCCTTCACCACCCTCTTATCCTCCGAGTTTATTACAATAGCTCTCCAAGATATTGAATATCCTTGGGATACTCAGACCAGCATAGTCCTGTTGTTCTGCCTCCTGAATGCACTTCAAGTTCTGCTTAAAGTTAAACAACTACTTAGGAAGCTCATCCGGAGATCTGCCCGGAGGCAGTATAGTTGTGGGTGGCAGGGAGTATGGGTGGATATGGGCAGGCATCTAGAGCAGTTGGCACCCCCAGTGTGTTGGAAATTCACCCCTGAACAGTGGCAAAATCCTCAAAAACTGGCAGAATGCTTGAAAAAAAGGTGTAATGATTCTGGCAGTTCCAAAGTAACACAAATCATTGTAACGTGCTGGGGCCTGGCTCATGCCTATCGAGCTGCCATTGATACTGCTGTCAACTTAGTGACAGACCCTGCGGCCACTCCAAACCCTGTGACAGATCCAACGGCCACTGTGACCCCTACGGTGGATTCTGCAGCCGCTCCAGTCCCAGCTCCTGCAGCTGCTCCAGTCCCAGTTCCTGCAGTCGCTCCAGTTCCAGCTCCGGCCGCTACTCCAGTCCCAGTTCCTGCAACTGCTCCAGTCCCAGCTCCTGAAGCCGCTCCAGCTCCAGCTCCTGAAGCCGCTCCAGCTCCAGCTCCTACTGCTGCTCCAGTCCCAGCTCCTGCAACTGCTCCAGCTCCAACTCCAGCTCCTGTAGCCGCTCCAGCTCCTGTGGCCGTGTCAGAGAAACGAGCTGTAGCAGTGCAAGTTGACCCTGCAGAGGGCATTCCAACCCCTGTGGCAGACCCTGTAACAAAGTCAGAGAAACGAGCAGTAGCAGTGCAAGCTGCCCCTGTAGAGAAGGTGAAAATATGGTATAGAAATTCAAGTCGTTTAGAACGCAGAGAGTCTTCTGCCAATCCAGGTAAGGCTTCTGCCAAAACTAAGTATAGAGATGACGAAGATGATGACGACGCTGGGCCGTCAAGGATTCAGGAGGAGGAAGATGAGGATGCCGAAAGAGCAACAGTAACTACCCGAAGCCTAAACGAGCGCGAGCTACGAGATGTGCGAAAAGATTTTGGTCGCTGTATAGGTGAGCAGCTTGTCACCTGGCTGCTCCGGTGCTGGGACTCTGGAGCCAATTGTGTGGAATTAGACGGCAGGGAAGCCAAGCGGCTGGGATCCCTTGCTCGAGACGCCGGCATTGACAAAGCAATTGCAGATGGAGCACGACCCACCAGCCTCTGGAGGCGTCTCCTCTCAGCTGTGAGGGAAAGGTATCCCTTCAAGGAAGATTCTGACCAGGATTAGGGGGGCCCTGCCTCCAGCCAGGGGGAGGAAAGGGACAATCGAGTTTATTGGACTGTGTGGATTCGATGGCCTGGCACATCACGCGCACAGAAGTATAAGGCTTTAGTAGACACCGGTGCACAATGTACTATAATGCCATCGAGCTATAAAGGACCAGAGCCCATCTATATTTGTGGAGTGACAGGGGGATCTCAGCAGTTGACTGTATTGGAGGCTGAAGTGAGTCTGACTGGGAATGAGTGGGAAAAGCACCGCATTGTGACTGGTCCGGATGCTCCATGTATCCTTGGCATAGACTATCTTAGAAGAGGATACTGCAAGGACCCAAAAGGGTTCCGGTGGGCTTTTGGTATTGCTGCCTTAGAGACAGAGGGCATTAAACAATTATCTACCTTGCCTGGTCTCTCAGAGGACCCCTCTGTTGTGGGGTTGCTGAGGGTCGAAGAACAGCAAGTGCCAATTGCTACCACAACTGTGCACCGGCGGCAATATCGCACCAACCGAGACTCCCTGATTCCCATCCATAAGCTAATTCGTCAATTGGAGAGCCAAGGAGTGATCAGCAAGACTCATTCACCTTTCAATAGTCCCATATGGCCAGTGCGAAAGTCTAATGGCGAGTGGAGACTAACAGTGGACTATCGCGGCCTGAACGAAGTCACGCCACCACTGAGTGCTGCAGTGCCGGACATGCTGGAACTTCAGTATGAACTTGAATCGAAGGCAGCCAAGTGGTACGCCACAATTGATATCGCTAATGCATTTTTCTCCATCCCTCTAGCAGCAGAGTGCAGGCCACAATTTGCCTTCACTTGGAGGGGAGTCCAATATACTTGGAATAGGCTGCCCCAGGGGTGGAAACACAGCCCTACCATTTGCCATGGGCTGATCCAGTCTGCACTAGAGCAGGGGGAAGCTCCTGAACACCTGCAGTACATCGATGACATTATTGTGTGGGGTGACACAGCAGAGGAAGTTTTCGAGAAAGGGAAGAAAATAGTCCAAATCCTTCTGAAAGCCGGTTTTGCCATAAAACAAAATAAAGTCAAAGGACCTGCACGGGAGATCCAGTTTTTAGGAATAAAATGGCAAGATGGACGTCGTCAAATCCCAATGGATGTGATCAACAAAATAACAGCTATGTCTCCACCAACTAACAAAAAAGAAACACAGACTTTCCTAGGTGTTGTGGGGTTTTGGAGAATGCACATCCCAAATTACAGTCTGATTGTAAACCCACTCTACCAAGTAACTCGTAAGAAGAATGAGTTTGAATGGGGCCCTGAACAACGACAAGCCTTTGAACAAATCAAGCAGGAAATAGTCCATGCAGTAGCCCTTGGGCCAGTTCGAACAGGACCAGATGTAAAGAATGTGCTCTACACTGCAGCCGGGGAGAACGGCCCCACCTGGAGCCTCTGGCAGAAAGAACCTGGGGAAACTCGAGGTCGGCCTCTGGGGTTTTGGAGTCGGGGATACAGAGGATCTGAGGCCCGCTATACTCCAACTGAAAAGGAGATATTGGCAGCATATGAAGGAGTTCGATCTGCTTCGGAGGTGGTCGGTACTGAAGCGCAGCTCCTCCTAGCACCCCGATTACCGGTACTAGGCTGGATGTTCAAGGGAAGGGTCCCCTCTACGCATCATGCAACTGATGCTACATGGAGCAAGTGGGTTGCACTGATTACTCAGCGGGCTCGAATAGGAAACCCCAGTCGCCCAGGAATATTGGAAGTGATCATGGACTGGCCAGAAGGCAAATACTTTGGGATATCATCAGAGGAGGAGGTGGGTCGTGCTGAAGAAGCCCCACTGTACAACCAGTTGCCAGAGAATGAAAAGAAATATGCCCTGTTCACTGATGGGTCCTGTCGTATTGTGGGGAAGCATCGGAGATGGAAGGCTGCTGTATGGAGTCCTACGCGACGAGTTGCAGAAGCTGCTGAGGGAGAAGGTGAATCGAGTCAGTTTGCAGAAGTGAAAGCCATTCAGCTGGCTTTAGACATTGCTGAACGAGAAAAATGGCCAGTTCTCTATCTCTACACCGATTCATGGATGGTAGCAAATGCCCTGTGGGGATGGTTACAGCAATGGAAGCAAAACAACTGGCAGCGTAGGGGCAAACCTATCTGGGCTGCTGCATTGTGGCAAGATATTGCTGCTCGGGTAGAGAACCTGGCTGTGAAAGTACGCCACGTAGATGCTCATGTGCCCAAGAATCGGGCTACTGAAGAACATCAAAACAACCAGCAGGTGGATCAGGCTGCTAAGATTGAAGTAGCTCAGGTGGACCTGGATTGGCAGCATAAAGGTGAATTATTTATAGCCCGATGGGCCCATGACACCTCAGGCCATCAAGGTAGAGATGCAACATACAGATGGGCTCGTGATCGAGGGGTGGACTTGACCATGGACGCTATAGCACAGGTTATTCATGACTGTGAAACATGTGCTGCAATCAAGCAAGCCAAACGGTCAAAGCCTCTTTGGTATGGAGGACGATGGCTGAAATATAAATATGGAGAGGCCTGGCAGATTGATTACATCACACTCCCTCAAACTCGCAATGGCAAGCGCCACGTACTTACAATGGTGGAAGCAACCACCGGGTGGCTGGAAACATATCCTGTGCCTCATGCTACCGCCCGGAACACCATCCTGGGCCTTGAAAAGCAAGTCCTATGGCGACATGGCACCCCAGAAAGAATAGAATCAGACAATGGGACTCACTTCCGAAACAACCTTATAGACACTTGGGCCAAAGAACATGGTATTGAATGGGTGTATCACATCCCCTATCATGCACCAGCCTCTGGGAAAGTTGAACGATACAATGGCCTGTTAAAGACTACCTTGAAAGCAATGGGCGCTGGGACGTTCAAAAACTGGGATACGCATTTGGCAAAGGCCACCTGGTTAGTCAATACTAGGGGATCTACCAACCGAGCTGGACCTGCCCAATCAAACCTGTTACGTACTGTAGATGGGGATAAAGTTCCTGTAGTGCATGTAAAAAATATGCTGGGTAAAACAGTCTGGGCTACTCCTGCCTCAGGAAAAGGCAAACCTATTCGTGGAATTGTTTTCGCTCAGGGACCTGGATATACTTGGTGGGTGATGCAAAAGAACGGAGAGGTCCGGTGTGTACCTCAAGGAGATTTAATACTGGGTGAGAATAGCCCATGAACTGAATTGCACCATGTTAAATAGTATATTATACTGTATGTTATCACTACCATGATTACTATAGGTGACTAATTAGAATGTATGGAAAAGAGTGTAACCTGAGCATGACATAAATGGTATGGAATAAGGGGTGGATAGATGTCCTGGTTTCAGTTAGCACAGAATTAATTTTCTTCCTAGTAGCTGGTGGAATGCTGTGTTTTGGCTTAGAATGAGAAGAGTGCTGATAACACCCCGATGCTTTAATTGTTGCAGAGCAGTGCTTATACTAAGCCAAGGACATCTCAGCCTTTGCTCTGTCCTGCCAACGGGCAGGCTGGGGGGGTGCAGTAAGAGCTGGGAGGGGACAGACCCAGGACAGGTGACCCGAACTAGCCAAAGGGGTATTCCATACCATCTGACGTCATGCTAAACAATATATAGGGGTGGCTAGCCGGGGGGAGGGGGCCGGACTGCTCGGGGTTAAGCTGGGCATCGGTCAGCGGGTGGTGAGCAATTGCATTGTGCATCACTTGTTTGTACATATTATTAGTAGTAGTACTATTATCATCATTGTATTATTATTATTATTATTATTATTATTTTCCTGTCTTATTAAACTGTCTTCATCTCAACTCACGAGCTTCACTTTCCATTTCTCTCCCCCGTCCCAGAGAGGGAGGGGGGAGGGTGAGCGAACGGCTGCGTGGTGTTTAGCTGCCAGCCGGGTTAAACCACGACAACTGGAAATGTTCTACCTCTTTCCTTTCCTCTCCACTCTGCTTAGTTTTTATTTTCCCTTGCCCTTCTTTTACTTCATGCAACCCATCCTGGTTGGGTTGAAGCCTTTCTGTTCTGTTTCTGAATTCATAAATTCATTAGGTTTAAGGACCAGTAAATAAACACTTCCACACTCCTATACAATAAAGGCCACAGGCTATTGGCCCCTGCTGAGCCAAATAACTCTCATGTGGCTGAAAAATATCTTTTAGGAAGCACTTCATTTTGTTTCTCTCTGAAGACAGCAAAACAGGGATCCTCTATGATTTCTGTCTACCTCCCTACATTTTCACATATTCTCAATTTTCTCTTATAAAGAATGTCATCCAAAATGATACGTTTTCTTACTTTTGCCTACTGTTAATTGTTACTTATATAACCTTTCTGGCAAAGGTTATATACGAGAATATATACTGGATCTCCAAAGCCTTTCTTATTGTAGCAATCTCATCAACTACAGCAGCAGCTGAATCTACTTACTTTAAAAATGCAAAGTTTTCTGGCAAGATGACATGACAGAGTAAGCATGGTCAACTTTAATAAAATAATAATAATAATAATAATAATAATAATAATAATAATAATAATAATATACATTTCAAAGGACCAGAACATTTTTGCTGATTTCAAGGAAACACCACAAGAGTGTTCTTCCCTCTACTGTAAGTCTGCTAGTGCTGTAACATCTTTACACTCTGGGGAACAAGAGAATACATCATCTACTCGTCACATAGGACTCCAAGGGGACAGAAAGGAGCCCACATTGTGCATTTATTCTCTAGTTCTAACACTCGGCACAGCAAGGCATCTTTTGTGCTGTTTGATTCTTCTTGGAAAGGATATGTGTGAACTGAGACAATGCTTCTGTGTAATCCCTCTGTATTGCTGAAACTCCAAGTTAGCCTCTAGATGTGAAGTCTGAAACTTGTACCATCTTTATGAAGGTTTTGAGCCCTAAAAAACAGAGCCTTTGAAATTTGACCTACCCAGTACACTTTCTAGTACTGTGACTTAAAAAGCAAGATTTTGCTGTAATCCTCAAAAGTCAAAATTCTGTGCTACATGTTTTCTTTAGTAGCTTATGCTTCACATAGACTTCTGTTCAACTACTTATGTACCATTTTTTGGTAAACACACTTATTATTGTTACAGATCATGGAAAACCTCCTAGTATTTTCTAGAAAATTCAAGCGAAAATATGTTCTTACAGTAAATATTTTTTTGAGTTTTCCTGTGTGACACCACACTCTGAAGAAAGCCTTGGAATTGAGTGTCCCCTCTCAAAATCCATAATCATTTACATCCACTAAATTAGTTTAAAAGTATATAAAGGTTATTACCAAAAAAAAAAAAAAGTATGACCTGTCACCACAAGTAGGTAGATCTTCAAGGAAAGACATCTGTGGCCATATCCTGCTTTGAAACAATCATGAGGTGCTGTTGGGTAATAATTTTCGCTACTCATGCTTATAAGTCAGAAAAACAAAGTAAAAAGGATAATAACAACCAAGCACTGTATCCAGGATGAGCCTCTTTAAGTAAGTAACCTTCAAAAATACATGTGGAACAATATATCTGTCAAAAGCCTGTTAAAGTATTTCATGGAAGTCTTGTAATATTCTACCTCTTTTGTGAAATTTGGCCTCTATTTCATATTTGCTCAGATTCTCACTGCCATCCCTTCTGCAGTTGCTGTATGTTAGATGGAGTGACTGAAAAGCATATGATGTAGTTATGACAAAATCTGGAAGACAGACTACCCATCTAGTTGGATATGTCAAAAGATCCCTCTGCTAACTTCTTATAACATATTCTTACAAAGCTGCCTCATGTAAGGTAGGCCTAATTAGCCATTTCAGATCGCCTATAGCTTCTTGTGGAAAACGCTTGTAATTTATGTGGAGCAAAAACTCATTCTGGTTCTCTTGTTAGCAGTCTCTGTTAGGACTGCTGTTGTCAGTCACTGGCAGTAACTCAGTCAGGAGGGGACTGACCTAGTAAGAAAATTCCAGAATATCACTCCAGCTTCCAAAAATGTGTTCAAAACAACATCATGTACTTTTCAGCTGTAACCTCTCCTGCCTCTCTTCCCAGTGTCAAGAAAGAGAGATAGAGAGGGTTGTTGGAAGAACCAGAGCAAACATGCACCAGAGCTCCTGATAGCTCAGCATGCCAAGTTACATACTGTGCTGGTAAAAGTCCACTGATATTCTGAGAAACAGGAAACAACACTAACTGTATTTTGAAAAAAAAGTCTGTTCTTTGGAGGTAAACTAAAATTGACTCTCTGCCCAGCCTTCTGTGAACAATCTATACTTAGTACTCTTTAAGGAAATCTTGGCTTGACTTAAATACAGCCTCCCGTGAATACCAAGCTGGGAAAGACTCTACCTTCTCTAAATTTTATTGTAATTTCTCATTTAATTCACTTGCAGTAAATTTCCTTATCCCATAGATTGAGCGTTAGCTGAGCTGCCAAGCTCCCACTGGCCTCAAGCCTGGCTTTGTGTGGCAGGCAGGAGGAAAGACACACTCAGGACTAAAGGCCTTTCCAGGCAGGAGAGTCAGCCCAGAGTTCAGTACCTAATTTAACACTCAACCACACTGACAAAGCCTTCCAGTTGAAATTGAAGGCACCCAATACCCTAGGTGAAGCTTATTCTGTCAGGCTGGGGGACAGTTTGCAGACCCTATGCTGCTAACACTAGTATGGAGTGTGAGAGTTCAAGTCCCTCTGCTATTGCTGACACTTGCTGACACTGCACCTCAGACTACTGTTGCCCACCTCTCTCTCTCTGCTTGTGAATTAAACCCTATGGATATTGTTCTAGCGTCGTAATTTAAGATAACCAGTGCAGTGAAGTCAAGCCCTGAAAGAAGATAGCCCTGTTTGGGCTGAACTACAGTTAGAGGGAGCACAGCAACAGCAGTAAACCAGTCCATCCTACTTTATATTTCCACGCAAGGTATTCTACTGCCTTGACATGTAATAGCTCAAAAGTGAATTTCCTTCATTGAAATGTAATGCTGGAGTTGTCTTCAAAAGATCTGTGTCAGCAGCTCCTTGTTTCAAGCCATCCTATTAAAAAAAAAAAAAAAAAAAAAAAAACGTTATGAATGCAATTTTATGCTTGTATGTTCGAGCCAAGCATTTTATGGTGTTTAAAAATTAATAGGAATTGAAAAGCCTTTGATAGTGCAAACTTCAGCATTCTAGATTTCCTTTTTCACTCCTTTACTTTCACTGCCAAAATATTTGTTAACCAGCTGCAACCTTTGCCCTAGTTTCACCGGGTACTAAAATAGTCTGTTGTGCTGCAGACGTGTTTCTCTGTTTTTAATTTGCTGTTCACGTACAGTACAGCGTGCAGTAACCAACAGCTTTTTGTGGGGCAAAGGTAACCTTTAGACTACAGCAAAAACAGCACAAGGAAAATGTTGAACTTTTAATCCTATGTATAAGCAACATCCTCTGACATTTAGGCAAATCTGAGTTCAGATTTCTGAATGAAATACTCATGATCGTTAGTAATGTGTAAAGCATTTTCTATACAATCTGTTTTGTATTCCCCATAAACTCTCCATACATTTAAGCAAGGAATTTTAATGTTTCTTAACCTAAAATGCTTCAGGCCATCTGCACAGGTATGAGAAAATGAATGATTTTGGTAGCCTTCCTTAATACGGCTTGGAACTTTTTTAATCCTTCTGAGAACAGGAAAAACAAGGTAGAATAGTTGTCATACTATTCATTAAAAATAATAAACAGGCAAAACATTAATTCAACTAAAATTCTACTAATCAGGAAAGCTGGGGGGGGGGGGGGAGAAAGAAAAGAAAAAAAAGACTTCAGGGCTTAGTTCTGCAACTGTCATTTGCAATAGGCAGCATCTTTTTTCTAAGGTTTTTATAAATATTAAAACCTCGATTGTAATAGGACTAGAGGAAAAGAAGGATATATCCTCATACCGAGAGTCATGGTCACAGTTTCAGAATTCAGGACTATCCCCATATTCAACTGCCATGTCCCAAAAGACAAGTAAGAAAAAGAGCCCTTTTTCACAGGACAGGACAAGGTTGCACAAAAGTAACAATAATAGGTTGCATTAGGCTGCAGAATAAGTGATTTGTACGATCTTGATTAGCTTGCAGGTAGGGAAGATATTGAACATCTATGCAAATGCAAATTCCTAATGACATTGTGCCTCTTACAACGCCATATTTAAATGTTTGTTTGTTTTTTTTTTTGTTTTGTTTTTGGTTTGGTTTGGTTTGGTTTGGTTTTTGTTTTGTTTGCTTGTTTGTCTTTTTCTTTAATCTATTTTTCATAGAAAAGGAAGATGGGATATGTCTCAAAAAAGAAAAAAAAAATACATATTGTTTTAAGGATGTGCTAACAGCCCTAGCAACATGAAGAATCCCAAACATCTGTGGATTTTAAAGGCTTAACCAAGCCTCTTGATACTGGATTTAAACCTGAGACAGAACACAACTCTGCTGCTAGAAGAGATATGTTCTTAATTTATTTTCTACTGTACCAAAACCCCCATTTCCATTATCTCTATGTGCATGTGTAAGTCTTTTAAAAATACAATATAGTATAGATCTTCTTTTTTCTCTTGATGTATCTTAGTATTTAGGTATTTTAACATAGACTCCACCTTAAAACTAAATGCTGAAAAGTCACATATACTTACATACAACATAGTTAATAAATAAAGGTGATATTTGAAAGCTTCAGTGTAAGTCTGAATGGAGCAAGTTGCCAGAGGAAAGCAAAGTACTCTGTAGAAAGTGAAAAAACTTTTTCCCCAGACTTATGCCCAGGTGTCAAAGAAAAGAAAGATAGATTTCAGGCAATCTTTCATAAGGAATATTTTTTCTTAGGTATAGACTTGCCAATCATCTATGTTTCTAAAATATGTATGTTTTGAGGGGGGGGGGGGGGGAATCTAATTTTTGACTGATATAAGAATATAACTTGAAAATTTTTGAATAGTTAATTTTCAGGCGTTGAGATGGACTGCTTCTACAGACAAAATCACAGCTATGTTCTGATCTCTGTGTCTACCAATACAGAGGTATTTTCACACTTGTTCAAGAACAGGAGTACAGAATCCTCAAATTTATTTGATTTCATTAAGAAGCTTTAGAATACTACTGCGAACCATCAGCCATATTTTCATGTCATGTATTCATAAAACTAATGTCTGCATTAGAAGTAAATGAAATGCTGTAAAGGGCTCTAAAAGAAATAAGTGTATATGTGTACATTTCTCATCACAGTTGTGCCCAGTTCATTCATAGTGATTTTTATTTTGTTAATTTGGTGGAGAGAGGGACTCTAGCAGAATAATGTGTTCACTATTTTAACATGGATGTACGTGTAAAAACTAGAAAAGTCATCACTGAGACCAAATCTTTTGACTCAATGACTTATCAGTGTTTCATATTCTTAAAATGATCTTGTATCAGTCCAGAGTTTTATGAATTTTATGTCATAAAGGCTGAACTAAGATTAGAGAAGGTATTACATCTAAATTTGTGATCTTTTGTCATTTTCTATTTTATCTTTAACATTAAGGAAGGGAAAACTCTAATTTCAATGGTGTGGGAAAGCTGCTGAATTCTTACCCTAATTTGAGGAAAGTGGGTTCAGTTAGAAATATAGTGGAAAGAACAGAAAAAAGACGAAATGTCAGATGAAAGACAATTATGTTTGAGCTAAATTCAACTCTTAGCTATGTGAACACATCTATATGGGTAGATGAATAAGAGTAGCGAGCTAGGCTGTGAATCTGTCATCTTGCAGTTCCTCCATATCATATATTAAGAATGAGTCAATTTGTTCCCTTCTGAACGTCAAATAAGCTGCACCACACAAAAGTACTTTCAGGGCTACCATATAGGAGTAAAACTTCAGAGAATTAAGAATGTGTGAAATTCGAGCACATTCCCCTCCCTGCACCGGGACCCTCATGCATCCTTTTCCCAATGGGTCCACTCATGCATTGACCTACCAACCAGCTGCACTTCATATACAAGATCCAGAGCTGTAAAAAGCCTTTAATTCTTCTCAGGAGCCAAAGGGAGTTAGCCTTACCTCTGTGCAAGGCTCCGCACCTGGTAGCCCCCTCTAGGCTCCAGATTGTCCCCAAGTGAAGCCTTGGGCTATGCGTCCTCTGTGTCACGTGGTAGCTAGGCTCCTGCCACATCACTCAAGGCATGTGGTGGCTTGATTCCCATTGTATTATTCAAAGCACAGAGCTTCATATATTGGGTCAGGAAAATAAGGACTGATCTTTTTATTAGTCACCCTGACAAGCCACCATACTTAGTGTTCTGTGTATGCCTCCCACAGCTAGTGCTTTGCAGCCTCTATCCTAGCCTGACTCGCAGTCACCTCCCCGGGCAGGCAGGCAGTCATTTAGGACTAAAAAAGACAGCTGTAGAGAGTTGTGAGCTTGCTCTGATTGCTTTCTGAGCTGGCCCACAGACTAGCAGGCTTAATAACTCTATCCTGCTAACATGATCGATCACACTTAGCTCATGAACTCCTGGTCTGAGGCCAGGGCAGAGTGAGTACAGAGTACCTGTGTGCACGTGGCCTGTAGACATAGCTAAAAATACCCACAGGAAAGTCACAAGCAAGTTTTAAATGAACTCTTTAGCTTTCTTTTCAGTAACATATAGATAAGTAACTCATTACATGAGTTTAATTCCTGAATAGGTCCACTTTGCTAAAACTCTGAGTATGGCCTATATCACAGTCTTTGTATGTAGAGCAATTCTCCTTAGAGTGTTGTGCTGTGTATGTGCTTGCTGCAAAGAAAAAGAAAATAAACCTTTTTTTTTTTTTTTTTTTTTTTTTTCCTCTATCAAGCAGTGACAGGAAAAAGAAAGCAGGGGCTTATACTGTGGCAATAGATATACTCTCTAATGGTGAGATAGTTGAGTAATGGAGTACACTGCCTGGGGAACTGTAGTGTCTCCCTCGCTGGTGTGTTTTTTTTTTTTTATCAGGACATAACACAGCCGTCTGTCAGGAATGATTTATATATAGCTTATCCTGCCTTGGAGCAGGGGATAGACTAACTGACCTTCTCGGATCCCTTCCAGACCTGTTTTCTGTGATTCCCCATGCTAAGAAACTTCTGTAGATGTGAAATATACTTTTACATACTGTATTCCTTTGTATTCTACGGGCACAACCCTTGCCTCTGATAATTTATCGTCTTCCCAAAGCCAATTCTGTTTCATTAAGTGTAATGACAGTTTAATGCACATTTCTCCACCCTGTTTACAGTATTCTCATTCATCTGTAACTCTGCAGTGCTGGGACATAGAGCTCTCCTTTTAATCTGTAGTTCAAAGCTCTGCCCAAATCTGTCAACATGGTAAAGGTGAAGGGTAGAGCTGATCACCTCACTGATGGTTGTCACACGTTGTTAGTTGAAATTGGAAATGAAAACCAAGAAGAAACATAGGAAAAAGGTGTGGCACAGCCAAATGAGAAAGAAGCAATCTACGAGATGTTTTCTGCAATGACGGAGATGCTCAGCCACGTGGTGGAGGGCAGCACCACCGACAATGGGGAAATGCAACACGACCCTGTTTTTTTCATCCACAACTACGTAGGACTGAACCCAGTGATTCACCAGGTCATCTGCAATCATATGCTCTCACTGCACAGTGAGATAGGAAAAGGCAGACTACTTCAAGGTAATAGTTTCTAATGTTGCCAAAGATCTCCTGAAAAGAAAAATAAATTTTGTATTAGTATATGGTGCCATAGGCAGCACTTCCAATTCATTACCTCTGTCTGATTCTTACTGTCTTCAAAAAATGTCAATTTGTTTTGTTTTGTTTCGTTTTAAAGTAATTATCAGTTCTGTTGACTGTTTAATAATCCTGTCTCAGCTTTTCCCTGTTGTTTGTAATTTAGCTTGTATAAGAAGTTTAATACTCTCTTTTCAGTTATGCTGTTCACTCTGAATGTCTCATGCAAAACAAACAAACAAATAAAAAAAAAACAGTAAGAATCAGACTTTACATGCCATTCAGGTACTGTTTTGTAAAGAGGATATCTTGTGTGCCAGTGACATAGCTCTAATGTGTTGACAAATTAATTGATGTCACCACAATAGAGTGTTTTCTGTTCAAAATCTCTTATCATAGCCATGTACATAAATTATGTTTGTATACTCTCTATTAAGAGACATAACCAAGTAAAACATCCTTTACCATAAAAGCATCCCTAACATTTTCTTTTAAAGTTTGCAGGTGATACGTGAGCTGTTTATGAAAGAGCAATGCAAGGATTATTATAGTCAGAGTAATTGCGACCTATTTAACTACTTATGAAACATCTAGTGCATATCTGTATAATATTTATGTTTAAAATAAACTATGTGTATATGTGTGTGCCTACATGTGCTTAGAATTTAGGAAAGGTTTTATCATCATTTCTGTTTCAAAAATAATAAAAAATAAAAAAAAAATAAAAAAAATAAAAAGAGGTAGAGTTGCACTGCTTAGTGTGTGATGAGTCATAGCACTTGCTGGGGTAAGTTCAGTCCATCACAAAATACAATTACTTTATCTTTTTCTCTATGATCTTGTCTGACTGGAATGATATCATTATGGACCAAATATTTTCAGGTCCTTGGAATACACAGGAGCTGCTGAGTTTGGCAACGAACCTTTCCATTTTTCTCCCACCACAGACCAAATAAAATTAGATCCAGGGCATGTTCATCAGCGCCTGTTCTCACTTCTCCTCCTGCCCAAATTTGTATCAGGTCCTCAGTTCTTATTCTCAAAAGCCCGTAACATTTGATATCAAGTGAGAGAGAAAAGAGAGCCTACTTCATATGCACAATCCATTAAAGACTGCATGTCATTTAAGGTCAACCGCCACCTGCAAGAGGAACTATAGTGAGATCACAGACAGTGCTTATGCTTATAAATGGAAAGATAGGAGTCTGTTCTCTGGGAAGGGGCATGGCATGTTTTGTAACCATACAACTATACTGTCTTCTTCCCAGAGCACATTGCCTCATTTACACTGTCCTGTAGATATAAACCCTGGTCCATGCCAGCCCCAACACCACACCTGGGTATAGCGAGAGAAAGCCTAGTTACCCTGGGCTGAAACCATCACAGAAAGCATGCTAACAATTAAATTATTTTCTTATTAATTTAATCCAAAAATATGCCTTAGTTATCAATTTTTGAGCTAGTTTCCTGTCCCCATGTCCCCATGTCTTTAGCTTGAGTAATTGTAGACTCAGTTCTTGCATAAGGCACAAGTGTTACAAGTGACGCAAAATTTTGGATTGACAACATGTAAAAATGTACATGTATTCCTCAATTGTAATAATGGGAGCAATCATGCTGCTACCATTTTACGCCTGGAAAGTGCTCCCTCTGGATCCATATCAACACCATGGTAGGCTGTACACCTAGGTGACAGAAACAAACCTAGCAGGAATCCCAGGACTACAGGAATTCCAAACCCCCAACCTTTTTCATTTTGCAAGACCTGGTATGAGCTACATCTCTCAATTTACTTGTCTTTGTGCAAACACAAAAGAAGGAAGACACAGGCATGGTCCAAAGACCCAACAATTTACAGCCAGACAATCTACTTAAAAGTTGCTGTGAATGAGTGTCTGGTCTTCAGGCAAGTACCACAATTCATTTTCTTGGTTGGACATTGTCCAGAGTCTATTGTACCTGATTGAACAGATACTATACATTTTCTTTCATGATATTTTAACATAATGAAATATTACTGTGTATTTCTATTACTATTAGAGTTCTTGGATAATAAACCAATTAATAGGGATGTATAGTTGATTTATTAGTTTAAACAGGAAATCAATAATTTTCATTAATAGATATGGTGAATGACTGCATATTATCTACTTGTATACCTATTTAGCAGGTAAAGGCTTTGATTCCCTCACTGCCAAATTTGAGCCTGAGGGTCCTTGTACGGCCAAGTTGCTGCTCTCTAAAGTACTAACCCACACCATATTTTAAAATATAATGACATGTAAGAATATGTCACAGTTCTTCCCTACTGTGTCCCAACCAGAATTTTACTAAACACTGCATGTGTCCCTTTCAGGAGATAAAAACTTCTCTTTTCTCAAGAGAAATTGCAGCTAAAATTTGCCAACTGTTTCTATTTGTTTCTATTAACATACTGCTGGTAAAGTTTGTATTTCCTGAACTTCAATATTTAAAAACATAATAATATATGATCCCCTCGTATTTCATCTCTTTGGCTCCCCATTTTTTTTTCCCTTTAAACCTGTACCAAACTTTTTAACAAAAACAACAATAATAACAAAATACTTGCAGTAACAAATATAATTTGAGCAATGGAATAACTTTTGTTATGTCAAACTGAGGACTGTACTGTACTCATTAGATTTGAAATGAGGTTTATTTGCCTCCAAAGCATACATATGCAACACAACATGCGGCAATGCAGTTACACTCTTCTTATTAGCATTAATGAAGCTCTCATCATCAACTCCCTTATCTTCAATCTGAATACCATATGCTTTTGTGTTCTGTTGTGCTCATGCATGTTTTTTGTTTCATTCTTCTGTAGACACCACATACATTATAAACACCAGCAGAGCTTTGGTAACTGGCTGATTTTCCTGCTCATCTCCGAAAGGGCAAAGATTTCCCACTGGGGCTGGGTAGATAAAATCCCGAATCAGGGAGAGGAGGGTCAGGAAAAATCTCATGTTCCTGACCAAAACAAAATAAAACAAAACAACAACAACAACATAAAAAAAAAAAAAAAAAAAAAAAAAACACTCTAAATCATAATTATAATGATGAACTAGCTTCAACATTAAAAAAAAAATATATAGATGAGCTGTGGGAGCAGAGAAGCACCATGGCCCATACATTAAGGTTGATGGTGGATATAAAATACATTGAACTTTATCCTAGAATGATTCTGTTTGTGTAAATCACTTATATGCTGCATGACTTTGTAATTGTTCTGGTGGTTTAAAGGCAGTTTGAATTTTGATTGTATTTAGTTTTTGAGTTTTCTTTTTTATTAAAAAAGAAAATACAATAACAAGTGAAGACAACAGATATTAACTCCTATATGCTGAAATAATAGAGCTTTTCATAGTGCTGACTTGTGTAATATGAGACTGAAATTAAGAAATAACAAACAGAACTATTTAAATGTTTATTTTTACAGCACAACTGTCTATTGCAAAATGTTTGGTCAAAAAATAAAGTGTTCACTTTGAGTATGCTTCTGGTGGCAAATTAGCAGGCTTATTCAAACTCAAAACAATGTTTAGTATTGATTTATCTCTGCAGTTCCATCTGAAATCTTAAATTTCTTGTTGTAGGTGAAAATTCAGTGTTAGTGTCCTTACAGCAGGCATTACCAGAATTAAGCATTTGTACATAACTAGGAAGAAGGAAACATTTTAGCATGATCATTTTGATGTTTCCAGATCCAAATTCTCTGGGAAATTTATCTCCTGAGAGAGACTTAAAGTTTTATTATTTAGAATGAAAACATTACAGAATGTCAGAATTTCCCACGTGACAAAATTTGGATTTCCAGATAGCTTGGCAGCCACTTACTGTCCTCTGGAGCACAGTGCCCTGGAGCCTTCATGCTCTGGCGAGAGCTCGCCTGAGAGACAAGACACACTCTCATTAGCTAACACTGCTGCAACTCTATTTTAATTACAGATTTTAATAGAAGAGACTTCAGCAACAGTGCAGCCTCCTTGCAAATGCATATAGAGTGAACACATTTTAGATTATGAAAAGATCAAAGGTGAGGGGAGGAGGGGACAGAAACAATTTCTTCCATTCTTCACATAGAACAGTTAAACTGCTTGTGCTACCCACACCTCTGTAAACAAGTTGAAATCCTTTCATTCATATTTCTTGCCAAGCTGTCTTTGAAATCATTTGATATTTACCAAAGTGAATCTTTTCCATTACTTCAATTTGATATCTGCATTGATTTTTATTATAGACAACTCATCCTTTTTAAAACGATGTTCACTTTGCAAACAAGTTAAAAAGTGTTCTAAATCATAAAATGCCATACAAGCTTAGGAAGAAACAAGCAGAAGGTTGATTTAAAGGCATAAATCTACCTATTGTCTCCTCTTTCCACCTCTAAATCCTACGGGCAATCTTCAAATATATCAGGTTTTTGTTCTCTTTCTGATTTTCGAATGAAATCAAACACTGTCATGTCTCATTTGTTTAATGGGACCTCCAAGTTAAGAAATGGGTTTTCATGCTTTTCTGGTTACCACAGACATACAGCCTAAGACTTAGTTGCATTTGCATGCAAATATGGTGCATTTGGCATAACAGTTGTCACCTGATAAGAGTATCTTATGTAGGTAGAATGGCATTTCCAGGACTCAGCTCCTGAAATGTGAAATAATAATGAATGTAAAGCATTCACACACACACATTTCTCAACAACCATGGGACTAAAATCAAAAACAGCATTGCTGCAGATTGTGAGGCGTTCCTGGAAGATCTAAACGCTATTATACTTACGAACGCCATGGTTCAGGGTCTCTATTTTCTTTGAGCAATGCTGTTGTTTCTCTGAGTGCATGGCCCTTGGACCAGACATCTTGTGCCACCCATCACCACTGGAAAATTTTAGCATGATCATTCTGGAGTCTTGCAGCTCCCCTCTAATGGCCTGGGCCTCAGAGCATGTTGCATGCTGCACCAAGGAGGATCATTCAGCAAGCCTGATAGGCTTTGAAATTGTCTAGTTTGCCTTTGGAAAGCAACGGCTTTTAAAAAACAAGTATGATTTAATGTCAGAGAAAGAAAGAACTGCTATGAAAGAAAGAATTGTGCTGTATAACAAGTCTATATACTACACCTATATTACCTACATATACTTCTGTTTTAACCAAGGCTTATGAGAGCATTCCTTAGCTCATTTAGTCCCAGCTCCAAGAATGACACTGGGGTTTATTGGTTTGCACACAGGCAATTGTGTTCTTGCCTTCCTTCTGTGCACAAGTTGCTGTGCCTGCTTACCCTAGTTCTTTGCATTTTCCTCTACAGAGAAATTTCTGGTTTATAAAATAGTCACTGAACTACTGTGTTTTCTTACATATTTTTCTAGGCAAATGCCATGTGTTTTGTTCTTGATTAGAGTTGATCAAATCAGATTGGATAAGAGATCTGCATTACACTCTTAAACAAATATGGGCATATTTTTAAGTATTCATTCTGTGATATGCATTTTTAAACATTCAATCAAAACTGCCGTGTTTTGGGTCAGTTTGCATAGGCATCCTGCATTTTGCAAAGATGCTCTATAAGCAGTGTGTTTGAAAGGATAAAGCAGTGATTTGTCAGCCAACACATACAGAAGCTAGCTAGGCTTTCACAGTCTACTAGGCTAGGTGGTGTGTTCTCTATTCCAGTAAGATACTCAAAGAGACTTTGCTGGTGAGGAGGGGATCAGTCAGGAGCAGAAGAGTTGGCCTCCATGGTCTTGTGGAAGAGACCTGCTCACCAATGAGCTCCTGTCATCCACCAGTACCATCAACACTGACATACCAATGGCACTGACAATTGAGCAGATCTTTGCTAGACCCACCTTGTTCTTTCATTTAACATTTTACACCCTGACAGACCAATATTTTTCTTCTTGAATCATTGAGCTCCTAATTAAAATCCTGCCTACATTTCTACTTTCACCTTTCTCATTTCACCTTTCGTATTTTCCCTTCCTTATTTGAAAGTCTTGACAGACTTTCTCACAGTTTTCTCACAACTTAGCAACTTTCTCAGCAGTCTGAGCCAAGACTATACAGCCAGGCCATATCAGAGGTAGACCCTGGATCCTTAAAACATCAACATCTGAATCTCTGGCCTCTGTCATAGAAGAAAGTTATGAGAGGGTAACAATCAGAAACGGTTACAATAAGGAGAATGACAATCATGATACAAATCTGGATATATCTGTCTTCATCTCTACCCCTTAAATTAGTGAAATGTGACTATTATTAAAAAAAAAAAAAAACACTACTATGCCTACTTTTCCAACTTCCTTTTTTTTTTTTTTTTCCTCATATGAACCAAGATCATCCCAGAGGCCTGTCTTATGATTTATGTGTCAATCTCAAATCAGGTTCCACAGCCATTAGTTAACTCATAAGCCATAAAATTATATGTTTTGATTAAAAAGTGATAGCCATCATTATTTGGCTAAGGCAATAGTCTTCTGATTTAATTCCTGCAATAGAATTTTAATGAGCAATTTACTGCTCTCAAATACACATGGCCATACCATGATGATATATTTATTGTACTCATTACCATCTAGGAAAACCAATCAACTCCTCCTATACAAGCAAAGCACAAAAGTTTATAATGCCATTATAATTAGTAAATAGCCTTGAAACAAATGGGCATGTTGGACATAGGGCATAAAAACATCTTTATCTGACCATAACTGGCCCAATGCCCAGGAAGTAGAGTAAAATAAGTGGTACCAAGGTGTCACCATTGTCAAGATTTGTCAGCCTAAGGAAACAACTGCTTCCTCTTGTCACCAATTTTCATACATATCACCTTGCTTATTGCTGAACCTGCACTGCCCTGTGTACCTGTCATGCCAAGAAGCAGCAAGCTGCTCAGTCACCTCCTTCTGGTTTCCTCTGTTTTTCTTTGGGGTTCACTTGGATAAATGACTTTCTGTTACCAAAGAGTAATAGCCATACATAAAATAAAGAATGAACAAGTGATAAAACAGCTGCTTTGGGAAAAGAGAGTCAGGCTTCCTGTGGCCAGTGACTTGCACAAGACATGCTTGGGGCTTCCCTGAAGAAAAGATATGCTGAGAAGATGCTTACAGATTTCCTCTTCTCATAGTATGTATCCATGCTCCAAAAACTCAGATAATTCTTCCATTCTCCTACAGGAAAAACAGCATTAATTTAGAATGAATGATCAGGGGACCAGAGATGCAGCCTGAAAAAGACAGCATGTCAAACTGACAGAGTAAACACATCAATAAGGTTAGAGGAATTTAATGAACCCTAGATTTCCTATTATGGTATATTTTATGATCCAAACTGGATTATATATTCATTAAATCAAGTAACCTGTGTAAGTATGTCTTCCCTCATAAGTACAAACTAGGTAAGGCATTCATCTACATATCCTTTTCTGCATCTCAGATTTATTGTCCTCTGCCTCCTGAGAGGAACAACCTGGGGCCTTTTAATGGTACTTTAATTTTGAGAAAATGTAGAATCATTTTCAAGTCCTGAACTATTACTCATGTTACTATTACATGCCTGTGAAGGCAAAAATAGATGTGAGTGAAGGCAAAAATAACAGTATATTAGTGTTGAGTCATAGCCTTTGACATCAAGAAGGCAAATCTGATGAGTCTACATCTTTAAGCATATTCCTGTAATAAGATGCCTTGCTGAGATGGTAACATTTTGCATCATGTCTCCAGGTCAGCCAGTACTTTTGTCATTCTAACTATGTGCACTATTTATGGTTTTGTCGAGAATTCAGAATGTTTTTTCTATATGAAAAATGTCATGCACACCTTTTACTAAAGTAAAAGGATAAAGGATATGAAAATCTTAGTCAAACAAACAAATAGGGAAAAAAAGAAAAGAAAAAGAAAAGAAAAAAAAAAAAAAAAAAAAAAAAAAAGGAATGAAGTCTGATATAAGGAAACGCCATAAAGTCTTCGATTTGTTTATGTAGAAACTACAGCACATGACATACCCTACTCAGCATCTATTCCCAATTAATTAGAACTGAAGGAATATAAATACATGCTAAGATTTAGAAATTTAGGAAACAATCTGCTCTGGCAAAATATAATCTCCAAATAGTTTAACTCCAGTATCACTCTGTTGATTCATACAGTCTTAGAATCACAGAACAGTTTGGGTCAGAAGGGACCTTAAAGATCACATAGTTTCAGCCCCCCTGCCATGGGCAGGGACACCTCCCACCAGACCAGGTTGCCCAAAACCTCATCCAGCCTGGCCTTGAACACCTCCAGGGATGGGACATTCCACAGCTTCTCTGGACAGCCTGTGCCATTGCCTCACTGCCCTCTGAGTAAAGAATTTATTCCAAATATCTAGTGTAAATCTCCCCTCTTTTAGTTTAAAGCCATTCCCCCTTGTCCTATCACTCCACTCCATGACAAAGAGTCCCTCCCCAGCTTTCCTGTAGGCCTCCTTTAGGTGCTGGAAGGCCGCTATAAGGTCTCGCCAGAGCCTTCTCTTCTCCAGGCTGAACAACCCCTACTCTCTCAGCCTGTCTGCACAGGAGAGGTGCTCCATGCCTCTGATCATCTTTGTGGCCCTCCTATGGACTTGTTCCATGGACAGGTCCATGTCCTTCTTGTGCTGGGGGCCCCAGGGCTGAACACAGTACTCCAGCTGGGATCTCACAAAAACAGAGCAGAGGGGGACAATCACCTCCCTTGTCCCTGCTGGTCATGCCTCTTTTGCTGCAGCCCAGAATGCAGCTGGCTTTCTGGGCTCCAAGCACACATTGCTGGCTCATATTGAGCTTCTCATTGACCAGCACCCTCAGGTCCTTCTCCTCAGAGCTGCTCTCATTTCTATGAAATTGCCTCTGGTTTACCATTTACCACATAGCACAGGATAATTTATGTACTATGTTAAATGGGATGTTTTATTTGTAATGAAAAGAGGTTGGTTGTTGTTGAGGATTCCAATCAGATTTATCTCTCATGTTGTTCCACTAAAGTCAGTAGATAAAATTGTGTAGAATACGACCAACCTGTGTCTTTGTAAATCTGATTTGATTTTAAAAGTAAAACAAATAGCAGTCCAATTGCACTACTTTTATTTTAATGAATTTTATTTTTCTTACCTCATCTTTTATACATTGCTTGTCTTCTTAGATGTTATATATGTCTTCTTTGATATTATATATGTTTGTTTATATGATAACTATCACAAAAGCATCCCTCTGTAGACTGCCTGGACACTGAGAAGACTAATACAAATATGGAGCAGAGCTACAGGCAATACTAGATAATGTGACAAAATTAGTGTTCAGATATTCTTTCCCACTCCTGATTATCCTGTTGTGCTTGTTTCTGTTTATCCTACTGCTGCCATTTCTTCTAAAACTTCTGAAAGCACTAAACCACATGTGGCAGCTAGGAATAATGATCAACAGCATTTTCCTCATCATCTGAACATAATTGAGATGTCTTTCCAGATAAGAAAGGGTAATGTACCTACCACACTCCCATGACATACACTATAATTTATAGTCTACTTACCACAAAGCCTGGGATGCTTGACATAGAATAAAGGCTGAGGAAAAAAAAAAAAAATTAAAAAAAAAAATATTTGTTTGTACAAGTGCAAATTACAAATTATCAAATTTCAGATAAGCAAAAAAGTGTAAAATCTGTTATGGCACTAATGAAATCCCACACTACTGACAGAAATGACCTATTCTATTGGATGATCTGTAGGGTTATTGAGTTCCTGTAGATGTTTCAAGGAAGTTCCTAGCACAAAAAGAATAAATGGATTTCCTGCCATGTAACAGCAGAAATCCACTACAGTGACCTGTAACCTGTGAATTTAAAAGCAGCAAAAGTGAAGGAAGGTTCAGACAGAGTAAGTTTGCTTTAAAAAAAAACTCCCCTACATTTGCAATAACAAAATATTGTCTTTTGATTTAGCACATATTGGGAGAAAATTCAAAACAAATATAGTCACACCCTGGGGCAAAGACGACTGCAGAGGGCAAAACTGGCTTTTCCTCACATACAAAAGCACAGAGTTAGGAAAGGAACAAAACCCAACATGACTGGCTTTTTCTCTCTCTTAATGGTTTTATTGAACAGCCAGAATAGACATTTTTTTCACACACAACAGCAGAGTGCTGCTCTGTAATACTTGGTATTAATTGTTACTACGAATGGGATAACTGCATAGAGCAGTCATGTTTGAAAAACATTTGATGCCTGACTTTTCACACTTCAAATAAATATTGCCTGACCGATTTTTACTTCAACACTTATTTACTATCACTTCTATTTTCATCATAACTTTGAGAATCACTGAAAGTTCACTAAACACACCAACCTTTTCCCCCATACCAACTAAAAATTAAGAAAAACATGCCAAAGGCAACTGCTTTTTAACTTGCATCCAGTTTCTCATTATCATTCCCCTTCTCATCTCTTCCTTCACTCAAATGCTTGGATCAGAGAGACTTGCTCCAAGGCTTGCTTCGTAGGTAACAGGCACTTGTTCATTTTAATGACTGTCACTCTCTCAACGTGAATACAAGAAAGGCTTTACTCTTTTATTCAAATAATGGTCCAAGTATTATGAAAATAAGCTCCTTGTAAAGTATTTCGTGCTGGGTATGTAATGAACTGGAGAATAGAAATTGTTTTCAGTGCTGCCTGCAATTTATTCTGTCTGTCTATTGGAAGACGTTCTAGTCAGGAAACACAGAGTAATCTCATGAAAAGGAGAAGATGAAAATCTAGAAGTGCTAGGTCTGAACCAGGCCAAACCCAACATTTTTTGACATTTCTCATAAAATGGAGCTTGTTGAGCCTGTAGCACCTCAGTGAAATCAACATCCCTGTCAGTTCTACTTTGAATACTTTTTCAAGATTCTTAGGGCTCTGGGGAAAAGCCAGCTTTTCAGAGTCTCCCATCTGTGACAGACCCTCCTGGTTAAGTTATCAAGACCCAGAGCTTCAGTTTTGTTTCATTAGATAGAATTTCATCAAGAATCACTTTTATACTAGCAGTACATTCCCAGTGCAGCTATTGGCCTCTCAATGTTTTGAATTTATATTTTGTATTAAGTATGAGGAAGAAGAATTAAGGAAGGAAAAGACTTAGTTTTAAAGTTCACTGCTACATAGAATCTATAGTGACACTAAATGTTAGATTAGAAGCACTAAGTACATGTAAAATGCCACTGAATATTCTTGTTTTACTATTATGGGATTTTGTTATGCTAGCAGTGACCTTTCATGGATTAGTATCAAATTAGTATAGTGTTCTGGGAGTTGAATCACTGTTAAAGATTTGAGATCTAACAGTGAAAAGAAGGTGGTCAGATAATCCTGACCTTCTGATCTGGATTAACTGCAGGAAGCCAAATGTAGCCCCATTTTCATCCAAGAAAATGTCGCAGCCAGGACTAACCGACAGTTTCAGTTACCACAGATACACCCAGGGAACTATCCAGGAGTTCAGTGCTTTTTCATGTTATAAAACCAGAACTACATACGGATGGATTTTGACATGCCCCTTGACCTGGTTTGTCATGCTGGGATCTGTTCTCAGCAGAACTGTTGACAGGATTCCGTCAATGATGTGCAGGTCCTGGTGATCCCTGCCAGGTCCTCACTACCAGAGCTAAAACACAGGTCTGATGAGTGAGCCCCACCCTGTCCTCAGTAGGACACAGAGGCTTGGGTTACACCCTGACTTGGGGCTTGGCTTTCTTGTCAGCTCAGGAATTATAAGAGCAGAGTCAAAGATTCCTCGCAATGGCTGTCCCGTAGAGTGTTCTCAGGATCTCTGCCTTCCCTCATTGCTTTCCTCTTTGCCTAGAGAGCTACTGAAAGTTTTATTCTCCTTCACAAATAAGTTAGAAAGTAATATTTGCAAAAATTCACACCAAAAAGAAAGAAAGAAAAAAGAAAAAAAGAAGAAAAAACTATTTGATAAAGAATTTGTAAACAAATCACCTGCTTATACAGAAAGAACAAGGGCAAAGTGGAAGAGCTGGTCTGTATTCTACCCAGTTTATAACCAAACAAGTTATCAACTGAAATTCTGAGAGCATCTGAAAAGTATAGATACTATTTAATTTTCACATCTTACTCTGCAGATCTTACTCTATACTTTGGACAAATGAATTTGGCAAGTGAACCAGCTTTTCAGCATGGTGTCAGAATGCCTCAAAGCATTCATTATACCAGAAGACAAAAAGGCAAATCCTGCTCCTATCAATTTTAAATGCACACTGTATTTGATTTTCTCTTTTTTTATAAATACTTAAAATATTATATTTTCTTTTCTGGTACCACCTTCATCAGACATGAATGATGATCCTTACATCTTCCATTATAGAAGGATCAGTGGTAAAACTAGTTCTTTTCCAAAGCCAACTTCCAATGTAGTACAAAAGGGAAAATATACCAGTTCTAAAAGAGAAGTGACAGAAATCTTAAGAACTAGCACACTAACACATGTGCAAAATGTATCCTCTTCCTCCACGACTAGTTTTTAGATGAAACCATAGCATAGAAACTTTTTCTGTAGTTTCCCTTTATGGAAGAAGGCAGTTACTGTAGTTCACAGTTAATCCAGCCAACTGACTGGAAATGGCAAGTCTTTCAAACAAGTTACCACATGTGCTATTGAGGATCTCTTCCAACATGCCACTGGGGCCAGGATCGCACTGCCAAATCTCATAATTATAGTCATAAAAATATGTCTTTTTGTGCAGAGTGGATGAGGCACAGTTGTAACCTGAGCAAGAATGTTCATAGAGCTATAGAATGGCTTGGGTTGGAAGGGACCTCAAAAATCATCTAATTCTAAGCCTCCTACAATGGGAGTGTTGCAGCTTTATTAGCAGAAATTCTCTGTTCACTACCCATTGCACATCCTTCAGCTTCACTGTGAACAATCCTGAATTACAAGTTTAAGTTGTCTATTTGTTTCATTTTGTGCTCTTTGTGCACTTTACAGCTCAGAAAAAAAAAAGAAAAAAAAAAAAAGAAAAAGAAAAAAAAAAAGGAAAAGAAAGAAAAAATAATAATAAAAAAAAGAAGAGTAGCAATAAATATAATACATAATCTTGTTTTTGCTGGTTCATAACAGCAGTTTTGCTCGAATTCAGCTCCAATCCTACAGTCCTGTACCTTGTTTCTCTTTGTCAAGGTACTTCTGAATACCTGGAGCCATCCAGCAGAGAAGAAACATAAAATATGAAGCAAATTGCAGGCTATTTTAATGTGGTCTCTGATGGCTAAAATATAATTACTACAGAACTAGTGCTATTGTTTAATATCATAGAAACATACCTTTATTCACATTGCTCTTTAGTTGTTTATTTTCAGTGAGTTTCAGAAGTTTGTATTGTGAATGTGTTTGGGGATAAAAGCATCAAGCCGCTTGTACACTCAAACATTTACTAAATTCACTGCAGGAAGATCCTGCAGCTGTCAGGTTTGGCAGGCACTCATTGAAATGTCTCTCCATTAACCCTCTTAAATAGGCTTCATTAACCTGGCAGACATAATATGTATGATTTTATCTCTCTTAATTCCATTCCATTATTATTTCAATCCATTTGTTACATCACCTCATTCCACCCCAAACTATTGATGCCTCTCTGACACAAACTCTGATCAGATGCATTTGTAGCACTATGCTCTGCTTCCATTTCCCCTGCTGCATGTCTGCTTCTGAGCTGCGAGGCCAGGCAGGACACTACATCTCGAAGAGAGTGATGCCATCCTGCAGGTGGTGACAGGCCTCTACAGCTGTGTAGTATCATGGAAGTAGAAAAAAGGGTTATAAGGCAAAATGGAGAGAGGGTATTAATCTTTTTTCAAGCAGCACAAGAAATAATGCCTTATCTGTAAATGACATCCAAGGAAGAAGACAAATAAGGTGAGACTCCCTTAGCAATCTTGCCATGCAGCATCAGCAGATGTATGTGAAAAGAATTGTGTGGGACTTCCCAAGGCCAAACAGGGAGAGAGCTGTAAGAACTCTCCTTTTTACTTCCTGATTTCCATTTTCCCCACTTCTTTGGTCTTGACCCTTTGTGTTCTAAGTTTCTTCTCTCACTTTCTCTCTTGCTCTCTTATGTTGAAAAAACACTACATAATCTTTCATAGTTTTTTGTTGTTGTTTTTGTTGTTGTTGTTTTTCAGCACTTCCCATCTCCTTTGCTATCACAATGGGAAATATGCCAGTCTTTGCTTTTTCATGGTAGAGTTTCTTAATTATATATATATACTTTTAAATACACTGTTCAGTAATGAAGACATTTGAAATCTGAGAGGACAAGTAAAACAAATATATGGGCTGTGAAAACCTCAATCACTGCTTGCATTTTAATGTTTCATGATCTACAATATCACAGTATTTTTCCAAGTTATGTGTAATAAAGGTGACCTTTTCACTTCTCAGGAAAAACCCTAAATAATTAATTATCTGTCTAGTACTAACGTCAATAAACATAGTCATCACTTCTTGAGATTTCTGACAGCAGGAGGAAAAAAAGCAATACATTCAGCTCTCATGAACTTCATTTGCTGAAACTAGTCTTCCTTGGATTTACAGTGCTCTCTTGTGGCCACATCAGATAGCTACACTTCAATAATATACTGCTGCCCTAAATCCTTGGTCTTTTTGGCTACTATGGTCACTCTCAAAATGCTACAGACATCTGCCCAAACAGATGGGTTTAGTTCTCCCCATCCGCTTCATCCCTCCCAGCAAGTTAAATAAATTGTAAATTTATTAAAAATAAAATACTTGAGTATTTGATAATTTTGGGGAGAAAAAAAAAAAAAAAAAAGGATTTAAATCATGTCCCTGAAAGAATAATTTAATGACTTTTTTTTTTTTTTTTTTTTTTTTAATCTTTTTATTAATAGCAAGGATGTGGATGCTTCAATTTCTCATAACCTTCATAACCTAATTCATTGATTCACAGGCATTCAATTGAAGAAGCAAAACAAAATATTGTTGGTGATTTTCAAATATTCTTTTGATCAATAAAAAGGTTCAATTGCAAAAGCATAACTTGAGAAGAATCTCTGTATTAGACTAGACCATTTTTGTTTTTACTTCATCCTAAGTTAGAAGAAAAAGGAAGGAAGGAAGGAAGGAAGGAAGGAAGGAAGGAAGGAAGGAAGGAAGGAAGGAAGGAAGGAAGGAAGGAAGGAAGGAAGGAAGGAAGGAAGGAAGGAAGGAAGGAAGGAAGGAAGGAAGGAAGGAAGGAAGGAAGGAAGGAAGGAAGGAAGGAAGGAAGGAAGGAAGGAAGGAAGGAAGGAAATCTTGAATCAACAGGCAGAAAAATCTGAACTGGAAACATAGTTATTAATTAGCATCTATCACTGATTTGGGCAATTTTCTTTTCATAAAATATCCAGTTTTATTTCACCAACTTTAGTAGTAGTGTAAAAATAAGTGCTCAAAGGAAGATACAATGTAATGCATCGAGTGTAATATATGTCTGCTTTGTACAAAATTTTCAGAAAGAAAATTATTTTTTTACAGAGCAGATATACATGTACTTACTTCAAAGGCACTGTGATCTTCTATAAGCTTACATAAGTAAAAAGGATGTTTCAAAGTGTTAAACAAAGAACACAAAAATATTTTCCTTAATGATTTACTAGTTAGCATGTTATAACATCATTAAGAATATTTCCTAATAGATTAAATGCTAAACATATTCACCTTTACTACTTCACTATATTAATTCAGAATAAGTCTGACTTTGAAAAGAAACCTTACCCCCCCAAAAAAAATATATATATATACTGTTTAAGCACATTGGAATTTCAATGTTACATTGATTGAGCCACAGAAATAACTATACTGTTTTCACTTAAACTTATTTTTATGATACAGTGGTAAGCTCTGCAGTATTTTGGTGTGGGCCAGCAGCTGCTCATTTCATATGATGAAACTACTGTGAGCTTTAATGTAGTAAATCATCCTTTTGCTAATAGGTTTGTGCTCCAGTTACAAGTTTTGCATCCAGTTTCCTTAAGAAATGAAATCATGTTTCTACAAACTTTGTAATTCTTCTTGGTTTTATTGTTTGGTGTCCCTTTGGTTCATTGTTAAAACCAAAATTGGTGTGATAGCTTTCAAAGAGCTCTTTTTGAAAGGCAAGAACATTTTAATGGTGATATAAATATGAAATAATTGTAAGAGTATCCTTTGCATTTCAAACCAGAAATTTTTAGAAATCTTGCAGTTCAGACACCTTGGTTACAAGATTAATAAAATCTTAGGCTCCAGTTTTGCTGTGAACACAATTCATCCCTTAAATCCAGTCTAATTGGCTCTTTGATGACAAACATTTTAGAGCCCCCTGTAGCAAGCATAAGTGGGAACAGACTTGTCACCATTACCAATGAAACTGTAATCTCAAAAACAAATTGCATCTATGCTCAAAAGACACAAATGGATGAGGCCCCTTCCTCTGAATCCTACATTCTCCTCTCCTATGAAGGAAAACAATCAAACTTAAAATAGCAAAAGCATTTGAGAATTACTTTGTTTTTCCTCAGTCTTTTCCAGAGACATACTGATAGACCTCAGAAATATTGTCATCAAACTTAAATTTCAGTGTTGTACAATGGAGAGTTAGGAAAAAAAAAAAAAAAAAAAAGTATATAAAATAGTAGTTAAACAAAGGAATTGATCTATAAATTATTGTTTCTGGCAATTAAAAGTGTGAGAAGTTATAGGATTAATATACCTAAGTACATTACACTATACATCTTTTTCAGAATTTTGGACAAGGTTGCATCAACAATATAAACTGATGCACACTTTTTTTTTTTTTTTTTTTTTTTTACTTCTGGCAGAACATATACCTGTTTATATCTCAATCCAAGTAGAAAGTCAGACAGGCAGACAGTGAGCAAACATAAGTTTTAGTCATCTCTCTACATTGTAAGCTATGGCACAAAGTAAAATTTATGATGAATTTGACTGATTATGGATTTTAATCATATGAATGTTGTTAAATAGCTTAGAAAGTTTTATTTCTTTATCATTCTTTTAGCATTTTTAAAGCAGAATATTTGTCTGCATTTTTATATATAAATATGGGACTTGTCGATGTGATTGATTTGTCTCTTTTTGCAATGCTACTTAGAATGTAAAGAATTGATCTCATTTTCTCCTGAAAAGCAAAATCATCAAGAGTTCAAGGTGGCTGATGTTACATGCAGCCATGTAAATACTGCATTCTCTTCAAAACCGCATACTTGTTTTGGAACTTTTTGATGTATTGTTCCAATACTAAAGGCTTCCAATCTGAAAGAATTACTTTTCTATAGTGAATATATGTAAAATGTGACAGTGTAAATGGAAAAAAAAAAACGTGTCTGATAAAGATAGCATGAACCAAGTGTAATGAGTTGTCACAGTCACATAGAAATTGCATGATTCAGAATTCATCCATGACTGGGTACCTTTGGACTGCAAAATTCATTTTATGTTAATTAAAAGCTGTGAGGTACAATAATACAAAGTCAAATGATTAACAATATGATAGGCTATACATTTTTTTCTTTTTCTTTTTTTTTTAGTTTTACATATAATGGTTAGTAACAAAGATCATTGACAAAATAGTAAACGAATATAAGCTTATCGCTTCTTATCTATGTTAATAGAAGAGAAACTTACAGATCAGTTTGATTTCTTTACACTTGTCCTTTTCTCTCTTTCTGATGAGAAAAATTAGAACTTCATTTTTGCAAAATTTTTTCCCCAACATCCTTTTCATACTTTATTCCAGTAGTGTACATGTATAGATTTTTTTGTATGTTGCATTTGAAATTATTCACTTTAATACCATGAGGCAACAGCTTCTTTATATTTCTTTGGTTTCTCCTTGCCCTTCACTTACTTTTTGTCATTGTTCATTTTCACATCCTTCTGCATTGCTCGATTTTCAATCACTCTCTTATTATACCACTCTGTCTCCTTTACATTTTTGTCTATATTTTTCATTTGACATAATTCTATTTCATGTCCCCTATCTCCTGGAGTTCTATTTTCCTTTAATTTCATTTACATTCCCTCCAACATAATTTTACCCACCTCGTTCATTTGAATTGTCATGTTCTGTTTCATTCAATCTTTTCCAGAGTCCATTTTCTATTCCTTTCAGATGTTTTTTTAGCTTAATTTTGATGGAGAAGAAGGATAAAGGTATACCTTTATACACGAGAATATTTTAACTGTTTCAAAATGGTTGCGTTTTTTTTTTTTTTTTTCATTTAACTTAATCTTTACCTTGGATTTTAAGCCAAAATATCAAGATTTCTATGTAAATTTCAAGTCTAATGAGAATCTACAGTGTTATCTGCTGGATTTAGTAGTAGTTTTAGCATCAGGTTTCAACAGGTAAACACTATACAAATTGGTGATAATAGGTCATTAGTTTGTTAAAGTAAGGCAGTAGAATTATATACAACAAAAGTTTGTTGTATATACATGAGTTTGTTGCACAGCTGTTCATTAAATGATATTATATAGCTGCTTCCCCTCACAAACTGTGTATTAGCATCAGTAAGAAAGACTACCCCTTGAGAAAGAGGTTAAGTAAAGGGATTTCTGCTGATTTACAGATGTTACATTCTTCTCCCTGTATTCCAGTTTTTCTCTCTTGGTCTATGTCTTGTCTGTGCACATTAATGCAAAGCTGTGGGTATTACATCCTGATCTCAATTAAGTCTTTTTCTCTTAGTCATTAACATTGACATAGCAAGATTAAAGGAAGGATTTCTGAGATGTCCATAACAGCCTCTTCTTTTGACAGAGATGTTATTCTTCCTCATTATTCAATGATGTGACAAGTAATATACAGAATTATACATATGCTTTATACCAATTCAGATGAATGCCTTTTCTCACAACATTTTGAGACAAAATAATAGACAAGGAATGAGAAACCACATAACACAAAAAATTCTACAGCAGACTAGAAATATAGCATCCACAGATGATTCAATGAAGAATGATGGAATGAATAATCAACTGCAAGTGAAGCAAAAAAAGATGCTTTTACCTTCATGTCTCCCTACAACCCTCCACATGCACTCTTCATGTCTTAAGACTGTGTTGCCAATGTTCTTCCCAGTGTGTCTATGTCACAGATAATGTGACAGAACTAGTGTACTTTGGCAAGGCCAGATGTGGCTGGAGATACTTTCTTACACTTCTTTAGAGAAGGATTGCCTTTCAGGTGGAAATCCCAACTTGAGGATTGTGACACATATGTTCAGAGAGCCTTCTTAATTCAAGGTCTTTCTCTGACCACTCAAACACTTAACTACAGATGAATGCATCTGAGGAAGTCCACCACAATATATTTTACAATGTATTTATATTTTAGTTTTTGCTGTTGTCATTTATTTGTTGGTTTGTTGGTTTGGGGGCATTTTTGTTGTTATGGGGGGTGTTTTTGTTTTGGCTTCTTGCAGTGTTCAGTTATTCTTGTTGATCAATTCTGTAGGCTGACATCCCTTCAGTTTAACTTTCATGGAGCTCTGCAAAGCGACTGTCAGAGTTTGGACTCAGTTTGGCTCAATACTATGTATCTTGACTACAGTGTTGGGTTTACTGGGGTTACTCCATAACCTCGGAACTATTTTCATGCATTTTCTTCCCCAGACTGAACAACCTCAACTCCTTCAGCAACTCCTTCTCTTCATAGGAGAGGTGCTCCAGCCCTTTGATCATCTTTGTGGACCTCCTCTGGACTTGTTTTAATATGTCCATGTCCCTCATATACTAGGTACCCCAGAGCTGAACACACATGAAACTGACTGGCCTGTAGTTCTCAGGGTCTTTTTTTTTTTTTTTTTTTTTTTTTCCCTTTTTAAAAATAGGGTTTATATTTCCCCTCTTCCAGCCAGCGGGAACTTCACCAGACTGCCACGATTTCAGATAAGATGGGTAGTGGCTTAACAACTACATCTGCCAGTTCCCTCAGGACCCATGAATGCAACTCATCAGGTTCCATGGACTTGTACACCTTGGATGTTCCTTGGATGCTCTCATACCTGATCTTCTCCTACGTTTGGCAGTTCTTCATTCTCCCAGACCCTGACAGCCTTTGCCTTCTGAGGCTCAGGCTATGTTGCTGGAGCTCTTGCTGGTGAAGACTGAGACAAAAATGTCAGTGAGTACCTCAGCTTTCTGTGTATCATGCACAACAGTGTCCTATTTCCTTCTGGAGAGGGCCTAGAATTTCCCTAGTCTTCCTTTTAGCGCTAACATACCTATAGAAGCCCTTCTTGTTGCCTTTGACATCCCTGGCCAATTTAATTCTAACAGGACTTCAGCTTTCCTAACTTGATTTCTGGCTGCTCAAACAATGTCTCTGTATCCCTCCCAAGACACCTGTCCTTACTTTTACCCTCTGTGGGTCTCCCTTTTCTGCTTGAGTTTGTCCAGGAGCTCTTTGTTTATCCATGCAGGCCTCCTGGCATCCTCTTTTTGCCTGACATCCTCTTTGTTGGGATGCTTCACTCCTGAGTTTGGAGGAAGTGATCTTGAAAGCTTTCTTGGGCCCCTCTTCCCTCTAGGGCTTTATCCCATGGTACTCTACCAAGCAGATCCCTTAAGTGGCTAAAGTTGGTTCTCCTGAAGTCCAGGGTAGAGAGCTTCCTGTGCTCCCTTCCTCACTGCCCTCAGGATCCTAAACTGCACCTTCACACTCCTCACCAGCCACAATCTGTTGGTGAGAATGAGGTCCAGCATAACAGCTCTCCTCGCTGGATCCTCTATCACTTGGAGGAGGAATTTATCATCAATACATTCTAGGAAACTGCTGGATTGCCTATATGCCCTGCTGTGCTGTCCCTCCAATGGATATTGGGGTGGCTGAAGTCCCTCATGAGTACCAGGGCTTGTGAATGTGAGGCTGCTTCTATCTGTCTATAAAGGGCCTCACCTGCTTGGTCTTCCTGATCAGGTGGCCTGTAGCAGACACCCACTATGTCCATTGTCCCTGCCCTCCCTTTAGTCCTGACCCATCAGCTTTCTGTCAGAAATATCCTTCTACAGCCCCAGGCAGAGCTCCATGCACTCCAGCTGCTCATTGACATAGAGGGCAATGCCCCCTCCTCACCTCCTTGCCTGTCCTTCCTAAAGGGCCTGTATCCTTCCATTCCACTGCTCCAGTTGTGGGAGCCATCCCACCACGCCTATGCAATGCCAATGGGATCATAGCCCTGCAAGTGTGTGTACATCTCTAACTCTTCTTGTTTATTCCCCATGCTACATGTATAAAGAAACATTTGAGTTGGGCCCCTGATGAAGCTGGCTTACTGGCTGAAGTGGCTGGAATCCCTTTGTGATGCTCTTTAGGTTCTCTCCTGCCATCCATCCTGTCACCCTTCTCCAGGCTAAGGGCATCTACCACAGACATTGGCATTAAACTGGGAAGAGCGGGATGGACTGACGTTCCCCTCCCCCAGCAACCTTAGTTTAAAAGTGTTCCACTGAAAGTGTTTTAGCTAAGTCTATTTCAGTCTATGCTGAAATTGCCAATATCTGATTATTTAGCAAACTACTGGTTCTAGCACCAGTATTTGCATTTAGAAAGATCTTAGAGACCATAAATTTGCATCAGACCCTGTGGGTATGGATTATATGACTCACCCAAGTTGCTTCATTTCTGAAAACCATACAATCTTTCATGGAAAGGGGGATGACAAGCTGTTTTCTGTCTTTCACTGCCATGATTCTGTCTTTGTAGACTCATTAATAATTTTAAAACTAATTTTCATCTGTGTGCAGCTAACACATTCATCTAAATCAAAGTCAGCAAAGCCTTGCTTCACAACAGGACTGCTGATGAGATATGAGGGAAATGGTATCCCAGCATGAAAGCTGAACCTAACTCCTTACATATTCCCCACACTGAAGAGAGGAATTTCACTGAAAGACTAATTAATTTGCAAAAACATCATTGACCAAACTAACAGATTTTTCTTTCCTTTTAAATGTAATACTTTAAGGTAGTCTACCACTATGACTAACAGAACTCAGCCATGTTAGAAGTAAATTGATAAAGGAAGTGGACTGGCTACTTGAGGCATGGAAAGACAAGGATCTAAACTTCAGATTTTGAAAGGCAATGACTTGTCACTTGTCACTCACCAGGATAATACTATAATAATAGATTATCCCATTTATTAAACTTAGCTTTTTCCTACAGATTTGAGTTTTGAAAAGATTGAAGAAACCAAACAGCCCTTACGTATTATGAGAACCAGAATTTAAATAAGTAAACACCTTAAATAAGTAAATCCTGGTTGTTTCTCTATAACAGGACACTTGGCTGATAGTTAATGTGCTTTCTCTTAATTTCTGATGGTCTTATCAACCTTTACATGAAGAAGAAGAAGCTGTGGTATTTTTTCAGTTTCCATGGGTCAGTGCCAACCCATGCCACACCATACCCCGAGATCAGGATTTTTTGTGGAGAAGAAGGTAGTGCAATACCAGAATGTACAGAATGTGTATGTCAGAAGAGAGCAAGAACACAGCAAGAAAAGTTTGTATTGTATTAATATAGGTGTTGCCTGTGAAATAGAAAAGCTAGGAAGATGCAATAGCGCAGGCATGGAGCCATGCAGTGTCTCCCTGAGGAGTTCATGTGTAACCATAACAAAGTTCAGCTATAAATTCTCCTTTATGGCTTGAAATGCTTCTTAAAGTGATCCAATGAGGTGGGACAGCTCTTTCCTCTGATGAATGGCCTAGTTTACCTCCAATCCAGTAGATGCTAGGCACAGGCTATAACTGCGAGCCTTACAAACTGTCCTAGCAGCTGTTTTCTCAGGAGGAGAAGACAAATCCTTTTCTATCCTTCTGCTCCACACAACCTGACAAGTAAATTTTGCAATGAGCACAACAGAAGCTGCTTTCTTCAGCTGCTTCCTCCTCCACACACACACACAAATGCACTTTTATGGAGAGAAGGTGTGATCAAGGCAGCAAGAGGTAATAAGACCCTGAGTGACATTTTTTTTAACTGAATCATGCCCTTAAACATTCAGCCTACACATTAATCATTGAGTGACATCAAGGATTCAGTCCAAAATTGGATCTGACTAGTACACTTAATTTACCTACTGCACCAAACAGCTGTTCAGCTTCTGTTGAATTTGAAAGCAAATGTAATTAGTGAATGTTCACTGCTGCTTTCTCATTACATTGCCAGCCCATATCATTGGAATAGTTAATTACTGCAGAGACAATGGTTTGACTTACCTGATACAGTACATGATTATTCATCATTGATTCATTTTTTCTTCTTCACTGGTAATTTTGTTAACATCTCTGACAGTACTTAGCAGTGAATCCCCTTGATCTTTTGCATTATTATGTCTTTTCAAATGTTATTCAAATTCTCCAGGTAGCTTACTTCTCTAGATTTTAACGAGACATGAGGTATAACTTCAGTTGACACAGCATGTAACTGGAGAAATAACTTGATTAAGTGGTTCCATGGCAGAACACAGCAAAACATGTTATTCAGTCACTGCTCATCTCACCAGCCTTTATGCTTTGGGATTTTTCTCTTGTTCACAATCCAAGTCCCTGCTAATGGAAACTCCTTCTTTCAGTGATGGCTCAAAATTGATGCTGAGAGAATGAAGGGTTATTCCATAATTGGACTTGCTCTCAGTAGACTTGTTCCACTTCTACCCAGCTTTTTTGCTTTTTTTTTGCTTTTTTTTTTCTTTTTTTTTTTAATGACTTTGAGTGTGTCTTTTAGCTCTCCTGTGCCTCAGTACTCCATCACTAAAATGGAAGTAGCTGACTTCCCAGCCCTGCCTACCAGATGTTGCATCTCCTCTTAGATAGAGTTTCTTCTCTCAAAAGGAAGCTCTGCCTGGATGAAACCTGAGAACTTCACACTTTATCAGTGACCTTCAAGCTGGTGAAGGACAAATTGCACAATTCATCTGACAGTCCTGAATATTTTTGCAGTGCACATGCATATCAGCTGTGCTGTGCTGGCATGGCAATGCACCATACTTCTCAGAAATGCCAGATTTAGTCACTTACTGCACATGTTTGGCATTATTGCCAGGTGTCTGCAAAACAGCCCTAAACTGTTCTGCTGCATTGCCCTCCCATCACTTTGCATAAATACCTGAATACTCTGGCAGAAGAAGGTCGCTGAAGTCCTCAAGAAAGGTGACACTGATTCAGACAGTGCTGAACAGTCATTTGTCATCTTCTTCATACATGAAAACCTACTAGCAATCCTTGAAGAAAAAGAATGTAAAGAATCAAGGAAATGCATTAAAAAAAATATGAAGGTTTAAGGTAGAGAAGCCATGCAAAATTATTGACAAAAGAAGCTTAAATAAAAAGGATTATTAAAAAAAATAATAAAATAAAAGCGATTCTCAGGGAGAATCTGAAGAAATTGAGACAGGGCTCCTAAAGCAATTCAGGAGGCAAATAGTCCCTTCAGGTACCACAGCACTATGCTGACACTTATAGATCAGTAAAGCAGAATTGAAAGGTCTTCTCTGCCACCTGAAAGAGATTTCATATTTTTCAAAGACTTCTCATGTTCTGAGAGATCAATATCTGACATTTACTTGGTTTGCTCATTCTTTCTTCTCACAGATATGCTTGCCTTCTTTTTTTCTGACTCCCCTACATGAAACTTCTTATCATTATACATTTAACAGAAAATCCCAGACAAAAAGGCTGCATGAGCAACTAAGCAGTCCACAAACAATAAACCTAAGCAATATGTCATCTGCACATCAAACCCTTGTAGTATCTAGGAGCTCCACAGAACAGCAAATGTTTGGTTTATATGCTATACCTTTCAGTCTGACTTTTAGAAGGCTTTAAAGCTCTTTTGGTATTAGGTGTTTGTTTGTTTGTTTTTCTATTTTTATTTTGGTTGGTTTGTTGTTTTTTTTTTTTTGTTTGTTTGTTTGTTTTTAGCTTTTTAACTGCTTTAGACCTCTAGGTTATTTTTGGGTACCTCAGCTCATTCCATAAGGAAAAATTGAACAAGTGAGAAAAAAACAGCATGTGGAACGTACGTAATTTGGCAGTCACTGCTGAAGGGGCCACAGACCAAATCAAACTTCAGTCAAAGTTACTTTTCACCTCCCACAGGAGCAGCCTCTGCAGCCTGTTCATGTCACTGAAAAAGCCTGAGTGTCAAATCAGAGCAATCTACTCTTTATTGACATAAATAGTGAATTACGCAAATTCAGAATAAGTAATTGCCTGAAATAAGCAATTTTGAGCAGCTCGTATAGTCAGTGCTATCACCCACACAAATATTGACTAATTTACTATTATTGGTGAGGAAAGAAAAATGCAATAAAGAAAAAAAGTGAGAAACAATTTTCTTTAAGACCCTGAAGGTCTCTCTTTTTTATATTCTGTGTTTTGTAAATTCTCTAAACTGGATTTTGCAATGGACATTTTCTTAGTAGATCTTTAACATTTCAGCAAAGGATTTCATATTTGTTTCAGCTTATGAATTACACAATAATCCATGACAAGAGTAATTCATTAATATTTTTTAACATGAAGCAAATTAACAAAAAGCCTCAGTTGTTTTTTTGTTTTGGTTTGTTTTTTTTTTGTCCAGAATACAATCTCTCAAAATGGTACTTTAAAGGACTATTCTACAAATTGGTAAGGACATGTACTCAAAAAGTACAGGTGCAGAATGGCTGAGCTGAGGATAAAGGACAAGCACATGGCAACGTGGCACCATCTTCTGCTTCTGCAGTGGGAAGTGATGCAGCCTTGAAGGAATTTCCAGGACATATGTTCCAGCTGCATCTGCCTCCTTGTCCTCCCTCTGTTTCCCTGTCTTCCTTTTCAGAATTTTGTTCCAGACTTCAATCCAGTCCAACACACTGCTAACCTCCTCTTTAATATCCTTTGTGCTTTAAAGCAGTAGTTCTGAGACCTTCTCAAAAGATAGGGAAATGCCATAAGCCCCATTTTACAAATGGGAAACAGCAGCTGAAGCACGAGCAGAAGTAATCTGCTGCAGAACTGGGATTTCAACACATTTCTAAGAATGGAGTGAATCAAGTAGTAACCGCAAAATTACCTTTCATCTTGGAATTCTACTGTCTGGACTCCTGCCCTATCTTGAGTGAAATGGATGTAATCTTTAGAGTTTTAAGGATGTGAATTTTCTGAGGTTCAAACATATCTCCATTTGAAATGTAGGCTATCGGCATCCCCACATTTTGTTTTGTTTTGTTTTGTTTACTGAATTAGGATCAGTCACTGAATGCCAGTGAGTCTTAATTTTACATTAGATCACCTCCTCTTGTAAGGTTTTATTATTTCTACTTCAGAAGATATCAGCTGGACATAATGGTTACTCATTCTTCTTCCTGGTGACGGTTGTAATATGGGACTCAATATTTTCATCTGTTGTGTCTGCAATGGAGAACAGTGAGATATTTGGGATCAACAGTAGTTGTTTCCCAGATGTTATGAATATCTAAGTCTTCTTTAAGTAATTTTCTAAGTACCTAGAACTTTTATGACAACTGCATGGGTAAGACGATAGGAGTATAGCATTGGACAGGAGACTAGGACCAAACTGGTACAAAATAAACTGAGATGGATGCTTCATTATGAGTAAATGAAGCTGACACAAAATTTTGAAAAGTGAAGGTAGCATTGGGAAAATCTATGACCTGGACTTTAGAAATTGACAGATTTAGAAATTTTGAAATTACATATAATAAAATTATGGCACAATTTTAGTAAAATACATGGTTTTTTTTCATTCCCTCTCCTCCACCCCCTCACCCTCTGGACAGATATACGTCAGGATTTAACAGGCATTACAATGCATATAACCTGGGAGGAGGAAATGAACTATTTGAAAGATGACAGTAGAAGAAACAATAGGGAAAAGATTTATAGTATTTTAATATTACCATTCAGTATCTTTGCAAATATTTCCTTTAATGAAGAATCAGACTAATTTCAGGAATATGAGCCAACCCTGGATTATTAGATAAAACAAAGCCAAGGCACAGGCATACAGATATCTATGATGTTCCCTTTTAATTGTGTTCCTAGGCATTGGTTTGCCCTGTAAACATCAGCATCCTACCAAGTAAGGCCTAGGCATGGTTTAGCATTTTCCAGGACTGTTTCCAATTGTCAGCTCAGCTGTAGCCACCATGTCTTGGGGAAAAAACATCAGTTTCCACATACAGACATGAGTCAACTGTGACGCTGAACCTCAAGGCATAGCTTCCATTATGTAATAACATTTGATCTATGGAAATGCAGTCTTCTCAAGATTATTATCCTGCAACTTACCTATAAACTCTGCTGGCAGCAGTCTGTCCAGGAAAGATCTCCCTCTCTCATATAGCAGTTAAACCAAAAGATGTAATTGGCTAAGAACTATAGTATGAGCAAGAACTAGTGCATCAACTAATTCACAGTATACTTCATCCACCTTGCAGAGATGATTACTGAGGGAAACACGATCATTTTACAAGTGCTTCTAAAGAGGAAGAGCAGGAAAAGTACATAAGCAATGACAGCCACTGTTGCAGAGAAAACACTCAGGAACATGGAAGAGAAAGTTAGAGACAGTTCAGCAAAAATTTGGTTGATTTAAAAATCAGCCACACTACCATAGCTATAATTAGACTTTGGGATCAATAATGGATCCATTTCCAGCCAATGTGCTGAAACAGCTGCAGCTCACTCCCACCAATACCAAGAGGCAGTACAACATGGGAGTGAAGAAGTGTGGCCAAGTGCTGGCAATATGCAGTAAAGCAGTTTTGAAGCCAACAGGCAGACACAGGCTGTTAACAAAAAGGAAAAAAAAAATCACTTGTAATGCACAGGAGTTGAGGCAAAGACCATTGCCAGAAAAGATTATTAAAGTGATCTTGAGTACTGGGTGTAGTCTGGGGCTCTGCAATATAAGAAGGACATAAAATTATTAGAATGTATCCAAAAGAAGGCAACAAAGATGGTGAAGGGTCTAGAGGGTAAGACAAATGAGGAGCGGCTGAGGTCCCTTGGTTTGCTCAGCCCAGCGCAGGGCAGGCTGAGGGGAGGCCTCATGGCGGCCTGCGGCTCCCTCATTAGGGGAGCGGAGAGGCAGGCGCTGAGCTCTACTCTCTGGGGACAGTGACAGGACCTGAGGGAACAGCATGGAGCTGGGACAGGGAAGGGTCAGGTTTTAGGGGTTTAGGGAAAGATTCTGCACCCAGATGGTGGTCAGGCTCTGGGACAGGCTCCCCAGGCCATGGCACTGAGCCTGCCAGAATTCAAGAAGTATTTGGACAACACTTGTGGATATGTGCTTTAGCTCTTATTTTGCCCTGTCTGCAGTCAGGAGTTGGACGCAATGATCCTTCTAGTGGGTGGTGTCCCTTGGGGGGCTTGGAATTAGATGATCCTTAAAGTTCCTTCCAATCCAAACCATTCTATGATTCTATAATCCTCATGAGTCCCTTCCACTCAGGATATTCTATGATTCTATGATATTCAGTTTGTCTGAAATACAGCGTAATGCAACGTCTGACTGTCCCCACCATGAAAGAATAAGGTAGTAGTCACTCTAGGTTCCCTGCAGCAGCAGCAGACAAACAGAGATATACTGTCACGAGATAAACTCCTATAGTACATATTGCAATCAGCTGAAGGCACTCACAGAAATTAGTATGAAATCTGTCAATCCTGGTGGAGCTGCTGAGGAAGGAATCAGGGAGAGCAGAAAGCCCAGACATCCTCATGCTCACGGAAACCAGAGTTGGCAGCTGTGCCTTTTCATTTTTACAGCCTTGAGCATTTTTCCAGTGGTGAAAAGCCTTCAAGAATATCTTGGATGTTTGGGAAACCTCCCATCAAGGAACAGAGCACAGCAAAGGAGTTGCTACTTGGTAATCTTGAAGATATATTGCTTGATTTGTCTGGGACTAAAAAGGTCACCGACTGTGATGTTGAAAATAGGTTCTGGTGTGCTGAATCACCCGGCCACTGACAGTCTGTGCTGTGCATTTTTCCAGGTACCACTGCAGAAACAAAAGTCTCCAGACATCAGCCTACCCCCAAAGCTACTCCAGTGATAACAGACAAAGACAGAATGGGACTTTCAGACATCAGGTCTGCAGCTGGCAACAGTTACTGTATAAGGTGATAGGAGAAGGTAGTGCAGGATGTATTTATCAAGCTTAACAAAGCCAGAAACAGAGTACTAGTCTGAATGCAAAGAAGCTGTAGCTCAGGAGAACACAGGGCTTCACTAACAGAAGTCTCTGGGGTACAGGGAACTTCTGAACAGCCCCCATGAAATGGAAAGGCCAAGTTCTTGACAGCAATCCAAGAAATTAAAAGAGTAGCCTTCTAGAGCATTTGCCTGGGATTCTGTGTGCAAGTGATAATATTAAATGAGGAAATTAAGAATAGTCAGTACAGATAGAGAATCAGCCTTATAACACTACCATGATTTTGAGGCACATACATAGGTTACAGAAGGCCTTAGGATGAGACAAAGAAGTAACACAGAAACAATACCAACATTTCATCTTCTGTTGCCAGAGCAAAATGAATTTACACTGAAAGGGAGATGCTGGCTCTATGACATGACATCATCGGTTCATTTTGAAGCACAAAGACAAATGTCCCAACTGTTACCAGTGCATACCACTGAGATGCCAAGAGTTAAACAGACAGAAAAGAATTTAGGAGTTTGACTTGTTTGAACAAATAGATGTGAAATTGACAAATAAACAGTAAGAAACATTCACTGATCCACTAAATTAAGATACAGCCCAGGAAAGTTGCCTTCTGTGGCAGATATGCCACATGCTTTTTTGAGCACTGAACAGATGGTTGAGAAGCAGAGGAGACATCTCTGCTGTCCCCCAGAACACAGCATGCTGCCCCATGGCTGCCAGGCAGCCATGATATAAAACTGAATGTCAACAACTACAGTCTCTTCCTACACATGCTACAGCTGGCAGGGAGAGAAGTGAACCAGTTTTGCCTATTGGACCACAAGAAACTTCCTGCACTTTTAAAGCAAGAAATCGGAAAAAGTGCAAAGTAGCTGACCAGGTAGGTGTGGAGGAAGAGTGACCAAGAAGAGGTGTCACATAGACATTTAAACCCAGTCCAAAGGTGGGAACTTGCTGATACTGACACAGACAATTTAACATCAGGGTATACAAAGATGGGTTTTGCATATTTCTGGCAGGCAGTAACTACCTCAAGGACAGTCAATCAGAAAATAATTTTGTGGGGAACCTGAAGATGTGGTCAGAAAGGTAGGGCATACTGGAGAGGACCATAAATGTCTCTGGAAAGACAAGAAAAAAACATTTCAATCATTGTATGAAGAATTTTGCATGAACATAATAACTGACATTACGCAAAACATAGGTGGCCAAATCCAAGCACTGTACTCCACCAACTAGAGTAAAGGGACAAGCAAATAACAAGGGAAAGAGTTTTTATTGTATTCGAAAATCTACAACACTGCAGTGGATTGTGGATAAAGGTCATATCCTCAGTATAAATAAAAAAATTCTTAATAAAAATTATATATATTATATGTGTGTGTAATCCTTTATTATTTTATCTTTAAACAAATGCAGTAACATTTGCTGCAAAAGGAAATGATACACCATGTTGTGTAGCATTTGGAGAAAGGAGCATAAGCTGTTGGAGAAGAGGCTACAGGAAGGCATAGTTAAAATACACTTAAGAATTAAGCTTTTGAAAATGTCAACCTCTTCATGCTTCATTTAGTAATTTTCAAAATAGGGATAACATGTTGTCTCCCACACATACTTGTCATGCGATTTAAGTGTCTATGTTTGAATTAGTCTCACAATTATAATGAAATGTACAAACACAAGCATATGTAGATACATAAATGTATGCATGTGCACGTGTAAAATAATTTACAAATCTGTGTGTCTCTGTCATCTGTGCACACAAACCACAGAGGGGTCTTGAATGAGATTTTGCTTCTCACTTTGAGGTAGTCAACAAACAATAAAGACAAAAAAAAAAAAAAAAAAAAAGAAAAAAAAGAAAAACAGTAATAAAAATTAAGATCGAAATCCCCAAACCATGATAAACCGGGGTTACCAGATTACTAGATTACTAGGAGGTGATCCCTGCCTGATTCGAAGCGCCCATTTCGCTCGGCGGCCGCATGGTGGGGCGGCGGGCACGGCTCTCACCCGGGAGCGCGCAGTGCCCGTCCCGGCAGCGGCGCCCAGCAGATGGCTCCTTCCCCCCGCACAACGCTCGCTCGGCACCCAGCTCGCTTCCAGCCTCCCATTCCTCTCAGCCTTTGTTTCTCGCCTGAATTATTCCAGTGGCACGCTGGAAAGTCAGTAAAATGCAGTGCTTTTTAGTTTTCAGAGTGCGATGCACAAAGCATCTGTTTTCAGAGTGCGATAGTTTAGCGGGGATGTACAGTGCATTCGGTTAACAAATACTTATCACAGTACTACATGCATAAACAGAGCTGTATTTATTGGTCTAGAATCACATCTCAGTTCTGCTTGAGTAAATCTGAAATAGTTCAGCTGTAGCCGGTGGAGATACTACAGATGGGAATGACAGGGGAATTTGGCCCATTGTTAAAATATCTTCATGTAGAAACAATGTAGGAAAATTGAACTATGACCAGGTTCCTTCATTATGAGCTAAATTGACTCTAAATTGAACCCTCTTAAGTCAGCGAAGTTCCACAGGTGTGAAGGAAAGCGCACAGAAGCCGGCCTTGCTTGAACTACTTGGTCCAAAAGGGACCATTTTGCATCTTACTAATAAAGGCAAGTTTCCTCACAATTAACATTTTTTACATATGTATATAAATATATAAAGAAATAAATAAAACATTGCAGACGGGCTTAGACCTCTAAGGCACCCTTTTCAAAGCTTCTTGACTTTGAAAACTTTGAAAGTTGAGACTGAATCAGACTTTGTGGTTCAATGATCGTTTCTTTAATAGGCTTAAACTGGAATTACAAACCTGAATAAACCAAAACACAGAGGAACACAGTTCTATAACATGTCCTAAAAGCAAATTTGGTTTTTAATCTCACTTAATGTCAGAAGTTTAGATCTTATTACATAACTGAACTTGATAACTCTGACTTAAGGCTACTGATTTTAGAAAGAAGAAAAAAAAAAATTATTAATTGGTGTGAAACCTTCAAAATATGAAGAATTTTAACTTGGAACTAAAAGAACTTTCTAAAATGCAGAGATTTCTTTTGACTCATTGAACTTTAAGTATACAAGACGCAAGTTCCACGTGATTTCATACCAGTCCCTCTAAAGTTGCTGCCATTTCTGCTCATAGTTCTGGTCAGAATTTGGAAGGATGAAGTAAAACATGAGAAAAAAAAATGTTTCCTAAAAATGTGTTTCAAAAAAATTTACTAAGGTATATAAGTCAGGGCAATGGGAAGGAATACTATTTCCTAATTGTTTCTCTCTACTCTGTTAATTTCAGGCTTACCCCTCTCAGCCATTCAACATAATTACAGCTGAGGTACTCCTCACCTTTTAGGTCTACTAAACCTTTACTGCCTCCAAAAGTTACACTTCTGGTTTACTTTCCCAGGATATACCAGCTGGCACTAAAGGAGAAACACGAAAGCACAGAGTAAGACTGAAGAATTGCCAATATATTCCACATATTATTGGCTATTGAAAACTGATATCCTTTTAATTCTTCTTCCTCCATAATAACCATTTCATTCTTTCCTCTGGATTGAAGGAAGCTTATAAATTGAAAGAGCTACACTGTAAGCATGAGTTACTTCTGCTTTTGCCCCTCCTGGGATGAAGTTGTCACCTGCATCAGTAACCCTCCAGAGCTATTTTTGGTATGCTCCACTGGGCTCAGTGCCTCCTGGGGGTTCCTCTGAACCTCGCTGCACTACCTTCCATGGGCTCCATGGCAGGCCCAGGCAAAACATGTTCAACACTGCTGTGTCTGCTGCCAGACAAATGTAGTCTACTCTAGGAACAGTGATCCAGCATAACTCACTTAACATTCTAAAACTACTTTTCATGATTCTGCTGTGACTTATCCAGATATTTACTATTTTCTGATCCACAATCTTGCTATTAATTGATGCTTGGTAAGGACATAAACTTTTTAATGAGAAAAACTGAGCTGGTAATGGTTTAGCTTGGGTCTTTCTTCCCTCTTTGATAACAAACACAGTTCTGGCACCCTTCCATTTCCAGAAAGCCATTTAACAAAAGTTGCTGCCCTTCTCAGAAAGCCTGACAGGAAAGGAATTTGGTGGAGCTCTCAGAAACTGAGGCTCACAAGTTGTTATTTAGACACATAAGCAAGTGTCCTGGTCTTAAAAATAAAAATAAAATCTGCTACATGGTTGAATCTTTGGGCCTAGCCAGGCTGTCAGTGCAAAGCACATACCAAGCTTTCAGGCAACGGATGTGCTCAGGTCACTTCCCACCTGCTTCACAGAGCAGCAATTAGCAGTACAGTGGCATTAGCAAGACAGCTTTACACCAGCTTTCAAAGTAACAACCTAAAGAAGCCTCGAAAGACCAACTAATTGTAAAATGCACAGGGGAAGCACTCAGCCTGACTTTTTGGAGGTGGACGCAAGGCTTTGCCCGCAGGCAGCAGGAGCCGTTGGGTGCATCCGCTGCCGTCCATGAGCCCTGCACCTCCCTGGCTCCTCGGCTGAGGGGAACCCTCCCACCCGGGAACCCTCCCACCCTCTGTGCTCGACCTTTGTGTTTCCTTTCTTGCTCAGGGATGGATGCTGCACGTCGGCAAGTGCCCTCTCATCCACATTTGCCGTAAACACCCAGAACACCTGTTTACTCTGACTCACCCACCCCTCACACAGACTCTCCCTTTTTTTGACAGCAGACCTCACTCAGGTAGTATGTACTGCTAATATCCTTTCAGAACCGTGTAATAACATGCCTTCTATCCAATTCCTAACATCCTTCAATCAGCTCAGCCAGTGGGCTAACTGCTTACGCTTCTGTGATTTATATAAGTGCAATTAATTTAAACTGCATCACTCCGGTGTTATGCTGGTGAAAATGCCCTGAGAGGGAGTACCTCACTGGTGAATCAGACCCTTTACTTTTAACAAATATACAAAGGAACAGATCTCGAGCCAGTGAAAATCTGCATGGCTCCATTCATTTCAACACACAAACTTAAACCAGCTCAAAGTCTGAATCACAGCTCATGTAACAGACTATTTAGATACAGACTAATGCCTCACATCCTGAAATGCAATGCTTTCCCAGAGCTGGCGGGGGACGGGTACTTCTCAGATGGAAGAGCTGAGAGGGGACCGGTGCCACAAACACCCCTTTCAAAAATGTGTTGTAGATTTCTTCATTCTTTTACGGAGGAGGAAAGCAACAGCTTGTGTTCTGGCCAGCACTGCTTTCTGTGCTGTGAAGAGCTGCATTTCTTCCTCCACCCCAGCTATAAAGCAGGTAACTTGGGAGTCCCTTTCATTGCCACTTTCCCTTTCCTTCCCTAGTCTGGGTGTGTTCCCTGCAGCTTGGAAATCCATGTGACACCTTCCACTGACACACACCAGAGCTAGACACTGAACAGCTGAATCTTTTTAATCAGTTCTTGAAAATGGCTAACTTTCCCTGCACTTGTTTTGGCATCCCAAAGATTAAGAAGTCATGCAGCTTGACAAAGCACTTTGCTCTTACGTGTCTTAACAGAACCAGAGAGAGATTTTTTTTTCATGTCTCTAATCCAACACCTGCTGCAAAAAAAAAAAAAGGGCTGGGGTGGTCTCTGTGCAACACCCCTCCCAACAGGACAGAGCCCTAGCTGCACGCCGGCACGGCATACCAATATGTGCCCAGGCAGGTGGAGTTAAGACGCAAAGGGGGGAGAGAGGGGGGGAGGACAGAGCAGGACTCAGTCAAAGTGTGGTCTGTTAAAAATCCACCAGTGTTCAGCCGTCCACATTTTCAAAATGCAAATGTTTTAAAATTAAAAATCATATCTGTGACTAAATGGCTTCTCAAAATCAATCTAGATAACCAGAAAATTCTGTGGCACATTTGAGAGACTTTCATCCTAAATGAAATACATAACTCAGATTATACCTTCATAGGAATTCAAGAGGTCCTAAATATACTAATGGAGAATTACATTTAAGAGACATTTAAATTACCCAGTCTATAATTTTGGGGGTTTTGCTTATCTGTGCATCTTTTGACTGCTTTGGATAATTAGGAAAATTTCCTTGGCAATGCTCTAAGAGGATAGGCAAAAGAGTGACATAACTACTCCCAAAGAAGGAAAGGTCGGGGTTTTGCATTCTGCAGATTTTTAAAGCAAAAAATTAAAGTATCCATCATATGGACAGTCTGAAGCAGTACGCATGTGTGTAACATATAAAACCTATCACCCAGCTCTGAAATATGTCGCCTTTTCATGGGCTGCTCCCTCTGCTTTGACTCATTTGAAGTATCTTGCTGGCCTTTCTGCCTGGAAGGGCCAGGTTAGGGAAGCATGCTGCTAGTCTCCAGCATTTCCTGAACACAACTTTTCAAAGGCAGCTCCCAAACAGAGCGGCACACAGTCTGTTCAAAACCTTCCATTAGCTCTGCTGGCTAGTTTGTTATCTTGTAAGGTCCCCCCCCTTCTGCTCTTAATGAACAGTTTGTTCCATTGTAATTCTTATATCAAGCATCTGGAAACCAGACAGATAAATTTTTACACAACAGATAGATTAAAAAAAAAAAAAAAAAAAAAAAGTCTTTTAGTACACGTGACTTACCCAAGAACAAAAAAAAAAAAAAAAAAAAAAAAAAAGGAGGGTCAGCTGAACCAGTAAACTGACCTTTTTTAAAAAATAAAATAAATAAAAATTAAATTAAATTAAATAATAATGAAAAAAAAGAGAGAGAGAGAGAGAAAACACTATGACCAACACGGTTTTCTAGACAGAAATTCTGAAAAGCAACATACACTTTGCAGCAGGATAATGTGCTCTGACAACAGACTAGCTCCTCTGTTCACAGCTGTCTCCAGCGGGAGGAGCTGAAACCTGAAGCAAAGCCTCCGAGCAGGGATTGGATCCGTCCTGCGAGGAGCCCTCCCAAAAAAACAGGCTGTTTGGAAAAGTGCTTGAGAACATCCAGAAGTGATTGGAGGAGCGGAAAACCCTTCCCCCCTGCACCTGACTTGTGGGTATTTACAGCACTTTTCAAGGCGCCTCTGCACTGCCACTACACAAGCAGAGTGCATGGACGGCGCGGGGCAGACAATGCGATAGGGACCGATGCACCAGCAGTGATAGTGTGCGTGCGTGCTGCACACCAGCTGGGCACCGTTACACAAATCCGAAAGGAGGCTCTGGAAGAAGGAGAAACCCTGCATTCAAAATGCCACGCTCCTTCCTGGTCAAGAAGCATTTCAATTCATCTAAGAAGCCAAATTACAGCGAGCTGGACACTCATACAGGTAACAAAACGAGATCGATGGCCGCCGCTTTGCTTCTGAGGTTGTGTTTATGGTGTGGTGGTAAAGAGGAGGGGTGGGATTGCTTTTACAGGCTTTGGAGAATGGGTTAGTTCACTGCTAGCTCTTTTATCTTTTGCTTACAACGAGAGAGTTCTGAGAAATATGTCAGTGCTCCTCAGAATGAATCACAAAGTTTGCTCATCCACTTGAACTCAGTTATTATAAGAGGATTTGGAGTTTTCCTGTTCTACATCTGTTGGAAATGGAATTGAAACTTTTATGCAATTCCTTCAGGAAGTTTCACTGCTTCGGTGTATCAGGCTGCATAGGTTTAGAAAGAGCATGCTGCCTTGAAGAGACTCAAACTGTAACTCAAATGCTGTCTCTACCCATCAGTATGTATGTATCAAGTAGTATTTCCTTAGTCCTCCCTATATTCAGACAACCATACTGAGTTTTTGATTTATGCATTTTTTTTTAATCCCACAAATGTTAATTTTGCTGCCTTCTGAAATACTTTTCAGTTCTCTTACCTTAAAATTTTCTTCTTTCTCCAGTGATTATATCCCCATACCTGTATGAAAGCTATCCAGTCCCTATCATACCACAGCCAGAGATCCTGAGCTCTGTAGCTTACAACCCCATTACTGTGTGGACTACAACCGGGCTGCTACCGTCTCCACTACCTAATGACCTCTCTCCACTTTCTGGATACCCTTCATCTTTGGGAAGAGTCAGCCCACCTCCACCTTCTGACACCTCCTCCAAAGATCACAGCGGTTCAGAAAGTCCCATTAGTGATGAAGAAGAGAGAATCCAGTCAAAGCTTTCAGACCCCCATGCAATCGAAGCTGAAAAGTTTCAGTGCAGTTTATGCAACAAGACCTATTCAACTTTCTCTGGGTTGGCCAAACATAAGCAACTGCATTGTGATGCCCAGTCTCGGAAATCATTCAGCTGCAAGTACTGTGACAAGGAGTATGTCAGCCTGGGAGCACTTAAGATGCACATCAGGACCCACACACTACCATGTGTCTGCAAGATCTGTGGCAAGGCTTTCTCCAGACCCTGGCTGCTTCAGGGACACATCAGAACCCACACTGGTAAGAGCAACCATTACAATTGCAGGCTGTTGTTGCTATATCATCAGAATGCCTTTCTGATTATTTTTTTTCCTATAGGTAGAAAAAAAGCACTGTTTCTTGACTGACCTTGAAATGCATATGTGCAATTTCAAATATATCATTAAATGGGCAAATTCTTCCTTTTGGGGGCCTGAGTGAGAGGAAAGTGTAGCATGGCCTCATAACTGTGTGGCATATTCTGGCATAGATCAGCATCGCTCCTCTGATAATCCCAGGATGGTTTAGCTTGTTTCCACTAGCTGAAGGTTTTGCTTTAAGAATTTTATGTTAACTTTCAGGCTTTGGAAAATGCTAACTTTAAGAAGGCTTCAGCTGACTCTGAAGTAGCAAAACAGAAAGGCAATGCATGAGTCTAATCATTGACTCCTTAAGCAAACGGCAAGTTTTGCATGTGCTATCTCAAGTCCTTAAGAATTAGAAACACATCATCACCAAAGAATTTTTTTGTATTGAGGCAAAAACATGATCTTCAGTATAACACTGGGTACAATGTAATGTCTGTACAGCTGTTTGCTGCTTTTCAGTCAAAGCCTGGTTCCAAGTTATTCACACAGAGCTAAGTAGAAAAGACGCCATGAAAATATTTGAAAATGCTGGGAGGAGCCCAACCTAGAAATACTGCCTGCACCTGCAGATACAGAAGGTGTCAGCAGCTTGTCTTTGGAGACTGTGCTTAGCAGTATATTCTGAAAGCCTGAGTTCTGCAAGTACAGTCAGCAGTGCTGAAAGCTGCTGTATCTGTGGCCTGATCTTTTATTACACACGTTTTTTATTATAACAAATCATTTCTGTCTGCTTGTTTCTTAGGATAAAAGTGAGTTTTTTCTGTCCTAAATGTACTTTTTTTTTAAAGCTTTATTTGTATTTTTACTTAATGTTTCCTTTTTAGGAGAGAAGCCGTTTTCCTGTCCTCACTGCAACAGGGCTTTTGCAGACAGATCCAATCTGAGGGCTCATCTGCAGACCCATTCGGATGTGAAGAAATACCAGTGCAAAAATTGCTCCAAAACTTTCTCCAGAATGTCTCTTCTGCACAAACACGAGGAATCTGGCTGCTGTGTAGCACACTGAGTCATGCAGTCAATGTTTACCTGGACTCAATGCATTTCTCCACTCCTGTTTCAAATGATAAGTGGAAATCCAAAGGCATTTTCTTTTCTACTTTTCAGCCAAAAACTAAATAAAAAAATAAAACACCAAAAAAAAAAAATCATTAAAAAACAAACAAACAAACAACAAAAAAAAACAAGCAAATAAACAAAATAGTGGGAGAACTTAGAATGTCAGTAGAAATGAGCTTTAAGTAGTTCTGTTCAGTCACACATTCACATTCTTAAGTGTGAACTCTGAAATACGGGGAAAGACATGATGCATGACATTTCAAGTAGATCTAAAGGAAAAAGCATTATCAGCTTTCTTTAGAGATGAAGCCAAATGTATGTAGTCTTTTCTTGCTTAGAAAAGGCTGCAAAGTTACTAATACATTCCTGCCAAGCCATTTCAACCAAAGAAACAGTATTTTAAGTGGAACTTTTGATAAAAATACTACCCAAGTGAATTTTACTAGACACCATTTATCTCAGGTGCCTTAAAAAGTATTCCAAGTTTACCTTAGTAAATGTTTAATATTATTCATTGCTGTGTTTTTTTTTTTTTTTATTTTTTATTTTATTAAAAGCCAAGGCCGTCATTAATGATCTGAAATGCTTTAAAACTGCATAATTAAGAGAGGAAAAAGAAAACATGTAAGAGAATGTATGAAAAATTGAAAGCCACAAATTAATTGCATGTGCCTTTTTAAAAAAATACTGTAGCTTCAAACATTCCTGGTGCATGCCATCTTTGAATATGGAATAGTTCCTCTAAACTTTAATCTTTTTTAAAAACGGGAATAAGTGCAAGAGAGGGGGCTCATGGGAGTTTGACAATTATTTTTTTAAATGCACAAAGGAAATGCAATATTTTCAGCATTACCCCTCCAAGTGCCTTTTTTATTGATGATTTTGTAAAGTATGTGGACATAATGTAAATATTTTTATTTTTATATGACCGAATGTGTTATGAATGAAAGTGAATTGTTGCCTATAGCAGCATCTATAGATAACTTGAAGAAAGTGTGAAGTGAAATTTATGTGTTTTTTTTTTCTAGCCACTTTTTTACAATAAACATTTTTAAATAAGATTTCTGCTGTTTGTTCTAATTAAATAAAGGGACCATGTCTGGATTAACAAGGGTATGGAATACAGAAAAATGCAAGTGTCTCTACATGACAAAATGAAGATGAAAGTGAATTCTTAATTCACAACTTTAGGAAAAATATATATATTCATTTGTATTTTTCAAACGTTTAGAACAGTACAGAATATATTTATGGAATCACTACTTTAAAACACTTCTACCTTTTTGTTACTTATAATGGTATGACCATATTGTGAAATATATTTTATCAAAAGTATTATAAAAAAAAAATCTTGCATTTTAAAGAATTTAAACAGTTTAAAGAATGCTATTAGAGCATTACAATTATTACTATTATTACAATACTTTTCCTGAGATACTAACATTAGGAAATTTGGGCCTTATTAAAAGTTCATTAAAGTCATTGGAACCTTACAGGATTTCAGCAGCATTTGCATGCTTCTTTAAAGTCGTCTTTAAGTCACAATATGATATTTATATGGTCATTTTGGAAATAGTAAAGTTATTTTGCTAAAGTATCTTACATATCAGAACTGTCAAGTGAATGTATTATGATTGTATAACAGCTAGTATATCACAGAAAATAATTATTCAGTAATAAAAATCAGAAATATTTTTATTCAGAGGATTTTACTAAGGACTCCAAGTTCTAAATAACATAAAAGCATTACAACTTCAGCAAATCATGTCTCATTATTACAGACTAGCGTAAAACAACAGTATTTTCAAGTTTTAACCATACACATAGCTAGAAAACAAATAAACACTAGTTGGCGTCCAATCTCAATAGCAGTATGTCTACACTATGTTACTAGGAGAAGCAAAAGATAACAAAACCAGAATTCCAACCAATGAACGAGAAGATTACAGTAGGACATACACAAGTTACAGATTTCTTTAAAAAGAGTACATTAAAAAAAAATAAAAATAAATAAAAATAAAGTTACAGATGATACCTGTATTGAGTCTCCTCCTGTGGAGACCCTCTAAGGAGTGTGTCTGCAGGACTGCATTGGAAGAACTTAGGCAATAAGTTCATGACAGAAGTTTTGCAACTTTTTTTCCATGGGAAACACAGTACTGAAAAAAAAAATCTCAAATGAAGTTTTTCATATTCTCCAAGCATATTTTGATGAAATCTCAGTGTTATAAGAACAATTCTGTAGGAGTTATTATTTTATTTTATTATTTTTTTTTCAGGAAATAACTAGGGATTTCAAGAAAATAGTATTAGTGGGAATTTGCAAGGTAACTTTCTAAAATGAACATTTGAAGGCATCAAATACCTTTGAAAAGTTTCATGTGGTTACTCTATTGATTTGCACTTCCATGTTATTCACTTTGAAGTTCATAGGCTCCAGCAGCTCTTTGTGCAGCTTTCTCTTCCCAGAGTGAAGTTTACCAGTGTATAAGTAAAGCTGTGGCAGTCAACAGCTATTTGTACTGTCAAAGTTCTAAGTTTGCTCTCCTGTGACTATTTACCTCATGATATAAAGGCTTTTCCATTGTTTTAATTCACACTTTAAATTCTCTATGCCCATAGCAAATGAAATAGCATAAGAACTTGACTTCTTGAGTGAATGGAAATGCTGCTGTTGTCCTTAAGGGAAATCAGATGAAAACTTCATCAAAATACAGTATGCTAAACCAAACACAAGTGGAACTGGTCTGATTTGGAGATGACAATTAAGATATGCTACTTTGCATGCCTGTAACACCTGTACTCATAAAACACAAAGATGGGAAAGGCTAGAAGCTCTTCTGGCTCATCTCTCTAATTGAAACAGAGTGCTCTATCAAAGATTTCTAGCTCTCTGTCCAGTTGCAGCATAAACTTCCCAGGCAGCTGAATTTCACTGCTTTTCCTGTGAGACTACTTTGTATTTGCTCTCAGGACATTTTTCCAAAACATCTTCCATTAATAGTTTTACCTCATTACTCTAGAAATGCCCTTCTGTACCTGCACAAGCTATTTATCAATGTAAATTGAATTTTGCTCTAAGCAGCTGGCTTTGACTTTTTCAAAACGTGACTGAAAAGCTCCCTTCCTGGTGAATTTACTCATTGAATCCCTTTGACCATAGCTACATTTCTTGCAAGATGTCTCTGATTGTATTAACCAAATAATCAAATTTTCAAACCTTTCTTAGGAAAACGTGCTCCCCACGTTCCTGTTATCTTCACCATTCTTTTCTGAACTCACTTTTGAACTTTGATTTTCAGCGCCACTATTAAACATAATACTTTTAAGTGAAAACTTAAGCTATCAAAAGGCCATTCTGTCCTCTAACAGTACAAGCATGATAGCAACCTATATGCGATGTGATTCATATCTTCTTTTAACCCTTCACTAATGAGTTGTTTAAAATCATTCGATCCTGGAAAGGGACTTTTCATTGGAGCATACTCAAAGTACTCTCAATACATACCTACCTGGTTATATGATGGCTCATCGTAGGGAATGAAGGATCATTCTTTACATATGTTCTGGTGATTTACTTTCACATCCTAAGTGTATTTTCAGTGTGTGGAGGAGAGTTGAACAACCAGAGAAGAAGCACAATTACATGTTGAATATGTGAATTTCTTAAGGCTGAAGGCAATAATTGATTCACTTTGGTTCCTCTTTTCTCTTCCCTAGCTTCCATTTGGGTGTGCTTTTCACCTCAGAAGCTGCAGCAAGAAACAATATGTGCACAAAAGGAAGACAGAACAAATTATATGTTTATGCTCAAAGCACTCCAATTATCCTACCAACTAATATGAAGTTCAGAAAAGCATCTTATGCACTCGCCAAAGGGTTAAAATGAGTGCCTTTCAGAGTAAGGCACCATGAAATCTGTCATCTGTATTACTACTCTCTTATCTGGATTATTATAGTTGCTGTTATCTTTAAACAAGCTCAGGGGCTATTACTCTAAGCTCCATAGAATCATATAAGAAGCACCCTAAGGATCCCACAATTTCAATTAAAAAAAGGAAGGACAATAGGAAACCTGGTAATTTAATTCTGATGTCTTGTTCTTTGGTTGTTTTCTCATGCCAAAAAAAAAAAAAAAAAAAAAAAAAAAAAAAAAAAAAAAAAAAAAGTCAATATTTCATCTTATATTACAATGTTTTTACTTTTGAATAAGACATTTTCAATGCCTTTTTTTTTTTTCCTTTTTTAAATAAACTGCTGGTATTTACTAACTGTCCTGGACACCTTATTTTTTTTTTTCCTTTTTTTTTTTTTTTTAATAGACATTTTGACAGTTAAAATATAGAAATTATATTTCTTGTTCACAGAAATATAGAGTGGAATGTGAGAAGCACAATCGAACCTGCATATATAGTAATATTGAATGATGGCTTCAAGAAATGAGAACAGACTGAATGCAAGTAAAATCTGAGAACTGGAGAATGGCTGAGGTGGGAAGGCCCCAATGGAGATTGTGTAGTCCAACCCACTGCTCAAAGCAGGGTCAGTAGAGCATTTTACCCATGTGCCCAGCTGGATTTTAAGTATCTCCAAGAATGAAGACTATAACTTCTCTGGGCAACAGATTCCTTTGTTCAGTCACCCTAATAGTAGAAAAGGTTTTAAATGTTTACGTGGAATTCCCTGTATTTCAGATGGTGCCTGTTACCTCTTGTCCTGTCACTGGGCACCACTAAGAGTCTGGGTCGGTCTTCTTTACTCCCTCTTATCAAATATTTACACACATTGATAAGATCCCCCCTGAGCCTTTTCCTCTCAAGTTGTCTCAGCCCCTCTCATATGGCAAGAACTCCAGTCCCATAATTATTTTTGAGGTCCTTCAGTGAACTCACTCCAGTATGTCCCTGTCTCTCATGTACTAGAGAGCCCCAGTCTGGACTGGGCACTGCAGATAGACCTCACCACTGCTGAGTAGAGGTGGGAATAGCACTCACTTCCTCCCAGTTTCTGTTGGCATGCTGATGGGAGGCATAAACGTTGTGGCAACCATATGAACTATAACATTAGATCACACCTATAAACACCTATCACACCTATCACATCGCTATAAAGTCTTCAGGAACTTTGAAGGGTGTGGAGGGTGGAACTGTGCTTCGTTGGGAGAGGGAAGAGTGTTCTATCCTGTGGCAGATTGCAGCACAAGGGTACCTCAGGGGGATACATGATGTGGGTTTATGCCAGGAGTGCATATCTTGTTGCAAAGGCATATATATCCTCTTTTGGACACTGTATGAAAGTGTCTCAAAGTCTTAGAAAAGTGTTAAGGAAGCCTTTGAGGCCATGGTGCAGCCTATTTACATCCTTGCACTGTTGTTCCTTCTGAGGGATACATAGCCAAACCAGGCTAGAGAATAAAAAAGAAAATAAAAGAACAAATGTGTGGTAGTGTTTTTTTTTTTTTTTACTTGTTTGGCATTTTAGTCACCTTGTTCCTTTCTTCTTCAATATTTCAGGAATGCCATCCAAACCAACATTTTATTTTATTTTATTTTATTTTATTTTATTTTATTTGTATTTTTTCTTCTTCTGGTTCACTCAGCATTTTGCATTTAAAAACAAAACAAAACAAAACAAACAAACAAACATAAGGAAATGCTGCTTAATGGCCTCCCTTCTCCTATTTTCCCCATGTCTTTGTAAGACAAAAGTTATTGTAACATGCAATTTTGCTCTCCAGATGCTTTCTATTACATCTGTCTCCTCTCTCCCTGTTGACTGGGCTTTGGATATACCTTGTCTCCTGTCTTTGCTCCTTTCTGTTTTATATGCATCATCAGAAGTTTGTCCAGAGTATATGCTAGGTGGCCTGGAGCGGGGTGAGGATCATAGTTTGATAGTCCTTGCCAAAAGGGAACTAAATCCTCTTTTCTCCTTTTAAATTTTCCCTTTTTAAATCTGTCATTTATTTTGTTCAAAGACACAGAAAATAGAACAAACACAGGAATGCCAGCTCAAATTCACATGGCCTCTGTCATCTTTTAGTAGCCTTCATCCTGTAAGTTTAGAGAGCTGCAGTGGTCCGTGAAGACATCCACGTTGTCTTCATATAGGTGGATATGCAACCAACCAGAGTGCACATTCAAACATACAAATCATTTCACTGCAGTCCTAATTTAGATCTGCTACAGAACAACCCACAGATAGATCCCTCATTTTGTCTCTGGTAGAGCCATTCTTCAATTTAAAAGTTGCATTTAAATGCAAGCACAAGAGTGTTTTCTAGCAGGACAAAACTTGTGGAAGTAAATAAAGAGTATTCTTTAAGCTGACTGTCCATTCACTGGACATAGGAAGGATCACTACACTTCAAACGTGGATCAGAATATTTTCCTAGTAGTTAAGCTTTATATTACTTAATGCTATAAAGCAGACCTTTTCATACAGACAAAGACTACAGAAAGCCATTCTGTACCTTACCAAGTCTCCCTGTTCTCCCTATTTCCCATGTTTTTGCCTCTTCTGTTATTGCTTTCTCTGCCTTACACAGGAGTCATCTCTAACCCAGATGAATCTCACATTGGATCAGAGTCGATGGGTCTTTAAATACTTCACAGATGCAGGCATTGCCACTCCCTCTAACGAGACATAAATGTGGGTCCAAACAATAAATACATGTCACATGCTGGGCCTTCAAACAGCATCCATCAAATGGCAAGAGCTCCTGACCATCACCTTTTCATATCTTCTTCAAAGGAATGACCTGGGATCACAGGAGCTTGGTTCTAACAAGTCCTTCACAGAGAACAGCCTACATCTCACTAAGTCCTGTGGGTTCTCAGCACCTGCTGAACATCACAGTGCGAAGTCACAGACATCTGTTAAGGTGCTAATAAGAAGCAGTTAAAGTATAAAGTTGCACTACAATTAGCTCAGATTTTGCACATGTCCCTAAACCAAAGTAAATTCCTTTGAATGTAACCTGTCCTCTCATGTGGGCTGGCAGATTATCCACAGCTGACAATGAATAAAGAGTTACAAGAATGAGAACTGACAATTATTAAATAACTACAGCAAAAAATGAATGAATGATAATCAACAATATAAAGTCATAATGTTATGCATAAGACTAATAAAAGTCTCCTTCATTTCTGCAGAAGCTACATCATATTGAGCATTAAATCATTCCCCCTCCCCCCCTCCATTTTTTAATGTTATAAAAGAGATATTTTGGAAGACAGTTCACCAAGATTTATAGCAAAGCGTTCACTATTCATCCATAATACATGAAACTGGGCCAGGTTGTTATGTCCTGGGGAAATTAAAAAGAATCTTGTGACTCGTGATAGACATTTTGGTGGTGTTTGTGAAACAATTTGGCATCTCAGTCCAGTTCCTAACTAGCTCTAACTGGACAAGGCCCACACTCAAAACCAGTCAGGATTTTTTGAAAGTGATGTCTTACTGACAGAAAATCACATTTTTACGGAAATGGCTTTCTGTTTCTGGGTAATTTCAAGAAATTGCTCTATTCCTTTTCTGTGCCCCCTTTTTTATAATATTAGCAGAACAGTGGTTTAGAGGTCACAATAAGGAGCCATGACCTAGGACTGGTTCTGAATATTTGAACCCAAACACTCTGTCCTAAGAAGCTTCATTATGCTGGATTGGCAGGACAACATGGGTTTTGAGAACTAAAAAGAGGCCTTAAAGATTGTTAAAATGTCAGCCTTCATGGAGTGGGATGCAGTGGGGAGGATGGGGGGGGGGGGGATGCATAGTGTTTGATAGGTATTCACAGACAGTAAGTATCAATTACAAATTACCTTCCAGGTCAGTCTTCTGTAACAGGAGAATCTCAGTGCTGTTTAGCTTTGAGAGGAGATTTTGGCTCCAGCTATCATTGCAGCAGATAAATCAGGTAAGTCATTACCTTACATTACCTTACATTGCTATTCTTATTGACACAAAATAGAGCAGTAATGAAGGACATAGTAGAGGCTTTTATTATTATACAAATATAAACTATGAAAACAGAAAAATCCAGAGTCATATAAAACTACATATATGTAAAACATAGAATTAAATGCAGAGAATCAATACTGGAAAACATATTTCAAGAGAAAACACAGCTACAATTCTACCTTTTTTTGGGTTTTAACTAAAACTTTTAACTAAAAATGTTCCCATTGCTTACCAACTTTTTAAACCAGGGTTATTGATATTTTCACTCAGAGCATTCTTTAACAATTTGTAAAAAAAAAAGAAAAAAAAAAAAAAAAAAGTATTCTTGTTGTCTACCAACTTTGCTCTGACCCCAGAAGGCACCGCTGAGAACTGAGCTATTTTGAAAATGATTATTAATTCCTCGTTTTTATGTCATGTCTATCATTTTGGTGGCAAAAAATTCTACACATAGGCTATCCTGGGATTGCCCGATACTGTGATTTTTCTCCCAGCGACCTTTCTGTTTTCCACTGTCAGAAACAGTATTTCATATCTATCAGGACATTTGCTAATAGAAAGGTCAATTTTCAATAAACATTTGCTGTAGTACAATCCCATGTACATCACATGCATCATTTGTTTCAGTTTGCAGGGTTAAGGAGGAAGTAGAGCCAGGACTCTGTAAGCCTGGAAGATCTTTTAGGAAGATCTTGTTCTTCCTAAAACCCTGACCAGCTTGGAGCTCTATCAGTCCCTTCTCAAGGCAGATTTTTTTATTTTTTTCTTGCTGTATAATAATCCAGGCTGGAAAGGAATCAGAATCATTTGTAATGAGCTCTTACATTTTCCAGCTTTGCTGAAGGTTATATGTCAGGTTGCTGTGCTAACAAGAACAAGGTTACAATTCTGAGTTTCTGTGGTAAGATTTGAAGGTAGTTTTTTAATATTTTTCTCCATGCTTTTTCCTATGTAACTGGAGGAAAGAATGTAACTTATTTACTTATTATTTAGGCTGAGTTCAAGTGATTTTTGAAAACTTAATTTCCCACAAATTTTCTGATAATTGCAGACATGATATTAAATCTGAACTCCCATATATTTGAGAATCTTTATGTATTTGTCTTTGGTAAATGCCTTTTCATCTTGTTTATATCTGCCTATTTTAAACACAAAGTAAAAATTTCATGAAAGTTTTCTTGAATACAGCTTGAAATTTTTGGGTCTTCTTTTTGTGGTTTGAGATCTTGTATTCAAGAGGGGAAACAGTGCACATGCAAAGCTTGCTGTTGTATGTTGACTCTGTAAGCATAAGTATCACAGTGTATTTGTTTCTTAGATCAATAATAGTGAAGAAGGTCTATTCTGTAGCATTCCCCAAAAACAAAAAGCTGGCATCTCGCATGCGATTTTGGTCTCCCACTGTAAACAGGAAATAGCTTTTAGGTCTTTTAGCCCAGATTAATTTTCTCTTCCTCCTAATACTTTGTTCCTTCTGACATCTGAAGTTTTGTTGTGGTTCCTCATAAAGGAAGTTGTTTTCTGAGAAAGATTTTGGAATTTATTATTATATGTGGGTTTTAGGGGCCCACAACAGAAGTTTAAGACATATATTACCTACACAGATGCACAATGCAGCCAAGTATCGATGCAATTCATTTTGAAAGGAGGAAGTAATATTTTGAAGAGATGCCATGTAAAGTCGAACCATGGTCCTCCACTGATAGATTATGACCAAGTCAAAAGAACAGGATATCAAAGAACAGGAGTGTCTTCTCTTTTGAAAAAGAACCATCTCTTGAAAACATTAATGATCACTACATGGGAATAGGTTGTCCTTTAGTCTTCTCCTGATCATTATGTCCTGATTTTGGTGCCTAGTGTGCTGCCAGGATCCTTTATGCTCTGACTTGGTGCAGCTGGGAAGAAAGGAGGCAAGTATTCAGCAGGATATCCAAGGACCAGCCTTCTCTACAAGAAACTTCATGGATGTAACTGTGCAACACACTCTCCTAGAATGCGTGCAAATCATGCTGACGTGTTTTTCAGCAGAAGTTCTCCTGGTTCTCCAGGCACAAATGCACTTGTAGGCCAATAAAGCTATAACTAGACTTTGGCTTTGTCAGTACAGAAGTGCTGTAAGAAAATAAATAAATAAAGGAGGTGGATGACACAACATGACACTAGCACATGACTCTTGGCATAAGTTTCTGACATAGACCTGATCTGAGTCTCAAGACAGTGCAGCTTGCATACCTTCTTCCTCCCAGGATTGTGCCTAAAGTATAGCCCAGACATTAATGCTTAAGTGACAGGATTTTGAGGTGACATGTGAAGGGTAGAAGGGATGGGAAATTATAAGCTTGGTGGCAGAAGAAGAGTTGAAACCACTCCTTCTCACTGTGAGACTACAGCAAATATACTTGCGTTAATCGGTTTGCTTTCATTTTATATTCTTCCTGCCTGCTTTTAGTGAGAATGAATAATGTCCATGTCTCATAACACCTCGGTAATAGTTCAGCAGGATTGCTGTGACCTTTTCAGGTTGGACCAGGACTGATTAGCTGCAGATTTCGATATATGAAACTCGGCAGACAAGCCAGGCTTGCAGAGTTTGTACTACTGCAGTTTCTGTTGAGGAATGTAAAATGATCATTTCTGTTGCTCTTTGAAGAGAAAAGTAATAAATTGATGGAAATGGAAAATTGAAGTGAAATAGTGAAATGGATTTTATTTTAATTAAACCACGTGAATTATTTTTTGCAGATAAATACGTTGCTCATTTGTTTTTGTTTTTTGTTTGTTTGTTTGTTTGTTTGTTTTTGTTTGTTTGTTTTAAAGCCATTTGAACCTTCTATCTGCTTATGCCAAAGACAAACCTTTCCAGGTGATCAAAAATGTAGGCTTCTTAACTGATGTGAATGGCAGCCTTCCTGTTTTAAATTCCAAGTTGTAAAAAGAGAGTTGCACTGTCAATCAGCCAGCAAATGGTGCTGCACTGGCCTTTCTAGAAAAACAAACAATGGGTAATAAATGACTTTATGGTAGGATTGAATTTAAAACAAAAAAAATCCTTATCAGTACAATATGTTTTCTGGTCCACTAAAACTCTTCTGTTTTAATCTGTTCCAGCTATGTTACATTTCCCATTTATAAAATTAGAAGTCCTTCTAAAAATATGTATGTATGTATGCATATATACATACAACTGTGACTATATATATACACACTTGAATATATAGAAGCACTTTCTGTACATACACAAAGACAGAATTAGAGCAAAATAGCACCCTAAATGATACTATTTCTTTGAGCAGTACTATTAATACATGGGACATTTCCATCCTTCCTTCTATTCTGAAATCTCAATTTTTATTTAAAAAAAAAAAATAGTCTGTTGTTCCTACAGTTACCTTTCCACCCTCCCTCAAAAAAAAAAAAAAAAAAAAAAAAATCTCAGGGATGCACAGTTCAAGTGGTATATTGGCGCTTCTTCACTCAGAGAGGTTTCAATGGGGACAGTCCCGGAGGAGATGGTAACTGTTAGCAGATGAACCAGTTCTCTGGCTGACCAAAGCATAGAAGGAAAATGTGGGAGAACACTGTAGTGAAGATCATCACCATTTATTGATCAGAATTTTACTTTGTTGTTGTAAGCGGCATGAGTGAAAGTAAAAAAGATTACAAAACAAACAGAAAAATAGATTGCAGGAGTTAAACTGCATGCAGAGAGCCTTTCGAAGCTAACAGGTACGCCTGAAACCCAACCGTATGTTAGCTGCATGCAACAAATATATGGAGTCTGTTGAATCCTACTGGATTACATTCATAAAAATATAGAAAAATGGGAAGGGCATCTATTAGGAAGATTTCTGAGATTGTCAGAATGGAATAACTGGAAAAAAATGATTTCTTCCACTCTCCCTTTCCATGCCCTTCCTGCCTTTCTACCACATAAAAAGTATGGCGCAATGAACCAGCCCATTGACTGTCTTCCAGAGCCAATAAGCCAATACACTGAAGGCTGGCTAACAGACATAAAGGGAATGCACTGTATTAATTTACTCAAACATGTTTTTCTACAGTTTGCAACATCTGCGAAGGAGACTCAATCACCTAGTTCTCAGAGTAGTCAAGAAATCTTCTTTATGCTTATGCAATATAGGCAGTTGGTGTTCTTTACTCAGACTTTTCTCTGACTCTTTAAAGGCAGCACTTGAGTATAATGTTCCTGTGTAGGTGTATGCACCATGCACCTATGTTATCCATTTTTCTCCAGCAGAAATTATTTTGAGACACAACTAAGGTTTTCGATTTGGATTTCTCCTGTATATTCAGCAATCCCATCAGAGCAAAAATAAAGAGACAGGTACCCTCCTGTTCACATGTATCAGTTATGTTTGTTCAGGAAATTTGTTGCATTCAGGAAACACTGGTCTTACCAGGTGTGAGCAATACAGCTGTGCAGAGCACTCACAGCATCACATCAGACCTATTGCATAAATACAAAGTCTTGATCTGCACCTAAGTGAGAACTCAGATGCATCTCCAAATTTTTACATTTTCTATACTTTCAGAAGCCTTCTGGAATATCAAGGAGAATATACCAATCTTACTCCTACAACGATGCTCTGGAAATCTGAGAGAAAACTGCATGTGCCAGGCAGCACAGTAGAGAATTGCACCTCTTAAGGCAGATAAGGGTGAAAGATAAGACTGCTTACATGTGCAAAGGATATGCAGCACGAATCCAACTCTCCTTTTTCTATGGAAAGCTACAGGAAAAGCTCCCAGGAGCTACAGATTATAACCTTTCACCTTATAGTGCACACAATCAGTGCTCAGCTTGCAAACGTAGAGCTAGTTTTATGCTGGAATTTTCAAAGAGCATGGTTCCAGTGAATAGACGCAGTCTTCTCTTTTTTGGCTCCCCACTAAGTGATGCCTGCAAAATACGTCAGACAAATGTTGTAAAGGTCAGGGGCCAATAGCTGACAGGAAAGCTGGTTCTCATGGCTCTATCCACAGGATAGGATGGGTGCATTTCCCAGTGTGGCCCACAGTCCTGGTCTCTTGGTGCACATCTGGTTACTTTCTCACCGGGTTTCAGGTTAAAACATTGGGGAGCAACCTCACCTTCCTCTGGAGGGAAGCTAGGGCATACAAGCAAGGTACATTTCAGTAGGTTCCCCATCCTCAAGTAGGGAACAACTAGTGCTGTAATGGGTGAATCTGCTCCAGAGACTAGTTAGAACTATTATATCCCCCTTTTTTTTTTAACATTATATATACTTTACATTGACCGAAGGTCAAAAACATTTATATCAAGAAGGTGCATTCCACAAGCAACATGGAAATGGCATGCTATGCAACATGTGAGATGATTGTCAGTGAAAGGAAAAAAACATAGGAGAGCTTTGTATGCCTTTGTGACTTGCCTTCCAGCCTTCTCTGTTCCACAGGTTGCACTGCAAAACTTACATGGAAAACTCACAGGACATCAGAACTGTACATAATTGCAGCCAGTGGCTCAATGGCAAAAGATTCCAACCACTGTGCTATTATTTTAAAAAGGAACAGGGGCTTTTAGGAAAAAAAAAATAAATAAATAAATAAAAATAAAAATAAAAATAAAAATAAAAATAAAAAATAAATAAAAATAAAAATAAAAATAAAAATAAAAATAAAAATAAAAATAAAAATAAAAATAAAAATAAAAATAAAAATAAAAATAAAAATAAAAATAAAAATAAAAATAAAAATAAAAATAAGCACACCTAGATGCTGCCCTGCTTAAAATCTGGCCTGTGCACTCTGACTTGAGTGGTGAGTTTGGAAAGTGCCATTAAGGAGGTCATATTGTAAATTCCAACCTGTCTTGTAGAAAATAGGCTTAAATCATTTTCCCTGGCCCATGCCTGGGCTGCTGTGCTATGAGTCATGAAGCCATTCTGCTCTCTTTCCCTTTCACACCTGGATACCTTGCACACTGGTGGTTAGACCACTTGGAGGTGCAAAACTGGTTCAAATCCTACCAGGTAGTGTGATGCCTTTACCAGGAAGCTCCTGTGGCTAGCCAGATGCATACACTTGCAGCAGAGCATGACTCAGTGAACGAGGATGACCTTTTCTGAAGTTCTGCAAATGCTGTCTTATACTTTTTTACCTTTTACTGCAGGTGTCTTCAAATATACACTTTTAATTTACTGAACAAATTATAACATACTAAACACAAACCTGTGAGAGCAGTCAAACACTGAAACAAGTTGCTCAGGGAGGTTGTGGAGTCACCATCCTTGGAAATACTCAAAATCCAACTGTACACAGTCCTGGTTAACCTCCTTTAGCTGCCCCTGCTTGAGTGGAAGAGCTGGACTAGATAAACTCCAGAGGTGCTTTCCAACCACAAAAATTCTGTGATTTTATAATTCTTGGGGTGAATTTTTTTTATATATATTTTTGTGTGAGCAAAAAGCACTAGACAAAAATGAAAGTATTTTGGATCTGACTGATGAAATGTATTTATTGTTTTAGCCATGGAATTGCAAATTCAATTACAGTCTTATTTCCATTTACTGAACCCTGCTAAATTTAGACCTTATTTTGACTATGTTGAGGTACAACAGTATTGATGGATGTGTGTGGTACCACTGTGACTGGGATGTGAAATCATCTGTTTTCCCCTCACATGCAGAGGCATTGCAACCATGATTAATAATGTATTTTTCCTTCAGCATCTATTTACAGAGGTCTTCATTTGCAACACACGATTTCTTTTTTTTTCTTTTTTTCTTTTTTTTTTTTTTTTAATTGTCATTATGGTGAAGTCCTTTATAAGTGATATTTACGGAGAAAAATAGGTGCAGATTTTCCTGAGATATGTAGATGAGCTAATTCCACATATTATCAACCTGGCTTCAAGAAATCTGAGAAACAGAGGTCTTCCAACTGAGATTTATTGAATTTTCTTAAAGCCTTGAATTGTTTTCCCTTAAAGCATTTACTTCAGTAGATCTTTATCAATTTACCTGTGCATACATGAAGATCCATATGCAATGACACATGTTTACAACAATTTGCTGAAAGTCTCCATATCTAAGGTTATCTTTGCATATTCATGAATACACCTAGGGGCTGAAATATCTTTTCCGAATGACAGATTTTGCCCTAATGATATATACAGTATACCATTCAAAAAAAAGTAATGACATTTGGATTGGACAGTCATTTCTGAAACATGGTTTCATGGTTCCTCAAAGTGTTCTTGACATTTTTAATCACAAGAACCACTATTTTATTGTGGTGAAACAAATGATAAAGTTTTAGATAATCTTTCATGAGATGTATCAATGAGAAGATTGGAAATTCCACAAACTCTTGCACTTTCTTCTTTCAATTGATCATTGCCATTTTTTTTGATTCGAGATCCTCCAGACACTGGAAAAATCATAATGTTAGGTAAAGTTACTAAATAAACACTGGGAATAGATAGCACGGTGTTGAAATACAGGATTCTATTATTAAAAATATATTCCCATGTTTTATTTATATAGGATTATGATTTATTCATGGCAAAAACCTTTAAAAGATGTGAAAGTGGTTTATTATGCTGATTTGTATACATTAGGCAAATTCACCATTCATTTTCTTATTTAATATGGGACACAATCTATTTAAACATATTGCAGTGGAGCAGTATGTACATAAGCAGCAAGGAAGTTCATTTATTGATTTACAAATTTGCTGAATATATCAGTTCTTGCATCAGGGTTTTTCTCTCATACAGAGAGCTACATCAACCAAAGTGAAAATTACTGAATGAATACAAAATGAATTTGTGTATTTATCAACCATGCATATATGATCAGATTGTCTATACAGTTAAACCAATAAAATCACATCATTCTTATCAATGTAGTTTATTCCCATGGTACACATAGAACTACCTTAGACAGGATGTATTTATTCCCTCTGCAGATGTCATGCAGTGGTTCACTGTAAAGTGTTTGTGCAAAAGAATCAATTGTTCAGTTCAAGCAGTTAAACCTAACCAACAAAGACTGGTTATAATCTTTCTCTTAAGCTCTGATTCATATTCTGAACTTCTGAATAAAAATAATGCCAGTCTCTTGAAAAGATTAAGCTCTTTAAATTATTGTTATTATTAGCAGTAGTAGTTGTAAATGAATTATGGCATGCCCTTTATTCATTAGACACCTGTAACAATGAGTACACATTCATAGTGGCCACAGCTTGGCAAAGCTGGTTAAGCAAGTATGTGCTTAACTTTCTGCTAGTGTTCAAATCAATGCAACTTAAAATATAACTGATTTAAAACAAGCTGTGATATGGGCTTTGCTCTGCTTTTGATGCCCAGACACAGGCCAGCCATACCATCAGCAGTCAACAGGTATGGACTTTCCACTGTAAGAATTTTCCAGTGTCTGTTGTCAGATAAAGTGATGCTAAAGGAATGAAAATGAGGAAAACTTCTCACCTTGGCTACTTCCTTTTCCTGGGACATCACTTCCAAAAAAGCAATGCTCTGATATTTGAGCCAAAGAAGAGGGGAAAAGAAAAAACAAAACAAAACAAACAAACAAACAGTTGTGGGGTTTGTCATATTCATATTCAAAGTTATTTAATAAGTTCCTATGGTGAAGAAGGGAAAAATGACTCCTAAGAATAAAATGATAAATAAATAACCCTGATATATACATTTTCTTTCATTCCAATTCATCCCAATGTGCTCTGTAAATTGAAATAGTCTGACATTTATATTAAGCTGGAAGGGTCATTGGATTCAGTTCTGCAGAGCAAGACATCAGAGTTTAGAGTCCCACTGATCATTTGTGCCTCTCAAGAACAGGCTTTGGATGAATTAACACCACTATTAATCATAATAATATATCTATGTCCTGGTTCTAAGATTCTTGAGATGTTTTCCAGAAACTGCAAACTGGCATGATACTAGCCAAAAAAACATTAAAGCATAGGTCTGAAGTCTCCAGTGAATCCTTCAGAAACTGCATAGCTCTCACAGCATAATATTTCTGACAGGAAATATACACTTGAGATGTTTTAAGCTTGAAATGTCACATACACAATGGAGCTTAAGCCTGAGAACAGCTTCCCCTGTTTCCAAGATCATAACACTAATATTATAATTGAGAGGATAAAATGCCACTTCCTTGCTTCCCATACCCCTCTCCAAATGAAATGTGAGTCACTTCATGAATTTTATCTATGGCAAAGCCTAATGGAATAATTCCAGCCTGTCCTGGACAACCTTGCTGCCCAATTCCCTCACATACACACTCACACACGTTATTTCTGCTAGCTTGGGTTTCATATCCGCCTCTGCCCAATCGTTTGTGGCAGGCTTTAGTGGTAAAGCAAATGCTCTGCTGCTGTTTTTCCCCTTAGAATTACAGATCGCTGAAGAAGTAGCTTAAAACATTTCCACTTGAGAAAAATGTGATGAAATTGCTAAAGGTTCAGCAGTCTTGAAACACTAGCAGGCTATTGACACCAGGATTATTCCCAGACATGATCTTTCCTTTGGAACCTGCAGTTGAAGTTTGCAGTATTTGTACGTTTCATGCCTCCTCTGTGTAGCCTGTCTCTCTGGCTGATTTTCTTCCTTTCTTTATCTGAAGCTGGCATTTTTTCCACTCTCAATAATTAAGCTGTCTAGTTGTTAAAGACGTGCCTATTTTATCACATGTATGTCTCGTACACAGTCGAAAAAGGAGATCTCCAAGGGAGAAGAAGGCTGGCGTCTCTGCTGTTGAAACGGTTTCAATCTGGCCTGAATACTTTGCCTGCAGTGCTGCAACCCACAAGGGGGTCTTAACCTCTGAAACCTGCTGACTCAAGAGTAATTGGCCAGCATGATGCCACTGTGACCATCAAGTGGAACAAATAAAATTACCCACCATTTCAGTGCTGTGATTGTCTTCTACCACTGCATGATTCCATGAATACCCCGGAGGACTGACCTGCTTATAATAAACAAATTGTTTTCTGGGCTCCTTTTCCATTGCCTGTAGGGGAGTTACAAGAAGACAGAACCAAGCTGTGTTAACTATATTTAGTGATTTTTAATTTTTTTTTAAATTGCATCAGATGGTTCAGATGACTAGATACAGTATGATCTTTTAAAATTATATCCTCAAGAAGCAAACAATTAGAGAGAACAGCATCTCCAGAAGGAAACTCAAGTTTACACAGCAATAGAAAGTTATAAATTCAAAGAATTCAAGAGGATTACACATATCCAAGCTGGACGACTTAATTCATTTTCCTGGGCAAGACAGCTTAAAAGCAGGGATTCTCTTACTCTATACACAATTTTGTAATTTGTTTGCATAAAAGCAAGCTGTTTACACTCCAGGACATTGCTATATAAAGGTTGTTGCCAAAACTTGCTGTCTCCTATAACAGTATAAAACCAGAATTTCTCCCATGATGGCTGTGGGTTTATTCAGATAGACACCAGTGTAACTGAGAACTAAAGTTGGCTTTCAAACCCTGTCTAAAAGAAGCTCAGTAATGAACAGAGGGGGAGAACTGGGGTGAGGGTGGGGTAGAGGGGAATGAGGCAGTTCTTGTTCTCATGCTTTTCCTCCTTTGTGACCAGATAACAGCATCCCCAATATTGGGATTCATGCAGAGGAGATAATATGACCTAGTAAACACATCAGCTGCACTAAGAGCGTGAAACTTTAATTTAGTGTTTTCAGTAACTGCTGATAATGGCCCTGATGTGGCCACAATTTGCAAAATGTGCAAACATTCAGATTTAGTCCCAGTCCCATAAAGTTTTGTACTAACACTGTATGAAATTGCAGTTGTTTCAAGTTTCCTGTCTTCATTTGAAAAAGAGCAAAACTTGGAGAGTATGTGAACTGTTGTTTTGGGAAAGCAAATAGAGGATCCCAATGAGTTTTGCAGAATCAAATCATGTTAAAGAATAAATAGACCAGATTAAGATATATAGCAAGTTACCTTGCCTTGAATAACAGCAACAATTTTAGATAACTGTCAGCATATATCTGAAAACATACTGCTGTTTGTTGCCAGATATTTCATTTAGAACCCATTCACTTAAATCATGTCCATAAATGTAGGCAGACCATTAAACACATTGTTAAAAGAAGGCTTGAAAAGACAAGGAAAATGTATACTTTTATTTTTCCCTTGCATTCTTTCAGTTGTTATGTATGATTACCTATATCACTGCTAGATCCACTTCACTTGGCTTGTTAAGATATTTTGAGTGATATTTTACATATATTTTCAGCTTTCTTTCTAAGATTTGAAACCAACACATTAACAATGCTTAAAGAATGAGCAAGAGTGCTTATCTGGTTCTTCCGATTCAAAGTAAGCTCTCAGCCTGAACAGACCATGTCATCCGGAACAGTTCTTGTAAATTAGAAGGAGTCTGACCCGTTTCAAATTTAGCATGCATCCATTTAGCGTTTGTTTTATTTCCAGCAGATATGTGGTACAGCAAACCTACAATGATTGTACCATACACAAATCTTTGCCTTGTCTACATATAAGTTTCTTTCTTCCTTCCCTCCCCTTTCACTGCTCAAGCCTTTGTATGTCAAGCAAGAGAGAGAATAAGAAAAGAGAGACTCATATTTGAGACCATAAATCTTTCAGGATGAAAAGGACAGTCAACAAAACTATAGTTAAGCAGTATAACAGACAGATAAATCATGGGATACAAGAATTCCCGTTTATAGATAAACCCGCAGAAAACAGGTCTCCATGACTGTGAGGCCTGTGAATTTTACTGGAACACTCATAAGAGTTTGAATGATAGAGCACCTTATGGAAAAGATTTGAGACCTCAGGGCTAGTATCCACCTCAGTACGACAAGGAAAATTGTCCAGTGCCCAGGCATCTCTAACTGATCATACTATGCTGTAACCTATCAGGCTAAGCTCCCATGTGTGAGAAATTTTCCAAATATTTTCATAGCCAGCAGGCAGATCATGCACTAACCTTTGCCATAACATACACCCAATATGTGGATTGTATGCTACATACACGAATCTTTTGCAAGTCACAGAGCTTCTCTCCCTCTCTGCTCCAGAGGGTCTGAAGGGCTGTGACCTGTCCCAGAAGCCACAAAACCCTCTGACAATACAGAACATGTATATGCACATATATGTACCAATGTGTATACACCTCCTCCCCACTCAGCCCTGGAAGCAGATCATGAAACTAGAGAAGATCTATTTTATTTGCTCAGAGGCCATCATGGGGCAGGAATTGTATTATCTGAGTATCCTTGAACAGGGGGCTTTTTCTCTTTCTTCTCTGGAAGTTGGTTGTATACTTCAAGTCTCTTAATGAACTTTGCTGACCATTTGAACAGTCTTAAGTAAGCTACCAAGGAAGGAGACATTTGAGCAGCAACAGCTCAAGGACACCAGCTCCTGCACACTTTTCCTCAGGGAACCAGCATCTCCAAGACCAGCCAGCACCCGGAACCTTCAGAGCAGGCTGCTGGGAGAAGTCATACTGAACAGAGGCAGTTTTGCTGAAATCTGGGAGAGAAGACATTTGCACAGTTGGTTATAATGCTTTAGGAAATATGGAAGATTGTACGCCTTACTAGGAAGAGAGAGAAAACAGATCACAAACATGAAGAGTAATCGCTGGCAGATAACTCTGCTTCTCTGTGAAACATAATCCCCAAATACTCTGGCAAGAAGATAGATTATTATACCATAATGACGAGCATTAGTCTCAGGTCTCAGTTTTTCAAAGAAACTAGGTTTAAAAATAGACTTCCTAAACCTTAGGGCCTGGAAGCTTGTGCAGACATTAAGATTTGTCTGCAGATGCTTACTTTACTCCTTCATTTTCCCGTCTGCAAACAACTGCTGTGAAAGTCTGCATAACATAGACCTGGACTTTATAGTTCTCAGTGAGGCAACATGTCACCTATATTTATACTACTGTGATCTTATTAAAGAAGGAAATCCTGTCAGTAGTAATCTCAAATTCCTTCAGTTAACATAAATTAAAGCTCTTCACTTCTTTCTTGCAAAAGGATTTTTTTGTTTTACCTTGATGTGCATACATGTGCCTATTAGTACATACTTTTTTTAAGTTTCTGTTGTGTTTTTCAGTGAAATCCTAATGGCAACTGACCACAGAAATTCTCTAAATGTTGGTTAGTAGCTACAGAGACATAAACTCACAAAAGCCTTGACTAACTCTTGCTGATAAACATATCCTTGATGTAATTATTGGCTTAAGTCAGAGGAAGTGTAGTTTTCTGGTTGTAACAAGCAAATGGAATCTGGAAGCTGTGTGGGTCTATTTGTGGCCCTGTTACAGGGGGTCTTTGTGAACTTGGCTAATGTAATTGTAAACTTTCTGAGCCTATGTATCCCTCTCAGTGAGATGATGATACTATTTCTACTTACTCTAGCTTTTCTAAGAAAGTTTTTTTTGAGCCCCCAGTCATGAAGATGGGCACTGCAGTTCCAGGTAGAGATCATGTTAGGAGACCATGATGTTTCTCCATGTTAGACAGCCATGATCAATGATATGATCAATGATATTATACAGTGCAAATCTAACAAAACATTTTCAGTTTTTCATACTTTGCTGTATCTCATACTGAACTCATTTTGGCTTTAAGGTCAATGGTGTTTGTTATATTTTTGTAAGACAGTCAAAGCAGTAGTAATAATGAATACATGAATTGTGCTTTAACAGACTAACAGACTACTGGAGATTCTCAGAGATTTATTTTATTTTTTTTTCAAATACAGTTAAGTTTCTTTTATTAAAAATGGAAAAGGTTTATACTTTCTTTGGAGATACTGTGAAGCAGGCTCTAAGATAAAGAAGTCAAATGACAAGGATTTCTTGTACAGATTTCATGGTCATAAAACATAAAGTGGTTACAGAAGCTGCAGCTGAACAAAAGGCCTTTTTATATTTTTATCCTTTCTGAATAGTTCTTATAACTCTATAGCAAACTTAAGAGCAACAAAAAAGGACTGGAAGTCATGATGATTAATGTGACAAGGGAATGAGGAGGTCAAACAAAGGCATTGCTATTGTCCATAGTCCTCGTCACAGCAGGTGATTTGTAAGTTTAAATCCATTACAGAGAAAAGCAAAACACAAAAATTGAAAATGCCATGCCAGTACAACTTGTGGGAAGAGGGCAGTGGTTTTTGATGCCAGATCAGCATATGGGTTTGATGGTGTGTGAGGAGCAGAAGCCACACAAGCACCTGGAAGCTGTTATTACTGCACCCATTCACCTGTTTCTAGCCATGGCCAGTCTTCAAAGGAATGCAAACAAATAAACAACCTAGAGGCCAAGGTATACATCAAGGCAGTCAAGGAAGTGGGAATTCCTTCCTGGCCAGTATAAATATAGTATAAAACAAATGATCAACAAACAGAAATCACACAATCCCTTGGAAATACCAATAAATCACCTACTTCCGAGCTTTCACTTTTCAGTCCTGAACTGTCTCTTCTCTAAACATGAAAAACTCTACTCTTAGCAATGTTTTAGTCTTTTCTACTCACCACCTGTCTGGAAGGCCATTCCAGGACATTGTTCCCAAAACACTTAGAATCCTCTGAAATCCAATCTCCAAGCTATGGCTGCAACAGTGGGCAGCAATGCAGCTCCTGTCTGGAATAAAAATAGTAGGTAATTCATACTATTTGTCCAGCATGTTGAAACTAGAAGATAAAGGTAAGTCAAGAGCTCACCACCCTCCTTGTGGCCTTTGTCTCCTTTGCAGCATTCATACGTAGAACCACTCAGCACATGGGAGAAATGCTGCCAGGTAAATACAAAAACCTTGATTGAAGTGGTTGTGGCCTTTTGCACCTGCATAAATTTCAACTCCTATCTTGAATTGGTTCAGAAAATAGCCCAGACAGTACTCATTTCAGCCTCAGTGCACTCCTGAGAGTTGTATAAGTGAGACTGCTTTACATCTTCCACTCTAGGCAGTTGTGAAGCCACCCCAGGTGATATGCACAAGTATTCTGTCATTGTTATGAGGGTCAGTGTTAAGTCCATCTCGTATCCATGCAATTTTTCTCACAGGACCTGCATTTCTTATGTGTTTGTTTGTTTTATTTTGTTGGGTGGGTGTTTTTTTTTGCTTGATTTGTTTTGTTTTGTTTTTCCCACCCCGTAATTTATCTTTGAGTTGTAAATGCTTTAGTGTGGAAGTAGTGATACTGTAGCAGAACTTCTGTTATCACAAGGTTTTGTTGATAGCAGCAGTTCTTGACTAATAACACTTAAGTGAAACACTGATACACAGCCTCTGTGATTACAAACCTGGGATAATAGAAGTGCTATCATTTAAAAAAAAAAAAAAATACCATTGCAGAAATAAGGATAGACTAGAGAAACTGTTAAACAAAAATTCTCATCTCATTTTAATCACAAGGAGATTCTTGAAGTATTTCTGAATGACTAAAGAAACACAAAATATTTAACAAAAAGAATTATATTGGACAGACAATGCAGAGTATGAAAAAAATGTTGTGCCTTTACATTGAAGAAAACAAGTATAAAACCAAGTACTTCATCCTCTGTATGCATTTTTTAACAAAACCAGGACAAAACGCATTCTGACTGGAGGCTATATTTTGGGTTGCTGGGTCTAGAAGATGCAACATGGTATATCAGAAAACATTCCCTAGATACCATAAACAAAGTTTAATTATGAATTATGTATGCTTCTGGTCAGCCAATGAATGACAGTGCTTGAGCTACTGAGGATCTGGGATCTGCTACTTAATAGTACCCAGTAATTGAGTGAAAATCTTTTGGGGCATATAAAAAGGTGAGCCCAAGCCATGAAGGTATTAAAATATCATTTTAGACATTAAATAAATGCATATTATGAGAACAAAGAGAGGGAGGTGGTGAGAGGTGATCAGTTATTCATCTCTATTATGTGCACATCTTGTGAATTCAGCTATGGAGTTTTACATCTTACATCTATGGAAATTGTTAAATTCATAATATATATATACATGCTAAGAACTGTTAATTCATTGTTATGAGTGTATATCAATCGTATTTGCAATCAGCAGTATTATGAGCTTCAAAAATGCACTGATATGCTTTTGGCTTACATATGAGACCAAACAAACATGAAGATTTTAGAGGCTCTCTCTGCTTATTTTAAATGCTATAAAACATACTTTACAGAATAGAAAGTAGCTTCAGTAACTGAAATGAAAGGCCTCTCTAGATTTTGATCCATTCATTCTGGTGCACTTGTTTCAATAGATATAGCCCTTCCCCTGCGAGAAACACAGTCCAATTTATTTCACATTCTCTAGACAATAAACTAATAAACCAAAATAAAGCCCGAAACTGCAATGTGATGAGAGCCTTCTGCGAGTGTAAGTGGCCTCCACCTCCTTTGTCTTACAGGACTGGGTACTTCACATAGCAGCAAGACAGATGGAAACAATATCACTGGAGGCAATTCACACCTTTCACCAGAGAGGGGGGAAAAGAGAACTTCTACACTATTTTCACAAGGATGATCTGAAAAGTGCTTTCCCATGAGTTGCAAGGATCCTCAGAGCCTTACTTTGAAACACTCATGTTGCTTACTGTGAAGGATATCTTGAAATTTGACAGCAAAAAATAGTTACTTACTCAGTCATTTATGGCTGAAATTTTCACTGTAGTTGCTTGACTGTGGTGGAAACCCCAGGACAGATGTGCATTTGAGATTAACCTATTCTGTTTTGTTGCCTTAGAGGACACTGCTAAAATATTACCTTGCTACAATAAAAAACATAGATATGGGAAAGTCATCTAGTCCCCCTCACTAACAGTGCAGACTTACCCTCTGCAGAGTGTTCCCTAGTGCTTTGTCCAGTCTATTTTTAAATGGCCTAAGTGATGAGAATTTCTGCAGAGGAGAGTTCACAGGCAGCCCTCTCTCTCAAACAAAGCTCTGAATAGATAAAGAATAATAACAATAATTTTATCAAGCTTTCTCTCTTTCACCCACCAAAGTGCTTAGGGTGCTAAGTAGTCATCATAAAACAAGTTCTCATTCCAACCAAGAGCAGCAATGTTAAAAAGAGATCAGTAAAGAAAAAATAACAATAAAACAAAAGACAGGGGAGTACAAGGGCCCTAACAGATGTGCAGCTCAGGAGCAAAAGGGTCTTACAGTAAGGATTGTTGAAGCAAACCTTCTCGGCAGAATTCATAACTGTTCGAGCTCTAGGGCCAAATACAGGGAAGTTTTCATAGTGCTTAACTGTCAGTGCCTAGCAGGATATTCAACAATCTTCAAGCATTCTTAGTATCTCACATATCCAGACCTACACTGAGGGAAACTGAAGACCATATTTCTGAGCAAAGCTCTTGAGGTAACAGAAAAAAAATAGAGAGATGTCATTTTGATTTGTTCATTTGCATCAAACCCAACAGGTGAGTGCTACAATTTTAATCACATTGTAAATCTTCCTTCTGTATCTGCTAAATTCTTTCTGACCGGTAGTTGCAGCAATTTGTCAGGTAATACCAAAAGTGAAGAATAGAATAAAAAGCTTTACTATCTTTAAACTCAAACAAATGCCTTTAGGAAAAAACAAGAACCAAAACCTAAGTCGAGTGCCTGTCTTTTCCATCCACGTTTGTCAATGCTAAAGCCCTACCGGTTGCTACTTGTACCAGAAGACTATTGCAACTTCTGTAGGGGGAAGGAAAAAAAGAAAAGAAAAAAAAGAAAAAAAAAAAAAAGTGTTATATTTCTTTTTGACAGAACCATTAAGGAACTCTGTAATGTTTCAATCTGTGGTCAGTGTTCTGTTTTGCTTGGCTCGCTAAACCCTCAGCCTCAGCTGGCATTTCCTAAATTAACAGCACATTCACTCCCCACATTAAGACAGTCAGACAAATGGTTCAGCCTAAACTAAGCAGTTTGACACTCATGTGCTTCAGCAAAGCTGAACAGCATCTCATGACGCTTACATGATTGGATGATATCATAATCATATGATAAAAAGCCATTAGGCCAGGACCAAAACCTAAAACATAGGTCATTATGTTAGATGTAAAAAAGTGTACCCATTTAATAGAATTAAAGAAACAAAAAAGAGTTCTGACACCAGGGAACATCTGGCTAATATTTACATCTCCTGTTTAATTTGGATGCTTCAGTTTAGTTTTCAAGATGGCAGTGTATAGAAACAAATTAAGCCAATCACTCTATCTGCAGTTTAAAAAACCAAGATTTGTTTATAGTTTCTCATATTAATACCTCATCCACTTGGCCAAAATGCCTCGTGAAAAATATACCTCAAACACACAATTCCTCTTTAGTAACAAAGCTGTAATTCAGCATAATTCTTTGTTGATGGGATGAAAAAGGGAGTCATGTAAACTTGGAGTATTGAGATGAAGAGATAAAGTTGGGCCATAGGAAGCGAAACAGTCTTCAGTGCTGTAGGGTTAAACCAAAGCCCATTAAGAAAGTCAACAGAATTAGCATTTTGGGCCCCATCCTACTTTCCTTTAAATCAATGGGACTTTGTCACTGACACCAGCCAAAGCACAATCACAGGCATGTTCAGTGTTAAACTAACATGAGCTGAATGCAAGCTTGCTGGATGAGCCCTGTGATTGTGAACTTGCAAGTTTAACTCTGTGATGAATTTGATACAGTGCTCATTTCCAAGAGCACTGAAACGCATAAAGCAATTCAGCGATGCATATATAGAACTTCATAAAATATTATCTCTAAAAGAAAAACTGGCTAAGTGACAATATTCTTACGTCATAGATAATTAGGTAAGCTCCAGAACATTTAGGTTAATAAAATGAGATACTGATTTCAAAATGCTAGAGAGAATATAAAGCCTGAAGTCATAACTTTTAGTTACAAACCCAGAGGGACAGACAGGGAAATCTCTTCATCAGGCTTCCCTGTTTCTGAACATACAAAGGATCTACCAGGCCAAAATCTATTCCGTATTACTGAGTATAATTGGCAGATATAAATAACAGTATTAGCATCAGTGAATCACAGTATCCAAACTCCAGGTCTAGCTAAACAGTCCCAGTGTTTGGGATGTTTCTAGTCTGCTATTTCTAGAGGCAGAAGAAAAACCCATAGAGGCTCATTGAATTTTTCCCATGTCTACCTAGACTGTCATGACCAAAACACAATGCAGACAAAAAATAACAGTAAACCTGTGAGCTTTATGTTAGCAAGCAATGCATCATTGGCTGCAAGGATCTTAGGAGTGGAAGCAAACTAGCAGTTATTCTGAGTGCTAGACATGTGCCTCAGCAGAAAACAGCAATGTAAGTCTTGTCTCAGGTTGTATTGCCCAGCAAGCTGGGTTCTTGGGTGAGAAAGCCTGAAGGGAGCCCTGTGCATTTGCAACCTCCACAAGTGGCTGCATTTCCAGTCCACAAAACAAAGAGTTTCTGGGCGGGTGGGAGGGGGAGGGTGGGAGGGGGGGTGGGGAAAGCATTGGAAATTATGTCCCTTCTGTACCAACTCTGCCAATAACTGAAATGCTGCTGCCAGCTTTCCAGAGGCTATGGCAAATCCAGGGCAGCAGTGATAGAAGCAAGATGAAGAGAAGCAATGATAGCAGCGAGCGACTGCTGCACGGGCAGTGGGAGACCAGAGCATGTCTTTTGGAGGAATTAAGGGGGTAGTTCCCCCAGGGACCAATTCCAAAAGGCAATAGGTCTGGGGAAGCACCACGTTTGGTTCCTTCCACCTTCTCCATGCCTCCAATGCAATCCCAGCAGACACCACACCCTGAAGTTCTTCCCATGCCATCCTGGCACACTGCTGAGTATGCAGCGCATCTGTTCCTTCCATGCTATAAAAGCACTGTTTGTTTTGCCTGTCACACAGCCCTCAACTGTTTCAGATGCTTTGAACTGAGTGACATGGTAATTCTCTTTTAGGGATACCTCACAGCCCAGAGGAAACATGTATCTGTTTTCATCCTCATGGGGGTGCAAACTCCAGCTAAACTGGTCATGAGGCATGCCTGGGCCTGGCCTCAGGCTCCCAGGCCAGCTGGCTTGAAGACTCCCACCAGAAGATGGGGGCTGGCTCAGCTGGCCTACTGGGAATGGTTTTGGGGCCATGCTGACCTCTGGACCATCTCTGGCACCACTTGGAGCCAAGAACCAGCCTCACAGTATGGCAGCCTAGCCACTCCACTTGTCTTTATTCCAACCATTTAATTTACTAGGAGAGCTATGGCCTGCCAGTGACAGGCTCTGCTGCTCTGGGGACAGCTGAACCTGAGTAGGCCAGCAGCCAGAGGGTGGCCCATGGCCCTCTTCTATTTAGAGGGATATATATAACTACTGGGGCTATATGCCATGGTGGACATGAGCATGTGTTGTCCACAGCCCTGCTCTGCTAGGGAGACAGAAGAAGGAGAGTCCTGTGACAAGGGACCTGTTCTTCATTCATCAGAAATGGCAGCTCTTCAAATTTATTTAAAAAGGGGGTCACCCACATGCCTGCCATTTCTTATACATTGATTTGTACTTTCTTGAGAGCCAGATTAAAAGTGTGCCACCTTCTGAGGAACTTTCCTTCCAACCACTGCCATCAGAAATAATCCTTTCATGAGGTAAAACCAAGTTATCCATCACCTGGAGCAGCACTGCCTTGTTTTGATGTTTGAAAACCTCCATGTTTTCAAATATCTTTTGCAGGCAGGAGTAGCAAAAAGTGTACTCTTCTGTACAAAACTTTCAGGTTCTTTCTCTCTCTCTCTCTCTTTTTTGTTTTGTTTTGTTTGTTTGTTTGTTTTTTTCATTTCTCTGTCTTAGGGTATGGCAGAAATGGAAATAGGAAGTTCAATACTATCCCTTCCAAATTGCTCCATTTCTTCTTCCAAAAATGCTCAGGGAAAAATGGATGGGAAGTTGCAGGCAGGGTACGGAGTGTTGCAGAAGTGATGTAGTCATTTAAAAGGACGACTTGGAAAAACAGTATGTTTCTTCTTTTGACATCCTCCCAGGAATGTCTGCATCAGCCAACTTGCTTCAAGTGACAAAAGTCATTACAGATAAACACAGTGGATTGTTTATTTTGGAAATGGACTGGGGCATAACTCCTCTGAGGTAAAGCACAGGGCGGTTCTCTCTTTACCTGCTGCTGGATCCAGCAGAGGGGCAAGGTGCTGCATGCTTTATGTTAAAATGACTAACAAGACCTTTGTCTAGGCTTGAACTCTCATACCTGTTTGCAGTTCCTGACATACCTCGGATCCCCCCACTGCCTGCTGAGCCTGCGCTGGAGCACTCAGATGGCAAGCCTTTGGAAACAGGATGCCACGGGGATCCACGGGGAAGACAAAGCCCCTCAGAAAGGCGAGCAGCCTCGGGCCACTCTAATTACAAGTCCCTGCACTGCTTGAAGGTACTCAGCTGACATGCCTGAACTGTGCAAAGACCTTCAAGTGAACTATTATACAAAGCTCAATGTATCACATGGTTGTGAAGCAGCTGCTAAGTCTCACTGTAAATGAGGCACAGAGATGATAAGTCACATACTCTCATATACAATGTGTTTAAGGAAACCCCCACCCTACGGATTTTACTGCCTTAGGGTAGGATGAAACTTGGGAGGTGAAGGGGAGGGAGGGGGATGTGGGAAAGAGTTTTATGTGAAGACGTTCTAGTCTACATTAAGGATGTGTTTACTTCTAGTAGCTTTGGCAAGTTAATCATAACATGCATTTAAGTTCTTTCAATAACATCCCCCAAAGTGGATTTTTTTAAATGTCACTTCCCTGTTTAAACCAGCACAGAACTGTACATCAAGATAAGTCTTCCACATGAGACATAGAAAACAGTAGTTACTAACATTTGCTTTCTCCTCTGCTCACTTTGCTTGAATACTTAGGAGCCTGAAATGTATGTTCTCAGTTCAGATAGGATGAGTGTAAATGACATGCATTTGATTGCAGAGATATGACAAACAGAAAGACCAACATGATTAAGAAAAAAATCTGGCAAAACAGAAGACAACAGATGACATAGTCCACAGTAATTAATATGCTGTTTGTTATCATCTTAGAAAAAATGATTGAATTTTATGGGTAAAGCTTAATGGCTGCAGAGTAGTGCCTTAAACACACCCATGGAGGGGTTTCCTATAACCCAGTGACAAGCTGTGACTATGGTCATTTCTGAAATCCCAGACGCACAGAAATGCAGAGTTGGGTGGGACCTGCAGAAGTCATCCAGCACTGCGCTGAGATAGGCTGAGCTGTAGGAATCAATTTGATGCCGAAATGGGAGTTCAGACCCATGAAAGCTATTATTTCAGACTCTCTGCGCTGTCAGTAGGTGGCTCATCTTTTCAAGATTTCTCCTCCATTTATGACAACAAAAAGTAAATATATGCTTGCCAAAGGAAAAAAAAAAAAAAAAAAGTTCTTTATATCATGAAAATATTGCAAAATAGTAATGCAAAAACAAGTTTAATTCTCTTTCAAAAGGGTCTGGAAAAAAATCTTGGAACTTACTTACCTGACACGTGTACGTTTTTAGACAAGTATCCACAATCATATACTCACCCTTCCACACTTTCTTCAATTAATTTTCAAGCAGCCCTTCTGAAACAAAGTATGTGAAGTATGTGCATATAAAGAATATTTAATGATCTATAAGTGATAGCACATTATTTGCCAAATATATATGCTTCCTTAGGCTCTGTTAAGAAAACACTTTGAAGCAAAAAAAATAGAAACTCAAAGAAGGAAAGTATAGCAAGAAGCAGGTGATCAGAGGTAGGCCCTCCTAGGAGCAGACTTCCAGAACAAGAGAAGTCCCTGACAGGGCTTGCATATCTCACTTTTCTCTATGGATTTGCTGGAGAAGAAAGATCCATAAGATTAAGTGTAAATCCAGGGGCATGAAGACAATGGCAGGAGATTCACGTTTTAGCTGTCACGAAGGGAAAATACTTCATCATTAAAACTGAAGCCAGAGTTCTGTCTTCTTTACAAAGGGTTTCAAACCATACTTAGCTTCCAAGGGACTATTTGAATAGCCATTTGCTTAGGTGATTTGATCCTGCTCTCATTCAAGGCAGATGTGTCTCTCTTCAACTTCAAAGAGAGCATGATGACACCTTTGCAAACTGTGTTTCAATCTGGATAGCAGAGGTTTGCACTTAAAACATTTTCTAATAGAGATACTGCAGAAAGCAGAAGTAGGTCCAAACTATGTTAAAAATTAACTTAAAAAAAAAAAAAAAAAAAAAAAAAAAAAAAAAAAAACAAGAAAGGAAGGAAGAACATCCCAAAGTAAAGTTGGACAAACAGGTTTAAAACTAGCACAGATGGGCCAAAGTGCTTTTTACCCCTTATCACAGACATTTATATTATATGTCAAAATAATGCAGAATGCAGCGATAGTCAATGTTAGAACGCTCTGTCTGGGTCATGCAGATTCATCATCAGCTGAAACAAAGTGTATTTTCTCTCGGAGTGGGTCACTGTTCTCCTCAATCATCTCACGCTTTTGTTGTGTTTATTTTCAGCACCAGTTTAATCTTAAAGATGCCATTTAACAAAGAATTTGTCCAGATAGTAGCAACATATGGAAGCAGCTGTTTGCGGTTCTTGTTCATAAAATGAGTTACATCTTCCTTTAAACAAGACAGCTTTTCATTTTGCTGCTAAACCTGCAGTTGAATCAGTACAAAATGATAATAAACATGTCTAAAGAGAGGTCTCCAGCTCAAAGCAAGAGTTACTGTCCATGAACTCTGCCACCCTTTGCTTCTTATTTTCTAGCACAGGACATTTGTTTCAGAGAATAGCTATAACATGCAAAACATGAACTACTTTTTGGCACTCTATTCTTAATTATTGTCATTATTGCCATTAAAAGAAATCTCATGGCTGAAAATATCTTCAAAAATGGAAGCATCTGATATGTTACACATTGCATTACAGCAAAAATAAAAGAGATAATACTTTGTACAGCATGTCCAAAGCATAGGCTATATCTACACTGCCAAATAAAACAGAGCCAGGGAGTGGACTTGATTATGGGACCATGAACATTCATTTTGCTTAGTTATTAGTACCTTTTCTGGCACAGTTTTGGCATGTGCTAACAGTTTTCAATAATAATGCCCAGGCATGACTGATGGGAGAGCACATGGGGCAGGGAGCTCACCCAGCAGTCTAGGTGAGTGAGACCACAACAGATTAGAGTTTGTATTGTCCTATAATACTATCCCATACGCTTTATGTATTCACAGATCTCTAATAAACCTTTGCACCAAGGCATGCCACACAACCCTACAGTTTTCATGTTATGAAAATCTGATTCTGACAAGCAGAAATATTGCCCTCATGCTACTGAACATACCTGAAAAGAACACAAAGTAATAATTACATCTCAGATCCACTGGGAAACCACTTGCTTAGAGGAAATGTAGCACCACAATGCTGTGCAACAGGTACAAGAGAGCAGTACTCATACATGGTGGGTTTTTTTATCAGCTTGAGTGTAATTATGCTGTCTCAGATACCTGAAGACATTGTGGCTATTTCTTGAAGAGGAGGAGATTATAACATGAGAGACAGCATTGTAAAAGGAAAATATCATGAATAACTCTGACGCCTAGACCTTCACCATGTCATCTAATGAGGTCTAGCAGATCTAGCTATGGGATATGTTGCTGTCTCTTTACAGGAAGAAGTGTTTTGCAGTCCATGTGGAGGTAAGGAATAACCAGCTGAACTGGGAGGGAGTACAAAGTACCTGCTAGGGAATTGATCAATGAAAAATAAAGACATGAAGCGAAGAGGGGCTGCAAGATAGGAACTGGAGATGAAAAGAAATGAAATAATTGAACTGATGAGGGGTTTCAGTCATGGTCAGAGAGGTGAGAGCTGAAAGTTCGCCAGGATACCTATTCAGTTCACCAGTGTGGTATGTCAGCATCATGATGTTGTGTGTTAATTTACATCTTGCTGAAAAGCCAGCTTTTCTGGTAATGCAATGAGTACCAACTTTACAATACTCTAATGTATTAGGTAAATGTAGACAGCTTCTGTGAAGCTTCAAGTCTAAAATGAGCAAAGTTTAAGGCTGTGGCTCCAGATTAAGCATAAAATATTGCTGTGCTCTTTAGCTATGGATAGACTGTAACTATGCCCGCTGACATGTAAATGGCTGATTTTTCATAGGTGGGCTAAAGTAGACCTAGAGGAGAGAGAGTTTATTGAGATATTTTCCTAAACCCTTTACACAAGATTTAACTTGGCTCACTTCAATAGTTTCATCAGTTTAATGCAAGAACCTAGGACCCAGAAACATTCCTTAAAGTGCCTATCACTTCCTTCCCTGTTTTTGACCAACATTTCCAGTTGAAAATACAAGACCTGTGCCTGGCTCAGCTTCTTAAACTGTTCATACTGATTTTTAAGGCAACTTTAATTAAATAGATGAGAGTTATATGATCTGATAATTTGTAGGAATAGGGGGCTGGATTCTGTGACCTAGGAGGTCTCTTTCAGTCACAAGTATAGGTATTACCTTGCAACAATTTTAGCATCTCCTTTCCACTAGCTTACCTGAGTTAAAATTAACACCAATGTTATAAAACACAAATAACTGCACTGAATGGTGTAAAAATAGCAGTAGACAAGAATTAAGCACCTTGTTTTATACTACCTGAACCTGTGGCAAGAATTTAGCTATAAGCTTTTGAAAGCTTAAACCTGGCAGATTTTCCTGTGTTGGTTTCAGTTGCTATCTTCTGTCACCTGTCCTGCCATTTCTCTGATGCAAATTATGGATTTCAAAGCAAAACCAGCAGAAATGAATATATATATCTGCCAATTGGTCTCTGCAATATACAGTCCATGGGTATAAGTTAACTCACCTTCTCTAGTATTTTCCTTGCTAAGGAGCTGCAAAGATCAGAAGATGATAATGTCTTTTTCATATTCAGTACTGTATAGGGACAATTCCATAGTTACAGGTATATCAGAAACAGAACAGTAAGTTCATGCTCTCTGGGAAATAAAGACACGCACTAGGTCACTGATGCCCTTTATTCTTTAAAAGATTAACTTAAGATTTCAAATGGCTCAGTAAAACAAAAACTTTATAAAAACTTTTGATAACAATAGTAGTGATGCCTATTACACACAATTACGTGTTGTTGTTTTTTTTTCAGCTAAGTACCTGCAACACTTTTAGATCACTGTATTCCCCTTTTCAAAAAACAAGATGAGAAGACAAATTTAGAAATGAAAATAAATGAGTCTAGTATAAATTAGGAAACTCATTAATTCTGGCATTCCTGAAGCTCAGGACTAGGTAGCTTGTTTGCAGAGCAAACTAGAGACAACCCTAATGCACATATTTCATAGAAACCAGAAATATAGAACAAGAAAAGAACCCCAGTAATTTACATAGTTCACCCATGTGCTTTGAAAATACCTCTATTTTCTCTGGCCCATATTTATTGTATTCCTTAATTATTTAAAAATGCCTGAAAACTGTGTAAGTGCTTAGTTATCCTCAGAGTAGCAAGAGGATTTTATATTTTAGGATTATTTTTTTTTTTTTTAATATCTAACCTAAACCTTCTTTACCTCAAATTAAAGCAATCACTTTTTCTGTGTTTTGTCAGTGGACTTGGAGTATAATTGATCACTGTCCTCTTTACAACAACCTTCTACATACTTGAAGACTGTTATCATGTCCCTCTCAGGCTCTTCTGTTGTAGACTAAACAAACCCAATTCCTTCAATCTTTCCTCATAGGTCATGTTTTCTAAACCGCTTATCATTCCTGTTGCTCTCTTCTGGACATTTGCCAATTTGTCTACATCTTTCTAAAAAAGTGGTGCCCAAAATTGGGTCGAGTTACCCAGTTGAGAGCTCAAAGTGCCAAGTAGGATGGAATTCGTATTTCCGTCTGACACAAGACATTTTCTTGTATTTCACCACAGAATAATGTTGCTGTTCCAAAAAAGACATTATGTTCTTGAGTCATACTTGGTCTGTGCTCCACTATCACCCTTGACTACTTCTCTTCAGCACTGTTTTCTGGCCATTTACTCTGTGCTCTGTATCTAAGTATGTGATTGTCTCTCCCTGGAAACAACATTTCACACTAATCTTTATTGAATCTCATTTCAGTGGTTTCAGATCATTCTTCCAATTTTTCACAATCATTTTAAAATTGAGTTATGCTTTAGAAACTGTTTACAATCTCTCTCACTCTCAGAAAACATCAGATTTTGTAACGAGAGTTTGCACAGTCTGACACTGACCAAAATAGACTTACCAACAATGCACTTTAATGGTGAATCACTCACACCTGTTCCCAACCATGGATTTTCAGCCACTTCATAGTACTTCCATTCATTTCATTTTTCTTTAATTTGCTTATGTCCGCGTTTTATGACAATGGGTTAAAACACAGGATTGGTATATATCATATTTGCCACATCCTTTTATTACAAGGTCAGTTACCTTGTCAAAGAAAGTAATTAGAATGATTTGGCATTCTTTTTCCTGAAAAATCTGTATTGGCTTTTTCTTATCATCCTTAAGTACTTATAAACTGTCTTCTTAGTAAATTGTTTCAGTATCTTTCCCAGTATTGCCATTAGGCCAGCTGGACTTAATTTTTCAAGTCTTCTTTCTCTCTGTGCTTCAAGACAGACATTATATTTTTCCTCTTCTGGTCTTCTGGGACATCACTTACTTTCCAGTGTCCCTGACTTATATTCAGTAATGTTACAGTGGCTGCTTTGCTAGTTCAGTTACCTCTTCCTTAAAGGTAAGGAAAGAAGAAACAGATACTACATGAAAGCATTTTAGATTATGCTTTCAACAAGTGAGTTCTATGTACACCAGTTGTAATCGTTTTAGGAATTATACTAACTATAATAAGGAAGAAAATGACCTGTGGAGATGAGAAAACCCAGATCTTCTCTCAGGACTGCGAACAATGCTATAGGCAACAATTTTCACAAGGAAACTATGATTTAGTGATCTAAATCACTCCTACTCACTTTATACTCACTTTCTTATCACTAGCAGTTGGACAGGTCTAAATGTCTCATGGTTCTACAGAAGATGCCTTAATTAGTGGAATATCCTGCTTGACTATATCCATATTTCAGTTATTGAAATAATACAGCTGCTTCAGTTTCTACAATAAAACTTTGTAAGAGGGGACAGAGAAATTTTCCTGAACACATCAGTGTCCTCTAGCAAAATCTGGTCTGATTTAATTAATCACATTTATTAATCTTTACTATTTACACTCTGTCAGTGCCAGAAGCCTTTGGTAGGGACCTCAGGCTTATTGTTTTATGTACTTCAAGTTCCTGTTGAATAAGTTTTTTCTTTGCCCTGAAGTATCAGTGTAGCCTCTGAGTGAACCTTGCCTTGTTTTAATTTTGCCATTTTCTCCCTCAGTTACACTGGTAAAATGTCAAATACTGTTTTTTCTGGCAAACACAACCCCTTTGAAAAGGAAGGGAAGAGGAAAGTTTCTGCCAGTCTCTTTAACTCTGAAAGAAGATAATTAGAAGGTGAATAAGACAATTAAAATATTGCTTCGTGTACCCATTTATTTTCCACATGCAAACATTTAAATTCAATCAAGTAGAGGTACCTCAGCTCTGAAAATGACCCCTTTAGTCCACATCATTCAATTGGTCATGGACATATGAGACCCAAAAATTAGTTTTATATCAGTGATGCTGTACACTGCATCTCAGACAGTGTGGTCATTCTGTTGTCAATTGCACTGCAGAGAGAGAGGTCCCTTATTGGATGCTTTAGTGAGAAAAAGTTAAAACAAAGAAATGTAGGCAAAATCTTACCAGCATGAACAGTTAATGGAGAAGAATCTTTTAAGGAGAAAATGATGTCTTTGCATAACTGCCTCTTCAAGAGCCTTGCTTTGAGAAGAGAGTTCTTCTTTAATATAATTCAAAATTGATCTCCACAATATAAAAGCTACAGTTAAAGACTGGATCAGTTACAGTGAAGCAAAACACTAACAAAGCTTTATGTTGCCCCTGGTTCAGCAGTTTTAGTACCTAAGTACTGAAAAAACATAAGCTTTAGAGTACCAGTGCTCAGTTTTGTGAGAAATTACATGCCTGTGCAGAAACTAGGCTTTTATGCCTAAACACTGACATAATATGTGATGTAAACATACTTAATCTGCAACAGGTGGAGGTTTTATCTGTTGAGGTGGGACATCACTGCTGACTTTCCCTCTGAAATACCAGCTAGAAGCATGCAGGGAAATGCAGTCTGAATTTGCTTCAACAGAGTAGGAAGAAGATTCTCTCATATGACTGCAGGCACAGGTTTGGTACTCCTTGCTTATGTTTCCATTGTTAAAAGCTATAGAGCTCAGCAGTGAAGGTTTCAAAACTTTTGAACCTAAGATCAAAAGGTCCCTTTAAAAACAGTCCAGCTACTATTGCGTTATTTAAATTATAAAGTCTCCATGACAGCTGTCCACTGTCAGTTTTTTGTTTACATATAAGCCTGAAAGCCTATAGGATTTGTATGTTAAGTATGTCAAATTACTAAATTTAGAATAGACTTCCAAAGTTTCCATCCACCAGAAGTCTCTACAGCCTGAAGGTTTCACCTAAACTCAACTCCTGTTAAGCCATGTAAATCCAGATGCCAAATATCATACTATACTGTCAGTAAGGCAAATTTGTCCTATGTTTTTGCTATAAATTGAAAGGGAGAAGGAATCCTAATCTACCATACTACATTATCAAATCAGCATTTGATTTAGAAATATTTAAAAGCTCATTTCCCTAATGATCTTACAAGTTCTGCATTGTATACCAGAGCATGAATTATGGTGCAATAATTCACGCTCAGAAACCCGCTCTTCCTTGATCTTTGGCATGGTGCCTCACAGCTTACTACCTTTGAAGCACTGAATAGTAATTTGCATGCTGTTGTGTCTTGCTATTTATTGTTAGTGTTCTTTACTACAATTGGAATTGTAAGTGTTCCAAACTGATGAATTTCGATAACATGAATTGGCATATTTTCTGTAAAGCCCCAATCACCTTGGAAACTGCTAATTCATACTGAATAGCTCCCTTATACACACACCTCAGGGTGTAGACTCAGGCTAGAATTTGAAAGTAACAAATTGTGAATTAGTCACTATGAGTAAGGACATCATAATCTAGCCCTTCAAGTAGGCTTTAAAAGATCTTTTGGGACTTATGAGGGGAAAAAAAAAAAAAAAAAAAAAAAAAAAAAATGAAGGGTGAACTTTAGGAGACTAGCTAGGAGAAGAATCTAGGTAGAATTTACTGTTATCTAGGAAGAGAAAAAAAAAAAAAAAGAAGAGAGAAGATCAGTGCATCTTGGCAGAGGCAGCACTTTTCAACACATAGCATTAATATTTTCAAATAACTATATCAAACCCTTTTATTATTTCTTAAGAAGATCAGTCCTGTCAAAGTACTAGCATACATACAGTATGGTTTATTCATTACAATTTTAAATTTCCTCTAGGCATTTTAAATTATCTCTTATAAGATCGAAAAGCTTTTCTTGTTACTTAGACATGTATCAAGAACATATTTTAAGCAATCAACTTGGTTTAGACATCTTTAATTTTCTGGATGCCCCCCATTCCCTTTAGTTAGCTCTGAGTGTAATGCTGAAGGTAGTACACTGTACTGACTTGACGTGAAGTACTTAAATGTGGTACTTCAGCAAAGATTGTGCTGAGAATGTGCCCACAATAAGCTCTGTAACAGAGGCAAGACCTCAGAAAAGCAGTCATTTTATTCCAGCATCCTCTATTCTGCATATAGACATTAGATTACATGATAACATGATGTGCAACCTACATAGAGAAAATTCAGCAGTGGATTGGTTTAAATTCAGAATTTAATATTTGTAATATTTACCCAGGTTTAACAGACTGCAAACACATTCAGTATATCTGAAGTATATCATCACTGGAATGGCCACGATTCCTGATATTAATTAGATAAACTCTCAGAATCAAAAGCCATGAGGTACACTACCATAATAGATCACCGCAGTTGTACAAATGGTGATCAGCAAAGAGTGCCAGGCATCTGCTGGGTCTTGCACTATCCATCAGGACTCAGCAAGTCCAGGACAGTGCTCTTGTTAGCAGCCTTCTGAGCCAAATAGGAAATGTAGGTAGGAGCTGACAGCATCCTCTCTCAAGTTAGTGATTTCTTGGTGCCAGATGTCTAGGACAAAATGTACATTCAGATCAGAAATTGTCCCTTCCAGTTTTCAAGGCAGCCGCAGAAAGTGGTAGTGAAAGGCTTGTGCTCACACACTCCTTCTGCCAATTCCCTACTGCCTCCTTTCCCTCTCTGCCCTGCAATGTCCAGGGTTATGTCTGGTGAATTGTGATTCTAGGGTTGTGGTAACATAGGCTCAGTTTCTGGGAGTTTTCTGAGCTCTCTCACATCTGGAATGAGACACATAACGTCTGCCTGCTGGTCATGCACAGTTCTCCATAAGACTTGATTAGAACAAAAGTCTATTATTTCATTTTGAATCTCATGGCTTAGATAATCAGGAAATTGTGACATGCTTCAAAGTTTGCCAAAATGTAGAATCAATTTGTTAGATTAATTAATGCTGGAAAGGCTCCCTTAAGTAAAAAAGTCTCACCTTCATTTTAACGCAAAGCAAATATACCTTCTCACTGATAACTCTTTGGTTGGAAAGGCGAACATAAGACTCACAAGGGTCACAAGGGGTACTGATTTCTGCGTTCCATAATCCAAGCTCTTTCATTTAGGAAAGTCCATGGAATGCTGATACCATATCCTATTCCCCTTATTCTACAGGCCATAAAACAGCTTCATTGCCTTATAACAAACTTCAAACTAATTGTAAAGATGAAAAACAATTTCTAGAATGTTTTCTGCTGTTCTGGTCCCCTAAAAGAGGAGTGAAGTTGTTACAGGAAGTTCTTAGGAGCTGACAGGCTCCCACAGTTCTAATGAAAGAAAAAATAAATTAAAAAAAAAAAAAAAAAATCTTACCCCAACAGCTTAATCTTAATCTGATCCAGATTAAGAAAGGAAAAAAAAAAAAAAAAAAAAAAAAAAAAAGTCACCTTACTGACTTCATTTTAGCAACCAATTTATATAGCCCAATAATCAATTATTGTTCAAGGAAGGCTTTTTGCATTGTTTGATTTTTTTTTTCTATCTCTGTCCTCAATAATATTCACACACTTTTCTCTAATGCATTTAATGGTTTCTCTTTGGCCTCTCTACTGATCCATTTATAAAGCTGAAAATGAAAAACAGACTTTAAACTTTTCTGTACCAGTATTAGAAACTTTGCCACATTTTACTTTATACTTGTTTGTTATCCGTGTGATAATTTCCTTATATAAGCCTTATACATTTCCTTATTATGTTGTGATGAATTTATCTCAACAGAAGTGCCTCATGACCTAGTGTATCAAATACTTTAACAAAAGTTCACTTATAGCTCATACTATGTTTTCATTTACTTTCATACAGTTCTTTCTTGTGACAACTTAGAAGTGAAGACCAGACAATTGGACCTTCTTTCAGTGGAAAGCATTTATTTGGTGGTCTTGGTCAAGTTGAAGGTTACAGAGCCCTGACCACAGGTATTTCTTGAGACCCAAGAACACTGCACATGCGCGCACACACACACACACACAAACCCCACATATATATATATTCTTATATGGCATCTGGAGTAGTCAGGACAGAGTGCTGAGAAGACACTGGCTTCTCTACAGTTGCGTGTGTGTCTGAAGAGTAATTCTGCCCTGCAAATTAGCTACGTACACACAGTTTCTTTCTCTCTCCCACAGTCCTATTGACTACAGATGATGTTCTGGGAAAAAGAAAAGCCTATTACATTCACGTTCACCAAGTGTTCTTACCTCTGTATATTTTCAGCAACTACATGAGGTGTATGTCTTTTCACAGTTGTTTATCCAAAGCCATTTTCTAGAAAGCATTTGTATGTGTATGTGTATGCATAAGTGTACGTGTATGTATGTATGTATTCAGATACATAGTTGTATGTGGAATTCAACACTGGGGTATCCTGGACTATAAACAAAAGGATATTACAGCATTTTGCCCATAGTGATAGGAAAAAGACTAATAGTTCCTCAAGACAGGCCAGAAATTAAGTCTCTGCTTGGGGCAACTGGAAGACCCTTGACACATCTATGTTGTCATCCAGTGCTTGAACTCTGAGCAAAGAATGAAAGGATTTATAGCTCAGTCTAGCACCAAAGGTCCTGTGACAAAATGTAGTGTTATATTCTCATTCTTTACAAATGCATAATGTCTAAAATCAAAAAGTCAATTAATTCATAGCTTTGGGAAAAATCACAGCAGCAGCTAAATATCTATTCTTATTAAATAATAATCTCATTATTTATAAATAGACCTAGGAACAGTTTTATCTTTCAATAAAAAACACAACCTGAAATAAATTATTAGGTGTTTGTTGTTGTTGTTGTTGTTGTTTTGTTTGATTATTTGATATGTGATGCTGTAAAGTAGAAAAACAATTTCTTAATTGTGCTGGGCTTTGTATTCCATTACTAATGTTCCCCAAACTGGCAAAGCTGTTATGATATAGAAACTTAACTCACAAATTATTTTTAACTCATTGGTTTAGATTCCGTCTGCATCATGCTTCATGCTAGCATACATATAGAAAATCAATTTCATGCTTAGAAAATGGAGCATTCAGAAGATCATGCGGTCACAAGTAAAAGCTAAAAATGTTAAAAGTTTCTGAATAAAAAGTAGATTTTTAAAAAATATTAGTTATATATGCAGGCCTTATTTTTAGAGGAAAAAATTGCAAGAAAGTTAAGCTTTATCAGACATCCAGACTTCATATTTTAAGTAATTAATTTTTAAAAAATGATTTTCATGTATTTTCTAATTGGTTTTAAAATGAGATATGCACTGCTACTAGAGAGAACTGCAATGTAATAATAGACAGTAGTGTAACAAGAAAGATACCCTAATGTTTTCAGTACTGCATAACTGATCATGTGCTGAAATGGGATATTTTTCACCCTCTGAAGTATCAGGCTGAGTGTACACAATTCAGGCAACACATATGCTTTTGGGAGACAATCAAGGTTTTGTGTTCTTTACTGAACCTATTATTACCATTTCAGGTAAAAAGTTGGTACTTTGCAGTGCCTGACTGGTGTATAATGAGTTTCAGCAAGGAGCTTTCTATGGGTTTTAATTTTTTCCTATTTCATATTGTCCATCATAGTAATGAGTTCAGTAGGAAGGGAATGGCACACCAGCACCTTTGGTTGTGTGTTTCTGAGAGAAGGAAGGAAAGGTGCTTGATACAGACCAGGAGAGTTCCCCAAAGGTATAATTGTGATCAAATCATTTATGCTCTTGGAATAGGAAGACACATTTTTCCAGGCTGTGAGTGAGCACAGACGATGTACAGAGCTGTATGAAAATGAGGAGTGAGGTCTGATGGTCTGATGCACGCTGAGGAAGGGGCATAAACATTAGAAGAAGAAGAAGAAGAAGAAAAAAAAAAAAAAAAAAAAAAAAACACATTAGTGAAAAAGGCTGCCATGAAGACTGAAAAAGGCTAAGACGATCTCTCGATCTCTGAAGGTGTGAAACAAGAGATTCTAAAAGTGTAGCATTGCAGCAGAGGAGTGACATTGTCAGCAAAAGCCTTCTCAGAGTGACAATCTGAAAATGCAGGAAATCCCTGGATCCACAAAAGGGAACATTTTAATAAGAGAATGAAGGGGAAATCTAATATTTTTACACATCTACACAAGAATAAGTCTCAGAATTTGCAAAAACCTATAAGTGCATATCAAGGACACAGGAGAGGGGACAGAAAAGGTAAATATTTAAATACTCCAGATACCAGCCTGAGTAACTAGAAGTTTTGCAGGAAGTGATAGCAAGAGAAAAGATGTCAATAATAATATCAGTTTCAGACATACTCAGTCATACCAAAGTGAATACAGAGAAAAATCAAGAAAGGAAACGAGATTAGACTGGATGGTGCCCCTTCCCCAACCTCAGATGGAGACAAATGTGCATCGTTAGTTTGTTTAACACAGGAACAAGAAAAAAACCCTCCGTGCCCAGATGCCAGCCCTTCAGCAGCAATAATATAGTATTAACCTAATCTACAAGATTGTTCTATCTTGGCACATAGGTAGAGCATAGTGTTCTGTCTGCAAGTAGTCAACAAGCTAAAGGGTAGAAAGTATGCATTCTTGCAGGCATGTGGCCTCACCATCCCGCGAAGCATCTAGCCCAGACTGTAGCTGGAGGGATAGTAACACACTTTAGCTAATTTACTGGACTGCAATTCAAGCTAAGGTGGAGAAAATTAAGCTAAATATAATTTATTTATTTATTTATGTATATATATATTTATTCTTGTAAGAGGTGTGATAAAAGGCCTTTTCTTACACTTGGAGCTGTACATGGGTTTATGCTGTATTACAGCAGTAATAGTAATGCTCAGTGCATAACATTAATAAATGATTTTGTATGATTAAATCTCCATGGTAAATCTTAACATACTTTGTCATCTCTATGAATGCCAATGTTGCAGCAGGCTGTGGTGCAGAAAAACAAACACAGAAAGAGTTAATGGGGAAGGGCATCCTGTACTATAGGTACTGTCTGCTCTGATGGCAAAGGCCGAGCAGTGAAAAAAGCCAGAGTAACCTACTGGAGCAGGAAGAGGCTGGTAGCAATTAATGGGGAAGTTTGTTTCTGCTCTGCAGAAAGGCAATTGTCTGGTTAATCCCTTTCCTGCGGGGACTAACAATGACCTGCCCCCAGCAACACTGGGCTGTTGTGTGACACTGCCTTCTGTGGGTTGAGAGCCAGCCAAATACCTCTTACAGCTCAACTCACAACCATACTATTTTAAGACTTCCTCCTCCACGGAATTCCTTTGGTCCTGCTCATTAGATGCCCACTTAAAATATATTTAGGGCAAGGGCAGTTCCATGTTTGCAATTATGTACTACAATTTTTCTGCTGCTGTTTGAGAAAATGCACTGTTGCCACTGCTCTGGATCAGGGCAAGGGCTTCATTGCTACAGGTATTAAATAAGCACCAGTTACTGGAGATGCTGTGTTTTGTTACACAATAAGGAACACTAACTACAAACCACAGAGGAAGCTGAAAAGTCACATTTGATTTTGTAGCTCAGCAAGTATTTGGACTTCTTTTGACAGTTTTCTGCATTTTGCAGTTATTCATGCCACTGAGTTTAAATTATATGAATTAAAAACTGTTTGGCAATCTTCCATTTTGTGGAACTCTGTGGCAGGGCGTCGTTTAAGAAGCTTATGGTCGGACCAGTGCCATGATATGCAGACATGCCTGACAGCTGAATTCAGGCTTTTTCATGTTGTGGCTTATATTTTAATTACTTTGAAGAGTACTGTACTAGAAAGGAAATGCCAGATAGACTGTATCATGGAAGCCAAGGGAATATTGCAAATCATCAGAACCTTCTGAGGTGAAACAACAATTAATGAGGGGAATGTTGGGTGGAGGAAATATTCAGGGATTATAACAAATTCGGTAATAAAAAAAAGTGTAAACAGCCCCTACTGCATGATCATTGCCCTAGACAATATCGTTTTACAAGAAACCCCAAGGTAAAACTTTTATCTTAATTTCCCTAATATAGATGGTAGGCAAATCATTAGCAATTTACTCAAAGACCAAAACTTAAAAATTCACCATAGCACATGCAAAACTTTATGTCTGTTTTTTCTGAAATGCTAACTTATCAGGAATACAATGCAACCAGTGTAGTTGTTAAAAAAAAAAAAAAAAAAAAGAGAGAGAGAGAGAGAGAGAAAGGGAAAAAATAGCAAAAAAAAAAAAAAAAAAAGTGGAAAAAAAAAGTAGCAAAAAATACTGAGGAAGAATGAGAATGATAGGCTGACTGAAAATTCTGCACAGAATTTTCTGACTGAAAATTCTGCACATGATACATACAGAAAGCCACTTGTGTTTAGAAAGCTGAGTGCACAGAAAAATAACCAGGATATTCTTTCATTTCTACTCAACTAATATCTGCCTAGTCCTCTAGCAGATGCTTTCCTTTGAGCTGTAAGAGAAGAATTCTCCACTATTCCACCACTTATGCAACATAACATCATACAAAATAAAATTCAGTATGAGTTTCACAAGTTATGAACCATTCATTGCCCTTGATCTGGGTGAGGAACTCCCATTGATCTCTGGGAGAAATGAGAGCACTAGAAAGCCCTCAAAAATAAACTGCAGACCAATCCTGCAGCAGCAGGAAATGGACTAGATGAATGAATAGGCCTGCTCCATCTCTAATTTCTATGATTAAAGTATATGATCAAAGGCAGCACAAGGCTCTAAGTATTACCACATTCAAAGAAGGAACCACGTTCAAGGACTAACACATTTCAGTAAGTGAGAGGCAAATGCCTTAGAAATTCCTCTAGTCAGTGGTTGTATATCCCTTGAATTTTACCAAGTTATTCCTCTATACAAGGAAATCAAAGCTTGCTGTATAGACCTCATAATACTAGACAGAGACTGTATGAGGTCTTTTTCCACCAATGTTATTTTTAGAAAAGGGGAATGTAATTCGCATCTCTTTGAAAATAATTCCACCAAAGTTAAATCCAGACACAGGTACTTACTGTTTTAATTATCACTTGAAAATATATATATGTATCTTATATAATGAAAGTTCAAAGTAAACTAAAGGGTCTTACAGGGCAGGAGATACATTATTGATGTAAGAAACACACATGATTATATCCCAGTCCTTCAGTGAGAACTATGTGAATCAATGGGATCTGTGCAAGGAATTTCTACCTGCTTCTCCAGTGATTTTTCTATAGCCCAGAGCATAGAGGACTTGTGAGGAAACACCACGACATAGTGGCCCCTTCAATAGATTCTTGTGCCTAGAATTCAGAAAGCAAGGAGTGATTCAGCCCACTTTCTAGGCATTCCATATCCTTGATCCCTGCACAGAAAGGAAAGTCAAATTCAGACCACATTCAAGAGAAATATAAATTTGGTAGTGCATCCATCCCTCCCATTTTTGGACAGGGACTCTGAATAATGACTTTCCTGTGTCACTGGCCATGTTCTTGAAACGAGATGCCAGAGTGGGCCTTTAAGTCTATTTGAGAATCTCCTTAGGTCTGAATATATCCTTGAGGTCTGCAGTTTTGAATCTCTGTGGAATTTTCAGGTAGTTTGTGTTCCTTGTCGGTCCTCATATTGCTATAGACTGTCACTTGGAGAATTCAAAGAGAGGAAAAGAATAGAGAGGGGAAAAGTAGGTGTTGTTTGGATGTTTTCCTTCACATTTCAGATGTCCCTATGAAGTTTATCCCACTAGGAGCCTATCAAATATTAGTTCTTTCTTGTCTTAAGATTCTAGAGGCCTACTTAAATGCACAGGTTTTTCTGAGTGCCTGTTGCAGTATAGAATTACTGACATGTAAATCCTACTCATGCTGAAATGAGAATAAATTCCTGTGAGGATGTACATTTTTTTCATGCTTAGAATTTTTGCCTGTGTTTCAAAGGGTGCATGACTTCTTTTACTTTTCTAATTCTTTCTTTTACACTTTGTAGCTTACTTACACATGGAACAGTGTACGTTTTTGCAAGGGGAGAGAAACAGTAGTATGTAGTACTTCTATTAACAAATATATATATATATATTAATGGCTGCTAATGACAAATACTTCAATAACTGAACAGAAATCCAGAAGAGTTAGCTTATAGGAATCGACCTTGGATTCATTCTACCGTGACTAGTCTATCTAGACGTATATATGATGGTTTCAATAAAAACTGGTAGAAGAAGAAATCTCTCCTTTCCACCAACCAGTTAAAACAGGCGGGATCATTGTTGGATGCTTGTTTTGGGGTCCAGGATATTTCCTATCTGTGTGGTATCACAGTTCATGCAAAATTTGTACAAATTCTGCCTCCTTGTAAAGCCTTTGGGATGATCACCCAATTAGCTAATATAACTGGTGCAAAAGCCACATTCAAACTGAATGAATAGCAAATAGGTCTATGTTTCCCACTTCTCTGCTCCTCTTCCTCTCTTTTCCACATCCCACAAACTTTTCAGCAAATCACTGGGTGATTGGCTTTCCTACTGCCATGGTTTTATTATGCTTACTACCATTTTATGTTCTAATACTTGATTAGACACAGAGACTCAGATTGAATACATTGATAACTATCAACCTTGAAGGTATAACTAAGCATAAAGCAAATTGTTTTTTCATGCACATTTTAATAGCTGCTTCATTTTATATGGCACATTCTTGGCTCCAGAAAGCTATCAGAAAAGAGCTCTTACACTGAGGATGGAGCACATACTGTAGCATTATGCAGCACACTTCAGCAAGTGAACAAGTTCTAACAATAGCACTGCAGAATGGGAGCTGTTAAAAACGGCTTCTAATTTTACTCGACTGGAACAATACTATTCAGATCTTTATTTTTATACTTCTTTACTCTGGGGACAAGGTGTTAACTCATTCAAAGGGTATGGCCCTTCAAGTCCACACCACAAAACAACCACAAGACAATTGCTCTTTGTGTTTGCCTCTCTTTACCATGAGTTACTCAAATCTTCAATTAACTAAACAGAGAAGTAGCAATCATGTCACTGTGAGACACTGGAAACTTGCAGTCAGTAATCCCTAGGAAGCAGCCAGGCAACTACAGCCACCTAAATCCTAAAACAAGACTGCATACATTTTTCCAAACAGATATTCTAGATTCGTCATGATTTTGTGATCCTGCTTATGGATATATTTGGGGTTTAACTTCACTTTTTTTTTTTTTTTTTTTTTTTTTTTTTTTTTTTTGAAGGTTGGGGGAGAATGGAGGAAAGGAAGGAAAGGGTAGGTAATGTTGATAGCTTCTATTCACAAATCAAAATATCATGCTTACTATGTAGACAACTTTTTTGGAGTTTTAATTTCAGTTTTAATTCAGTTTTGCTTCTGTTTACTCTAATAGATATTGACTGTCCCTTTAAAATATATCGTGTAGATTTAACTTGAGAATTCTTATCTATTTATAAAAATAAAAAAATAATAATAAAAAAAAAAACACAGAAATTCTAAAAATGCAGGAATAGACTTGGTATAACATATGACAACTAACTCAATATCATGCAAGAGAAGAAAATTTCACTAACCTTTACTGTCAGTTGTAGGGGAAACTTGTGAAAGAGAACCATTGATGATGCAAAAAGACATAATGGTAAACAGTGCAGAATCACTACAGTCCTGCTATAGAAGGCACCGTGACAAGGAAAATCAAAATAACCCAAAGGTGTTAATAAATAAATAAATAAATAAATAATAAAAATTAGGGTGATTTTTTCAGTTAGAATTTGAGTTGAAATTTTTTGAAAGTAAAAATTTAAAGTATTAAAACAAATTATTTTATTGATGCAAACTTTTTTTTCTGATTTCAGCTCCAACGCTTTTCTAAGATTTCAATTGTTTTGGTTTTAGACCTCCTGGGAAGTCATCCTTTCTCCTGGTGAACATTAGTAATTGAAATAACCTTCAGAAAATACGTATTACAAAACCAAAACATATACATTTAAAAATATATGTTTTTGTTTATTCTATTTCCAGCCATTTTCACAGAAATATCATGATCTGAATTTTAGTGCTTTTAACTCTATCAATAATGATCAGTAAAAGTGCACACTGGAGAAGAGGTTCAATTTCAAGAAGAATAAAAAATGTGTCCTCTCTGGTCTCACATACAATATCATCAAACTCTGGCTGAAGACCCATTGAAGTTGAGCTGTTCAAGTGAGTGAACTTGTATTTTAATTGCCATCTCCTTGAGTGTCTGATCTGTTTCCCCCCATGTCTGGGCTGCTCTCCTGGTATTGCTCTAGGATCTCTGATCAGAGAACCTAAGGGATCTCTGATCAGAGAACCATTTCCTTCTCTTTTGTCATTTCCTTTGCCCATGTGATTCAAGGAGAGTGAAATAAATGACAATGACGACAAAAACAACAGTTTAACTCTTTGGAGACTTTTCTTTCTATAGACATGTATCTGTAATGCTGGTCAGAAGACCAGATGTGGAAAGAAGTAACATGAAGAAGGGTTAAAATAATTGGAAGTAGAGTGTTCTGGAAGAGCTAAGAACAATAGGTGGCAAATAAAAACTCCATTTCCAACCATGCCAAACCTCCTAAAATTGTGTAGATGGGCCCAGGCAAATGAGAGATGTCAGAATGGGAAAGAAAAAGTCCAAGATTTTTTTCTTATAACAAGACCACACTCAGTTTTGTCTCCCATGAACTTCTACTCAGTCAAATGTACTGCATTTCTGCTTTAAGCCTTTTCATCTTGTTTACTGTTCTGCTCCTTCAAAAAGCCTAGCTTGTGAGACTTCACAGGTCAGGTTCAAATAGAGACTGGAAAGTCCAAAAAAGGCATCATTGTCCTCAAAGAGAAGGTGAGAATCAAATGGCCATGAAAACTGAATTCATTCTCATCCCTAGAAGTTTATTATAGACAGGTTAGGATGGAGGAAAATTGTGGTGTAACTGTGTTGTTACCAATCATCCTCTTTCTGATACGTGGCTGAAGACTTTAATCAGGAGGTTCATCATGCCAGCACCTTACAGCAACGGTAAACTACTTTGAGAATAAATATACTTTCTATAAAGTGTCAGGAATATTCAAAGGAATCTAGCATTATATTTTGGTTTGGTGCATCATCATTACATTGCAGGAAAGACATTCTGAAGTTCATCCTTTGCAGGCAAATTTATAAGGCTGACTAGAAATGATTACACAGGTTGGCTGAAATTCTACTGAAAAGATATAGAAGAGCCCAACAGTCATGTAATATGCACTGAATGGCATCTGCAGCTACTTGCTGTAATGATTTTCCAACCATGACAAGTCAAAGAGGAAAAACATTTACAAGCAGCATCCAGAATAATGGAAAGTTCATACTTGTCCGTCTCCATCTTTTCTGAGCCAATATCATCCCCGTGCTTCTGCTTTCTCAATTAAATTACTATCATTAGATGGGATAATTTCATGCATTGTTGATGTAAATCAGAACTGCAATCAGCAGAGGGGTAAAGAGATTAGATGGCTGCTAGTTTTGAGATAGGATGACAAGTCTGCTTACACATTCAGCAGGCTGGAATATGGGTGAATATTTTGGTTAAATCAATATAACATGCCATTTAGTTCCTAAAACTAAGTATTTTTTTTCTCAAAGTTGTTTTTCTCAACCAAGTAATCCCCCCCCCCTCCAAAAACAAACAAATAACAAAACACTAAGGTTTAATTTTTACATTTATGAGAACATGACATCAGGTGGCTAACATTTTAGCCACGAGAAAAAATAAAATCTCATGGCAAATAACTTTGAAATGAGAAATCCACAAGCTATTAGAAAACTTCTCTGTTTCTTTTTCATATCTGTATCCTCTCTGTAAACACCTCTATTCTCTTTTTTCTGTTAGTATAATTTTTACTTTTCCCACCAGGGCAGATGACTTTCCATGGCCCAGAATGACATTACTTCTTCCAAGAAAATGAAGGCTTGGAAAATGAAACATTGTCATTACAAATGTATCAAGAATGATGTTCCAAGGAGCATCTGCAAATTTGATCCAGAGCAAAATGGTTATTCCCTCTAATAAACATGGAAGAAATGGCAATATCCTGAAACTGTTCTGTGAAATTTCAGTCCTTTCTCACTAATGTTTTCAAGGCATTAAAACTTGATCTAGGTCTGCCAACGTCAGGATGTATCATTGCATCTGTCAATGGCATTACAAGGCAATGTGAATATCCAGAGCTGTCAGCAGAAAAGAGCATGGAACTCGATAGCAACAGATCAACAGAAAGCCAGCAATTGTGTCCAGGCCCAAAAAGTGCTATTATCAAAATCCCAGTTGTTGCTTCAATTATTTGTCTTGTCTTCTCTCCTTTGTACATTACATATCACTTTGAAACAAAACTCCAATTAATGGAATAAAAAAATATTGGTCTCAAAATCAGTCTGAGAGGAGAAACAGAACTCTGTATCCAAAACTAGGTCAATGATTCTGTTTGTAAATACAGGAAAACATGAGAGCTTCCAGGCTTTAGGTAGTGAATGGGTACAACCAGCCAGTGATACCAGCCAGTGGCATACAGCCATCCCCCAAAAGAAAGGTATGTTCAGAGCCTGGACCACCAGAATGGAAATTAGCAGTCATATCTTCGGACACTCAAACAAATCTTCTTCATTAAATTGCATTTATACGTGTTTCATTTTTCGGTACAGTTCATTTTTCATTACCTTATTTTCCTTGCAGGCAGAGGAAGAAAATACAAATTGAGTATTTTGGCACTTCAGATGAAAATGTAGTGAATATGCAGCCGGGGGGGGGGGGGGGGGAGGGGGTTTAGGGGGTTGATTCCTGTTCCCTTCTGTAGGTATAAGAAAAAACAAATAATGGAAGCTTGACTTGAACAAGTGAATAAATGAATTTACAAAGGATAATCTAATTTGTGTCTTGGACTGCGAGCAATTATGAATATTTAGTAACTAGTCTGGCTGGCTTTTGGAGGGGAAAAGTGCAGGAATCCCTGGAGCAAACCAACTCAAATAGAATTATCAGTGAAAAAGAGAGGGAAAAAAAAAAAAAAAGAAGAAAAAAAAAAGAGAGAGAGAGAGAGCACAAGCAGAATTCTAAATATTAAGGGACTTTCAATATTACTGGTGGGCTTGACATGATCTGAATTGAATAAACTTTGTATTCACAGTAGTCATACTAAGAGCTCAGGAACCACTAGCATGAGTAAGGCGGTATCAGAAATGACTGGATGCTCTTTACTGCTGAGATAAAAAACAGGTGGTCAAAGCCCAATCCAGCAGTAGGCTAAAGCATGTGAGTACACTTACTGACTTCAAAGGCACAGCCCACATGTTTAATGTTAAGGATGTGCTAAAGTCTTTTGCTGAACTGGAGCCCATGAGATTTCTGAGGTCTTCACTCCCAATGACTTTGGGGTTAGCTGAAGTAGCATCTTAAGTCTGCATTTCCCTAAAGCAGAGCATAAAGATTTTTCTCCTGATTTTTTTTTTTGTTAAAAAAAATAAATAAAAATTAATAATGATATCTAGAAAAACATTTTCTTTTAGAAAGTCAAGAAGTCAGGCTTAAGATAGAACGTTCCCACAAACAGACATTTTACATTAAATATATATATATATATATATATATTATTTTTGTGGTGCCAGTGCCAGTGTGTTACAGTTTCATTAATGCCCATATCTCACATACTAACATTGAGAGATGCTGGATGCTGCACAGAAACAAACAGCTATAGCACACACAGCTTTTTAATCTCTTCTCTCAGAGATATTTTTAAGTAGGTAACAACTTTCATAGACTCCATACACATAGCACTGTGCATGTCTCTTTGAGTGCGCAACCACTTCTGTATGTGCAAGCCACATGGTTGCACAAACCAGAAGATAGCTGGGAAAGTGGTCATTTGTACATATAAATATCCCAGTTACAGACCAGTCTTGGCAGAAATACCTACTGCTGTAGATGGTTACAGTTAGTGCATTTGAATGAAGACCTTGTCTCTCCATTTTTGAATATACAGGAATGTAGGATGAGAACTACTGGAACTGTCTCTTACAGTCTTAGACAATGCAGTCCCTTCTTGAGCTGATTGAATTTCTTATTAAACTACACTATGCATGTGTTTTTTTAACCCCTGCTACTCCTCATCAATGCAAAGCTCAATTTAATTTCCAGTCTCCATGCATTCAAGTCCAGTTTATGAACAATTACTCTTGTGCCAGTATTGTCCTTTACCTAAACCAGCTCTTCTGCCTTCTTTGGGCTTCCTTCTCTCACGTGTGTACTGAGAATAATCCATTCATCTCCCTTCTCAATCTTTTTCTTTTCATGAACTAATTGGATTCATACTTTGTCTGTGCAGGCACAGCTCTTAGACAGGTGTGGTGCATCACCTGAGGAATAATCCTGGCTGGCACAGTGATTTAGTGACACACCTGTGAGTCAACATTTCTGACCAGCTTTCTCTGTGCTGAAAGTCAGTAGTCATCTGGCTTATGGTCTTCCTAGCTGTCATTGGCTCCCGGCTATTTGAACTACTGCATTACAAATAGTGGGGAAAAAATAGCCCTTTAAGACAAAGACTTCATCTAAAGAGAGAACCCAGCTCTTAGAAACTGGATTATAATTCATTCTAACAATGAAATTCCTGCCCTTCACTATGAACAGAGTGCTTCACAGTGTTGGTCTGGGATGTCGTTAGGCAGTAGAGTTTCCTGCAGTTACCAGCTAGTTGCTCTCTACTGTTCTGCATATGTCTTTCATGCTTGACTATTGGGTATGTTTCCTGGCTCATCTCTGAAAGACCTGCATTTTCATTTAAGCTTTTGTACATATACTTATGTCAGGGTGTCATGTCCTAAATTCATGAGGATGAACACTTGGCCTTCTGCTTGCAAGAACGTGTATTGCCCACCAAAGTCACTACTTACTTCAGAGTAAGAAGTAACATCCTGTGGTCTTTTATTGTGAAGCAACTAAGGCTGGAGTGTGAGTCATTTCACTGTTTCTAGCACATTTGTTTCAGCTGCCTGAAGTGTCTTGTGAGGGATCAGAAGGTACTGTAACATGTTCAGGGATTTTATCTCCTGTTCCGGAGTCCCAGATGTTTTATATTCACAATAGGATATAGAGTATATGTGTATGTCATCCCCAGAAATCCTCATGAATTTTCCTATTTCTTCCATGATCAATACAGTTTCCACTATATAGGGTAGTTGTTTTGATGTATTTAGTATTAGCTTGATTGTATTGCTTTTTAATGGACTGCAATGAGACCACATGTTCATGTTGCACCCAACAGTGAAGTAATTGGATTTCTGTTATCCAAAAACCTCAGCTATTTCATCCTTTTCAGTATGCGCCTGCCTCTTTCTCTGTGTATCAGAATTTTGGTGCCAACTGCTGTAACCTGTGTCCTTTATTTCTTCTCATAATCCACCTTCTAAGACTCCTTACAGTCTGTGTCTGTACGGCACCTTCCCTTGCTCTTGAATTCTAGTAGGTGTCTAAATTCATCTTGTGCCCACAAACACAAAGACACTTTGTTTTCTCAACACTAAAGATCCACGTTTGAATGTCTAGCCCTTCAGGAATACTGGATAGTATTCAATATGGAGTCCTAGCCTTGCCTCCTCCTAGTGCCAGGTGTACCTAAAAATTAATGAAGATACAGATCTTGGAGGACATCATCATGCTATGTTCATATGAATGACAGTCAGACAGATGGCTATTACACGTATGTTTTTCACTTACACCTGCCCAGTCTGCCTTAGCCCCAGTCTGTGTTGGCATAGAAAACACAAAAAGCAGCTTCACATTAGCTGATAATCAATCTTGTTGACTCCATTTTTGTTTCATAAAGACTTGTTACTTTTATAGACTTTTTATATATTTGACTTTTCCTAAATTTTGAAGAGAGAAGACATTGTCATTTATTGCAGGCATTTAAGGGAGAGAAAGTAGACTGTTAACACTAAAGTATCAATTGGATGGGTTTTGCTTTGGGCATAAATTTGTGGCGCTTGGTCCTAAAGAGCAATCCCAGTTGTTTAAAGGTGTGTCTATGTAGACATAGCCGCCATAGTTCCAGGGCTGCTCTGCTTGATAATACTTAAAGCCTGATATATCATTTACATTTTTCTTTACTCTTTCAAATGTCTGTTTCTTGGTATCTCACCATACGCCCACTATGTGCAAACTGTCTCAAGAGTTCACAGGCTTCTGATAAGCATGTGCAGAATCTAGAAAGATAAGTTAGGCATCCCTATAAATCACTGAACTTCTTCCCACCCTTTAGTTTGAGCATTTCCTAAACACTCTACATTTTTCAGAGTGCAGCTGGAGTCTCTCAAAAGTCAACAGATGTATAGCAGAAGCAGCACAATTTTTCTCAACAATTCTCTATGCTTGTTTCAACAGGTGTATTGTTCTCTTCTTTGTAGTACTGATGGTTCCTTCTGCCCAGTCTTCACTGGAACTAATTAAACTCTCTGTAGTCTCACTGTCTACATGTCCAATGGGTTTCTATCTTCAGCTCACCATGAAGAATCTTCCTCCACCTCTTTCAATATGAGCTTTCTTTGACTTTAAATGCTGGTTGTAAGCCGAAGTCATTGTTGTCTTTCCTTTCTCACGTTGAGGATATTTTGTTGTTGAACTGGGGTACTGTCCCACAAACTCCACAAAGATGCGCAGTTCCTTAGCTCTCTACAATGGGAAGTCATACATGCATTTCTGTGTGGCAACTGATTGCAGCTATTTTCTCTATGATTACTGCTTAAAATCAAGCCACAAACATATATGTAATACTAGGGGATCGTGCCCCAAGAATCCCACTTTTTACAAAAGAGGTAAGGCAAAGGCATGCAGTACAACAGCAAAGACAATAGGTAATACCAGCACTTTCAGCATCTTCTGAGATATTCTGAAATATTCTGAAATATTCTGAAATATTCAGTATCTCAGAAATTCTATTATTATTATTTTTCAGAATACAAATCCACAACACCTGGGTACTTTACTACTTGAGAGTGGTTCCTTGCAGTGTTGTTCAGTGTAGTTATGCTGACTGAAAAGACAAGGGTGGGTAAAGAGGATAGAGCAACACCATCCCTTTGAAGCTCCAATGAAGAAACTGGGGAAAGTGGAAGGGAAGATTTTAAACCAAATAGCATCTCTGCACAGAGCTAAATCAAGTCAGAAATTCTTTGGGCTGCCATCATTTGGTGTCATACTTTGCCTTTTTTCCCGTGCCACATGGCCAGCAGTGAGAAGAGGACACAGATGAAAAGTAATGTTCCAGGTGAAAAGGTAGGAGTGAAAGGATATTTTTCCTATCCTTGTTATCAAACAAGTTTCTGGGGGGTGTTTTTCTCAGGTATGTTCCATCATTTCTCCTAGTACAGGGTGCCTGCTTTAGCTAAATTATTCTAACGGCTCCACTCTCTTGTTTCACAAGTTTCTTACTGGTGCCCTACATTTTCCTATGGACTTGGGATACTTTTATTTTATGCCATTTACACTTGGTCACATTTTCACAGTCTAATGCTGCCATTTATCATTGCCATTGGGATTACATTGGACCTGGCTATATGATACGCCTAAAAATATATATATTTCTGTCCAATGGGAAAGACAGGAGAACATGAATTGCTTTAGAACAGGCACCAGTGAGAAGTATCAGGGGATGCCAGGCTATGAGATGGATGTTAATCTAGCTAGATAGTGTGGCTGCAAGACGCATTTTCCCAACAAAGGAAGGTGGCTGCATCCAGACTGCTTATTCAGAAACACCTATGCTTTGTGCTATCTCCTAATTCACATGTAGGGATTATTGGGAAAATACTTGTTGATATTGCTAGAGCAATAGCAGAGATCATGTAAACAACTGAACTATTTGAACAATCATCAGCCACTGCTCAAGGCTTGATCTTGTTTTGTTTGCAAGTATGGACACTACCTACAGTGCTCAGAGAAATCTGTTTACTGTAGCCCTGTTGTCAGCAGAGTTTCTCTACTTTATCAGGTTTAAGGACACAGGGTTTGTCAACCATCTTCTTCAGGTGTTTTCACATTCTGCATATCTGTTATGGTAAGGGTGTGTGACTTGTATTTCCACTGTTTCATTTCTAACTCCCTTTCTTGACTTTTTACAGAGATTATGAACATTTTGACTGATGCTAAATACAGTTTAATCCAGAAACTAAACCAGTCCCAATGTTTATGACTCTTCTATAATAATAATAATAATAATTATTATTATTACTATTACTATTACTATTACTATTATTATTATTTTGTAAGGCACTGCTTTGTTTGTCTTCAAGTTTTATTGTCTTATCAACCTCTGGAGCATCACACTGAGCAATAATGAAAAAAAAAAAAAAAAGCCTATGTTCTTTAAATGGTTCTTTATTAACAGAAGTGGGTTCAGAGGTGCTGCACTCACAGTCCACCAGCTGTGTAAAGGCTGATTGTGAGTACAATCTGTACTCCTTTCTTCAGGGTTGGTGCAGGTTGCTGCAGGAAGGAAGCCACCGCTTAAGCTATTCTCCCACCCACTTTCCTCTGGACTATGACTAAACAGACATAAAGTCCTAGCTATTCTGTCATCCCAGGACCCAAACCTGAGGTAGCCTGAAAAGAGGAAAGGGATCCTCGCTCCCTTCCTCCCAGACACACATAGTCCAGGGCCCAGGTCACAAACTAGGGAAAGCTTCTTAGGTACCATCCTTTAAAGAATGTCACAGAACTTCCGTTGCTGAAGAAAGACATCTGCATCCTCTGGATTATGTAAAACAAACATCTGGCAACCATGGCTTCCTCTTAGCTTTGCTGTTGTGTGTAGTAAATGGAAGTCCCAGCTCCCACAACTGTCATTTGGCTCCAGCAAGCACTATGACTCCCCTTTTGTGAGAAATGAAGAATAATCTGGCTAAATCCCAAATTCAGAGCTAGCAAACACCAAAGGTCCAGTCCCTCCTGCTGCTGTTAAAAGCTGGCTCCCCACTTCCAGGGATTAGCAAACTATGCAGACGTCCTTAGGAACAGAAAAATCAGCAGACTTCTGCTTTGCAAGATCTGAACAGAAATCAGTAGAGCTGCTCTCCATTTCACTGCCACGAGCAGTGATTTGCAAAACCCTGGAGCAAGAATGATATCAACATAAGTAAACTTTTCATTCACAGCTTTTCAATCTTGCTTCATCTCGATGAACACATGGAATATTCAGCAAACTCTGGACTAAATTATCTCTAAGTAAATAAATACATAAACATCCTATAATAACAAGCTAAATCCAGAGACCTCGCACCCAATAAAAGCAATGAAAAAGGCATCAGTGTCTGCAATAGCTTTCTGGATTCCCAACACATGCTAAGAGAAGAATATGGCCCTGCCTCACACTGTATCCCCATAATCAATCCCATACCAGAAGTCCCCACTGAGCATGTAACAATGTGCACTGTATATATTGCCCTTCTATTGTCTCTTTTGTCTTTGCCTAAGGAAAATATGCTGATTCTGCTGACAGTAAGGGCTCTGTAGTTGCAGAGCTGAAAACTAGGTTTTTCTCCAACTCAAACATGACTTAAGTTAAAAGGGAGAGAAAACACATGGGGGAACAGTGTGTATATCTCAGCAGAGCTAAATTCTTTCTCACCTCAAGTGCACTCCCAGGGATGAAGACAGGTAACTCAAGCAATTACTACAGAGGCTTTTTTTTAAAAGAAGGGCTAGAGAGCCCCTTTGAAAGTTTCTTTTCTGCTGTATAAAATCCCCAAATGAAACATGATATCTCTACTTTCCAGAAGAGAAATAAAATCTTATCTATCTTATCACCTCAGGTTCCCTCAAACCTAAAAAGGATTTTTTGTTTTGTTTTGTTTTGTTTTGTTTTGTTTTCTCCATCCTTTAAGATTCAGTAGCACTCAGGCAGAAACAGGTGGTGGTATCCATCTGAAATCATGGGGTTACCTGTGATTCGCATGCAATCATTTTTACCATTTTGAGGTAACAGACCTCTACCTCTCAGTAATTGAGCTCTTGCTTCAAGAACCCATCCTCTACTAAAACACTATAACCACTGGTCTCTGAATTTTCTGCCTAGAATCAGCTTGTCTGTATCTTTCCTGTAAATCCAGTTACTCACTCTAAATAGGCTGTAAGGGCCTATAGAGCTAGTGCAACTAAAATGAAAAGCACAAGATTTGTGGTTTTTTTTTTTTTTTCTACCTTCTACAATGTACACATCTACCTTCCCTGACTAGCCTCTAAGAAAATTTAAATCAATATTTTCATTACTTGCTTACATTTATATGTCCCCATAGTTAACGGTGCTAGCAGAATGAACAGAACCGTGGAAGTCATATGTGTTATTAATAAAGAACAGAATAAGTCAAATGCAGTTACTGAGGCAGTTATTAGGGCGATTAGTGGAGGCAGAGTTGGTTTTGCTTATTATACAAGTTTGCCTTTGACATTTCTCTGTGCACAGTCTGTCTTTCAGGATGAAATTTGGTGATTTACTGCAAGAACGACAATAAAGGTTCTTTTACCACTTTTGAATCAATGGGCTTTCCACTGTATGTACAGCACAAAATACATGCATAAGCCTGGCAGCTGCTAAACTCATTGATATATAACACCAGTCCCAAAATAGTGATATTTCACTTATGGAGCTTTATAAATTGTTAAAGAAATAAAATCCACCTTTGGGAAATAATGTTTCTTTATGTATCATCGTATCCATTCCGTCCCTCTTCCCCTCCCTCCAAAATTAAAACAAATAGTGCTGAAGCTATAAATCATTGCCATTGGCACTGGAAAGCCCTCAGAGATGTTCTTTCTGTGCCATTTCAGTAGACAGAAAGTCTAATGTACAGAGAGGTGACATTGCTTTATTTTATTTTTAAGTAGTTTGTTAGAATAACATGTCCCTCCTTGATCTCTCCAATGTACATCAATATTTCTTCAGTCATTTTAAACTCATTGCACATGATCCAAATTATTTCAAAGAAAGTCATTTGGAAATGAAGCATGCCTGGGAACTTTTGCTATCGTTATCTTTTACAGACAGGCACATCTTGAAATATCATCTAATACTGTAGGTAATGCAAGTAATAGGACTGGACCAGTTGCTCTGTCCTGAAATGTATATGGTTTTGAAAACTCATTTGCAGAAATTCAGCCTCTGTTGCTTGCTCTTAATTGACTGGAGAGTCACCCAATCTATAACTGGCTAAGTGATAATCCAAGAATTGGATTTGTACCATGAAAACTCAAGCTGAGAATTTCAGTAGTTTATTTAAATTTTGTTGTTGTTGTTGTTTTTTCTACTGTTATTCCTGAGGGTAAACTCCTTTCTTAGAAATTTTCTCATGTTTTTCTCAAACATTGATCAAGTATTTCTGAGACATCCACCCACTTCCATTTTTCAGTAACATGAACCATCTTTTTTTCATCCACCCATCATTAGTTAGCCTCGTTTCCTTTGCATTCACTGCAAGAAATAAGGGCCAAAATATAAAGCTTTTCTGAGAGCTTCTGAGTTCAGTAAATGTCATCTTTACATTAGAATTTCCATCAGTTACAGCACATCCATGACTAAAAAGAGACAGCCTTCTCTTCTGCCATTTTTTATCTCATTAGAGGAAGAAAATAATATAATTAAGCCAACAATCCCCAAATTGAAATCAGAAAGTTAAATTCGTCATCAAAGCAAGTAAGTAAAATAAATATTTCTAAAGTAAAATAAATATTTCTAGGCTGCATTTTTTTTCACTTGTAAGTCTGCGCAGCACAATCCCAGCAGAAGAATTTCCACTCATACTGGCTTTATTTCCACAGCAATTGCTCTCCCTCATGGAGTCACTCTTTAAGGCAATTCCTAAACACAATGTTACTGAGACTCCTCAGCCATTACTGAAGTGTTTGAAACACCCTTAGGCATAGATATAGATACTACAAACCAGCTGATAGGTTTCTGAGCCCTTGGATCCTACTTGCTTAACTGAGCAGGTGGGGAATCTCTTCATTTTGGTGGCATTACTGTATGTGTATAGAGTGACTGAGAGCCTGTGACACCTGGGAAGGTGTTTGGGAGCTCAGCCCTCCCTGTTTTATTTTCCAAGTGAGCATCTCTCACAAGTGCTCAGTCCACACTTAGACATATCCCAAGCCTGCTGTCCTCTTTTCCTACCAGCATGGTGGGTTTTTTGTTTGCCTTTTTTTTTTTTTTTTTTTTTTTTCTGCTGAGCCATTTGGTCTCTGGTTTACTTTTTTCTTTCCCCTGTATTGAGTCAGCATCTGCTGCTATCATATAATACAGGTACAGACCTCATCCACACAAGGCCGATCGTATCTCATCATCTGGCCTGGCATTTGTCCGTCACGCTGGGGCAGGGAATGTGATAGCAAGCTGACAAAAAGCAGCACACGGCTGTGCCTGGAGAGCCCCTTTGTTCATCTAAGCTTCCCCTGCTGCTTTTGTAACTCCAAATGGATTTCTGATTCCCTATCTCTTGGGTTTTTCAAGCCAAATGGTTTGGTCAGATCACAAGACAGCAGGTGCTGCTCAGCTCAACATTTGCACCTTCCAATCCAAACACACCTCTCCCTGCCGACCCTTAAAATCAATCAAAGAGACTTATCAGTTTGTTTTAAGCTTTGATGTTTGTCTGGGGTTTGTTTATCTAGCAGTTTATTCCTGGGAGTATGTTCTTGACATCTTGGAGTAGGTGGTAATTAGCAACAAGGAAGAAGGGCTGAGATAAGAAGTGGAATTTGAAAGTGGTGATACTTGGGGAGGCAGCTGCGCCACGTCCCTCTTTCTTCTTAGCCGCTGAGGCAAGCTGGAGGCAGCAATGGGATGAGGCCTCAGCCACCAAGTGTCCTACCAGCCCCACACCACCCAGCCTGGCCCCTGGAGGAGACAGGGCCCAGGAGGAGCCTGTTTCTGCCTCCCTGCTGTTGCACGGTGTTCCCTGCTCCATGGGCCTGCTCTGCAGGGGTAGGCCTGCCACCAAAGGGCAGGGCCCTGCCATCTAAACGGATTTTCTATCCATTGGTTTCACAGCAAGAACAATTGGCAGCTTAAAGGAATGCCTGAGGAGGTTCAGATCATGCCAATACATCTTATATGAAGAAGAAGAAAAAAAAAAAAAAAAAGAAGAAAAAAAAAAAAAAGAGAGTTCAAAGAGTTCCTTTAAAGAATTCTTGGGAGTAAGAGCTGTTTTTTAATAAGAGGCATAAAGAGGACTCAATTGCTTGTTTAATAGATTAAATACTGGTGTTTTCCTATGCTTAAGGCATTCACTGCATGTCCACGGAGGAGCTTGTATGTGAATGTGGCATAAATAAGGCATAAATAAGCCCACACACTGTATGAAGTATATGGTGTATCCATATACTCACATGTACAGAGAGAGGAGGAAAGAGTAGTGAGAGAGCATAGCAAAAACTGTGTTCCAAACAGCCTTGGGTTTAGCACGTGTTTGAAATATGAAGCCTGGACCTGAGTTTTGCAGATGGCCCCTATCTTTATAACCTTCCCAACAGAATTCCATACAATAATGTAAGTCTTTAATTGCATTTTTTGAGTATATAACATGGAAGCAAAAGCACTCTGCCCTACTCCCACGCTGTGAAGCCTGCAAAAGGACCCACCTAAGCACACATTGCATGCTATGGAGAGGAAGGGAACCTTGCAACCAGGATGCTCCTGAAGTGCCCTAAATGGCACAAAAAGAGACTTATTCTCTCTCTGCTGGCTCATGGAGCAAAATCAGAGCGCAGAAACTACTGTAGAGAAGTCTCAGGAGTTTTCAAAATGTTAGCTGAAATAAAAAGCCTCTTGCTCTGAACTGAGCAACAAAATGGTTTTCTCAGTTCAAGGAGTGAACCCTACCCTAGTAGCTGAAAAAAGCCATACCTGTCTGGGGTCAACCCAAATCATGATTTGTTTTTTAAGCAAACAAGACCAGGTTTTCATTTAGAACAACCAGAAAATGATCAGTCCCCACCTGAACTATTCCTTATCCAGGGTGGGGGCTAATACTTTTAACTCCACGGTTTTGTTATTTTTACCTCATTTCTCTAGGTTCTAAAACATTGAGTTTTTTTGTTTGTTGGTAGTTTTTTTTGTTTTTGTTTTTGTTTTTTTTTTTTTTTTAATGTGTTTTTGTTTGTTTGGTTGTTTTGTTTTGTTTTGTTTTGTTTTTTTTAGAAGAAGAAACAGCCTTTACCAAAAATGTTTTTTTTTTTTTCTTCCTTCCTTTCTTTTTTTTTTTTTTTTTTTTTTTTTTTTTCCTCCAGGGGAAGATGATGCATTGAATTTAACCTGAATATTTATATGAACAAAAATTCTCTGCCTTTCTCAAGAACAGACTCTGGGCAAACTATTTCACCCAGTTGCACTCTGGAGGTTCCCTGTGGGAAGGGTGCAAGCTCTCTTGGCTAGGCACTCTCTGTTAGAGTAGTAGATGACTTCACTCTCATTATGCACATAATCTTTTCCTACACAGTGTACATCAAACCTAAATTACACTGCATATGTTAAGCCTGTAAGCGCACAATTTTATAAGGATCACATTGCTTCTGTCCCAAGGATATTATATGGGGGGTATTTCTGCCGTTGCTTATGTTTCTGGACATTGCCAACAAACAGCAGGGTTTTAGCTGCATACAGAGCAGGACTGTAGCTTTATACAGTAAGAAGACAGTACTTAATAAAACCCAGCCTCAGCTTTGAGGCTGCCCTTAAACTAAATGCCTTTTATGCTAATTTTTGCTCAATACCACTATCTCCATTTACAAGTGACAAGTCACTAATGCTAAATATCACATATAATCAAATGGTGTGAATTGAAATAGTGCCTCCAAAACACTGCAAGTACTTGTCATTAGATATTGCATTACAACCATTTGTTTTTAATGGAGCTGTCTTTTCCTGTTGGCATTGATTTACATACAGGCAACAGAGCATTAACAAACACAGTCCTCTCTCACTTGCAGTCAGACATTATGACAATGCAGAGTTCAGGATCCTGAGATCTCTAATAGTCCTCTAACACTGTAAAAAATAAACAAAACAAAACAAAACAAAACAAAACAAAAACAGGCATTTGCATTCTGTCTATCCTTTATAACATATGAACCTAGAGTTTCTGTACTGTTTTACACCAAACCTAGAGAAAGTTGTCCCACTTTCTGTTCTAATGTTTTGTGTCAACAGAAGTTTAGGATCTACTTCTGGTCCCCACTGAAGTCATGGGAATCTTTTAGTTGATGTTAATGGGAATTGGATCAGGCCAGTAATTGGAGACACTGAAAAGAATCCCAGATGCTGCATAACAAATGAACTATCCACTGAGGTATTCCCTCTGCTCTGGGAAGCTGCCACTGGGAATTGCTGCTACCTTTCTGTGGAAATACTGAAGAAGAAAAAAAGGAGAAAAAAAAAAAAAAAAAAAAAAAAAAAAACATGGATGTCTGATGTCAAAGCTGCCAGTCCCACAGAGAGTTTTAGTGACACAGAAAATTCCTAATAGTCTGAACAATAAAAGAACTTCAGCAAGTGAAAGAGCTACATATTTGGGCTTTTACTGGGGCGTAGAGACCCTTGAAAACAGCAGATCATGCTGATAATATTTGTGAATTTATCATTTGACAGGGCAGGTCAGCACTGTCTGAATCTGGTTCCCTGAACAAAAGTGTGAGACAGAATTATTCAGCCCTTAATATGTCAAATTTAAAGCAAAACAAAGCAGGTTAGTACTTTTATTTTCATTTATTTATTCATTACTAAAATACCGTATTCTTTCTCTAGCAGCTTCCATGCTTGATCAGCTGTGGAAGTTACAGATGTACTTTATATGCCCTTTTGCCTTCTTCCCCAAACTTTGCTGGATATTCTTCTGAAATGTGTGGTATTCACCTCCTGTCACCATTAAAAAGGTGCAGCCACCTCAGATCTAGTCACAGCATTGATGTGCAGAGGCAGGACCCATAGTTAGGGAAGAGGATGTAGTGATTCATCCTTTCTTGAAAAATGACTCATAGAGGAAATTGCGTGATTTGAAATGACATACCACACTGTAACCTGTTGTGACCATGCCTCCTGCCATACCATAAACTGTCTTTCCCTTGGAAATTCAGCAGACATGCCAGGCACATTTCAGCTATAAACCACTACAAAGGCAGCAGGCTTCCTATTTCTCCGCCACTCTTTACACAGCTAACAACTCCCAAAGTCTTGTTGCCACAATGACCAAATTCAGTGTCACCGGAGACACACAAGGTAAGGTGAAATGAGTAAGAAGGGGTGTGAGAAGCAAGGACAGAATGTGCATAAATGCAGAAAACAAAAGGAAACTACAAAAAGATGGAGAAAAAATGTCTAGTGTGAATTATTTGCTTTCCTGCACTCATAATTCCCTATAAATATTAATAAACCTTTTGCTACAACGTGAGACAACATGATTTTGTAATTAAAGTATAAGTCTATTCCTACTCATGTGCTACAGACTTTCCACATCAACATGCATAAATCACTTTCCTTTTATTTTTAAAGAAATGCTCTAGCAGACTCATTCTGAGAACAAGCAGAAATCAACCTCAGGTTAGCACAGACCAAGTGAACTTCTGTGTCAATCTCAAAATCATACAATACCTATTCTAAAAGGGCTAAGTTAGTCTATTACAAATGTCCAACTGCAGTTCAGGAAAAGTTGCTGATTGCTAAGTAGGACTCTGTGGTTCTCTGAAGCTAGCTTTCAAGCTAGCACACAGAACACAGATTTCAACTATGTTTTCTGAGAATAGGATAGCAATATTTATCTTTACATGTTTGTGGGGACATCAATGAAACTGACATTTTTCTTGATTGGAAGAAGCTTGAGATTTCACTGCTCAGATATGTTAATAGCTAACAATGAAAACCACAGCTGCAAGTTTCCTATTCCTCTTCTTCTCACTACAGAAGAAAATTCATTATAACCAACGTCTGCAAGCATGGTGAATTTCACTGCCCTGGCATGGGTGAATCAGTGTTTGTTTCAACACCAACTGTTTCAATAAATTCTCAGCAAGGCTCAATGTAGATTTCTGGGATAGTTTAAAGAATAATCAAAACATTGATAAAGGATAAATCCCCATTTCCAAATTCTCATAAATCTCCACAAAGCTACTTTTCATGATGCACATCTCCAGGCTTTTTCTTAGAGTGCTGTAAATTTATTCTGAATTATTGGAAGAATATTATTCAGTTTCTTATCTCGGTTCTCAAGCTGTGAAATAGGGATCTCCTTTGCTCCTTCATCTACTGTGTAGCTTGTCTACCAAAATTCCAATTTTTTTGAACACTGCTCTTACTTTAACACTGGTTAGCATGTTATGCCTCACATGTTGTGTGACAGTTCCCCAAGCTCCTGTAATATAGCAACAACAATAACAATGAGTGCTCAGGTGTTTTTAAAGAATCTTAAAAATATACTTTTAGCTAGAGCAAAGGCTGCTATCTTTTACACTACAAAAGAGAAAAGAAAAAAAAAAAAAAAAAAAAGTAGAAATGGTTCTACTCTGGAATTGCCCTACTAGCTCAGAGCGAGTCTTCTGCTAAGTTTAGGATGACAGAGTTCTTTGCACAAACAGTAAGTATCTCATAAGGATTTTACTGGGGGATAAGAACTTTGTGAAATCTTAGTACCTCTGAAAAATCATTAGGAGGCTGGAGCAACACACTTTCTTAGCGAAGTCCTAATATAAACTGTGGCAGAGGGAACTGATACTACAGCTCTGCAAATGTCTCATGAAAGGCTTATATCAGAAGCCTTTCAGAAATGTGCCCTGTCAAAGAAGACAATAACCATGAAAGGACAGGGAAGCTTATGATTTTATGCTTTCTTCATAGCTTTGCAGCATTCTGGTGTTTTATAGCACTAACAAAATGTGACATTTGGCTTTCTCATGGGACCTTGTTTCCCAGCTTGTGGGAATACCACAAAAGTACCATATGACATGATATCTGGCAATGTATATGGCTCACTTAGGCATTAAGAAAGCCAATGAAAATCAAAAAGCAACTCACATACTGAGTTACTCAATTATATATTCATCCAAATGAATTATACATTCATACAAATTTCATTTTCTCCTCTTTTTCCTCTCTGCCTCTTTGTCTCCCTTTTGGATTTCATAGGATTATGCACAGAGCCCTAGTAAGATTTCAGTGAGAAGGGCCAGTCTTGCTGACACAAGTAGAGAACCTGATTTGGGGATCAGTTTTATCCCACTAGCTATGACATTACCCAATGCCCATTAACTGTGTAATGCCAATGAGTGGATAATCTAATTGCCACAAAGGAAAGGTTAACCAGCACTCACTGCTCCTCCATCTCTATTACCCTTCAGTCTGGCACTAGAGTCTGTAGCCACAGACACAGAAATTGTTCTGTAATGACAGGCATCACCAAATATAAACAGCTAGTAACCCTAAAATTAGACCCACCGGCTCTCCCTTGGTTTGGGGATATGTTTTATTATACCTTCCAATTGGCAAGCAAACTTTAAAGTTAATTTAACCCATTACAAAACCCTTTTATCTAATGGTTGGGCCTGTTGCTTTACATGCACTCTCTTCATTCTTATGTGGAGTTTTGCCAGCACAGAAATAGAACTAGCTAAAGCTAGCTGAAAATTTTCCACCTAAAATATATTCTGGCAGATAACTGGAGTTAATGATTAAGCAAGGTTTTTTACATCTTAAGTTTCTCTTGTGTTTAGAAAACCTCAGCTGTCAAGTGACTGGACAGAAGAACCATTCAGCAAGAATATTAACCTATAATAATTCTCAGTTTTCAATTACAAGGTAGCATGGCCAAAGACTATTGCATAGTAGCATGCAAATAACATACTGCATAGGGCAAGTAGGAAGAGGTACTCCACTCCTGGATGCATGCTAGTCAAGAAATCTAGAGCACAGCAAAAAGCTCAGGTATAAAACACCCAAACTACAAACATTGTGTCATCAAATGTGCATCACTTAAAATTAATTTTCTATTTCTCAGTCTGAAATTTTAATTTGTTTAAATTGTCATTAAAATTTGAAATGTTCTCTGGGGAATAATCAATAAGAGGAAAAACAAGTTCCCGTAGATTTTGCCCCAGCCTAGAAACAGATTGACATCTTCCAAGCTAGGCATGCACGTCTGAACCCTGGCCACTTGTCCTCAGTAAGTATACATTTAGTACCTATACATGATTTTTTACACATGTATTTGACTTTTTTTGATCTCTGAGCTAGAGATTAACTGAGATAGTTGAATAACAAATTTATGTTGATTATGTAATTAACTTTAGGCAAACACTCCCTCTTTGACAACTCAATATTAATTCTTCATATCATATGACCACCATTACTGGAGGCATACAACTATCTTAGTAGTATTGTCAGACCCTATTAACTTTTCATTTATTTTTCTTATGTAGACTGAATGTAAAGCTGAATCTCTGCTACCAAAACTGAGCAAAGTGAAATCCTCTGAGCCCCTCCATCATTTTTTTTTTCCAGCTCTATATTTAGTTCGAATGCTAACAATGTATGAAGGTCAAGATATTTGCTTTGACATTCATAAATGGGTGGAACTGCCAACACTCTTTTAAAACTGCTAATTAGGGAAAAATTTAGGTGGGACTCACACATTTATGTTGGTTACAGGGAAAGCTGGCAGGCTCAGGGAACCTTGCACTGAGCATAGAATGAAACAGCACATTGTGAGTCATACATTGAAATCACTTCTAATTGGGAGTAGCACACATCTGGCAGCGATCAATGACAGATGATGGGATACCTTTTTCATCCTTTCTCCTCTAAGCCTATCAGAAGTCTCATGACTGGCTTCTGGTTCTCATGACTGTTAGCAATAACAGCAAACAGGCAGGAAGACTCTGTTGAAAACATTTCTTCAGATTTCAATCCAACAGCTTTTCCCAGAGCGGCGATTGGCCAAGCCCAGTCCACAGAGCTGCTGGACATCACATGGGACCTTGTGCAACTCCCTGAACATCAGGGTTTCCAACACCTCCTCTTCATGGACATTCATTTGATTTTTACTTCAGCTTTCCAAGGAAGAAAATTCCTGTTCCTTGGCACAAAAGAAAGGTGGAAAATGGCATGTTTCATGACGTCAGATTCTGTTAATTCACCTTAATGAAGTAGAAGCTATAATTTAGAATTTAGAGTGATCACATGCAACTCTGGTAAAAGATATCTTTCCTTCCTTTCTTTCTCTCTCTCTTTCTTTTTCTTTCTCTCTTTCTCTCTTTCTTTCTTTCTTTCTTTCTTTCTTTCTTTCTTTCTTTCTTTCCTTCTTTCCTTCTTTCCTTCTTTCCTTCTTTCCTTCTTTCCTTCCTTCTTTCCTTCTTTCTTTCCTTCTTTCCTTCTTTCTTTCTTCCTTCCTTTCTTTCTTTCTTTCTTTCTTTCTTTCTTTCTTTCTTTCTTTCTTTCTTTCTTTCTTTCTTTCTTTCTTTCTTTCTTTCCTTCTTTCCTTCCTTCTTTCCTTCTTTCTTTCCTTCTTTCCTTCTTTCTTCCTTTCTTTCTTTCCTTCTTTCTTTCTTTCTTTCTTTCTTTCTTTCTTTCTTTCTTTCTTTCTTTCTTTCTTTCTTTCTTTCTTTCTTTCTTTCTTTCTTTCTTTTTTTCCCCACTTTATTTTCTACAGCTTTTTTATGTGAGGTTGTAACTTTGAAACCCATCAGTATTCCTCAGAAATGTTCGTATCTCAAAGGCCACCATCTCCACAAATATTAAAATACCTAATACTGGGAGTACATTGAAAATAATGAAATGGTGTATAAACACAGTACTGATTTGGTTTTCACACTTGTATAATCTGCTCAAAAGTAGATACATCTTCAAAAACTTTTTGGTCCTTTTATCCTACCACCAATTTCTTCCCTCAGTTTCCAAAAATAAAAGGCAAATATACTATTTAGTGCAGTGTTACAGAAGCAAATAAAGGCTTCTGTTTCATTATACAGAGGATTCAGTAGAAGTTTGGTGAGTCTTATCGATCTCCAGTCCTATAAAACACTGCATATTTAGTAAGTGAAAGTCATGTATATATGGCAGTCACACAGACTATTTTTCCAGTTTCATGTTGACTCTAAATAGTCCAGCCACAGAATACCAAAGTGAAGCCTGCTGGAAATTCTCCAATTAAATGTGCTTGTTTTGTTTGTTGTTTTCTTAATTAAAATAAATAAATAAATAAATAAATAAAATATAAAAAAACAATTTCTGTGCATTTTCACAATGCTTCTTTAAGAGAAGTTCTCAAGCTGGTGATCAATATTTCGTCAAAATATTAGAGGGAATGGGGAAGAGAGGGAGAAGGAGAAACAAACAAATATCTGGGACCTACAGTGGAAATACTATCCCAAGCTGCCCTTTTGGTTAGGTCACCTACCAGGATTGTGGGAAAACTTGAGTTCATGTTTCAGCTCTACATTCTTCAGAACAGGGATTTGGACTTATGTTTCTTACAGTCCAGGTACGTATTATATCCACTAGGTGAGCCGTGCCACATGAACACTATCTGGAGTGCTAAAGCTGTTTTATTCTATATACAGATTCAGCTTTCATTGGAATAGAGATTTGAATCTGGGTCTACAACATCAGTGTGTTTTCTAGTGACCCTTGAGTAGCCTGGAGGAGGACTCTGAAGCATATAAAAATTTTAAGGACTTGATTTCATGATTGTGCAGAATGGCAAAAAGGACACATTGCAAAAAAAAATTTACAGGACAATAAAACACCAGATATCTAGTTTTACTTCAGGAATTGAAGGCCTAGTATATAGACACGTGATACTTCAGGTAAGAGATTAGTTTAGTTGTAGAACAATTTCAAACATGTCTTCAGTCCAATAAATGAGTGCTGATCCCCAGCATCACTATTTTTTGCCTGGCCATATTCAGTTCCACTTTTACTTTCCCTTGACAGTATATGCAAAACACCACTGAAACAGAAGATGCAAGAGGAATCCAGAACAACCCTCTCCTGGGTACTTACCATGGCAGTAGCACCAACTTTCAAGAACGCCCGCTTCTCAGCGAAATTATGCCTAACTTCCACACAAAGGCACACTGAGGCTTGGACGCATCTTTCTCCTACTACTCTGTACTTCTGTCCCCTTTTTTCCTACAAACTACAGCAGTAAATATTCTTTATCCATCCCTTTGCAGAGACCTTAATGCTATAGATAGGCAGGTCTATTAAAGGGCTCAAAAAAACATTTAGAACCCAACAGTGGTCAAACCAAATACTAATGTTGCTCTTCTTGGAAGTACTGGGAAAATACTCTGGTAACTGTATGCTGTAATTGTGACGTAATCCTCATCCCAAATAAATAAAATTATTAGCATAGAAAAAATCACTTAACACAGAAAGTACAATGCTGGAAAGAAGCATCTTATTTAATGATCACTTTTGTGTTTTTGTGATGTTTAACTCTGCTTATGCTAAAAAATAAAATAAAAATAAAAATAAAAATAAAAATAAAATAAAAATAAAATAAAAATAAAAATAAAAATAAAAATACAAATAAAAATAAAAATAAAAATAAATAAAAGTTAGCTCTGCTGCTAAGAAAGAAAAGGACTCAGTTTTGTCTACCAGGTCACAGGCAATCTTTGGCTAGAGGTACTTTACTCTGAAAAAGATCTTATAATTAGCTTCTTCAGACAAGGAATCCTCTCTCTTCCTATCATAACAATCTCAACAGCTGTAATCAATTCCATTTTTTTCCTTTGTTGCTTCTATATCACCATAATGGGAAGATTTCATTTTGTTTTGTTCTGGTTTTGGCCTGAACATGTCATGTCTAAAAGAGACATTGGAAATAACCAATATTTCAATCCAAATTATATTAGTTGCAGGAAAATCCTAATGTACATAAGAAATTCAGGAATATTTGCATATATACACATACCTGAATATGTATCAATATTGCAGCTTTATAGCAAATGTTCATTATTGAAATAAGAAGGAACACTAGGACAGTTCACTCTCAGCCAACACAACAGACCCAGAGAAGAGAAGGAAAAGGACTTCTTACTTTTACTAACTACAATAATGCCTAGAAGTAGGTGTGACAACCAGTTCAGTGTAGCAACAAGAAGCTAAAGGCCCCCAAGCAATAAGTGCAATTGATTAGAAAATGAGAACAACATTGCAAGTACCCTGCACAGGAGATGAAAAGGCAGAAGAGTTCAGTGCACGTTCACAGACTTTGTGCAAGAATATACATGTAACTCACAAACAGGTTGTTCCACACCACAAACAGCAAGTGCCGGCTGCAAAGTATATCATCCTGACAGACCACTGAAGACAAGAGGACCTCACTCATGGATAAGCTACATTTTGCATTCATCTCTCTGTTACACACAGGTTTTGCTGGGTTTTGTTTGCTGGGTCCTTCCAGAGCAGCAGTCAATTTTAACATTGCTTCAGTGAGGAGTAGGGGGGTAGTGTGTTATTCTTAGAGAGAATCAAGCTTTACCATCAGACTTGGACCATACTCTGCTTGCCCTTCCTTCCACAGATTTTCTGTGCTATCTAAGCATAAATCTTGTTTCCATAAAGACAGGCTGAACTCCTACTGTGGTCACCAGATTGCAGCAGTTTGCCCCATTACAAACTGAGGAGGGTTTAGTGAAGAGTTTTTATTTCTCAGTATGTCCCATTTTTATACAACACTACTTTACGAGGAATTTTAGACTACAAAACCTTTGAGGTTGTCCTTCTTTGTCAGTCACACTTCTCAATGGTATGAACTACCTACCATGAGCAATGCACAGTTTAAAAGTGCACAGGAGAGATGATGCAGCTCACTCAAAGCACCAAAAGAAAGGGCAGCTCTAGGAGCAGCAGCAGGGGTGGCCTAATAGTGCTCTCACAGGCATTTCCCTTCTCTCTATTGCACTGGCTGAGCCAAGCATGCTGATGGGCATTAGGGATGCTAGCAGCATTAGTGTGAGATGCACCCATTGCTTTATGCCTCCTGACTGTGGTGATCATGTGTAGCCAACAGTCCCTTACCTCACTGTCACTACAGAAGCTGCAACTGACTTCCTCAGGAATCATTTGCAGTCCAAAAGAGACAAGTTGTTATCTTCTTGAATGTGCATGAACTTTTATTCCCTACACAATGGAGCTCCAACCATTATCTGGAGTGGGAATGACTCGACCTGACATAACAGTGTGCAAAATCAGAGCATGTGCATAGCCAAACATAAAGTTGGGGACAGAAAAACATCATGTTGGAAGGTATTCTAAATGATGTTAGAATCTATGTAACATTTCTAAGATCCCATACTCACATTCTGAAGAAGTTAAACACTTTGATTTCCATGCCAGGGAGCATCTATTATCAGTTTTTGATAGTTTATGTTCTCAGGACTGCCTTAAGAATAGAGATAATAATAGATAATAAATTCAGAAACAAGAACAATCTTCTTTGCTTCATAACAGGTAGGATTGGTCAAAGAAGTTCTGGATGATTTTTTAATTTTATTTTTTTCAAATAAACGCAACCTTTTAACAGAGGAAAATGCTTGGCAAGGTTTGTGAAGAAAAATGGTTATTTTCCCCAAAAGGAAAGGGAAACCCAAACATTTCCGGGGAATTGTTTCAGCCTTACATGTGGACCTTGGGGGCAGGGGCAGAATTAAGTACTATTTTGACGAGAAGTGAAAAAAATATTTTCTACATCATTTTTTTTCCAAAGAGAACAGGAAAATCTTACCTTACTCATTACACATTCTGGTTAGGGCCACAGCTCCTGAGATTTTATAGGGACATGGAATTGGAAATGGGAATACTAACTGGTGGGTTTGAATAATGTGCTATCTAGAAAGTGATATAAAAACAGAGTAATTATTCTGCCTTTTTTATTTTGTTTTGCATTTGCTAAGAACTCAGGTTGGATACCACTCTGATTTATATTTTATTGTTTGTTTTTTTTCCAAAGGGATTTTCTCATTTTTAAAACTGCAGACACATAGGTAGATGCAGGTCCAGATATCCCTAGTGCATTAAGTGATGCCTTCAGCCAGCTGAAAACTCTTTTTGATCTCTCTGATAATACCAGGCAAGCACTGATCTGAAAAGGCAGATTACCACCAAGGATTAGGCAGTACAATAGCATGCTGAGAATGCAAGAGGATGATGAGGTTTAGCAAACAAGCTTGGAATATATTTGAACTCAACATCGAACCCCAAACCAAGGCATGAGAAGAGAATTGAGGGGGTAGCGAACTGCCCTGAGAAATGTTCTATGAGAGAGGGTAAAGTTGTTTAATAACTCGATTTTAGCTTAAAATCAGGATTTAGCTAATCAAGAAAGCACATTCTGCATAGAAATCTCTTCTCAGTGCTGAAAGCACAGATTGAATGAACAGAGTCTTAGCTACACTTTAATTGTCTTCAGACGATCTTTTAAGGCATGTGGATGGAGCAGGTCACACTGCTGTAGCTGCTGTCCTCAGGCAGTATGACACAGTGAAGTCAGGACTTTACCAAAAAAAAAAAAAAAAAAAAGCTTTTATTTTCAGGACTAGCCACAGTAAATGGACTGGTTATTTGGTATGTGAGATAAGAATTGAACAATATCATTTGAACACACTAGTTGTCTTTCAGTGTTTTGTCACTTGACCAGTTTAATTCTAAGGTTAAAATGCTGTTACACAACATGTATCCACCCTCCTGTGTGTCAGAAATGTGAGGAATGTTTGCAAGAAACAGCAGCTTGCACACAGTTCCTGTCATCAAACCCCAAAGTTGAAATGGCTGACATTTCCTGGATCTGCTTAGCTCACCTATGAAGAAAGAGTTTGCAGTGCGTGTGTGCAGACAGGAGCAGAGTCATTAAAACTGGAGCAGCTCTTGGGCAAGCTCCAGTTTGCATGTTACATATTCATAAATTGCTGTGTTAGAATGGCTTCCAACAGTGCAAACGTCAATGGAGCCTGCTGGAGCAAGCCTGAGGTATGCCATCTATGTGTCTGATTGCCTGGAGTTCAGAGGAACTTGCTGAATGTATTACCAACGGGAATGAAAAGGCTTGCATCAGGGTAGCTGGCCAGGTACAATTGCTGGATGTTTTAAAGGACGTGTCGGTGTCAAAGCATTGCACGTCTGTAATTTTTCTAACTCTTTTGTTGTTTGTGTAGTCCCTGAGAATCTCCAACAGGAATATTTCATTTTGTTGTTCTTTCAAAGAACACATATTAATTTATGTTATAACAAAAAAATGTTCATTAAGGCTTGGCTAATAGCACTGATTATTTGTTTATTTTCACTCTGCACAGCCTATTTAATTGTGTATACACGTACCTACAATTACCTCTTTGAAATGCAAATACACAGTTACTAAGGATAACCCTTCTCATTTTCAAGCAACTAACACTTTATATATATATATATCTTTATATATATATATATATATATATATATATATATATATATATATATAAATGCTAACTGTATCCTAAGCTCCCTGGAAAAGAGCATATTTTAAACTCTTCCCACATTGCAATGGCTTTCACCTGCTCCAAATTATTATCTTTGCCACTGTCACAGCTCCCTTAAATTTATCATAAGTCAGAAGCCCTAGGCAAGGGCTAGGAGATCATTTCACCAAGGTACCAGCCAGCTTACAGAACTCTTCTAATAAAAAGGAACAAGAGTGTATTTTCTGCCAAATAATGTCTCATCAAGCCTCCAACTCCACTTGTAACCTATCCATGGAAAGGCCTGGGTTGGTACAGAATCATTTGTTACTCTCAATTATTCACCAGATAGTTTATTGCTATTTATTTCCACCCACAGATTGCTCTCAGACTTTCCTTTGGGATGGGATTTGCTTCCTAAAGGGAGGATTTCAGGATTTGACTAAGCAGCATGCACTGCAGAAGATATCACATAACAATGGGTTTGCTTCCTAAATGTCAAACCCACAAAGTGTTTGCAAAGTGACCATACCAACCCACCTTCATTTTCCCATCACTCCCCCTACCCCTAATCTTTCTGCAATTACTGATTTCAGTGGTTACCCATGGAAGTCTCTCTTTCAACGGTATTTTTGTGAACAAATATTTGCTTGTCCCCCATTCACAAAAAGCACATTAAAGCAGCATGTCAGTTAGAGTGTGGGCTGTCTTTGAACAGATGTTATGAATACTGTTTTGCAGGATTTGCCCAGCAGTAGATGAGAACAAGTAATGAGGAAACTAGGAACATGGGTAATGAGGCCATAAGGTGTGGAAGCTTTCCAGGAGCAAGGGGAGCTGGGTGGAGAAAAGCTTGCCTTACCAATATGTAGCCACAAACCTTTCTCAGACTTTATTTCTATTTCTTAATGGTCACTCTCAAGAAAAAGTATTCATGAGGGCTCATTCCCTCGAGAATTAATTTACCTTTGACTTAAAGGTGAACACAAGCATATACACCTCCACATAAATCTTCTAATTCCATAAACATGATATGTAAAAGTGGGAAAAGATTTGGGATTGATCCAATGTACTTAAATGGGGGGGCGGGGGGGGGGGAAGGATGAATTGTGTCCTTATAATCAGGTTGAACACTTGTAACTATAATCTTCTCTTAGAGCCACAAACAGTTCTTTCACCTGTGTGTTTTTCAACCACTTTATTATTTGTTCTGTATAAAACATATAAAGATAATTAATGGGCTGAATTGTACAAGAGTTCTCCTTATCTCTTAGTGGGTAGCATGGGGAGAGGTAAAATGACCCCAAAAATTATTTCAATCAGTGAATGAACAGATGATATCTCATTTCAGCTTCAAGACCTATCCAACAGTACTTTAGTAGAAATACCAGCAAAGCAGCACACAAATAACATACATATCTTGTAGATTACATAATTTATTTGGAAATGTTTTCATTCAGTTAAATAAACTTCAGAAAACTACAGTGGAGCCTTCTTATAAATTAACTCTAGTGCCTAAAATCCCATGAGCTATGAAATGTTAAAGAAGGAAAAAAAAATTAAATACATAGTGTTGCTGAGCAACATGGCTCACTCTTAAACAACTTTCCCTTGTATGTAGTGCCTGAGCAAGAGACTACTGTGGAGTCTGTGTAAGTACTTGCCCTATGGGTAGTGTGATTTTGTTACAATCCTTCAAAAAACAGCTACACAGACAGTTACTGAATTCAATTATAAGGAGTCTTCAGGGTTATTCCATTACCTCTACCTTTAGCTCACAGTCTCAAATCAAAAGTTTGGCTGTTCTTTTTTTAATTTCATTCATTGAAAATCCGTGATATGAACTTTCAGCATGGAAATTGATCAAAAAATCTGCAGTTTCAATTGAATGTAAATGGTTTAGGAAAGTCTCTACCTTTACAGACTGCTAGAGGCAGGTTCAGTTTCCCACTGCCCTGTCCAGATGCGTGCTGGATGCCCAAGATCTCAAAAAGTGCAGAGCAGAAGCAAATTGCCCAATGGGCTCTGCACTTGAGCGGGTCTGGGTTGATGCCATTAATACCAGTCCTGGGTTGCCCTGCAAGCATCAGCCCCAGGAAGACAAGCCCTGCCCCTGTCTTGTGAGCTCAAAACTCCCAAACTGCCCCAAGCTATTAGAAAAGAGTAATTTCCCACAAATCAGAAATCTTGCTGGTTATTTTCTTTTCACTGATACCAGGGCTCCTAGCAAAAACAGCTTATATTGCTCAGTACTTATTTCAGCTTCCACCCATCTGCATGCATCTACATGCATCTGCCACCATGTTTATAATGATGAGGAAGGGGTTAACCCAGAGAGCAGGTGGAAAGCAACCCAGCTGCAAAAAGATTAAAAAAGCAGTAGGAGAGCACAGCCTGAAAGAGAAAGAGGCCAGCAGGGAGAGGAGAGGATGGCCTTAGCCTTGGGGGGGAGGCTACCAGTGCCACCCCAAGCAGGGGGAGCTGGCATACTGGTGTCTTTGGTGAGGCAGGTGTCTTCTGGCAGCATCGGATGTGGCTTTGATCTGAAGGCAGAGGCCAGTGGGGACAGGGTCCCCTGGGCAGGGGAAGCTCTTCGGGGAGATGACCTGTTTTCAAGGTTCAGTTTGGCTAAGCTTTAGTTCTCCTCTGCTTCACACGGAAATTACAAGGGAGGTAATTAACCTGTTAGGAGAAAAATCATTATTTTCAGCTTGATTTTTAAAGGTCCTTAGGCCCCTCCTGCACAAAAATTTGGGAACCGAGTGCTTGGATACTGCTTTAAAAATCAGGTCTTTCTAAAATTCCTACCTCAGACCAGACCAGAGCAAAGCTCTCTGCTGAGGTTTGAGGTGCTATAAATGAACCTTCTATATTGTCGATTGATGCTTTCAACTTCAGGCACCTCATCCAGACAGAAAAGTAATGAAAGACATGAAGAAAGTCAAGGGCTGGAAAAGAGCAAAGTAGACCTGTGGCCATGGCACAGGATGAGGAGTCGGTGACTCTAGGTCCTGTTCCCAAAACTATTGCTTACTTGCTGTGTGGCCTTGAGCAGTCCACTTGCAGGCTGATCCAGCTCCCAGTAAAGTCAATGGGAATTTTCCCATAGTCTCCATTGAATGCTGGATCAGGCCCTTAAATTCCCTGCAGCCCTCTCATTACCCCTCCTGCAAAGCTAGGATAACAATATCTTTGTCTCACAGGGTAGCAAGGGGACTAATTCATTAATGTTCGTAAATTTTTTCAGATCTACAGATGGAAGGCATTATGTCAGCACAAATTATTCTTATTTATTATCATTCTCATGGTATTTCCAATTGTTTCTGCTCACTGAAGCCAAGAAGTTCCAAAAATCTTATGAGAAAGTTTCTTCTCTGGAGATTGGACCCCATTTCTGGCCCAAAGATATGTGGAAGCAGATACATTCAGATGGCACTGGAATGAGGGAATATTTACTGAAATAAATGTCTAAATCTTTGGGGGGTTTCCACGAGTCCTGGAAATTGGAAGTATGCAACACTACAGAAAGTACAGTCCCTTAATTTTAACAAAAGACTCTGGAGCCAGCAGTCTAGCAAGCAAAACACTGAGGCCAAAATATTCAAATTCGAGTCTCGGAGCTTGCTGCCAGTGGGAAATCTTTGAGTTAGCTCCTAAGTATGTCAGGGTAGTTTTGGAAGAAAGGTGGCTTCTAGCTAGGGTTCCTTGTGTAGAGAAGGAAAGGAGGAGTCCCGTCCCTCCTCACACCCCCACTACCTGCTAGGAGTTAGTCAGATATCAGGTTCAGGCATGGAAAAGCAATGAGGTCAGGGGAGTTGGCAGCAGACAGGGGATTTCACTTGAGGGAGGTCATCGTGAGCAAGTGGTGATGTATCATCTGGGGACAAGGAAGAAACATGTTTCAGGTCTCACATACACACTCTTATCTCTGTGTGTGTGTGGCAGATGCCGTCACAAACGCTGCGCTGTAGAAGTTGGTGTCACAAATACTGCACTTCCCTTTTCGCTGCCATACTGTTCCTGCTCCATTCCTTTGCAGGTAGAGAGCTCACTATGCTGCTTTGGAAATGCAGGTAGTCTTAATGTACTGATAAATTCAGCTCTTTTAGTTCATACAATAAGTCAAAATTGGTCAAAGACAGGAAATTAACTTCCCTCCCTCCCCTGACTGTGCACACACGCACAGACACACGCATGCACATCCACAGCCAAGGCCTTCGGCAAGCCATCTGATAGCAATCAGTATTTTGAGAAGTGATAGCTCATCTGTAGATTCAGCATTCTTTTGCAGCAGAAGGTATTATGCAAACTAGTCCCATTAGAAAAGCAAACATCAAAGCAAAACATGTTTTCTAAGAGACAAATGCATAAACCCTGTGGTACCTGACACTGAAACAGAAATAGAATTACCCTTGCTCTCAATGGAAAGCATAGCTGCAGAGGATAATAAAGGAGCTTTGTACACTGTACCCTGAAGTTTTCTGTACTGTTCATTAAAGGGAGAGCAGTAAGCTTGGGAGATACAGCCTGGGAGAGCCTGAAAGGACTGACCCTGTCCACAGTGAGCAACAGGAGGACATGAGCTACACTGCAGCTGGCTGTGGAGCAGCACAGCCACACCATGCCTTTGGCACCAGCTGGAATGCAAGGTGCCACTCCAGCCTTAGGGGAAAGAGAAAAAAAAAAAAAAAAAAAAAAAAAAAAAAAGAGAGAGAGAGAGAGAGTGCAGCTAAGGTTACACAATTACCTGTCTTGAAAATGCAAACTTTTAAAAAATATGCATACCTCCCTGACCATAAGTAGCCATGAAGTATGCTCCGTGGGTCCTTTGACTAAAGTCTAAACAGAGGAAGCTCTCTACAGACAGCCTTCTGCTTAGCAGCGGCTGCTGTTGCTCAGTCACTGCCCCTGTAAGAAGAAAAAAAAAGAAAAGAAAAAAAAAAAAAAAAAAAAAAAAAAAAAAGAAGCTCTCATGGGCAGGATGGAAGGCAGAAGGTGTGAAATGAGGCTTGGATGATGTTGTCACAGTGCTGGTGAAACGGCACAGCCAGGTACCACTGATTCATTTAAATCAAGAGCAGAATAAATCAGAGCCTATCAGGACTACTGCAAAGTTGAACAAACTTACATTAGGGAGGAAATGGCTGCTGAGGTTCACAGGGTGAGCTGGAAGTACATGTGCTCTCTCTTTCTTTCTCCTCAGCCCCCCTCTTTTTGTCTTTCAGAGCCCATTTCTCTAGAGTGCAGATCAGCTATCAGACCGAGAGAAAGAGAGAGTGTGAGATGGCCGACCTTGTCCTCCAGTGCCGAGGGCCTGTGGGTTTGGGCCAGGAACAGGAATTCCCTGTACAGACACTGAGTCTGCTGGAGGAGACAGGAGAGCCTGCTCCACAGAAGAGCACTTTGTTCACTGCCACCAAGGAAAACTTACACAACAGACACACACAACCATGGAAATATGAATATTTTAAAAGTGTGTTTTTTTCCTAGAATACACAGTGCTCTTATTTCCTTAGGGGGGCAGTAAAAATTGGGCAAGAGCATATTGCCAAATGCATAAGAGTTAGTGAGGATATTAATCCTGCATGCTGTAGTTACAGAGGGAAGGTCACTAAAGAAAGTCTGAATAGATCAACAATTCAGAATAAATTACTGACAAATTAAATGCCTACTGGCCGTGTCTAACAGAGTGTTTTTTTTTTTAAAGTCTCTTCTGTTTTTTAATATATTTTCTGTCAGTTCATCACTTCTCAGAAAATGCAGAGTTAAAATATTTTTCCCTTTGTGCCCCAAAAGTGTATGTGCATCTGTGTTTGTGTGTGCACATATTTTATATGTGCAAAATCCAGGGTAGATATGGATACCAGATAGTGCTGTTGTGCAGCTGTTTAGTGCTGCATCATTCACACAGAGCAGCCCTTAAAGTGGCCTGAACAGGCCTGTGTGTGAATATAGAGAAAGTGAAGGGTTAAGACCCTAGCCTGGCCTGATTTCACAGGTTTCTCGAGGTACCTTGTTAAACTGTTTGGAAATTAATTCCTCTTGCTTTAAGCATCCAAGAGGTAGGTGCCACACTAGATACTCAGTGTGGACTCAGATAAGTGGTGATTCTTTTTGTCTTCAGATTCACTCCATATATCTTTTCTCCTTTCTTCTGACTAAAGATAAAGCCTGTGTGGATAGATTGGACTTGATAACTAACTTTTAGATGGCTAACATTAACTGATCTCCCTCTTTCTAGTCCATACTTCCCTATCGCACTTGGTCATATGAGAAAATATTCGTAAAAATCATGGGTTCCTTTTCTATTAAGAACACACAGAAAGAGAGCTTAGATGGCGTATTGGCAACTGTAAGCATCTTAATGCTGTTTTCCACACAGTCAAGGTTACAGCTCTAAAGAGCACCAAAACACAACATGGTTCACAACGATGCGCTGCTGGATGTGGAGACCATACAAGTACACCAAGGCTCGTGAGCTGGAGGGGCCCTGAACACCAGGCTGTATAAATGGAGGAAGGCTTTAGGAAGCTCTGATGGGAACACTAGGCTGGTATTCCTATTGCATCCATAGCACCAGGTCTTTGCCAGATACGCTATGCCGCTGTTTGCTCATGGTCTTCTAACTTCTAACTGGGGAACTGGCCTCACAAATAGCCACCACAGGAAACAAAGTCAGCTTTATATCACCTTCCCAAACCCCACCTCCTGGACCAAGTCAGGAACTTCTTGGTGAGAACCTCAGCTGTGGTTGGTAGGGTACATGGATATGTTACCCAGTGGTTACCATTAAAAGTCAGTTTCTGAGAACTGCCACAATGCTGTGTATGCGTGTATACACACATACACAGACACTCTGTATACTGTACATAGGATCATGGTTTCACCTTTTCTGAGCCCTAATTTAACTCTATCAATGAGAGCTTTGCTTTTTTAAATAAATAAATAAATAAATAAAAAGGAAGAATTCATCTGAAATCCTGTAAAGTACATTTTAAAAATCTGGAACTATATGCTAGTCAAAGGAAACATATATTGATAGGAGACAAAAATCTTACAATTCTATGAAGGGTTTTGGGTTGGGGCTGCAGTTTACCTTGGTTACAGATATCTTCCCACTCCTCTTGTGTCACTTCAGATGGGGAACATTTTGTGTCTCTACTCCACCATGCTAATGTAAGTAACTGTAGACTTGTATCCCTTATACCAGAAAAAAAAATAACCTTGTAGATCTCAGACCTTTTTACTTCTAGTAAGTAAATAGTGTTACTATGATATTCCTTGACTCATTTTATCCCTGCCTCTCCTGTCATCCATATGATTTTAGTAGGGTTTTTAAAATATGACTTTCTTTCTCCTGCCCACTTCTCCCTATCTCAGTCTTTCTGTAAGGTTGCTTTCATTGATAGTCAGGGATTTCCCATTTAATATAGACAGTGGTTGATCAGAGAAAGCAAAGAACTCATTAGCTGTAGATGGGGATAAGGGAAGAGCATGCATTCAGTAGTTATCTTGACATATCTATCAACTATGAGGTTCTCCAAAGAGAAGGGAGCTGCTGAAGAAGTGGATGATAGTAGAAATACAGAAACTTTCCAGTCAGGTGGAAAGACCTAAAGAAGTTTTTGGTGAACAAGAAGCTGAGGAATGCCAAACTGGACTTCACACAAAGAAGGTCAGGAAGGCCATGTAAGAGGTTTGAGATTAGGCATTCTTTATCCAAACGTTTTTTGTAGCTAACAAAAATTAATTTTGTTCAAAGAAAAGACTGAGGTTCCAAGTTGGTTCCTATTTTAGCTGGATTGATTCATTTCTCCATGTTTATTACTACAATAATTTGAAGGTATATGATTTGTAAATATCTAAGAAGATGAAATCTAGCATACTGCATACTTTTTACTTTTAATATTGGCTAAGTTTATTGTCTGTTGCATACAGCTTGTATTTCAGATGTATAAAATTCTCTTTCTTTTGTAGATTAATATCATTACAAAATATTACATATGTTTCATACTAACATAAATTATACCATAATGGTCAAGATACAGTTTTAACATCCACACACTGAACAGTGAAGTGGTACATAAGGCTTTTTATCAAAATTAGTCAAGTTCCAAAGAACTATGGATCCTTTGCCCTTAGGTAAGTTGGCATAGAGTGTAACATGTATTTTGGAGTCTGGGGGAAAGCTTAATATATGTAAAAAGTTATGCTTTCATTTCTGTTAATGCCAAAGCTCAAAACATATGTTTCAAATTCCACAAGAGTACCAGGTACTTGGAGATCACAGCCTACTATTTTGCCTTTGTAAATGCCTTTTGCATGTGCCAATAATGCAGTTGGATCACAAATAGAAAAACACAAACAGAGAAGTGGAAAAAAAAATCACCTGCTGTTTTAGAGATCTGGCAGAAGTCCATTACAAGTACAAATGCTGGGAGGCTATCATATAGTGTTACAATGTGCACAACTTCATAATCATTCACACAGTAGAATTTCTGATGGCAAACTGCTGTTAAATAGCATTTTCCTGAGCATCACTAGGATATGCAATTAACCTTCTCTGCTGGACATCAGTCCTTCACTTTGGGCAGCAAGCAGAAGACCCTAATGTGCACTTACAGAAAATACCCTTTCAGTGTTTTTCCATTGGCACACACACAGAAAGTTCAACTAGTGGCTCTGGAGGAATCTTGAGTCTGCCACATAGGTGGTCTGCTGCCTGCTGGAGAAGTCTGGATACCTTTATATTTGGGACATAATTTTTCTATCACACTATGCTCACTGCTCAGAAATTCCAAACTCACTCTTTAAATCAAGCCCGAGGTTTCTCAAACACACAGTTCCATAATATATATATATTATATATAATATATATTATATATATATTATGTATATAATTTATATATATATATATAATTTGTCTGTATATATATATATATTTAGCACTACCACAGAAAAGGTCAGAGAACCACCACAGAGGTGAGGTTCAGCCTGTGTATAGGTATGGCAGTTACCAGATTCCTAGGTGACTACAGGTGACACAATTCCTGTAGATTATCAAAGAAAGTCTCATTTCTTACAATCCAAACTCTGCTTCAGACATTTCAAATGTCGTCTTTGCCAAAAAAATAAAAAATAAAAATAAAAACAAACAAAATAAAACAGCAAGTGGGACTTAAAACCAGGATATTCAGGTTACAGAGTACGTGTGCCCATATGTATATATATGCATATCTATATACACTCTTACACATGTGTGCACAAACATGCAAATATACATACCATGCACTAAAAACTTGTAGTATCTAGGGTGCACAGAAAAAAAAACGTCTTTGACCCCTCCAAAAACTATTTACTATTTGCAGAGTGCCTTTTTTCAGGAGTCATATCCTCAGACAAATAGGAACAGAAACTAAAAAGGAAGGAAGGAAGGAAGGAAGGAAGGAAGGAAGGAAGGAAGGAAGGAAGGAAGGAAGGAAGGAAGGAAGGAAGGAAGGAAGGAAGGAAGGAAGGAAGGAAGGAAGGAAGGAAGGAAGGAAGGAAGGAAGGAAGGAAGGAAGGAAGGAGGGAAGGAAGGAAGGAAGGAGGGAAGGAAGGATGGAAGGAGGGAAGGAAGGAAGGAAGGAAGGAAGGAAGGAAGGAAGGAAGGAAGGAAGGAAGGAAGGAAGGAAGGAAGGAAGGAAGGAAGGAAGGAAGGAAGGAAGGAAGGAAGGAAGGAAGGAAGGAAGGAAGGAAGGAAGGAGGGAAGGAAGGAAGGAAGGAAGGAGGGAAGGAAGGATGGAAGGAAGGAAGGAAGGAAGGAAGGAAGGAAGGAAGGAAGGAAGGAAGGAAGGAAGGAAGGAAGGAAGGAAGGAAGGAAGGAAGGAAGGAAGGAAGGAAGGAAGGAAGGAAGGAAGGAAGGAAGGAAGGAAGGAAGGAAGGAAGGAAGGAAGGAAGAGCAAAATGACAGCATAGCCCAAGAGTAGTGTGGTTTGAAGAACAAACAATTGTGCTTCTGGATGGCACAGATAATACATTAATTCTGAGGTTAAAAAAAAAAAAATCCTCGCTACTCACTCCTGGAAAAATGTAATCCTTAGCTGAGCATCTCTGCTGTTAGATCTTACACAAGTGGCTTCAGCAGACTCAGCCCCACAAAACACAGAAGTCTGCATTTTCTAAGATTATTTCAAGAAAATACTAATATGTTTAGGAGTTATATTTGTAGTCTGCAAAAAAAAAAATATATTTGTAGTGCCAACTACAAATTGGCCAACTGCTGATGGTTCTCTAATTATGCATGAAATTGAATTTATTGACTCTGAACAAACGAACAGCAAAAGTTAACTGAGTTCAATAAAACTGATTCATTGCATTTGACAATGCTTTTGTTACTTAAGATGATTACTGAACTCTTCTTCAAGTTAAGCAACTAAACACAGCTCCATTTTCTTCTGTTTCTTCTGCTCTTCTCCAAACATTCTAACCAGCTTTTAGAGGTGTTATCCACATGAGAACAGATTGGTTGTTCAAGACTTGCCCCATGATAAACACCCCAAACTGTGTTCACATTATGTGTTCAGACTGAAACCAAGAAAAGTTGCATCTAGTTGAGGATGGATTAATCCCAAACTACCAGAGTTGTGGCAGTGTTTCAAGAGAGCTACACTCATATAACCCAGAAATGAAGAGACGCACACAGAGGGAAGGAGTTCCAGTATAGAGAGTAATATGTCTTTCATTAATGACTAGAAATGCAGATTTGCTGTGAATAGGGTGACAATTCTGGATCTAGTTGGGTAGCTTAATTACTTGAAGGACAACAGAAAGTACTTGACACCAAAAGAAAATTTTAGGTTTAAAGCAAGTCTGTATTCAAGGATCCCAAAGAAGGCTCAACCAAAGAGAAATATCCAGGTGGAGAGCTATTTGTCTTGACCCCATTGCCATAGTATCTAGAAAGGGAGCATGAGAAAGTACTCTCAGAAGCAGCTGTTCAACAAAATACTCAGACACCTATTTTCTCTGGTTGCACTTTTTTAACAGATAAATCAGCTCTAGTAGATAGTGAAAAGAGTGCAGCAGAAAGAAAAACAGTAAACTATGATCGTACCCAGAAAAGATGAGGCACCCATACAGCTAGTGGATAAGTATTCCAGAATAGGTATGTGGATAACATCTGTCTACCTGTTTTAGGTAATGCCTTCACAAGAACAAGACATGACATTGATACAATTCATACTATTCCACAAATGTTTCCCTCAGACAAGCCATCTGATGGGCAGTGGTTTTAGGAATTTACCTCCTTTAGAATAAAATCGCTTCAGGTGACCCAAGAGAATATACAAACAATGCACACTAAGCAATGGATATTTGGCTTGAATTACTAAGATTTCTCTGAAGTGGAGTTCACTAGTCTTCCAAAAGGTGCAAAATCCCATTTGAATAGAGTGAATCTCATAAACCATAATATCACATCCAGTGAAAATAAATAATTCCTTCAAAGACCAAGTATTCCAATCTAATTCAAAAAAACAGGTCTGTAAAAATGTATTAGAGTTACCTAAAAGAAGTACCTGCCAACTGCATTTGCAGTGTAGATTGCAATTAGATTGTTTATTATAGATTGTACTGTAGATTTCCAATCTATGTAGATTGGAAATTAAACTTAAAAAGCAGGTACCCCTTGGGAAAAAAAAAAAAAAAAAAAAAAAAAAAAAAGTGGCATTTACTACCCATAATTGTTAACTACACTGTGGTGCTTTATTTTATATTCTTTATATTCTATTTTTACTCCACAGAAATACAACACATAGCTTATAAATTTCAGTATTATAAGATTTTTTGTGATGAAAAAAAAAAAAAGGAGAGGGGAGGTCAAATATATAAGCATGGATTTAGCTGTATGTTCCAGCTACTTGGTATGGGCTTTTATGCATGTTTTTCTATAGCATTCAAAAGTATAGTCACTATCCAGCAAAATTAGAGTATGAAAACCCTTATGTATTATATGGGAGAAAGAGGTCCAGCATAATCTAGTTTGATAATCTCATTCAGTTAAAGGCTCTGATTAAAAGAAGTCTTTTAATGAACACCAAAAAGCATATTGAAGCCCATTCATTTGGTCAGTCAAGTAACACTATATTTAGTACTTAGCATGACCATAAATGCTTTGCTGAATTTGAATTGTGGAAAAAAAAAATAAAAATAAAATAAAAATAAATAAAAATAAAAATAAAAATAAAAATAAAAATAAAAATAAAAATAAAAATAAATAAAAATAAAAATAAAAATAAAAATAAAAATAAAAATAAAAATAAAAATAAAAATAAAAATAAAAATAAAAATAAAAATAAAAATAAAAAAGGAGGAAGGGTATGTTATTAAGAAATCTTTTTATAAGAAAATAATAATCACCTTAAAATCCTCTAAATGGATATTTACATTGTTGTGTTTTTTTTCCTTTTTTTCTAAAGGTGGACTTTTGCAAGGTCCTCAGGGTCACCACTAATCAGCGTATATTGCAAATCCTCTGCTTTTGTCAATCCACTCTGAATATATGTTGCTAAAACCCGCAGCTGTAAAGCCTTGGCTCTTAACTCAGGCGCTAAAACTTTGCTGTTTGCTTTGGGTCCCTGATATGTCAACTAAGAGGGCAGCTGACACATATACTGGGACTGATCCCAGACTCAGGCTGCTGTGGTCCCACATACTTGGATGAGCTACCTTGGAGCGTGTAACCCACTAGTTAGTGTGCATTACAAACCCTCCCAGTCTCAAGAGCATGATCCACAAAGGTTGCAAGATTTTAAAACATCCAGATAAAGAGCTTTGGCTTGAATTTTATGGCAACTTATGCTTTGTAGATGTATTCAAACCCTGCACATCAGTCTAAAGGAGATAATCACCTTGAGTGCTCTCCACTCCTGTCAATAGCTGTTATAGCTAAAGATACTCAAAGATTCCTAGCTGTAAATCAAAGTGATATTTTAAAAAGCAAAACTGCATTGAAGACACATCAGTTATCCTTCTGGGAGTAAAATTTGAGCTGCAGATCATCTTTTTTTAGAAGTGTTTTCTTTCAAATTAGTTTCAATTAGCTAAAAATTTGTAACCTAGTTATTTATTTGATGCAAGCCTGAACATCAGAGCCTCACTGAAAGAATCATTACTATTTCCAGAACTGTACTCCTATTAGTTTAATGCTAGCAAGGTTTCCTAACACCACTAACATGCGTGACATCTTGTATTCCACGTGCTAAGTCAGGACCAACTCACTGACGTGGGCTTTTTTATTACTATAATTTGCTTCAAACTCATTTTGTGGAAAGAAATTGTGGAGAAAATCTGCAGGGCTGTCTTTCCACTTGAAATAATAGAATGTGTTGTCTACCAGTACAGCAACACTTAGATTACTCTGTTAGAGAGTTGCTGTTGGAGCTTGAATAAATGAAAAGAGAAGCAGCATTTCATTCAGATCTGAGCATATCCATGGTACACATAAGTGTAAGATCCATAAACGAAAATAGAACAGCAAACATAGCTGTTTGCTATGTGTATATATATATAAACATATATATATATAACTAGCAAACATAAATTTAAAATGCCTTTCTACAAAAAAAAAAAAAAAAAAAAAAAAGTATAATGATTTTTTTGCCAATATCTTGTTTTTAAGATAAAGTAAAAACAAATTTAACTCCTCAATATATATATATATATAAAGAAAAGAGGAAAAGAAAGGAGAAAGGAAAAGAAAAATGGGAACAGTCACAGAAAAACCAACTGGAATAGATATTTCCTTTATGGAAAAACTGTGGTTTAGATTTCCCTTTGGAGTCTTCTTATTAAATGACAATTTTCAGGAACTGTTCAGAGAACACAAACCAAAAAAAAAAAAAGGCTGTGAAAGTATTTCTGTTCAATCTGAAATACTCATATTTATTATTACAAAATGTTGGCCTTCTTTTTTGATACAATGCCTAAAAAGCCCTCCCCCTGAAAGGAAGCAGTCTTGCAGTAATGTTTTTTTTTTTTCACTGGCACCTAGATGGGCTTTTTTTTTTTTTTTGCCAGTTATAGCATGTAATTGACTTTTTTGACATTGACTTTTCCAGTTCTGCAGAGGACTGCTATGAAATGCATTGTTTCACCTCCTCAAAAATCAGAAGCTAAAACTAATATAAAAAGAAAAATTGCAGTTTGAAAAATGAATGGATTTCTTTTAAACGGATAAAGATTACCCAGTTATAATTACATTTTAAAATATAACTCCTTGGTTAGCCCTAGTTAGAGCAAGGTGAAGACTGCATTTCTTAACATATACAATGTGGACATCTTATAGACTGTGCGTTTGTAGCTGCAGAATTTACAGTTCCTTAGAGAGAGAGATATCTCACGTGTTTTTTCTGATGTGGATGTTCCTCCTCTTGATAGCTCATGGGACCAGGTCAAGCCAAGCCAAACACACTTCTTTGGCTTCACAGTTTCATCTGTGGCTTTATCATGTGTCTAGTAAGTCACAACCATCAATGAACATGTAATGAAGTGGATGTCATGTACTAATATTGGGTCTTATTTTCTTTCCCTAACTTTCAGTTACAGAGGCTTCTGTCCCAAAATACTCACGAGGACTATCAGCATCTTTGTTCCTCAGTAACAAGAGCTTCTGTCTAAAGAGCATCCCTATTTGCAGCAATTACACGTATTTCAGTCATTCACAAGTGTTGTGGTTATTTCATAACACAAACCAAAGATGAAGAGATTTAGCTTTTCTGAGCCACTGTCATCTTGCCACCCATTTGATTTTAAAAATAATATCCCACATCACTTTGTAGATGCGTAGGTCCAAGTTAAACAGGACTCCTTAGGGGACACTAAAAAAGCGTATCAGGAGTGAAGCTTCAGGGACACAGACGAAAGGTTGATAAATATTTTCCACATGCTGAGTGCACTGGGGAAAAGAAATAAAAACAACAGCAGCCTTTGTATCCTTGACCCTTCGCCTACTGTGCATTTTGGACTATCATATGCGTGCAATCAGATCCTAATGAGAGCCTGTATGCCTTGCCAAAGCAAAAGTTCGACCTCAATCAGAAAGTGATTTCTGCAGAGATGAAGAAGGATTAGGAAAAATGTATTCTGATTTCTCATCAGGCCAATGTTAACCAATCTGAGGAAGTTATGTTGCTGTGTAGAATCACTATTTTATTAAAGAATCCTTGTGCTGAAGTTCTGAATTACACAACTGAGTGTTGTGCCAAATAAGCTCTCGGTGACATAGTCACATCAGATTCCTGCCCTCTATTATAGGGGATCCTGCAGCTGGATACTTCTGCACTGAACTGCCACTATAGTAGATTTTTGGTTGCACCGTAGGGTAGATTCTATATGCTTGATAAGAAGTAGTAGAAGTGTTCTGTTTGATTGTTTGTTGAGAAGAGAAGAGAAGAGAAGAGAAGAGAAGAGAAGAGAAGAGAAGAGAAGGGAAGGGAAGGGAAGGGAAGGGAAGGGAAGGGAAGGGAAGGGAAGGGAAGGGAAGGGAAGGGAAGGGAAGGGAAGGGAAGGGAAGGGAAGGGAAGGGAAGGGAAGGGAAGGGAAGGGAAGGGAAGGGAAGGGAAGGGAAGGGAAGGGAAGGGAAGGGAAGGGAAGGGAAGGGAAGGGAAGGGAAGGGAAGGGAAGGGAAGGGAAGGGAAGGGAAGGGAAGGGAAGGGAAGGGAAGGGAAGGGAAGGGAAGGGAAGGGAAGGGAAGGGAAGGGAAGGGAAGGGAAGGGAAGGGAAGGGAAGGGAAGGGAAGGGAAGGGAAGGGAAGGGAAGGGAAGGGAAGGGAAGGGAAGGGAAGGGAAGGGAAAACATGTCTACAGATTTAAACTCTCTTAATGTATCATGCAACTCAAAAATTTCTCAAGGTTTCATCAGGCCCACATATTTCATACTGCAGTCTCCACATATGATTTAAATATACTATTTCAGTTGGGAATATAATCCTGGCCTCATACCAGCAGCACTCTGCAAAAGATGCTAAACATTCATCTCATTACTGCAGTACAGCAAATAAAATAACATGCCTAATATGCTTGCTAGCAGCTAAATTAACAAGATTGTAAGGAGATGCTTGGAAAGGGAGCAAACAGCATTGCATTTTCCTTTGCAGACCATCAGATGCTGCATCCCCAGGAAACTCTTCAGTTTAAGAGCTAGAAATAGTTTCTCAGGTGTACACTGAGATCACCGACCTGCACTTTTCTGCTTCTCTTCAACCCACCAAGATAGCTAGCCTGTACTGCAGACACAAAAACAAAATGTTTATGGCATGAACTCAGTTAACTTGTAGAGTGCTGAGACATAGTGTACATTCAGGGGTTGGGCACTATTAACACTAATGAAAGGCTGGGATGTACATCCACAAGTTTTTACAGATGTTGCATTAATGGATATGTATCATACTTCCTAAGGGCACTAAATCAGCAAAACGGCAAACCCAAAATTAGACAGCTCTCACTATAACACAATACATTGAACATCTTGTTTCTTTGAGCAAATGGTTTTGTGTGAAGGAAATCAAAACTTAGAACAATATATATATATATGGAATGAATGTAAAGATAAGCAAAACAAAGAGTCTTGTCCCTGTGTAATGAAATTTTACATGTAGTGATTGTATTGTAGTGTTTGCAACTTCTTTATTGGGGGGTAGAGGATTTTTGTTGTTGTTGTTTGTGTGTGTGTGTGTGTTTTGATGTAAAAAAAAAAAAAAAAAAAAAACAGAGGAAAATAACCAAAACAGAAAGAAAAGAGAAAAAAAAAAAATCATAAAAGCATCTGAAGAGGAAAATATGGCACTCAGACATAACATGCCCAACAAAAGAAATACCATACAGTGTAGTCATATACCAGCATTAAGTGATTCAAGAGTGCCCCTCCTGACTGTTACTGTCACACTGCTGTAACAATGGGCTGGCATGAGGGAAGGAGAGGATTTATTTTAATTTTGAATTCCTTTTTTTATAAGCCCTAAGTCTGGTCTTCAGTTACATATGTGCAATGCTGCAGTCCCTCCATGGGCCTTGGGTTGCATAGTCACCTGTAAATAATATTTCTGTTGAGGCAGCTAAACTGTTAAATCAGCACAAAGTAGTTTTCTTACAATTTTCTCTTCAAAATAACATGGATAGACTTAGCAGCTGCCCAGCCCAGAAGAGGAGAATTACATAGGCTCCCCCATTTCCCACCCCAGGTTCCTGAGATGCCAGCCCCCTGTCAGGCCCGAGGAGCCGGACATCCAGCCATGGCTGCTGGGCTGGGCAGACACCACCTTCCAGCCTGGCACCAGGCTCTGGGGCTGCCCCTTGGCAGTGCCTACAGTGTGCCAGGGGACCCCATCTCTCCTGGGATAACAGCCACTGTAAAACCATGAGAACTTGAGGGACAGTAGACATGCACTGTAATGTTGGAGCACACAGTTTTTAGATAATAGGGTAGTTGCCTGAGCATTCACGTTAGCAGCTATCTCGAGGAGGTTTGAGTCCATCTAGGTTAGAGTAGCTCCCTTATTCAGACTTCACAAGATGAGGTCTTGCATTATTAATTTAACCTTTGCAGGTGGTGTCTATCTGCCCTTTGTTGAAGATGACTTGCTATACATAAAACTGCATAAGGCAGTAAGACAAAAAGGCAACTCGAAAAAGCCTATAAATCTATTAATTAAGGCACTTTGATGGTATCTAGAAACGATTCCCAATTCACAGTCTCTGCTCATAGGGATAATCATTTTTATTTTTAAGTTTATACTTGTTTAAGGTAAAGCTGGTGAGAAATGTGGAAGAGGGGACAAACGCTTAGAGCCACATTTGAAATAGTGAAGGGTAAGCCCTGCACAGTTCTTTGGAAATGAAACTGTGTATCAGTGTTCATGTGGAAAAGCACTGTGCCATGGCAAATTAATCATCCAAGAAACCGATGGGTTCAAACTGATGGCAATGCATTGACTTGGACTTTTTATCTCCACACTTGGAAACAGTGGTTTTGACATTCCCTACTGGGACGTTTAGAAAGAGCTGCACCCTATCCATCACTGGGAATTGATCTCCCTTCTGAAGCCTCAGCAACTAACATAGGAATCTCGGTTTCACTCTAGGGGCCAGACCTGTAAAAATGGGGCATTAGATTTTATATTGTGTAGATACATTTGTCCTCCTCATTGCATCTCCAACAGAGCTAATGAAGCTTGGATTATTATTAAAATTTGTCCCTAAGGTCTGACTTAATGAAGATTTTTCTTGTTATACATCTCAACTGCACTTCCTCTATTCAAACAAGTATTACAGGGTTTCTCAGTAAGATCTCTAAATTCCAGGTACCTCAGCATACATAAGGAATTCATTTTCTCACCTTAGTTTGCACACCTCTTGGTGCTAATTGTCATGGTTTGCTAATAGCACAAATTTTAATGGACATTTTAACTTCAAAGTTAAGTTGACTCAAGAAAAGTACGTTTCTCTCTAGCATTTTCGACATTGTCAATTTACTACATTCCCTGTATACTGCTAAGAATATTAAATAACTTATCTCTGAGACAATTCTATACAAAAAGTTGTATGTTAGCTTTGTATATTTGTTGCTAGTAATACTTCTGTGGCTTCATCTAGAAAATGCATTAATGCTACAACATAACATATCCCACCTCATTGTCATTGTAATATCTGTAAGGAGAAGATTGTGATTGCTTTGGTTCTCTTAATGGAACTAAAATGTATTGCTTCCAAATGGAAAAACAGTATCCTCCTGATTTCCTTTGTGACAGTTATTTTATATAATGGAAGGGAAGTATTATTATTAGCACCACTGTTATTCAACAAAAACATTGCCTCTGTTCTGTGGACAATTTTCTGCCTCAGAGGACAACAAAGGAGAAGAGTGGTCAGAGAAGAGCTTGAAACAGATGTGGATTTATTTCCGTACTTTGGGCTTAACTGGGCTCTGGTGTTTAGAGGATATAGTTCTGTCCGATGCCTTCTGGGAGAGCTGTGCATCATCACAAGAAGCTGAATGCACTGACGTTACTTTGAAGGGGTTAATGTCTGTGCTATGGGAGATGTTCTCCAGTTCCATTAATTAAAAGGGGCTTTGTAAGCAAGTAGCTATTGTTTTAAAATGCCAGATTACCCTTGTAGTTGACAAGGAGATAAGATAGTTGTAGACTAGAGCTAGTTTTCGTTTTCATTTCCTCATTTTATTAGGTTTGAAACAGTGAGAGTGGGCTGCAATGATTAGTACAAACAGGCAAGCCACACTTAAAAGCTGTTAGGGTTTTTGTGTATCTGTTTAAGCTCCTCAGGCTAAGAAACAAGTCTATCCCTGCATGTTTACCATGCCTGCTAAGCATAACTGACAAGGATTTCCAGGCCCAGCTCTAAGGGCAGAGCTCTCGTCCAAGCATTGGACAGCTTACGCTAGATTTTTGCAGTCTGCTCCGCTCTGCTATAAACAGCCACCACAGGGTCCCCTCCAGTTAACTTAAAACACTGCTCTAACGCCATCTTTCCTGCTAATGCATATGTGTTGCCTTGGTGTAAGCCCGTCCCCTTTTTCACTGTATCCAGCACAGATTTCTTGGCCTTATCTTCAAAGCCCATCACAACTTTGCCCCACCCTACCTACCTCTCCCCCTGGGTCCCGAGCTGAGGTTAACTCCCACCTTGCTTTGCAATGCTGGGCTTGTTGCTCTGTCCCATTCACTCTCACAAGCGAAGTTTCAGGTCACAATTCAACTCCTTAAGCATAACCTTCACCCTCCCAGGCCCACAGCCCAACAAACAAAGCAGGACTGAGCTGTATGCAATGGTCCTGGCTGGTGGTCGCAGGGCTCCTTCAAAATGGGGGTGCAAGCACCAGGTCCCTGCCCTGAGGTGCTACCAAGGGGTTGCGGGATTGCTCCTTCCAGAAGGAGGGTCGGCCTTGGCTTGCTTGAAGTGCAACTGCAGCCCCACATTTAATAGGTAACAGGATCTCCAGCAGTATTGGTATTACTAAGTCAGGTTTATTATAGTGCAATGAGGCCTGGGGATTTAGAGATTAGTGTGCAGAAGAGTTTATTCTCTTACTTTCCTATCATTTAGGTCAGAGTGAAACCTCTGTTATCCAGGGAGATTTCTCAACATGTACATTTATTATTGTTTGGCATCAGACTCGGCAGTCTGATCCTCAGCTGTCAGAGATCCCCCCTCTATATCACTTTTTCCATTGCTGGGCAGTTCAGTTGATTGGTGGTCTACTTGCAGCTTGTAAAATAAGAGCACATTACTTCACACTGTGCATGTGCTCCTGAGCAAACTCCCAGTAAAACACCACGTACAATGTTTGCAGAAAATTGTTGACACTTCCCCTAAATGTGCTGGCTGCTAGTGTGGGCTTGCATATCTATCCACCTAATACTCAGGTTTGACAGTAATGTGTATTCAGCATGTCAGGGGAGGTGGTACTTAAAGATACTGGCACGAGCAAGGCAGGTGGAGCCTAGAAGGCTTTTCCATCACCAGCAACAGCTGCCCTTTTTACACAGTCTCTCCCTTTTTTTCCTTCTTTGTGTGTGTGTGTGCGTACATTGAAGATTTGCTTCATTACAAATGCCTCCAGGAAAGTAACACTTCTGTCTACAGTCCAAGTGGCTTGTATAAGAATTGGCCATTGGCATTTCAAATCTGTTTAGAGTTTTAAACACATTCATATGAGAATCCAGCCAGCCACTTCAGTGGGCTATCTAAAGCATAATTATGGACACTTTTTTTAGCCACATTAGTCAGTGAAACAAAAGCAGGATGACAGTGCTGGATGAAGATCTTCCATCCAAGCTTGCATTGTTCAGAACTAAAACTGAGATGCAATTTATACACACAAATTGCATTAATGTGTTGTATTTATCTTTTCACTATTAAAAAAAAATAATTTCACTTTCAGGTTTCCTATGAATATCCATGATGGATAATTTGGCCTAAGCAAGAACTAGTTCTGGCACTAAAGCTATGTGAAAAATAGCTATTCTTTTTGGACTGTTTTATGTGAGTAAATAGAAGCAAGTGATCTATTAATCCATTTCCTGATATTATTTGTTATGCATTCATGGCAAGGACACATGGAGGTTCAGTGATTAAGAAAAGGAAAATCTTAACCAATCTGATGCTGTCTACAGTTATTAATTCTCCCAGATCATGATTCATCCTGTCAGAGGACTTCTTCACAAGGGCACCTGGCTTTGCCATGGCTTTTCTTCTCTATTTTTGTTTGCTTCCTTTGTTTTTCTTCCCTGTCAACAGATATTTGCCCTGAATCTATTTGGATTATAAATGCCCAGTGAGCTAAGACCTAAAATGGAAAGTTGATGCTACAAGATACCGCCAAAATGATTCTCACCAAAAGTAAACACAACACCTCTTTAGTCCTGATGTGAGAGAATTGTATTGTGTTTTTTAATTGTTGTCACAATTAAAATATGGCCTTACTGCTTCACACTTTTCACACTAAACTCAAGTAAGGTCTTTTAATGCTTTTAACACTGATGTCCCTCAGTTGTACCATCAGTTATTCATGTTGTCCTGGCATTCACTGTGAATAGATATAAACTTGAAGATGTAGTCAGGTGGAGGTACCTCAAAGAAAGGACCGATCATGTAGTTGCATCTTGCTAACCATACTCATTAAGCTGAACAACTAGATGCATCCTGATTTCTAGGCTGGTGTTCTCAATTACTAATATGCTGCTAGATGCACTTAGGAGGCTGGTCTTGCCCTTACTTAGAGTTCACAGACAAGCCTGTAAGCTCCACAGCAAGGCATATGGCTTTGTCTGCTGCCCAGCACCATCACTATCCTGCCACATGTCCACGATTTTAAGTTGGTACCGTGACCAAAAAGTTAATATATATATATATATATATATATATTTTTTTAATATATATATATATATAATTTTTAATATATATATATATATTATATATATTATATATTATATATATATATATATATATAGTACATGCATGCATGTACTGTGTGAGAGAGGAAAGTATAAGTACCTAAATGTTCCTAAAGTTTCCTTATGCATTTGCTACTGGAATGAATCACAATTTGCATAGAAGATGGGACCTTTTAAATACTGGGTAGTGCAGTGGCAGACAAATCATACCAAATAGCACAATACTTTCCATTATACACTAATCACCACATTTAAAATTGTTATCATCAGATTATGTGGATGCATGATTCACAGCCCACTCCCTGTCTCCAAAGAATCAGTTTTTAAGCAGGCTGCCACGCGCCTACTGCACCTGATTGTTTCATCGGCACATTCCAGCTAACAAAGGCAGACGAGCCAGGGCAGAGCCCGGGACACTGATACACTTGTTCTATCCCCACAGGTGTAGCAGCCTTCTGTTTTGAAAGCTTCTGGGTGTAGGCGTTAGGGCTGCATTCTTTCTTTAATTTGTACTTGCTTCGTTCAGAGTCAGAGGGAACAGTAGCCAAGTCAGGAGCGTGAAGAAGAAATGAAAACTCACATTCAAAAAGCCCTGCTGGGATGCTGTTACAGCAGATCCTACCCCCTTGGTCTTGGACAGAAGAAGAAGAAAGTAAAAAGAACATGTTTCTGTTTTTTTGTTGTTGTTGTTTGTTTTGTTTTGTTTTTTAAAATTAAAAGTTCCTTCCTATCCTCATGCATTTTTGGTCAATATTGTTGGGAGAAAATATGTTTCATATAATATATATCAACAGGGAGTTCAATGTGAATGTATGTTCCTACCCAATTATTAGTATGAACCATTATTTATATGGTAGTATAAGTGCACTTTCCATGTGAACTTACATTTTCTGTATAATTATTAGAACCAGTTATTACTTATACAGGAGTATAGATGTACATACTGTTTTGTATTCAAAGAAGCAGAAGGGAGACCACATTCTCATCACAGTTTACACCATTTCAGGTCAAAACTGACCATTGCCCAGTCTGATTTCTTGCAATCCAACACAATGATTTCCTTAGTTATACCCATAAGTCTGAAGTCCTAGTCCCCAAAAGCCAACAGTGTTTTATATTAGTGCTTGGGCAAGGTACTGAACTGTCAGCACTAAAAACTGAAGTCACTTTTGTAGCTGTAGAACAGCTCTATCAGGGGGAACACATCACCTTCTGAAGGGAGCAGATAAATCATTCTACATCGCACCCAGTCACAGCTACTTCTACTAAGGTGGCCCACAGATTTCTTGTAATAAGTCTTGTGATAATCTCCTGTTCACTAGCATTTTATACAGTCTAGCTGGTTTCTTGTATGTGAAGATACCCTGCCTGCATTGCATTGGACCCCTTAGCCAGCCAACTAAGAGATTAAATTAGCTCACTGATGCTTACAAAATGTCTGTAAACAAACTAAGATTTGTAAGAACATTTAATTTGAACAGGAACAATTCTTCATGGTCTATAGAAGGGAGTGTAAGATGCAGAAGCTGACATTCATGGCTCCTGTTCATAGCTCAGTGCTCTGTGTTTAATTCCCCACAGACGGAGCTGAGAAATTACCCTCACATCTATTACAGAAAATATCCAGGAGGGCAGATTTCTTGCAGCTCCACCTGCTTCTAAAGCTAGCTTTGCATAAACACAGAATTCTGCAATTTGAGAAAGTAGCTCACAAATATCTTCCTTCCTTCCTTCCTTCCTTCCTTCCTTCCTTCCTTCCTTCCTTCCTTCCTTCCTTCCTTCCTTCCTTCCTTCCTTCTTTCTTTCTCTTTCTTCCTTTCCTACTTTCTTTCTTTCTTTACCAACCCAGAGTTCTGTTATCTTATACTCATTTTGATAAGTTACCTTCAGCTTTTCTGTCTGCACATGCAAGGAAACAAATCCAGACCCACTTCCAATGCAAGTTTAGACAACGTGGTTAAATTAACAGCTTGAACATTAGAAAAGAGATTAGGATAATTAATGCCAAGATGATAGAACTAGGAATGTTTTGTACTGTAGGTAGGGCCACTATTTGGGAGGCCAAAAGAGGAGTTTTACCACAAGCTTGCAACAGGTTCTAACAGTGGAGCTTGAAAACTAAAATCACATTCCCCTGAAATGTTGGAGTCACACTTTCAAAAACATACACCACAAGCTGGTCTTCCAAATTCAAGTGGAAGCACTTGAAATATGCCCTATTTTCACTGTCTTATGAAGAGGAGTTATTAGATGCACAAACTATTCTAGGAAATTGAGCATTTCATTGGATTACTCCATGTACTTCAGTTCAGAGTTGGCCAAAGAAACACAGGTTTGACACCTTAAAGAAAAGAGTACATACTATCTATCAAAAGGTAGTAAATATACTTTTTATCTTATCCCAGAAAATAATTCAAGATTTTTTTGGAACTAAATAAACTTTTAAATACCTTGCTTCAGGCCCTGCTCAATGACCTCGCTAAAGACACTGAGACTGTTAAATAATTTACAATATAGTTCTTGACCAGAAATTATTACTCATTGTCTAACTGTCAGGATCTTCACACAAACTACCCTAAGTAGAACGATACTGGGAATTGACACTGTCTATACAGATCCAGTCAAATTTCAGGAAGAATGTCAAAGCTAAGGGTAAAGGGAGATGCTTGATTCATGTCTGTACCATTTACAACATGTTAACTCCAGTGAAATAAGATGGAAAACAATTTTAATGTTTTAAGAGAGATTTTTACATGGAAAAAAATATTAGCTTACTTTCAATCCAGTTTCAGAGTTGCTCAGCCTTCCCAGAGAATGTAGCTGTAAACATTGATTCCTAAAAACAAATTAAATCACCATTCCCAATCTCATGACAGTGATTGATTCCTACAAACCAGGTCTGATGTTTATGCAGAGGGTCCTCAGCAGGTGCTGAGTAGGCCATGAGGCATCCTACAGGAAAAGTCAAAGTTCTCCAGAGAGACTCAACAACTTCCCCAGAAGAGAACTAAAAGTTGGGATTTTGTTATTATTGTTGTTGTTTTGCATTACAAAATTACATCCATGGTTAGACCCCAAAGAAGAAATGTCTAGATTTGGAGAAGTACTGTGAGCTCAAAGGCTTGTCAGTGCCCAGTCACATCACTGGGAACTTGACGCATTCAAAACCTCTGAATTTACATTCCCATAAGTTTCACCTTGGCACCAGAATACAGGTTATCATAACCTTCTGTTCTTCTGTTGTAATGCCCAGCCTGAGAGGATATGAAAAGACTCATTGTTCAGAGGACACTGTCACAACACTCCCCCAATTCCAGCTCTCTTGATGCCCAGAGTTAAAGCTACTCACCCTAAGATGGGATACCCAGAGCAATCACTTCATTTGAAAAGCCCAGACTTCCCTACTGTCTGCACCCGTTTGAACCTGGACTAGATGAGTCAGTGACTGGTGAAGCTGCTCCCTGGATTGTCAGAACGGAGGACACCAGAAACACATTCAGAGTTATTCTCCTGTCTCTTCTTAGGAGAAGGTGCTGGAAAATCACTTCAGCTGGGCGATTACATCCCAGAGTAACATTAGTCTTGTTTGATCTGCAAACTGCTCTGTCCTCAGCAATTTGCGGCTTTCTGTGTACCCTTACACCTCCAGCCTGAATCCATCCAAAAAAATATTCCTCCCCCAAAACACACATCCTTTTGTTTATTTTTACCTACCCTCCTGCCTGTTTAGCTGTACACTGCTCTATTATGTGGTCGCTGTGTTTTCCAGGCAGATTTTCCTCATCTAAGGAATCTCTCAAGTGAAGGTTATTTGAATAAATGAAGATGATGTAGCCCACCCACCCTAAGCCTCCTATCTGTCTTCTGAGAGCTGGCCTTTACAAAGAGCCAAGAGCTTGTCTTTGGACTGGAAAAGCCTAAAGGGATTCCTTTACTAACATGACTAGCTGTAGAGGTTTGTAAATAAATAATTTAGTTATAAAGGCAAATAAAACCCAGATATCTACTTAGAAAAAATGACTTTTAAAAACTTTTTCTTGCCACAGAACATGAGCTAACTTCATGACTAATTTTCATGATCTCAGCAAATCTGAAATATAGTTCTGTGAATCCTCAGAGTCTCTCCTAAGTCCAACCATACCAAATTACAACATTTTAGTGTCTGTGTGTACAGGAAAAGTGCATTGGGCCCTGTGGCTTTGTGTCTGCAAACGACTACCTCCCTGAGATATCCTAAGATCCTAGCAAACTGATATTTCACTAGAAATGATTTTGGAGTAGATTTTGATTTCTCTGTCCAACTCACTCACATGCTTATTGCAGAGCTTATACTTGCAGATGTAGGGTCAGGCTGTTGCTCAAAGAAACATTAACAGGGGAAGGTTTTCATTTTGATACCATGAAGAGCTACAGGCAGGATCCCACCAAGTGATGCTTGGTAGTGGGGGCTGGGAGATGGAGGGGCTCTTTTTGTACTGAAGGCATTGCTAAATATCAAATGGCAGGTATCAGAGTGACAGCTTTTGTTTTCATAGCCTATTGAAAAGTTAACGAAGTAAAGAAGATATAATCATTCAGGTAAAGCAGGATACAAAGCAGGCCAGGGCTTGCACTAAAAATGCATAAAGTTATTTCACTAAAAGACAGAGGCACTTGCCCATGGCAGGTGCAAAACTTAGGCAGTGCTCTGATTGCCTCAAGAAAGGAAAAAACCTGCAGAAAATGTTGGGACATGTTCTAAGCCTCCTCAACAGCCACTCGCCTTTTTCTCCCCCCCCCCCCTTTTTTTTTTTTTTTTTTTTTTTTTTTTTTTTTTTTTTCCTTGTTGAATACTTTAGGTCGTATCTTTATTGTCTGCCAGCAAAGGCTGTGGTTTTCAGGGCTCCAAGCAATTGGGGAGGGAGAGCACACACAAAAATCTTGAGTGGTTTAGAGAAGTCTCTGAATCAGGAGATTTCTTTTTATGACAGAGATGATATGGCAGGGCTTTAAAGTATGTGTCTGCTGCAAACCATAGAAAGGACAATATTTGAGGCTGACTCACATCTGTCTGACGCTGAGCGTGGATTGAAGGAAAAATGTCAACCTCACCTCAGCTGCTGCCTGCAGCCTCCAAGTATATGGTTTCCTTGGTTTCCCATCTCTGTTATGTGTTCAGGTCTTTGCTTTTCAGACATGCTTGCCCTAGTCACTCTCCATGTGAAAGCAACAAATAAAGCCATTTTAGAGCATGCCCTGGTTTGCACCAGCTTTTCTTGCAAGCTAATTTTCTTGCTCTGTCCACACATCAGTCTGTACTGTGCAGTGGGGATGCAGCACAGCCCTGCTGGGGACTTGGTTACCATACAGCTCCCATGAGGACTTCCATGATGGTCTTCTTTTTTTTTTTTTACTTGCCTGTAAAGCAAGGCTAAAGAACACACTGGAAGTATTGGAAGCTCTTGCAATGCAAAATCCTTTAGATCTGTTGACTCATCAAGAATCTCCTGAAGCTGCCAGAAAACACAGAAACAGACAAAGGACCTCATTTGATATCAGAGTAGTCAAGAGATGCTAATTCATTCAGCCAAACCCATTACATTGTGAGAGTACATTGATAACTGTTCTGTTAGCTGCCTGTTTTTGCAATGTTTAAAGGCTCCTATGGAAAGCAAGGAGCAGTGGGGATTGAGTTTAAAGGAAATTACTAATCTGGACTGGAAATAGAAGGTACTTAAAAACAAGTTCAACTTCTCACTATCATTGGAGAAGAAATGGAAGCAGCCAAATTTATGTTATACCTTATTGCTCAAGCTCAGCAGTACCTGGAAGACTCAGAAGCAGGCACTGACCTGCATGCATTTTTCCAGTCCCAGCCCTTGATGATATGAGTAAGAGACAGGAAAACAGAGGAAGCTTTGAAAAAACACAGTCTCAAAGGGCATAGGTGCCTGAGCCGTTTTCATCTGAAGCTGCGGTGCAGGGAGGACTGTATGATCTAGCCAACTTCCTCACACAGCAGATGGCAGAGGCAACTTCGCTAGGAAGAAAATTCCCCCCTGGATGTAGCACTGTGTTTATTTGTTTGTCTGTCTGGTGCCCACACACACAAACACACACCTGTCTCTCTCCCTTCCTCCCGCCCGCACGCAGCCAGGGGCAGGTTTGTGTAGGAGAACCCTTTGGTAGGCAGCTCCTCCTGTGCCAGCGGGTCCTCGCTTTCCCTGGCAGCCACTGAAGCAAATGGACCGCTGCGTGCTTCCCCAGAGAGAGGAATTTCAGTGCCTACAGGTAGACAGTGTGCCGAGGAGAGGTTGCTGCATGGTTGTGCAGTGGTTTCCTGTCAGCCTGCTGTTCACCAGCCTCCCGGGCACGCTCCTTTCTTCACGAGGCAGGCCACAGTGCACTTGATCTTTCCACATCAAACCCAAGCACTCCTTGACTTCTACCTCCCTGCCATCCTTTTCCCCTCATTTCCCATCCTGAGTTCCTCTCCGCTCCAGGTGTGTGTTTTGAAATAATTTCCTGATCAGAGTCTCCCTCTGTGAGCCAGATAAGCCATGGGGCCAAGGGATAAAGAGATCAAAAATACCACGTTTCTTTTGGCAGAGACCTACAGCCTGCAAGCCTGTAGCTACCAGCCGGGTGGAAGGCAGTTGTGGTGACTGCTTGAACTTGAGCCACCTGTCATAAGCCAAAGTCTGTAGCTGAGATCCCAACTTCAGCACAGTGCAAGGAGCAGCCAGTGGATGGAAGGAGTTCAGGGAAGGAAAATAAGAATGAAAGTGTACAACCTTCAGCTGTGTATGTTTGAGGTAGTGTAGTCTCTGCATTGTTGTCGGCCTACTCCATTAAGACTCAATACTGTTAAAGGCATGCAGATATAACATGCTGTCTATATGGGGTTACAGACTCAACATATTCAGATTCAAATGCAAACAGAGTAAAAAATCCAGAGGCATATATCTTTACTTGGCCACAGTTATTGGAATAAGCCCTTGAAATAAGAAAAAGTCTAAGAATTCACATTCATTACTATCTTCACAGAAGCTGATCAGTAGAATGAAAAACAGCAATAATAAACAACTGGAAAAAAAGATACATTATAAAGATATAAAAGAAGACTACTGGGAACGGCATAAGAACTCAGAAATTATGGAAACAGGCTGACTGAAAACAGGACATCAGCGAAGGGGCTGTTTGCAGACTGTGAGAGACAAATATATCTGTAACTCCAGAGGTCTCCAATCACCTTTGTACAGAACTTGCTACAGCATAAATAAGATGATACGTCAGGGAGGCCTGGTCCAAGTAAGGAAGATGTGAACCCTCACTGATAGCAGGGGATTTTTCCAGCACAAAGGAGGATAGCTTGGCAAGCAAGACAAGAGAAAACACTGGACTCAGAATTACAGCGTGATCCAAGATCTTCTTAGAGCAGGATTTCTGTCCAGATTCCCAGCCTGTCTGTCCATGCTCAGTCACTTGGGCCAAGGATTACTTTATGTCAATAAACTCAGCCCTTTTCCAGAGAATAGGAAATTCATCCAGTTTATTGGCTGATATATGAAAGGAACAGCTCCAGAGAAAATCATCCAAATTACAATGTAGGAGACACAATGCAGGCAAACAGTAGAGGGTAAAAAACCCAAGGGAAAAGGAAAGGCTGATTCCAAAAGAATAAACTCCAAAGAGGAGTGTTTCATCTGATGTGTCATCAGTGTACTTTGCAATTCCCTGAAATAGAGGGAAAAAGATGTGACATGTTACCCTGTTTTTGCCTTCCCCTGGGATACAGAGCATACCACATGTCAGGAGCCTCTCATCCTCTAGCAAAGGACTGACATCTACAGAGACCACAAGTTCCACCTGACTGTGGGTACAAACATAGCATCTGATTGCATATTTTAACAGAAGCAGTGTTTCTAGAACTGAATTAATTATAAGTAAATAAATAAATAAATAAATAAATAAATAATGCTTTCAGTCATGTGTTTCTATTGTGAGAAGGAAATACCGGGGGGGGAAATAATAATAATAATAATAATAATAATAATAATAATAATAATAATAATAACAACAACAACAACAACAACAACAACAACAACAACAAAGAAGAAAACATTTCCACATTATAAGTTATAGACAATCATCAGATCATCTGGATCCTAGGGTAGTAGGAAGTGACTGTTATTCTGAGCTAAATTTAAAAGGAGGTAGAGAGTTATTTTCAAAAGCAATCTAGACTGATTTTTTTCTATGAAGAGATGCTCTGACAAGCTATTGAAAGTTGCAGATTACTCTTGAAGCTTCCCCTGCTGAGTGTTCAAATGTCAGGGAAGGGGTTTGCAGGAAGTGTTCACTATGCTCCCTGAGTGAGCACTCTTAGCCCTGGTTTGGCTCTGGAGTCACACTTCAACGAAAGGCCCAAATCAAATCAGAATGTGAAGAGAGCTCCCCTGATCTGCTCATCTCTGAATGCTATATTGCAGGGATGAAATGTCACCAAACGGACTAAAAAACATATTAAAAATTGTTTTGTAATGATCTTGGCAGCACATTTACTGCAATTATGAGGAAATTGCATTTAACCACGTTTTATGGGTTTAATTTTCTGTTCAATTAATGCAACTGTTTTGCAATTGTTAATTCTTAACTTTAGCTCAAATATTTAATACCAAGGGATGACAAATTTTTCAGGAGTTTTAAAGAGGTGACTTGCTTTTTGTATACTAATGAGATCAGGTTGTTATAAAATGAAGGAATTCTTTATTAAATAGTCAGCTTTACTGATCTTAATTGCAAGCTGCATCTCTACATGGCACCTGTACATTCTGATGTGTTGTCATAACCCTCAGAGCTATGTAAACAAGCAAGTCCTGTCGTGTTGCTGGCAGACTCCAGTAATCACAGAGACAGACAGAGTGATCTCCAAGGAGTCAGGTATACATACGTACATAAAAAAGAAAAGAAAGAAAGCAAAGAAGGAAGGAGCAGTGGTTAAGCAATAGGATGATTTAAAAATATATATGTGTTTAATGGGGAAGAAGGTGAATCATTTCAAAACTCAAAAGGAATACAAGGTGAGCACATCTGAATAGCTGAATTCCTGACCCTGACCCCAGTTTTCACAGGTGCTGGGGGATTCTGGCTTCTGCAGAGCTAAAACTATCACCTCTGGGAAAAGGCCTGCTTCAGTGCCTATGTTTGTTATGCTGTTTTGAAACTGAGGTTGTCCTTTTTTCTTGTGGCCAATTTTAAAACATGCTGCTCTCAGCAGCAGTTCCCCTGGTTTATCCACAGTTTTTACAAAGAAGATATATAAGTCAGAGTAGTGCTGGTAGGAGTATGAGCAGCCAGATTTGGCTGGCATAAATCAGCATTGTTCCACCAATATATATTGTGCAATGTTGATTTACACCAGCTATGAAATTAGCCCACAGTGCTCTGTTAAAAATATATATATATATAACTCCCGGCAGCAAAGAGGTGAAAACCTTCAAGCTAGCCTGATATTCATCTGTCTGGACCAGTGAGACAGATTTTGATTACTGTCACATTCTCCTTTCATTTATAACTTTTGTGTGCTTGGCTCCAGAGGTGAAATTTACAGAAGAGACCAATATTAGGCTAACATGGCTCCCACAGTGGGAGCAGCATGAAGCTGAAGATAAGTGGTTTACAAAATCTTGACAAAATCTGCTAATTCTCAAACGTGCTGGACTGTTTATAGTCCCCCTTCCCACTTCCTACCCCCCCTCCAAAAAAAAAAAAAAAAAAAGTGGACCTTTGGGGAACAGACTGAGTCTGGTGGTGTATTTAAGAGTGGATTACACTGAGAGAGAGAGAGAGAGAGAGAAGTAAGAAAGAAAAAGAAATGTTGCCTGATGATCTCTGACAGATTTTCAAGTGGACTCTTCATCTTCGCATCCTTTGATCATCTGCATCTGAGAAGCTGGTAACACCTCGCTGTGATATCAGCTTTGAGCTTCAGAGAAACATAAAACTTTAGGAAATAAATATCTCACATTTTACACTTGCTTTATCTGCTGCACTTAATAATCCAAAAGCACCCCTTAAACAAAATTAAAATATTCAGGCAAACATCAAAGTTCTGACTCCTCTAGCTCTTATGTATGTATTGTGGTGTATGCTTTCATTTGATCAAACCATCTGCGGAAACAATGAGAAACAACTAGATTGTAAGCTCAGACTTTCCTTTGAAATAGCCAAAGATTTGCCAGAAAGCACCCTTTTGAATCATCCATAGTGTTCTCAGACACTTGGTAGTCACTGGCAGGTAAGCCTTTTCAAGCAGCGATTATTCAACCTTTGCCAGCAATGTCTGTCTGCAGCACACTTTCCTTTGCTGCTTCATATGATCAGAGAGGAGTTTCCATAAATGGTTTTCTTATCAATGGAAATCAGAAACAATACCTCCACCACTCTTCTCTCGGATTTTCCCCATACTTTTTCCTCAGGGTCAAAACTGATATATATCACATGCACTAAAAAACAAACAAACAATGCCAGAAGATATTTATTTATGTATTTATTTATTTGAGTTTCACCTTTTTTTAGCTTTTGCTTTTCCTACCCAAAAGGCAAAGCAAAAAAATAACATTAATAAATAAAAAATAAATAAGCTTAACAGTGTGCCGAATGGAAGCACAGACAAGGAAAGGTGTTTTCAGCCACTTTTCGAAGCCCATGCCTCCCTGCAAGCCCTCTCTGAGCTTTGCTGCACAGCTGCACACACCTGCAAGGGGAGGTGTACATGTTAATGTGAGTGCCCCCCTGTGGTACTGTACTGTCAGTTTAAGCTTAGGAAAGAAAAGCCACTTGTTACCCTGCAATAACCTGTTCCTGCAGAAAGCATCAAGTTTCACGGCAGGTTAGCTTCCCTGTACTGCACTAGCAAGACAATTAGAATAAGCTGTTGGAATCACTGTTGGTAAAGCCATTCTGGAAATGCTCCGAGGAGCATGGGAACGAAGCGAGGAAGCTCTTCACAGTGTTGAAGCTGTATTGAACAATGTCATTAAGGGCTGGGTTCAGCCACAGTTGTGAGTTATTATGGTTTGTTTATTGTTAGCATTGCCAGCCAGGCCTTTGAGGCAGAGGAGCTTAGTGTGTGAATGGCAGCACCTGAGTGAGAGTCACCACCACCGTTCACTTCTGATTTCAGCAAAGCTGTGCTCTCCAACACAATGACAGGGAAACATGGCCCAAATATGAAAATAGCTTCTAAGCAGGGGGGCAGCAGAATTTGCCATCTGACCACAATACCTTGAATTAAACTTGGACAGTCCTTTAGCTGCTGTTCTAACTGCATGCAACAGCAGGAGGAGTGAGTTGGGGTAAAGCAGCGGAGAATCGGCCCACGTGCTTGAACACCACTTCCCTTTCCCCAGTATGGTGGGGAGTCACAATATAGTCTTCCCCAAAGGAAAGCTGCTTCATGCTGTGAGCAAAACACTACCAGAGTCTTTTGTTGAGACTGACTGGAGCAAGAAGGGCAGAAGCTTGAACCCTTGCAAGGTGTGGCTATGACCTTTTGCCCTTACTTCTGTCAACTGCACTGGAAAACAGGTTCCCATTCTTTCAGAAAACCAAAATCGTTCAAGACTGGATCAATGCTCTCCCCTCCCAGTCTACAAATCTTTTTTTGTTGAGAGTGGCTCGAAGTTCTGTTTCATACCTTGGGAAGCTACAGAGGAGCAATCATTTCTGTTCCCTTTACTGGACCCTCTTGGTGACAATGTGCCTCGTTGCTTGTTCAACTCCTGACCTTTTCTATGCTACCAGCAGTCCTTTAATCTTTGTCTCCAGTCTAGAAGGGAAACAAATGGAAAACAAATAGTTGAATGGATGTGGTCCTGGGCTACCTGGTCTAGCTGGCCCTGTTTGAGCAGGGAGGGCTGGACTGGATGACCTCCAAAGGGCTCTTTCAACCCCAACCACCCTGTGATTGATTCTGTGATGTTCTTGGTCAACCATGCAGTAGGTCAATTTTCACTGCTTTGATAATTATTTGGTTATATTTTTTGTTAGTATAATGCACTAAGGAATAGGGTGTTGTTTTTTTTGTTTTGGTTTGTTTTTTTGTTGGTTTTTTGTTGGTGGTTTTTTGTGTTTTTTTTTTTTTTGGTTTTGTTTTTTTTTTTTTTAGCCTATGCTTTAAGGCAATTTAATTTTAATTGTTAATCTCAATTCTTCACTGAGAATCAGGGCTGAGACCTTGAGCTCTGAGCTGTGATAGTCTCAGTGACAGTTTGTGTAAAAATCACCCCGCCTTTTCATATCTTCCTTTGGATATTGTGTCAAACTTTCAGGTTTGAAAATGTTGCCCATACCTATTTACTCATCCTTGTAATTAGATAACAGTGATGGGAGGAGTTCATCTTTCTTTTACATGATTCAAGTAAAGGCATGTCCACTACCTTTCTCTGGAAATTGCTCAGCCTAATAGCCTTGCTTTTCAAATGTTTTTCCTGACAATCAGATGACTTTAAAAGCTTGCTCTCTTTTCAATTCAAAAGACATTTCGTTCTCTCTTCTTAGTCTTTGTAAAAAACATCTTAACATTTGAAGGAAATACTAGACCAATAAATTTGGATTATGAACTCCACAGAACAAGTTTCCTGACATTGCCTTGCCAAAGTATCTCAAGTAAAATTTGTAGAGGTTTCTTTAAAACAATTGTCTATTGTGACAGATCTCTCTCTACCCCTATTTAGCACTTTGCCTTTCCATTAGGTCTGTCAAAGGGAGAGGCAGTTAGTGCATTTTAGTCACCATTTTAGCAATGGCCATTTAGTGCATATATTAGGACAAGCACATCCCCTCAGGACTTGACTGCAACCAGTTCCTTACTGTCTCCACTACTAGAAATCTGTCAGATGGCAAGCAAATGTTCAGTTACTACCAGACTAGCATCAATTTGAACAAGTGACCTAGAATGGTATCTCATCATCAATCCACTGAGCCATCCCATCTCCATAAATACAGTTTCACTTAACAAAATTGCATTTGACAAGTAGTTAATCCAGTTCATGCTTTAATCCCTTTCGGTATTCTAAAGAGAGAGAGAGAGAAAAAAAAAAAAAAAAAAAAAAAAAAAAAAAAGCAGTTAAATATTAAGGAGTTTGAAAAGTAGCAACTGAGTACAAAGTAATATTCTGCTGCTAAGGGTTTAAAGAAAAAAATAAAATGTTTTGGGTAGGAGGAGTGAGGAGAGGACAGGACTACATTTCCTCTGGTTTAGGACCCCAGGATGTCAGATGTCCTTACCTCTGCTTTCACTTCATTTGTAATTATATATATCTAAATTATAATGCCAGACAATTCCACATTTTAATGTCTTTAGCCAAAAGCAGATAATATGACAGAGAAGATTACAGATATCTCCCTGTAAAAATAGATATGGACTGATCCTTTTAAGGGCACTATCTCTAAGATTTCTGTGAAAATCAGGGGTCTGAGTAGAAAGCACAGGAGACAACAGGTGCTTATGAGCCAGTTACCCATTGATTCTGTAGCAAGTTCGCTCTACAGAATTGCTTTCTAGGATGATGAAACAAGCCCATAAAAGTATTTGTGGGGCTCCCAAGAAAAGAGAGCTTATAATGTCATTCCTCAACCCCATCCAGCCATCTTTCATTTCTGAATCAAAATTGTCCATTATGCTTTGTCTGCCACTTTGCTACCAGCACATCTTTGAAGAAACCTGCTCTGCCCTTAGTCAGAGAAGGTTCAAAATTTTTCTTGAGCAATACTGAATCTATAGGATTGCAACAGGGAACTATTAAGTACCAACCACAATCCCTTTTGTGCTGGTGGAGAGTGTTGTCATATTATCATAGAAATGTTGGCTGGAGGGAAAACCTCTGGGGGTTGTCCAGTCCAGCCAGAAAGAGGCTATGGCCCTCAGTAGGTCAGGTCACCCATAGCTTTGCTAGATGAATCTTGGAAACCTCTACAGATGGTGATTCCACGCCCCATTTGGATATGTTGTTCCAGTGTTCCAATACTACACCACCAGCTAATGAATAAACTTTTCAAAATTTCCAGACCGAACCTCACAACTCACAAACTTGCAATTTCCCCTTGAAAGTCTATTTGCTCACATAACTAACAAAACTGTCTACTAACTAACAAGTAGTTGCCCAAAAAGACTTTGGCACTTCTATCTTTATAATTCCCTTTCCAGAAGTTGTAGGTTACTATTTGATCATTCCATTTTCTTCTCTATGAAATGAAACAAGTCCATCTCCCTCAGCCTCTCCTAACAGGCCATATGCTCCACATCCACAAGTATCTTTGCAGCCTGCCACTGGACCTTATCCAGTTTCTCAGTCTCTCTCTTTAACTGGAGAACCAAATCTGGCGGAGTGTTTCAAGTGCAGACACACCAATGTCAACTAGAAATAGTTCCCTCAATCTGCTGTCCAAGCTCCACCTAACTTAGTATGTGGTTTCTCTTCCTAATTCTGACAGCACATTGTTGGTTATATGAAATTTGGCATCTGTCATAACCCCCAGGTCCTTTTCCAAAGCACTTCTCAGCCAGTCAGTTCCCAGCCTGCATTGGTGCAGAGGGTTACCCCACCACAGGTGCACAACTTTGCACTTCATGCAGCTTTTGTTGGCCCATATCTGCAGTTTCTCTTCCAGTTCTGCATGTGCACCACTTCTGACTTTTCATCTTCAACAAATCTCCAGAGGGTGTATTTTGTCAAGTCAGCCAGGTCAGTGTTGAAGATAATAAACAAGGAATTCTAGTGTCAGACCTTTGGATACATGTTGCTGGCCACCAACCTGACCTCAAGCCATCAATTACCACTCTTGGAGACTGCCAATCCTGTTAATTTATAGTTCTTCTAATAATCCATCCATCCCACATTGCCTCAACCTACTACTGAAAATACTGTGGGAGATGGTGTCAAAAGCCTTACAAGATATATTGCATTTATTACTCCTCCCTCATCCACATAGTCATTTCATCACAGGAGACAATCAGGTTGCTGCAGCATGATGCCCTGGGTATTTCCATGTCTACTACTTCTGACTACATTCCTGTCCTTCATGTGTTTGTAAATTGAGTCTAAGTGGATGTACTCTATGATTTTTACAGACACTAAAGTAGGGCAGACAAGTAGTTCTCCAGATCCTCCTTTTGCCTTTGTAAAGATGGACTTTATTGTAATCTTTTTCCAGCTATCAGGGACCTTTTCAAGTCACCATGCTTTTTCAATGAGGACAGACAGAAGCCTTACAATCACATCAGTCAAGCACCCTCAACATCTTCAGATGCATCCCACCAACTTCTTTGAGTAATACCTAACTTTTTGCTCCCCTGCTATTGACTAGACTCTCTTATGCCAATATCTACCTGTATATGCAGAGGAGTGGGCTCTGCCCTTGAAGGATGAGGCAATAAGTGTTGAGTGCTTCAGCGCTTCCCATAAGTCTGGGAAACTCAAGAATTGTTTATACGTTACAGTATTGCCACTCAGCAGACACATTGATCCCAACATGGTATCTTGGTTCTTGTAAGTTTGGAGGTGACAATCATCACAGAGATGGAATTTTAGCTCTAGATACAGCTCAGAGTAGAATAGACAATAACCATTACCTACAAAATTCCCAAATTAAGGCAATAAAAATTACATTCAGAAGGAGGAATCATACAACTCTCCTGTTCCACAGATTACTGAATGTACATATCTATACAAAGGGAATTATTTTTACTTTTTTTTTAAAAAAAAAAAAAGGAAACAAAGAAATTTGTCTTCCATTTCCTCCTTTGAAAATCAACAGGTACCAATTGTCATTCTCAGAAATGAATGTAGGTGTTTAATTTGGAAGATTAGCTTCCTGCACTGCCAAAGGAGAGAGGCTTCCAGAAGTCAATTCAGAGAACCTAAAAGATTGGTTTCCACTCAGAAAAAGCTGGGATTTGAGGTAAAAAGCAAATAGGGAGGAGAAGGGGCAATTATCTCTTTTGTTTTATTTTACATTTTTGTGAAAGGCCTTATCAAGTATATGTGCCAAATGCATAGTGTTCTTCCTTCACTCATCTCAAATGTTTATTCTTCTCTTGCTAATAATGCTATAACTTTCTTGCAAAGTGTTCAAACAGTCAGTTGTCCAAAAAGAGAATCTTTTTTCCATAAGAAAGAAAATAGAAGCACATACATAATGTGCTAGTCCTCAGATATTTTTTTAAGGAGGGCTAAGTAAAAGAATGATAGCTAAAAGCTGGATTTTCCCAGCACATAAAAGAAAAAAAAAATCCTTTTTGTTTGTAATTTTTTGGAAAGGAGAACATGACAAGCATGTTTGATATGGAAGAAAAGCTTGTTTGTAGATGTTGGAGAAATTATTCAAGGACGGTTCACTCATATAAAAAATGACCCCTGTGTTACTGCCAAGGTCAATGAGACCTAGAGCAACCTGCCACAAAATTGTAATTTGTCTGCTTGTTTGGGCTGTTTTATCCCTTTTCTCCATTTCCTTTTGGCGCCTTAGAGACAGCTAACACTCCCCCACTTCCAGTGTACTTGGCATTTTCCCCAAGACACATGAAAATCTCTCAGAAGTATAACATAGAACTTATGAGTTCAATTTTTCCCATTCACTTTTTGGAGGGAGGTATAAAGTGATGATATTATATTGCCTATACAATCAGGTGAGAGATGCCACCTTTGTTTCACTAGTTCTGTATCCAGCTGTTTGCTAACTTCCACTAAGTGTTGGTACTTTATGCATTTATGTTTCATAATACCATAATTAGTTCTATCCTTCCGTGGGTTTATTTGTGGCTATCTTCATAAGAAAATCTGTTCCCCATCTCATGGCTCTCAGATCTTCTGCCTGTATAAAATACTACAGTTGAGAACATTAGACATTATGCACTGTTTTTGGTTTGTATTCTCATGACAGCCCTTTTACTGCAGTGCAGTTATGTTCTTTTTTCTTCCTTCCAACTCAAGGGAATTTGAAGCTGCTCCTTGAAAAATTCATTGAGGCCACATAAAACTGCCAGTGACATCAACTGGAGCCAGTTAAGTACGTCAGAGGGATTAAAAGCTGATAAGAAAGGGAAAGAGTAAGACTGCTTTCTCATTTGTTCATTAATCATACATTCCTCTTCATTCACATTTTTTGAATTCTTATTTATACTCAAATAACCTTAATTATATGGTAGTCTTTATTATGTAGGAAATTAAATACAAATAAGTCTTTGTAACAAAAGGCAAAGACAATGCCAAAAGTAATAATCACCAAGCAGACAACCCTCTTAACCACCCCCACCAAACCCTACAGAATGAGATGCTGAATTTTTTTTTTTAATTTACATTGTAGACTGTATGAACTAGTAGGTGAAGACCAATGCAATGTGCCACGTAGAGAATGAAAAGACAAGAGCATGTTCATTCTCTCTGTCCAGAAGAAATATGAATGCAAAATTTAAGGTAGTAATCTACGATATATTTTTGTTTTCATAGGTTTTTAAACTTTTTCAGAATACAAAAACCTCTTTGGCTATGGTTCCATTTTCCCAGTTATTTATTCTTCCTAGCAGTGAGTCCTTATCAAACGAAACATGTCCTATGAATGAAGCATGTGTGTGCATTTAAATGTGTGGACATTTAACAAGAGCTTTGGCTTCCCTCCTAGCACCAAGCAGTTCAGCCTCACTGTGCATCATGTGTTGGGGTCACAGCTGCATGGTCCTCTCCCCAGTCCTCCATCCAGTCCAAAAGATTATATTGCTTCAGCTCCTGTCTTTGCACAGATGCATATGTATACACACATATGGACACTTAATGCATGCACATATATATGCATACATATTGATTTTACCGTCATTGTGCCAGAACGTGGAATGACTGCACAGAGACAGCATATGTTTGAAAGAGAACTAAGTGAAGGAACAGTAATTTGGAGCTCAAGGAAAACAAAATGTTTCATATGGAAGGGATGGCACAGAACAGCTGTTTATGTTACTAGTATAATATTAAGAAATCTTACTTCATTTCCTTATTCAGTCTTTTCCCATTGTACTTATAGCCCAAAAGGTGTACCTACTTGAGCTCAAAAGGGTGGAGAATTTTGACAGCCACAGTAACTTACTTTTAATTGAGATTTTTGGCTGTCTGCTTATGTTTCTTTACTATACTTAATTCTGTGAATGTTACATAATAAATTTGTTGCTTTTTTTTTTTTTTAATATTTGTTTGCTATATTAAACAAAATCCAGACCAAAGTGCCACTGAGACACTGAGAGTGCCACAGAAATGTAAATTAGTCTTCTGTCCATATGAACATTTATATTTACTGCAAAGTTCCAGATTTTTTTGGTGACTTAAAAATGTAAAGATGATCAGTTTCTGTACTGACACTGTACAACTGGGAATTATTGGAGATACAATCTTTCTCCCCTTAAAAGTGCCAAAAAAATATACAAAAGCCATGTGAAGGGCAAAAGAAGGCTTGATACCAGTAGAAAATGAAACATTTGAAATTAAAAATAATAATAATAATAATAATTCTGAAGTGTTTCGCTTTGGCTGTATCTGAAATAACATGGTATTACATGATAAATTAACTTTTTTAAAAAATATATTACAACAATCTCTTACATTCAAAGAACATTTAAAATTCCATCGTAAACCTTTGCATATCGACCATTTATATGTTTTTAAATTATCACAGAGCAAGAACTAGAAAGTATTTACAAAAGCTCCAGGATCAGCTATTAAACATTTACATTCTTTTTAAGACTCTCCAGAGAGAGACAATAAAGCTTAAGGCTGGCTGCTTCTTTGAAAGGCATCAGAAGCAACTCCATACAAGCTGATGAAGTTAGATAGGTGTAAAACCAGATCCATTGTTAATGTCTGTATAAGAGAGATATGAGAGGATAGAACTGAGCTTCAGGGTGTCTGTAGACAGGAAAACCCAGGTCTGGAGCTAGTGTATGAGTTTGTGGTGTTCCTGGTAGCAACCCTATGCCAACATTATGCTGGAAGATCACTTTGCACACAGCCAGGGTGCACTTTGGAGTTCTCAATTATGATAGGAAATGTCAGCTAGTTTCTCAAATTAAATTCTTCTTATCAGATCCTTCCTTCTGATATTATATATTTATTGATATGCTTTGAGGCTTTCATTTTCCCAGAGATAAACCTGGAAATCTCAGAGGACCTTATCATTTAGAGAGAGGGAAATAAACAGGGGACTTCTCAGGAAAAAAAAAAAGGGGGGGGGGGGGGAGGGGTAGCATGGATTTTTTTTTTTATCTGAAGTAATCAGCACTCTGTACAAATGGAGGCTGTAAAGAGATAACACTTCTGTCCCTGAATCTCTCCCCAGCTGTTCTTTGCTGTTGTTCCTAGTTTCATAAATTTACTTCTGAATGTCATATCCTTCATTTTAGCCAGACTAAAGTTTTCAAAACAAATCTCAGCATATCTGGACTATTTACCTGCTATATTTAGACCAATATAAAATCCCTAGCTACAGTGTGAACTAGTGAGAACATATGGAACCCTTCACAGACTTTAGAAAGAAACAACTAGCAGTGGAAAAGCGTAATTTACTCACAAGAGGGCTACTGTACGATGAAGGACCAATTTCTACCAGGTTCTGCTACTGGATCTGATTTGGTCTTGTGGACAACTATATTCTGATGCAGGGAACTCAAATTTGGAAACTTTTACATACACATACATAAATTTATACATACATATATACATACATAAATTTATAAGGGATGAAAATGGTAGAGGTTCAGTATTCTGTTCATGATTGTGGGTGAATCTTGAGAAAGAAGGGCAACACCACTATTTTTTTAACGATTCTATTTAAATTAGCAAGTCAAGTCTACCAAAATTTAATGCATAGGAATACTAAAACTGATGGCTTGAAAACAGAATCTTCCATTTTCTGTATGGAGTAGAGTAGAGTAGAATAAGAGTAGAATAAGAGTAGAGTAGAGTAGAGTAGAGTAGAATAAGAGTAGAATAAGAGTAGAGTAGAGTAGAGTAGAGTAGAGTAGAGTAGAGTAGAACAGAACAGAACAGAACAGAACAGAACAGAACAGAACAGAACAGAACAGAACAGAATAGAATAGAATAGAATAGAATAGAATAGAATAGAATAGAATAGAATAGAATAGAATAGAATAGAATAGAATAAAGAGCTCTGGGATGGGTGGCTACACATACTGGCTCTAATCAAACTTTTGGCACAAGTGATGAAAGTAGAGGAGACAGTACAAAAATCAGAAGAGTTGCAAAGTGCTTTTTGAAGTGCAGATTTTGATAAACAGTACCACTGTGACATAATTGGGAATTTTCAGAAATGGTGCTAAAGATTGACACAAGGTGAGACATTATATACATGCTAGGAGAAAATATAAGTGATGAAAAACAGAGTAGTCATTGGAGAAAAGTTGCGGTCAGCTTCAAAGTTAACTAAACAAAACCAACTATGGCTCCACACATTCTCAGCTGTGCTACATTAATTCACAGCAAATAGGTATGAAAAGTCTGAGAAGAAACACAATATAAGAAGTATCTGATGAATTAGAAAAGATTAGTGACAAAATTCATTTCGTCAGTATCCTTAAGCACATTGAGCAGATCCTCAACTAATTTGCAGCAGCTGAATTTCTGGCCTCTAATTTTAGATATCAGGCACTTCTTAGCAATACTTAATCTGAGGTTGCTTCCTATTTTGTTAATAACCAGCCACAGCCCACTGGCTATGGGCCACTGATAGGTGAAAAGTCAACAGACATTGCAATATGTTTGTCCTGCTTTCGGCTAGTGTTTGCAGGCTGCACCTTGCAGGAACGTTATTATGGGAGTTATTAAAAACCTATTTTTGCTGAAAACAATGCAAACAGAAGGAAGTGAGCCTGTCAGGAGACTTATTTCCTATTCAAGCCGACAGGTAGTTGGAGTATGGCCATCTGGAGTTTAAAAATTGCCAGCCAAACCCCTCAGATTTGTCCCTTCCTGGATTAACACACTCACTCTGGATAGCACAGCAATGCTGTCATGGCATGACAAACAAGACACAACTTTCTGTGGGGGAAGGAACCAAAGGAAGTTCACTCGCCATGAGAAAACTTGTTTGCTATTGCAGTGCTAATAGCCAAAAGGCAAACACTTGGACATGATCCATTCATCTGGAAACACTTTTGTGCCGTGGGAGCACTGAGGTACTGAGCGCGAGGAGCTGAGGGGCGAGAGATGTGGTGAGCTGCCTTGCTGGATGGCCAATGGTGCAGCTCCCACCCCACCATCCAGCTGCTCCCTGGCCCTGTGCCCCCCTACGTGGTGCCAGTGCCCAGGGGCAGCAGATAGGCCAGCATCCCAGTTCTCATTGCTCCTGGCAAACCAGATCATTCCCATCCTACCACAGTTCCAGGGAGCTAAATCTTCATTTCCTGAAAAATGGAAAACTCTCCACCTGACACCAGTCTTGCCTTTCATCCTGCTGGTCATTCTATGAGGAGACACATGGGGCCCCAGTCCTCAGGTCAAAGGAGCCTAAAGAGGTCAGGAGCAATCAGCCTGGAAAGTGCATGACGGCTTCAGGAGAGAGCACTCAGCAGCTCTGCATCACCTCCCCCCAGCCGACCACCCCTTTTGCACATTGTTGTGTTAACAGGATTACTATCCAGTCTTAAGAGGCATAGGATTCCTGAGATGAAGTTCATTTTCCTCAGAGATGAGTGAATAACAAACTATCTGGATGGCTTGTCTCCTTGCAATTCTTCCACTAGGTCCAGCAAAATTTGTTCTCATCTTCAATGTCCTTAATCTGTCAGCTAAGCAAAATATCATATGCCAAGGGTCTGTCACTAGAGCATGGTTTGGCAAATGCATATGTTGCAAAATATTGCCTGGCCTAAAGAAAGCTTTTACATAACAGCTAGGTGTCCCGCTTTACAGCTTTACCTCTCCCTTTCATCTGTACAATATGCCTTAGAAACTTATAGAATGCACACATCACAAGGGAGGAGTTTGGTCAGTAGAAGCTAGAAAAGAGACAAAAATAAAGATATAAAAGTTTTTAAGTATTTCCAGTGGACAAGTTTGAAAATTATGGATGTTGTTTGATTTTCTTTCCAGCCTTTAAAATTGTAACATTCTGGGGGAAGATTACCAAACTATTTTGCTTACCAGAAACTGCTGTGAGCTGTCTGTGTACACACAAAAAAATCTACCCTTGAAAAGGTGGACCAGCTCCACAAGAAAGACCTTCCTCTCTCTCCACTAAATTTTTGGGCCCAGTTTCATCACTCATTTGAATCGGGGCCCTCATTTGCTGAACAAGGGTAGCTGGCATTATTGAATATTAATGTGGTAAGGTAATCCCTCAGCGATACATGACACTTATGTTTTTGGTTTTACTTAAGTTGTAATTTTCAGAGTTGGACAAGCTTGGAGGAAAAAAACCACCTGGCAAACAAACAAACTTTAAAAATTAGAGGAATTTTCCAAGTTTGCTGGATTTGCAAACCTAGACATACTGCAGCTTAATTACTAGTCAATGAAGTAGAAACAACTACACACAAGAAAGTAACATTTGAGATCTTGTGAAATGTGGCCCCAATGTGTTTCTAATTTTTTATTTTTTATAAGTGAAGAACTCAGCTGCCATGGTGATAGGCAAATAAAATAAATAATTGTAATAAATATTCCTTGAATCAGAGTTGTGAAATCTGTGAACAACATGTTATTTTCTCCTTCTATCCTCTTTACTCCAGTTTGGAGCAAAGAGCTGGTCAAATGCGGTGTTTTGAGCTGAAACTTTTCTGCTCCTCTGTTATTTGCTTCATAACAATTTTGCCGTACAGTGCCAGCTGGAAGGGACAGGGTGATGCAAGGTGAGAGTCCAATCTCAAAACTTTTAGAGACTGGTAGGAGCCAGGATTTCTCAGAGCACGGCAGAAATACACATCAGTCTTATAAAGTTCCTTACCCAAAAAAAGAATGCTTTGAGCACCCTATGCACTACCTAAAGATATTGAAAAACTTGCATGCAAAACATATATTTCTTATTTTCTTTGTTTAATCACAGGAAAATGCATGTCATCAGGTGGCACTTAGGCTAGCCATCTGATCAAAAAATCCCTTTGCATACTGTATTTGCAGTGCAGAGATCCCATGATGAATGTTCCTTTTCGTTTCAGTTGCCCTGTTGGATTCCACATATGGAGTTTATATCTGGGTTATTTCAAATTATGTTTATTGTTTTTCTTTTTTTAAAAAACTTGTTCATCACCCCAGTTGAATGCTCATATTCATTGTTTGAATGGCATGTTTTATACTCAGCCTTGAATTCTTGGCAAACCATATACTCAAGATCTACTGCAAATATTATATCCTTGAGGAGATATTAAATTCCCTTGAGTTTTTCTGTAAAGACAGATATGTACCATAACCATTTGCCTCAATTACACCTGCTATGCCATTTGCACTTTGATTTCAAAAGGTGAATTTATTCTTTTTAATCATTATTAAGAACACATGTATTTCCTGCCAAGGCAGTCTTATAAAAACATTGGAGGTATATGAGAAAAATTCCTTTGAGGCCTCAGGCATGTTGAACTGTCCTGAGAATGTGAAGTGAGAAGAGATTGATGCATGGACTACCTGTCCAGGAATTCAGTAGTACTGGATCAGATTTTCCATGGTTTCTCTCTCTTTATTTTACTGAAATCACAATCATGCTTGCATCCCATGCATGTATACAAATATATACACAGACATATAGTACTCCTACATAACAATAAGGATTGTCTTAGATATGATCTGGCTGTAGTTTACTTACGGGGGAAAAAATAAATTTCCACATCTTCATATATAATGTTGAGAGTGTAATTTCTGTTTTAGCTATACGACTATAGCTATTTTCATCTTAAATATTACATATGGCCAATGTCCCCTCCAAAGCAAACTAGGTGAAAGGAATGAATAGTTACCACTGGAATTATAATTGTCACTAAAGAACAGAGCCAAACCAGGCAGTTCCAAGGAGATTCTTTGATTTTAAAATAATAATAATAACAACAATTAAAAATGATTCAGTTTATTTATCTTTGTTATCTCGGAAAACGTGGTCTAAAGGCCACTGATATTTTTTTCAGTGATGTGAACGTAGATGTTAAATACCAAGGCACTCAAAAGCATTTTAAAGTGAAGTCAACTACTATTCCAAAAGTCCATCTTTTATTTTTGAAATTCAAACATGGGACTGTAGCCACTTCTGGCTATTGGTACAAAATCAAGAACACAGACCTCTCTTCTCTCATAAGCAATAGCAGTTATTAAGGCCAGAAGACAGATACTTGTGAGCTTTAAGTCTTACCTCCCACAAAACACCAGTTTTTGAATTTCACCTGGTAATTCCTGCAAACCCATAACTCTGGTAATAGTTTTAGAAAGACGTCCAGTTTTGATTTAAATATTTCAAGGGATGGAGAATCCATCATATAGCCATGGTAATTTGTTCCAACGGATAATTACATCCACTGTTAAAAATATGTTCCTTATTTCCTTTCTGTATTAATATAGCTTCAGCTTCCCACTACTGATCTCTATTTTTTCCTTTATCTTTTAGAATTAAAAGTGCTGGTCTACACAGATAATTACAGATAGTGATTAAGTATATTTCACAAGACCAAAAAAATAAGCTACTTTCTCACCTAAGTCTCAAAGGCTTCCCCTTTCCAGTATGAAGTGGGAGTAAATACTGAATGGAATTACTGTGAAGCAGGAAAGATCAAACTTTTCTCTCAGGTGATTTTACTTTTATAGTCAGAAACAAGGCATCTAATCCATAACGATCTATATTAAAATCAACAGTTTTATTATGCAGTATTTTCAATTATATTTCCACATCTCCCACAATCTTGCAAAAAGATTTGGTGTAGATTGGACAGTCAGTCCTGGCTCCAAATTTTCTGCATTTCAGTCAGAGTCCCAATATCACTTTAATAGGATCTTTAGGCCAGCAGCAATTGCTTTTGAGTTCCTGACTTCAGAATGAGAGCAACTACTCACTGCTACCCCACAGGACACAGTAGCTTCTCCAGGTGACATTTACTTGAAGCCAGACTGAATCCTAGGGGACAATTACAGTGTTGTCTTATAGACTGTATCACTCAGTTCAGTGGGATTGAACAGGATGTACATCGGTGCAAAACTTGGCCTGCAAGTACTGAACTTATGCAGTGGGCGAGGAAGTAGAACGGACGGCGCCTTTAACAAATTACATTTTTGCCCGACTAACCATTTATAGTAAAATTAATGAATGGCATTTCATTTTTCAGCTTAGATTCTCTTCATAACCATCATGATAAAAACACATGTTTTGTAGTCTACAATCTTTTCTGGCACAGCTGATACATTTTGCTTAGCTTACTGATTTATTGTCTTGATGATCTTTTCTTTTGCCTTAGCAGTTCAAGATGTCTCTTGTGGCATTGCTCTTGTCAACCTGATACCTGAGGAGAATTCATTCCTCTGTAGCCACTACCAAAATGTAGCATCAATGATAATTTAATGGTTAGTAATATATACCTAAGCCTTGCAGTCCAGATCAGGTGACATTCACATGAAACGTTAGTCCCAAAACTAGGTCCCTAAATCCCTGTGTAATTACAGCTATCAATATGCTTAGTGCATATGTATACACCATCCCCTAAATAAAAACTTCCAGTGTTCAGTTTGATCCTTTGCACACAGATTTGCAGCTGCTGTGTGGTGAAGTGTAAAGACCAATCTCAGATACTGGGTGCAGGAACCCTAAGGTGTTTGGCTTAGCAGAATATAGTGGGCTCTTTCTGGTGTTATTCTGTTTAATTTAAAAAGTATATAAACTGCCCAAATGTAAAATATTATTTTTCTCACTGCTTATTTGGATAGCCTAAATTTCTTGCAGCTGAATTAGTTTTTTTATTCCTAATTAAGTTTCCCTTTGTTAGCAGTGCCAGATTTGCCAGTTAATACACTAAAACATCACAGCCTTATAGTCTGCGGATCAAGAACAGATCCTGGTGCTTCCTTTTGTCATTAAGTTCAACTACTAACAAAGTGCAACCAGTAAACCATGAGTAGACTGGAGAAAAGTTCAATTTTAAAGTCATTAATTGGTTTACACCCCCTTCTGTGGCTTTTGCTTATGAAGGCAACTTCCTAAAAACTTTCACGATCTTCTCTTTGTGAAACCAAGCATTTAGACATGTAGACTGGTTCCAAATCTGAAAGGATTCATTCATTTGTGGGGTTTGTTTCTATCTACCACACATCCACACACTGGTGTTGCTTTCTGCAGCACAAATCAATGTCCCACTACATTTCCAGTATTCCAGCTTTTCTGGCAAGGCAGGAATACAAACCATCTGCTTTTTGGAGAGAAAGGCGAAGGCTCTGCCTAGCATCACTTCCCTGTGGACAATCAGGCTCATGCCAAGTTATCGAGGGGGCAGGAGGGAAACCTGTGCTCCTGCCTGGAGCCCTCACATGCCAAGTTGCAGCCTGGAATTTTTACAGCTCCATTCTGAACCTCTGACAAGAAGGGTTTACAACAGAAATCTTGCCAGACCCTTAACTATAGCGACGCCACTATAATATTTATAAGTACATTATACTCTTTCCAAACATATGTGCTTATTACTTATGTCTCCGCTCCTGCCTCTCTTCTGGGGGACTTTTCTGTATAAACAAAACAGATTCTCTTGCTTATACTTAAAAAATCTAATTGCTCTGCGTCTCTAGCTGTTATGCAAAAGCCCAAATAGCCAAAAGATTCTTTCAGTGCATTTACACAGCAGTGAGTCTCTACCAAAAAAAAAAAAAAAAAAAAAAAAAAGCCATAAACTTCCTTTAAACTTCCTTTTCCACTTTGCTCTTCTTTGCTTTCATAAATCTGTCCATTTCTACTCATGTTTGGACAAGATTCTTCTTAAAAAAATAAAAAAAATAAAAATAAAAATGCAATTTTGATGTGGACAGGCCATCAGTTACGCAGCCCAGCTTTACAAGAGCTGACAATTCTGTCCCTTTAAGTAAACAGAGGAGCAGAAAAGATACACAAACAAAAAGACCACTTGCAGGGCTGAAGGCCTGTCTGCTCCAGCAGAAGCAGGTTCCCAGGGAAAGTGATTGCTTAATCGTAATAGGGAGTGACAGGGATTTCCTAGCTTTTCCACGAACATCTCAAAGCAGTGCAGTCCTGGGCCCAGATTTGCCCACTTCTGCTGATGAGTTAGGCAGATGTGGCCTGCAGGTGAGAAACTGCTGGAAAGTCACTAACTCAAAGCAACACAATTTCCTCTGCACGAGGTTTGAGGTGGATCCAAAGTCACCAGAGCTCTTAGTGAACATGGTGTGGGATGTTCTTACCTGCTTTTGGTATAGTTTTTATCAAGGGTTCAGGTTTGGATACCAAAGCCAAACTAAAGAACAGTACTAGAGTGGCTTCAGGTAAGCTTAAAACAAAACAATACAGGATTTGAATCTGAAATAGTAGAATTTTACTGAAACCATGTGACTCTTAATTTTCTCATGACATTTTATCCATGTGTCAAACAGCCGTCAAGATAGGCTTCTTCCAACTTTAAAACAATAAGAAATCAACTGTAAAGATACAGATCTGTAGCCTGATTCTAGCCGGGAATGCTGGGGAAGATTCTCACTTTAGCTGCCTTTTTAAGCAATATTTATTTTTTATTTGTTTTGTTGCTTTGGGTAGTAGTATTTGTTTTAATGATCAGATAATTCAGAATTTAAACCACTTGAAATTGTGGTATATATATAGCTTGTATAAAGAAGCTGTTTCAGAAAGAAGAATATAGACTTTTAAGAGAGTAGTACCTAGAGCACAGTTTATATAATAATTTACAGTAAATTGTCTCCTGCCTTGTACTTCACAGAAAACTGCATCTCTAGTCTGTCTGATGATGATGTAGTCTCTCTTATCAGGACACAGAACAGGACAAATGCATACTGATCAGCATTTTTCTTCTACATATCTTCTGTAGTTATAAACAGCTCATAAAAACAGTGGAATAACTTCTTCAAAGAAGAAGCTACTATCACATGACAAAAGCTCTCAAAAATATTATTTTGTGTTTCACTTTATTCTTTCTTGGCTTTTGTATTCTGAAATACAGGGCTTAGTTTTTGATGTGTGAGCTCTTCTATCTACACATATATAATATGTTGTGGCTGCAGGAAGAGTGGGGAAATTAGATCCTCTATTTGTGGAAAAGCTAGGATTAATCTATCCTTAACTTATATGATGAGTTGTTTGAATGACTGATCTGATCACAACAGTGAGAAAACAATGGGATGTCGGATGAGAGTTCATGTTTCTAATCCTGATAATTCTGGGGACATGAAGACAAAGTTACTTCGGGGGGTGATTTATATATATATATATCTATTACGTCCCCAGTTTATATAATATATATATATGACAGAAGAGCAAGTAAAACCCATATATGGGATGAATTGTATTAAGGTTGTTCTGAAAATATATGAGACATTATTCCTCTCTCAAAATATTTGGATTAAATTATGGGGATTGGCCTAAGTGGAACCTCCAGCAAAACACTGCTAAACTCAGCCCCTGGAGCTGAAACCTGGCATTGTCTAAAGGTATGAATTTCATTTTCTGAAAATATTTCTAATGAATCCTGATTCTTTTGAATAGGAATTAAACACTACACTGAAATCATAAGGTGTAGATATAAAATCTAATAAATTGTGTTATTTTTCCCTTATTTTTGGCATGGATTTTGTCAGAGCACTTTAGCCTTGGATGAACTGTACCCAGACAATCAAAATTGGGAAGTCAGGAAATTCAGAGACTATTAAGAAAAAGAGACTGAGGGGAAAAAAGCATACGAATAGTCTTGATGACAAGGAACAAATCTCATTAAGAAGAAACCCACATGAGGAAAACCAGTTTTTACTTTGCTGTTTTAATGGACAAAGTCAGCAATATAAAGCAACCAGGTCATCCATCTATTCCTGCAGGAAAACCACTGGAGCCTTCAATATCATAGTGTCAGCTGCTTTTCTATAGCCTGACCTCATGAGCAAAGCAGTGTGAACTCTGTTAAAAAAGATTCCTTTGGGTTCAGTAAGACTGCCTCCTGTTTTTAAGTTTTCTCTATGTGTATGTGCATATTGTGACACCTGCAGTCTGATAGAGTTGTTATTGCTCTAGCTATGCAAACTAATTTAGGCATCCTGGCTTTTTTTAGTCATGCTTAAGTGGCTGATTTTAACCTTTGAAAACAGGAAATAAGTGCTATAATTTTAAAGAAATAATCTGGCAATCAACCCATTAAGAACAAGATTTTTTTTTTTTTTTTTTTTTTTTTTTGAGTCATGAGCTTAAAATTGGAAGCACTCAAACAAAACTTTCCTTAACTAACCCCTGACTCTACTTAGTGCAGCAAGGAAGTGAAGGAGGAGCATGACTTAAATGGACTGAATCAGAAAATAATAAAAGAAAAACAATGCTATTCTCTGGAGAAAAAGAGTGTCATGATGAAAAATCAGTTTATTCTCAGTTAGAATAAATTGTGAAAGAAAGCACAAGAAGATAATTTTCAAAGGAACTGCTCTCATAAAAAAAAAAAATGAAGCACGTGTCATGGGGATAACTTTTAAAAGGAAACAATAATTTAAACACCATTCCCTTTCCCAGAACCTTTGAAGCAAATTTGTAACAGAAAAGTCAAATGCAGAGGTGTTTGGAAAAGAAGCAGTCAGATTCACCTAAAAGTGTTTTGATCACGTTTTGTTTTCCCTCATTTTAATTATTTATTTTGATTAATAACCAACACGCATTCAGTTGCAGACAAATCTAAGCTGTTAAGTCAAATTTGTGAAATGAAAGTAGCCAGCTAGGGAAACACTGAACTGAGAGAAGACTCTCTCACCCTTCCCAGTGCCCTGGAGCTCTGCTTCTAAAGCCTGTAAGTACAACACAACTGTAACTGAAGGATCAGTGAGAACCAGAGATGCACAGTTTTGGTGCTAGGCATTAGAAGACAAAACCAAGTTCAGGCAAATCTCACTCCTGAGAAACCAAACTCCCACTTTTTGAGAGCTGAGATGACAGACATGCAGGCAGCTATGTAAATCCATGACTTGGCTAGTCAACAATGACATTAGGCAGTTCCCAGGATCCCAGTGGAGGGATACTGCCATGCCCTTTTGTGCTTTGGACTGGGAGAACCCAATTTGACTCCTATAACTGGAGTTTTTGAATTTGGGTTTGCTTTACAGCTTACTTGCTGAAGACAAAGGACAGATTGCTCTAAGCTCCCACTTCAGGAGTTGCTCACCTGACCAAGTGTATTTTTGCATACAGGATCTCCTCAGTAGTGTTTGCCAGTCATTTTGTCCTATGCCACTGATATGAGAACAAACTGCATGACAATGGGCCTAATCCTAAAACAGTGAATATTTCCCCTCCCCATTCTGAATGTTTACAAGCATTTTTTGTTGTCAAAACAATATTCTTATAAACCAGTGTCTGTGCTGGGGTATTTCAGTCTAAGCATGTGGCTAGATATATAGAGAAACACTCAGAAAACAACTTAAACAAATAAACAGCCCCACTCTTGAACTTTATGCTCACAGTGATCTCTGTCATCATAAATCACACTTAGTGTTTGACTTAGCAGCCTTAAAGGAGGGGGGCTAGAGGAGAGAGCAGGGGAAAAAAAAAAAAGTCACCCTCTGTTCAAACAAGCTGACAACTTCTTGCTTAAACATGGAGCATAGGAAGGGCCTGATCCAATGTTGAGGAGCACTGATCTTGTGAGGAGACAGACCTTGTGTCTTTGGCAGAAACATTACCACAGGAGCATGGAAAACATTCACAGGTTTTTGCTAAAAGCCCCAGAATCCCTCCAGAGAAGAATCCACAAACCAGCACGATGTCTCTGGTTTTGTATTAGCTATTCAGAGTCTATTTTCATTTATCAAATGATCAAAACACAGTCCAGCTCCCAAAAAAGACAGCTTCTGTATTAAGATATAGAAGGGTTTAGGGAACAAGATCATTTCAGAAGGCCTTCAAGGGAGGCTGGGTAAGGAGCTTATAAATTATTTTTTTCAAGTAATTCTCTTATTTCTCCTAAAATGAGTCATCTATGGTGACAAATCCATCCAGAAAAGCTGAGGTAGTCTCTGTTTTCAACATACATCGTTTTCTTTATTCTGCCATGACACCAGATTGTTCTAGATTTATATAAACATTAATGGAATCAATCACATGATCTTCTTTGGGAATACTGAGGAAGAAAAGATGGCTGTTGGAGAAGTCATGTGGGGAAGGAGGTGGGGGCAAGAAAAATTGATTTGATAGCCAAAGCTTGCTTTTTTTTTTCCTCATTGTCAAATGGTGCTGTTTAGGTGATGAAAAACAGCCGGGCCTTCAAACACTTGATGAAGCAATAAGGTCCACATGCTGAAGTCTAACATGAAGCAAAGGTGTTAATTACTGGCTTGTAGGGAAAAAAAGAAAGAAAAAAAAAAAAAAAAGCTCCACCTGCACATTATAACTTCTGAACCTTTGTTTTCCCAGGAACAGGAAAACTATAATTTAAACAACCTGTCCCATTCATCGGTCTTTTATGAGGAAAAATTTGAATTTTAAGGCAGATTATGACCGTGAGTGACAGAGAGAGCTACACAACCACTTTTGCACATTGAACTGATTTAAGAATCAAACAGCTTCTAGACAGAGAGATTAGCTAACACTTAGTGTGGGACCGGCCCTCATTATAGCTTCAACCTAGACAAAAATAGATCCTGAAAATCTTCAGCATGCTGTAAACAAAATCACCAGAGTCCACAGCATCAGCAGATGGGCCTGATTTCCAGCTGCTGTGGGTCAGTCATGGATTCTGACGTCAGGTTGTGGCCTTTTGTATCTGATAACTTACTCCTGCCAATGGAGCTCATTGGAGCTGATATGCAAGGATTGACCTGTTTGCTTTATCTAACAGTGTCCAAACAACATATGCTTGCAGGGGAAGCTGTAGAAGCCATGGAGGTGGAGTGCTTCCCTCTCCATCCTTACTGTTACATCCATGGCATCCCACATGATGTTTCCAACGATACTAATGTAGTGTGATTGAACAGTGAGTGAAATGATAGCCTGTTGCCTCCTCTCACATCGCCTTCCTCACCCTGGCTTCCTTCCACACCGTCCTACTTCCTTTCCTCGATTACCTTCTCTCCTTCTCTTGCCTTCCTTGAACTTTGTTTCAAGACAGATTTTCACCACTAATCCTTCATCATTTATTTTTTCTTCTCAGAACTGCATGCGCCACAGGGATGTAGGTCTGGCTGTAACAGGGATGTAGGTGAAGGCATGGGGCCAAATGGCTGCGGATATAGCCCTGCCTCTGTGATAGTTCTGGGAGGAAAGGTGAGATTGCCTCTGGCCAGTGAGCAGTCAGCAGCACTACAGCATCTCCTGCTTCTGACACACTTTCACTCAGCAGCTCTATGTGGTAGGGAAAACAGCAGAGAAAACATCTTCGTAGGATGTGTCTGTCCAAAATCAGCAGAGCAAAGCTCTCCTTGTCAGCTTGTACAGAGCTTCCTGTTTTGATGCATGATTCCCTGATTGCTACTTAATCCAAGTTTGGCTTTGAAAGATTACAAAATACATTTTTGGCAACAGCTTTCTGAGATTCCTAGCAAACAAAATTTTGGGGGGAAGATGTCGAATTCTAATAGAGCTCTTCAGGAGAAATGTTTTCTAACTACAGCTACGATGAGCACTACTACATTTAAGCATTGTTGTTGCATGTAAATGCATATGAGATAGAACTGATACACATTTTTTCTATAAATTATTTATTAGCACTGTTGTTACCAAAAAGACTATAACCCTATGAGACCATGTGACCCCTGACAAGATTAGACATGAGGCCCAAGCTGAAACAGCAGAGCTCTTGAATTTGATTCAAAGGATTGTGTCCTTCCACAGCTGCAACTGCAATAGTAGGAGACTTGAAAGTAACAAGTGCCATCAGACAATCTCTCAAGTACAATTAACTTTGAGAGAGTTATAAAATGCAATATTTTAAGCTGAAGGGATGGTACAGAACAGAACTCTTCACAGTCTTCTGTATGCAGGCATGAAACTAGAAGATAATTTAAGATTTTCAGGAGATATAAAAATTAAAAATAAATTTATGTGACACAATTCTAATAATTTGGGGAATATGGAAATATACAGCATTAGAACACTACCCCAGAATTTCTGGTTACACTAGAAGTTTCATTTAGTTGATATTATTTTCAGCCTGAAGGTTGTATTTTTTTTTCTTAATACATTTTTGTTTTTTAAAGAGGTGTGCCATAACGTAGAAGTCTCTTTGATGCTCCTGAATGTGTGGATAAGATCATTCTGCAAAATGAATGGACGAACCAGCAATGGACATGCTCTGGACCCAGCATACTGTTCTCCTTGCATATATGCACAGAAATATCCCACTAGGCATAAAAAAATTCAAGATCAGTAGCTTCTTCATTTCGTAGGCTTGCAAAGTACATCGTATATTCTGCATATTGCTGTAATCCAAGTAAGGGGTGCTTTTTAATCAATTACCAAGATCTCAGCAGATTTCTCAGAAACACAGCAATGACAAACAGACCTCTGATTACAGCTACTCTATTAAAAGTTTTGGAAAGGGAAGGTTTCATGTCCTGGCTTCCTCATGCTCCAAATAATGTTTAGGGCATATATTAAAAATCTAAACACCACCCATACATATGATTCTTACAATTTACATTCAGTCAAATATTGAAAAAAAAATGCTGGTACATCACATTTTATTAATTTTCATTTCTCACTCAAACTGGTTCTTTGTAGTACACTCTACTAGGTTAGATCTAGTAGAAATATGGTTACATAACCATACCAATTTTCGTAGAAATCAAGAAACATCCCACCTAGATATCCACAGGCAAACTTTTTTGGATTTGATTTTCTGTTTGTTAAGAGAAAAAAAAAAAAAAAAAAAAAAAAAAAAAGACTACTGATTCCTGCAAAGGCATAAGGCACAAGCCTGAAATAAAACAGGAATAAGTTAGCAAAGGTTTGGATAAATTTCAGCTGTAAAATTTTTGCACCTAATGCACTGAGATGCTAGACCATGTAAGATTGTATGATGCAGAAAACTTAAAACATGTCACAAACTGACTAATTAAATCTTGGAACCACTGATAGATATCATTGGAAAGATGTCTCTGAGGTGAAACAAAAGAAGACTTGGAAGGAACTACCACAGTGTCCATCTTTAAAAAGGAGTTAGAAGAGGAACAAAGAAATTTTTACATTACCACTCCAGGTTGCCAAAGAAATGTTAGAACAAATAATCAACAAACCATCTGTAAATACCTGGAAAATAAACAACACGATAAGTACAAGCCAGTTTACATTTGCCAGAACAAACTGTGCTAAACCATAGTAATTCCTACAACCACATAACAGAACTTGCGGATAAAGAAGTCATAGTTGTTGTATAGCTCATCCTTAGAAATGTACCAGACAGTATGACGTGATGTGCTCCAGATAAAATTGTGCAGTGTGGACTAGGTGAAAGGAAAATATAATTCTCTTTTCAGAAGGGACCAATCAATGGCTAAAGGGTCTTTCCTACATTAAGTATAATTCAGTATTTTCATTAATAATTCAGGAAGAAAAAAAATGTATGTTTATCAAATATCAAAAACAAGGTGTTTTCCAAATTTGATGAGTGAGCTGGACTCTTAATGTACTGAAGGACAGAAAAGATCCTCCTACACTGGTGTTAACAATCAGAAAGCTGTAGGATTCTGATCACAGAAGTAAGGACTATTTACACAGGAATAAATTGTTGCATGAACAACAGTTAGAGAGAGAACTGGTACCATAGAAGTATTTAGGTGGGAAGGAAGCTAGGGATTATAAAATAGATTACAAGGTGAACAATGTCATAATATTGTTCAAACGACAAAAAAAAAATGTTGCCTGAAAAACATTTACAGTATGCAAGAAAGAAGATTCTCCTTCTTCCATGTTAACAGCCTGCAGGGCCTCAGCTACAGTATTTTGGGAAAAATGTTGAGCATTGAATTCTCCAGAGAATTACACATTAAAGGTCTAGATAATATGCCTTAGAGACTGAAAGATTTGAGGTTGTTTGGTTACTAAAGAGAGAATGGAAGGAACATGCTAAACATCCTAAAACGTATAAAAGAAGGCTGCAAAGAAAAAAGGTTTTCTACGTCCTTGGTCTATTAATGACAAGATTAATGGAAAGATTTAAATTAGACATTAGCAAAGGTTTCCCAATAGTATCAACAGTGAAGCTCTGGAGTAAACACTTGATAAGGCTGTGGCCTGTTCATCACAAGAGGCTTTTAAAAATGATCAGACAAATATGTGTGAGACATGATGCTGATGTGGTTGATACTATCCTTCCTTATCCATTATTTTGAGGTCCTCTTTATGCCTGTGATTCTATGAAACCACAGTCCACAGAAAACTAGCAACCACTGTCATGATCTCTAGACCCCTATGAAACAGTGAATCACTGTAATATAGTCCTCAAATAAAAGCTTAATGGTAAGGGCTGACAGTGGTCCACAAAAATGTGAGGTTTGGCAGAGGTCAGTTAGCTCAAAAAGCTCGGAGATACTGGCACAGGCCTTCCCTTGAAGTCTGAACTCATTTTACATCCCACCTTTATTCAGCCAGAATCTCACTGAAATATGGGAGGAGAAAAAAAAAAAAAAAAAAAAAAAAAAAAAAAAAAAAAAAAAAAACTCCTCCTCCCCCTCCTTAAAAAAAAAAAAAAATACATGGAAACCAAGAAATTCTCCCATTTTTGCAAGCAGTACTTTTTTTTCTTCCTTTTTCACACAGCTAAGGTGGAGTAACTTTAACCACCCAAGATGTATAATTATCACCCTGAAATGCACTGCCTGGAACATATTATTGCTGTCATGAAATGGAATTTATACACAGTAAGGAAACAGTTAGCCCCACAGATTTACTGGACATTATCGGCAGGGCTATGATATCAAGGGCAGCCAATCATACAGCTCCAAGTGAGCTCAGCACTCACAAACCATTCTGCGCTTGTAAGTACTTATTACCAATAAAACAAACGTTATGACTGTGTATTTTTAGGTAGTCCAGTTGATTTGTCAACCAGTCTGTTGTTCACTGAAGAGGTCTGTGTGGCATGATGAGGCTAACTCAGAGAACTTGAAGACAAGGTGTTTTCTTACACAATTTTGGTATTGCATTTCAGGAGCTGCTTTACAGCAGTACTGCTGAAGCAGAAGGCTACACGTGGAACAAAAACATTACAAACGATCATTTCTGCTGACAGAGAGAATCCTTACACTGCTTCAGCACTTATGGGTGTCGAACTACAGCTGTACTCAAAGAAAAGGAAAGAACTACTGGGCATTCCTGCTGCAGCCCCAACCACAGCAAGCCCTAACAGGCAGGCAGAAGTTATAAGTGTCTCTGTAACACTTACATGGGTCCAATGAAGGCACTCTGAGAAGTAACTCAGAAAGACTCCAGCTCACTAGCACCAGACAGACCTCACTACGCATTAGGATCTGGCTAGGTTTTAGAGCCATGACACATTTTGGCAGGTTGGCATCCGGCAGTTCAAATGCACCTGCTTACAATTAGTTACAAGAAATTCCATATAAAATACCTCATTGCTTGGATCAGGGTACCTTGTCCACATATTCATATTTTAACCCTTTCAGTTTTCTAGCTTTATTAAAGGCTATCCAAAGAGGTTTTCTTTAACTTTGCTTGACCTTTTCTTTGTCAGGGTTTCCCGTTTTAAGAGTTCAGTTAAGGACCTGATAATGAGGACAAAACAAATAAGCCCACTAACAGCAGTACAGGACACTGAATTGGACTGTCTGAGGACAATTAAAGAAAACGTAGCCAACTGAATATTCTCTGCAATTCTGAGCAGAAATGGATTAACTCCTAATATGGAGTTAATACTCTTCCAAAACATACTATAGCATTTCCTCGTACTGCTAATTATGACAATAAAAAACCTGCATTTGGAGAGGAAATGAAGAAACACCAAAATCACCTGGCCACCCAATACACGTGTGTTATTGAGCTATAAAATTCCAGTTTTGGAGTTGGCTAACATGTTTTGCTGTTACACTGATATTTTTAGTGCCTCACAGTATGAACAATGTGAAGAGTGATAGAATGCCTACTTTACATACTATTGTGGGGAAGAGGGATTTTTATTGGGATGAAATAATGAGCAATCAAATAAGCATGTTCTAATTGTAGCTAATAAATAGTCACAAAATCCTGTTAACTCCAACAGCCTGGGGCAAAAACTTCTTTATTTCAGGAAAATAAGAAGTAAATTAATTTGGGATAGGATGCACCTGGAGGAAGTTTAGATCTAATTGTCGGCCCAAACTAAATGTGAAGGATGTCTGGATCCAGTTGCATATTCATATTCCATCTTACTTCTATCTCTATAATGTGATGGAATGGGAAAAACCAAACTGCAGATCCAAGGATACAGATTATTTCAAGGATAAATATAAAACCTTTCTTCTTTGTTGAAACATAGAAGAACCTAGCAGTCAACAAGGCATAAAGTGTATACAAACATAGGCATCTGAAATTTAACTCCTTTCATTCATGTTCTACTTCTTTTGACAACACTAACTTACATCCCTAATTTCATTATTCTCTCAAATGGAAGGAAAGTAATACTCGATGATGTTTCAGCTTTACAGCAGCTAGAGATGCTGAATAATGATTGGCTGCTATCAGCAGCCTTTCAAGAAAGTCTGCATCTTGATTAACAGTGGGTAAGGAAATTCATTGTCACAAAAGCATTTTTTCTGTTCTTCTTCCGTACTTTTTATTTCTTATCTGGGGCTTCAGTTAAAATGCAAAAATACATTAAATGACATTTTAATTGGAAAAAAAAAGAACAAAAAAGAAAAAAAAAAAAGAAAAAAAAAGAAAAAAAAAAAGAAAAACAACATTTAAATGACATTTAAATTGAATGGACATTTAGAATTTAATATGTTAACAACAATGCCAGCTCTTTCTTGTAAAATCATGAAATTAACCCTAAGCTATATTGCAGCAATTTATTTATTTTATTTGAATCATTACGGTCAAAATAATATGGTGTGTTTATCCTCCCCTACTCTAGCTGGCAACTCTCCTGCTTCCTTTCGCTAACCAGAGGGGAAGGTGAGAGGCTGCTTTGCATTGTCTGGCAGGGGACGTTTGTCTCCTGGGAGAGAAAATGCCTTCCTACAGACTACAAAAAAGTCTTGGTAGACAGGATATACAGCACACTCCGTGTAAACTTCATTTTGATGTAATTAAGTGAGACTCACGAGGCACATCACTTTATGTGTTACTAAGTTTGCTCTGGCATACTCCAAGGACCTAAGCCCATCTGGGGCTAGAGAGCAAGGAAAAGGCTGAAGACTGCAGATTTCCGAGTGCAAAGCCACCTGGTAGATTTTGGATGTTTAAACCAAATTGTCCCATGTAAAGGGCACAGACTGTTTTAGGCCATGCAGATCTCAATGGTACCAGTATTACAGAAACTGATATATTTAAATAGGTATTGATAGAACTATAGAGTAACATTTAAGGAGGACTGAAAAGGACACAGGCTGATCCATTTCAGTCTTATACAGTAAAAAATTGAGTTAATCCAGAAATATGACATTTCAGAAAATTTTCAATCTAGGATAATATATATATATATATATATATATATAATATAAATTTATATATATATAAATATATATATATATATATTTATATATATATATATAAATATTGCATTGTACCAGAGGAAAGGAACTGTACAACCGTCTCCTTCTCTAAATCAGTTCAACCTTGCATATTATCAAAGTAATACAATCAAACTATTTTTTAATATCTAGTCAAAAAAAAGCCTGATTCAGTTAGAACAAGTCAATATTCTCATCAAATTCAGTAGGAGTTGTGGAGTTTGACAAAATGGGCACAGGCTTCTGCCTTGAAGTAATTTAGCTATAGAAAATACAGAAGACTTATCTTGTCACCAGTCTCTTTGTGTGCTTCTGTCTCATTTTCGGTAACCGAAGTAAGGCAATTTAAAAAAGAAAATGAGAGGAAAAAGCAACAGAAAATCTCCGAGGTTGTATTAAAGACTTTAACGAACAGGGTTCAACAAACAGTTTGCTACTCCAGCACAGATTTATGCCAATAAAAGCCAACTTGGGTCTTCAGTATAAATCAAATCTCCTTATATTTAGCTAGGCTTAGAGGATTCAGTATCATAATCACATGATTCTAATAGCTGAAAGAATGGAATCTATAACTTGTATTTCTCTCCCTATAATTCTTGTTGATTTGACATAGTACCACTCCCTTCTTACATTTTGTTATTTCCCCAAAGCTTGAAATTCTAGTGAGAGCTGTAACAGCATCTCAATCCAACAGCTTTCTGATTGCTCCCTCTTCATATAACGATTTCCCTGAGTTCTGTGCTTCCTTGACAGCTCTTTCTCATTACAGAGCTCTACTTCATTACTCAATATCCTATCCTATATTGTCCCTAAATGGACAGATTTCCCCCACTCCAAGTCTCAGTAGGAGTCCATGACTCATTTTTATACTCTCTCCCCAGGAGCCATCAGTTTCCCAGGTGCATTTCATAAGGGATAGAGCAAATGGTTGCTTAGGCAGAAACATCTTTCAGGTGAATGCGCATCAAGGCAGCAGACAAGCAGCATGCAGGAACCAGATTTACTTGCTTACCTTTCCCATTGTTTATTTATTCCCAAATCTAATTCCCTTCACAGGCCGTATCACCAATTCCTCTTGTTTTTCACAGTTGGCCTCTGCTTTACTATATCCTTTTCCCTCTTAATTTTAGCATGCTTAGGAGAAGCAAATCACCCAAAGAAATTCCTAGGGGAAAGTCCTGATGCAGCTATTAAGTACATAAAGAGGTGCTTGTTTGCTCAGCTTATTAAGGGGGTAGAAACTGTGCCAAGCTATAAAGAGCAGGAGTGTTACTACTTGATTATGGACAGCTGCTTCACACTGTTACAAAAGTCAGTGTTGCTGAATATTTGAGTTATGGCCATATTTTCATGATGATTCTATAGATGTTTGTGAAAAACTCCAAAGCAACAGTTTAACAAATGGTATTTACCATCCTTCTTTTTCCATAGGAGTTGTTATTCTGTTCATATAGGTACTTTCCTTATAACAGCCACAGTACACAAAGTGGGGATAAGCAGCTGCATTTTCTCACTTTAAATTCCCCTTTTACTTGTGCTGTGGTGTCAAGATTCTGACTTCCATGCCCGGTGGCTTCTCTGATCTCTTTTTCATTGGTAGCAAGAGCCTTTGCATTCAATTCCTACTGTATCATAGAGGGATTTTCAGTGGTGCCTGATTTCCTCTTATCTGTTTTTGTGGATCTTCACAAAAACAGTTTTCAGATCAACACGTGATGACTCTGTTTTCCCATCAAATTACCTTGGTATTAGAAAGGGAGATGGAGCTCCAACAGGAGCAAAAAGTACTTGGGCAATTTCTTAGCTTGTAAAATCAAATAAATGTAAATATCCACACTACATTCTTACAGTAGCTGAACTCACAGGGGTACACAGGAACTTGTACTACAAGCTGAGAAGGCAGTAATCTCTGTGATTCTACCTGAAACCACTGGACATATCATGAACTTCTCCAGGTCTCATGGACGGCTCCTGAAAGGTACAAGGCTTTGCAGAGGCGCTAAAGAGGAAACCACAAACAAAAAGGAAAGGAGGTTCTTTGTAAGAACAGCTGGAGAAAGAGAAAGCCTTTTGCTGCATCAGGAAGGCTGTGCTGGCTGCCTGAAGCCCTCTCCTAGGAGCCTGCACAGGTGCTGGGTTGCAGGCTGATGGCACACATGATGGATCACACGCTGCAGCCGGTGCTCAGTGGTGACCTTCAGGTGGAAGCCCCACTGATGCCGGAGGTCCTGCACAGCCACCAGAGCACACAGGGAAAGAAGATGGATGGGATGTGTCTCATTGGAGGTGTGAGGTATGTAGTATTCCCACAGACATGCACAGGCCATGCTGGTCTGTCAAAACCCGGGTGGAGCATGGCTCTTTTATTCTGCAGGTTTATTTACAAAGCACTTTAGGAAGGAGGTTAGCACTATTCCTTGTATTTCACATCTTAACTAAGATCAACCAGAAGACGTGTAGCAAGGCCTGGCATTGATGCCAGCTCCAGCCTGCTGCCTACGAATGGCTTTGGTACAGATTTACCCATTCTGGTCTGTCATGTATAACAGACATTTTACATGCAACCTTTCCTAACAACATTTCTTTCTATTATTATTATTATTCCTCTTAAAATAATCCTGCCATTAAAACACAAGTGAATTCACAGGCATAAAACTCCATTTAAATAACATTATATTGACAGAACCTGACACAAAGCCTGGAAATTCAGAGTTATCGTTGGCATTCCCTGCTGAACTTGAGTCCCTGTGCCTTTTATTTTCCACATGAGCATTAGTGTCAGTCTTAAGTGCAGATTTCCTGACTTTTTCAGCCTGTGTCACAACCTTCACTTTATTTAAACACAGAATTTTTCCTGCAAATATCCACTGAACAGGTCACCAGAATTACAGTGTCATTTTTCTGCTTCTAAAGTAAGATCTGGCATATAAACTGAGAAACAATTCAGATCTTGATCCAAAGGCCTAACCTAGCCTGGTTCTAAATTTTCTGGATTTATGAACACACAAAAAATGATGGGCTGTGCATTTCCTTAAAAAACTTTCTGGAAGAAGAAATTCAAAAATAAGCAAAAGGTCCTCTCACATTGCCTTGCTCTGCTTTTGCAAAGGCAGGAAGTGCAGACAGTTCATTCACAGTCATATATCTAAGTAAATGCTGTTTATCAGATAACCCCCCTGGAATAGCTGCCAGGGCTTCTATCAGTGTGCTGAATTCTTGGCCATGCTGAGCTAGCTCGGCAATTCCAGCTCCTGGCGCACAAAAAGGGAGATGGAGAGTCAATATGAGCTGTGGAGTAATTTGTATAGGAAAAAAAGGAAAAGAGGAAAAAATAAAAATTAATTTTAGAGTCAACATGCCATGCTCTCCCCTGCTGCTTGATAGGCATACATGTATCTTGTTCAGGTACATGGCGTTATGTGCCCCTGGCATGTGCCTGAATGATATACTGGAAGCATAAGAAATTTGATGCAAGCCGACCTATTTTAAGAGGTCAGGACTCAACTTGCACGTTCACGCTTGTGCACACGCACACAGTGTTGTACACCTCATGTAGAGGGGCTGAAGGATCACAAAGATGATACCAGCAAAGCACATACTGCTCCCGAAATGGAATTAATCCTCCAGCCTCTGAGGGACCTGGGTAAGACAGTAATGGGCATCCAGGCTGGAGGTTTGCTGTTTGGCCCTGGCAAGCCAAATCTGGATCACAAGTGCAACAGAAATAGTCTGTTCACCAGCCCTATGACCTACTTCTAACACATCTGTAGCATCTCCTCTTTAAAGCTCCCTAGTGCCAAATCCTCCAAGTTTGACATTTGTCTATATTCTACTGCTTAAAAGTACATATGTGCTGGGACAACTAAGCAGCACCTGCATAGGACTGAAGACGTTAGCCAGGCATTGCTGCTTATAGCTTGACTGAGCCCTGTCCCAAGTCTGGCCAGGGTTTGACCACCCAGGTCTAAATCATCTTCCACTAACACCACATTGCAAATGCAGGGAAAAACTGTTCTCTTCAAATTATGCTGAATTCATGTTAAGCTTTCTACCTACCTAAACACATGAGAATTCTCAAGCAGTTACATGTGAGTAGTCTTACCCAAACTTATATAGGGGCAGAGTTTGGGCCCTTCTAGTATGTACATCAAGCATGCATACGGATTGTATTCACACAGATTGCTTTTGTACAGATGGGTACAAGCAAGCAACACCTCCTTACAGCAGTTATTTACCATGGTTGCTCACACTCTGTCATTACTGACAGACAGCAGGGTTGATATCTGTCTGTACTAAAGCCATTAAGTTAAAATTGACATTGTTCTGAGATGGTAAATTGCAATTTGTAGGAACAATCACTTAAATCAGCAATAAAATAAATAAATAAATAAATAAATATGATTCTGAGCTTCTCAAAAAACATAACTCTAAAAGTAGCTCAGTGGTGGAAGACTGGGAAGATTACATTGTTCTTTGTCTCAGACATAGCTTGGTATTTAAAAAAAAAAAAAAAAAAAAAAAAAAGATAAAGACTATTTCTATCACTTACGCAACTTATACGGTCCATATGAAAAACTACAGGATAGGGTACAGTTCATATAATCCTCTTTAAAATAGAAAATAAGACAAGTTCTTATCACATACTTTACATATAAGATCACCATATACTGTGGCTCATTTAAGGCTTGTTAGTAAAGCTGCAATACTGAGATCAAAGCTGTACTCAAAAACATAATCTTCTTCTTTTAAGAAGAATCTGTAGATTACACAGTGTTTGCTGGGTGCACATAAACAACTGACTTCATGAAATCCAATTACTTAGCAGTCCTGAGATGATGCTCTAGTCTCATAAAGTTTGTCTTTGACAATTTGTTTTTATAGCAGAAAGCTAAAGTAACACATCCTTAGACCTGGTCACTGAATTGTCTATTTTCAGTTGAGAGTGATTTTGCCTGACACAAAAAACATTAAAATAAAATAATAAAATAAAATATTTTTTTAGGTGCTTTAAAATCAAAGAGAGACAAAAACACCCCAAAATATCTCAGATGAAGGACAGTGTAGACTCGGACTTACGCAATTCCACAATACCCCCCAGTACATGGATCCATGGGTTGGATTAACACATTCCAGAAGGCAAATAGGCCAAACACAGCTGGCAATTGTGAGAAGTTCAAGGGAACTATCAAACATAGACAAAATCATGCATGTAGCTCTTTTTTTTTTTTTTTTTTTTGTGCGATTGCAAGACTTTATTTGCTCCAGACAAAGACAAAGACCTTGGTGCATGACCCCCATATATTTAATGAGGAAGCAGGTATCTGATTACCTCTGTGGCGATGGGCTCTTCTCCAGGATGGTTAATATAGGATTTAATAACATTATTAACTTCATGGCTCTGTTAGTACTCAAGCACTACAACAGTCTTTTTTTTTTTTCTGCCATGTCTCTCTCCATTTTTTAAAGCAGTTAAAAAGGGGATAAGAGTGCCATACCATTAGCTGCCACTATTGCTTTTGCAGAGTGACTATATAAGCATGCAAAGACTGCAAACAGGACACTGAACTCCTTTCCTTGTGTCAAGGACTCAAAGACAGAGCAAGCAAGAAAACAAAAAGTCAAACCCCACCTTGTTTTTCCAGGACGGCAGCACATGATGCTAAGTAAGCTCTTCCCACTTTGCACAAGAGCTGCTGGTGCTCACACACAGTGGGAAGAAACAGGTAGATTGTGGCAGGGGTGAGCCTCCTTGCCTTGGAAATACTGCCCTAAAATGACATGTTGAGGTTTGAACATTTGTAAGGGCAGTGAAGCTGATGGCATGGAAGCAGATAACACTTGTCAGCTGAATTCAAGCCACCTGCAGAGACTGGGTGAGAGTGAAGCCTGTGCACACCCAGATCCAGCTGCCCCCCAGCACCCACTCCACTCTGGCTCTCCTCCCATGCCTGGAGACCCATTGGTATCCAGTGAAGGAGACTCCAAGCCATAGGCTCTCAGTTGGAAAAGGAAAAAGTGGCAGAAGGCTTTTAATCTGCAGGATAGTCTTTTCCTCAATGCATAATGTTTCAAAATCCAATTTCATGCTTTTGCAATTAGTAATACACATGGAGAGCTTGTTCCTAAAATTACATCGGAAAGTCTTAAGGACACAATGCATAAACATGCATGTTAGTACGTAGTGGCTGTACCCAAAAAGGTAAAAAAAAAATCTCAAATCCAGAAACTTTGACATCACATGTATGCATAAGAGATTAAGTGAAATGCCAAAAGTAACAGTTTCAATTGGATTTCATTACTCTGTGATGAGGTTGTTCTCTGTTATTTTTGGTATAGCTCTTAATGAGATGAACAACCATGCCAGTCTAATAAGCATTTGCTTAAAAATCTTTATTTAATTTAGGAAAAAGTAACAAAATAACTGAAAAATAAATTCATTCTGAAGAAACAGTGACCAAAAAGACTGGTTTACAAAGCAGAATGTTTCCTTTTGCGTTCACGTTCATGTGGATAACAGGGCTGTGTTGGTGACCTCCCTAATATTTCCTTTTTTTCCTTTTCTTTTTTTCCTCTGGATTTCCGTGAAGCATGAACTGTTCTTTTAATGGTCTGGAACTAGAAGTTTCAGGGGGTGGAGGTGAAGAAAATGGGAGAAAGGAAAAATAATTTCACACTTAATACCTGATAGGGTGGGTCATTTTTGCAGAATGGAATATGATTTTTTTTTAATTTCTTCACTGAATAAAATACATTTGTCCCATGTTCCTTACACCTCATTCAGCCATGAATGTCTCTTTTCTTCACGTACACTGCAGAAAGACGTCTTCACTTTGGAAAAGACTAAGTTAGACAAATAAGAAGGAGATTCTCCAAGCATGAAATTGGTTAACAAAAATGACATATTTCATAACAGAAATGAAAAATCAAAAAGACTTCTCCATGTCTCTGCATGAATTCTTCGCCTAAATGAGTGCCACATGTCAGGGTTTCTCATAGAGAAAGAGGAATTTTTCTTTCCGAATTTCACATATGGTACACAGTCTAAATCAGACAGAGATAAAAACACGACCAAATCATGAACAATTTCATTATGTGGTCTGTTAGGACATTAAGGTACCTGTTTATAGAAGAAGTAAACTTAAAAAATAAAAAATAAAAAGGCAGAAAATACACAATTTTATTGCCAGTAGGCCCAGTATTTGCTTTCTCATTGAGATTATTGGTGGTGACGTAGCACGTCATCATGATATTAGGTCCACTTTAGATGCTCTCCCACATGCTATAAGTGACACTTTAATATCCATATAAACAATTTACTTTCAGGGCCTCAGAAACTTTGTCATTCTCAAATTTGTGAAAGATTTTTTGATGTATCAATGGGATGATGTTACTTTGCAAATGGAGGCCTTGGCTAGAGGACATCAAGTGCAAAATATGGCAGGATTAGGTCTCAAGTCTCTGCTTATCTCCTTCAACTGCTCCTTCACAGTCTTGAAAGTTCTTGAAGGACATCCCTCATTTTAAAAGAATTTTAAAAAATGGTAAAGAGGGATTTTTTTTAATCAATATTTGAGAAGCAGGGCTGTATAGCTAAGAACATATAACCTTAAAACCCTCGTTAATGGCATCAACAATTTTTGTCATATAAAATGAATTTTGATATTTCTTCAGAGCTTTCCATCTAAAAAGAAAACAAGCAAGCAAGCAAGCAAACAAACATGATTACCTCTTGTTTAATAAATTACTTTTTCTACTTACCCTGCCTTTCAGTCTTCCAGGAATAATTTAGTATGTGCTCGGGTGTCTGCTATAAATGGAGATTAATAAAGCTTATGTTTTAAAGGAGTTTAATAAAGTCCAGAACAAATTAAACCAGAAGTAGCACAACAAAAAGCCTATTAATATTGCTACACTGGGGACCCCTTAAAGACACATAGCTTTGGTGTATTCCAAGTTCCATCTCACAGAGTACCTTGAACAGGATGTGGGTTGAGAAGTTTTCACAATATGCCTGGTTCTCGGTAAATCAGTTGTTAACTTTGGGGTTAGTTTTCACTGAAATTGTCAAATGATCATTGGTCCCAATTTGATTTCTAAAGCATTTTATTCTCTAATTATATGTGTTTTTCAGGGCATAAAATGACACACACTGGGTTTTGTTTAATCTACTTCTACAAAGTCAGGTAGTAAGTTTAATTATTCTAATAATAACCCTCACCATTAGGAAATGTTTCTTCCTCAATATAGTATTTAGACCCCCTTGGACCACCCAAAATATTTCTTATTACCCTGAAAATATAATATTACTTTCAAGTTAGTAATTTGTTACTTTGGGAGTCAAAGAATAGAATATGATGTAGAATACAACCTTGGGATGAGAAAAAGGAGAAGATAAGTAGTAATTCAGCTATGCTCATTTTAAATATCTACTAATATTTAGAACATTTCACTGAATTTGAGATGAAGAACAATTAATGCTGAGCTATTTAGCTGCCTAGTCTGTATTTTCAGAAATGTCAATACTGTTTCTAAATTTTAATTAAATTCCAAAAGAAAAAGAAAATATTTTCTAATTATCAATAATCATTCACAGACATGAACAATCAGACAAAGTAAGCAAAGGCCAGTATGTTCATATCACATAGTTAATTTACTAACAGCAAAAAGTATCCTATGCGTTAGTCAGCTGGCTATTTGCAATTGGTTATCTCAGGCTAAATCCAGAGATGGGTGTAGGTATAGTGACTATACCTTTTGCCACAACTAACTTTTGGGTCCAGTGCTAACCCACCATGCTGGCAAATCTGAGTTGGCTGCCTTATGTCCCCTGGCTTCATGCAGGAATGTGGGCAGCACAGAGGACTCATGGGCCAGCAGACTTCTCCCCTCAACCCCAGTGCCAGTTAAAAGCACTGCATCAGGCTTCTGCATGAAACTGATCTGTGGTTTCTTCCACTAAGCACCCATGGTTTTCGCCTGTGTGTGTACAACAGGCTTATGGTTTCTCTTAAATTACAGCTGAAAGAAGCATTGACATAACCCATCTTATAGACAAGAACCTCAGCATCAAGCCCTCTTCCTGGGTTCTAGGATACATACTAAATTGAAGCATGATGTTTTCACTCCTCTTGAAGCTGAGACACTGGACAATGAAGTATACAAAACTCATAAGTGCTGGCAAGAGAGAAAAAGCAAGATACACAAAACACACACAACAGTAGATACATACCTTTTATGGACGTTCCTCTCTCCTCCAGGACATTCTTCTCAACTGTCCCTTGAATTCTGTGGGGTTTTCCATCCTCTGATGCTGTTGGTAACTTCCCCTCAAACACTCTTGACTAAACTCCCTACTTCCCATCATCACTACTGGTTGAATGAGAGAAACAAGTCACTGGCTCCAGGTTGTCCCCTTTGTTCCTCTCACATGGCCTGCTCATGTATGTGAGCTCAGTCACTCTCCAGCCCAGCTCTCTGCACGGCACGATAGCATGTTGCTATGGGCCAAATGTGAACTATTAGAAAGTACATGGCATATATGGAACTCCTTTGCTGTTAGGGTCAAATTTTTATCCAAATACCACATTTAGCAAGAAGAGTATTCCTGGAAATATTCCTCCATGTGAAACTGAAGACCCTGTTTTGCCATGCTTTCTTCTCTCAGCAAAGAAAACTGTAGCACAAGAGAAAAGAGGTTGGAAGAGATGTGGAAGAGATGTTGAAAGATTATCTGAAGAAATGTAACAGAAAAAAAAAAAAAAAGAGAGAGAGAAAAAAAAAAAAAAAATTCTCCCAAATACAAGCTGGAATCAATTTCATCTGAGCTAATCCTGATACGATGTGTGTGCAACCACGCACATCTCCAGTAGAATATCTCCATCTTAACATCTTAAACATCTCCAGTATATCAGTTCTGCAGCCTTCCTTGATATTATATTTGAGAGCTGATTTATCCTTACAATCGGGAAAGTTTTCTGAAATTATTACTTAAATCACTGTAGAGTACAGTTTATGCTATTTCCCTTCTATATAATTTTATGTATTTAAATACTCTTACTGTGTCTCTCCTCAGTCTTATTTTCCAATTAAACAACCTCATTTTTTCCAGTCTTCCACATATCTCAGATTTCAGAGCCTACTCTGGACCATTTTTAATTGTTTTATATCTTTCTTGGCATATAGTACCCAAAATCATCACAATTCTCCAGCCAACATTTTGAGACAGGAAAGACTGAGTGGAAGACTTCTTTCAAATAGGCCCACCAGAATTAATTTGACTCATTTCACAATATAGAGAAGATCTTGATGTGTGAGGCTGGCACAAGTCAAGCTCTTAGTATTTGCTCAACTCCATCTTCTTACAGCTGCTAGAAGATTCAGTACTTTTTGAAAATCAGAACCTTCAAATACATGTTAGCAGTGTTATGTAGAATCAAATTGTCATTTACAATGAATATACATATCAGCTAAAGGCTGATGTCAGCTCTTATATCTGATACTTCTAATCATTGAATGCACTCCTATAATTTTTAGTTGGAAGATAAATTTCAGTCTTGATCCAGCAAAACTCTGCATACACCACCTAAGCCATACTTATGCCTAGAATCAAGGGCGGCTTTCTGCAATGGGATGAATTTCTGCTGTGTAGAAAACCAGATAATAGTATAAGATGGAAAGGAAGACAGGAGAAACTTGGGGGTTCCCAGAAACTATGAAAATTTTTTACTTTGAATATTGTTTTAGCCAAAAATAGTTCTCATAGGAAAAAAACATTCTCTCTTTGTCTAGCACTTTCCAAAATGGAATAAAACCTTCAAATGCGCTAAAAGTTTTTATACCATGGTATTCTACAAGGTTTTAAATTATAGGTTCCTGATTCTTCCATCCCTAAACAGTAGCCAAATATAATAATGTAGAGAATATAATGCCAGTTTAGCAGGTTTGGAAATAATGTTGTTGTGTTTCTTAATACAGAGCACTTTCACATGCTCTCTTCTGTGTGACTTTCAAGAATGGTGATGTGGCAATGTATAGTTGGCACTGTACGCTCCATGACAACAGTTAATTAGTAAATAAATGATCCCAGGCCCATACAACTGAGTTCCAATCGTAATAGCACAGTATGTAGGTTTAAGCTCCAAGCTGACTAATTTTAATAGTCATAAATGAAATGTTGCTTTACTTTGACACACTCTTTCATTTCTTCCTTTGCTTTGGTAAATGTACAAGCAGCAAATCCAGGATCCAGATATAGTTCTGGTCTGTAATGTAGAGTTTGTGGCAACAGCTAGTGAAACTTGGTGAGACGGTAAAGCAATTTGTATGTTTACAAATTATTTCAGATAACCTTTATTCACAGAAAGCCTGAAGAGACAGGACTGTCCCTCTACCCCAGATGGTATTAAACCTATGCAGATAAGTGTCCTGTAGATCCTGATCCTGACAGCAATCACAAGAAAAGAGACTACAGGAGCTCACATTGTAAATCACCACATCACATGGTCACATTTTAGCAAGAATTTAAGCCTTCCTTTTTGACTTTGCCCTGAAGAAGAGTAGGAACACTCAACACAGCTAGTTACAAACCAGAGGTAGTTCAACAAGTTACTGCCTTTCAGTAACAGCCAAGGGACACCCAGTAAATGTAGAATCATAGAATCACTTAGGTTGGAGAAGACCCTTAGGATCATCACATCCAACCACCAACCTAACACTACCAAATCCTCCACTAAACCAAGTCCCTAAGCACCACATCCACGTCTCTTAAATACCTCCATGCATGGGGATTCCACAACCTCCCTGGGAAGCCCATTCCAATGCCTAACCACCCTTTTCTTGAATAAATTCTTCCTGATATCCAATCTAAACCTCCTCCTGGTACAACTTGAATCCATTGCCTCACATCCTATCACTTGTCACCTGAGAAAAGAGACCAACACCCACCTCACTGCAACCTCCTGTAGAAAGCAATGAAGTCTCCGCTCAACCCCCTTTCTGCATACTCAATGCAACAGTAAAGGAAGATTCCACAGATGGAATACACTGACCATGGGCATTAATTTTGAATGCTTGCAATGAATGCAAATGTACGCTGTCACCCCATCCTACTTTAAACTCAAGAAGAAAGGCTCATCTGGAAACCTGGGATCAGTAGTCTGCACTGGACTCCCTGTTTTGCTAAAAGACCTCTGCATGACCTAAATAACCCATCTGTCCCTCTTCCTCAATCTCCCTCTGTTCTCTATGGGGGGAATATCTTCAGTACAATGATACAAGACTGTCTTGGGTATAATGCTAATACAAGCCTTTTATTTTAATATTATAAATGAAAAAATCCCCTACAGTTTATAAATGAAGGAAGTGGCCTTTTTTAAATTTCTAAGGATTCTATCTAGGTTAATCGAGCTTCATCAGAGATCCTGAGTCAAGATTTTCACATACTGAGGGAATTCGTATGTCTCTTTCCTGTGTTATTCCTCTGGTCTATAATAAGAGAGAAATTAATGCTTCAGCCTTAGGTTATATCCATTAAAGTCAACAGCAAGTTACAAATCCCCTAAAAAGCACACTCAATTACTTTGTGTGTTCACCAAACCACTGTTTTGTCAGATCAATATACTGAATGTTGCTACTGTCTTCTAAATAACAGAACATACTAATGAGACCAAATATTCTGCTGCTGTACCTCAGCAAAACATCAAGGAACTCAATGAAGATTCACACACACTCTGAATCTGATTCAAAACACATCAATTTCTACATGTGTAAGTCTGGAGGTTGGCTGAAGAATAAGATCCCCTACTTTCATACACAGAACATCCATTGATGCCAGTGGGAAGGCCCAGGATAGTATAAATATTTTACACACATGCTGGTATATCCTGTGTTTGTAGAAGGAAATGTTTATTTAATTTAAAGTAAATGCATGTAGCGGGTCACATCCTCAACCTGACTACACTGACTTCTCTGCCAGAGCCAGGTCATCTTCTGATGCTGAAAGACTGAACAACTTTTTGGATGCTAAAATCCATAGAGAAGCTTGAGGATATTTTAAGATTTATAATGTATAAAAATAGTTCTACTTTTTCATGTATTCTGTAAGAATTGTTGCCACGGAATGTTACAAAGTTCTAAACGGATTGAATTACTATAATATTTTCTCAACAGAACATTTATCAGTTCAATGACAGACAATAGCATAGGCACTTCTGCAGTCTGCTTAACGTGAAACTAGTGATAACATAAGTACTGATCATATAATCACATTCCTATCATTCTCTGAAGAGGATATTTTTAGGCTAGGGGAGGAATATAAATATGCAATAAATGTTTTCCATAAATGAAAATGTTAGTATAGCAAACCTTGTTGTCAGAAGGCCACCTAGATAATCTTACCGGTGTCAGCTATTACTCTTCTGAAAAGTGTGAAATATCCATCTGTTGCTATATTTTATGCTCTTCATTTCTGTCGAACATTCCATTGACATATATAAAGACAGTATGTTTCCGTTCCTCAGAACGGAAATTCTCAGATGAATAAATCTAATTGTTGTTGTGTTTTTTTTTGTTTTTTTTTTTTTAATATATTTTGTCATTTTTAAGGTGCTGTTTCATTGAAAAGGTGCAATACATGTAAGCACAAGCCAGATGTTGAAAACCAACAATAAAATAGTAATAGTAATAGTAATATAGTAATATAGTGATATAGTGATATAGTGATATAGTGATATAGTGATATAGTGATATAGTGATATAGTGATATAGTAATATAGTAATATAGTAATATAGTAATATAGTAACAGTAATAGTACTATTAGCCAAATAGTAAAATTTAGCCAAACTTTCCTGATCTTCATTGAATCAAAAATCAGACATAATTCACATGATATGTTTTATATCTTCAATGGTCAAAATCTCCTTCTGCTGAGTTGATTTCAAATATGTTTGCTACGTATGGCTTACTTAAGTCTAGCTATATTCCATCAATTTTCTAGCAAGAAACAGTTTCACAAAGACCAGTAGGCTCACATCAAAGGGACCATTTAACTAGGAGTTCAAGTTTAAGGTCAACTTTTGTACTTCCAAGGATTTAGGCTCTGGCTGTCAGGCTGGAGACACTTGCTTTGACAAAGAAGGGGGTGCCTCTATTAATCAATGTCCATCCTATCAGTCTATTCATTTTCAACCATATTCTCAAATGGTTTTGTTTTAAACAATGATTCAGACTTCCAGTGGGTGGTTTACATGGCTGAAGAAGACTAACTTTATGCAAATGTTGTAATGTACAGGTAAAATAATAATATCAGATCTAAAAATTTTAGATAATATTGCTGGCACTGGTGACTCATTTGTAAGTGAAAGGAAAGATGGGGAAGACTCAAAATGGGGATTCTGGCCATGGGTAAGATTTATAGCCATACTCTATTGGTAGTGTTCACACTATATTTTGTCTCAGTCTGTGCTGTTTTGCCCAGTTTATCTATGCAGAGCCATAATACATCAACTGTAAAACAATCTGGTCCAGCGATCCACATAGCAAGAGAGAAACTAGGACAAATGCAGTTTGCCTACTTCTCCTTTGGGCAACAGAGAACCACACAGTCCAACACGGACCACCACATCAGTAACTTTACTCACTTTTCTAGGTATCCCAAAAGCACTGATCCAAAATATGCAACAAGTACTCCTGAAATCAGCGGGGAAAAAAAAAAAAAAAAAAGAAAAAAAAATCTATAGCAGCTTCTGCATTGCATCTCTGCAGCATAGCTGTTTTCCCAGTGGATTTTGCTGCACTGTGTTGAGGAAGATTTGGCCAGAAATGTCACAGTGGTGTAGGGCCAAACCATTAGGAGGTGTGACATTACTTATGCAAGGAATCAGGGAGTAGCAGTGTGTCCTATGCAGCCAGCCACTGTCCTTGTTACCTGGGTGTAGTGGTAACCAGCAGTAGTTCAGCAGCCCTAATCTGATGCACCAGCCCAGCACAAAGTCTTAGGACTGGAAGAGTTCAGAGGTGAGTTTTTCCTCTCCCCTTCAACTTGCTTGATGAGCAGATCAGCCAGACCCTGAGAGCTGACATTATGTGCACATTTACTCAATCTCTTTTGTGTTTTTAACTTCCCAAGTCCCTCCACCCTACCCCTGAGAAATGTTACTATTAACAGGATTTATGAAGAGATTCAGGTGCCAAAGCCACTCAGCAATTCAGACATCTTGCTGATGCACTCAAGCTCTCAACACCTCTAAAAGAAACACACAAAAAAGTATGATTTCAAAATCTGCACCCCTAGTCTTGGAAATAAATAAAATGCAATAAAGAAAGTCTAGTATAAAAGCAAAAGAGACGTGAGGAACAGAATAAGTAATGGAGTGCTGAACTCCCTTCAAATGAATTACAGACCTTTGGAAAAGAGGAGAGGAATGTGGTCATACTCTCCTCATCCGAGGAGAGTTAAGCTCCACACCCAGGACTGAAAGGGCCTGTCACCTACAGATCCATGCACGAGTACAGATACAAGTAGGGATGAATAAGCATTAAGAAGAAATTTGTGTGCCTTTTAAAATAGGCACTTTGAAAAAGCATAAGGAGTTCACGACTAGATAAATGCTTTATGGGGAGTGATCAGTTGAGTATATTTTGATTTACCCCTAAATTCCCTGAGATAATGCTGTGTTAAAAATAAAATAAAATAAAATAAAAATCTAAAAACATCTGCTGCATGTACAGTAGAATTATAATTCCTGATGCTTGGTTTCAGCCTTCCTACATTAACACGTGTTGTCTTGTGTAGAATATTATGAATTCAGGACATGGCAGGTCAAAGTATATGGGGTGCCTTGGTAAATGATCAGGACAGTGGAGTTCAAAACATGGCAAAGGGAACATGTGTCTGAGCTTTCCTGATGTATACATCTGCAGCAACAGCAACCTTGTACAACCATAATTAGGATCCACATCAGTTTACTGAGATGACATCTGAATGTGGAAAAGAGCAGATTGTAGTAAGGGGATCCAGAACTGATCCTGCCATGACCTCCACCTGAACTAACCCCAGGCAGAACAAGAGCCTAGAGTCTGAGCTCCTGACATAACAGCTGAATTATGGTTTAAACATCAAACTCCTCTGCAGGTACAAACAACTGGTCTCACAGCATACTTCTAACAGTTTAACATCCACAAATTTCACACACACATTTAAAAGCACTGAAACATGCTGGCCTCTCTCCACCCCTTGAAAAATAGTTACTGAGCACCTGAACATACCTTACAGTATTAAGTATTACAGTATTAAGACATGAGGGGGGAAAGAGGAACATGTGGTTAAAGCTGGGAGAGGTTTTAGTTTCACAGTTGGGAATAAATTCTCTTTTTCAGCATTGGGGGAGCACGTGCCTGTATAACAAAAAGACACCCTTCAGAATGGAAAAATAGATGGAAAATAGTTCAGGAAACACACACAAGAGTAAGTCCTCATTACATCTTTCTGTAAGGCCCACCTTGGCTCTCTGAAGATTCCCCTTGTTAGTGACCATTTGCCCATGACTGATCTCGGCAGTGGCTGGTAGGGAGGGAGGAGAATGGAAGAGCCATCTCTTCTGGCTTTTCACACAGCCACCACCCCAGCACTCTGTGACAGGGACCCAGGAGGGGCAGGGACCCTGGGGACATCCTGCACTGGCTGACCAAGCCCAGCAGATGTGCCGGCTGCAAACAGCCCAGAAAGTCCCCATGGAACAGAGGCTCCAAGGCTAACAAAATATGTACCCTCTTACCCCCATCAGTGCTTTCCCTCACTGCCCCTTCCTTGCTCTCTTCAGTCATGGTGAAACCCCTCTGCAAGCTGTGACAGCTGCAAGTGATCAGGGAGAACTGAAAGGGATGGGACAGTGTTTCCCTGAGCAGCAGTGGGTGCTGGCACTGAGCAGAAGGCTGCTAGGGCAAAGGAAAAAAAAAAAAAAAAAAAAAAAAAAAAAAAAAAAAAAAAAAAAAAAAGAGTTTAGTCTCATTTTATTGCCAGACCCATGGGAACTGCCCTGGGATCCTGCCTCCTTGCCTCCTTCCTCCCCCACTATCTTGGCAGCCCCCTCTGTGCTGTCAGGCACAAGCAAGCCCTCCATTAGTCAGAGGAAAAACATTTAGGAGAACTTGTTATGGATTTATTCAGTATTGCTTGTAACCATATTTTGAAAGGTGAGATCAATGGCACTGTGTATATACCATTATTTTTTATACGGAACAGATTCATTTTCACAGTTGGCATGCAATTAAACACCAGAGTCATGAAGAAGCACGGTTTCTAAAGGCCAACACATTTCATGCTGGGAGAGCACTGTACAGTTACCCCCTAATTACATGCAATGCAGACCACAGCAAGGCACATACAGTGTGTGATAGTTTGATTAAAGCGAACACCGTGGCCAATAAACCAAATGCCTAAAACTGTAAATATTACCTAAACTAAACATATGAAGAAAGAAATGCAGAAAGCAGAGCTGACAAGTCCTTGAACAATGTTTCAGCTTCTCATGGCTTGAAATCATTTTCTCATGTTGGGACTGTTATTTGCTCCAAAGTGATTCTTATGTGAGGGCAAATTCACTGTAACCTTTCCCACACGCCTGCTCTGCAGCATGTACGTGGCTTAAAGAGAAACTTCCATGCTCTGGAAATCTCACAAGTGCACCGGAATTAGCCACGAATTTCCTTCACCTTTCTCATACCACTCTTCATTAGTCTCCGCAGAGGCGCTAATTACCCACACTAGCTGCGTCCAAAAGCAAGCTGCTTTCCTTTGCAAGCTCATTTTCTCCCCGCAGCTGAGCTTTCGCAGACAACTGTAAGCACAGTGGCTGCGTTGCACCCAAGAGGCTGTGTTTACATAGTGGGACGGGTCCTTGCTTCTCAGCCCTTGCTCCACAGAGTTAGACACGAGCCAGTGACATCCCCAGAGTTGTCTGGCTTTAAGCACCGAGTTGTGCTTATGTGTCTGTCATGACACATTCACTCATCCATTCTTATACATTCTCTAGGGCAACTTCCTGCCATGGCTGTATGCAGAAGATAACATTACCTGTGCAATCTGCAGTGCTATTTCCTTTCACTTTTGCATAGAGTATGCAAGGTGATGGTGAAATGCTTTGTTTGGTCTCCCCCTGTGTACCCACACTTCAGTCTGACACAATCTGGCAGTGTGGCCTGGATGCTCCAGGACTTAGGGAAATCTGAAATCTCTTTCTTCTATTCTGAATTCATTTTTCCCAACATAAACAGAGTCTTTTTAGCCCACCCCCCCAACCTAAAACAGCTCCTTCCCTCTGGCTCCCTTGTCCAAGCTATATTTTATCAGGGGAGCCTCAGTTTTGGCACATTTTCTTCTGGGCTCAGCTGGCTGATGTCTTCCCATCCCGTGCATTCCGCAGGTCAAAGGTATACCCCAAAATGTACTCACTCCCTCTAACCCAAGGGAAGCATTGGAAATTGTCAGATTCGAGGACAGCAGCTGGATCAGCAAAGACAGCCAAGACTGTAGAGTCTACATGATTAATTTCAGGGAGGTACTTATTGAAATCATGTTAGCTTTAGGAAAAGCGGGGGAAAGAGAGGGAGTTAGAAATTTGGGCTCAGGTTCATGGAAGTTGCAATTTTTATTGAAGTAGTTTGCCCATCCCTGGTGGATTTGTGATATCACAATCATTTCTGTGCTGGCAACACTCTGCAATGTCAGAAGCACAGTTATGATTTCACTGCAGCACTAAGCCAGAGAAGAAACTGGATCATGAAGGCGCAAGCTCTGACCAGAGCACACATGGCTTAAGAGCTCACAAATGGGGGTTTGGTGAATTAATTTCTTTTTCCTGAAATGTTGCTTCAGCCCAGTTCCAGAATTAGAGCCTATGGCCACCTCTGTTGTGCCTTCAGTGGTCTTGGGAAGAGGTGGCTGAAAATGAATTGCCTTAGGGACAGCAAAACAGAAAGGGAATGATGTCTACACTCAGTCTTTAGACAGCTGCACTGTAATCCTTCCATGTTAATGATTGAAATAATGGTATAAAATACAGCCCTCTCTATATCTGAGATTCCCGCTGCAGAACCTGACCAATGGTAAGGTCTTTTATGGCTTGAGAAATAAATAACCAAACCATCTATAAATGAATGTATGTTTAAGAAGCATGGATGAAAGCAGTACAAGGCAGCGGAAAACTCATGGAAAAATGAGTGTCTCCTGCAATCAGTGTTCCATGAAGTAGGATCTCCTGAGGCAGCACATGCAAAATGGAAAGAGCCGGGTACTGCTGGAAATAGGGATTTTATTTCGGAATTCAAGAAATTGGTTTGCACTTAAAGAAACAAAACTCCTATGTAACCTGATGATGATGATGCATAAATTATCTGTGCCCTACAGACCACTTAAAAAACAAAACCTGCCTTCTTTTGGTTGATTTCACTTTTTCTGGTGCTGCAAACACAAGTGTCAACTTACATGAAGCGGAAAAGGTGTTTAGTGGTCAGGAAACATGTTCTTTCTAGTGCACAGGGAATGTAACACTTAGGCAGAAATAGCAAAAAAAAAAAAAAAAAAAAAAAAAAAAAAGCTTCATGATTTATTATTCTGATTTTCAAGCATGACAGTTGTTACTCTTTGTAAAAACATCACTTTCTTTACATCATTGCAGAAAATGGCAGACATCAAGGAAACAAAGCAAAGGTTTGCTATTTTGCAATAGTAAAGTAAATTGAAAAATTATGGGGGGTGGGGGGGAGATAAAGTACTATATATCCATTGCTCTTTCTGAAAAGCTGAATGGCGGAGTTGTGCTTATGCTATGCCCAAGTGAACCTCTTGCCATGTCTAACCTCTCAGCATTTCCTTTATAATTGACTCCATCATGTGCTATGATACAGACAAGCAGGTTCTGCTGTTAAAACATTGAGGGCCTCAGAGAATTGTTAATCAATGTTAATAAGTGTTAATAAAACAGCAGTGGCAGGCAGCAGTTTGCTGCAGCTGCAACACACCTGAGCTGCAGCTTGCGATCTCCAGACCAAGCCTCCACACAGGACGTTCACAAGCAGAGTGCAGCTTAATCACAGAGGTAGCAGGGATCTCTCTCTAAATTAACACAAAGTACAAAATGCAGGATGGAACCAAACAGCTCAAGGTCTGGTACAGACGTCTGCCAGAAGTGCTTAAGGTGAGAAGCCTTGGGCCAGGGTGCTGAATCTGGTGAATTCCCTCTCAGTTCTGTTTTTCTATCATTTTTCACTATGGTACAGGGAAATTCTTCCCCACCACTAAGCACAGTCATGTACGTGGTCTGGAGTGGCTATTTTTTAATATACGTATGCCAAGAAGCCTTGTATTAACATCTTTAGGATTACGAAATGGTAATATAAAAGAAAAATGCATACTTCAAAAGTTATATATGCTGTCAGTACCTTGGAGTACTGAAGAATTTTATCATAAAATGATAAAAAATGACCATATCCCATGATTTAAAAAAAATAAATTAAAAAATGGCTTTGATTTCTTGACAGTTACCATCCACCGTCTGAAGGAAAGTAACACAGTCGTGAACAAAGCAATAAAACAGACACCATGCACCACAAGTTTTCTCTTCATTGTTTTTCACAAAGCTCACAGATTTCTTCTAAACGAACAGCAAATGTAACTTGACAGAGCCATATGTCTCAAACATTTTGCAAAAAGCAAAGCACTTTTATGGATGAAGTAGAAATAGAGTGGCTGAGGTCTCCTGGCAGAAATTTGGGGGACATAATGTGAACCTTCAGGCCCAGCCTAAGAAGGCTACAATGTAGAGTTACCTCAGTTTATTGAGATATATTCAATTTCATGGCTTAGTGTAAATGCTATTAGAGCAGCTGCTGAGTACAAAAGTAAGCCGATGTACCAGAGAAGTCTTAGTGTGAGAGAAAGATGGAAAAAACTTTTACATATATATATATATATATATATATATATATATATTTGTGTTGTCGACGGAAGGAAGACACAGACGCTCAATATGAGTGAACAGTGAACTTCAACATTAATGGATAGCTCAGTCGCCTTTTATCTAGTTCGAACATAATCAACTCATACATATTGCAAAAACTAAGCTCAGGATTGGCTAACATTTCCCGCTCTTTTCAGGTAGTTCCTCCTTCTTTTAGCTACCGTCCCGCCTTAGGGACTTTCCCCATCGCTCAAGGGCATCGTGTCCTTGATCCTGATTGGCTCTCAGCCAGCTGCGTACGTGCCAGACTCTTGTGAGTTGAGTACGGTACTTTACTAGCCCATTGCCTCTTAACTGCCCAACATCCTCGTGTCCTATTTCAGTTAACCATTCTTCCACATACTTGTGTATATATATATATATATATATATATATATATATATATATATATAGGTCATGTTTGCAATACATCAACAGTAGTTGTTCATCAAATCCCAGCTAATATTATTTGGGAATATGTCAGAGCTACTATAATAATACAAACATTTAGGCTGCATTGGGAGTACACTAAATACACAATAAACTATTCCCAGTACAAAAGCAATGTGGGCAGTTTTTTGGCTGAATCAAAACTAACAAGAAAATAAGGAATTGAACCAAAAAGCAGCAATGGATCTGGTTTAACAGCTGCACAGCAAATACATTTGCAATGCAAAATCACTGAGTACATCAATCCATCCACCCTTCTCTGAATGTTTTTCTGTCATGTAATGGTTAATTCTCACAAAACTACAAGAGTCAACTGCAAACCATTGTAAAACCATTCACAGTGACATGAACAAATGCAGCCTGACTTGCAAACAGCAAAGGGAGTTAATAACAGGGTAAGAGAGAAGGTGCAAAAGGCTCTGATCTCATATAAGCTGCTGAGTCTTTTTATTCAAATTATATTTCATATATACATATATGTGGTAGGAAGAACACAGGTGGTTTCTTGGACCCTGGCTGATTCAAGGAGCCAGGTGTTTCTGATAACAGCAGCATCCTTTTGTCCTCATAACATTTCATCCCTCCTACTTCAATGTCTGGTTTCTCACTGATCATTTCCCTTGAAATCTGTCCCAAGGGCACAGAGCAGTATGACCCCCTGCGACAGCAGCCATAAGGTAGCATGCAGATGGTTATTTCTCTTTCTATTGGGTACAACATTCCAAAACTCTGTTATCCCCTGTCCTCCTGAAGAAAAGTATAAGCCTGCTGAATTCGTGCATGGCTCCCCATTACTTTCTTTGCTGCTGTGGGAGATAAAAACAAGTTTCTAGCTGCAGTAGCAATAGGAATCAGAGCAGCAGTGCTGTCCTCAAGGAGACAGCTTGTTGTTGTTGCTTTGACACAAAAATATCTCAAAAACTTTAAAAAGGGAGAGATGGAAAAGACAAAATATGAACTGCATTATTATACTTGTTCTCAGGATTAGAAACTTCTAATAGTTAAGATATTAGAATAGGTGGGAGAGAAGAAAAAGATGGTTATATTTTTAAAAATGGAAATGTGATAAAAGGCACACCCATAAAAGTCTGAAAACCAGAAAGCCTGCAAATCCCAGCTTCTTTCAGTGAACAAACACTTAGCCTAAGATAATAAAGGCCCTTTGATTGACTCTTCCTTGTACAGAGCCTTTGTTATCTCCTTCTGTTCTTATGATGGTTTCTCTCTGCCCTTTCTTAGCAGCTGTTGCTACAGGCAAAATCAACATCTTCTTCACCATTTGCAGGAAATTACGGTGCTAGACATCACTCCATTCACAAATCATGGCTCCACAATGACTGCAACGATGGGAAGCTTGAGTAGCCCAACTGGTTTTAATTTACATCAGGTAACTGGAATTGCACTTGTGCCAATGGGAACAGTACCTGGCCCAGAGAGCCAAGCCATAAACAGGTGGGAAGAGGTTTGGAGAGAGTTCATCACTAAGGATATGAGAAATGTGCACATGAAAACAGTTTAGTCAGCAATCAGTCACCTCTAATTTATTTTTTTAACCACAAGGGGTTTATCCAAGAGCCCTGCAGACTTTAATCTGTGTCCCTTGCGCAATCCTGTCTCCTGCAGCATTAAAGGCAGGTGTATTCAGAGACGCACACACAGGGATCGTTCGCAATCTCTGAATCACTGCGACGTCTCTGCCACGCCGCTGGCTCTTTGCTCTGCCACCTGCACACTCAGTGCTAGCTCAGAGAGCAGGCTGGCCAGCCGATAGTGCAAGTGCAGAAAATCAAAGCCAGGCAGACGATGGCGTGGGAGGCTGAGCATGAATTGTTGCAGGGCTCTGACTAACGCTCCAGCAGGGAAGCGCGCAGGAAGCTGTGCAGAGCCAGGAAGGACACTGCCCCGGTGCTTCCTTTCTGCCACTTCAAAAATATTGACTAACAGACCTCTTTAAAAAAAAAAAGTGCTTTGGACAGATCCTGACGTTAGCTCTTGGCCTTTGCCTCATATTATCTTACCGAAAAATTGAAGGAAAGTACTGCAAGTAGTTAATAGCTTCTCTTAAACAGGATGCTGAGGATAGTGATTACAAGGCACTCTGTGGAAAGACTTTGAAACGTGCAAGCTGTGTATTCACCGTCTGGGCATGAATGCAGTTTGTATGCGTTCTCTGAACACAGAAAACAGTGTTTCCTTTTGCTCCCTTTCTAGCCTCTTGTCATGTCCTCTCTCTCCACATATCGTTTTAAAAGAAAATATTAAAAAAAAAAAATCTTTGTACTTTGGTTACACTATACTGCAGTCATTTACATTGCCTTTAGTTTTGAAGTTCAAAGCTGTGTTATCAAAAAGTCTGAGCCATGCTGAAATCTAGGTTTGAGACAGAGCCACTGAATCAATCTGTGACCTTGAACAGGGCACTTGGGCTGCTGATGCTTCAATTAGTCATGTCACAAAAGTGGGTAAAAAGTAGCACCCTAGTGAAATACAGATGCTTCTTCAGAGGTGAACCTATCTTCCTTAAATAACACACAGACATGCACACACACATAAAGGTCTTGTACTTCCTTACCTCATTTCAGTAGCTGTTTTGGTAAAATTCTGCACAGCTTCACATCTGTCCTACTGTCTGTGAATGTATATGCTTAAGGTCTGTGGCTGCATAAAGGCATGTCTGATTCACAGCTGAAAACTCTCCCCGATAAAAGTCAGCTTTATGCAAAGAGCCATCATAAGCCATACTGAGCACTGAGTATAAGCCAATACAGGCAGGACTTTGAGTAGCAGGAAGCTTGAACTTAAGAAATGGCAGCTCTGTTATTGCTCCTTGTTTTAAAATTGATAGGTTTGACCTTTTACATTTATCTTCTGCCATTAATCAGTTTAGAGGCGAAAGCTGAAGTTACAACATGGTATGTCCATTCAGTATTCATTTTTAGTTCATATTTTCATCTTGCAGTTTGTTTAATACTCAACAGTGAGACTGGAGTGAAATGGTCCCCAGGAGCTTGACAATCCATGCATAGTCAACCAAAAGACCAGCGCTTATTGTTAAATTAATTAATAGAAATGCACACCAAATCATATTGTATTTTAAGGCTGTAAAGAGATTTCACTCCTATCTACCAGCTACCTCCAGAAAAAGCTCGAGGATTCATAAACACTGTACTAGCCACTGTATTCTCTACAAAATTTCAGACAGAAAACCTCAAAATCCTTCTTCATAAATTCTTGAATCTGGGACTCTTTGATCAACATCAACTGTACCATTCAAGGATTTTTGTAAATCCTGAGAGCCTTGGGAAATGCAATGTACATGTAGCGAAAAGACTACCTAATGGCCATATGGAATGTAGTTTATTCTTGCCCACTTGCAAGTAACATAGAAATGCTTGTATGAAATGTCTCCAGGGGCCTGGTGCTAGACAGATGAAAATTTAGGAAATGGGTAGAGAGAGGAACAGAGAAGCAGCTTTGAATGTTGAACTGCCATTTACATCAGTGGGACTTTTAGTCAAAAATGAGGACAGAAATGGATTATCACCTTTTACAAAGAGCAAAGTCTCTGACATAATTTAAAGCTTGCATCAGAGGTACAATCAGACCTCAGTCAATTCATGCTGCACTATCTGCAGAGCTATGCACAGGAAAAAATGTAAGCAGACTTCAGGAACATAATAAAATGCAAAGCCTCAAAGCATGACCTTCATATTTATTTTCAACCAAAAGCTATCTAAAAAAAAAATCAGCATTAAAGAAGTTTGATGTTGATTAAGAAGGCCTGAGTGTAATTAAATTTATGAATAGAGAGAAAAATGCAAAATTTTATTAACTGTGGAAGGAATGTTAGGTCCTTAACTGCCCAGCAAGTTTGTGAAGACAAAGGAGATCAGTTTACAAGGGTTAAGTAAACATAATATTTTATATTACAGTTCAAATGAATCCAATTTCAACAAGACTGTGTAAGAGTCTAAAAATTGGTTTACCAGATTGAACATTTTTATGAATATTAAAACCCATTACGTTGCTCTGAAGTACAGCTACTGAACAGCCAGAGCCACATAAAGAAACCATTTGTTTCCTAGCCCCATGACTGAATTGCTTCTAGCCTTCTTGCTATTCACATGTCTGGTGGGTTCCCTGTATTTATTTTTACACGCCTACATGTTGTGCATTTTGTAGTCCTTTAAGTTTCCAAGGTCATGTCAAAACAAAATGCATTCCTGAGTGGGTCACACTCAGGAATAGCCACACCAGACATTAATGTAATAACTCGATGCTGACTGCAAATCTGTGAAGAGTAACCAGCTGTTGTGAAACACAAATTTCTGGTAAGGGAAGAGTCAAAATAGGAGCACAGTGTCTTGAGAAGTGCTGGTTTAGTAGTAATTGACCTTAAAGTCCTTTATTTATCTATAGAATAGACACACATTTATAGCCTCCCCATTCTGTTTAGGTAATGACTGGCTCTGATGAGGCTGCAAACAAAGCTGCCAATTAGAAGTAATAATGATAGTAATATTTCATTCAGATTAACAAGTCTGAACCAGTGAACTTAGAAGGAAGAAACCTTTTAAGCACTTTTCAGAAGATTTTCAGCACCCCAAAGGACAAGACCACAGATGCTGCAAGCATGCTTCCTATGGCAACAGCTCACCATTTGAGAGAAAATAAGCACTGGATAACTGAGTTACTGTTACATGGCACAGCACGAACAGATTGGATCTGCATGCCTCCCCTAGCAGGCAGAGCCATTCCCCAACCAACCAACCACAGCCACCGCTGCATAACACACCATTCATTAGGAGCTGTGAAACTCAAACAGCCCTTGCTTCCTGGCAGGTCATTCCTTCTCTTCACAGCTGCTGGCACTATAACCATCATCACTTGTCATGGTCTTGCTTGGACCAAGACCATATCGTGGTCAGCATGAGATAGCAATAGAGGTAATCCATTGGCTTCAGAGCCCACAGGCCAGATGCTGCCACGTTACATGCAGCAGGTGCAAGTCCACTGATATCTGTGTCAGAGAAACAATTGGTGTTGGCCATTTGGGGCTATAATTTTATGGCCAAACCCCAGGACAGACAAACCTTTAATTCACCTTAGGAGCAGGGCATACTAGTCCAGGCCTAAGACTGGTGGATGAAGAAAATGGAAGAAAGAAAATGGTGAAAACAGTGTGGGTTATGCTGCATGCTCAGCTACAGCGACTCAAGCCCAGCTGCCCAGCAGACTTGATGTGGCCATCCACGGCCACACCAGCCTGCACCTGAGAGAAAAAATGTTTCCACCAGCAGCTCTGCATACTAGGAACAAGTGTGTTTTGTTGCACCTGACACACAGCGCTTGGCTTCTTGGGATATACAAGCAAGAGATTTGTCAGGTGAGCCAAAAGGGATCCTCCCTTCAGCCAGGCCAGCAGAAGTGAATGTCAGGCTTGTCTCCTCCGGGACTCACTCCTGCAGCTTTAACACTGAAAGGGCACATTGTGTGAAATGAAGTAACACTCTGGCGTCTGTATGAGCTACATTAAAATCACCCCAAGCACGGACAGGACTGCCTGTACCACATATCTGGAAAGGGAAGTACATGGGTTTGTTTTGTGATGGGCTGTGGCTCTTCCCTGCTCTCCTCGAGGCCCCACTGGAACAGGTTGGTGATGGGAAGGCTGCCTACCTGTGCAGCAAGAACAGGGCTGGGAATGGCTCCAGAAACCAATGAGAAGCTGGGGAGTAACCCAGTGGCTGGAGGTCTGGTTTGACTAGGAGAAGGGCAGGCTTCGCACTAAAGATGATGATGAATTGCAATACAAGTGGGTGGGTAGGGTGGGGCAAGAGAAGGCTTGAGAGAATTGAGCCCAAATGACTCCCACACTCCGGAGAGCCAGAGACTGGGAGCCGTCCTTTCTGGAAAGCAACACGCCGGGGTGTGCTAGGAGCAGAGAGAGATGTTGCTTCTGGTAAAGATGGGCGGGAGCCGTGATGTTTGGGCTCTGGTTTTCAATACCACCATGTATAGAACGCATATGGGCCTGAGTGTGCGGATCTAACAGACCCGTCCTAATTTCCTAGGAGCAGTAAAGGCAAACTTTTAGCAGCCTAAAACATAAAAACATAATTTGGAAAAGCTGCGTTGCTGGGGGAGGCAAAGAGGCATGTCTCAGCCTTCATGGAAAAGAAGCTGTTTTGGCAACGGCAATAATTAATGAGCCAGCAGTCATTTAAGGTGGGCATAAATATTTGCATCTCAGAAACATTTGCCACCTTCTCCACACTCCCTTTCTCTCTGCCTGTTTTTTCCCTTCTCTGCAGCCTTCTCTCTCACGCGCTCTTTCTCTCTCCCCTCCTCTCCCTGCCTGCCTGCCTATCATCTCGCTCTAATTGTTTCCAGATTTGTGTGGGAGGTCAGGGCCCGGGAGTGCTGCTTCATGCCAAGTTTATAAACAGAGCAGTGTTTCCAGATGGCCACTGGCTCCAGCCTGGCTAGCAGGTTGATTGGGACCAGAATAACAACAGGTGGAGAACAGACAATGAATTCCTTGACACTTATTTTACTCCCTCTGCCTTTTCCCCCATTCCCTCCTCCCTGCAGCCACCACGGCTACCACCAGCAGACCTTCCAGCTCTTGAGTCAGGGCAGGGAGTCAGGACATGGGGGAGGGAGGGTGAAGGGGGAATGATGAAAGAAAGCGCAAGTGACTTCCTTGACCGGAGAAATGGCAGGGCAGGAAAGGCAATGCATGCTGCTACTTCACTGCCATCCGTTACTGCTGCTGTTAATTAAGGTGTCCTTCAGCCCCCCGGCCCTTATGGAGGAGACACTCAGAGATTAAATACAGAGAATAAGCAAGACACCTTGGACAAACAGAGTAAATGATAGGATTGATTTAACAATGCACCATAGGCAACTGCATGCTCTCAATTTTTGGCACGGCAGCCTGGGCTACCAAGCCCACTGGCAGCAACCACATGTCCTTACTCACCAGGAGCTCCATTTTTTCCAGTCAGAGCTGTTCTTCCCCAGGCTCCAGTTTGCTACCCCTGCTCCCAGGCTCCTGCCCTCCCCAGTCTCCTTCACCTCCTCCAAGTTGATGTTTTCTTCCCATTCTCCACAGCAAATTCCCATTTTCCTCATTAAAAGTTGTTTATAGGAATGACAAGGGCAGGGAAAAGAGGTTCTGCAAGGCAGTAGCAGAGGTGCTTTTCTTTTATTTCCTTGCTCTTCCCACTGCATTTGGGGGAGCTTTTGGCACAACCACATTGCTCCTAATGATTGGCTTTTAGAGTAGATCAAAAGGTGGCCATAGATAACACAAAACTGTAGGTTCAGACCCAAGAGAAGCCTCACTTCAGCTGAAGAAGAAAGAGGCATAAACTCAAGCAGACAGCAGCCTAGATTTTGCACCTAAGGTAACAAGAAAGGACACTTTAGGTGTATACATGGGGTACAGGCAGCCCCTACTATCACTATTCATCCTGGAAGCTCCCAGATGAAATACAGATCCTGGGAGCAGATGGGAGAGAAAGATCCAGGGCTGGGGGAGTAAAGCTAAACTTAAGCATGCCCAGGGTGCTTCAAGCTGCAGCAAAAGTTTTAGGATGGAATGAACAGAAGCCAAGGAGGAATTTCCAGTAGTGTGTTTTGGTTCTGGTGTCTGCAATGCCATCTTCTCTGTCCCCAGAGGGACCCCTGGGATGCATGAGCTGGATCCAGTCCCCGCTACACGCCAAGGTGCCAGTGCTGCTCCTTCTCTTCAGTGAACCTCCCTGGGATGCACACATTTCAGAAATCCATACGACTGGGAGCACAGCTTCACAAGGAGAGGATGGAGAAAAGGGAGTAAAAGGGGTACTAATGAGGAGAAATAAAGAGAAACAGTCATTCTTCCAGATGAATTCATTTCGTATTACCTAACTGCAAATGTTCCTATTTCCCTGCCTGGCCCAGCTCTGCACTCCTTAGGGTAAGACAGCAGAACTGTTAAGAAGCAAAACTGTAAATGATCAAAAAACATTATAATCTCAAGTGAATTAATGAGTAATGAGACTAAATTATTAAAACTGCTGGACATGACTCACCAGGATAGGCTCGACAAACTTGCTATCCACAAGAGAAAGAAAGAAGGGTAACGTTTTCTCTCCATTTCCCACTTGTGCTTACACTCTCCAGATGGCTAAATTTAAACTAGCATGAATACCCTAGAAATAAACCCATAGAGAAGTATTAGGATTGCAAAATTAAAAGCTGCTGTCTTAAAAATATTCCTTAAAAATTTTATGGCTGCCTTAAAAAGAATGTTATCCAAGGCAACCATTGGTAATTAACCCAAGGCTCCAAAGTGAATTATTTTCTTTCTATTTGCTACACTTCTCACATGTAAATATGGAAATTCAAAAGGCAGTGAAATGGCATGCAGTCTTCTCTGTTCAAATAAAGTGATTGGTAAACTGACTGAATTGCTCACCTTAGCAAAGCAAACAGGATTTGCCCTGTTCATTATTAATAGCTTATTTTATTATTTGTAGCTTTACATTCAGGTCTTTACTGCTTGTCATGTATGCTTGGATTGTCTATAAAAAAAAACTTTTTGGCACAAGTGCCAGTTTGAATGTGAGCTGAAATTTTTAATCGGACTACAATTTGCTGCTACTCTGAAAGCTCTTATATGAATGGTGTGTGAAAAGTGAGCATTTAAAAAGCATTTGCTAATATTTGCAATGCAAAAGACTTCAAATTCTTGCATATGAATACCTGGAAGCAGATTTGGAATCATTTAGAGGTTTTCATGAATGTCAGCAAATTGTTAACAGGTTTTTATTTTCCTGGAGAAATTTCATGACTAGCCTTAGCTGTCAAATTTTATACTGCGTAAGTTCTACATCTACAAATAAACACAAAAACACATTAAGCTAGTTAAAAAAAAAATTAAAATTAAAAAAATTAAAAAATCTTTGCACTTCTAAAGCGTCTTATATCTCAGGATCTCAAAATACTTTAAACAAACATTGTGCCTAATCCTAAAGATTGGTTTAAATGAGGTCACTCAGCACCTCTTAAGTAGATGTTTCGGATATTTTGCCAGACTGAACTTTTAAGATAGATCATTTTATGGCAACAGGGTAAGCTCCAACAGTTTGGAGATTCTCCCAGTTTCAGATTGTAAATTCTTTGGGGCGGAGAATGGGAGAATGTCTTTTACCATATGCTTAGGCAACAAAGTCTTGATTTTACTGCAAATTCTGGTCATGATTGAAATGCAAGTAGAATAACAAGGAAAAAGAACAGGAAGTGTCAAAGACAAGATGCTCACTGAGGCAGGATTTTGGTCTGATCAAATATGGTTATTTTTAGGTTCATGTGACTTCCAAAATTCTGGTCATGCACAAAGATTCCTATTTTTTTGTGCAACATTCTTGAGACTAAAGAGCAATCATTCTTTATGTGCCACTAACATTACTGCTTTTGGCACAGTGGTATGGTCTGTATAGCTCAAAAACACTTGGCCACACCCTTCCTGTCGCTGCTCCTGTTTTCTGCAGAAAACCAGGTTTTTCAAAAAGTAATTCTTTTCATTGCTTGATTCATCCATGTTTTACAATATCTGTGTTTCCCCTAAACTGAATTACCCACCTATGACATATCAAATCCAGGGTAAGTCAACTCAAGACTTTACTATGCACTGAACTCCAAGTTTCTGTAGTGAAGGTATTCATCTGATGATGAGCTAGAGATGCTTATCTGCAGTCTTGTTATTTTTTTTTAGAAAGTTCTTTGACAGTGAAAACAAGAGTCACTTGTGGACCTCTCTATAGAAACAAGGCAAATAATATTTGTATTTTAAGCTAACGAAGAACAGTTTTCAATAGGTGGAAATCTAAAGATAGACAGACCTTAGAGAATTAATAGTGTAAGTGATTCTTTTAAGGAAAAGTTTGTTTGCATAATGCTAATTTGCAGTGTTGATGTCCACATAAATACAGCATGATAAGTAGGTGTTCTTGTTCTGGATGTGAGTCCTTGCACTTTTTCACACCCAGGCAGCACACTGGGAAATACCAGGGAGTCTGACTTCAGTCACCGGCTTGGATATCAAGTTAAGCTTGAAAGGTCAAGTCCTGGGAACCCACATTTCAGAAGCTTTCTATGCAAATTTAAGCAGAAGGATTCATCTTACCTAACTTTCTAAGCCTTTAAGTTTAGCATCTAGTGGGAGATGCTTAGATCGGAGGTGCTTCTATAATCAGCAGAGGCAGACACCTCTGCAGGCACCTCAGCAGAAGGATCTCTCACTTGCACACTATTGACCATAGAAAAATTTCAGAACACTAATATAACTTCTAGATGTTAAAATAAATTCCACCCCAGGCATGGAAGTGGCTGTTCGGACTTTGCAAATGATTAAGCTCTGTCTTCACACAGATATAGCTGTTGAGACCTGCTGGTGCGATGGCATTTTCAACTGTGAATGTTTCTGAACATTCCTGCTGTGGAGAGATTACATAAATGCTTCCTGAGATGTAGCTTATTTAGAAGTGATGTGCGTACCTGAGCTAATATTCCTAAAAAATAAAATAATAACAATAATAAAAAACTCCCCTATGCTTCTCCTCACATAACTTTTGAAACACCTCAAACCAGAATGAAGTTATTTTTCCCGTCAAGAAGTTGGCAGGGTAGTGAAAAGACTTGTATGGAGGAGGTGAGAAATACCATTTCTAAATGCTGAGCAAACCGAGTAAACTGTCCACAGTGACAACCCAAATTCAGTGACTGTGGTTTATTATGCTAGTTTGAACTGCTACTCAAAACCAATGATATAGGCAGAGCTGCAACTGAACATGGGAGAACATGCAAATATTGTTCATAAATGCTTCCATAAATTCTCAAACTAAATTGAAACTCATGTTTGTGCAGTTACAGAGTCCACTTATAAATATTCAAATAGTTGGGTGTAATCTCATGTGCATTCACAGAAAGCAAAGTATGTCTCTGTAAGAGGACCACTGTGAGGCCTCTGAATGGTTTGACATATACAGACCTCTAAGAAAAGTTATTTTTTTCGGGAAGCACCTGAGAAATTCAAATAAACACACAGAGGATGAGATAATCACACTAGTGAGTAAATTAGCTTTACTTGGTGGTGTCCAATGGCAATTGCTCTGAAGAGCAGACTACAACTTGGGGCATTAAACTATTGTTTTTCTGGACTTCTGCCAGACGAAGTCTGAACACCCTGGGCAAAGGGGCAGCGTGCAGGTTCAGTGGGACACCACAGCCTATCCCAGGTGGTCTGAGATCTACTTTGTAGGTGCAGCAGGTCTGGCACCAACCTCAATTTGTATGTTTTGAAAGGTGCATAAATGTTATGAGCAATTTCATTGTGAGCAATTTTAATTGCTAATGAATACAAGACTAATTAATAACAAACGCTTTTCTCATATGTTTTCTATGTAGGAGCTCGCTCAAATCACCTCAGGCTGGTTTATTCTTCTATTTATTACCAACCTAAAGAAAGGAGAGCAAACCCAGCAAATACATTTGTTGACCAAAATAGAGAGCATCTTAAATGATGCTGCTGTTTTGTTTTAACTGCAAGTATACTGGTCTGGAAACAGCAGACAATTACTAACTGTATAGTAACTAGCTCTATGTTACTGCTGTATCTTTTTGCACAAAGCAAATTGACATCAATGGAGTTCTACCTAAGAGCTGCTGTGATATCAAGGGCTGCACAGTGAAGCCCCAGGATGAGCCACTAATGTCAGTAAGCCATTGTAATTGTAATACTTTGTCTAAATCCTAGAGCCTAAAAGGTCTAATAGATCAACACATTCATCTGTCTGCCAGAGGACTGCCCATGTTCTGAAACTTCACAACAATTCAAAGGAGACCAAATAAAAGTGATTAATGAGCAAAGAACAATGTAGTTATTGCAGTGGAGTTCATCTCCGAAACAAAGCAGCAGAAATATAATCAGAATTTAGCAGCTAAATAAAGTGGAAGCTATTAACTGCATCTTTATTACTCTGCAAAGGCAAGTAGCAACTGTGTAATTTAAATAGGTCCATTATGTAACATTTTTTTCTAATTCATTCCTGATCTGCTAAACTAATCTCTCTTTTTTAGGGGGGTTGAAAATGAATTAAATGGATGAAAAATGCAGCTGAAAGCCAGGATTATTTAAGGAATGGAGAACAATAGGAAAGCATGACAAGGAAAGATCAGCCATTTGACAATGAAGCAACATCCTGAGCCTGAAGCACAATACTATTGAGTAAGCATCAGAGAAAATGTTTTATTTCTTCACCCAGGATACATTCTCTTTTCTCTCTCTCCTACCCGCCTAGCAGTGGAGTTTGACTTGATGTTAACCTAGAGAAGTTTAGCTTGGGGTGTCCTAGACTGGATTCCATTTCTTACACAGCTCTGTAACTGTACGTCCAACATTTATAACATTTACTGTAAGTCCTAGTTTCATCCCACTCAGATATCAGTATTGAATGGAGGCAGCTACCCATGGGCTTTAGGATCTCAAAATGCCCTTTTGCAGTCAACAGACAGAAAGAGAGACACTCGAGACTATTCAAAGAGCCAAAGTATGACTCACCTTCTGGAGCTCTCATCCTCCACTTATTGTAAAGGAAACTGAAAATAGGTACACTCTTAAGACAGGTGGCTAAAGGTAGGTGGAAAGATTCCCACCAAAATACTTTACATATTCCTATGCTTTTGCAACTCCTCCTCCCTACCAGAAGTGAAGGTTCAAGTGAAGGTTTTTTTCTCCACAATGTTTGTTATACTGTTTTCAAAAGCTGTTCCTACCACAGTCTTCCAGGCAGCATGAGCAAGAAAATTTATCTGGCTACAATGCTGGCTGCCTCCAAATAATGTCTTATCAAGTAATTATCAGAAAATATATCTTTGTTTATCCAATAAGAATGTTGCAATCATGCAAGTCCTAAGATTTTTATTTTTCAAAGACACCATGGTGCCTATAAGGATATAATGAATTTTCACTTTATTTTTTCATCACATGCACTAATTCTCTTGCTACATATACGAGTGGGCCAGTGCTACGAGTTAGTTTAGTGCAGCATTTCGGTAATGAAAGTCAGAGACTTTTAAAGCTTTAGAATATATATCGAAAGGCTATATTTTTAAAACTAACACCTTTTCATTTAGGCATGTAAAACTAGTGTTCCCCTTTTATCTAATTTCCTGCCCCTTTTATTAGCGATTCAGTTACAGCTCTTTTCTGCAAGGAAGTGGCAGTTCAGTAGTTCAGTGGACCAAAAAGTAATGTAATATTTTGCTAGTTTTGTTGGGAAAGTAGTATAGTAGTACTATTACTAATGAGGAACATATTCATTCTACGCCTGGACTTTTCTTTAAAACATTAATGAAAAAATAGCAAGTACAGCTCTGCACATTGTTGCACTTGCACAATCCATTGGAATTAATGAGAGGTGAATATGGTTACCTAAAGATACATCAGAGCTCTGTGGTTGCGCTGATTCTATTGAAGAGCTTCAAGCTTGTTCTATTCACTTACAGGAATAATTTAGACTGACACACGTCAGTCATGTTCTGCATAAAAGGTCCGTTATATTTCCTTAGTTGGTGGACAACAGAATTAGACATTGGTCCAGCTTGGAGCCCCAGCCAACATGCATCTTCATTTTGTAAAAGTTTAAAACACAAACCTGACCCTGAGCTAATTAGATTCCCCCTCACCAAACTGAGTTTCCAAGTCTCATTTCTTCCTTCAGAAAAATCTGAGAGAAAGGATTCAATTAGTTAGAAAATTAAAAATCTTATTTGTATAATTTGATTTAAAGTTTATAGAGGAAAAACCTGGCTTGATGTGATTATTAAATCATCATTTGATGATCACTGAAATACACTGGAATCTTTCTTTAATCATGAGCATTAAAAAGTCTTTGTTTTTGATTGTTGTGTTCCAGGACACCTGACTTCGCTGCGATGACTGTGATCAGAATTTCACCTGCCTAGCCACAGTAAGTTCTGGTTTTGTAATAATTTTATGGGTAATTTCCTTTTCTCTCTTAAATTCACCCTTAAGCTCTTTTTTCACATCTATTATTTTAATGCCTGAGTTTTTATTCTCATGGTTTTCTTTCCACTTTTTTTCCCTTTTTTCTTCTGCTTCATTCTTTTGCTGTTCTTCTTTTTTGCTTAGTCTAACATTTATTGTGGTTTATTTTTAGGATACATGCATATTTGGGATGGAATTATAATCTGAACATTTATATACCAAGTATATGTTTTTGTTGGAGAAATATATAATGGAAAAGTGTTCTTGTTCTTCTGAGAAATGCCCATCACAAATTGCAGGCTGCAGTTCAATGAATCTTCTACTGTTTTAACAAAACACTGAAAGCGGGCAAAGTACAATAGGATAATTTTTTAAAATATGACAGTTTGTCCTAGGGTCAAAAATATCGTGAATGTTGGTCTTTGGCTGTTTTGCATATGTCAGAATCTTAGACCGAAATACCATTCAAATGTCAATAACACACTTTGCAAAGAGCATAGAACAGATATACTGTAAATAATCACATTGAGAGGAAATAACGCACTTGAAACTGGAAATTCCTTCTTTACTTTTAGGCAGATTTCTCAGTTTATTTTAACGATAAAGATATCTATTGCCCTTTAAAGTACAGTATTAATAGGTTGTTTAATTTCATTGTCCTTTTCTCCCACACGTATTTTTGCAGATTAACACCTACTGGTACACTTTTCAAACCCTTAAATCTCCAATTTTCAGAGTGCTCTTCTCTCTTTGTTTCTGGATGGTGGTCACCAAGTACAAAACCCACTAGAATAAACAGTTTGTGAACACAAGTTCCACGGGTTTTGCTGTTACTTGAACATGCACGTAGGTCCAAAATTGTGTAGGCTTAAAAATCCCACTGGGTTGAGACCTGTTTAAAAAAAAAAAAAATTGCCATGGCCAATTTTATTTTAAATCTAAAATAACTGGATCGGATTCAAAAGAACCATTACAGAGTGACTGATTGAGTAAGGATAGGCATGGGCATATATTTAAAGTAAGGCACCCACATGAGCCAAAGAGACATACCAATACACAAACACACTCTAGCACTATGCAACTCTAGTAATTTTTTACTTTTACCTTTGCTACATTAATCCACAATGTTTATTTTTTCATGACTAGTCTATTTTGTTCAATGTAGAAAATCCACTATGAATAGCAGAAGTTTCCAAAGACAGGATTAGGGAGAGGGGAAGTTGTTGAGTTTTAGAAGGGGGTTGTTTGTGTATTTGTTTTCTTACAACTGGCAGAACCCCAGCAGCTATTCTCCAGAAATTTCACAAGAAACATTCATATGGGTAGGAAATATACTGGCAAGAAATGGCAGATGAAAGAGTTATGTACTGCTGAATGAGAGTTTTGCACCTGCACATTGCTTAAGTTGGAGAACATGCTATTAATATAATCACAATAGCATAACCACCAGGATGCATAGTCGTCTACCAAGAAGATTTCGTTTTGAGACTTCATGGACACTCTTGGCATTAGTGCAAATCAAGGAATTGAATCAATTCAAACATGCACTAAGTGAAAAGCAAAAACAAATTTATCGGGATATCACATTTAAAACTAAGATGAGAACTGTGTAACTGAGTCCAGACTGGTCTGCTGAAGGTCAAAGGACACTAGTGCAATTATTGGCAGGGATGCCCAGTAAGTAGGGTCAGAGAAGCCCTGTTTCAGACTCATTGACCGGGTTATGTTTTATTTCTACTCTATTTATGGAGAAACCATTCTTTTTTCCCCTCAGGGTCATCAAACTTAGGCTGGAGTAAAGCTGTTCAAAAAACTATGGAACATTTTTTGGGGTAGGGATTTGGTAATTCACTGAAATCAAAATATTTCCAATGCATATCAAAACATATCAACAACGTTTCAAAACAAGTGTTGTCCCAGTTTCGAAACCTGGAAGCCCTGAGGTCTCTAGTTCAAAGGTAGACTACTTGGTGGGCCGTCCTGCAATGACATACCATCAATCCTCTATCCTGGCAGTAGGGGAGTTGAGCAATGATCTGCCAGCCACGCAGAAGTCCTGTGGAGCCCTGCAGGATTCCAGAAAATCTTAGCCAAAATCCAACTGTCCCTGCAAAAAGTTTAGGTTTCAATCAATTGCCAAGGTCTCTCTGAAGATTGCCAAGAAGCTTTACTTTTCAGACCGGTTCCATCAGCTTTTCTCTGTAGAAATATGTTTGTTTGTTTGTTTGTCTTCAAATAAATCATTTTGCCTCAAGTAAACAGATAGATCACATAAGTCCTACAACAAAAGGTTTACTTCCCCTGGATCTGTTCCTGGACCAGGTTTTAGGCACAGATGGAGGTGTGCAGTTCTGACTTTCCAAGCTGGCTAACCTCTTTGCCATGCTGTCAGTCCCCTCCTTACTGAATTTCACCTTGAGTGATTTAAGCAGACAAAAGGAGGTAATGCCAAATTTGGACCCTCTTCTAGTGGGATCTGAATCATCAGGAAAGCAAGAGAAAACATAATTATCAGGACATTATTTAAATCAACTAAAACAATATCCATTAAAAATGATACTACAATAGAGTATGCAACCTCTGTTACTATCTCCTATGAGTACTATGGCATACCAGCACAGATAATAAAACAGCAATCGTAGGAGCCCCCTGGGGAGGGAGATGCTGAAACTTTGCCCGACTGTGGTATACGAGCTGCTGCCCAGCCATGCTGCAGTTACCTCACTCACAGCTCAGGCCAGGTTCTGCTACGTGATAGCTAGGCCAGACTCCATCGGGAGCCATGGGAGCCACCTACTCGTCTGGGAGGTCACTGTTTAATCCACCAGAAGGCTAAAATACAGAGCAAGGGTTGTGATCTTAAGGAAGACAAAGACGCAACATCCCTAGAAAAAGTATTTCTTGACAGATAAATCAACATGTCACACATCAATATGTTATCAGTGGCAATGTCTTCTGATGTTTGCTTTCTCTGCTTTGTGCACTGCAACATCTACTGAATAGTGAGGAATAGTGTGCGGGGAAGACCTTTTTAATTTGCATGCTCATCATTTTAATGTCATCTGAACAACTAACCTACCACCTATATCATTCTGCTATTAAAGAGCATAAATAAAAATTTTATTAAACCTCAATTATAGAGTACTCATCCAGATTGCTGACAGTCAGTAAATGCCTCAGAAATCTCTCCCATTTCTTTACAGAGACTGGAATTCAGCAGTGCAGTGAACCAGATTATAAAAGCAGCATATCTGCCCCAAAATGATTGTGCTTGTTCTTTGCACTAATGTAGCTAAAATGCACATTCTGGACAGCAGGCTGGCACCAGGCCGTGAAAGGTATTCGCCATTTTGTGAAACAAAAGAGCCATCCATAATCTTTTTTGTTTCCAGATAATAAAAGGAAAGTCTCATTTTGCAACTATAAAAAAAAAAAAAAAAAAAAAAAAAAAAAAGTTAAAGCAGCACAGCTGTAAGCAGAAATCCAGTCCACTTGTGGTTTGAAGAGCTCCACGCCTACTGTACATAAAATAATACACTGGTATCATTAGCATAGACAACAGCTTGTTTTCAATTTGGCTGCAGATAATGAAATTATCCCCCAAATTACCATAAAGTGGAACAAATAAACACAAAAGCAAACTCTTTTTTTCTTTTTTCTTTTTTTTTCCCCCCTTCAGCAGCACTGGCTTTCAGCTATTTAGAATAAAAGCAAAGCTTCTGTTTTTCCAGAGCTCCGGCTTGACCTCAAGCAGATAAAGAACGCGACATGACAAACATGCAGCAAAGAGTTACTGTGTCCTTCCCCCCTGGCCTCTGTTTACATTAGGAAATGTACCCGGGGAGGAGGGAAGGGGAGGCAGGAGGGCTGCCTTTCAGCGCCACGCTCAGCTCCGCTGGCTCCGGCTGGAGCTGGCCCCTGTTTCTGAGTAAGCTTACTCCACTCCAGATGTGCCTCGGCTCCAGCGTGGCTGCCATGTACAGTAAATCGGCATCTGAGGGCTCGTCAATCTGTGGGGTAGAGCAATTGCGGTCTCGCCAGGCCGCCCCACTGGCACAAACAGAAATCTCCGCTGCTGAACTGGGAAAGAAGGAGGGAGAGGGGCGGCGGGGAGGGTAGGAGGCAAAGTAACGGGGAGCAGCGTGCGAAAGGTGAGGGCTGGGATGTGTCAGCTCCCAGGAGGAGAAGGGGAAGAAATAAACACTAACAGCCAGCCGGGGAAATGTTCTTAATGCGTTTGTAAATTTACTTGTAAATGTTTTACACTTAAAAAGAAAGGGGAATGCTGCATGTCATTTGGAAATGTTGGCTGTCTATAGGTCCCCATGGATATACTGGTTTAGTAAGACTTGTAACCAGAGCAAGAGAAGCATAAAATAGCTGGGAAAAACACAGCCAATTAGTCTTTACATGTAGATTGTAAAAACAAGAGGGAGAGGGAGAAAAAAGAAAAAAAAAAAAAAAAAAAAAAAAGTTCCCTTAGTAAATTGAGTCCCTCTTGTTTATGTCCCTGGAATAGGAGCACGAAAAAGCAGAGGCAATGACACCTCCGAATCAACGTGCAACCTGCGAAGCAGGCAGTGCTTGCATTCACGGTCCGCTAGGATTTCCTGAGTCTCGCAAGATTTACCTATTTGCTGTCATTGTAAAATACAAATTGTTTCACTAATCAGGCAGTTTGCTTTGGACCTGACCCCAGTTGTACTAACTCCAAGTTGGACGTTCGCTTCTGATCTCCTGCCGCCTACACAGCCGTTGCTAACTGAGTTTTAATAGAATGAGAAAATGATCTTTTCTTTTATAGTAGGTTCAAATGAGCTACCCAGCTTCAAGCTGACTATAGCTGTGTTTTCCTAATCATCAATTTTTTATAGCAATTCTGAGGACCAGAATGCCTGCTCCCCCACCCTTCTCCTCTAACAGCGCCAAGACTAAGAATGTAAATAAGTGTTAAATTGAAACACAGAACAAAAATGGGTCAGATTTAGTGTAATTGAGTCATAGTTAAATTTAGGCTGCTTTTATTTGCTAATGTGCACTTTAACAGCAGCTCTATACGGCATCTCTGAGTAGAATGAGATGCCTCATTTATTTATTATTTTTGTTGTGGTTGTGCCTAAAATTCTCAGCAAAGGCTCCCAGTCTCATTGTGCCATGCACTGTAAAAGATGAGCTCTGCATTTTAAAGGATCTTTGTTACCAGAGAGGCTGTCCTCTGGGTACTGTCAGGATTAAATGGCAGCACCTTAAATGAACAGAAATACTCAGCTGTTCCAAATTTTCAAAAATTGTGAATCAAAGCTGCAAAAAATATGAGGCCACCGGAAAAAAAGTCACAAGATTTTCCAAAGGGTATATGCAGCGTCCTTTCTTGTCTCCTAGTCTGTGAGCTTTTTTAATTCTTCCAAGTCACTGTAAGAGTATGAAAGCTACTTTTTAAAAAGAAATGCTCAGATTTTTTCAGTATCCCATGATCTAAAGAATGGAGGTTTAAAAACATCAAATATCTATAGATTTGAAATACAGACATAAGACTTGGCAATACAACAAACATATGTATATGGGACTCGATTTCCCTTAGTACCACATTGACAGGATTACTACACTCTCTACCCGCTAGAGTAAATCAGTCCTGCAAAGCACAAGGTGCTCTGATTCTAACTGAAAAGAATATATGTAATATATACAATTAAACAATTAAAGTAAATGTGATTACTCTTTTATGCTTACACTTTGTACTGAGTTTTCAAACCTTGGAGGCACAAGTCTGAAAGTGTTGCCTTAGATGCAGGACAACAGAGAAGCACAGCAAGCCCTCAGCAAGCAAGCATGCAGCTGTAGAAAAGCCCAGTCACATCACTAGCTCTTCTCTGTTAGCCAGAAGGAGGCACACCATCTCTCACTTCTTTCTGCCATTTTAGCTTCAAACCCTTGTCTCTACAAGGAGTTCTCTCCATTGCTTTTTACCTCATGCAGGCATTTGCAGCTGTACAAAATGGAGATAAAACAAGTGTATCAAGTTAGGATGGCAAGAGTAGGATCAAAACAACCTCAAAAAAACAAAACAAAACAAAAAAATGGGGTTCTATCTAAAATTAGTCTTGCGAAAGCACCTGTAAATACAAACAAGGGACTTCCTTCACACTGACAGAAATGTAAAATGAGTGATCAAACAGGTGTTTCCAATGGTCAGCCTTTCCATGCAGAAAGGCAACACAGATGAGTCTCATTAGACAGTAGCTGAGTTTAGTGAGGAATGTGACTTTTTCCCACCCAATGTTGCATGAGTGGCCCAGAGGAAATATGATACTTAGAGGACACCAAGAGCAGCACTGTTCTTAGCTCATCCACCACAATAATGGCACTAATTGGAGAATAAGTGAGCATAAAGCTGATAATAGCTGTCTGTAAAGAACCGTGTATGATGGTAAGATGATATGAGACAAAGCTAAGTGACCATGGAAGAATGTATCTAGACGCCAGGACACAAAATGAGTCAAGCATGAAGAGGGTGTTGAAAAAGAGCCACTGAGAGAGATAGGAACAGCAGAGCAAAGTGCAGTATGGCTTCAGAGAATCCCCTCACAGTATTATGGTCCAGACTCCCAGCAGTGGTGCTCCTCCACTTTAGTTTTTGTCATGCTTTTACAACAGAAAATTAAGTCCTTGCTTACAAGTGTGTCACAAGTGAGGTCATTTAACCTCAAGTTTATCACACGTGGTCAGAAAGGAACAATTTCCCTGACAAAGCTTCAAAAAAGATGCTTTGTATTTCCAATAACAACCACAATTTAACCATGCAATAGAATATTGGATCTACTTATTTCCTTGTGTTTTCTTTTATACACATTTCATGCACCTGAAAAGTGAAGGAAGGACAGTACTGGCCAGCTATTGTGTGGGCAGATGTTGTGTAATTTTCCACAAAAGCCTCCCTCTTACACAGACCTCTGACACCTGCACTATTTGGAAGGATTACTTTCTGTATCAGTGAATTTCCCATAGGGGCTGAGAGAAGATGAGCAACAGAGAGCCTGGCTGCAGAGCAATCCCACGGAGTACAGCAGGATGCAACTGTCCTTCCCTACTTAAGGAAGATGCAGTCACCCCATATTCCAGGGAAGGCAAAGGTGGATCATTTCACACATCTACAAAAAAACTGGAGATTAACAAAAGTCTGTTAAGCATCCTTTCTATATATTTTTTCAAATAAAGTCTAGAAGGATGTCTTTTAGAATGCAGAATAAGATGTATTTCAATATAAACTGTGTGTAGTATAAACTATAAACTTGTCATTTCTGTTCATAAAAGAACAATCAGTAAGTCCACAAGCCTATGTATCCTAAATGTACAACACCCCAGTAGCATGCTCTTTATGATGCCTTCAACACCTGCAGAGAAATTACATCAAATCTGTAGCAGCAGTATTAGGTAATGCACCAGAGTTCAATGTTCAAAACATCCTGTTCTTTACATAGCCTCTTGTCTTACACAAAAGCAGTTAAAAATAATTGGGCTTGTTCAAGCGCCAGATTTACAAGCTTGTGTTCATAGACTGTAAGGCTCATCTTGCAAGGTTGTTTTGTTATACCTGTGGGCTGGGGAAGGGGAGGCAGGAGACAGCACAAGAGGGAGGGAAAGCTTTGTGGCTGTGTGTTTTCAAGCTTTCATGACAGAATGAAATCACTTCAACAACTCTGTTTTCATGACAATTAATTGCTTTTCCGAGTAAAAAAAAAAAAAAAGTAAATGTAAAAAAAAAAGTAATAAAGTGAGTAACAGAATTAGCATCCTTTAGCTGGACTAAAGATAGATTAAAGTCATGGAACAATTATATTTGTATTTAGAGATCTGGAGGCTTGGATCAGCTAATTAGTAAGACATGACATTTGCAAAACTTGGATGTTAATCCTGATGATCCCAGTTTTGAACTCATCAATCTTTTGAAATGTTTAGAGAAAAGGAAGTTTGGCTCTCCCCTCAAATTTCACACTAGAAGACTCTATCTGGATTCAGTGCTGAAAGAAAAAAAAAAAAATAGAAAAGACTTTCTGTGGCTCTGGATCTACGGCATCTATGTCCTTATGGTGTATAACATGTACACTGTAATAACTTCAGTGCTAGCTGTTACAAAAGTATGTGAATAATAGGCCCTCTCCTTGTTGGGATCTGGGGTTCCTGTTGCTGAAGGAAATCTGAGCCGAACAATGCAGTCCACTAGTGCCTCCGTGTCTTTGTCACATCGATGAGTCCCATGGCTAAGCTCTTTGCAATCAAGACCCAAATCTGTAATTGGTCACTTTATTCTTATTTTCACATGCTGTTGAGAGCTTCGCTGTTATTCATTCTGTTTATGAAACTCATTTTCACCAGGCAACAACGTATTGATGATATGTTGGCCTGGGAATAAAGGGACCTGGCTCTGCCCATCAGTGAATTCTGTAACCAGCTCCTGGCCTTTGTCACAGAAGCATTTCTTAGGTATAGACTATATTTATAATTATCAGTCTAAATAATGTAAAGACTTTCATTATTGCGGTATTACGGTACTTGGTGATTACAGATAAAAAGCAGTAGGAAAAGTAACTGTAACTTGTATAAAATTAAATTAAATTAAATTAAATTAAATTAAATTAAATTAAATTAAAATAAAATAAATAAAATTATAAATAAATCAGTGCTGCAGGATCAAGCCCCAGGTAACAAACAAGCTGAATTTCAGTATTCCATTGAAGAGTCTTCAGTTCATAGCAGATCAGGCTGGAGCCCAGTTATTTTAGCCCAACACCTACATACAGTCTATTTGTAACATATCCCTCATAGGGCTCTTCCTCTTACTTCCTGTGAATGGGAATATTACAAAACTGCACAGAGGAAGTGGAAGTTTAAGAGCCTTGCAGAGAACAGATGGAAAATGTGATAGGAAACTGAAAAACAAACATATTATGTTTTCATATATGTTAGTTGCACATAACAAAGGTTAACTTCCACTTGTACCTTTCTCTAAAGTTTCTGCCCAGTATTTTTCATTCTTGCACTAGTATTTATATACTGTAAGGTCTTCTCCCAATAACAATAGTAAAAGAGTCTGGTAAATGTTTTATTATCAAAGACAGTAAAAAGTCTTATTTTATGTAGAGGAAATAAGCTGGAATCAATAAAGATATAACTTGTTGTGTCTGTTAACACACTGGAACAAAATTTCTCAATTAATTTTTCCCAAAATGCAGTTCTCTTTACTGGGATTCTCTCGACGATTTTTTACCAAGGTTTTCTCTGCAGGAAATAGTGGACAAACTCCAGATCTCTGAAAGAATGACAAAACAGTATGAAGTACTGGATCTCCCACAAGAATGCTAGAAACTTCACCTCTCATGGAGCTGGGAAAGACCAAACAAAATTTACACACAACCCAAACCCACACTGGGGTCTGGCATTTGATTAATCCCACAGCATTTTCAATCCATCTCATTCCATCTTAGTAACTGCTTTATTTTTTAAAGCAGGCTAGACTTAAAAGATCTTCCTTAGGCCTCTCCTACCTCCGCTGATTTTCAAATTCCTTGCATCCATCAGCACAGCTGAAATTAGAACACTTATTCTGTATTGTAAATTGTGAAATAAAAGTTGGAACATTTTAAGTCTGTAAACATCAAATTATTCTGAATGTTTTGTCTTCTGTAGTTACTAGCCACTAAAGATTGATGTTCCCTTGTAACTCCTTGCTGATTAACACATTCCTCTGGGTGCCTAATTTGTGAGAGATTTACACTGTGCAAACACTGTTTACAGAGAGCACTTGATTCTCTCTAAATCAGTTAGATATGCCTTTTCAGGAACATTTTCTCTTTCAGACTACCAGAAGAGGGGTTTTGTTTTATACCTGCAACAAGGGTTCCAAGACCACATTGCCTCTGAGAAGCAACGGGGCAGCTTGGAAATAAAATGGGCTTGCCAGTACTGCCTCATGTATAATTGAAATGCAATTTAAGGGGTCTTCAGAGGAATTTCTCCAGCTCTGGAGGAGGCCGATCAGCAATCTGACCTCCAACAAAGACAACAGAAGGAAGCTCCCTTTGAAAGATAGAGGGGACTTTTTTTTTCTTTGAAAAGCATTCTTAGGTGCCGTCTGCTGATACAGTGCAGACTTATCTCCTGAGGTCCAGACAAGTCTGTGTTACTGATTATGCCAATATACCTCATGCAGTTCTCACTGCTCTTATCTAAGAATGGGAAAAGTCAAGGAGAGCAAGGGAAAAACAAAACAGAACCCTATCCAAAGGAGAAGTTTATCTTTAGAAGTGTTCGAAATACATCCAAAGAAATTCCTCTGCATATATGTTAAAGTTCTAGAATTTTACTGTGTTTTTATTCTCCATTAAAAAATGAGGCAACTTTGTGAACAAAAAGTGAGCAAAATATGTCTATAAACCTGGTGGACACATGTACAAACAGGTCATTCTATTTGCAGTCATGCATTGTGTTTGAAAAACGAGCATTTGTATCTAAAGTTATACCTGAAGTCATGATGTGTTATAAAGGCAAATACTGAGTCCTGCATCTGGGACAGCCTGGGTGCCAACTGATTAGAGAGCAGCTTCACAAAAAGGATCTGGGACTACTGAAGGGAAAACTGAACATGAGTCAGCAGTGTGCCTTTGCAGCAATAAAATCCAGCCTCATACTGGGCTGCTTTATTAAGAAAATAGGCAGCAACTCAAAGGAAATGATTATTCCCCTCTATTCAGCACTTGTGAGACCACATCTGGAATACTGTATCTAATCCTGGGACCCTGACAAACTGGAGCAAGTCAAGCTGAGGGCCACCAAGGTGGACAAGGGGCTGCAAAACATGACATGTAAGGACAGCTGAGGGAGCTGGATTTGTTTGGCCTGGAAAAGGGAGAGCTAAAGGAGAGGGTTTCACTTCCATTTTCACCTACCTAATGGGTGGTCACCGAGAGACTGTTCTTGGAAGTGCACATCAAAGGATGTCAATGGATGTCACTGGATGCATGTCTCAGCAAGAGAACTTTCATGTATGAGGAAAAAGAATATTCACAATAAGATTGGCAAAGGAAAAACAAAAAGGAAGAAGAAAAAAAAAGGGAAAGGGAAAGGGAAAGGGAAAGGGAAAGGGAAAGGGAAAGGGAAAGGGAAAGGAAAAGGAAAAGGAAAAGGAAAAGGAAAAGGAAAAGGAAAAGGAAAAGGAAAAGGAAAAGGAAAAGGAAAAGGAAAAGGAAAAGGAAAAGGAAAAAAAGGAAAGAGAAGGGTGCCCCAGACAGGCTGTCGCATCTTCACCCTTACAGATACTCAAAACTTTGTGGAAAATGTCTTGAGCAACATGCTCCAACTTTGAAGTTAGCAATGCTTTGAGCAGGCAATTGCACTAGATGAGCTCCAAGGGGCCCCTCCAACCTAAATTATTTAATGAATTTATACTAGTAAACAAAAGTTCATCTGTTTTCGCTGTTAACCTGTCTTCCATCTCACATCAGAAACTAAGTGCATTCTCTGCAAGTTTACAATTTGTGGGACAAAGTGACCCACTGCTGGGACAGAGTAAGACTAAAGAAGTCCTGGAGTTGAGCCAACCAGCATGCCTCAAGAAAGCCAGAGCAGTGCAATAAACTAACCAAATCCATCCAAACATACAGTAAATATTCCCATGACTCAACCGCCTCCATGGCCTCTCAGCTCTACCTCCCACCTCCACAGCCCTATCTAACACTAGAGCCCAAGCTGCCGGATACTTCAATCCAAACAATGTGGTTATACAAGCCCAAGACCCAGATCTATGAATCGTGCCTTAATCCACTCCTGAGAAGGCATGTGTTTTTTGGTCAGAATTTCGGGTTGCCTATATTTGGAAAGTCTCACCCACAGTCTTTAGCTGACTAAAGGAAGCCAAAGAAAATGCAAGATGTAGTGGTTACCAAAGCTGAAATCCTTCTTGAATATGACCATTCCTTGTGTATTTATGCACTGTTTATGTGACTACCAAATCTCTAAGAACTCAGCCTCCTCCGTATTTCACTTACAGGGAAGGGATAAGAAAGTCCATTTCTACAGAATTCCCCAGATACAATCTACCGCAGAGTACATCATTAATAAAGGAGTTTTCTTTTTATTTGTTTCACCCAGAGCAGCTGGTCAGTTGTATCTCTCTGGGGCATGTCAACTAATACATATTATTTCATAAGCTGAGAATTTTTGAATAACACTGTCTTGTCCCTTCCATTTGTATTCCATTACTTGGGAGTAAGGAAGTATGTTTTCATTATACTGTAGAAATTTAAGGTGGAAAAGTATTGACAAAATATTAGAAAAGGACTGAGCAGAATTAAAGATTATAAAAATGGTGATAAACCTTTTTTTATACACAGCTATATTTCATAAAGTAAAAGGAGCAGGCTAGGAATAAATCTGAATCATGCTGATGTGAAGCATAGCTAGTGAATGGCAACTGAGGAAAATGTATTAAAACCAACAATTCCCTTTTTTTCCCCTCACAGATCTCTAAGCACTGAAGTGCCACTGAACTCAGTAGGACTCTATTATTGATTTCAGTGGGAAATGTTGGCCCACTAGCCTCATTTTCACAGTTGGAGAAACTGAGACACAAAAACATTAAATGAGTTGCAGGATATTACCCAGCAAATGGCAGAGCTGGGAACAGTACTCAGCTCCCCTGGAGGCCAGTCTGTGCGTCATCCACCACACCACTTCCTCATACTAGAAGGCAGTAACAGAGCACAAATTTCAGGGATTTTGTTTAATGAGAATGGGAGATGGGGAGATCTGGAGGCTCACCTCTGAAGTAAAGGAATGCTGGGCTTGTTTGACTTACATGCAATGTGCAACTGCTGAAACTAACATATAAACATACCTTTGCTTATACACAGACTATTAAAGGAAGAGACAGCAAATCAGGCATGATCACAATGAGAAAATTTTAATTCAATTTATTTTATAAACCAGCCATGCACATTCTGAATCAGGAGGCAAGTTTGCAAATCATAATCAAATGTGATTTAAACACTGTTTCTGATGAAGTGGCTGAATCAACTAGTTGGCTAATGTATGAAGAATACAATGCAGGGGTCTTACTTTACATCACATGCCTACCAGTCCTGTTCTCTACAGATTGAAAAGGGTGATATCTGGCTCTTTAATAGGAAACATTACTTGTAGCGTGATTATTTATATCTCACTGCTATATGGGTGGCATTTTGCTTTACTCCTGACACAGATGCATTGACTTTGCAGCTTATTCCTGTGAGGGTGTTTTAATCATTTAAAATAATGAATATGAATCAATTTTCATGGAAAATGCTGTTAGGCAATTCCCTCTCCCCATGGTCACTGCTGCACATGGCTTGGCATTAGCCTCTTGTCTAGGAAGTTCAGCATCCTCAGAAGGACACACGGGATGGGACAGGATAGAAGGACACCAACTTTTCATTGTTTTGCTGAATGGTTTCAGCCCATGGACCCAGAACATTTCAGGCTGCCAAAAAGTTCACAGTTGAAAAATTGCCTCTATATATTCAAGACTCAGGCAGGGGTCCCCTTCCTTTGGCCAACAGGTCATGCCCCTTGTAGGAGCCCCTCTGGTACTGGGAAAACAGCAGCAGCTGCAGTGCTCAACACTGCTTCAAAGTGGACCCACTAGCCTCAGTGGGGCTGACAGCTGCACTTACTTATGACTACCTGTGCAGTGCATTTTTTCCATAAGGTTTCAAAGCACTGTACCGAGATGGCTGCTACACATTGCTATTGTGATGGATTTGTGAAAAGAAGTGTAGTAGTTATGGACAACACTATGTGAGATGATCTATTGCTAAATTCAAGACACTTAAATTGAAGGAAACAAAATTGGTAGATAATCCCAAACACAAATACAGGCTGTCTGGAAAATGGATTGAGAGCAGCCCTGATGAGAAGGACCTGGGGGTGTTGGTTGATGAGAAACTCAGCATGAGCCAGCAATACATGTATGTTCTTACAGACCAGAAAGCCAAACATATCCTGGGCTGTATCAGAACAAGCATGGCTAGCAGGTCAAGGGAGGTGATTCTGCTCTCATGAGACCCCACCTGGAGTGCAGCCTTCAGCCCTAGGGTCCCCAGCAGAAGAAGGTCACAAACTTATTAGAACAAGTCCAGAGGAGGGCCACAAAGGTGATCAGAGGGCTAGAGCACCTCTCCTATGAAGACATACTGAGGGAGTTGGGGTTGATCAGCCTGGAGAAGAGAAGGCTCCAGGGAGACCTTATAGTGGCTTTCCAGTACCTAAAGGGTGCCTACAGGAAAGCTGGGGAGGAACATGTTTTCAGGGATTGTAGTGATAGGATAAAGAGTAAACCATTAGTTTTTAAATGGTAGGTCTAGATTAGATATTAGGCACAAATTCTCTATTATGAGGATGGTGATGCACTGGAACAGGTTGCCCAGAGAAGTTGCAGATGCCACATCCCTGGAAGTGTTTAAGGCCAGCAACCTGGTCTAGTGGAAGGTGTCCCTGCCCATGGATGGGGTAGATTGGAATTAGATGATCTTTAAGGTTCCTTCCAACCCAAGCCATTCTATGATTCTATGATATTTAACATTTTAGCTTAAGTGAAGGCTGTGTGTGAATGGCAGAGCAGCAAAAAGATTATATGATTTATATCTTCAGTTCAGCAACCTTTCAGATGGACCACACCAGACAGTGATTTAGGGGCAGAAATTCCCTGCAATTCAATTCACTTTAAGCCTTCTGACTTTGCTGCCTTGATACAAATCTACTATGTAATTTAGCTTCATGACCATTAATGGGAAATAAATGTTACTGAAGACCTTGATCATTTCAAAATTTTCCTCTGATTTTAATCTTTTAAATCTTGTAACTTGGCTTGAAATTTTGGCATTACACTTCTTCAGCAAACACTTTCTTCTTAATGACATTTTACTCATTACACTATTCCCACCTACCGTGAGCTTCACTTTTGGACTGGGTTTGACTTTTATTGTTTTGGGGTTGTTTTTTTCTTTGTTGTTGTTTGTTTGTTTAAAACTTGCCTTTATGCAGCTGTGTAATATATGACAATAGAGGGTGATAAATACTGAACAGCTGAAGCTGAAAACAAGTTGGGTTCATGGAATGAAGTGAAGGTGATGACACTTTTTTTTTTTAACACAGAATGTCATGAGATATTTTAAACAATATGTACACACATCCAAAAAGAAATCCTTCAATTTTCCCCAAAGACTCTCTGGTGTAAAATTCTTCCCTAGTGGAGAATAAAAAATAAATTATAATCCTAACCTCTACTTAGTGACTTGATGAATTCACAGAGTGGGGTAATATTTATGTTTCTAAAATCTAGGTGAACTAGTAGCCCTCCATTCTGCTGCTAAAATCCTTTCTGTTGCTGGTGTCTGCTAGAAATTAAATAGTTAAAATGAAGACCACTGAAACAGAGTAAAGCATATGTTATAAGCAGCACACTGGGCTCAGTCTGCTTCCCACAGTCTAGTGAAGACTGGGAACCATTTCTGTAAGGGAAATATATATGGTGTCAAGTTATGGACAGTCCTGTTAGTTAGCCCCATCTCTGCAAGTGATTAACCCCAGAATGACTTTGGCCTCACATAGTTTCTTATAAACTGTGTTTAGTCAGGCTCCAAAACTTAAGTATGCAACACTGTTATTCCCAGTTTACAGATGATTTCTAGGTACAAAAGGGTTAACAGCTACTGCATGGAAACGAGCATCAGGAGCCAGAATAAAATTCAGTTTCCCATCCCTTGTCCACTTACCACAATGTCTAATCAAAAGCATTTTGGTGGGGGGATCAAACTCCTTGATTGGATGGAGGCTGAACAGATCAATTGGATGGAGTGAATGGTCCATGAAGCTATTTCTGATGTTTAAGCAATCACTGTAATTTCCAGAGCTCCTGTGCACCTGCAGCTTTCAAATAGCTTCTAAAGGTCTCCACCTATCCTGATTTTTCTGAGACTCTTAGTCTTCTGAGATTCTTAGTCTTTCAAAACATGGAAAAGAATAGCTCTCCATCTTCCAGTTTTCCTGTCCACTGGGGCCTGCAAGAGGCTTTTCTTTGACTTCAGTGGCTGTACAACTTGTCTCCTATATTCTTTTGCCTCAGTTCTGGAAAGCAATTGTCTCAGGGTGGGTAAATGTCTGTCTCAAGAGAAACTGTTGTGTTGAGAATCACTATCTAATCCTTACCACCCATGCACCACATAATACAAACAGTAACAATGATGAGTAAATGAAACAGCATAAAAATAAAGAATAAGAAAACAGCACAATCACCCTAACAGCAGTGGCTAGAAAATCATCTTGAAAGGCTTAACTGTTCCTGTGGCACAGAAGCTAGGAGTGATTGTTCTGTGCCGCAATGGCATTGCCCAATAACCCATTCTGTCTAAACTAACAGAGCTGGCTAAATTGTCCTGCCTTGTGTTCCCTTTTAATTAATTGTTTAGTTTAAAGAGAGGATAAAAAAGTCTGGCGGGGATCCAAGCTCAATTGTCCGCTGCTATGACAGAAGAAAACACTGATCAGAATATTTCTCTGCAAAATGAAATGTGCATCTCCTGGGCTTTTAGCAATAGCAAAACAAGTTTACATTTCTGTCTCTAATATGATTCTGTCCTCTAAGTCATTAACAGTTCCTTGATCCCCTCTCTTCTTCCTGCCCCCTTTATCTTATTTATTGAAACTTGTAATATAAACAGCATTTCTTCACCTACTGTCTTTTTGAATTGTTGATTGCCTGGAAAATTGCACTAGCACAAAGTTTCAGGGCATTTCTTTTGCATAGCAGTAGTGTTTCCATTGCATGCAGTACTGTCAGACACCAGCCATCATTTAGGGCCATAACAGACAACTTAGGAAGCAATCTACTGGACCTGCTTTGCCACTAGCACAAATGACAACAACACAGTGTGACCCCTGGAGCATCAGGCAGACTCGCACAAGGCTGAGGATCTGGCCATGTGACTGTTTCCAGCTAAAATCACATCCTTCACCCACCACATGCTGGAAAATTAGAGACTGCAGATCTTTCTAAACATGCTTATGGATGTAGAAAACCCTTTCATAAGGAGGTGGGGACGAGGTTTCTTCTGAAAGGCAGCATAGGAAGGGATTGGAAGTGCCAGCACTTTTGCCCCCTCTTTGTCACATTCCTTTCCCAGGCCTGGACGACGAGGCGGTCTGCGAGCCGCTCTGGCTGGGAAGGATCACATTGCTGAACAGGGACGGGAAAGGGAATGTGGTTTCCTGAAAGGTTTCCAGCAAGTACATGGGAATGGAGCTCTTGAAAGAGACATGGAGCTGGAAGCACTTCCCTTCTGAGAAACACTTCCAACCTGCTACCAAAGCCAAATGTAATAACAGCTCTGACATTATTATTACAAAGGGGGACAAAGTCATTCTTCCAGCTCACTGCTGTAATTTCTCCATTTTGAAGCCACACCTACTCTAAGACCTGGAAGTCATGTGGTTTAACATGCAAGCCTGCACACAAAGGGTGCTTGTTGGGCACATCTCTACCAGCACCTATCACTACGTCTTTCTGGAAGTGCCAGGAAGACTTTTGGCAATAACAACAATAAAGAACTTAAAGATTTGTTTTTCAGCTTGGTTCCTCTTTGTATCTATTTTGACTTACATGGAATATATTGCCACAAGTTGTCTGCAATACATGACAAGGTCTTTCCTACTTTCAGTCATGAGCCAATATCTAGTTATAAGGGAATGGTCTGTGTGAAAAACAGCTACCTTGCCATTTGATGGGGTAAATTGTAAGTTTGGTAGGATCCTTCTACAGCTGCAAGACCCCTTCATATCCCCACTTAATATACTAAACTGTGCAACAAATGAAGAAAAAACTATTTGAAACATCTCTCTAAACAAGCCTATCAGAGAATATGCAAACATCCTTTTGAAGAGTATTAGAGTTGTGCTAAATATTCAGATGACCACTAGAAAGGTTAGGAAATAACGTACAAAGGAAGAAATGAAGAAGCAAAAGCATCAAGGGACTCAGTTTCTGTTTCACCATCCAGGAATATGCTGGAATATGCACAGAAGAGTTACAAAACAAGTGCTGTTGACAGTACAAAGGAGAAAATAAAGGCATTAGAAACAGTATAAATTATACTGGCATGAATAATGTTTCTCCCCAGACTTTGTTCTAGAAAAAAAAAGAAAGGGGGGGGGGGGGGGTGGCATTAATTCAGCAACCTCTGTTTCTAAATAGGTTTAGTTAAATTGGTACAATTTTTGTTTAGATAAGGCCTCAGACTCACTGACTCTCTGGAACCCCCGTTTAGTCTTACCTCTAACCACTTTTTCCAGCCCGTAGCAGGGAAAAATGTACCACAAGAGGCAGAGCCAGACACCAGTAGTATCGTAAGAGCCTCTCCAACAGTGTCTCAGCAAACACAGGGCCAGAATCCATCCTTGCTCACAGTGAGCAATTCATTTGATGAGGACTACTGAAAGAGGCAACCTTTAAGCCATCAGCTTACTGACACCTGACAGCCATCAGCCTGCTATAAAACATGAGTCAGTCAGTGAATTACATGGTGTTTTTTTTTGGAAAACAAGAGTTATGTAGAACATTCTATTCACATTTCTGTGTATGGATCATTTAATCTTGTGGGTCTTGGGTTGTTTTTGTTGTTGATGTTATTTTTAACAAAGTATATAAGAGGAGTATGAACACAAAAGTTCCTACCAGTATTAGAAAAAAGTAAAATAATACAGAAAAAAAATTTACAGAGTTATGTTCATATTCTAACCAAGGGCTGGGAGATCTTTTGAATTCTGAGGAAATGTGGCCATAACTATACAACACAAACCTCTGACAGCATACTTTTTTTTAAGTTCAAAATATTTTAGCTGATGTTAGAAATGCAGGTGACATTTCGGAGAGCTGTTTCTGTAGCATTTCTGGTTTTGCAGTTAACTCAAACATCATACACTTCACAAATTCATTTTCAGAACAAAGAGGCATGACTATGTCTGACTTTTTTATTTTTTTTTTAAGAAATGCACCATACTTTGGATAAGTGTGTCGTCTTTCAGTCTGATAGAAAAAGCCACAAAATCAAAGATTCTTAATGGGGTATCAATAATATCACTAAAAATATCAAGTAGCAACAAAATTCCTATAGGCTGAAGAATGCCCAAACTGCAACCAATTTATGCAATATGTACAAATAAGTCTGAGGACAGAGCTTCTTGCAGTCAGAAGTAGATGGATATGTGGCACCTAAATCCAAAATGGTGACAAATAATAAAATTAAATTTTAAAATATGCCTAAGCTTGAGGATGCCTAAAGTCACTAGGACATGTCTTAAATTACATGAAGTATACCAGGCTGCAGGAGATCACATCTGCAAATGTACAGGATTGCCGAAATCTGTGCTGATGAACACCTGTGCTCCTCAATACAACCATTATTCAGGAACAAGGTATTTCCCAGCTTGCATCCTTCAAAATGCAATTCTTGAAAACAACTTACGTGCTTTCAGAACAAGCTCAACACACACTAATAAACTGAGGTATCCCAAAAAGCTAGCTGTGGTCATTGTTAAAATGGAGCAGGAAGAGGAATTTGTGTCAGTGTCATCTTCTGGCTTCTCATTCAAAGCTGGGTTAGTAACATAGAGACACAGATGAGGAAGCAGGATTCCTCCCTCCCAACAGCATGCCCTAAGCACTAAGTGACAGTCACACTCCTTTTTGTGGGCTCTGGTTCAAGGAATCTCAGGGTCTTTGCAAGCATCTGAAAGTGGCACAGGCGAGGATCTGCTTACTCCAGGTCATCCAGCCACTTGCCTGGTAAATACATGTTTTTAGTGGGGGCCTAAGAAGAGGATTTTATTTCTCCTTCCCCATCCTACATTTTCCCCATCCAGACAAGCACTCTAAGCTGTAAGCATACCCTGTGGTTACACTGCAGCAAAGCCGTTGACTGCTTGTTCTTGCACACAGTAAAGAGGACACTTGGCCATGGATTATGACTCGATTTAAGAATTTTCCCACAAACCCTGCAGAGGCTCAGCAATGGCTATGACTTCAGGCACATCCTGGCTAAAGCTCAGTGATCCCTCCTGGCTCGCCCTAGACAGCTGTCTACTCAGTATGAGGGTTTTCCAGCTCATCCTTCTGAATCACCACTCGTTGGTGCACTCTCTAGCATACTCAGACTGATCATTTCCCATCTGGTGGGGAGATTCCTGAGTTCATCAGACCTAGCATTAAATAACAATGTGACAGTTGCAGACAAACTCTTCTGGAGCAATAAGCACCTCTTCACATTTGCCTTGCTTTCTGACTGACTCTCTTCCTGTTGAAAGGCACTGGAATGGTACATTATTAACATCTTCTCTTTTATTGGAATGATGGTCCTCATGGACATCAACAAGAGATTTACATGGCAGGCCAGCATGAGACTGATATACTGAATAGCCAGCAACCACATCTGGTTTTTGCAGGGTCTCATAAAACCAGCATGTGTGCCCATAAACTCAGAGATGCCATCAGCAACATGGAAGAAGTGGGCACTCAGGCAGAGGTACCTTCATGTGATCTTCAGAGTTGCAAACCTGAAAATAATTTTTCTGAGACTGTGCTCAAAAATTCTCACACTGGAGCCTGTTCACAAAACAGAGGAAGTAAACTTAGAGGGCAAGACATCAATAATCATAAAATGCAAGATTGAGTGATCAAGCAGCAACTAATTTAACCACATTTAAGAAATGATGGTCAACCAATTTGATCTTGTATTTGAATATTCCGTAGTGACCTCTATAGTTCTGTTTCAGCTCCCATCATGCTTTTCAGAAAATGTTCCATCGAGGCACTACTGTTCTCTGTTCCTGTCCCTGTGCTGGACACTATGCTCCACGGTGAATTGATGTGGCATCCCTGCTGGGCATGCTGGACTTGCCACTCTAATAATAATAATAATAATAATAATAATAATAATAATAATTAAAAAAAAAAAAAAAAGATAACACAGCCCCCTAAACCTAGCAGAAATCTTTCTGAAATGATTCTGAAGTGCTCCTGCTCTCTACATTGCTCACTGCCAATTCTCACCACCCTCTACTGTCATTTTCTCTTCCCCTTATAAGAGGAAATAAATGCTAAATCAGCTAGTTGGGCTCACTCCTTAACATAACAATTACTGACAATACACATTTGTTCCTTTGTTATAAATGACTTTAGTATGTAATTCAGGCAATGAGAAGACAGGCAGTGCTTATACACACTGTCTCCATCCTTTTGTGAAAGGCCAGGACTAGCTGCCTGGAGATCTCACTAGCCTAGAGATCTGCAAAACAACTTTTTCTTTCCACTGTGATGACATCCGTAGCTCTCCTTCTGTGACTACCTCTTGTCATGCCCAGAAGATCAGGACTCCATAAAATAAACTTCTGGAGACAAAGGATATAGAGAGACTTCAGACATTCAAGAGGCTGCAGACTAAAGTATAATCTGCAATTATTCCATATATTTTTCTTTTACTTTTTTTTGTGCATGTGATTCTGAATATATACATATAAATTGCAATTTTTCTTACAAACAGATGCTATTTATTTGACTTACAAGTATTGTAGACTGTCCTTAGGTTCTTTGGCTACATAAACATGCCGTTAGGTCACTCCAGCAGTGGTGGAGTGCACCATAACACGGTCATGTTACCTACAGCACTCTGAAGCATAGCATCAGTCCCACACAACCCCCTGACATCACCAACAACCCCTTCCTACCCATTTCATCTGCACCATGCCTATCTCCTAACCCTAATGCACATCACTACTCGACTCACACCACTGTTTGCTAGGCCCTGTAGCACACAGGAGGCCCCAGGGAGCATGCAGAGAAAGCATGAATCAAGGGAAAATTTGAGTGAGGCACTTTCCAACCCTCCTGTCCTCCAGCCAAACAACAGCACTACTAGGCAGATCACAAAAGAGAGAGGAACCAACATTTGCCTCTACAGGCCTCATGGGCCTTAATGTCTGTTTCAGGAAGGGTTATCCTCTGCCAAAGACTGTATTGGGTTACATGAGCTGGGCCTATAAGCCCACACAGTTAAACAGGATCAGGAGGACTCTTCAACACCCTTGCATGTGGCAAAGCTTGGATAGAAGGAAAGCAATCAAGAATTTCCTTATGTGTGCATATCCCAGAGGCATTGGGAGAGAACTCTTTGCCTCTGGAAGTCACATGAAACACTGGACAAGGAGGTAGCCTTCCAACCCACCCTGATCTGATCTGCCATGAGGTGGCTCAGAAGGAGCCCAGCTTACACTCCCAAAATTCTGACATATCAGCTTGAAAAAGATAGGAGACATCAAGAGAAGTCTCCTTGGCCATCGCTCTCTACAGATGTCCTGTCATATCCCTGTGCCAACAGCATTTGCCTCTAAATCTCATACAGCCCACAGAAAAGGGACATTCTTTGTTCTTCCCAGGCAACTTCCAAATCAAAAGCAAGAAGTGACCCTCCAGGCTCTCAGGAAGACAACACAGAGGTAATAGCACAGAGATCCCTTTAACACTCCCCTCCTGACTGAAAAGGAAGGAAAAGGGAACACATTGCTCTGTCCTGTCTTGCAGGTACCCATTTGTTCAAGTGCCCTGGAGCCACCACAGAGGATAAAGAACTGCCTGCAGGCCCCATAAGAAACCACAGAAAGGCTGCCAGCAACTTGCCACAAGGCTCCACACCGAATTCCAGGTTCTGCCAGCCTCCCCAGCTGTTTCACTCAAAATCAGATCGTTTGAAACTTTTTGGCAGGGTGAAAAGGTGAATTTCACGCAGCCTGGGGACACCAAGTGACTTGGATGTGCCAGTGCATGCATAGTGTGTGCCCCAGCTGATACAATAATAGTTACATATAAAAGCTGAATCTATACAGATTAGGAATATTTAGGGAATAATTAGCCTTTCAAATAGGTCATGAGAGCAAGGGTGTTTTTTTGTGGACCCAAGTCTCAACTGGATATACACACTACGGACAATGTTGTGTCCCCAGTCATTTTGGATTGCAGGTCCTATGCTTCAAATTCATTTCAGAATTCACTCAAATTTAAAAGTCATTGATATTTCCAGCTCATCTGAGAGAGCAATTCTGAGGTTCAGAGCTGACCACATTTTCTTTATATTAACACTGTAATTTTAACTCCCTCTTGACTTGCTCTGTTGCAGATTCAATTATATTAAAAAAAAAAAAAAAAAAAAAAAAAAAAAAAAAAAAGAATGCTCATTATTTAAGTGATTTATTACAATATGAAACATTAAAGACTAGTTCAATGATTGATGTGATCAGTGTAACCATACTAAAGTCCTTGAATGAACACTGATTTACACCAGTGGGTAGTCTGGCCTTAAAGTTCTTTTGTATATCTAGTATTAGGTTTTTTTAAAAGCTTTACTTTATTTTCATTTCTGTCTGGCTGAACTAGTATGGGGAGGGAGGAATGGCAAAGGCATTGCTCTTTGGCAGGGCTTTCTCAGCTTAAAAGCTGTTCTCATGAAACTTCCAGTTGAGTTGTTGCAGACTCAGACATTTAGTTACTGTGGTTTCAATACACACCTCGGCATATCGATGCTCAGCTAAAGAAACCACCAATTCCAATTCCTCTTGTAGCTCACCTATCATAGCTAGTGTAAACTAGCCAGCCTTTCCCCAACAAGGAGCCTAAATTCCCTGAAGCACTGTTTCCAGATGGGGAAACTGCCTTCAGAGACACCTGTTACATCTCATAATATCAGATAGCACCACGTCTGTAATTCTACCTCAGACTCATCCTACAACTTTGTGAGTCACACTGCATGTTTCATGTACCAAGTGAACTAAAGCAAACAAACAGGAACTATTTGTATTCTTCTTATTTGTGCCAGGGCTTAATAATAAATCCCTCTGGAAACACTTCCGAACAGGTAGCAGCCGGCACACAAGTTTTGGCAAGGAGTTAAACTAGTCTTTACCTGTTGCAGCTGTTGGGAAATTTCTAGCTGTTGCTGGAAATGTACTTGTACCTGCATGCAGGGATTGGGAGTGTGAGCAGGTGTTTGTAAACCACAGTTATATTGCTAACTGTGCTTACTGTCTCAGACTCAAAAATACTAACCATACTAGCAATGTCTGGTACCTGAAACATCTTGCTGCAAAAAATTCTCTTTCAATTTGTCTTACCACAGTGATCAGAACTGCTCTAAGCAATAAATGCCTCTTGAGCTAATTTCTGTGTGCAGCACAATGTTACATACCCTGAAGGCCCTTTAAGATTTGACCCCTTTCACTGTTTTTCCTGCTGTCAGCCAGGACAGCAAAAGAAGAGGTGGTATGTGGGCTGAAAAGCTGAGCAGTCCTCAATCAGCCCTTTGTCTTTCATGACCAGCTTTTTATCCAGGGGCAACAGTCTTTTTCCATTACCAGTAAAAATGAACCCCCCAGTAGGGGTGATGAAGAAACAATAAAACTAATCATTAAGCAGGCCTGCTGAGGAGTGAATTCCAGTCCCAGGTCAGATCTAATTGCATTCTGACACTGAAGCAATGGCCTGGTCATTTATATTAGCAATGTCATGTTTCTTTTTATTTATTTCTCTCCATTTTGCTCCCTGTCCCCATAAATAAAGAAACCTAAACGTGCAGATTGATGAAAAGATGGACATGGAGATCAAAATACACACACTGTCCTGTGGTGTACTTTGCAAATTTTTAAAATACTCTCATTTTAGCCAAGATCAATTGTGGAAAAAATAAAAACAAATATAGCATTTTTGGAAAATAATGAGCAACTGTAAAAAGGAGATTTAGTAAAAATTATGGTAGTATCATGGCCTCTTACCAAGGAAAACTATGTACACAGGGGAGGAAAGACAAATTTAATCATGCACATAAGCACACAAGGTATATATGTCTGTGATTTTCAAAACCAGGGAGAATTAGATACCTACCTTTGAGTAATTACAATAGCAATATACCACTTCTGAGCTCAGTACTGCACATGCATGCACATGGTATGCACACATATCCCTGAATACACTTTTTCCAATACAAGTATCTTGAGGTCCCTTTCCTCCTTTGCCACCTTCTTTTTACTGCTATCCCCATTAATGACGTTTTGCCCCTGTCTGCATCCTCAGCCTCCTCCCCCACTGTTTTTGCCCAGACTCCCAGACAGCCTTCCAGCCTGAGACTCTTCCTTCAAGAATCTAAACAAGATGCCTTTGCATCTGACTGAAGACAATGGGCCTCTCTTCAAAGCCAAGCAACATTTTTCCTATCATTGTTTGCAGGGGAAGACTCACTCTGCACTCTGCTCAGATATTATGGTCACACAGGCCTTATTAACTTACGGGTAGATTTGCTGTCACAAGAGGGTTCATACAACTGACAAGATTGCTTAATCCCTTCCTAGGTCCCTGAGCATTTGTAACAAGTTTTGTAATTGCTTTTTAAATAAAATGCCCTGACCTTGGAAACTCACTTATGAGCCAGCTCAGTTCTCTGGCTTTTTTCCCTTCATATAGCTTTTATGACCTCTCCTATCTGGATATCAAGCCCTTTCTCAGAAGTATCTTAGTCCAATCCCCTTGATGTTATCCAGAGCTAAAAGCCCTCGGCATGTGCTTTGGATTCAATCCCTACCTGGCTGCTGTGCTCAGAGGGGCGTTGATCAAATCTGGTAACAACAAATCAGAGACCAGAAAATGTACTTGTAGAATCTGGAGTTTTTCCATATAATTGCAAGCAGGCTTTCACAACTCATTTACTGAAGAAAACTTCCTTATCAGGTGAGGATGTGACTAACTTCCACCCAGATTTCATGTTGTGGTTCTTATCAACAACACTTGAAAAGAATTTTCCTTTATCCATGGAATCAGCTTTCCCAAGTTGCTTTTTTATTGAAAGCCACAGCATAGCACGGTGACAATTTTGCCAAGTATGTACCATGCACTTCATGTTCTAGGACTAGAGCGAACCTCGTACCTGCCCTGATGGTGGTGAACCAGACCAGCATAGGTATACCACAGTTAGTTTCTGGTATTAAGCACCATGACACTATGAAAACAGTGCCACCAGCATTCAAGTTAGCTAGTTTAGCAACTCATTTATGAGTTGCTCGTGAACATTAATCATTGTCAGGGCAAGCACACATTCCCTGTTGTATTAGTGTGCCCACACTGGCTTTCTTAGTTATCTGTGGTGAATCTCTTCAAAGCTACCCATAGATGCCAGGCCAAAAATCTCTGCAGTGCTCTAGGATACTTCAGCTGTGTCTGTGCAAACATGCAGCAAGAGCCAGGCTGTGTAACCTGGGTTCTGCTTCCAATGCTGCCACTGAATTGCTGGACAAATTTGAACAAATCATATAGCATTTGCCTATATTTCAGCCTTTCAGCTAATGTATACAGTGGAGTCCCCTACTTCTGTAGGTATTCTGTGGCTTAACAAACACAGATTGGGCTCGATCAATGTGTAATGAGACTGGAAAGGACTAGGACTTGAACCTAGATCTATTAACTTACCTAAGATCTAAATCACATTAAAAGCTACAAGGATTTAATTGCCAAGGTGGTGAGCACCTAAAACACCCAAAACATTATAGACATTGCTGGAATGTAATTAAATACTAAACACTATTATAATAATAACTTAGCACTTTTCTTTCCAAGACTGAAAAAACATTTTGGTAAACTCTAATTAAGACTCAACTAATGAAACACCACTTCTTTGCAGTGGATAGCAGTATATGTGTAATGGTGCGCAACAACGTGACCCAACAGATTAGAGAGGAAAGTGAGTAAAATACCAGTCAACCTGCATGTTCAGAGAGAATTAGGCAAACGGATCCCAGGTGGAACTGGGATTAAGGCACTTGAAGTAAATTAACTCTATTGCTAGAGAAATGATTGCAGAACACTCAAGTTCAGCAATTGTCAGGAAGCTTTTTAATATCTTTGCTGAAAAACACTACTCACGTCAGCAGTGTTCCCTACCTCCTTCTGAGACATGAGGACTGATTGAGATGAGTATGTGTCACCTACAGAGGATACAGGTACCACTGACTTAAGGGCTGAAAGAACAACCCCAGCCCCACCAAGACAACAGAGCAGCACCAAGCAGCAAGAGCCTCTTGCACAAATCACAGGATCCTCTCTCTTCTCTATACCAAACAGCTTTCTCCCATAGCTCCACATATATCAAAATGTGATTGGAGGAAATTACTTACAAACAGGCTCCTTTCTTCTTATATCTGTAACTATAAGCTGTTATAAATTTTGTGTACCTTGCATAAATAAACTATGTTCATTTTCACCTATTCCCTTAATGTCCATGCCCTTCCCTAATTCTGATAAAAATATTTGAATGTTTATATCCCTTTCATTTTCCAGCATTTATGTCACACAGAGATTTCTGTTTTCTAAAATTGTAAAGTACATCTTAAAATTATTTCCCTTTATAATTTTTAACTTTCTAAAATATAATTATACACCAGAAACTGTTTTCATATGTGCCAGCTTTCTTTCTCTAGATCATCTTACCCAAAGGAAAGACTATTGGGAAGAGTTTCCATGTGCCATAAAAACTCTGTTCCATTTTGTTGATATCTGACCAGTATCTCCTACTCAGATACGCAGGACAGGGTCACAGCACCAAGTCTCAGGTGGGCATCAGGCATAGTGCAATAACGATATCAGAATTTCAAAGCCCCCACTCCATTTTATTTACAGACTAATGACTGATACTGAGCTCAGGGGAATCATTTAAACTTCAACATACATCAGGTAATGGTTTGCTTTCACTCATACAAATCACCCAAAACCTCTCCCATGACATTTGTGCTTTTAAATAGCATCACTAGGCAGATGGAGATTGGTAGACCATAGCTCTACCTCTTTAGTCAGAACATCTTTCAACTGCTGCTGGATTTGGAAATACCAAATCTAAAATTAATCTCTTCAGAAAATAGTCTCATACATTGTCCCCTTAGCTATCCTGAAGCTGTTGAAAATTCATATTAACTTATTTAGGAAAATGAAACAAAACAAAACATGTAAAAGAGTTGTCCATTCTATTACCTATTGCTCTGAATTCAGGAAAACTGCAATTAAATGTACCAATAGACAATCAGGAACTTTATAAGAGCTCTGAGAACAAATCTTTACTTATATAAGATTAATTACGGCATTCACAATACTCTAAAAATCTAGTTTGTAGAACAAGTAGCCTGAGGTTTTCTAGTCGTTTATAGTTTTTATTTACATCCATATTGACTTCATCTTTCTTTCATGGACTGAATTTCCAGAAGCTCCACTTCATAAGACTTATTGAAGATTATTATACATATGAAATGACCTGGATAAAAATGCTGGAGTCAAGACAAAAATACAGAAAACAAACATACCTCCTCTCCTCTTCCATCCTCCAAAAGACTTACAGAGACACAATGTTAGAGAATATTTTACCAGTGGTTCTTTTATTCAGGAGGAAAACTAATTTAGTAATACCATTGAACAAATGACAGGTGTGGTTGTCTCTTTGAGAGAAGTGAAGAAACAAAGAAACCTTGTCACACTATGTTTTTTAGGATCATATTATTGATCCCACATACTTGCCAACAATTCCTCATGACTTATTCACCTCTGCAAATGATGTTATTGATCTTATATTGAGACAATGAAATTTGACTTATTTAGTGTCTGTTTCTCCTCAATTGGCATTATAAAGCCAGAATACAAAAGCTAGATGCCTTTAAAAAATGTGAGTGTAATAAGAAGATTTGGGGAGTACTTATTATTGGATGAGAATGATGAATAAATAGAGGACAAAGGTTACTGAGTAACTGAGATTTGTTCCAGTTCTACCTCTTCTGAAGAAGCACCAGAGGAAAGACACTTTTCAGCCTCAGCCTCAAACTCAAGTTTCACTTTCAGTCTGAGTTATCTGTTAGGATCCACCAGCCCAAGTTCACTAGAATACAAAATGCTCCATACTAGCAGCAATATATTACTATGTTGGGAATACCAACATGGAAAGAGAAAGCCTTTTTTTACTTTCCTTACAAATGTTAAGTGTTCTCGACCACTTAAAGCAACTATTGCTGCTGTAATACCAGAATGAACAATTTTAGAATATGATCTTGCTTGTGTTGAAGGCAACCATAACTTCATTTTGGTGTGAAGGCCCTTCAGGATCACCTTTGCTCAAAGAAAAGCCAGAGGGTAAAGGTCACTTGAAGCATACTCCAAAACTGATTTTGACAGGGATGCTGAACAATGTAAAAATGAGGTCTTTAAGCCTAGGTGCTCTACCAAGATTTACCAGTAAGCAGGCTATCTGCCAAGCATCCATGTGCTCCTTTCCCAGATCCAAGCACCGCTCTGAAAGAGCCAGGTTCCCTCAGGCCCTTTCTGCTGCCAGAGAGAGCTCTGGAAACCTCACTGGAACTTGCTCCCTTTCCTGCAGCACCAGGTTATTAAAGGGCCTGTATTCCTCTGATTGCCCCCACAAACATAAATCCTTGTTTTACGTTGCTTTTCCTTTAACACGGAACATAAAAGAATGTACTTTTATTGGAGTTTTATCTTTGCCTGGGCTTCTAACAATCCATACTGAACACTCCATTATTATGGCCCCTTCTGGATTTAGAGGCATATAAGCTGTTTGTGCTTGGCTGCATACATTGGTATTTTTATGTTCTTACGTGTCTTTATCTGTACAGTATCTCTGAATACACTTAAAACTGCTTCAGAACATCCTAAGAATTCATTCAAATAAATCTGTAGATGAAGCAATCTGCTACATGCATATTTCCTCATTACTTGAACTTTCACATTAAGTGAAGGCTGGAGTGTTTAATTTTGGCCGTTTCTTTTAATTTGGTCATTACAGTTAAAAGGCCATGTCCCAGATTTGGCCCTGTGAAGGGATGGTTTGCTCCAGTTTAAATGGGTATGAGGCATAGCATTTTCACATCATAGAAACGCTTCTCTCTCCTTTTTTTTTCCTAATGTAAATTTTGCAATGCTAATTCCTTTCATAAGAGACGTAGGGATAAGTAGTGGTTTACAGTTCAACCTTCCCCTGGTACCCATAAATATTTATTGTTTCTTGCCCTGTTTCAAGGCACACATGAAATTCATCTTCGGGGGGGCAGGGGGGGGAAGGGGAGAAGGAGGCAGGGAGAGAGGGAAGGGATGTGGAGGGGAGAACATCATCTTTAAAGTATAAACGTGAAGAAAACGAAAACAGATGCGTGGAGAGGAAAAGAGAAGCTGGTGGGAACACAGCAGGGCTGGCGCGCATTTTCCCTGGGAGATGGCCGCGCTTCCTCGGGCTGCCCCGCGGGCGAATGGCTCCCTGCTGACATCCTCTCAGGAGGACATGGCAGCCACTGCGGGCAGGCCCAGTTGGGCAAGAGGCTGGCTGGGAAGGCACCCGCTCCCCAGCCAGGCCTCCAGCCCCACGCGTGCACTGTCCCCTCTCCTTTTAAAGCTCCTGCCAACCAGGGAGGAAAATGTCTCCCTGTCAGGAAGCAGAAGGTCAGCCTAGGGCGGTTTGCTCGCCCAGGCTCTGCAGCAGCATGACGGCAGCCCGTGAGAAGCGGGCACAGCCGTGTGAGGCCAAGGCTTTGCTGGCAGGGCGGCGGGCGGCAGCGGGGAGGAAGGGGGAGGAGGTGCTGGGAGGGGGACCGGGAAACTGTAACTCATTGTGGATGGGCTGGACTGGCCGGGGTGGCGAGCGCTTGCAGCCCAGCACATTCATCAACCTGCCGAGCAGCCCGACAGGCTGGAGCCGCGGCTGCTCCCTCTCTCCCCATGTCAGGCGTGATCCAGCCCAACTGCGCCGAGGCGGCGCGGCCCAGCCAGGCCAGCTCCGGTCAGCACAAACCATCGCAGCCTGGGCAGCCCAGGTGCCCCAGCTCTTGCCGATGCGCACCCTCCTGCGTGGCCTAAGTGATCCGGAGCCTAATCCCCTTTCCCTCATGGCAGTTGCAGCCAAGATTAATTTAACCCAGTCGTGTCCACTCGCATTAAAGGCTCTGTTTGGTTTCGTTTCACTTCTAAATCAGCCTAAGGCCACAGGCGCTGGCAGCCCCTCTGCATCTGAGGGAAGAACCAGGCCCCTGGGCTTCCTTCAGTAATTCAAAAGGGGCAAAGGCACCGCTCTCTTTTCTTCTATTTGATTAAGTAATTTGGCTTAAATTCTCATATTTACTTTGCTAATATTACTATAATGATGTTGCTCTCTAGCACAGAATTAGCAAATACTTCAAGCTTTCTATCAATGACTTTCTTTGCCTGCCCCCAGGAAATGCCACCACGATGTGGTGCAGTAGGGTTCCTGCAGCAGTGCTGCCATCATTGCCTGCTGCTCTGCTCAGGGGCACTCTTTGCTTGTAAATCAAGAGCTGCAAAGACCAAAATGCCCAGGCGTGAGCATGAATCTCTGCTTGCAACGTCCCCCCTGGCCTTGCTGTACCCAGCTAATGGGATGCTGGTGCAGCACATTAAGGCATTTGCTTTGCTGGCGTGCCTGATACACATCAGCTGCAACACCTAGCCATGTCACAGGGCCTTAGCTCACAGCTTTTGCTTTAAACTTCCTGCAGTTTGTCTGCCAAAGCAGAGTCAGAACACTGCTTTACTGATGGGGGCAGTGAGAACAATTTGTCCAATTTCAAAGATTTTGTTTGAAGGATTTCAGGTTGTTGAGCTTTTTGTTGGTGGTGGTTTGGTTTGCTTTGTTTTTTGTAGAAGCTGATCGTTTTGAAATTACATGTAATAGCACTTCCTAAATTTATGCGACTTTCACAAAATGTCAGGCCAGCTATATAGCACACAAACCTATCTCTGATACATTTTCCACGTCATTTCCAAATTTTCATTGACCTGTTCATTTTGTTGGAGCTCATATGTCCTAACATGCCCCCATAAAATAATGGATTTCTATATTATTACTAACTATTCAGTAGTGTGACTTTTATTCTAAATAAGATGATACAAAGAAGCATTAACTACAGTTCTTTTATCTCTAAGAATCCCAATGCAATTTAGAAATGTAGGTACTGCATTGGGAACACAACAATACTCAGTAGATCAGTTAACGTGTCTTATGTTTAGATATGTGCTCACAATCCTCCTGAAGCCAGAGGGACTTAAGCACATTATCAATATAGGGAAGGGGAGCTTTTGTAAGAACAGACTTCAAAATACTCAAAGTGCTTTCCTTCAAGTGCCTCTTAAAGGGTATTTCTGGATCGGAATTATTCTGCCAACATCAAAAAGCATTTTTTTTTTTTTCTGGATTGGATCAAAGAAGTATTTAGCATATCAGGGAAAGAAATAAATGGGATTCTTTTTTTCTCAAGTGAAATGAAAGGGTGGTCTTTAGATGGGCAAATAGAATTATTCAAAAAGGAGTTCTGCCAAGAAAAATAGATTAACATTATTGTACTTAAAGAAATACATGGTCAAGAGCTCAGTACAATATTCATCTAGAATCTGGAAGCTCTAGTGGTACCATTTTAAGTTGTATCATCCATGTAATACCAGCAAGCAAAGGCTGGTACAAAGTGTTGATTTGATCCTGATATCTATATCTTGATACGGCATGACAGTAGTATATATTAACAGGAAGAGAGAAAAGGAAGAAGTGCAGGAAATCTCTCTGAAATCTGGGAGAGATTTGTACTGAAATCACTTCTTGCAACATTTTAAGGGATTTCCAAGGACCCTTAGCCTCTGATACCAAGCTTGTCCTGTCCTGTTCAATGTGCTAGATGTGACAGGATACTATAACAGAATAATTCCCGTTACCTCCAATATGAAATACTATTAAGCACAATGCTAAAGGTGTCTCTCATGTTTATGAATGAGCATACCTCTTCAGACTCAGGCTCAACTCCAGCACTCTTGGTTTTTCTGCATGTGTAATTAGCACTGTCAGTCCAGCATTTTCTTAAGCAAAACCTCTGTACTGAGGACTGCACTTTCTATTATCAGCAGTCGTACAAGTGAAGAAGCTACATTCATTAGCAGCCAACTTAAAAAATATCTTAATTGCAATCAGCAAGGGCAACTTCTGCAGCAAGGCAGGTGGGAAACCAGTGGAAGAAACAGATTTAGAGTGGTGGTGTTCCAGTTTGTAGTGTAGCTGCTGCATTCTTAAGAAATAACATCAGGCTTTCTCTGGTGTCTGGAAAACATCATCTGCTATGCAGGTATTCTCTGTCAGCTATTGCAGGACAAAGGACAATAGTGAAAGGTTACATATGATGTGTCATGCTGAAAGACTACTGTTCCATCAAACTGTTCCACTTTCAGCGCTACATAATATCAGAAAACTGTTCAGAAAAAAAAAATAAATAAATGTGAAAGCATAAAGCTATACTCTTGCTAGTGCAGCATTCTCACCAGTGCAGCAAATATATCAAAATTTACAGAATAACTGATGAAACATATACATATACATCAGAGAAATTAATCTTGCATTACTTTTCAGAGGTGACCATACACGTGACAACTTTGTTAAATCATTAATTGTTGATTAAAATGAGAAGTCAAAAACCTATTAAAAGAACCTTAGAAAACCTCTTCAAAAAGTTCAGTGAAATTACTGGCTTAAGATGAACCTATTAAAGGATGAGTATAGGCAAGTCTTGAAAAATATTTTGGGATTAATAATGCTTTACTGACATGCCAGCAGTCACACAACCGTATTTATGGTAGGTGGCTGCCCTGTATTAAATGGTACATATTAAAAAAACTTCAGTTAGTCAGATAATATCCAAATTATAATCAAATCCAAGCCCAAATCCTAGATCTAGATACCCATGAGCTTAGATATTTATGAAAACAAAATCCAAATTTAGAATGGTTTCATGGCTAACAAAAGACTAACAAATAGCTATTGCTAGTTACTGGACCTGTCATACATTACTCATTGTGAAGTAACCTTGCCAACTCTCGTGATCAGCTCATGCTTTCTTAAAATAATCAGTATTTTTCTTGAAATTCTAGCTACTGGATTCATGTGAATACATACAAATCTCAACATTCTCTGTCTCATCTTTAGCATTCCCCATCAAATTCTCAAAGTAAAATACAGTTAGTATGTCTTTTCTATATGGAAAAGGAAATTCAGGCCATTGTCTTACTTCCTTTATAGTCTATGAAGAAACTCCAGGTTTTTCATTAAACACTTGGCACAATACCTGTGCCTGCAATGCAGTATGTCTTATGTAAGGATACATAATCCAAACTGACTAAGAAACTGCATCTTAATAAGCTGTTATCTACCAAGTAAGTGGTAGTAGCTGTCTGGAGAAGTGCTCCTAGTGTGTCTAAACTGTGAGGTACTTTCAAAGTAAAGTGCTTATTCTGCAGCTGACATCAAAAGTGCCCCTGGTCCAGGAACTACAAGAGATCATGAACAGGAGCAGAATAATAGCAGAATCGGAATATGTTCCAAATCTATAGTTTTTAACCTTTAACTTAGAAAAGAAATGCTCGTCTGTCTAACTGAAGTACACAGTAAAGTACACCTGGCTTCTGGACACATAGGAAAAAAATTAACAATTTTGGTCCACTGCTTCCACATCCATTTAGTAAAGTAGAAATAAGCCCATTGTAACAGGAGATTGCCATAGGATCCGTATCTCCAGCTTTGCAAATGAACATGCCTTGATGTTTAATTTTCCGTGAGTTCCTCTGCATTTAGGTACCAGCAGGAGACCATTATACTGTGACAGCACTCAGTTCTGATGACATTATCTTAAACTTTTCCCAGTTGTCCGTCCTCACCCCTGTTGTGCTGCTGCCATCTATTAACATTCCACTGACAACAATGAAAGATGTTAGAGCACAGCACGTTAATGCAGTAGCCAAGCTGGGGTGCTTTTACCTGGTTGTACACAAATGTTTGGCAGCAGCTTTATAGTTAATTAGCTGGATCACCTCGTGCCAATTCCTCACAAGGCTCTTCTGAGGTGCTTTGCATTTATAATTCATGGATTCATAGATTTTTATGGCCAGAAGAAATCATTAGATCATCTGGCCTCCCCTTCTCTATTATAAAGGCCATACAATTGCATTCACTTACTCCTGTTGTTAACCCAATTACTTGTGTTTCACTGTCTTCCAAAAAAAGACATCCAAAGACTTCAAAAGATGGCAAAACCACTTCTCCCTTGGAAGTTTATCCCAACAGCTAATCACCCTAAGTATTACACAACTAATGTAGGCTTGGGACTAATAAAGCTTAGTCCCCTATGGATTCGTGTTTCATGGTTGATTGACTTCCATGTCTAACAAGCTGTGAGCTCTGATTAAAGTTTCTTCCCATATACAGAACATTTTTAAGGCCTTTTCCCCAACTCCTTGTGGTTCCTCTGTGTCTTACTAATGTGACAACTCACATTATATTCTCGACAGTACTTAGATCATTATAGGTCTCTGTCAGGATTCTTCTGAGAGGTTTCGCATATTCTTGACCACATGCTTTCATGAAACCTGTAGAAACTTAATTGCTTTTCAGACCTTCCCCCCCACTGCCAAGAGTGGCTGCAGTTCAAAAGTTATTTGAGGCACCTGCGCTTGTACATGCATGCACATATATACACAGCATGGTGACATGCATCTTTATTTCTAAATAGTTGTACATTATTTCTTATATGCTTGATTTTTTTGCTCTTTTCCTCGCTAAACCTTTATTCTCATCCTCAGTATGTATTCCATCTACAAATTAATGACTACTAGCACCCAGAATTTACTCTGTACTTAATACATTAAAGCACTCAGTCCCCTTTTATTATGGTGCATACCTTGAGTTCCTTCTCTTTCTTACCCTATTGTATTTTGTTCCACATTGGAATAATTTTTATTTCCTCTTTCTGTACTGGTGCCAATTTTTCCTAATGCAGATGTCATGCTCTGAAGAAGGATGATATACCCAACAGTTTTTTCCATATTTTTCCAAGTATGTTAGATGGTCCAATAAGAAAAAAAAATAAAAAAAAAAAATATTAAATGCAGCCTTTCCTACAAATCTTCCTCGTATTCTTAGACCACCATAGTTACAACAACATTGCTAAGAGACAAGAACAGTATGCAGTATTTTCAGTTAATCTCCCCAGTGTCAGACAGAGGTAAAAACACCTCCTTATGCTACTCACGACTCCCCTTCTTATATATCAAAGGACCACATCAGTCTTTTCCCAGAACATCTCACTGGGAACTCATGTTGAGTGACTTGTCTTCTTTGACCTCTAAATCCTTTCCAGAGCTTTCTAAGACACAGTCTTCCTATTGTTCAGAGAGAAACTGCTAATGTTCTCAAAAATACAATGCATATTACCATAGAAGAAAGATTGATGCAAACTATTATTTGGGGTGGAAAAAAAATCCATAGACAGGTTTCCCAAAATCAATGCAAGAAATAACCAACTGAAAAAATATATATAAAATTGGGGAAAATGAACATACGATACTGATCTTAATACATTAAAGTCGTGCTTTCATATTGTTGGAAAGAGCAGAAATGAGGCTTCACATGCCAATTTTAATAATATAGTTGTGGATGAAGGGACAGAAAAAATATTTTGTAAAGTTCTGTAATTTCCCCTCCTCTTTTAACATATTTTAGACCAGCTTTATGCAGTAGTACTGATAATGAAGCTTTGCATGTCTGAAGCAAGTGAACTGATATTGTGTGAACCAAAATTAGAGGCCATTTTGAAAATACGAGGTTTGGCTTCCTTATGCCTTCAGTAATTATGATAATAAAAATTAATTCATATCTCATAGATATGCTGAAAGACATTCAGGTGAACAACTTTGAGAGTCTCAGAGAAAAGCAGATCTATATCCACTGAAAACATGTTTAATATTATTTAGTTATTTTTTACATATGGCTCTTAACTAAATTATCTCTTCCAGAATTCTTTTTAAGACAGCGAACCACTGTCAGTTTTGCTAATTAAAAAACTAGTCATTTGTTTGACACTATACTCTTTTGCATCTATAATGAAATCTAATAAAGACTCAAGAGAAAACTAGTAATTTTCTTGTGGGAAAGCTGTGGCTAACTTTGACTGGGTCATTTGACAAGAAAATAAAATTAAGCGATGCTCATTTTGATGATCACACAGCAGGTCCTGAGACAGCCATTCTACTTGTGGTACTTGTGGACCATCTCCTTAAAGGGCTGTCTGTCTCTAGGAAAGGACTGAGGACTCCCAGCTCCCGTCAGATAAGAAGGAACTTGCTAAGTTGAATCCTAACTCTGAGGAAACCTTTCAGGGAAAAACTTCTGAACATTCAGTTAAATGGCTTTTAGAGACAGTCCCATCTGCCTCATATAATGTATAATTTATCAAAGACGTAGCTGGATTAAAAAAAAAAAAAAAAGAAAGGGGGGGGAATACTTAAGGAAAAATGTTGGTGGAGAAAGGGTGTTGGTTAGATTTCTTTTGACTGAAGCTTGGAGATAAGATTAACTTCTAAAGTTAATCTTTATTACGATAGTAGTAACAAGTAGTTGGATGATAGACTGAAGATTTGATTATCCTTTATACCTCATTTGATAATATACAAATAACTCAGTATAAAAGAGGATCAAGCCTTTTAAATGAGGGAATTGAATGGACATTCTCTGTCCTGATGGTTCTAGTCAAGTTTAATGGCTGCAGAGAGCTGACTCTGCAAACACTAATGCATAGAAATGACTTGCCTACATCAAATTATTTTCATGATCAGAACCCAATAATGGTTCATTTGTACAGTTGTTAATATTAAACAACAAATCCAATTAAAAATGAAGTTAGAAAAAATTCTAAACTGAACCTGAGGCAATAAGAAAACTGCTGAGGCTGGAAAACCAGCACTTACTCTATTCATGGAGTTAGAAAGCCAAAGGAGGCAAACTAAGCTTCTCTATGGAAGTTAATTAGTCCTATTTTTAGCTAAAAGGGGATTAATATTTAATATTAACCCAGGTTTTGGGATACAATGATTTCAGATTGCAGACCAAAATAAATAAATAAATAAATAAATAAATATACACCTCTTGGAAATTTTGTTTTAAGGCCTTAAACAAGACAAAACAACTAGATGAAGTACTAGGGCAGCCCTAAGGATGCCCTTCCAGCCATCCTTGAAAAAATGTTTCTCATGAGATTACAAACAAAGGGCTACATTAGTGCAGGAGAGATTAATTAGTAAGAGATAATTCTAATGCATTGCACAATGCATTCATCTCCCACAACTCAGCACATTTTACTGAATGATAATGTCAATAGCATGAGTTCTTACTGGCCAAAATCACATTTGCATGATGCCTCTCCATTTTAAAAATATAATCTTAAGAGTTTTTAACCTGTACTGAAGCAAAGGAGACATCAGTAACGCAATAACTTTACTAACATGGGATTATTCCTGATCAGAACAACTTTCAGTTCAAATCATTATGATAACAAATATGGTGGGATTTGATTTTGATTTTGTCAGCTCTGGGAATAAGCCCACTGGAAACGTGGTCAATGGAAGCTGCAGGTGTACATCCACTCTGAAGATAATAACCTAGAAGAAAAGTTATGATTCCTCTGAAGTTAATAGGATGCTAGAACTAAAGGAAGATGTTAGCTCTTCTAAACATTAGAGGAGGAAAGTTCTTGTATGAACTTTCAATAGGAAGAGCAGAAGTTTTAAGATAACTTTTACATGGAGCCAGATGGGTTCATGAAAGATGTTCTGTTGTGTTGTTGCCTGTGGCAGCAGAGGACTGTTGACCTACAGCTTTCTTACAGTCTTTTATTTCTATATTAATTGCAAAACAACTACTGACGTATTGACATCACTGTACCTGACAGCCCTCCACATGTCCCAAATTTGACTGTAAACCCAATGGATCAACATAGAGCTCACATTTGAACATTCAGCTTTTAACTCTTCTGCTTCTTTAGTCTTAAAATAGATATGGCAATTATGTCCTAGATTAGGAAGTAGGGTTATACATACATTTGCAAAAAATAATAATAATTAGTGATAGGGATGGAAAAATGTCACATCACTTTGCAGTGCCTAAACACAGTGACATATGACCACATAAAAATATACATAGCAAAGGAGGTGTGGGAAAGAGGATCCAGTCTAGCAGTCACTGACTGAGCAGAAATCTCTGGCAATCTTTAGCTAGGATTGTCAGATAGCTCTAAGGAAATCAAGGATAGGTATCTTTATCATGAAGCAATAAAGCTCGAAGGCAGAAGAATATTCTTGTGAATAACATCTCTCTAACCATCCCTAATAATTTGTCTTCTCCCCTTTTCCCACTCCTGTTCTCCACCCGTCCCTTCTGTTTTTCTTTAAGTGACTACACCCTTTCACCTGCTTCACCCTCACCCCTTGCCAGCTTCAGTGCTTAGAGCAATTTGGAGAGCCCTGCCAGCAAACCTCCTGCTCTGCTCGCTGCCCCACCTCCTATCTGCTGTTCCATGGCCTGTCTGGAGAGACAGGCATTGGCAATGGGGCAGGTGAAACACGCTGAGAAGGCAGACAGAGGGAAGAAACAGGTTCCCAGCTAGTAGCAGACAGAATAGGACTTAACTTTTCTCCCACGAGACCTTAGTAACCCATAGGTAGATGGAGTTGCCCTCCAGTCACTATTCATTTTCCAGAGAACATCAAAGGTCTAGCACGTTACATTATGTGCTGCTTCTTCAGAAATAGTGAGATGCTATTGAAGAATCTGGTAACTGCAGAGCATTTCTGTGATAAAAAATATAATTGCTAACAAAAGAACATTTAATAAAAAGAAAAAACAAAGCTCTGAGGCATTCTAAGAACAGAAATACAGCACTAAGAATCCCTTTGTAATATAAGGAAAGAAAACCCCTTACTCACTAATATGTTAACAAAATATAATTAATTAATGGAGGTTAATGAACATTTAAACATATTGTGCCTTTGGCTATTTATGAGAAGCGTTCTGTTCAATTAATGCAATCAAATTATTTAAGGAACTACAAATAATTCATTTTCAAAGCAAACATGAAACATTATCTATGGAAAAAAAAAAAAAAAAGGCCTCAAATATGAAGAAGTACCTTGTATGGCCAGTGTTTGACTCTGAGGTCACTCTCATTTAGAATCTCACTAGCTAATTGCAATTACAAATGAACAGCTTTTCATTAACACTCATATTTGTGGATATAAATAATTGCATTGTAATGCCAGCAAAAGTACTGACTCCAAATCAAACCAGAGTAGACAAGTGGTCCCTGAGATCACAGCAACTAAGTACAGTAGTATACACAAAATATATATGATGATAGCAACAGCTCTTCACATCTCACAGAAGGGCACATTTGCCTAAATTGCTAGTGCACTAAAACACAGCAAGAATTTTCCACATTATTTTGAATTAGGAATACATGGGTATTTTTCCAAATTCTATTTTCCAATAAAATTATAAGTAAACAATGACAGAGGTACAACATCTGAAGGAAATGTACTGTCTGAGGCTTTCATAGAAAAAGTCTTATCAACAGCAGCAAAACTGCTAGAAGACTGCTGGTAGAAATTTCAGATAGAACAAACGTCCTAGCCTTTTGCTTGCAGCAACTAGTCATCTCAGCTAAAATCATAAAGGTTTCTGGAATGCCAAGTTAAGTGCAGAGAAATGAGATATGAATCATGTTTATTTAACTTTTATTTAAAGATAGCAATAACTCTTTTGCACTCTTTGGGAGCCTAGGGCTGCTTACAAGTTACACCTGTAACTTCCATTAGGTTAATAAGATTATACCTACTCATTACCCCTCAGCATGTTAATGGCTAATTATGTGTCTTATTATTTTAAAAGTGGATGCCCCCATGAAGGTTGGGAGGGGGGGAATATGGGAGGAGAGGAGATGACCCAATTAGAGAAAAAAGTCTTAAGTGTGTTAAATGAAAAGGTAATGCTGTATCTACAAGTGCTCTTACAGGTTAAATATTTCAGGTCAGGATATTCATTATAGTATATTTAGATTAAATGAATGTGCAGGTGGAATAAAGACAAAGCACTGGTATTGTAACTTGCAGCAGTCATTCACTTCAAAGATGCTCCTGATATCACATTGAATTTTCTTAGTGCTAATTTAATCTGCTCTGTAGAGCACTCTTATATACCCTATAGAATGTAAAAGCACAAAATGTACAAGAAATTTATTCCTGACCATCCTCCACAAGACAGTATTACATTCAGGTCATTCTAACTGGAGATAGAAAAAGTTTGCAGCTATAGTCTTTTTTCAGAATAGGGGTGCAGAAAAATGACTTGTAACGTACAGCCATTTTACCCCATTATCTTGTGCAGAGGGACAAGGAAAAAAAAAGGATATTTTAAATCACCTTAACTAGATTTCACTGCAATGTATTTTAAGTTAAAGAAAAACTCTAACTTGAAATTCTCTTTATTTCTCAAATAGTAAAAAATTCTCTGACCCCACCCCACCCCCACTTTTTTTTACTTTTTTTTTCCTCGAATCTGCTAGCAAGCCACATAATCTATTCTTCACTAAGTCCTTTCTCTTAAATACACAACTTCTCAGACAGGGCTTAGCCTGCTGAACCCCATTTAATCACTGCCACCAAAGCAGTTATGGTGTCAAGCAAAAGCTAATGTCACTGAATCTCTAGGTATGAGAAAGATGATCTGAGCTGATTTTTTTCCTCATAGCACTGAGAAATTCCTTTAGGCGAGATTTTTTTTTTTTTTTTTTTTTTTTTTTTGCTTTGTTTTAATTTTTCCTTAAGCAAAAAGGAGTGGGACTCATTTGTAAGGTGTGTGAGACTTTGCAGGTCTGGTTTTACAATACGCTATTTAGTCTTTGGTGAGGCTTGTTAAACCCTGAAAGAAAAGTCATGCATTGACTGAGTGACGCCACCCTGAGGTTGATTCCCAAGGGAAAATAAAGGCTCGGTCCTGCCTCACAATCCTCCGGGTGACCGAGAACACCTTCTAGCAAGTGATAGCATACAAAACCTTGGCAAGCTGCATAATAACATTAAACCCAGTGATCTAATTATTCACCTCTAATATAAAGGGCAGGGTTCCATGGGAAATCAGGAGCAGGGCTGAGAAATACACCCAGCAAATACATTTCACAATACAAATGGAGGCAGTGTGTCAAGACTCTAACCTGGGAAAATTGACTTATGAAGCTATCCTATTCATCCACTGTACCCAGTGCAGAATAATTTCACACAGTTTATGCAAGAAGGAGCTTTAAATCACCAAATTATCAGCTTTGAATCCCCTGTTTAAAACATCATTTTAATTTGTTGTGGCTCATAGGTTATTTTTTTTTAAATCACATAGGTTCATAATATAAAAATAGAGATAAATATAGCATAGGAACTTAAACTAACACCCACCTGTGAACACAGGAGAAAGCCAGAAGTAGACAAGTAATACATTTCATATACACTAATGAGAGAGTCACGAGGACTCAAGATAGCATAAGATCTTTCTCTACTGTTATGCTTTTTCATAATCACATCTTCATTTTTATTCCATATGATGTAGTGTTCCCATATACCATTTTTTCTGTGGAAAGGCATGAATTTCCAAAACCATCCCTGAATACACACTGAAAATATTTGCACATTCACTCATTTGTACACCTAAAACCTTGGTTTTGTTTGCAAAGGAACAACTACACATGCCAAAAAAAGTGACTGTTCTATACCCTCTGTACACAGGAAAATAGATTTTTCTGCAAGTATATTTCAAACTTTGGAATATTTGAACTGCAGCCCAAGTAATTACCTGAGCAGTCTACTGGGAATGTACATATTAGAACAAGTTGTAAAATAATCTCTTCCAAATAGCTATTAAAAACAAAATTACAGATCCTGGGCCAGATCCTCAGCTGTTACAAATTGGTGGCTGTTACAAGTCTCTTTGACTTCATGTGTGCAAACTTTGAGCTCCAAGAGAAATTTTATAGTAAAACTACAAATTACTGAAAAATAAGGTTCAGAGTAGAAACACAGGTGGTATTCACACCATCACATTCAAGCTCCTCTGGGCACTTAGTCTGGTTTCTCAGAATTGTGCCTGCCTCCTCTGCATTGGCATTATGAGGAATCTAGGTTTCTCTGGGTTGCACCTTAACATATGTTTAAAATATCCTCAGCCACACAATGCAAATGCCCTGAACACCATAGTCATGATTTCTATAAATTTAACTGAACTGCTGGAGAGACCCCTTTTTCAAGCCAAAATAATAATAATAAATAACAAGCAAATTAATTGTAGAAGTTGTGGTTACTTGAAAAAGCATATCAATTATTGCATCTTCTTCTTCAAGAACTCAACAACTTCTGCATTTCTCTGAGATTCTCTTAATTAAAAGGTGTTCTGAATGATGCATTGCTGTCTATAATAGCAAAGACTTTTATTTTCTTCTAATGATGGCTTAAATCTCATGTAGTAACCAACTGACTAACACAGGGAAATCCCAATCTTTCAGCTCCATTGTATAATTTATACAATATGTTCAACACTTTCCCACATAATAAACGTGGGAATCCCATATAACCAGTCCAAGGTCTGAGGTTTTTTGTATGAATCATGTTTGCTGCATCCTGGCTTTACCACACCCCCAGCTACTCCTGCTGGGAGCCAAAGAGTTACTGCAATCACCACTGGTAGGAGATACCATGTGCAAAGGCATTATTTACAGTAGGATGCAGTGAAGATTAGAGCCAGAGTCTGATAACTTTATCTCAGGGGTTACCTGGGAAAGACTTCTCGAGGTCTATTTAAAAGAGTAACTTTAAATAATGAATAAATTCAGAGATATTATCATTCAAATGTTGCTTCTTGCTATGACAAATCTTTCATGTAACCCTTAGCCAGGTTCTGTTTATTTAAGGTGATGCTCATTTGAATAGTTTGGGAAAGAAGTGCTTTCACTGTACCTGTTATTCAGTTTGACAGATCTTTGCAACACGGGAAAGAGTCGTGTTTGAACTTGTTCAGAGAAATGTCATTGTCTTGTCTTTGGAAAAGATATTCAAGATACCACAGATAATGTTCACACGCATTTAGACTCTGGCTGGCAAATCTACTGGCAGATTTACTGTCTGACAGCAGTTTTTACATAAGATTGGTTGGGTGGAGGGGGACAACAGGTTTCCCCATTATTAATGCAAAAGTGACAATTTTAATCAGCCCTCAAAAACAAATGTTTTGAATTGTGCTCAGTGAAAGGATGTGAGCCCAAAGACTGCCTGTAACACAGACATCTCCTCTATACATGTACTGTCTTTCCTTCTTTGTCAAGTGCCACAATACCTGGTTCCCCACTGCTTAGAGCCCTCATCGATGTACCAGCATATCACAGGGATCATCACCTCTTGGTGTTCTCTCTGTAATATGTATTGCACTCCTTTTACACTGTACTGACAGATGAGTCCCAGCTCCACCTATTGCAATCAGGGAGCATGAGTTCGTCAAGGCTTTAGGCACTCAGCTCAGATCTGAGCACCTGACTTAGACTTCAGCTCTGAATCAGCCTCTGGAAGAATCTCCCAGACACACACCTGTCTGTTGACAACAGAGGGAACCAAACCCAAAGACTAGTCAGGTAACTTAACCACCTCAGTCAGAGTCCAAATTCTTGATGTTAAATAAAGCCACTCGTGGCTGGAAAACAAAAATTAAAAGCAGAAGAATATCAGGTTACATTTATAAAAGTGTTTTCTGAGCATTTCCCCCTCTTCAAAGCTAGTTTTTGAAGGGATAAGATGAATTCATAAAAGAAATTGCTTTTGCACTATTATGCAAAGATGGAGTAGCCACAATACAGCAATTTGTTCTGTTAAGTATTGGGAGTTTGCTTTGTCTGCATTTACCATGCGGAGCAAGGGAGTCAGAAATAGGGATGCTGAGTTTGGTTCTTATCTCCATCACTGATTCAGTCTGTAACATTAAGCAAGTCAAGTAAGTGGTGTCAGCTAGGCATCACAGATTTTCCCACATCACAGTAACACTGCTTGGCTGAATTAATTTATGCTTATGAAGCACTTAAACCTTTTTTGAGAAGTTGGTGTAGTTGTATGAAGAGAAGTTTCTCATGGGTTCCTGGTGAGCTGGGATCCATAATAGTGTGGCAATCAATCAGCATTATTACAGAGTGAGAGCACTGTGCCTCCCTGAAAGACAAGCATACACAAAAGTTAAGAAATTGTTTATTCCAGCCGTAATAGGAAACTTTTGTATATAATTTCCCTGCTTACTCAGAGGCATTGTAACATCTGTCAGGCCAGGCCTAGCACTTAGCAAGCAGATCAGAGGAGAGGAACACATGCCCCATTTCCTGATAGCAGCTCACTCGACACCGCTGCCAAACTCAATGACCACGCATGAGAAACCAAGCTCAGTTCCACTAGTGTACAGTTTGTCTTAATGGACCAAATCCAAATTTGCACAGGTGTAAATGAGAGCCATCCAATCTGTGCAATGCCTTTAATAATGTTTCAGTGCTCGTAGTATGACACTGTTCCTTTTAACCATTCAAGAGGTGACAAGGACTGAAGCCAAAAGCTGGTTACCTTCAATTCCTGGCTTCTTTAAGCCACACAGTATTTTGACCAGCATCTGTCCCTAATGAATGCTATTCCCCCTACCACCACTTGCCCAATCAGGCAGTGCTAGTCAGGTCAAACTGCAATCACCGTGACATTTACAGATCTTCAGAGGAAAGCAGATTAAAAGCAGCCACGCTTTTCTTTCAGATTCCTGATTTTGGTCAAAACATACTCAAGCTCTGCAATAGAGAAACTGCAGCATGAACCCCAACTCCACCAAGCCACTCTCTTTTGTATATTCAGAATTTCTGCTCTGAGTGGCCCTCTTCTCCTGAGCTTATACACCTGTGCTCTTCTGCACTTTCACTCATAAACTTGCAATCTTTGGGCACCTGATAATGTCCAGTTTTCCTCTGACAGCTAGCAAGCTCAGAGTGCAACAGTGACAGTAATCACTGTAAGACATAACTTCAAATAAATTATAACTCCCCTATAGGTAATAGGGAAGCACAGGCAGGAAAGCTATACAGTCATTTTAATTTTTATCCTTTACACCTACACACACCTACATGTGCTCACATATCTATAGAGTATTTTATCACCTCTGTAGTGGTGTTTCAGAAGAAGACAGTCATAATTTATGATTTTTAAGGCATCCATTGCAAGGTATTGCAACTGATTGCAATCTATTCCTATCACACAAAGACTCTGAAAACACAAGCAATGTTGTATTCTTTATCTGCTGTATTTCCTCCTCTATTTGTATTACAATACATTTTGCACCCTGGCAGAGGATTAATCACCTGATGGGAATACCACAGACTGCAGAGATCTGCTGGGAAATATATTTCTGAATGACTTCACACTAGTCAGAAGTTCATGATGTCTATGATTTATTGTCTCTGGTGAATTTCTCATTGCTGTTGAGAATTTAAACTAGTTCAGCTGCTTCTAGTGATGAGGCACAGAAGGCAAATACAAGGCCACAGTAACGTCTGTGAAGCTCAAATTTGGAAAGCAGCTTTTCCAAAGTACACTGAGAAATGATGAATTTAGTCCTTAGGAGGAGAAGAGCAGCTTACTTTTCAGCTGTTTCCACATTCCTTCCTAGCTCTGCCATAAAGCCATACATATAGCAAAAAGATAGAAGAACTGTGGCCAACACCTGAAGTCTTCTTTCAGTTTTCATCACATTTTTACACAGCAAACTACCTCTCAGCATTCTTCCATGTAATAAGATACACACATGGAAGAACAGGGGAAAAAAAATACAGGTCCAAGATGTGAGGATTGTTTTTTGGCATGTTCAGGATGTACCAACTAGAAGCAAAAAAGAAAAGCAGCTCAGGTAACAGACACTGTTGGACAGATGGGGTTTGTATGCTCAGGAGAGTAGAAAGGCTCACTTGGGGTAGTAAGAAGCAAAGGCAGATGGCAACACGATTCTAGTTCTCCCTTGAACAAGGATTTCAGGTGCAGATGCTCAGATATGCTCAATATTTCAACTTGTTTTTAAAGCAATTTGTATTCCTTAGTATCTTCCTCATTGTTCGGTTTTGGTATGTAGTACACTACCATATTTTCAGCCTTGAATGTACTTAGTAATTTGTCTTGGATCATGGATCATAAAAAGCAGTGTTTATTCATTCAAAATAAGCACTTAACATTTTGCAATCTCTAAATATACTTCAGTGAAAAATGCAACATCTTTTTTGGCCTCAAAAGACTTTAAAAGCTGTCTTCACTCATAGGTATTTAAAAGAAGGATTAAAAATATCTAAGAAACTTACAGTGTTTTAAGTATATAGTGCTTTAAGTATTAAGAAGTAAAACACATTTGATTATGCAAAACGGACAAGAGTCTGATTCCTGACTGTTTTGCTCCTGTGTCAAGTGGCATAAACACCTGCCATTCTGATGTGAGCAACTGCAAGTGGAAATGCTCAGGGAAAGTATAGCAAAACTAAGTCCTTTCTATGAAGGCCAAAAAGACTTATCAACCAAGCTATTTTATAAAATATATTTTTATAATTTTATATAAATCATGCAGCTATTTTTCTATAATCATATTTATATGAATTTGAGAGACTTATGAAATCAAGGGCACAACAAAAGCAGAGAATCTATATAGCACTTAACAAAGGTGAAAAGAAACAGGGAAGGGAAGCATCCTAGGAGGTGAATTGGTTAGGCTTTCTTCCCTCTGCCTTTCCCTTGTACTCTGGATGTGCCTGTCCTCCATTTTGAGAATTTATGTGTTCCCCCTGCAATGAAGAGAGGTTTCGTTTCCTTTCAGCTATCACATTCACCTCTTTCAGAAGGTTTGCTTTGCCCAAATCCTTTGACAGGGAGTGAGTGAAATATCAACCTCATTGAAGTAAGTGGGAAATTTGCCATTCACTATAATGGAGCCAGCATTTCACAAAGTTTATATCAGTAGAAGAACCAGACTGAATCTAGTCCAGTGTTTGTGAAGTGCTTTGAAGTAGAGAGTGTTACAGCACTGAAAGTATTGCTATTATTATTGTTGCTGTTGAGTGCATGACAGAGAAGAAAGGAAGAAAACCTCAGAATGAACTGGAAGGAAATACTGATTCTGCAGATCTTTCTCAGAGGTCAGTACATGACATTTTTCTAAACAGTTTCCTTTAAACGTGTCTAGTAAAATTCTCTTTCAACCTAAGTACTTTCTTGGCATGTTAATCAGAAGCAGATCTTCCTCCCAAGCACAGCCATCCTGATTGAAAAAGTCCTATCTTTGCCTACTTTTCCTGGAGCTTTATTATTGCTCTCTAAGGATTTACTGAAATACTCTACAGAGAGTTTAAAATGTTTTCAGAAACACTGCAAAGTCCAAGTGGGGAGGGAGAAACAATGGTTTCCTTTCTGCTTGCCTATTATTCCCCTGAACTACAGTGTGGCCTTTGCACTTCATTGGCCCATGGGCCTGAGATCCTGGGATTCAGTGAATGTTGGTGATGATAAGCTGTTTCACTACTTGTGATTGTTGTGTATATATTGCCACCAGACAAGACAACAGTTGATCATCAAGGAAAAAAAAGTCCTCTCCCATGATCTCACTAACTAGTTTATTCTGCCACAGACTCATTCAAAATTCTTTTCAAGTTACATGCACAACAGTGCAGTCAGGAAATGCGTTAGCTGCTACCAAAGGAACTAGCATTTGGGCCTTGGCCCTCCTTGCCTGTCAGGCTGCAGCAGAGCTCTCACGCCAGTGTCCTCAGATCACAGTCCTTGCCGTTCCCCCAAACGCCCCACTCACTAGAAAAGAACGTGATCTGTAGGACTCAGGCACCCAGGGACAGCTCTTCAACTGGTGCACTGTCAGTGCTCTGCTAACCTCAGGCAACCCAAGATTTTAGGCTGCAGAGGATTCATCTACAACTCAGCAGCTGTGAGAAGAGCACACATTAGGTCACGGAGGGAAGAGGCCAGCAACTGTGATTCAGCCATTGGCACACTCAGCTCAGCTGAGAATTCCCAACCACAGTCTACAAAAGGGAGTTGTTACATCTTGATTAATTTTGAATTGTACTGTCTTCTTTCGGTCTCTACCTTTTTTGGTTATCTCAGTGCATAGCAGTGGTCCCAGTGGTTGAGATCTGCACAGCCGAGTTCTTGACTCTGATCTTAATCATGTGGCTAGTGATGGAAACAGTGACAAATTACTGCTATCAGTCAACTACAAAGACAGGATAAGATTCTGCAGTCTCTTAAATTTAAACCATGGCACTATAATACAAAATAAAGGCAGTGACATAAAATATGCTATTAAATACTTCACTAAATATTTAGTAGGTATAACTGCAGCTAGGAAAAAAATAATAAAATAATAATAATAATAAATAAAAGTGCTAAATGCCATAAGAACATAAGAATTTCCTGAAAACAGTTTTTATGTCTTCTGTTCTTGACCCAAGTGTCAGTCAGTAACAGGCTACTGCAGCTGAGCAATAGCACACTACCTTTAGCTGTGCTTGGGAGACTTGTATGCATACAGAAGTATCCATACTTCTCTGGGCACCACAGTTAATTCAGGATTTAGATTTATATTTTTAAATATGTGAAACAAAGCTAGATTTTCCAGTGCAGGTGCCTCAATGTAGGTAGGCCTTAATGTTATGTTAAGGCACCTCTCTAAAGACATATCTATGTAGGCAAAAATCATTTCTTCCTCACTTCGGCTCAGCACTGCATCAATGCACCTATGCAGTTTCTGGAACAGAGTCTGGAATGAAGCCGGTTTCTATATGAACAACTCCTTTTGAAGGAGAGATCACATCTATCTGCATGCAATTATGTCAACATACCAATCACTTGATGCTCATACAACTATTTGTAAATTGGTCTCTCAGTCTCTCAGTGCTTTGGAAAATGAGGTCTTTTCATTGTAGGTTGGAATATGGATTTAAGTGCCCAGCAATATGACTATACTAGCGAGATGACTATACTAGCGAGAGCAAAAGCAAAACCTATTTAAGCATTGCCATAAAACACATATATTCCATATTTAAGCTTACCAGTATAAAATGCCAGGTTTAAACATAGCTTCTCAACCAATAACTGCATTCTTAGGGAAGATATGACACACTTTTCTACCGCTCATCACACTCAAACACAACAGCTGCATGTCTTTGGGAGAGTTGGTATTACACAGCTCTTAGCACTCCTTGTTTTGACCTGGGACATAACAAAAGAAGGTAACTGGGTCCACCCTCCTTTCTTAGGAGGACACAACACTGTACAAATCTGGACTTCCTTCATGCAGCACAGAACTGAAGAATCTGTGTGACTTCAAGAACACAGATTTCTGACTCAACAGAACAGGCAAGGGGAGAATTTAGAAAAGGAGAAAGCCAGACAGAGAGGTACCCATCCCTCTCTGTGCCTTCAATAACCACACAAGCAGCTTGGGCTACAGAGGCTTAGCAAAAAGAACAGGCAGTCCACAGTCAATAATCTACTATTTCAGCTTTCACTGGAATCAGCTGCAATATCCTTACTGATTTTAGTGGGTTCAGAATTTCACTCACTTTGTTTTTGCCTGACAGACAAAGCCTAATCTTTTGCCAAATTAGTTTCTCAAGGCAACCAGTTCCCCTTTTTCTGACATTTGGGGCAGCAAAAGACCTAGTGCTGCTAACAGCCTTTTGATGGGCCAACCTTCCACAGCCTCCCCACCCATGCTGACTTTGGGGGGTCACACCTGCTTTCAGCCCCATGACTGAACGTGACTTCCCAATACATCCTCCCTGTCTCCCCTACTGCTGGGAGCACACTGGCATCCTCTAGAAATGCATGTTGCTTTCTCAGCAGCTCGGAAGGCCTGTGGTGGGTCGGCTCCACTGATCAGCTGGAGATTTTGTTTAGAAGGCTTCTTTATGCTGTTTATGTTGCTGTCAAGTCTAGCTCACCACAGACCTAACACTGCCACCTCTTTGTTTACATACCTCCACTCCAGGACATTATAACCCTCCTCTACTAACACTGCCCAGTGTGTGAGGGAGCAGCTTCTCTTTTTTTATTTTTATAAAGTTTTTTTTAACCACATTGCTATAAGTTATTCATTCAAATTCCACCCAAAGACAACTCTTGCTGTCAGCGTTTAATTATGCTTGCATTCCTATGTAAATAGAGTGTTAGCCAAAATAGAGCCTATTATAGAAGATAAGGTCAGGCACATCTTCCTTTAAGAAAAGGAAGCTTTGGAAGCTTCTGTACTTTTGACAAGAATAACTTTTTGAAAGCAAAAGATGATGTAAAGACCTGAGCATGTTCTGCTGGGGATAAATCATGCTATTGAAAATAGTACTCAGTCTGTCTTTGTGCATCCTTCTTAGGAGGCTTAAGAGGACATATTTAATATGTGTATATAAAGTATGTCTTTGTAGATCTACTTCTTTTCAGACTTTCCTTGAAAAATGATTCAGGCCTTAGATCACTCCTTTTAAAGGATTCACAGCTCAAGAAAGATTTCAACCAAGGTTTTCTCCCAAGCTGGGTATCAAATTATTTCACAGGGTCTTCTTCTCTGCTTGGCTTACGTAAGAAAAACATCTGGAGAAACATTATGTTCTGAGTTTAACCACAGATTTTATATCATAAGATAAGCATACATTTTAAATCCTCATTTAAATCTTAAAATACTGAAATCTCATAAATACGAACAGGTCCCTGGTATGCCATGTTTAAATGCCCATGTCCCTTTAAATTGGTTTAGAAAAATAACATAGTACTTCAAACTAGAATATCAGACCCCATTGTACTTAGATTGACAGGAATTGCAGCAAGTCTTATACCATTTTTCCTCACCAACAGTCTCAACTCAGTTATCAGTTTTTCTGTCACTTCAAATCCAGATTACTGTGAAAGTTGGTACAGATCTAATGCAGTGCCTAAACTTTTAGTGTTCTGGGACATCATAGCTAACTTCAGATTCCTGGATAGTAATCTCTGTAGCTACACTGAGAGACAGCACTGAAATCATATTGAACAGCTACGGAGCTACTTCAGTGATAGTAGCTTTTAAGGTTAAATTTATGTAAGTCTGAATGATAAGAAGCTGCATCAGGTATTTCAGCACTTGTTTTGCCCAAATTCCATTTAGCTGAACAGGAATTAAATATCAGTTAACCTGCTGCTGCTTCAGGATTCTGTATTCACAATTCAGTGAATTCAAAATGAGACTTGAACCAAAGGTTGAGTTTATGTGTATTTTCTTGTGGTACATTAGCCATTGACAATCCAATCTCAATTTATACACAGATTCTTATGTTTCTAGTAATGCTAGAAGTATCAGAATAAATTTTGTTATAATATTTTATATGGATCACCTGAGTTCTTTCTGAGAAACAAGTACCAAATAAAAGCAGAATTTGCCCCAGTGTATTTTCACTTGTATTTTCACTCTAGATATTCTAAAAATGCTTTCTGGTGAACATAGTGATGAAGCATTCATAACTCACTTATTTTTTTGCTGAGCACCATCCCAGTACTGTGAAGTAATTCACCTATGCTGTTTGACCTTAAGGTAACTTTGGCAGCTGAGATGTATTCTCACAGATGTGCCCTGTTACCTAATGTTGCCTACTGCTGCAGTGGAAAAGTGTGAAAATGATTTACATATAAATGTAAAATCAAATTTATACAAAGCACTCTGAACAAATGTGTTTTACTGTATGCTTTAAAAAAAAAAAAAAAAAAAAAAAACTTTTTATTTGGCTGGAAATGCTTTGATAAACAACAGGTCTCATTGAGTGCAACACTGAAATGCTCTAATGAATTTTTAATGCCTTTAGTTGTTTAACTGGATCTTATTACAAAGAAGCTGAAGACACAGAAGCATGATGTTTCCTCCACTGGCACATTTAAGAAATCAGCAGAGGCATGCCAAGAAAATGTTCTGCTTTCAAAACAAGGCTCCAAGACTGAACTCAGGGGAAAAAAAATAAAAAGGATTCTGTCGTGATTTCTAGAATTAAAATACTGCTGTTGATTTAAAATCTACATTACCATTTCCTCAAGCTGACTACACTTTGCTCTGTCCTTTACCTCCCTGTTGGTATGACATTGCATCTCTGACTGGCTGGCAGATGGCAGAAACTCATCATATTTGGAGACAGGTCATAGATCTCTGCACGGACAGTAGAAGGGAAATTCTGCTATTAAATTATAGGTGTCATTTCCCTGTGAAGTTAGAGCAGTTTTCAAGACAAGGGTGTGCTTTATTGATAACTGGCATTGCATAGGTCTACAGACCTCACAGATCCTCCCACTCTGCTCAGTAACCTCATACTGATGAATGAGACTGAACTGAGAAAGTTCACCTTATTTTTTTTCTCAGGTCCTTTGTAGAGCACTCTTGCATTATCAACACATTGATGGTTTTAAACCTCACATGAAGCACTGAGCAACAGGATCCCAGGCACACTGAGACAATAAATTGCTATAGGTTCCTCAAGCATCCTCTTCCTTGGCTGGCAACCCATCCCTTGTGCTTTGAGAAGCCTCCCAGCTTGTCTGGAGGCTTTCTGTGCTGGAAAAACCTGTGTATTATCATCACCACCAAAACAATGGAGCTGGCTGCAGGCAGAGTGGCAACACAGTGCACAAGCCGAGTGAAGAGCCCCATGCAGAGCTTGCAGAGAAGTGATTGCGAGGAGTGTAAGACAATGAGGCATGCAGAGCGCTAATGCACACTGGAGTTGCTGTGCCAGTGCTCCACTCAACAGGCTGCATCTTCTGGCGGAGTGACAGGGAAGTATCAGTGCTGGTCAGCAAGCCAAGCTACTTGCTCAGTTTCCTCATGTAAGGAGAGGAGGAGAGGAGGAGCTTCAAGCATACACAGACGTGAGAACTGTTTCCACAAAAAAAAAAAAAAAAAAAAAAAAAAAAAGCAACGTTCCTTCACGTAATGCTCTTCCTGAGCATGCTGAAGAAAGTCCCAAAGTTCACCTGCCCATAGATTTCCTTGAATGAGAAGTAACACGTGGAAAGTGGGTGTCTTCTTCCCAGAATACACTCTGGAGTGTTTGAGTATGTACCTCATCCTCCCCCACATTTGTTTGTTTTATCCATCTGTTATTGCCCCATATTTGATTATGAATTGAAAGCATTCTCCTGGAGCTGCACTCTGAGCTTTTTAAACTGAAGTGTTTGAATAAGGCCTGTCACTACAGGAAGGATGTAGAGGGCATCACATTCCCCAGCTGCCTTGTATCACCCTTTCCCCCTCCCTGCACCTCAGACCCAAGGAGCAGCTCTGATGCAAACAGAGAGAGCTCAAAGCAGCTGCTGCTTTTTCCCTGCTTCTCCTGCTGAGCAGCTTCCATGTGGGAAATGAAGAAAGGATTGACTCTGGTTTTGCTTTCCAGTGACACATTAATAGAGGATGGATTCCCCCATCCTGCACAGCCATGAAGGAAAGACAGGCAAAAAATGAAAAAGGGGTTATGTGGCTCCCTGATTCTCCCTGCCCCAGCCACAATGCCTGGTTAAAGAAATTACACTAATTTTTCCCAGACGAGTAACCAAGGAACCATGAATAGTCCCACAATGTATTTCTTCTGGCAGGACTTGCAGAAGTAGGATGTCTTGGCAGTACTCTGAAGTTGGGAAGTCCCCCATTTCAGAGACCTTTCCAGAAAGGGGTGTTTGGGGGTGATTTCCGCTCCCTTTGCACTGGCTGAACTGACATATGAAATAACCTGTTGGAGTCTTGGGCTCAGAGGGAGCTTCCTTGCTCCAACCAAGTGCCTGTGGAACAAGCTAAAACTCCTCTGCTAAGCTTTGAGTAAATCTCTGCCACTGCCAGAGTGTGACAAAGGCTATGAGGCGGCATGACAACCAGCAGCGCAGGGAGCATCTGTATTTCTTTTGCACTGTCCTTGAGGGAGAAGAATATAAATCTTTTAAATGTATAACCTGTTTCTTAAATGGGTCTTTTTCTCTGAATAGCCCCAACAAGCCATTTGCTTTTTATAATTTAACTGATAAGGGGGCTGTTTCGGGTAGCAAATTTGCTGCTTTGTTCTTTGTGACATGAGGAAATTTCATTTTTAAAACAGGTTTTCAACTTCAAAGCTTTAGAATCTGACACTTGAAACACAACACACACAAACCACCCATGCTTCTCCACATTTTGGCCATTTGTGGAGTCCAAAAGCAGTGTGGAGCCGACTGGCAGCAAGGGGGATTGAAAAAAGAGTTTCTGTGTGGGCCTCTGCTGCAGCCAGATTAGATGAGGGAATTAGAGACAGGGTGTGGTTCCCACCTAGATTGCCTCTGCTGCAGTTCACAGACCTTCACGCTGTCTTATTAACACACACTTCCCTCTCTCCTTCCAAATATGCAAACTGCACCCTCTCTCAGGTCCCTCCTTAGCTCAAGGGTGCTGGCGTGTTCTCTGCTGACTTTCTGGAACCCAGGGATTTCCAATTATTTCCACATCCTCCTCCTGTTTCTCTTCTGGCTGTGGTGCCTCTGGGCTGCCTGCTCTACTTCTCACTCAGCAGGTCTGCAAGGCAAGGGCAAGAAGGCCAAAAATTAAGAGAGCCGAGTGATATTTGCACAAGGCAGAAGGGAAGAGGAACCAATAGAAATTGCCTGGGGATGGATCTGTTTATTCTCTCTATCTTGCCCTTCTCTGTGAGAAGGCAGCCTTCATGTCTCCTTGGTTCTTGTTAAGCTTCCCTGCTACCTTTTATTCAGTATCCAGCTCTGCCTCTCTCTGTTTTTAGGAAAAGAGGAGGAGTGTTTTCTTTGTCTTTGGGTACATAAGGCTGCGTCAAGGTAAGGTACAGGCAGCATGTGGCACAACACAGTGCAGCCCAACTGAGATGTCTTGAACATACTGTTCTGACGTTTGCGTGAGGTGACACCCCCCCAGATCAAAAGGTGATCCCACTGTACTCAGGACCTTACATTTCATGCTGACCATCTAGACAAGTGATTACTGTACAGCCTCCACAGCAGACCTGCACCTCAGACCTGTCCGTCACTCAGTCTAGCAATTCCCTCACTTCCTAGTTACCAGCTGGGCCCAGCTACACAGCCCAAATTCAGTCCCTTGGCTCTCCAATGCCTGATTAACTGCTTTTCCATTTTGCAGTCTGACTCCATACCTTCCACACTAGAAATGTGGTGGCTATCAGCAATCTCCACCAAGGCTTTCCCTGACCCACGCTACAAAGGGCTTCCACCCACATGCCTGCTGCAGGTACTGCTGCAAGTGGCCCCCTTCACCCTGTTTCCCAGGCCAAGTATTGCAGGGAGGGAAAGGGAAGGAAAGAAAAGGAGATAGCAAAATGACTTATTGTTCACAAGAAGGGTGGGGGAAGCATAGAGAAAAGCTGACCTGAGTTGCAATGTTCTCTGGGTTTCCTCTTTCTTCTGTAAGGATGATTTCTGCCGTCCTCACTCTTTCACACCCTATTGCCCTATTCCGATTCAATTCCGGCCCCTAAAGGAAAGGGAAGAATGGTGCCTGTCTTTTGCAGAAGTCGTGGTTTGATGCTTTTCTGTAGGACATCAGGCGATCAGAGCATCACTTCCACTGGCAAAGCTGAGAACCTCCCAAAGGCCTAAGGTCAAGATATTGATAGCAGTGTGGGTTTTTGTATGACTGTCTATTAGATTGCCAGAATAAGATAGAAGCCAAGCATTTATCTGGTTAATTACTCCTTTCATTTTGTACATTATTCCCATTTCAAAATCTGTGTGTATACATTTGCAGGTCCTAACAATAGCATGTTTGTGTGAGTCCAGCTGACCAAACAACAGAAGTTATTTATAACTACAGATGACCGGACTTTGCTATATTTTCATTTATGTAATTTTCCTTAGATCATTCATTGGAAAGTGGTCGTACTTTCATGTTTCTCACATGCAGAAGCCCTGTAGGTTAGCACACAGGAGATTAACCTTGGCAGGCTGCACCACAGGGCTGACCAAAGAGGAATTCTCATTGCAGCTGTCAGAACCAACACCCCTTAGAGGCTGGGAGCTGAGGTAGTCGTTCTCAGTGCCGCATCAGGCAGCAGGTAACAGCAATGCCAGTGTTGATAACTTCCAAATACAGACCTTTGTGAAACTGGCACTATTTTTTCTTTTGTCCTTTTGCCAAGGCTCACTAGTATTTCAGCACAGTAGTTGAGGTCTGAGAAATTCCAAAATAATTGAGTGGGATATTGAGAAGTGACGTTAGCTGAACTGGATAAATTACCATAAGGTGAAGCATCTTCTTCTTAGGCAGTAAACAGCACTAGAGCATGCCCCATTCATGGTAGTAGAGGACCACTTCCCATCTGCATAAGTGCACTAAATTCAAAAATATTTTTGACATTTTTATATGCTTCTCTGTGAAGATTAAAAGGGGACAGGCAGTGACAGATGAGACATCAAAGGCTACATCTCTGGAGCTATTTTATCTATGTTATTTTCCTATTACATGGAAGGCTTACAATAGGTAGAGCACTTTCTAGAGTCCCTTCACCAGCTGATAATGCTATCCAAAGCAAATTCATTCAAAGAAGCATCCGATTACGAAAAAAAAAAAAAAAAAAAAAAAAAAAATTTGCAAGATTCCTTATTTCTGCCTAATAGGGCAGTTCTTTGCAAAGCTCATACAAGAGGACTAAAGTTCAGAAGAGACAAGAAACACAAGGAGAGCCACAACATCCAAGGTCTCCTCATAGGGTTGTACATCAAGATTTAGAGCAGCCAGATAAAGACAGCAGCATATTTTACAATATATGCTGTACAAAATAGGCCTCACAACTAATCCAAGCACACACGTACCCAGCCAGGGGAGATCTACTAAATAAAGCCACAAGGTCTTTTCCTTAAAATAGAGCATATTAAGGAATCTGGTCGTTCAAAATGCACAATAAAACTCATAGCTGGCAGTAAGCAGAACAGAAATGAAATCTTGGAGGCTGGATTCCTTTATCTGATATCAGCATAGGCTCTTTTATTTGGTCCAGCCAAAATAAAAGAGAAAAATATTTTAAAACAGCCAAAGAGAAAACAGATTTTTTATTTGGGGACTTTAAATATTAACCTGTGCTGAATGGGCTGTGTCCATGCAACTAAATGGTGGTGCTGTTCTCTAGTACATTCTCTTTTCCTACTTCCCAGGGTCTTACTTGTTTCTTTTTATTTTCTTTTTTAATTATGGAGAATTTAGGCATTATCTGAAAATTTCAGAGAAGGAAAGCTTGCTGGTATTGTGAATTCTGATATCACAGCAGTGGAATGCCACACACTTATTAGCCAAGTGTTTCCATCCATCTGTATATATGACTCTTCCCTCAAGCTAATCATTTTCATAACCTTTTGCCCCTTCCATGGCATCATAGCTATTTAGTAATATTTACTTTTTTCCCATCTTGTAAAATGTGTGACCCCATTGCCTTGCTAGTTCTTGGCTGATCCACACATAGATCAAATCAGACGCAAAGAGTAGTGCAGCCTGTGTTCCCTGACATACTTTTGTCTGAGTATGTTAGTCAATACCCACTAATGTTCCCTAAGGAAAAAGACATCCAAATGATTAGGGCGGAAGAGGAGGTACTGCAACTTTTTTAAGTTGTTTTCTGGTGCCTTTAGTCTCAGGCACCAGCCTCACAAACGAATTTTCTGGGAGAGCTTTTCTCTTTTGAAAACTAATGCCTCCTGGGCTAATGCTGAGAACATGTACTTGGAACCATATCCAACATAGGGTTGCAATTAGCAGCCAGTATAGCACTTCTGTTGACCAAATAACCAGCTGAGTTTATTGCTGAGGACCTATTCACAATATTACCATCTACTCAAACTAGACGCTGTTTTAACTGCTATATGGTCTAAGCCGGATAATATTCTATTCTTCTTCTTGTGTCCACTCACAACAATCATGAACAGCAGCAAAAGGGTCAGTATTTGACAACGTAAAGTCTTTCTTTAGAAAAGAGCAGAAAAGATTCAGCTTGAGTATTTACGTCAGAAAGAAGACTCTGAATGAAATCTTATAATAAACCAATACTGAAGGTACTTTTATCCTAATCTCAAGTGTTGAATGGCATATGAATAATTTCTTTCAACGTATATATTAAAATGGATGACTGTCCAGAAGAGTTGAATCAATTAGTCAGATTAAGTGATTACACCATCCTAGTGAGAAAGCACCATGTAGAGAAGAATGACAGTTTAAGAATACGGTTTGTATTTAGTCACATCTTGGAAAGTCCATGTGGGGATATGAAATACAGAAGCACAGTGTATGAATAAAGTAGATCAGACAGTAAAACTCACAGTATCTCTCTAGCACAATGGATTTTCAAGAGTGTGAAAAATTTCTCAGAAATCTTATGGACTTAAAAAATGTATAGAATGAAGTGTAATACTGACCTATCATCCTATTTCTAACCTTGAACAGAAATAAAAGAAACAGTAAGCTTGGGAAAGCTTACAGAAATAAATGTTTTCCTAGAATACTTCTAAATAGTCTGGACTTCTCAAAATTTCTGCGCTCCTTGATAACCTTGTCTTGATGATGAGAGTCTCTTTTTTCTCTATTAGAGGTCAGTGCTATCATGGCAAAATAATCACTGGATAGTCACGGATTATGTAGTAAAATCAATGCAAATGAATACTTTTCAGGTGAATGAAAGAATAAGGAAATAATAAATGAAGAAATGTTATGTCTGGAGGTCATGTGTAGACATGGAAACACTACAGAGAATATCAGCAGTGGCCAGATGCCAGGAGGAGCACAGACTAATTATACAGAATTCAACACACATATTTTCCTGCATGGGTTCTCAGGTGTTAAAAACATAATTTTCAGTCAAGATGCTGGTGCTGCAGTTGGGATTTGAGTTTAGCAGTTCAGCTTTTTAAAGTACAGCCCTGTTTTCACAGACTTCTTTACTGGGAAGCTGCAAAAGAAAAACAAAGCAGTGTGAAGGGTGTTGTAGAGAACAGGACCTGTGTTCTCCTCTACTCTATATGACATGCTCCCCACAACATTGCTGCTAAAAATATTCCTGAGAAGCCTGAAGAAATTCAACAAGTGTCCAGCAAAATATATGGGGATCTCTGCAAGATTCAGGCCAAGCACTGAAGCTTTTCCTCTTGTAACATTACAGCCTTTTCTCTTTTTTATTTTGCTTGATAAAAACTGTAACCATTCCTTCCTGGGGGGTTCAAACAATGTAAAGACCATTTAGACTGCCCATCATGTATGGGAAGCCTTAGGTAGGAGATCTGCCATGCAGGTTTGTATAGCACCTCTCCCCCAGTTCCAGCAGCTGGAAGGGAAACCGTATAGCACAGTACTGCAGACCTCTGAAATATGCTTGGTCTTGTCTATCCCTCATCTACCACCAATACAAACACTACAGATCTGTCCAATATGGAAACAAGAGTTCAAAAGCCTTTCCACTCTCTGTCTGCTGACTCCTTTGCAGCTGCTAAGCTTGTGCTTGATATGTTTATGTTAAGAGTTTGGTGCAAACTGGTCTTATTTTGCATAGCTGTCTGAAAATGTCCCCCCCACCCCTTTTCAAAAATGGGCAAAACACCAAATATTTCTGTAAAGCTTTTAAAATCCTATAGTCTACAGAAGACGTTAAGTGTGCTAAAATAAAAATGAACATTTTCAGGGAAAGCAGTCGTTTTCCTGTGGAGAAAAAAAAAAAAAAAAAAATGTTACATGTTAAAAAAACATTGAGTTTAAAAGCATTCAGATGATTGTTATCGCTACACTATACTGAAAACTAAAGAGGTCAATTCTGCATGAATTTTGTGGCTTCCAAATACATATAGGTTCCTTTAAAGACGTGCTTAATACAGGCAGCATAGTATAAATTCTTGATAGAAATGAGGATTAGTAACAGCATTGCACACATTGATGAGTTTGTAATGTACTTCATACTTATTTTGGTCTCAGATCCATCATGAGAAGAGAGAGAATTTGCAATTTCTTGATGAAGTAATTTAGTAAATAGGGTCAAAGAAAGTCATGTAATTAATGGTTTAAAGAATGTATGTGGTAGTCACGTAGTTCTTTTATTCTGTTACATGATGTGTTCATTTTTCATGTCGAATTGTTTAACACGGCATGCCCCATTACTTAAAACCAATATGCAAAGAAGACCCAGTACCTCTGTGACAGAGAACCAGGCCACAAATGAATGAGTTCCTCCCTTGTTATTTGGCCTTGGGAATGGTAGGCATTTTTTTTTTCGGAGTCTTTCTTAACCCCAAACTATGTAAGTGTCCTTAGGCATTGTCTGGTGGGCAATACAGTATGACACCAATGCTTGCCCAGTGCTGAGGGACCCCAGTGCTGAGGGACCCTAGAGACAACATGGGAAAGGGTCTGAGCTGGGCACAGCAGAACACCTTTCTCTAGACAGTCCAAAAGCCTGGTGGATGAGGACCACATGCAGAGCAGCATTGGAGTGCCTAAAAGAATGCTGGATCACCTTAAGAAAATGACCCAGGACAATGCAAGGCCACAGATGGCTGGAATTTCAGTGTGAATCTACCCATTGACGTCATTTGGAGTATTCGTCTGCAGCATCAGTGAATCTGGCTTTCTTTAGCTCCAAGACCTGCAGATCCCTCAGCAGACACATTTAATAACCTTTCTGACATTTCTGGCCCATAGTTACAGCATTTATTCTGAAAGAAAACTGATTTTTTTCTTCATAAAGATTGCACTCAGAAGCTCCTGTGTTTCAGGTGTTGAAAATCACAGTCTACGAGGACAAGAAGTAATCCAGTGCTATTATCTCTCTTCAAACACCATATTTATCTTCTAGGCAGGAAGGAAAAAAAAAAAAAAAAAAAAAAAAAAGCATGAGACATCAGTGAACCAAGCCCCTTTACATCTCAGAGAAGATTACATGGGAATTCAAATGTCCTTGTATAATTCACAGATTCCTGAGTTCACATGAGCAGCAGCAAAAGAGGAAAATTGCTCCATATCCTGTAGAGAGGAAATGAAAGGTATCAGGAAGAGAAGAATGTGCTGTGTGGTGCGAAAATTCTGTTTTGATTCCTGATGCTAAACATCTGCCATATTTTTGTGTGGAATCACTTGACTTAGTGAGAGAATAGCATCTTCAGGATTGTGCAAAGCCTATTCCAGACCCAAACTGTCTGAATTGGCAGCTGTGGGAACACCCACAGGAAGCTTGGGACCCTGGAAGAAGAAGTGTAGGAGTACATCCTGTGGGGATAGATAAAAGTCAGAGCTGGGCTATGGGAATCTCTTCAGAACAAACATGCAAATACAGTTTCGCAAGTCAAAGTCCCAACTGTTTGTTTAGGGTTTTTTTGTTATTTGTTGCTTTTATTTGGCTTTCACAGAACTGAAACAGAAAAAGGATCTCAGAAAAAAAGATGAATGAAATCAAAACCTTAGATGTTTTCTTTATTGCTTGGTGTGAGTTCATATGCTTCATCTGCAGTATCACAGCTTGTTTTTTTGCCTTGTGGTGGAAGAATGCGATAGCATACCTATTTCTTGTCCATCGAGTTTGCTTGTCACTCCACGCACAAATACAAGCAGTGCTAGTGCAAAGCTGCCCATAATTTCTGCACTGTCACTGTCTCCCAGACAAATTCTTCTTCTCATCCACATGAAATCTGAAAATTAACAGCCTTGAAATTGTTCACAAGGAAGAGTAACAATGGGAAAGAACTTCATCCATGTGTTAATGGATGCTACCAATAGCTGAAATCAGTGTCATGCCAACAGATAGCTTCACTTGTACGGGCAGGTGACTGAGAGACTGTCTGCTATAAGGATGCATGGTCCCTTCTACTACCATTGCCATTGCAATAAATTCATCTTTCTTCTTACCTTTATATGCCCTGCTGAATAAAGCTAGATGGATTTATTTTTATCTTACCTAGATGACATTTTCATTTAATATTTGCGTCTGGCATTTTGCTCAATCTTTGGGCCAACTGTCTGTTATTTGTACTAGTAATATCCTGCAACACTGCTGCCCAGAGATCAATTACACATTGTGTCAATTATTATTTCTCTTTGTGTCTGAATGTTCCCAATACTTAGATCACTGGGAAGGTTCAAAAAGAGTTTTTAGTTGGCTTTCTGCCTGCTATTATTTTTGTGCAGTGCTTATGCTATATGTCATCTTGTTCTTTTCACTATATACAGCAAATAATCTTTTCAATTTCTTCTCACAGGGAGTATGTTCTCTGTTGTTCTCTGATATTTTCGTTACCTGCCTAGAGTTTCTTTCTAGTTCTGTGCCTGTCTTTTTTTAGTTGAAGTTACTAAAACCAAATGCAATAATCAAATTGACGATATGCCATCTTAGATGAAATATATAATACTCTCCATGTGATTATCTACCCACTTCTAATGTGCAATCTTGTAAGCCATTTTTTCCGTCACAGGGCCACAGACATTCACTGTGTTGCCCATGATGACTCCTAGATCTTGTTTCCCAACAGGAGTTTACTACTAAATTCAGATCCCATTCATATGAAAGAATAATTTCATATGTTTCAATAATTTCAATATTCAATATTTCAGTAATTTCAAAAGTGCATTTCCATGTCCTTCCATTGCTAGTTTCTTAGAAAGAAAGAAAGAAAGAAAGAAAGAAAGAAAGAAAGAAAGAAAGAAAGAAAGAAAGAAAGAAAGAAAGAGAAAGAAAAAGAGAAAGAGGGAAACCGCCAGCTCAGTAGAAGTTTAAAGAAGTAAACATTTTACAAGTTATCATGCAGTGTGGAGAATTGGTGACCATCTCTCAAAGCGCCTTTTGATTCCCCAAATGCTGATGGGAAATATTCTGGAGGCACAAATAGACTGCAGATGTTGGAGAATACATCTTAGAATTCTGCTGAACATATTGCCCTACTGGGAGGCTGTGCCGAGTCTCCGGGGACATTCCTTTGAGAGCCCAGCTGATTGTCTCATATTGAAACAACATGTCCAAGATACATTCCAAGTAAAAGAAAATAGAACAGGGGTACTCTGACCAAATATAAATCATGAGGCTAAAGGGCAGTTTATCTTCCTTCTTTCTACCATTCCTTCTCTCCCCCAATGAATACTCCCCCAAGGGAAACAGACCACTGGGTAAATGACTGCCAAACATGATGACTCAGACATTAGGCACTGTCCCCAAGTGCTTCACAGATGGTGTCTGGATGGGAAACCCAGAGCTTTCGGCACCATAAACCTTGCTACTTTTTTTTGGCTTTTTTTTTTTTAAATTCACTGCAGCATTGCTTCTGATCTCATGTCAAGCCCTTACAGCACTGTTGCCCCCCACAAAGAATTCTGATCCTGACCTTATAACAACCAATGTCATTGGCACATAAAAAAGATAGGAAAGAAATCCTAGCAGACCTAGGGGAGTGGGAAAAACAAAGAGCAAAAATAAACACATTACTTAGAAGATTATCTTGTGTCTAATAGGAAAAAAAAAAAAAAAAAAAAAAAAAAACAGGCTAGCTTATATTTAAAAGGGAAAAAATCTGCTCTCAAATGCAGACATACTACTGTGAAGTACAGTGCATTAGCACAATTGCATAATAGTAGGTACCATGACAGAAAATGTTCTCTGTGCAGTTTGTATTGGTCTGCTTCTTTTTGTCAGATCCTGTTTCTTTCAGTCAAATCCTGTTTCTTTCAGTACACTTTATGTTCCCCAAAGCTAACAAATCTTGGGATGCACATCTGGACATGGGCAAGCCTGAAAGCAATGGCATATTTCTGTGCTTCTCCAGTACTATATGCTCATAGTAGACACTGGAAAAGTCCTCTGTGGAAAAAAAAAAAAAAAAAAAAAAAAAAAGCCATTTTTCCTGCCATGAAGGGAAACTCAAGGAAAGCCCTGCAAAGGCCTGCAGATTATGCATAATGAATCAAGCTATCACAACTGTAAACAAAACATATCATGGGAAATATGAAATAGCCCTTCCTCTCTCTCACACACATACACACACATGCTTACACACACACAAACCCAGCTGCAAGGGATAAAAAAAAAAAAAAAAAAAAAAAAAAAAAAAAAAAAAAAAGAGGAATTGCACATTGAGAAGAACCAGGTCCAACCTGTATTTTTTCTCTCTCCTTTTTTTTTTTTTTTCCCTTACAGTTTACCACTGTTATCTTCCACTAGAAAGAAAAGAATTGTTTATTCCAACTGAGAGGGAAAATACCTACATATTTTTGTGGGCTTCATTATGTTTCAAAGCTCACGCAGCAATTCACTGAACTTCTCTGATTTACACAAACTCACCTGAGTAGCAATTCCATGGAAATCAATGTAGTTATTTAGGCATGTGCCTACAAGAGAGAAAAATCTAACATTTTGCTTCTAAATTCAAAGTTAAACATCCCAGAATTAAGAACAGCAACACTTCAGTCAGACAATTTCTCTGTTATTTAATAAGAAGCCTCTGACCAGAATTGGTAGCCCTGTTTGGAGCCAGTCTCCTTGAGCTCTGGGTTTTGTGAGCTACATGGCCCCTTGCAGCATCCTGGCCAGCAGACCAAGCCAGGAGCACCAGCACTGAGCCCTGAAGGGCTCCTCATCTGGGGACAGGCACTTGAGGGGATGCTTCAGAGTCATTATGCCTGGAAATCCACACTTCTTCACGGCCACTTGGTGAACTGCTAAGAAACCAAGGGTGTAAATCAGCGGAAAACCAGCCAGGTTTCTGAAATGTGCCTGGCAGGCAGTTTTCAAGCCCTGCCTGGTTTTGGAACGAACTTTGTCAAAATTGGACCCTGTCCACAAAGTGCTTTGATGTTGATGAATCGGTAAATTCCAACAAAAACTTGTTTAGTCAGAATTTTTCTGACCAGTGCTACTTCCTCCTTTTGCCAAGTATATTTACTGATTCTCAGACTTTCTGTGTGGCACCAGGTGAAGGTCTCTTGCCAGGACCATCATGGTTGCCAACTCCTGTGCCTTCACTTCAGGCACAGCAAAACAGAAGCGCTCACCTACTGGGGTCTTCCCTGCCACATCCCCATGGGGCAGCATCATCAAACAGCATCACAGCCACCAGCACCCAGCTCCTAGGTCATAGCCTAGCTCCCTCCACACCTGGGTAGCTCAGGGGGCTCTGCCACTGGTGGCCAAAGTACCTTTACCCCATTTCACAGACAGAGAAGCTGAAGCACAAAGGTATAACCAGTTAGGTAGCGTAACAGCAGCATTTAAAAGGAGACTCACAGTCCTTCTGATGTGTGGCCCCATGCTCAATACAACAGTCAGAAACATCTATTTCCACATTTAGACTTGCAGCTACTGCTGTACACTTGAGTCCAGCATGGACATGAGCGAGCCTGCGTGTGTAGAATGGGGAGGGAGGCTGGGAGAGAATCGGCCAAGATTATATTAATCAGTTTCCATCCCTGACTTACGAAAACAATGCAGTGCACCGAGACGAGGTGTTATTGTCTGCTTTTAAGTGTACCCTCCCTTTCAAGTTTTTCTTTCTTAATAAAGTATCTGAGGTCATGCTATTGTCATCAGAGCTTGGCGAGGGCTCAGCAGCTGTCACCGTGGCAGCAGGAGCGTGTCTGGTGCCAGTCCCCTTTGTCACGACAGCCACAGCAATGTAAGGAGAAGGGCCTTGCAGGATGCAGGACAATACTGGGAAGGAAAAGGAGGGAATCCTCGACCTTGGGCCAGGGCCTGGTGGCAGACTATTGAACCCGGCGCGTCTCGGCAAACCAGAAGGAGTAAAAATTCTTGGAAGCTGCAAAGGTTGCAAGTGAAAACAAAAGATTCTGGCGTGTAGGAAATAGAACAAAACATAGAGAAATTTGTTTTGTTTTCAGAGATAAAATAAGCAAATAGCACTCGGCTGGGGTCAGGCATGCTGTGCCCTGCATGAAAGGCTGAGAGCAGAGCAGAGAGCCGAGAGGCTGGAGTGAAGCTGCAAGCAGGTAGGAAAACGCTCTGAGACTGTTTAAACCTCGTGCTGAAGGCAAGGGACTCCCTAAAACTAAATAGATAGATAGATAGATAGATAGATAGATAGATAGATAGATAGATAGATAGATAGATAGGACAATGATGTCCCCTGCTAGAGTCTAAAACATAAGATCATCTATCCAGCCAAAACCCTGATGATGTAATGCAATAAAATAAAATTTTCTTTTGAACACATGGCTGAGACAACAGATAGAAGCAAATGAATCACCGCTATTGAGATGTGCCGGCTGAGTGATCAGAGAAGCCTGGTGTGGAGTAACCAGCACTAATTTCCTTACACTTCACTTAAAGCCTGCATGCATAGGTGGCTGCAGGAACCAATGCTGAGGATGGTGTTATGAGTCCATGTAGACTTGTTAACTTAATAAATGTTTCACAGCTGACATGTGGAGTATTCTGCCCTCTTTTTTTTTTATTTTTTTTTTATTTGTGTTTGCATCAGCAACATCCAGAAAAGCTTGACTAGGAGATGCTCAACTATTTCTTTCCTGATCACTTCTGAAGGTCCAGTCCAGAAACACTGGCAGATGCTAACTCACACCTAGTAATGAGCACCGTCTCCTTTGCACCAGAAGCCCCAGTGTGCTGCCTGTGCCTGGCTTTCCCAGCTCCGTGGGTGTTCCTTTAGGACAGGAAGTGAAGAAATAAATCACATCTAAGCACAGTCACCAGTGGAGCCGCGGGCTGGTGGGACGCTACCCAGGCTGCAATTTGGCAGGGATACCTGGGCCAGCACCCTTACATTTTGAAAAACACCACGGTGTTTTAAATGACCACAAGTGGCCAGAACTTCAGCTTTATTCCTTAGCCAAAAGAAAAACACCTCCAGCAGGAGAAGAGGCCTGGGAGCCGTGCGCAGGATGCAGAGGGAAGAGTGCCACCTGCTGAAGCCACAGGGCTGCTCGGGTGGCCTCGCTCCCGGGTCTTTCAGCCAGCCGGGTGGTAGCACACTTCCCATTTGTAAAAGTCTCACCTTGGAAAAAAATAAAAAATAAAAAAATAAGTAAAATAAAAATATTATAAAAATACAATTAGTAAAATAAAATAAAATAAAATAAAATAAAATAAAATAAAATAAAATAAAATAAAATAAAATAAAATAAAATAAAATAAAATAAAATAAAATAAAATAAAATAAATAATAAAAGGCACCTCAACAGCCCAGGGGCTCTGTGGTGCTGCAGAAAGTTGGCAAGGGATGGGGTTTAGTGACGCGGGAAGGATGCTCGGCTGTCAGCGGAGTGCTGGGCCACAGCAGTCCCAGTGCCAGCAGCCTGGCTGGCTGCTCCCCTAGGAGGCAACACAACTTTTTCTCTTTCTTTCTTAGTAATTTCACAGCTTCCAGACCCTGTTGGAGTTCAGCCTCACTCCCCTCCTCTCCACTCTCAGTCTGTGAAGCTGCTCAAAAAGGGTACTAGTAAAGCTCCCTCAGTCTTCAAAAGAACAGTGAATCATGACAAGCTAAGGACACAGGCCTTTTACCAGCTCCCTGTGCCATTTTTCGATCCTCTTTCTTGTCTGTATGTGACTGCAAGTAGTTAAGACCTGGGAAAAATAAATAAATAAATAAATAAATAAATAAATATATATATAAATGCAGAAGTCTCGCCATGCAGTCAGCCACCAGCTCCTAGGAGCACAGATCCAGCAGGACCAACCCACATATTCCACAAAAGCAGGTGCATTATTCCCCTGAACTATTTGCAGCATAACAGCCCCCATGCAGGCTGCCCCTCTCCAGTGTGATACCACTGTCTAAAATGACAGAAAGCATCCAAAAGAGATGAGAACATCCCTGGTGCATTCACTAAAAGGGAAACAATGTTGGAAGATGGAAAAACAGGGCTGGTTTTGTCTAGGCTCAGGTATTGTAAGCCATTCAAGAGAGAATGATAAAACCTCAAAAAATATACAGGTAAGTGTACAGCAGCTTTTGCAGAAGGGTCAGCAAATGGCATTCTCAATCTAGAGAATAACTCGGTGCAGGGGAAGGGGGGAGAAACTTGTCCATTTTGTGGGCAAAAGGGATCTTGTGCTGCCTGAAATGACTTGGGGAACATGTGTGGGGCATGGGGAGTTTTTCCAGGCATGCCTATGGCAAAGAGGTTGACATGGTAATCACAGATCGGCCTTCCTTTCCCTTGTATCCTGCTTAACCTTATTTATAATTGCCATCTTTTCCACTTTTCACATTACTAGTTTTAAAAAAGAGAGAGGGAGAGAGAAACGATTTCAGTTTCTTGGCTGCTCATAAACACTTCTACAACCTTTCTGTAGAGAAGAAACAGAAGGGGGAAGGGACAAGCAAATGTGGCATTGGCTTTGTGACTGTGGTTTTTGTTTCCATAAACCTTAGAGCACAAGAATGCATGAGATATTTACACAAATCTTTCCACAATTCCTGTGGCCTTTGGGAGCATTGCATTTGCATGACTTCACCACTGTGGCTGGTTTGTGCTTTCTCAGCAGCATTGCTTGCACCAGGGAGCAATCCTGGCCATTCCCAGTAGTTCTCCCTCTCCCACTCTCAGATCCGATCACACCAGTGCATGTTTAATACAAGCTGTGTTAATGCAGGAGTTCCTGTCCTGCTTGTTGTCCAGTTTCCCAGGGATGGTACAGGAAGTTTCCCAACTCATCTTGTAAATACAAAGACAGAAAAATGTTATAGTCAGTGAAAGTGATGGTCATTTATATCCTCAAGGAAATATCACGGGATAAGAAAGGGAGAAGGATGCTTCTGAAAGGTTACTGAAGTGAGGCTGAAGCAAATTGCTCAAACATATAATGAAAAATGCAAAAAGCAGCCCAACCTTTGTACCAACAACTCACCTTACACCCATTCACCCTCCATTGCTGGGTTATGGCAAGTCAAATACCATGGGGACATCTGTAAGTGAATAGACTACTGAACAACTGCTTGGCTACCGGGGCCTTGCCCTCTGCTGCCCTGATCAGTGACTTCCAGAAATCACTCCATAACTCATTTTCTCAGTCTAATAAAGTGATGTTGCTCAACCTTTGTAAAATATTTTGACTCGGTGCATGAAAAGTTCCATGTTAGGACCAAGGCATCATTCTCACTAAATGGGAATATCAGCTCACTCAATGCACAGTCTTCTGTTGGGGAAACAAAGCCACAAAGTCTACAAGAGAAAACATGATGACTACAGGGGAGTGCAGTCTTGACCTTCGTCACTGTGAACATTTGACTGTGGAAGTCCCAGCTTCTTCAGCTCTAGCAGATACCTTTAAAAGGGAGTTTGCATCTTCGGTGTTTGTTCTGGAGGACTTGAGGGAAAGGTGAGTGAAGGAGAGCACACATCACTGTTGCTGTGGACTTGACAGGGCAGCCAGGTCTCTTGAGGCCGTGTTCAAAGCAATGCTGTGTTATCTCCTCCTGGCTCTGGCTGAGCCTGCGTGAGACCCAGCCCAGGGGCAGAAGTAACAGCAGATTCATTTGCAGGGGCTTAACACTTGATATCAGAAGCAGAGTGTAATGACATAAGGCAGAAGCATAACCACAGACGGCTTGTAAAAATTCAGCTTTGTCTCTCACAAGCGAATCCATAATTAAAACAGCAACTATAGTCCATTGTACTTATCCAGCAGGAGGACTCACTCCCGCTACCACTTGAGTCAGCAAGTTTCTCTATTTACAGTAATCCTTTACTTTGTCTTTCTTTCATTATTATTAAAACAATTTAAAAGTCTTTAATGTCAGCCAAATGGTGTTTTAAATTATATTTTCCAGGAAAAAAAAAAAAAAAAAAAAGTTGAGTGTTCAGAGGGGAACACTTAGTTATGTTATAGTTCAGCCTGAGACACTCTGGTGACTCTTAGAAAGTGTTGAAATTGCAAGTTCACGTTGGACCAAGTGTTGCAGTAACATGGTGTTTCAACACTGTGTACGTCATGAACCTGTAATTTCAACACTTCCTAGGTCTTTTGTAAAACTCCATAACTGACCAGAACAAATGCAAGTTCCCAAAAAAGTCTAAAGCAACGTGCTGTACAACAGGACTGAAGGGAAAACCCACTTAATTTGCATAACTGCTTCTCTTACAGAGGATAATCATCCTCAAAGTATGTTTAATTTTAAAAAAAAATAAAAAAAATAAATAATAAATAAAAATCTATCATCCAGGATTACAGAATCACAGAATCACAGAATTTTCTAGGTTGGAAGAGACCTCAAGGTCATTGAGTCCAACCTCTGACCTAAGTTGCTCTCACAGCAGGATGCTGGTCTCAAGACATGACTGGTCTGATCCGGTATGGTAACATCTATATTCCTCCAACTTATGAATTAACTTTTTATTTTGTGTCACAATAAATCCAACAGGAAAATACCTGCCTCAACCTAAGCAAAAGATAGTCACAACCAGTCTCCAAAATTTGCTGTCCTAGAGCTTCACAGAGACCATAATAACACAACATTAAACACAGGGATAAAGCCTTCTCGACCAAAGGGAAGCTGCAATTTAAAAACACAGCAAAATTTGATATTTAAAAATACACCATGGCATTATTTCAAAATACCATTCATTATATAACTGGGAGGCAGCAGGGCAGGCAGGATCAGGGCTCTCACAGCGTTTATTTTCAAGACGAGGAGAGTACAGGATCTGTGCTCGACCTCCTCACAGGTTACTCTGAGCTCATTTGGGCTCACTTACAAAAGAAACTAGTTTTCACTCCAGGGAATCACCCATCAGCAGCTTTATACCCTGTCTTGTGTAAGAGGCTCGGGTGAGGAGACTGCTCCACTTGCACAGCACCCCACGGAAGCCATCAGAGATGCCACCAGCAGGAGTACCTCATGGAGCTGTGGCACAGGGGACATTTGGTTCTCTGCCCCTGAGGGCAGACAGAGGACTGCACACACATTTCACCACTCAGGAATGGGGATGAAGTGAAATGAACCCTCAGGCTGAGAGTCTGCCAAAACTTCGGCCTGGTGTTAAGACAAAGCTGGGCTCAAGTGGCCATAGGCCACACATGGTCCCCTTGTGCCCTGCAAAGCCTCTGTGAAGCACAGCAAAACGATGCAGATGGACTGGGAGTTGTAACAGTGCATTTCCTTCTGCCTATCTGGCACTCCTCTGAATATTTCGTGCTAATTTTAGCATTTTGGCACTTGGGGAGGGGTATAAAACAGAATAAACGTATTGTGTGTATGGGGCTGTAAATATAAAGCCCCTGACATACCAGCTTCACTTTCTCTGCATCGATCAAAGCTGGAATAACAGCAGAAACAGCAGTTTTGGTGTTATATACAGCCACAGTTCTAATTTATTTTTGGAGAACGTAATTTCTTAAGATAGCAGAGAACTTACTTGGAAAATCATGATAAATTATAATAGTCTCTCTTCTCCATGACTTCTTACAGAAGCTGCTTTTTTTTGGACCACTACAGTGTGCTGCATACTAGGAAGAAGGTACTTACGATAGGATTTATTTGTAGTCCTGAGCCAAAATACATATTGCCTTAGATGAGAGTCAGTATTATCACAAAGAACCGTGCTGACTAGGGTTTAATGAAATTGGACCTGGGTGTCAGATTTTAGCTTGGTAAAGTTAGCAGCTGTGATGAATTGGACCAGAAATGTGCTGTGTAACAGGATTTCACTGGAATCCTCATGAAAAAAAAAAAAAAAAAAAAAAAAAAAAAAAAAAAAGTATGTGGAATATGTCACGCTAACAGTTGACAGTGTAGCTGCAACACCAAACATTAAATAAATAAATTCCATACGTAACACAGGCATAGGAAAACTTTTCAGGAAAGCGCCTCAGAACTGCATAGCCTTGTGTCTATAAATCTCCATTAAATCAGTTTGAGTGGGGCGAGTGTTAGAGACAGAGCTGCCAGAAATAGCTCTTTTCCTGCAAGATGTAAAAAAGATTACAGCTGAGATTGAGACGGCGGGGTGGGGAGGGAAAGGAGGGGAGGGCTGGGGGGAAGCGAGGCAAAGGAGTGGAGCTGGAGGAGGCGGGGGAGTTGTGAAAGGCATCTCATAAAAGTCCCATTTGTTGGAAGGCTGCAGGAAGTGGAGGCAGCTTTGGCACACGTGTCCATGGTGCTAAATTAACTGTTAACACAAATAATCAAAGTGCAAGGCCCATCAAGCCGCTGGCGCCAGCAAAACGAGGGAGCGGCCAGGTCAGCTCTGCCTCTCGAGCTAGCCAGCTAGCAGGTGGAGACCAACCAGGGACTTGACAGGATGGAAGTGCTTACAGAACACACTGACCCACTGACAGAGGAAAACACCACTGCACTCCTGCTTTCCAGCTATTGTGTGCGGAGTGAGTTTGCTGCATATTTTTATTTTGAATTTATTTATTATACTTTTTTTTTTTTTTTTTTTTTTTTTTTTAAGCAAGTCACCACAGTTGAGCACTTGGGCACCCCCAGGATAAGCTATAGCACAGCACAGCCCTTGTTTGGCAGCAGTGGTGGAGGAACAGCTGAGCAGAACAAAGGAAGAGCCATCAGGCACTGAAGCATCCATCATGCTCCAGCGCTACCCTTGGGAAGAACAAGTACTGCGCTTCGGAAACAGATGCTGAAAAGCAATATGGGCAGGGGTATTTCTGCCTACTAGGTGTTATAGCAAAGCAGCCACCCTAGCAGTGAAGCACAGAAAACCACTGCTGTCCACACCGATGTATGTACAGAGTGGAGTCAGGCAGGATGATGGCACTCGTTCCTGCTGAGTAGAATTAGTCTTGCAAGCAAGTAGGACTCCTCAAATCAAATTTGGACATGCTGAGGTTCACTGAAAGTCTCAAATGATCTCACTGTATTGTACTGTGGAAACAGAAACCACTCCAGCTCTCACCCTGCTCCACTCTTAGTGAGATAGCTCCATGAAAAGGCTGCCTGGTGAGCAGCTCCCACCACGCTGAAATGTTGAGTCTTGGGCTAGGTTCACTGTCTGCCTTGCTGAGCTGCGTGACACAAGACAGCTGTAAACCCTGTTTAGCTGCCTGGTAAAGCCAGGTTTACAGTTACTTTGCATGACCAGAGATCTGGAAAGCAATCACAGTGCAATGGTGAATAAGGCCCTGGAATTACAGGGATCATTTTCTTGTCCAGCTACAACACATATAGCTAGATGCTATTGTAAGTTACATTTATAACATATACATGTGCTGTGTACATAAATATTTACATCACACACTTTGGTTTGCTTTGGCTTTAGTTGGACTTAAAACTATTCTCTATAGATTCAGCTGCAGGCACATATATTCACAAAGTAAATAAATAAATAAATAAATTCAGTAAGGATACACATATGCAGGTCATCTAAACAACTTATACCTTTGATTCATAACTGAAAGTATAAAAATCTAATGTATCTTTGAAAAGTTCTCATTAAGTTTATCTCAGCCAACACATGGCAAGATGACTGACAAAAATATATTGGGAGAGTGTAATCTTATCATAGGGCATTGTCATTCCTTTTGGTGAAAAAGTTACTAGTAACTGAAACGACAAAGTCATCATTAAGTCTGGCAGTAATATTCACGCATATCCTAGAAAAAATATTTTAGTGAGGTTTAATTTTTTTAGGAAATATGAAGAAAACTGAGTAACAGACTAATTATGATAATTGGGGGTGCTATAACTATACATTCACATATAAAAATAGGGGGGTTTACCATAGATTTGCAGTGCTTAGTATAATGATAGCAATAACATCCCTGGGATGTAGTTTTCCTTATGTTGACCCATTCCCACAGGTCAATTTGACCTCTATCAGATCCAAAATCTGAGTAGATCCAATGATCTATCACAGTATTTTAGACCAGTGCCTTTAATATTGGGGATCATCCTTAGCTAATTTTGTAAACTTTAACTGAACCATAGCCAGCTGCATGATCTGAACATAGAAAATCCAAGAACAACAACAGCAGACATCTGATGTGATCCAGGGAACAGGTATAAAGATAAATTGCTCATAAGTCAGCTAGACTTGTGAAGACTTTACAGGATAGGAAAATATAAGATCTCTCAGGAAAAGAAATGGGGAGATACATACACAGGAAAAGAGGGAAGGAGAGAGAGGAAAAAAAAAAAAAAAAAAAAAAAAGAGGGAGAGAGAGAAGAAACAAAAAAAAAAAAAGAAACACAGAGAGAAAATAATAGTCATAGGCCAAAATGTAATACATGTATTACTCTTTGTCCCCCTCTTGATATGGGTTAAACCAACTTCACTGAGACCTTCCATGTTTCAAAGTCAGCTTGAAACAGAGAGAATTACAGAAAATTTCTGCAAGTGGAGTGAGCGAAAAACTGAAAACACTGACCTACATCAGAAGTTCACTGGCCCTTATTATATGTGTTGCTATCAAGTTTACTGCTACAAACACATTATGGCCCCCCTTAAAGATATCATTGTACGTGAGTGGGTGGGTGGGTGCTTGCATGTGTGTGTCAGAAATAGCAAGTGCTGTCACAGCTACCTAATTAATGGAAATGTTGTAATTACTCTGAAAAATGAGAGCCAAGCACTTCCTGAGTAGGTAGGAAAAGAGCAATTGTAAATTTTAAAGCCTAAAGAATCATGGTTAGTTGAATAAGAAAATGAAAATACAAGTCCATTAAACAAAATGTGTATGATAAGAGACCCTTTTCTGACACCAAGCCAAGCTTGAGAAAGAATGTCATTGTTACAGTTTGATAAAAAGTATTGAGGACACAAAGAAACCAAGTCAGAAAAACAAAGCTCCAGACATATAAAGATGCAAACACATCAAGATTGAGTAAGAGCTAACTTGGATCCTGTCCTACAACTCATAAATCCAGCTAAAATTTGTTACAGTTTTCAGAGTATATTGTAGTTAGCACTAGTTGTGTAATGTTTAGCATGGCCAGTTAAATAGCCTGTTCATAAATGCCCCACATCCTGGAGTATCCAATGTTGTCTGCATCTAAACTTTGGGGTAGGGCTCTCTATAGTGCTTGTCTCTGTTCTGCTCCTCTTGCTGCTTGTGGTACCTGATGAAGTGTGCCACCACTTCGTTTTGTCCTGGGTTTCCTTCCAGCAGACACTCAGGAATGAGAAGAACAACCAACTGTGAGTAAAGGTGGGCATGGGGGCAAGTAGATTTCCTGCTAAGTAACGCAATGTATATTACCCTGCTAACTGAGGAACCGACCACCATTCCATTTATATATTTACATTTCTGAATTGTCTGTCCTTTCAACTGTCAGGAAGAAATTTCTCTTCCCCTCTGTTCAAAGCAAAGACAAGAAAGAAGACCTTTACCTCTGCTGAGAAAGGGGGAACAAAGACTCCTGCTTCTCTTTACAAGGACCTTGGAGAAAATAGTTCAGGAGACTGCTACTGGTCCAGAACACGAAGGAAACCAGTCACTCCTTTACACGTATGAAAGAATGTCTCCTAGCCTGAAAGAAAAAAGGTCAGATAAAAGGGGAGAGCAAGCCTGGGCCCATATGAAAGGCCTTAGACTGGAATTCAAAGACTGCTTTTTATTAACTATCATCTAAACATCAGGAACCCTCCACCAACATTTGAATGTGAAAATCAAAGAAGCTCTCATTCCATCCAATTTTTCTGCTCTTAGTAAGACTCAAAATGTCCAGAATAGGAAACGTTAATGCAGTGGGGCATCCAAAATTTTGACAAACAATGAAGAGAGAAGCAGCAAGGGTTTACCAGATACAAAGAAGTAGGTGGGTAGACATAGACAAAGTATTCTGTGCAGAGCTACATTCTTCCCACTCCCCTTCACTTGTTTAAATCACTTCCGTGCACCTTTTGCAAGCTGAACTCTAAACTCTCAAGGACACAGAGATATATCTTGATAACATGCAGTGTAATGTGCCCGATACAGTTAGGAATGATCTGTGATTTGGCCCTTATTTTCCACAGAAGTAAAGAACATCTACTCCGCACAAGTCACAAGCTCCATATGACAACAACATCAGGTAATGTCCATCCCTAATGAAAGCTTTCACACGTAGTCTCAGGCTACTGGGTTCCTGAAGCACAGGGATGCATGGACTGCAGAATTAAGAAGCACAGCTTGGGATAGAGACCATCAACCAACACACTCTCAAAAACAAACAAAATGCTCTGTTTTTTGCTGCTTATTTCAGTGCTTAATCTCCTTCAGTCATTTCCCAGACTGCATCAGTGAACTGATATAGAAGGCCTTCTTCCACGCAGTACTACTACATGCTTGGAAAGACCAGTAGCCTCCCAAATACCATGCATATTGAAACTGGAAGTTCTCAGAATAAAATTAAGTCCTTTCTCTCAACTCGTCCAAACAAATGTCAGTTTGTACAACAGATCATATAATGCAAAGAAATTTCCAGATATAGATCCAAGAACATTTTTGCCAGCCTCATTCTGGTACAGTATCATGCGGCATCACTTGCTCAGACTCTACAAACAGTAGTTATGTTAGCAGTGTATGGCACCAAAGCAAACTAGGCCTGCTTCCCTCCCCCTGCCCCCAGTGGGACTAATTATCTCAGCTATAGAGCTGTACCGAAGCTCTCAGGTCCTGAGATAGCTCATCTGATGGTGGTTCAGGGATGTCTACACTGCATTGTGTTAAAGATGTGCACTTTTCATACCTTTTTTCTTATAGACACAATTATCCATAGATGCAAATCTCCTTGGGCACAATGAAAATGCCAGATGATAAACATAAAAACATAGAGAGGTCTGACAGCAAGCCTCCGTCTAGGCAACTCACATCCATGTGGTAGCAGAATAAGCATGTATCTCCTTTGTTCAGTGAGGATAAAATAAAGCTTATTTCTCCAGTTTAGCTTTCTCACAGAAAAGATGAAGTGAAATTGTTACACACACGTAGACCTGTTCAGAACTGGAGGTATGCAGCATCTAGAATCTTTAGGTGATGCAGATAGAAGCAAAAGCCAAAGTGAGCTACCAGAAAAGCTACTCCTGTCCCATGACACACTCCCCCCCTCCTTCCCCCCCACCCCCCGACTAGACTCACCTAAATTCTTATTTCCCCCAGGTCCTGCCAAGCTGTGAAATGCATTTCCCACCAGCCCTCCAAAGGCTTAAATACAAGAGCATTTGACCCAAAGTCTTTAATGAACAAGCATGAATACAGACGTGAATGGATTTGGGGAAGAAAGCTTTCCCAATATTCTGAAATGGTTAACAAACACTTAACAACACAGGTTATAACTTTCAAAGAATTACTGTTCCCAGTTCATCCCCATGTTGGTACCCACAGTGAAAACTGAATTTCATTTAACTTTGAGCTCTTGTATCTTCAGCATAAATCCAAGAAAAAGTGGTCACTGAGAACAGTCACTAAGGGTTTTCTAGAGGATCAGGTAGCCTGGCTAGTCTTATGGGGTTTCAGAATGGCTGATTGCAGACCACCATTTATTTCATTTCCATCTTTGAAACAGGCAATTCTCAAACTACTGACAAATAAACTCAAGAACTCCCTGTTTCATAACCCAGGTGTCCACCTATACTAACCCAATGTCATTTTCTGCCTTTGGTTTCCAGACTGCATGTGATCCTAGAGTCACACAATATGCAGGAGTAGTTAATAGTGCCCAAGTGGCCTTAAATAATCCTTTAATTTTTGGTTGTTATTAACCCACGAGAGGAAAGAACAGGCAGCCTGAACTAGCACTTTCTCAGTTTGTTCTATCATGAACTGTTTTTTTCTCAATGGGATTGTGCACAAGTAGTAAAGATAGCTATGCCAGGAGAGGGGGCGGGGGAGGAGGAAAAGAAAGAGGCTTTTTACTCCTGAGGGCTTTTTCTCTTTCCTCATAGTTTTCTGCATGATATAGCTCCTCTTTTCATTGCCCAGCAGGGGATCCCAGAGGCCAGAGGCAAATTTTCCCTTTGGTCTTAGAGCATGCATGATGGATTCTTGTTTTAAGAAGACTTTATTAGTTGTTTGCTCTTGAGTATTATATCATCACCATTACAGCAAAGCTGCTCTCATTCTAAATTTCGTTTATTCTTTGGCACACAAGAGATGTATTGGGTTACACAGCTAACATCCCTTTATGCACCAAAGTCAAAGAAAACCTTTCCATTGGCTTCAGTGGTGCCAGATGAAAAGTTGCAAAGGTGTTGAAAAAATGATCTCTTTCGGGCTTAATTCTGTTTCCACTGGTAAAATTCCCTCTGACATTGACAGGAGTTGCTTTCAGTCCATTCATTTAAGCAGCATTTTAGAAACCATGAAATTATTCAGTTATCATATAAGCTTCTGCTTGATAAGGAATGCTCATAGACCTTGAAGTCTGCTTATGTTTTACCTTGTCAAAAGGAGTTATCACAGAAAAATGTCATTGGCTACTCTTTATATTTTCACTACTTACAGCTCATGTAAGTTACTGTAGAAATTGTGAAAGATAAAATATTTGAAGAGGTATCCAGTTAGGGACAGTATCTATTTTTTTTTTTTTTTTTAAGCATAGTGTTTCCAAGTAATTGATAAATAGAAACATTCCTGATCAGAAATTTCAGAAGTTAAGGCATGTTCTTATGTTGACTTACATAACTTTGTACCTATACTACCTTATACAGCCATTTTAAGCCCCATTTTTGTCTAAGCTTCACAGCTTGGGAAAACATATCCTAGCCTCATCTCAGTGCTTAAATTCCCAAGGATCATACAGCAAGCAAAAGATTTTTTAGATGCTTTTCCAGTTTTGTTATAACACTCATGTGCAGGAAAATATCCATTATTCAAGAAGACTCTGTAATAGCCGTATGCATTGATTACACATTGTTGTCATTCTTTCTTTTTGACTAAGTCTTAATTACAACATTTATTCATGCACACAGAAAAACAATCTTCCATATAGTTAGGGTTTAGGTAGGAGAGGTTTTCTCTTCGTTTTGTTTGTTGTTGTTGTTGTTGTGCCTGAAGGTTTATTTTTCCCATCCCCAAATAGGTTATGTTATCATTCTCTTCAACAAGTTCAAGAAACTACAACCAGAAAACTCTCAATGTTCAAAGAAAAAAGGCACGTTTTATCTTATCTGCGATACACATACTTTTAATTCTGAGTCTGATATCATTGCTGGCAAAACCTTCATAATTACCAGAAAACTAACAAGTTTGTTACAGTAGTGATCTGCAAGAAGAAATCTTACAGAATCTGTTTACAGACGTCAGCATAGAAGAGTTTGAAATCAAGAGTGTAACCCGATATCTCTCAGAATACCTACTTGAACTTTTCTGCTCCCTGGAGCTTGGTCATCCCTGTCAGCTTTGGAGACTGTGTGCAAGAATTTCAATATGAACAACCATATTTACTTGGCAAACATTTTCAAACATGAATGTAGATAAAGCCAAAGGAGCTGATTTCAAAACCTTTCAAGTTTCTTCTGTATACTTGATAAAATTAACTAATCTTCCCTTCAGATCAGGTCCCTTGGGGACCAGACATTCCCATATTCCAATACTTCAATTCATAGTACATAACAGAAGAGAAATGAAATGCAGGTTCTGAAGGAAAAAAATAAAAAATACTATTAAAAAATATAAATATGTAGTTTTACACAAATATTTCAGTAGTTATTTTAAGATGTTTTAAATATCTCTAGGTTTGCCACTTGCATCAGAACAGGATCTAGCTTTCCCAGTTAGTTATTTGAATAAACTGTCCATTTTTAGTAACCTTCTAATTTGCACTGAATGTCAAGTATTAATGCCTGATATTTGGGAATAATTGTTTCCACAGAAAGAGGGTTTGCAATATCTTTGAATTTCCTTTTCAAGGTTAGAGGGATGAGATCATTAAGGGAAGCCTGTGTCCTGTTATGCATAACAGAACACTCCCATCTGCCCTCTCTGCCTTTGTATAGGATTCCTGTTCCTACACAGGTAATGCATATGGCAGGAACCAACAGCCAAACATTCCTTCTGTGTTTACATCCCAGCAGATGTTTACCCATAATTTCCATACATGAGCACCTGCCATTAAACAAAGAGAAGATCAATTTTTGTACACCTACTTAAGTGCTGTGATCATCAGAGGGGCCAGCGATCACAGGGTTACACCTTACAATCTTTCCTTGGCCTGTGAGACAACCCTGTGCTCTTGTACCTAGTGTGAGGCAAGGCAGAAATGCTGGTACAAAGGCCCAAGAAGACAGAATTAACAGCAGCCTCGAGGCAATCAAGATGGCATCGCAACAGAGCAGCAGGTGTTGTTCTCTTCCTCTCCTACTCTACTGCAAAAGCTCAGTTTCTGTCTTTCTGTCTTAGCTTTTTTTTTTTTTTTTTTTTCTTTTTCTGAGTTAGTCATGTTTCATCTTGACTTCTTGATTGTTTGTTTTGAGGAAGAACAAGGCAACAGCCTTCCTCATGGCTTCAGATACTGGCATCACACACGGCAAGTGGGAATTGCTGGTTATTCAGCTGGAAAGGGAGCTGCTCCAGGAGGAGGGGAGGGAAGAGGGGCTGCGGAGATGGGGGAGAAGCACTGCATGATGGTTGCCACTGGGCCCCTCGAGGCCATTACACAAGCTCCTCCGCTCTCTCTAAGCACCATGATCTTCTCTGCATATTAAATAGAGTTGTTTTGTTTTCTTCGAGCTAGGATGATTCCTGCCACGTATTTGATATTAGAATCTCTCTCTAGTGGTTTGCAAATATTCGATCCCCTGGGGCTTGTGATGCTGGATCCACTAATGATTCACACAATGGCATTAATGTCATTCATGGTTGAAACCACATTTCCTTACCCTACAGGGTGAGAGCGAGATGGGAAGACTGTGGCTAACATTGGGAAGGGACTGGGTGGGAAATAAAAATTGAAGTATTCAGGTCAAAAGACAGTGGGTGGCTAAATAAAAATCCGTGATTTCTGATCCTTTTGGAGGTGGGGTGAACAATAGAGATTTCACCCTCGAATGCCTGAGGACCCAGCACTAAAAAAATAGACAATAAATGACCCCCCAAGTGAGCAATTTAAAACCATTCTCTTTGAAAACAGTTCTTGAAAACGAGTTGGCAGAACAGCTAGATCTCCCCACAGCAATGCATCATGAGATCACGTACAAGGAAACAGCAGACGCATCAAAGCATGCTTTACTAGAGCATGCCCTCAGTTGCTCTGTTCTCCTCAACCAGGCAGCCCAGGCTACTGCCTAATGGCAGGGCCCGTGCGAGGAGCTGGGGAGGCATTGCCAGCTCAACGGTGGTTCAGACCCTTCTTGCCTTTGGGTGGGAAAAGGGCCTCTTAATTTTAATTACTTAAAATAATCACAGCAGATTAAAAGAGGGAACTTACATTTAATTGTTAACGCGCATGCAAATGTTGAAGGAACACTTCCAAGGGAGCTTGCACTGGTAAATGGTACAAGGAAGGTGAGAAATGACACAGGAATGCAGAAAACAACAACTTCCAGGAGGACAGAGGGGCTGAGGGAACTGACTGAGACTGGCGTGAAGGAACACCTTCACCCAAAACATAAAAAAAAAGAGGTTGAAACAAAGGCAAAAGACAAAAAAAAAAAAATCACTCAAGAAGTGCATTAGAAGTAGCTGCCTCAGGGAGATGCTTGGAGCACTAGAGCGACCAGCTCAGAAAAAACATGCCAGAGAAATTTCCAGCAGAAAGGTCTGTTCCAAGGCTGGGACGGACCTAGGTGACTCAGAGGGCCTTTCCATCTCTGGGATGGAAGAAAGAGGAAAGATTTCCAGTTCCTCACAAGAAGAGAAACAACACTTGGATCAGATACCAGCCTAATAACCAAGGTGTACTTTCCGTACTCTTGAAACGTCCCGACTGAGAAAATATACATTGTTCCCTGGTTAACAAAACACAATAACTGTCAAAAGCGGGACTTGTGTCTTGATTTGTGGATATAATTTATTGCACAGGGGAGTCTCAGCCCCGGCGTCAGTTCTGTGGGTGCCAATCCCACCATGTCAGGATCTGGCCTCAGAGACAGCACCTCCTCTGAGCCACGCCACTGGCGTCATTTCCCGGTGAAGTCCCCTTACACCCACAAATCAGGTGCTGAAATCCCTTCATGGGACAGGAAAAATGCTGGCACAGCTGACCGCCAATGCAAAATTGTTCCTGAAAATGAGAGGGACAGGTCAAAGCCCCTTAAAAAACCACCAAGTCTTGGTGGCTGCACAGCAGCAGATTATATTATGCTTAGCTAGTGCGTGGGTGCAGAGAACAAGGGACAGAGACTGTCTCCCTCAGTACACGCTCCCCACAGCCCCAGACTTAGGCGGAATAGAGAGGCAACGCTTCAACCTCAAAGCCACAAACAGATCAGGATACACTGGAGGACGGCGAGACAGATTTCTCTTTTTTTAATAAAAGGTAGGATTAAGAAAAGCTGGAGGTGGGGAAGGTGTAAAACAAGCAGGCAGGCAGTCCTTACTCAGCTTCCCTCTTCTATTCATTGCTCTGAAAAGTGGACAAGCCTTAGGAAGAAATAAGACACATGGCTGTGGGTAAAGGGGGGGAGGAATTAGAAACTGTAATTCAATCTAATATTTGAGGCTTGGCAAATGCACCTATGGGATTTCATGAAAACCCCCGAATCTTTTTCATTTTGGAGCAATTAACCAGATCCCAGCATCGCTGGCTCCAGTGAGCCGCTTAGCTCTCTGTTTTATTACCCATTTCCTTTCCCCCTCACCAGCACTAGCTCCCATCCTCGCACTTGGGAAAAAAAAAAAAAGGGGGCGGGGGGGGGGGGGGAAAGCCCCACACTGTTACAATGCCACAAAGGGGCCACCACAAACAAGTGCCAGCCAGTGCATTTCAGAGCAAACACAGAACACACATAAATGAGGCTCACATTTGGATTAAAACGCTGTTGTGTTCAGGCATTTATGTGTGGCATAATTAAAAACATCCAGCCGTAATTTAATAGTTCCCACCAAGCACAGACATAAAGTCTAGCAATTTTTTCCCTCTGCATATTTAACCCTTAGAGACAGACGGAAGAGGAGGCGGGGGCAGGGGGAGGGGAGCAGGAAGCTGCAGGGAGACAGGGATCTTCTGAACACATTTTTTCCCCTTCCTTCATGTTACTCTGTTTTGCTTTTCACCGTCTCTGATCTTTTTGTTCTACAGGGAGAAAGCAAATACCCTCTGGATGCTGTAGAAATAGGACTCACACTCAGAGAGCATTTCTTTAGCTCAACAGCGGTCCGGCTGGGTATGGGATCCTCGGTCTGCAGAGGATAACATCTGTAGCTGGATGCTCTGATTCACAATTTGTGAAGACGCCAGATTTTTCAGGCTTAAAAATCAGCTACTAAAAAGACAGACTAATTTCACCACCATTACTCACCCTGAGCACAGACTTTCTATTCAGAGTGGCCCCTCTAAATCAAAGGCAGCAGTGCAAGAACTACGCGCAGAGCGAGGACGGGAAGGAAAAAACCCCATTTGCAGCCCTGCTAAGCACCAGGGGCACTAGGGTGGGTTCAAGTCCCTGCTCTGCCACATCACTCAGGACTGGATTTGCCAAGAAGCATCTTTAGGGGCATTTTCAAAAATGCCTAGCTACCAGATATGTGAGTAAGGCATCTGAGTAAGACCCCCCCTGTACCACTGGAAACCTGACTGCTTTAGCAGTTTCCATGCCAATTCCCAATAGGCAGATCTGGGATGATAACATTTTTCTCCATGCCAAGGTATATGATAAAGAGAAAGGCACTGGGAAGTGCTCACATGCCCACAGCAAGGAAGAAAGTTTAAAAAAAGAGCAGAAAATCTGCTTTGTCCTATATTTCTAAATACTGCAGTCTACATTTAGGCAATGGTCCATTACCTTGACTCTGCTGCACAGCAGGATTTTGCTTGAGCAAGGAACACAGAATCCCACCCTCACTCTGGAAGAGTGAAGACTGAAGGAAACACTTTGTACAAGTTTATAATCATGGTCAAGTGTGTCCCAACTTTTCATCAGCTGTATATGTAACAATTAGTCTAGGACCTTAAATCTGTTAGACTCCAGAGACAGAAGAGTACCTATGCATATAAAAAACATATGATATTTCTATCACCAGCTGTTCAGCTCTACCCTTTCATCATGTTCCTGCCCAACAGAAGGTACGTGCAAAAAATACAGAGGGGAAAGGAAAAGGACTTCCAGAGGAATAATGTAAAACAGAGGAAACTGAGAAACAAACCTACTCTGCACCTATAATTTTGAATTTTAAGATCATTCAGACCTCTCTTTAACCTTTTTTGCCACATCCAGGTCAATATTTTACTGGCATGAAAACTTGCAGAAAATGTACTTTAATCTTGTTGTCCTGAAGAATTAGAGAAAGTATCCAACCTATTCACTCAGGATTATGGAAGCCAGCAGTGCTGTGAATTGTCCCAGTTAGGTCATAAACAAGACCTTGAAAGTCCTGTTGCCTAATTGTGAATTAGCAATTAAGAAGCCTGGTGACAATCACAGAATGGTTCATAAGCAATATACAGAGGAATGAGCTATGAAAGACAGCTTTCTAAAATACATAAAGTAATGAATGAGAGAAAACTATGACCACCTCATAGATATCTTGCTTTCATTATGTGTTTGTCAGTAAAAATAACGTGTCAATTCTCATGTACTATTTGTTCAGCTGTGCTACCACATGAGAAGCATCGCTGTCCTATTGTCAGCGTAACCAGCTAACCACAGCTGTCAGGTAAAGGAAAGGATGGCCTAGTGGTTACAGCCATAGCTCTGGACTTGTGAAAGGTGGGATCACAGGGTCATACAATAAGTCAGGCTGGCAGGGATCTCAGGAGCTCTTTGCTCAAGCATATTTACTTTGTACTTCAGAGCACCCAGACACTGGTAGCTCTGACCTGCTGGGCACCGCTTGGCTGCAGTGCAGTGCAGCATGGACCAACACAGAAATGCTCACTCAGATCTGGTGGCATTGCATCCCTGAGAGATAAGGTTTTCTTCCCAGGAGGATCAGTCAGCCTGGAATAACGTGGCACTGATGCCTATACTGCTCCTGGCTCCAGAGTTGTTACTGCTATGTCTCTGTGCTCCACATCTATTGTGCCGATATTCCCTTCCCTTCTTTGCACATCCCTTTCCCAACAATAAAGCCTTCTAGGCTGCTGTGAGGAAGAACAAAATTTAAGATTCAGACAGGCTCACCTCATCCAAAGAGGAGACTCACATAGGTATCTGAAACAGATAGCTGCGTGTGAGGGGGTCAAGTAAATAAGTTCCAAATGAAATCCCACAAACTGCAGCTCAGGACTACTGAAGTGTTGTTTCTGATTGCCACTTTATTACTGCCTTTACAGCCTCTCAAATAGATTGCAGAGAGCATGGCATGCCAAGAGAGAAGAATGAGCCCCCCTATCCTAGTAAAATCATGCGTCTCTTCCAACTAGAAATCCTAACCCTGATCTCTTTTTATATAAATAAAAGTCAGAGCAGGTCTTGCACTGTAGCAATTTCTTACAATGTCATTTTAAAAGTGCTCTGCTGCAAACCCCTCTGCAAATGAAAACAATCCGTCTTCCCAAAGAAACCTGCAGAGTGTGTAACTTTTCAGGCAAGGCAGGAGTGGGTGATGCTGAAATGAAGATGGAACAGGGTGACACAGTACACCAGCACTTGGTGAGATCTGTTTTCTGCATACTGACTCCTGCTAATGAGAAAAAAGCTCCACTGTGCCTTAAACATCAAGAAATTGAAGACAAGAACATCTAGCTGACTACGACTGCCAGCAGCACTTCTTTCCTTCCTTTTTACCTCAGTGGGCTTGTACAACGCATGTAACTTGGACTGCTAATACAGAAGCACCCATGCAGCTCACAGGCAAACCTGCCAACCTGCTGCTTTTGGAATGCGGCTGCAGTGATGAAGTTTCAAACACACAGCATAGGACAGTAAAGTTTTATATTGCATGATCTTATGTCATAAAGCTTCCCAGGTAAAAATACTCAGAAGGCACTAAAAGTGGAGAAAGTCATAGAATGAGCAGTTTTTATGCTTTACAGAGTCAGAGCCAGTACTCTGAGGTTCTAGCCAGTCCTATGGAAAAAGTTTTGTCATGATTTCAATAATATGGGCAAACTGGAAAATTTCCCATTGCTGTTCCGATTTACCTTCCACTCCCTTCACCATCCACTCTCATTTTAATGCAATACATTGAGCCTATACATAGCAATAGAAAGGTGCCAACAATGTTACAAAAGGAAAAAGTGATAGTATCTGTTCTACACGTCTTCTGAAACTGCAGTGCCCCGACACCACTGTAAGGAGGAACGCCTCCATCACGCAGGCTGAACCTGCGAGCTCAGCTAACAGCACGTCATTATATAACCCACTTGCTGCTTGAAAGCCGCATCACCACCAAAACGCAACCACTTCTGGGCTGGAAGCAGTCAACTGACTCATGTCTTGCTGCACAATGGTTACTGCGGGACATAATTATAGTCAAGAACTCTGCAACAAACCACTGCTCTTAGGAAAAAGCATAGCGGCTTCTTTAATGTCCACGCAGAGCAGACAGGGACTTGGAGTCCAGCCCTGCAAGCTTGACTAAGCACATTGGGAAGTATGTGAGCCATGCCATGGAGCTTCCTGGCACAACCATGGCAGAAAGTATGACAGAGCTGCAAGGGGCTGGGTTCACACTTAGCGTGTGGCCCCCCGGCATTGGGATGCAGTCGATACGACTGCAGCTCACGCTCACTTGGAAGGCCCTCTCCCTTTGCCAAGCTGGTAACAGTAAAAATAGGAGTCGGGATCCAAGGTTTGAAAGAATGAGCCATTGTTTTTCCTAAGGCCACGTTAAAAAAATAATAATCCCCCTATGTTTTTCTCCTGCGCTTTGCATGCTAGTCAGAATGCACTTTCCTGGGAAATGCATTATAATAATGGGCAATGTTTAGCATCACATTTGAAGTAAGCACATCCCAGTGATTAAAATCCAGGCAACAGAAATAAACACATCAGCAGGACATGCTGCACAGTACTGAATTGGGACTTCTTTGTTTTATGACTTTCTTGAACGTTAAATACTGTGTGAGAAAAACATTGTTCGAACTAAACCATCTGTATTTGGTTTCTTTTGAGCGCGCTACAGTCATCAGCAATCATTTTAAGCCTAAAATCAGAAAACCTGGTCGTACTTGTGGGAGACTAATTGTGGCAGTAAAAGGTGGCTTATGTAGCAATAGAATCATTTTATTTATTTTTTAAGTGAATTTATTAGAAACCCGTTGTTTTTAAATGGGGCTACTCCATGCTAAAGTGGCATGGACTGTTATGTTAAGCTGAACGAGAAATGGCTTCCCTGTAAACAGTTTTCTAGATATCAATGTTTTTTTTCCACATTTCAAAGTGAGAGAAAAGGTTTAAATTACCAAAATTTTCAAAGCTAAAGACCTAGAGCAAAGGGTAAAAAAAAAAAAAAAAAAAAAAAAAAAAAAAAAAAAAAAAGCCTGGAGTTCAAGGCCAGCATTTTGCTTTGACAATTTCAAAACATATCTTTTCAATGTGACTTTTTAAATATGCTATTAAGTTTAATTTTCTAAACAAAAACTAATTTTGAATGGGAAAGCCATTTAGTTAGAAACTACCAAAACATTCTGACAGTTCCAAAACTTTATTTCCACAATACTTTTTGAGTCAAGATACTTGTGAAAGCCAACCCTTTCCCACAAACAGTCTCAATTTCTGTGAATCAGCATGTTCCGTGCTTGAAAACTTTATTGCAAGAATGACACAAAGGCTCCCACCTCACAAGACCTCTTTTCCAAGCGCCTGTTGTTCCCACACCCTCCTGGGAGCTGCCACTGCAGCAAGCAAGACATATTTAGGCCCTGCCTACAACCGAGGCCATATCCTGCTTCTGACTGCATTTCTGAACCTGTGTGAGATAGAGACCACCACAGGCAGGCAGAAGCGCTAGGGGCTCCCACCCGGGTGGTATAGCAGTGTCTGTGCCACCCCATCAGACTGCTCTGAACTGTCTGCAGCTTTTTTTGCTGCTGGGACACAGAAAGTGCACACAGTCCTGCCACGACTCGGGAGGATGGGAGAGGCAGGGAGAAAGCAGCGCTGCTGCATGCACAATCTCTTCAGGAGGCAGAAAGAATGAAATTAAAAAAGCCTGGAGGCAGACCATGGTCTACCCTTCATCCTGCTACCCAGCTGAAGTCTTCTGTCTCTGCAGAGGTCTTGTACATCTCCAGCCAAACCCCAGAATCTAACAGAGAGGAGGAACACAGGGTAAGAAAACCACTGCACCTGCAAGCATGGCCTCACCCCTACCTCTTGGGTAAAGCTTCAGATCCTTAAGAGGTTACTTGGAGAAAGAAGATCAGCAGGAAAAGGAAGCAGCTGGCCATCCCACCCACAGCTCCTTGAAATCTCACAGCCCCATGTACAGAAGTACACCGGGACACCTGGTGATATCACAATTTTATTTTAATTATCCACACTGAAAAGCACTCAAATGGTCTCACCCATCATTCATCCCACCTCAGTGGACAAAGTAACTCTGGCTTCCAGCTCATCCCTGGGCCTCTCTGGCCAAGTCCCTGTCCTGAATGTCTGTCACCCCACAAATGTCCCTGCAGGCTCCCCAGCCCCAGCATCAGGAGGATCCTCTCATTTCACTGGTTTCTCATTCCCTGTACCAGAGTTAACAGCTGCTCTCATTACTCCTGAGCTCTGCTCATGGAAATCCTAGCCCAGGCACAGAGGCTGGAAAAAAACGCCTTAATCCAGGGTAAAACTTTCTGCTCCACACATCAGATCTACTCAGGTGCTGAGCAAGTGACGAGCTTGCTGGGTGTGCCAGCTTCAGCCTTAGCAGCTTAAACAGCTAAGCTGTAGGCAGCAAGAGGCATGCAGGAGCTACAGGCATTTCTGTACCCAGACAGGATAAAATCAAAACTTGGTTTCTAAGCTGCATGCAGGAAGCCTGCCCACACCACTCCACTCTTCCTTTCTCTAGAACTGTCTGCATTAGGGGGTTTCTGTGTGTCTTGGGTGATTAAAGCCATCCAACCTTTGGCCTCAGGCCTCATAGCTCCACCCAAGGCATGTTGTAATTCCCTAGAAATGCACTGCTTGTCATGCTTCGTTGTTTAATTACACTCTGGTTTTATTTTATTGATACGTCTGTTTCTTGACTAGCTACATACGGGCTTTTTATGCCCCTGAAGGAAAGACTGGGAACAGAGATGCCCTGCAACCACTGCTGCTGCCGGCTCAGCACCTGCCTTCTGTTTGCCTGCCTTGCTCATGCTCCAACCAAGAGACGTGTGGCCTACCAATTAGCACAGTGCCAGCAGCAAAGTCTACATTTTTCATATCAGAGTGTAAAAAGAACATCCCCAGACTCCTAATTATGAGATATCCTTTACAACATCTTGGTAATCCCTTAAATAAACGGAAGTAAACAAAAAGAGCAAGGTAGCACTGCATTTGTTGGATATATTAGTTTTACCATTTTGATGCAAGGAAGGAGGTATTTTTCTTAGTAGGTTTTTATTCCAACAAGTGACATCAGCAGATACTATAGAGAATGAATGAACAACAGATCTAGGATGTTATTCAGAGGGAAGGGAAGGGAAGGGAAGGGAAGGGAAGGGAAGGGAAGGGAAGGGAAGGGAAGGGAAGGGAAGGGAAGGGAAGGGAAGGGAAGGGAAGGGAAGGGAAGGGAAGGGAAGGGAAGGGAAGGGAAGGGAAGGGAAGGGAAGGGAAGGGAAGGGAAGGGAAGGGAAGGGAAGGGAAGGGAAGGGAAGGGAAGGGAAGGGAAGGGAAGGGAAGGGAAGGGAAGGGAAGGGAAGGGAAGGGAAGGGAAGGGAAGGGAAGGGAAGGGAAGGGAAGGGAAGGGAAGGGAAGGGGTGATATAGACAGTCATTCCCAGGTCTAGGAATGAAGTTCGCAGATTCTAGAAGTATGCAGTTCTCAGGATGCAGGACAAGCTAGGCAGCCTGATGTAGCTTCTTTTCTCAAGGTTTGGCCCAGCTGAGCACAGACAGCTGTGCACTACCACATCCGCAGTAGTACCAGACAGGCTGACAAGGTAGCATCCAGTAGGAGGATAATTATTTCCACATAAGAATCCCAAGGCCATTACTCATATAAATTCCCATGGAAGTTAGTTGAGCAGAAGTTCAAAGAATTCCCCCCAAAAATATGAAAGTACCACAAGGGTATTTACAGTAAATTGCAAAATATTATCAAAGTTGGATGGTGTGCTCTCATCCTTATCAGCCCTTCTGATGCTATTTCTCTCTACTTTTTCCTCTACCTCGATTAGTTGTAAGAAATCTGTCTTCCTAGCTGAGCAATCCTTTCAAATAGGAAATCGTATTTAGAAATGTGTCAGTAAGGAGGAATAACAAGCACTCTCTGTAAAAATCCCATACCTCCTTTCATTTGTCCCTTTCAGAGATAGGACTCTGCCATTTGGAACCAGCACTGTCTTTTTGTTGCCTGATTCTGGGTCCCAGTTGATCAGTATTTCCCAAAAGTTAGCGCTGCTGTGTAAGTGTTGCACGTTAGGCATCTAAAGTTCAACAATAACAGAATTCTTTCTGTTTTGGCAGAGCTTGTCTCAATTTGGAAACTTTCAGCCTGAGCTTGATGTCACTTACAGCAGTCAGCATGCCCATCCAAAGAAGTAATGCTAAGTAAATAGACTTACTCCAGCTTCTGCTAACACAATGGACACCCTTACCTGTTTCCAAAACTTTTGGGAGACAGGGAGGAATAAAAAAGTGATAGAGATTTCACTGCCTATATAGGCATATATGTACAACAGTGATATCTCAAGCTCGGGGAAAGTCGATTGTCCTTATCCTCATCAATTCTGCCAGAACCTATAGAAACTATGCTGATATTAAGGAAATAATAACCTTGATGTTAAGGAAATAATAATAATAATAATAACCTGGTCTTTCTGGCTAACAGAAATCCTTCCGAGTGTGAAATTGCCAAACATGAACCAGAATGCTTTTGTGAGCCTGCAGAAAGAGAGTCTGAAACAATAACTGACAGGGTGTCTCTCCTATGTTAATTGTTAACTCAGAGGACTGCCTTGGGACATGGAAAATGCCCATGTTGTTAACTATTTATTGCACAGGAAGGAGGGAGAGATATCAGCCTCCCTCCTCAAATCCCAGGAAGCATGGGAATGAGAAAAGAAAGCTAAGGTAACTGTTAATAAAATGCTGGCTAATGTGCATGACATTCGCATAAGAATATACCTCTGTTCCCCTCCCAACAGAATATTGTGTCCGCTTTTCATCCTACATCCTCGCTCTTTGATCCCTAATGAAAGTTAACATTGAAATATTGTCTTCAAACTACTGATTTGCATGAGAAGTGTCAGTAGCAAATTGATTTTGACAGTTAGTTTGTCACACTGAAAATAAAACATTATTAGACACCATCCCATACTGTTGCATGTCAAGGAAACCCGTAAGGATTATTCCCCATTCAATGAAGTAGGATAACTTTACATGCTAAAAGATAGTGAAATGGCTTTGTATGTATTGTGGGCTGCTCACTGGGCAGTTTTCCTACAAGCCTGAAGTTTCTTGGTAGTTATGGTATGACACATCAATCACAGAACTTTTTAATGTATAGCCAGCTTAAGGAGTCTGTGAATCCTACATCTGTAGGGGATTGGAGAAGCAATTTATAAATCTTCCAACTTGATTTTTGAGGGGTAAAATTTCATTTAAACATTTTGATGCTTTTATCACCCTTTCAGTCTGATTTTTTTAATTGGATTGGCTTCCTACGAAACTAGCCAGTACTTAAGTAAATGAATAGTTACTCACTTGGCTCATTATGAATAAGAAATCTATCATATACTTAAGGAAGTTAGTGATGGTTTCTGTTTAGTTCTCTGTCCTCTTCTTATTCATTCCTAAAATTGATTTGTCATTTTGACTATCTGTGAGCTAAAGTTTACATATACCTGCCTGCAACTATTTCCAAGATTTCTTCCCAAGCAGTAAACAGCTAATTTAGAGTCTAGCATCAAATAACATGCAGTTGCAGCTGGTTTTCCTCCCTAAGCAAATTATTTCACATTCATTAACACAGAATTTCATCTGCCATTTTGTCTTTCAGTCATTAAGTGTTGTGATCTTTTTCTGCTGCTCTACAAAGGACCTTCCTGCCTGAATAACCTAGCCTTGTCCTTCATCTTCTTTTCATAAACACTCTTACGTACCCAGACTAACCTAGTAAGATGCTAGGGGAAAACTCCCTTTATTCTGCAAATTCATATTTTCATTTCCCACTCACTGCACATCACCATATTTTTATGAGTGAATGTGATGATGGCTGATGATAGTTTTTGGAGAAACAGAACACAGCATCCAACTTCCCTACATTGACTTCTTCGGAAAAAATAAAATTGTGAAGCAGACTTACAAAACCATACCAGTAATCTTTCATCATACGTACCTCTGTGCCAACTCACCTATCTGCATTACATAGCTTCTATCAGTCTGCCTGCCACAAAGCCAGTTACTCTAGATCAGCACAAACAACCACTTTCCATCCCTCTATTACCACCAGTTGCGGTGTACAATACACTTAATAATTTGGCAATTTCATATTTGTATCATTTAAACTCCTGGGTAAGCAGCACTTGTCTGTCTGCAGAATTTGGTAAAAATGGTGCTATACTCATGTTAATACTATTCTGTCTCAATTTGAACACATTTCTTTGTTTCACTTCCTGAAGTAAATAAATAAATAAATAAATAAATGTTGTAGTAGCTATAAGCTCTTCCACACTGAATATCAGTACAAAAAAAGTTTTGACATTTTAATGATATTACATTTTTTTTCATATACTGAATCTAGAAATATTCCAGTAGAGTTTCAACTTCTACTGTATTAGAAATAAAATAGTTAACTTATTTATGTTTATGCTTTTGACAAATTTTTCTTCAAAATCTTCTTGAAATACTTTCCTATGATTTGACAGACAAGTTGTGAAAGTTTATTTTCTTTTGCATACCCATTATTTGGAATGACTTCCACTTGTTGAATTATGTCTCTTTATTTCTTTTATTCTTTTTTAGTCTGTTTGGAAGCAAATTTACAGGCAGTGAATGAACACTATTTAGCAAACTGTCCCTAAAGCAACCCTTTATACTTATACATCATGGCATTTCAAGAAATATACCATTTGGGATGTTTAAATTTCCTTTCAGAGAGGTTTCCTCTGTTTTATCTAATATCTCTGTGGTTTTCTCATTCCCACAAGAATGTTGGGCTTCAGTACATGGCGATCGCTATTGCATTGACTCTTTGGCAGTTACCTTTTGGGCCATGTCCTGCACAGTAACTCAGGACTAAATGAAATCAAACGCTGTTTCTACTCTCTTGTGTTCTTTGACTATTTAATCTAAAATGAAGTCACAACTGTGTCAGAACAAAAATAAAATAAAAATAAAAAAATAATAAAAAAGAAAAACAAAAAAATAATAAAAAAGAAAAACAAAAAAAGGCCCCATATCTCAGCCCCATATGACATTTATGACATTTACGCTACCCATACCGGAATAGTTGACATTTTTCATTGTTATTGTGATATTTTACTCTTTCATTGCATTACATGTTCATTGTTAGTTGCCCAACCACGTGATAAACATTGTAAACATAACATTATTAATATTCATGTTAATTGGAATCCATCAGCATACTATGATACAATTAATTTATTTAGCTTCATTGACCCTGATTTGTAATGGATCATGCTACTTCTCCACCAGCATTGTTATTCCTGTGTGATTTCTATCCTAATATTATGGTGGCTTCCTTCATTCTACCTACTGGCATTATACACTAATAATTCTGAACTTCAAAGTAAGCCCAACACAAATGGGATGCTTCCAGAGGTTTGAATTCCAGGTGCTGTTTTCTTCGTAGAAAGGCATGCCCCACAATTTAAAGTCAGAACCTGGACAGTTTAAAGAAAGCAGAGGGAGACAGTTTTTCTCTTCTACTCTACAACCCAAGACAAGTCTCTCAACGCTGCAAACCATCACATTTTAGCATTTTTTAACATTGAAAAGTTATTAACATGGCTGCTTTTCCTGAAGAGAGCCTACCTTTTCATTGAGAAATTAAATACAGGAAAGAACTATTGACTTTAAACATCTCTCATTCCTGTCAAATTACACATTTTTAACAAGGCCTATCTGACAGAAAAGTCAAGAGGTAGTGGTAACTTAAAAAGGAGTAACATGTTCCTTCTGTGGTACTGCTTTTTTTGTGGTACAATTTAGAAATGTATCAGAATCCACTATCTCCATTTGGACAGGCCTCCTGATTACACAAATTATAACTTCTGGTTGATTTACTGCACCTATCTTTTAGAAAGATACCAAATCTTGTTTTAAAGACTTCCTGGATAGATAGTCCACTATAACATACCTTAGCAATCTTCTAATAATTACTTACCCTTGCTTAACTTATTTTTCAATTTATTCCCAGGTTAAATATGAGTACCTTTAAATGGCCCATCTTTAGATTTTGTAAACTATCTCTGCCAAAGCAAAGTACCCTAAAGTATCACCTACTTTTGCTCAGGCACAAATTTTAAAAAATAGAGATAAGGCCCTCTTTAGCCTCTTTTTTTCTGCACAGAGCAAGTTGTGATGCTCTCTTGCTGTTGCACTGAAGAAAAGAAGTGAGAAGCTAAAAGGAACCAGTGCAGAATCAGTGGGAGTGAACATGAACAGTGGTGATGCCAGTGTTGAATTTCTCTTGTTTCCCTGAGGCAACTACTGTCCCAGTGTCCCATGATGCAGTGAGATGTGGATCGCACCCAAATCTTCCAGCAGCTTCAGTAAGTCCTCAAGGTATCAAAGCCAGAAACAACATCATGGGTGTGTCGACTTTGTTAATGATGATTCAAATGATCACGCAAAAGAAACTTTTTGCCTGGCTCAGCAAAAGATTGTTCGAAGACTTAAATCGAAATCAAAGGCATGGACATCTTTGTTTTACTATTAACTGTTGGCTATTAATAATTGCTTATATGATTCCACAAATGAAGGTTGCATAAAAATAATTAAAAAAAAAAAAAAAAAAAAAAAAAAAAAAAAAAAAGGAAAGGAAAGGATAAGATCTGTTCTTTACAATGAAGCAATTTTAGCAAAACACCTGCAAAACAGACATGCTTCTGCATTCAAGGAAACTAGTAATGAACCTGGCAACTTAACAGAGCAGATTCTGGATATAAAAACAAACACAAGATTTCATTTCCCCCCAGTCTTACAGCACATGTATTATGTGTACATGTGAACAGGGCATCTCCACTTCATGGTCCATCATTTAAATAAAAAGGACACCTTTCAACTGCTGAGACAACACGCAAGCCAATTAATAGCAAGATTTTTTTGATCCTGTCTGTTAAGAGACTCTCAAATGTACTCCTATGCCTCCTTCTCTAGGCTCTGAAAGGAGGGTACTGACTTTGAAATCTGCCTTTACTGCTCAGACCATCATGCAAATAGCTGGGTGAGAAGGAAGAGATTTCAGGAATAAAGCAAACTGAAAGAGCAGTTCTGGAGGGCCTGACTGGTGATAAAGATTTTGGCTTACCATTTCAGGCTGTGACCGGACAAACAAGCACAGTGGTTTCAGCTGCATTTCTCTAGCAGATATCATGTGCTCAGTATGCCATAAACAAGAGTTGATTCCAGGAGACCACCTGTTGAAGTCACTAAGGCTTTTCTCCAAAGTAAGGACTAAACAGGAACTGCAAGATGGATCTAAGGTGCAAAAAAAGGAAGTTGGACTTACACTAATTATGAACTGATAACTACAAAATCCGTGGATTTTGGAAGAAAAAAGCATGGTAGAATCCATGTATTTGGATTTATAAACGAAAGGCAGAGAAATTGCAGAAATGTACCACAACCAAAGAAATGAGCTTAAGTAAAGTTTAATTTCTCAGTAGGAAAATATGAAGTGTACTTCCTTTTCTATCAGTCACTACAGCAACCAACAAATCAGAATGGGTAAAATGTCATATAAGATCTGTGCTGTTTTATTTATTATCTCTTTAAAAATAGCCATCTGCAAATAAATCGAAATCAAGTTTCCTATTGCTCTTCATCAGCAGGAGGGCAAACTATAAGGCTGGGAGCTTATCATATGTTATTTCCCTGCAGTGCAGGTGGTCTTGGGTTTCTGGCCTTTTGTGCAAGCCAGACCAGCATATTTGAGACTGGGAAGAATTAACACTACTACAATGGTCCAGAGCATTGTTAGCTACACCTAAAGAAATGGATCATATTTCCAAGTTACATTAAAATACAAGAATATTTCATGGCATTTCATGGCAACGTGTAGAGTCAGTTTAACAAAAATCATCAGCCACCATAAAGCATACTGTTGTTTTCAAAAGCTATACAGTGGGTAAAAAAAAAAAAAAAAAAAAAGCAAGGTAAGAACATGAAATTCAGCCAAGCAAAAAATCATAACCAGGGCTTCAGAAAACTCTCTTTAAGACAAATACCTAATTTATGGATCTCAGAGATACTACATTTCTCTGTTAATTATCTGCTTATAAAAAACTCATTCTGCTTCATATATGCAATTACCTCCAACAGCAGTGGAGAGCTGTGAGCATATATTGAGAAAAGTCAGTGTTGTAAATATGTTGGTGATACAAATATTCTTCTTTCCAATATTTTTCCATCCCTAATAATAAGTTTTATGAAATTCTTTAATTGCCTGGATTCATTTTTGGATATATGGCAGATTTTAAGTACTGTAAAAATACAAAACCAATGAAATTATATTCTTGAGCATAAACAATGTGTGCCAAGGTTGTAAGAATGATATAAAAGATAGCCACATATTCCAGTGCCTTACAGTGTCAACATACAACTTTGGGGCTGTCAGTGTTTCCTTCTTTCTAACAGTACCTGCAAGTTCTGCCAAAGCAGCACTGCTTATCTGGTTATGTATACCATGTGACTCTAAAATTGTCATTTTATTCTGATTAAAATGCAACATGAGAGAAATTCATTTTCACATTCTGCACTCCTGGATATGCACTGAAATACAGATGTGTCCTATTACTTCTAATACATGCACCGATCTTTTAGAAGATGAAAAATATTATACTTATATCTCAAACTCCTGATATGCTGATCTTCAACTTCTTTCTCTGTATTGTTTTAGGCAGCTTGGATTCAGTGTTTCCTATTTCAATTCATGCAAATTGCACATTTTCACAAGATTTACATTAAAGGCTTTTCCTGTTTGTCTCTTGAAACAGAAGAGAAAAAAATAATTAATAACATGTCAATTATTTGATTTTAATTATTCTATCTTCCCAAGTATTTTAATGAAATTTCATTTAGGTGATTACTGACAGAAACTAATAATCTGCCATTTCTCTCACTTAATCAGTAGTTCAAAATCAAATAGCAGCTCATTAACAGCCAAAATTTACCTTATTCTCATTTTTTCAGAAGCTATTTAGAGGACATTTCATATGTCTCAAACAGATATGTTTGTTTTACCACTTTGTTCAGAGGGCGCTAGTAATTGATCCAGATGCATTTGGGGTTAGACTGCTTAGAAAAGTACCAGCAAGTTTTCTGAGAATTTTTCTGCTATCCTTATCCTACATAAACATCCTAATCAATATATATTATAACTAAAAGCCCAACAATACTGAATTATTTCTGCCCAACATGCAAAAGTAGATGGCAGATGAATAGTTAGGACACTCTTAAGTCCTCTTTAAACCTATACCTATTTAAAATACAGATTTCTATAGCCAAACTGCTGATCATTTTTGATCTCTGTAAAAAAAAAAAAAAAATTCTCTGCATCCAGTGCATGGAGAGTCCAGGCAACCAACATAGAAGAGTGGACTCCACTGTGGAAGCTGGGAGAACAAAAGTTACATAATACCACATCAAACTGCTAGTGGCCAAAACACATGGCTGGATCTGGATGTGTGTTGTTACTTGGTACAAATAAAGTTGTTTCTTCCAAAGAGAGGTTAAGCAGAAAATACAGAAAGCCAGTTGATATAGGAATCCTCTGGTCTTACTGCTACACCAGCACTGGTGCAGAAATGCCTTTACAGCCGTCACGTTAGGAATACGAATGAATGATCTCAATGCAGCTGCTAAAAGTGATGACAGAAAAAGTGAACACAGAAGTGTCAGCATACAACAAATTCAGTGAAAAGCTTTATTTTCACCATTTTTCTCAGAGGATTTGGGCTCTTTGGAGATTTATTTATTTATTAATACAAAGAAAAACATGCAACTCTTAGAAGCACCAGTTACTTTGACAATAAGAAACCAGGGAATTCAGATAACTACGTATATGCTATTTGCAACCTCCACCCCTCACAGAAATAAGAGCACCTTGAAAAGGCTGCAGTTATTTGGGATGAAGGGCCACCTGCACTACAGTCTACTGATTTGGACAAACATACATGACGTTACTCTTACCATGTCCTCCCACCACCTTGTCTTTCCCATTGACTAGTCTAATCATTTCTTGCTCAGATTGCTAACGTTAGACGCTGTTCCCATGGGGGAAGGGGCTGCCTTTGAGCTTTTCATTCAGTCCGTGCACACAGCATACAGAATGCACTAGAAATAACCATTACAAAGTCATTAAAATAAACTTCTATACTCCTAAACCATCTATCTCAAAGGGAAAACTACAACAAATATTGAAACTCAGCACCAAATGACATGCTTTCTTGTTTCTTTCATGCAAAGGTTCACTAGCTCTCCAAAGAAAAGGCACCTGAAAGAGGTTCCAAGGACCAGCAGAACCACCACGAGCATACCAGAGTCTGCAAAGTCCTTGCAGAAAAAAAGAAGAGCTCCCAGCCCTAATCTGCATCATCTAACTTCTTCCTTCTCACTCTTCTTGATACCTGGGGCTGTTTGTTGTTGTTGTTTGCTTGTTTGTTTGTTCGTTTTTCTGGATTGAAAAGGGTGATGCACAGCAGATCTCCCTGAGCTGCCCTGCTCACTGAAGCTGGGTAGCAGCCCCGTGACTCCTTGGTGGGCTGAAGAGAGCTCGAGCTCACCCAGGGCCCAAGGTCTCCTTGCTTCTGCCAGTTCTCCAGTTCTCCAGACAGGCTGCTCAGGCCACGAGGGCAGACCACACAGGCTGCTGCAAGCACTGCCACAGCAGACGTCGCCACTCTTGCAACACACTGGATTCCCAAGCCTGGGGAGTTGCTGGTATAAATAGTCACTTCATCCTTAGACCCTACCTCAACAAAACATTTACACATAAAGAAGTGTGTGCTTACGCACACTGCTGGCCTGCAAAGCAACACATTAGAGATTTGTCCAATCAGACATTTACTTAAAAGAAAAGCAAGGGAAAGTTGCAGGCATTTTAATATTTTCTGGAAAGATTAAAACTCAGAAAACACACACAAAAAAAAAAAAAAAACACCCCAGGGAAAAAAAGGCCATAAATATAGACACAAAGACCTTTTCGTCCAACCAGAATGTTGCACTAATCGTTTCAATACTGATTTGCAGCTTGCCTTCACTAGATGGTGTGAGTACACAAGCTGGTTCTGTAAGCTTGCCCGCCTAAACTGTAATTTGTGAAAAATTTGGCCTTTAGGATGAATACTCTAAGGAAACCTGGCTATTTTGAAGCTTCAAAACAAATTAGCTTTTCATCTCTCCCAGGTACTACGGGTACATCTTGGATGCACTGAAGGCTGGCTTCTTATTTGTTTTTGACTCCTGGCATTTATAAGAGGAGACAAAAATCAAAATACTGATGTTAGTTAACAATTTATGGTTTCCTTATCATAGACTTGAAAGTATCCAATATATGCTATATGAGCTCTTTCATTCTTATGTATTTGTCTTATCATACACACCATTTCATGGCTACAACAGCACATGGAATCCACAAATATCGTAAGCCATTGCTCTTTGCAAACTGATGTGTGCCAACTACAGAGTAGAAGATAATGAAACACTTCACATATTACTGGCAAAGTATATGAGCTGTTAAATATGGGACCTCACAGTCTTACAGCCAAACACCTGGCAAAGTTCAAATGAATTCCAAAGGTTTGGTAAAAGCTCATTTTTTGTCACTTATTCCATGTCTACCCAGAGGCATTTCAGTTGTGTTAGTCAAATATTTATATTTCGGTGTCTGGGGAGGAGCATCTTTCCCATCACCCTCCCCAAATAAAAAGCAACCGAAAAAGCTTAACACTCTGCCAAAATAAACCTTACTTGGAGGATGAAAAGGTTTGGCAAGACCACCTCACCACAACCAGCACTTCATCTCCTGTTTTAGCCGAGTCACCGAACTCAGCTAGGATCAGCAGAACATCATAAAAAAGGTCTTTCTAAACATCTTCTGTTCAAGGCAAAACAGGAAGCTCTGTCATAAGTGAACCTGCTCATCACTTCCTCTCTTCTGTCTAAGAAGTTCAGACAGGCTGGATGAGTCACAGAGAACTTAAAGATGACTTCTGGGGTACTCAGCCAAATAAACCCCAAATTTTAAAAGTCTTGAAGCCTGACCGTCTATCTATATGAGCATCTCTTCAGTGAGGCTGTGTCTTTAACAAGAATGAATGCTACAGGGCTCCTCTGTATATATTCCACAGCCTGCTTTTGCAGGTTTCAAACTTTTGAAATTCCCATTTGACTTCAAGAAGTCTGGTGAGTGGTCAACACAGTTTTTGCCTGCTGAATACATACTAACATATATGAAGAGCTTTTTTTTGCTTTCCAAACCAAATGTTTCCAAGCTCATGGTCTATTTAGTTGCTCAGGTATGCTCACTCATAGTGTACTGTCACTTGGAAAGCTACATACACACCCATGCTGACAGAAAAAAAATTCTCAGATCTCAGCTCAGTTGACATCACAGTTGTTTGAAATGCTGTCATGGGAATCTTCTTTTTATAGCTGTATGATTTTAAGACACAACCCTGTACAGCATAATGTATCCTGTCAAAACTAATATAAGGAGGTCTCTTAGAGATGAGACATTAATGGATAGGAGATGCAAAGAAGAACGAAACGGATCCATAGCGATCCATTGAATTCAATGCTCCTGTCTAATCTACTTGAGCTCTGAAGGAGGATAACGTCCAGCACACTCTTGGGGGTTATTTAAAAGCCTAGTAAGAGAGTGAAAACATACAGCAGAGAAGGATCAAGTCCAAAAGCAAGAAAGTCAAACAAGGATAAATGCATTCAGAACCTCTTGCATCTAGGACATTGGCTAAGACCTGTGATAACCTAAGTTATTCCCATCTGACAGCTGTTCGGTAGCCTACACAAAATGAAACAGTGCTTCCACTAGTGCAGTTAGTCAGTAGACAGATGTTTACATTACCAATGGAACTACATGGCAATGTTAGCAAAGCTAAGCAGTTTTGCTGGGTTAATACACCAGCGATAACAGGAGAAAGCTTCCAAGTTCGATACTGCTCACCCCCACTTGCCATTCATAGGGTCAGTCCAGGTCGCAGCCAAGTAGCTGTGCGGGAAGTGCTTCCACTTCTGCTATCTGCTCTGTTTGCAAATACAGGAGTCCAGACAATACAGCATTTCACACAGACACTAAATCAGCAATTGTAGGCAATTTTTAAGTAATAACCTCTCCTAAATTAAAAACAAAAAATAAAATAAAAAAAATACATGTGACATTTGCTTATATTCCTTTAGCCACTAAATTTTATCTTGCAAAGTGGCTTTCAAATATGAATAATCCCAAATCTCAGTGACCTTGGCCTCCTTGAGAGCCAGTCCTGAAGCATGGACTAATTGCTCTTGACTTTTCCCCCGATGAACGTACACAGCCGGCCAGCTGCAGCACGGAGATATCTTCTTCAGATGATTTTGCTCCCCAAAACCATGCATGGAGTCATGTGTGTGTTCATCTTAGAAGAATACTCTATGAGGGGAAAAGGAAACACGCAAGGTTCAAAGGGGCAACACACAGCCAATTGCTACTGAAATGCATCATCCCAACTATGTGTTGTAATCCATTTGAGGGCTGTTTGCTATTCGTCTTAAAGAACGATCATTTAAGAACTAATGCTCTAATGAGCAAAGCTGTAATTTTTAGTCACAGCCCTGCCCGGCCAGGGGTCCGGCTGTCCCCCAGGGCTGGTGGTCCAGCCTGGTTGCAGCCCATGGTCCCGACCATGCTCCATCTTATCGCCATGACCTGCCCCATCACCATGACAGATACAACCCCACGGCCTCCACAGCCACCACCCGGAGCCTTGGCACTGTCCCTAGCCGCCAGCCCGTGCCCTGACACCGGGCCGGAGGAAGATTTAGGTCTCCCCTTCCAGAGCACGCTGAGGAGGGAATCCAGACCCGGGGCTGACGAGGCGACCCAAGGCGTTGGGCATGGCGGCATCTAGCGGCCGCTCAGGGCGCCGCCAGCCGCCGCCGGGGGCCCGCCTGGCGCCGCGGCCGGGGCCGGGGCAGAGGCGCCGGGAGGCGGCCGGAGAGACGGGGAGAGGCCGGAGGGGAGCGGGGGGAACCGGCCCGAGGCAGCCCGCAGCAGCGGTGTGGCTCGGTGTTGTGCTCTGTCGCCGTCTGCCTCCTCCGGGGCCGCGATTCACCACGGAGGATCGGCTCGTCCTGCTAATTGAAAGCGACGCGGAGACGATCGTGGCGTCCCGTGTGCCTTCTGCCAGCTGCAGTTGAACTGCAGCCTGAAACGCTGGCAAAGCGTGCCGCTGCCTGCTTGTTCAGCCACTCCACCGTCTCCATAAGTGCCCCTACAAGCAGGAAATAATGCTGTTCACCCCCCTAACCGAGGTTTCTTTTCCCCCTGGTAAACTGATCAAATGTTATAAAAATGAATGTGAGCGTGGCAATACTTCTAACAGGAAATTACAGTTATCTAGCAACCGTGGAAGAAGCTTCTGGACCGACTGCCATGCAGTGGCTTCCACGTAAAAGCAGGGTGGATGTGTAACAGAGCCTGCAGCTCTGGGACAGGACGCAGAGCAGAAACTGCACATCCAGTCAACACTGCAGAGAGGTGCGATTGCAAAACACAGGCAACCGAACTGGAAATCAGACCAGATGCAGAACTTGAAATCCATGTTCTCGAGAAGAAATGGCACGTAACTCTTAATGACATCAAATGGTCACGACCCAAGTTTGAAATCTCATCTGAAGGAAGAGCATCTCTACTAATCCAATTCCCACTATGAGTACATCAGGGCAGCGGTTCAAGGATGACTAGGAGGGAAGGCTGCCATTTCTTGACTCACCATCCCCACTTCCTGTAGCCTGGTCTTTCAAGTCTTCGTCCAGTTACCAGCTCCTGAAGTGAACCTTCTTATCGTGTGAAATGCGATGAAGTCACAGGCCCCCACAGACTCTGTCTATACATACTCTCCCTCCTCCATGCTTTTGTCTGGAAATTTGTTGCTCATGCTCTTCACATGAACATTTTTCTCACTAAGATCCAAGTAAAATTATTCATAAAATGAATCAGGTTCACCAGGAACTACATGTATTGTGAGACTTTAAGTTTCTTTGTACTTATAGGTGCTGTGATGCTATGAAAAGGCTTCCTATTAGGTTTTATTCTTAAAATTGAAAACTTACCTGTCAGTGCTCTTCCTGTCAAAAATGCAAGTAGAATGAGTGAATAAATATTAAATAAAAACCTCCCATTAACAACAGTGGATTGAGGTAGGGATGTTACTCCCAAATGATAAAAAAAAATATTCCTCACTATCTCAGTGATACCATGCATGCTTTATCCACCTCCTCCAAAAAAACAAGCACACCAAAACCAGAAGAACAGACCTAAGCAAGAACGTGTACCAGGACATTTCACAGGGAGAGGTCAAAATCTTTTAGCTGTAATCTTAAGCAATTAGCTCTGTCTGTTTTAGTTTGTTGAGGCAAAGCTAATTAACAACTTCTAACACCATTTCTCAAAATGCTAGATCTAATCTTGAAATATATAAATCACAAGAGAAAAGTGCACGTGGCCCCTGATCTGCTATGTTTATTTCTGCAGAGACCTTTCACACTGCTCTAATCAAGATCACTAAATGTACAAAATATTAATGAAATTGTTTTAATTCTCTTAGGTGAAATTTTGCCAAACTGAAGCTGTAGCCTTAAGGGTAGCCTTAAGGAAGTGTATACTGAGCCTACTTGAGCTGGACCTCTGTAGATTTGCACTAGAGCAGTAATTAGCAAGCAAATGTGCATAGAAAGCAGCCATTCTGAACACACCTGCAGTGCGAAGCAATAGAAATTGAGCCCCCTGCCTTCAAAGTAAAAACAGGAGCACTCAAAGCATGGCACAAGTATGGAAAATGACTTTGTAACAGGGTAAGCAGAGAGAGAATAAGAGTGAGTTGCTTTCTATGCCAACATTCAGACTTGGAAACAAAGTGAGCAAAATTTCCTGAATTTCTGCAGACAAAAGAATTTCCATACAAAGCAATGAGGAAGATGCAATCAATGGCAAGGATGAAGAAATAAGCCAAAGAAGCTAAAAAAGAAAAAAAAAAAATGGAGAGAAACTATCAGTCAAATGCATTGTGGGAAAATGCTGTTTAAACAACTGTATTATAACTAATATATAACTGTAAGAAAATCTAAAGATGTTTCATGAGAGAAACAGCAAATGCTGACAATGTCACAGAGAAAGTGGCCACAAATGTACTATGAACTGATGGGGCATTAAGGCATCTAGCCTGCAGTATCCAAGAGCAGTTCTAGCTTCCTGGTTCATGCACATATGCTATTAATTTCCCAATTCCATGCCATGGGAAACCTTAGTGAGCACCAACCCTACACAATCATTTGATCTCATAGGAAGGAGATGCAGGTGCAGAAGCCAAAAAGGCCCTACAGAGCCCTTTGACCAAGCCCTGGTATGGACACTCAGAGACCCAAGACCACAGAGCACACCACAAAACTACTCGAAGGCAGACACACAGCAGTATTCATACAGCCCAAGTCAGTCCAAGTAACCAGCAGTGCTTTAGGACACTGCCACAACATTAAAGACAACACTAGTTATTTTGTCTTCATCCTCAAGGCCACAAATAAAAGCCTACATCACAGACATTTTTATGCCATTTATGCCAGTAATTTGTTTCTCATGGAAAGTGCCCTTCTGTATGTAGATGCAGTTATAAGTCTGCTTTCTCTTGAGGTGTTCCCTAAGCTTTTCTTCCAGCTCTTATTGCTGAGGCCTTCCCTGGAGATCTCTCTAATGGTGCTTGCAGCTTTATTTTTCATCCCACATACTGGAAGAACCCCATCTTCAACGTTTACTGTGGATCTCTTCTTTATTTTCTTTGGTCTTCCATCTCTGTTGCCACCAACATGCAAACAATTTAAGGAGAATTCTTTTTGGATGAGGGAAGCAAAAGAATGAAGCAGAGGATAATAGATACAAAATGAGCATCTGTGGCTGAGAAGGGTTCCATGTTGGGCAGACATTAAAAACAACAGCAAACAAATACAAAATTAATTAACTGGAGAACTTACTGAGGACTACATGAGAAACAAGATACAGAGGTAAAAAAAAAAAACATAGCCTGTCCTCCTGAGAAAGCCAGAGAGGCTGCTGACAAGTGAGTTTATCATTCTGTGTCCTGCCAACCTCCTATTACAGTATCCAGCAACCATTAGGCCACCCAAGTCCTACTGTCAAAAGAGCTGGATGCTCTCACTGACAAATGTAAAGAGCTGTGGAAAAAGACGTCCAAACCCAAAAGCCTCACACACAGCACCTTACGTCTTTTATAAAACCACCCTGAATGATTTCCAAAATCACAGCCAGGCCCTAATGAACAATTTTTGAAAACAATATTGTGGATGTGTCTGTTACCACGTTCAGTGTATAATTTTAATTTCTTCATTTCTAGTTACTCTGTGCTAATAGACATTATGGTCCTTTCAAGGAACAGCAGAGAACAATGCTGCTGCACTCAGTCAGGGACATCTTCTGGAAGGAGAAAAGAATTGTGATTTTCCAAGAGCAGTTGAGCAACTTTTCAGAGGCGGAAAAAATGGAGTGCAAAGCAAGTCAGACGGAGAGTGGAGAATCGCACAGGGAGGAGCGGGCAGCACAAGCAGAGACAGGAGAGCTCTGAGAGAGGCAGGAAAGACATTCAGAACCAAGTCTCCAAGGTGATGGATGTAAGCATTTCTCCCAGGATGTTAGGTGTATTGTGAAGACTGTTACAAAGCTGAAAGTCACTGAAAATGGTGGGCTGAAAGACCAGAACATAGGGAAACAGTGGGTAATAGGAGAAAAGTCAGAAAAGGGTTAAAAACCCTTAGTTTCCATTGTCTCCAAGTTTCTTTAGAAATTTGTTGTTTTAGCTTATCTCTTAATGAAATTCTTGCACTCTTTGGCAGCATATATACTAAAATTTAAATGAAGCTGAGAGAGATGAGGAGAAGCTGAGAGAGATGAGTCCATTCAGCTTGGAAAACAGGAGGCCCAGGGGACACTTGACAGCTGCAACTACCTGACCTCAGGGTACAGAGAAGACAGAAGCTGACCTTTCTTGTAGATGCACTGTGACAGGCAACAGACACATGCTGGAGCATGGGAAATTCCAATAATACATAAGAAGAAAAAAAAAATCGCCATGAAGGCAGTCAAGTATTGGGATGGAAGTTGTGAGATCTCCATATTGGGAAGTACCCAAGGCTTGACTAGACATGGTCCCGAGCAACCTGATCCAATCAGAGCTCTTTGAGTGTGGAGGTATTGGACCAGACAACCTCTAGAGGGTCCCTTTCAACATCAATTGTTCTGTGATACTATGAAACTCAGCTTTCCAGATTGAAAGATCTGATGTTTTCAGATGTTCTTCACTTTAAAGACAAGGTGCAAGAAAGATCTTTGAAAGAGATCCAGTCTGTCCAGACTGCTTAATGTCATGACATATTTGTTACTACTGTTGATGGCATTTCAGATAAATGTTACTCCTTCCTATTTGTATGTCCTGTAAGACACAGCTGTCTCAGGTGCTTGATTCACCAAGCCATTTTACATCTCTTCTTTCTGTTTTACCTCTGTGCCCTGTTCTCAATACATAGCTTTCATCAAAAGTCCCTGTCCCATTGCTTATCACATGAGGATTAAAATGGTGTCTGCAGACGGTAGTCATACTATTATAAGGTAATAAAGCTCAAAATAAAAACAGTTTCCTTCTTTTTTTTTTCCTTAATGGAAATGTATATCCTCATCTAGTACTTATCCTATCTCCCTACATTGTAAATTACAAATGATAGTCACAGATTAGATAACTGCATATGCACATACACATGCTTACATATATACCTATACGCACATACCAGCCCTATAAAGTCTTGTGCATTTAATGTTTTCCATCTCATGCTTCCACAGAAAACCCATACCTCATGTATTTGCAGTGCAGTGACTCAGCACTGGTCCCATCCTTTGCTGTGCTGACCTGTCATGCCTTCCCTTGTTCTACTTCACAAGTAAGATATCAATATTGAGAATAAAAGACATCAGGAGTCCACAGTTCTCCTTTTCGATTTGCTGCAGATTCACTTTCCAGTGCTCAGTAGGCTGTTTCATATCCTTATATCAGCCCCACTATAACCAAGAGGTGCACCATCACAGCAGAGCTCTTTGCAAACATAAACTGCACAGAAATATATTTTTCTTTTTCTGTATCCCCTTCAAAATAAAATACACAGAAACTGGTAATTCCCCACAGTTCTATGCTGGCAAGGTATAAAGAAAGGCCTCCGTGACAGAACATGGAGTCTTTGCACAGAATCTATGATCTCAGATAAGCAGGACTGGCCAGTTTTCATGAGTTACTGCAAGTCAGTCAAGCATTTCAGTAGATCAATACTAGCTATTGATTACAATCACACAGTGTCTGTTATTCTGGTTCTTTCAGTACCTCAAGTAAGCAGCAGTAACTCCTCGTGTTTGAACCCTGATGCTGGCATTCCCACGTCACACAGTGTTAGACATCCAGACAACTGTGCTGATCATATATTTCCTCTTACTTTAATAGGCCTTTCAGAAATGAACAAGCATTCCCTTGTATACTACTATGGTTCCCATCGCTTGATGGTCACACTTAATTAACCACTAGTTTAGTAGAGAGCTGGTTACACTTCATTTCATTAAGTGATTTCATGATCACCAGAGGTACACTGACAGCTCTGTTAGCTGAAGCTGTGTGAAAAGGGGCAGTGGAGACAACAGGAACATTTTACAGCACTTCCTCATCAGTGATTTTCCAGGAACCGCTCAGAGTACAGCAAGTTCCATTCCCATTCCTTTTTAGCTTTTTTGACTCAAGGCTATCTCAGCTTTGAGGTTACATAGACCATACACTATTACTAATACCTTTAGCAATGTTGGTTCCTGAGTCCTTGAAGTCATCATTTTCATATAAAGAGTATATTAAGAATTTCTTCATTGTTTTTCCCTCCTTCAGACCTCCTTCCTTCATGGTCAGCAAATAAATGCAACTGAAGAAGGACAACGTCAACTTTAAAAATGTAATCAAGAATAAATGGGAAAACAACAAAATTTTAAAGGGTTCAACAGCATGATAAACTGGGCAATTTAAAAACACATGGCAGTCAATTCTAACATGTATAAGTATCAGATGACAGGAAATATACCACCAATATTACATACATGTACATTAGATAAGAACATGCACATTAAAGGATACCTGAAGAAAAACAGGTTAAAATACGCATGCAACAAAAAAATCTTCTCACAATAGTTTAGGCACATTCATGCAAATATGTAATGGACAGATGTTTTAATGTTTCTAATATGAAAGCATTTTTTTAAATTAGATAGGGGGAAATTTGCATCACTGTACTTCGAACCCATATCTAAATTTCCGTCTGCCTGTTTTTTAAGCCAAATTTCAGTTTGGCTTAAAAAGAGGAAGAAGTATTAGGAAAAACACAATCACAGAGGGTGAGATGAAAGAAATATATATGCATAGGACAAGCCAAAAATAATGCCAATGATTTGAATTTCATTTAAAGCTCTTTCTCTCTTCCACAGAGGTTTGTGCTCAGAAATTGTGAGGATTTATGAACAGTTTATATCTCCCATAAAAACAGTATCTTTGCTCTAAATATCTATTCTTTAGTTCAGATCAAATGAGGAAATAGCAGAAATTTTACCACTCACTTTAAGCAGACAAGAAGGAAAACAGAAGTATCTTGTGCCAAAGAGTCAAATGATGTGTCTCCTTGTTGCTGCCATTCCTTAGAGACTTGTTTCTGATAAACATCATGAGAAACTTATGTTGATTAAAAGTTTCCTACAAATTGTGTCTGTTCTCATCTTCCTATGTGTGTTATGCTATTATGGCTTGTGATGAGACATTTTTCATTGGAGTCCAGAATATGAGGGAGCCACTTGTTTCAGTAAGTCCTCAGAGGAATTCTGTTTCATCTGTTTTTCTGAATACACATATATTAAATAAAAATAAGTTGATGAATGAATAAAAATAATCTGGCTATTGAGGTCGATAAAACTGCATGGAAAAATGCAGTATGCGTTCTCCCACCCAGCTCACAACACAGGTACAAGATATTGCACGTACATTGTGTGAATTTTTCCTTAGAAACTGCATTTATTACTGACACAGAGCAGGGAGAGTCTCACACTGCCTTTTACAATTGGCTTGCACAAAGTATTATTATGAAAAGTTTATATTCCCATAATATTTTTCACATGTATACTTTGCACAGGAGCTATTGTGGATCCATATCATTCCAAATTTAAAGGCAGAGTCAATGATATGCCAAACATTTAAGTGATCTGTTCACAGTCAGGTAACGGGTTACTGATATCCTGGCTGTCTCCAGCCCTCATACTCTGCAAAGTACACTCTGGCAACAGTTTGTACTGAGACATTTAGCCACAGATGCTGTCAGCGAAAAGCAATTTCATTTCCCAGGTCTTGTGAGTGTGATGCTTTGTGTACACAAGAGATCAAGAAAAAGGAAATCACCAGTGGCCTTTGAACCAAAACCACAAATTCACAGCAAGGTTATTGAGATTTGGTTATCACGAGAAAAAGAGATTCTCACTGCCTTCAGGGGAAATCACTAGGTGTCTCTAGATTAGATGTCCTGTTCTGCTAGCACAAAAACAGCCAGTAAAACTCTGGACTGATCTAGCCCTAATTCCTTCAAGAAAAGCTTTGCATTCTTCAGGTAGGTGAGGCATAGATTGACAGTGACAGTGACCTTACTAATGTACTAATGAGCAAACTATTACTAACTGTAACAGAATATAAACAAACACCCACCTCTATGGCTCTTGGCTGGGTGATTGGCAAGGCATTTCTCATCCCGCATATGACATATTTTAACTGGGTGTTTAAAGAGCCTCTCTCATGTATCTACATATGTTTCTGGTCTGCCACCTCTTTACATCGACTGGGACACTTGAGTTTTAAAGTGTTGTGCATTCTCTATGGTGCTACAAAAGCAACATTATTGTTAATAAAGACAAGATCAGCAGAGAAAATAGGAGAAAATCCAACAAATCTTTTTTTCATAGGAGACTCAAGGCTGCATGATTCAAATACCAGAAATTCATTTTCAGGAATTTGGCAAGTTTTTATAACCAGTAAATTATTGCTAGCTTTTCTTGGTATTCATTATAACAACATTAATTCCTTTGTACATACTAGGTTTTAATTTCCAAATCTGTGGGAATCCCACTGGTATTTAACAGAATAAAATTAAATATCAATTACAAAGTCATAGAAGGAAATCTAATAGTGTCTTTGTCCAAAAAATTGTTCACATTAATTTATTAACAACCAGTACTTTCCAAGTTTTCAAACATTGTATCACCACAAAATCATGAAGAATAATTTACTTTTTGTCCAGTTTCTAAATATGCTGCTATCAAAAACTACTCCAACAATTTATCATGTTGCCTCCCCATTATTAGAATTTATCCCATACCTCATTGCACATGATCTTAACTAAAAATGTTATCATATCAAGTGGAAGGAGAGAGCCTATTTGAGCAGTCACAGAAATTAGAGAAATGTAAGCAACAGAAAAGCATGTCAGGTTTTTCATACTGAGAAGTGTCATCGAAATTTGGCAGGAGCCTCACAGCCAATATCTTTCTCTTACACTCAATTCTCCCTTTCAATAGCTAATACAGGTAGGCCAATAAGAAAGTCCAATCCCCTGTTACTTTCAGTGGCCTGCCTCTTCCAAGGCAGTATTTCCTTTCAGTTAAACTTATATGTTTCAACATAAAAATGCTGATATGGAAACATTCTCTTTTTTAACAGGCAGATATTCCAAGGTTGAAAATTTAGTCCTTGCTCAAAGGTTTTGCCAACATAACTTTGCTGCTGGCGGTCATGACATTTTCTGGGGGGGAGGCACAGACACAGTGTGACAAAATAGTTCTTGATCTCCATCCTTCACATCTGATTTTATGTGCATCTTCCATAAACACATGAATTCCTATTTTGCTTCACAAGCATTTAAATCAATGAATTTTGCAATCACCAAACAGCTGAAGAGACATAGCTCTGGGCTACAATCCCACATGACTAGAAACAACAGCTTTTAAGTGTTTCTTCTCCAGAAGGGATCAAGTGAAAAAGATTGGATTATTTTATTATGAAGAAGATGGGCTTAAAAAGAAGGGACAAAGCCTGAGAATACATCCACGGCCTTAAATTCAGGGGTTACTCCCCCGTGTCAGGGCTCTGTGATGCCAGCTGGAGCCTTAGCCTCTCCTCCAAGGGGAAGGGCATCAGGTCCTTCCTGGTGATCACCCCAACCACTTGGTTCTGCGGGTCAACAACAGTGAGGTGGCGCAGCCCCAGGGTGCGAAAGATGATATAGGTGCGTTGCAGGGAGAAATGAGCTTGGACTGACATTGCCGATTTGTTTATGTATGGCTCCTGTAAAACAAAGAGAGGAGACAGGGATAACAGAAAACCATGAGTGCACCCCTGCTACACAGTTGGGAAGGAGAGGCAGGGGAAGGAGGCTGGGCAGAGGAGAGGTCCCAGACTTGAGGGACAGGATTCAATAAGAATTCTCCTGTTTCCTATCCCCAATTATACCTAAAACATCAGGAAATACCATAGTAAAAAAAAAAAAAAAAAACACTTTCTTTTTTGTTAAACCATCAGGTTCATTCTAAATAAACTATTATGACTGGAATGTACCCAAATCTCACAGGCTGGAAAAGCAAAGTTGAGCTCCGTTGATATGGCCTAAGTTCTTACTTGGAAATAGCCAATGACCCCAATATTTATTAAGTTTTAGATATTTTATAGCTGCTATCTCATTACACAACCATTTATGACATCCTGTAATATTTTGCAGTAAATGCTTATAAAAGTCAGTTCACATAGAAACATAGACTGTGAGGAAGAGGACAAAGAAAACAATCATATAGCTCTTCTCAAGAAGGGGGCTGCAAGTACTAAAGTCTGGTCACTGAAAACTATGAGGGTTACAACTTGATAGGAATACAGCTAAAGCCATTCCATTGTTAACCAATCTGCTCTTTATAGCCTATATAGGTGTTCACTAAGTTTTTATTTTTCACATAATTATACAGTATCCTACTTACGACTTGGCCAGTTTCTGTCAGGGAAGGTGTATTATGCTTCCCAAGTGGATTCTTTGCCAGACCAAGGAAAAATGAAGCAAAGACATCTTAAAATAATATAAAGAAATGCACAGGAGAGAGTGACACATCTGTTCTCCCCCTGTCATTTACACAACTGAGGAAACAGTCAAAGACATAAGGAGGAAAAAGAAATTAAAGGTAAAAAGGTTTCCTTTTCTCTATATCCCATATAATTTTGCTGTGGAACACACTGCCACAGGAAATCATTAAACCCCTAAACTTCACAGTGAATATTTCTGTGGATATCAGAAACAGCTTTCATGAGCAATAGCAACAAGCTGTTAGATGGGATATTAACCTTTGTGCTTCAGGGATCATACCAGGTACAAAAAAGTTAGGTACCAATGAGAAACCTAATTGAGAGGAATGTGTTTCCCATAACAAAAAAAAAAAAAAAAAAAAAAAAAAAGTTGTGCGGCCCACTGGATTGGGTCTCAACAAAGCTGGCTTCTACTCCCATATATGACATTCTTTTGAACTTTGGAAAGCCATGGGTCCTCCCTCCACCTCAGTTTCCCAACCTATTAAAAAGAAGCTATTAAACCAAACTACAATATGGGTATTAAGAGTATTGCGGGCTTAGTAACCTTCCTTTCCTTCTAGCTATTCTCAGAATGAGGAATCCAGACTAGATGGATCTCAAACTTCATTGCATATGAGTAAACAGGAGCTGATTTTATCTTTTTAAATAAAACCCATCTGAATTAGTCTCTCTCATCTAGATTTCCCAGTGTGTACCCTACTTCAGTTTCAGTGCTGTAGACTGAAATTCACTGGGGCAGAAACTACATTTATTTTGTTTATAACATGTTTATTTTAAGCCTTGTTCAGTATACCAAACACATTATTGCTTTTGGACCCAGTATTTTAGTACAGTATTTAGGAAATACATGTGGCAATGTCATAGCAGGGATTAAAAAAAAAAAAAAAAAAAAAAAAAAAAAAAAAAAAAAAAGGAAAGGAAAGGAAAGGAAAGGGAGAAGAAATATAGCTTTATTTATAAGTTGATGTATAGGCACTGTAGCATAATGGAGACTAAAAACTCAAAAGCATTGCTTTATATTTGCTTTATAGGACTATAAGAGCCAAATAATGACATTTAAATGATCTATTCCATTAACATTGTATCATTTTGTCAATCTGGAATGTATTTTAATCAAAAGCCCCCTTGAAATGGTCTCCTTTGTTGTATTTTCTTTTTGGCTCATTTTATCAACATCTGTTATGTTTATACAATATGAATTAAAACTTCGGAATGCTGTTTGTACTCAGCTACTTTTGTTGAGAATGTAACGTCCCAGGATTGGCAGTGTTTATGTAAATCAGTGCGGCTGACACAGCCATCATAAACAAATGAGAAAATATAACAAACACATTGTTCATGGAGGAAATGTTTGTTTTTAGAGCTGGCTTCAGTCTTACCAGATTGATGAAGAGTTGCTGATACCGGGAATCTGTAGTGTAGCGATTCAGCAGCATGGTTAGGCGCGACAGATTGGGCAGCTTCTCCACTGTTATCTGCAACAGGCAAGAATCCATTTCTCTTTCTTTCTGCACTCCACATTAGAACCGAAGGTTCAAAAGCTTTCCAGTTTGTCTCTAAGAAAAAGTTTTCTAGCAGAGCTCTGCTGGCAGAGCTTGTCCAAACTTTATAAATTCTTTTGCCAATTAGGTTTAAACTAACACTTTAAAATAAAACACTCTTTACTTACAAAAGGATTTTTTTTCCTTAGTGTAGCTGTGTCTCTATTAAAACAATGTAATTTATACTGGCTTAGGGGTGAGATTTTTCACACTATTACTAAGTGGTAATTGCATGATGAAATAGTGCAGAAAAATGCAACAAAACCAGCATCAGCCATCAGCTGAGCTTCAGCCTTCTTCCACAGGCATACCTATTTGTACTCTGGCACCTCATTCCATGCATAATTGCCCTGCTCCTTCTCAGTATTGTTTTGCCAACAAAATCTCCATGTGCAGACCAAGCTTCAGTAATATATGATGACTTTCCAGTTGTTCCTGTATAAACTGCTCAAGCTCCATTACCAGTATTGCTTTGGTAACACATGACTTTCTTTTACCACACTTAATGTTTACTACACCTAAAAATCCTTTCGTCATTTATCAAGGGGAAGAATTCTACATGCTTTTCAAGTTTGAAAGCTTTTACAAATACTAATCATTCGCAGAGGTGCTATCCCATACCAAATTAAATATTATAATAATTCTGCTGTCCATACAGGAGTTGAGAAAGAGAATTGGAACAGCCTATTTGAGAAAGAACATACTTTGCAGGCACTCTTGTGCAACTCTTAGACTCTGATTGACATTATAGTTTATGACAGCTGTCCCTGGAAGGTTTCTAGTCATCCTTTAATTTAAATTGTACCTTACCACTTCTTTCTTTCTTCTCAGCCACATTAATTACATCATTTCTTCATTCATGTAGAGCTCATTCTCAATTACCCAATATGCACACTGATTAAACAGGGAACGATCTGAAAGAAAAGAGGTTACCTTCTCATAGGACAGAGGATGAGAGGAGGAAAAAGACTCATAGTTTGTCTCTGGTTCGAAGATGTGCTCGTTTTCCAGCAGCATGCACAGCTCTAGCCTAAGGTTTAAAAATAAATAAATAAATGAATAAAATAAAAGTAAGAGAGAAGAGGACTTAATTCATTATAATGAGCAAATTTTAAAAAACAAGCACACACTGCTTTACTGTCAGATGTATGGTAGATAGAGTATTAGCAGGCTGACCACATATTTCACCTTCCTAAGTTTCCATCACCAATAGCAGCATCACACAGGTGCTTTATGGTTTAGTTTTGCCTAATTGGACATCACCTACCCTACGCGTTCTTGACCTGGATCAACCTGCTTGGCAGGAACAGCTCATGTACTAGTTTACACCCAACAAGACAATGCCAATAATAGGAAACAACAATCTGCATTTAAGTAGATAGACTGTTGTTCCTGCCCACATCCTTCCCACATCTGTTACATGTAGATGTAACATCTACATTAAAATAAGACCTGCAGAAAATTCATGGCACATTTTAAATCATCGGTGAAACCTTCTCTCACAGGACTGCACTCAAGAGTTCATCAAGGCATTTAATATTCTTGCTGACTTAATCATTTGGGTTTGCATATCTTCATCAATTATTACATCATTTCAAACCTTTTTTTTAAATTAAAAAAAAAAAAAAGCCTTGACAAGCAGTATGTTGAAATTATGACATACCTCAGTGTTTCCTTGCTTTCCCCACACACACATACACTCACTCCATCCACACTATCCACTTCCAGCCTTTTAAGTATATTTAGATAACAAACACCTTGGGGACCACCACAAAGCTTTTTGTTTTGCAACATTCTTAACATGATGTTAGCCTTGGTCCATGGTTACAGCTAGCAGCTACTATAGCAGTACAAAGACATGTGACACACTGTTAAATGATGTGCTTGAGGGACCCAGAGAAGACCAGAGGCACAACTCTTGTTAGCATGTCCAGAGAAATACAAGGGAGGTACAAAGTGGCTCTTGTAAATGGAACACCAAAAATAAGGTGGGAAGTTTTCAAATAAATATTTCCGTATTAGAAAATATTGATTTTCTCAAACTCAGACTTGTCATAGGAATTTACCAGTTTTAACATAACGTCTCCTGGGAAAGATTAAGTCTGCTTCAAGGTGGGATTAGCACTCAACAGCAGAGGACTTACACTAAGAAGACCTGCCTGCCAGTTCCAAAAGCTGGCGGTTAGTGCCCTCCCTAGGGACAGGATATGGAAGAACTAGGTTCAAGCCCTTTCTCCACACTTCCCTTCATAACAAGCACATTAGTGGCGGTGTTTGGCATGTCTTCACTTCTCCAGCTGGAGGGGTTCCACACAGAATAAACAGGAATCTGTAGAAGCGGGTCCCCCACATTCCTGCTGGCTGCCCTGACCAGCAGACTCTTTATTGTTCAATTATTTTTATTCCAAATAGTCTTCCCTTCACTCTTCTGTACTTCTTTGTCCCATGTCTGATGAAGCTGAATCAAAAATGTAAAGATTGCAAAAAATGATAGTAAACTTACTGTGAAATCCCATTGAGCTCTCACACACAAAGATGTAACATTAAACTAATTTCCAGCATATTACATAAACCAACTGCAGTGTCAGATGTTTCTGATGTTTCATATAGTCCACCTTTTCTCCAGATTATACCCAAGATACTTTGGGTGCATCTACCTGTGCATTTTTGTTCAGATCTGAAAGATGCTTTTGAAGCAACCTACCCTGTCAACTCTACCTGCCATGGTTCGGTGAGTATTGCAGAACAGTCTCCTTCCTTCTAAAACAGTTGCCTGTTTCACTCTGCACATCCACTCGTGCAATCTGTATTTCCTTAAATCAGACATGCCCTTGGTCTCTCATCTAAGGATCTCAATGGGATTTTATGAATGAGTATGACTGTGCCTAGGATATAGGTATCATTCCTTTACAGGAGAAAACATGAGTGTGAAAGTAACTTGTGGAAGAAAATCAGATGTGAAGAAAATCAGTGTCTCGGTCCCCTTTAGAGCACATCCCATCTGCAGGACAAACAAGGAATTCAGACAAGTATTTTTCATCTCCATTCTATATCTGACTGGCTAGAGTTTTCATAAAATCTCTTTCACACTGCTAAGGAGAGCACAGCGCAGCAGCAGACCTCCAAGCTAACTGCTGAGAAAACTCTGCTTGGGAAATACTGTGCCCTGGGCTCACATCTCCCCTCCTGGGAAAAGCACGGACCTGCCCTATGCTCCTCACCATCTGCATGCCAGTGTGTGGACATGTCATGTAGACAATTAATGGACTTGGGTTTGAGGGCAATCATGAGAAAACCCTATAAAGAATGGTACAGGCATGCTACAACAGATGAGATCCATTCCCCTCAGACTCCTTTTGGAGGAGGAAAGGGAGAAAAATACAATGTACTCAGAATATATTCACTACAGCAGAGGACATGGAGAAAAAATTAACCCAGTCATGCCCTTTGGTGCTTTACACACTTTATTCTCCAGAGCTCTCTACAGCTTTACAGTTTATGCTCTGTCATAAACAGGTTTCTGATTGTTGTAAGCAAGATATAAATACACAGATCTATATTCTGGTCCTAGATCATCCTGTACAGCTCCAAGAAGTCAATTTCTAGGATGATCTCTGGGTGTCTTGAAAGGAATACTTTCAAGACTTTAATCCTAGCATGAATACATAGACTTTAAGTGCAAAAGCTATGACCCACCCTAATCAAACTATTCAGGCCTGCCCATAGTCCAGACTTCACCATTTTCCACTTGAACATCATGGGCTGGAATTAAAAAACCAGCAACATTCACCACAAGCTTAAAGAGCAGAAACGTTTGCTCATCACCAGTGGTTTGTTGGCTGGTTTTGGCAGCTTGCAATTTGCTCAGCACTGCTCTTAACTAAACCCAGCAGGGCGTCACTTAACAAGGCTTTGGGAAGTGTGAGAGAAATTTGGCTAGTCAAAAAAAAAAGCACATGCAAACACAGTGAAGGAAATCGTTGGATCATTTCTGATAAGAATCCAAGCCTATTAAAAACTGCCATATTCAAGAGAAAAATGAGCATACATTATTTCACTTGGACTTCCAGAAGTCATGCTTCAGAGGTATAACAACACCACTCTTTGATGTTACATACAACATCCTTCCTATCACATCATCAAGCCTTAGAAAGCAGACCAAACATGTTTCTTGCACTATTTTGTGAGGTTTAACAGGAAGTGCTAGGATTCAGACTTGGACTCTGCAATTGTTCGTTTACTCGTTATTTATTTAAGAAGGAAGAAAACCCTTAAGTAGGGAATCTCATTTCAAAGATACCCTGGCAAGGCACTGTAGTAGTTTCATATGTTCTATCTGTTATAAAACATGCATTATGAAGATACACCTAATTAAGATAACACATTATTATCCCAATATCCACATGTCAGATTTGGCATGAAAGTCAGGAATGAAAAGTATCTGACAGCTGATTGTGTCACTCTTTTCTTGTCAAGTTGGCCAATTATCTGAGGAAACTACAAATTCTAAATATTGGGGGAGTGACATAAAAAGGAACTACAGCTCCAAAGTAGCTGCAAATGAACAGAAGGAAGATTAAATGGTGATGTCACTGGCAAAAGTATTCAGGGCAGGACTCTCCCAGACTGAATGGATAAAACAACTATAGAGTTGGGGCAGAGGGAGAAGGGAGGGTAGAGAACCTGAAGCATCATTTTTAGCTTGCTTCATAAAGCTTCAGGCTTATTTCTCCTGCATTAATCCACTGAAAGTAACTAACTACATTGCTTTTATTCTTGAGCTTTTATTCTTCAGGCAATATCCGTCTCAGCGGGGACCAGCAATTAATGTACTCTGACCAGAATAACACAAATGTCCCTTCCATGTAGTAAAAATCTAATTCTCTCTCAGAGCTTCTCTCAGACATATTTAAAAGCTCAGTGATACTGACTATGAAATTTTGATTGATGCCAGTCACTTGAAATAATGATGACAATAGCACAATAACAAGTGGCAATAAATTGCACACTGCAAAGGCAGAGCATGCCATCCCAAAATCCTTCATGATCTTTCCTCATCCTAAACCCTGATTGGGATTAGGTTTATTGTTTTACACCTTCAACTTTCGTAGCAGTTAAAATGAACTGAGTGCTCAGAATATCTTGCAGGATTTGATCACTGCTTTGCTCTCAGCAGAAGTTCTTGCATAAACATGCAATGCTTGCAAAAGGACACAATGAGAGAAAATTCTTACATGAACTGCAAAATATACATGCTGTTTAAGAACAGTTATTTTTACATTCTAATAAGCTATCTGCTAGTATACTAAATACATTTTTCCTGGCTTCAAATAGCATTGTACCTTCATTAAATGGTTAAAACAAACAAACAAACAAAAAAGCTATTCTGCATATGGCAAATGACAGTAGATAAGAACTAGGTCACTGAAACTGATTTAAAATCCACCAAACCTTCACCTTTCACAAAATAAACCCTCAGATTACAGGGTTGTTTCAGGTTACGCAGCCTAAATCATTAGTGTTTACTTATGTGTTTGGTTCTTCAAACCAAGAAGGAGCTTTGCAAAAGTTTTTGGCATTTGACCTATACGATGATAAAAAGGTCATTATCAAGCACCGGACTGAGGTTTTCCAGAGCTAAGGTCAAGTCCTGTCTATGCCCCACAGCCTTTCAAAGGATGCTGAATAAATATTTAATCTCTGTGCCTCAGTCTTCAGATCTACTTAACAGGCATTTCTTCTACCTCAGAGCTGTGTTTTGAGGTTAATACTCATTACTTACATTGCCTTCTGTTTTATGGACACCATAATCAGGGTGAATGAGCAAACAGTAAGTCTGTGGTCTTAACATGAAAATGCAAAGGCTGCTGTAAATAAACTGCAAACACAAACAGTATTTCAAACCTACAGAAAGACTAGATCTTAGAAAATTATGAAAACTTAGGATCGGATTTACATTTCCCTACCGGACGGCTTGTTACCAGGCAGATTTTCAGTTTCAGCGGAACCTACCACACGCTGAAATGACAGGACAAGTATGTGATCAGTCTTTCCATTCACACACCAGTTTTCCCCATGCCTATATTTGATTTCGACATTTAACAAGACTCTGCACTTGCCTAAAAGCCACCCACATGCTGCAGCGAGGCTGCATACGTTTTTAATTTGGCCTTTTGAGTGAGCACACAGCCTCTGCAGCACTCCAGCTTTCCCTCCAAAAGGTGCCGTCACAAAGCCCTGCAGCACCTGCACAATTATTCCTATGGCCAAACAGGCCTACTAATTTTAAAAGTATCATATAATGTTGCTCTTTGGAAGAAAAGTTTCTCACTTAGGATGCAGAATAAAACCACTGCCACAGACTCTATAAACCTTCCTCCATCTGTGTTACTCATGAGCTGCAGTGCCCCAGGACCCTGACAATACATGGGAGGATCGTAATGTCAAGAGCTTTTGTTGAAAGTGCTGGATTCCATTTATTTTAATAGGCAAGATCACTGTATAGTGTATCATTGAAATTAACTGGATCAGCTTTTCAAAAGCAGGAGTCCAGACAGTAAAAACAAACAATGTGCTGACAGATTCTACCCTCTCCCATGGAAATCAAGTAATCACACCACCACTTTGATATTGCAGTCTGTTCCCTAGCCTGCACACCTAAAAATAGCGCCCAAGTCCCTAACGTGTTCCCCCTCCCCTTTTTTCTTCTTTGCTGGCTCAGTTTAGATGCAGCCTTCAAACCACTGCTGATGGTGTTTCTAGCTTTGATCAGAGCAGAACCACCATTGCACAGGGCTTACAGCAAAGGGACGGGGAGGAGGCAGGCAGAAAGCTGTCCGTGATCTCCTAGTACAAAATAAAACCTTGTTTTTATCTCCATATATTGCATGAACTTTGCGGACTTCTGTGTTTGATTGAGTAACTTAACTTGAGTAAATTCCTGTGATCTAAACTTAGCAACCTCTCCATAACAGAGCCAGAAGGAAGAGGCTCTCCAAGAAGCTTTCAAATCTGTATCAGTTATTTCATGAATGCCAGCAACAAGGCTGTCATAATATTACAGTCGATATCGCTAAGCTCAGTAATTAATTTTTGCATTAAACTTTTGGGTCTTGATTTGTCTTTAATGTTCCATTTGCCCCTAAGCTGCTGTATTGCATTGCTTACTGAAAGCAAGTGCTTCTCCTACTGCTAAGAAAAATAAAGGTATATCCTCATTAAACAAGTGTGCATAGCCTCTGCACACATGTGCATGCACACACCTTGAGAACAGTGTTTCATTAGTCCCAGCTGGGAGGGCAGATTAAAGAAAAGTAACAGCAACAGTACCTACCACCTGACTTATCTATAACAGTTTGCAATGTTTTATCTCCTTTCCCACAGCACGTATCAATACGCTATACTCGGTTTTTCTGAAGTGCTTGGCAGAACACATTCCTGACTCACAATGGTTTCTGTTCACTGCACTGACCAGAGGCAACTCATACCTAATAAACTGCCATAAAATACACATCCACACACCACTTTGGATCAATGATTTCTCTGTTAAAGGATGTTACTGTGTAATACAGCTTTAAGTTTTCAACTTTGTCATATTTTCTAAACTCTGATCTCTTCAATTTACTTTCAGTTATGTGACATTCCCCTTTAGTGGAGTGAAAGCATGCATTAGCTAAACAATGTGGTTTGGATTTAGTGTTCCCATGCATCATCATGAAAATGTTTGTCTCAGCAATAGTGTCATTATTGTTACTGGGAACAGCTGCTCTACCATGTCTTTCGATCGTGGAAAACAGCGCGTCTCCCTTCTCAGACCAGTTTACAAGCTGGGAAATTAAAGCAAGGCTAGAAAGCAGGAGGGTTACAAGGACACAGCGTTCTCTACCTGCCTTCCTCCTACCACAAAGGAAGCAGAAAGCGCAGTGCTGCAAGAACAGCAACAAAATAAATGATGTACACAGAAATGTAGTTTGGCTCCCTCCTCTGGTAGCTCTTCTTCCTCTGGCCTGGGGACTAGCATGAGCCCTCAGGTGCAGCTCTCAGGCAGCTAAGCTCCATTAGCGGTGGCATCCTTCGAGCAAGAAACAATTAGAGCAGGGAGTTTGCTGTTCATCAAGTTGTTTAATATCTCCCCCGAGTTTCAGAAGTGGGAAGCTGTAATTCTACGCACTCTTGCCCACACTCCCAGCTTCGCTGAAGCAAGTTTCCGTACCCAGCTCTGTGGCAGCGACGCCATCCCACTGGACTCACTGTACTCCAAGGACTTCAAGCCGCTCAGCTCCTGCCAGCTGCACATCTCCCAGGAAATCTCACCGCAGCCACAGCTTCCCACTTCATCACACAGAGGCTCAGGCTCTAGCTCACCTTCCTGAGCAAGGCCTTCCTGAACAAGGTCATTAGGCTGTCTCTTCAGATGCCAGGAGGGTTGGAAGTGATGATCTTTAAGGTCCCTTCCAACCCAAGCCACTCTGTGCTTCTACAATAAGATGGATTTTCAAGTAAAATCTCTTCTGCAGCATATTAGACCTTTTTAAAATGTCCTCAAATGGAAAACCATGTTTTCAGGAACTAGTAATAACTAGGCATTTCTGAACATCCACTATTTTTTGATTTTTCAACTACACCACGGCTTTTGAATATTTCTCCTCTTATTTAGAGCACTAAGTTCTGCTTTTTCTTTAGGTTTCCAACTATGTTCTGAAAATGGGAATTGGGCACTTTGAGCATCTCACTTGTACACTCCCATAAAGCATACAAAATTTGCAATAAAGTAGTACAAATATAATGACCATGTAAACTACAAGGACATTTGACATCTTTACCAACAATATTTTTATTGTAATTTCTTTTGGGACCCAAAATAATAATTTCCATCAACCACAAATGCTGAAGTTTCAGCAAACTTGATGGGTGGGAAGAGACGGGGTTTCCTAGGTGAAAAAACCACACAAAAATGCAGGCATGATGCCAGAAATGTCACATCCTGTACAGAAGTAGCAGAAAACCAAGTTTTACTCGTTTCTGCTTACATATATTTTTTCTGTACAGTCTGCTTATGGTCAAAGATATTGTGGTTTCTGCATAATTACTTTCTCCCAATCAAACTAAATTGAGCAAAAAAAATTTCCTTCAGCTAAAAGATAGACAAACAAAATGCAGAGTAATAGCTAACAGCTGTGTAGGTAAGAGTGCAAAGGCAAAAACGAGGAATCCTTGAGCCTCACAATAGGAGAGCCGTGCATGGTACAGATCTGAGAGAGTCAAGGCATGAACAAAATGGCTTATTTGTTATAGTAAAATTCCCTAATGGGCTACTCAGTGGTATTCATCAGCCCAGTAGTCTCTCCAGGAAAACTGTATCAAAGTGGTGTGCAAGGCAGAAATTAAGATAGCCAGGCAGCACTCCAGCTTCTGCCTCTGCACCACTGCTCCTTAAAGGAAATGAAGTGGACCGAGCCTGGCCTAACAAGCGACCAGCATCCACCTGCTTTTCTTCAGTGAATGCCGGGAGTGTTTAACTGCAGTACGGAAACCCCAAACCTTCCATTTCCTTGGAAAAAGTGAATTAAAGGCAAGGACATCCACTGACACCAGAACCACCTTCAGGAGCAACGTGGCATTTATCAGTCACAGACATACAGGGAACCTAAGTGCATTAAGGGATAAACAGAATCTCAGAAAAACATCTAGGTAGAGAGCATGTTATTGTCCATTTTGGTGGAAGAAATCAGAAAGGATGTGAGAGTCACACAGGCATGTAGAGGGAAGTGATCATGCATGGGCGATTGCACAGATTGGCAGCAAAGATGTTCCTGATGACCATGAAAGACCACCACCCTCCATGTTATATCCCACCCATGTCCACGGGCAAGGAAAAGAAATGAGTTACCTACAGCTTTCCTCCACAAACCCTCCATGTCTTCTGTTTTTACTACAGTTTACATTTTAAAGTAATCTCTGGCAAAGGAAGATGGATCAACAAAACATAAGTGGTGATGTGTCTAATCTCTTCATCATGTCACAGAACCACTTCATTGCCCTACAGCAGCCCTACGCTAGTACATTGTAACACGTGTGGAAGCAAAAAAAAAATAGTTCTTTTTTCAGTTCTGGTCTCACAGAAATTAGGCAGAAACACAACTCTATCTTTTCCTTCTGGAACAGGATCTGCAGCCACAGACTACAGCAGCCAAGACAAGAGACAGTGGACCCCCCAAGCAACTCCTCAGTATGTATTTACAGCCTCACTCAATGTCTCTGGCCGAAGCCTCCAGGGAAGGCAGGCAGCGGTCCTGTCCTCAGGCCTCTCTGAAGAATGGGTTCCACCTGGGGCACAGTTGTCTTCCTAGCCAGAAGGGCCTGCAACGTAGGCCATGACATTCACAGCTCTCAGCAGACTCTGGGCAAGCACATTCATAACAGCCCAGCTCCCTTTCTGCAGATGCTGGGGGGTAGATGGGGCAGGCATTTCAGCTGCAGTGCAAAAGAATAGCCTGTTGTATTCTCATGTGCAAGAATCTTCATTGTTGGGGAGAAATGAAGGCGGGGAGGCAGTCCCTGAGCACTCTGCATTGCACACAACAGGTCGAGCATCCCTATCAGTGCTGTGCATCTAGCTCACCAGCCACATGTTCCTCAAACACAATTCTGCAAGGGTTTCCCAGGCATGCATACAGCACTGCCTATGGCAAAGTGTCAAGAGTGTTACTCTGAGGAGATCTTTGTTTTGGAAACTGGCTTCTCAGCTACAGCTTGCTTCCTCTTTAACAATTTTAAAGCCAAGGAGTTTTCTTTAGTAGTTGTTTTCATTTTTAGTCTCTACTGCTTACTCGACTAGGGAAGATAACAGCTTCAGATTTAGGTCACCCAAGTAAAAATGTGTTTGGTGATCTCATCTTGATACCCAGTAGGTAACTATCCAGATCACAAAGATTAGGTGAAAAATCTGGCCCCACTAAGCAGGACTGGAAGATTATTTTTTTTGTCTGTTTGTTTGTTTTTTAATAAAATTGGAGTATCTGTGTGTTTGCTCAGGCCAGCACTGAGGTGCATTTGTAGGTCCATGCAAGTCCCAGCCAACACTTCTTGGCCACAGTCCTTGCATTTGTTAAGAACTGACATTGACCTTTTCTTTTCAAAGGGTGAAAATCGTACATATGTATTACAAAAATAACAACACTCTGTCCTTGTACAGAAATTCTCACCACTGCAGTTTCCAAGTGTGGGCAAACACTGAAAAACTTTTGCATTCAGTCAAATTTTCAGTGTTATTTCCATGCACATTTAACGAGAAGAAGTACAGAAACACACATAAATGAGAAACAGTAAGAAAAAAATAAGAGTTGCTGCTGCCTTCAAGCAAGCTTAGCAGATAAGATGCTTCTTTTCTTTCTTTAGCTCTTTGCCCCCATTTTTGCAATGTAATACCAACATTTTTGTGCCATATTTAAAAAAATAAAAAAATTAAAAAAAAGAATCAATAATAATGCCTAAGGCAATTCTCAAGAAACATCATGGCAATTATTATTGCATCTTCCCTCATCCACCTTTTCAAAACATGACAGGCAAGCTACATTTTCTCCACTTAAACGCTGTTGATGTACAAGATGGAAAAACAAATGATCCTTTTTCTGCCTATGGCTATGTCACCTCCACATGGAATTGCATTAGATCCTCCACAGTAAGAGGCTGAAGAGCACCTTTTTCCTTTGTGGAGTTCACAGCATTTCTCATCTTCATCTTAACAGTTACATGCCACAAGAGCTGTAATTTTATGACTAAGATGGAAAACCAGAGCCTAACTACTTATGGTTATGAATACGCTAATTCCATGATGCATCACATTTTTGGAGGCTTGTTTCAGAGGGTGGCTGCAGAGCATTCCTTTCCTAGTGTTGGTGAGGACCCATAGCAGAAGAGCAAAGCCGCGTGCGGTCACTGCTGGGAACAAGGTATCCAGAGATCATCTCAGAAATTCTCAGGCAGCTGGGCACGCGGTGGGGCGAGGAAGGGTGTTGATAGAGCATGCCAGAATGCAATACTTGCTCCCAGACAACCTCTCTGTATGGGTTTCACTGCCGTGGGCAGCAAATAATGGACTGGATCAAAAAAAAAAAAAAAAAAAAAAATGCTTCTGCTTTGCCAACCATTTAAAGCAATATCTGTTTTACTCAAAACAGTCTAACAACAGCTCATTTATGCTGACAATGGCAGGAGAAAAGCTTTTTCATTCATCCTTTTTAAGGCTCTAGCAGAATGTATTCATAAAAGAGCTCTAGCAATTAAGCAAGCCACAAGCCTACCAGATTTGTCAAGTAGCATCAGGTTGTCTCTAAAGGTGCCTCTCTTTGGGATGTCCTCATGATCATCCCTCTGACCTCCCTTTCTGCTTGGTTCCACACAACATCGCTCTGTGCTGCAAAGCACAACTGTATTTGTGTAAACTCAGCATACTTCTCAGCAGCCTGGGACTCTCCCTGCCAGGTAATTTGATGAATTAATGAGGAAATGATGAGACTATAAATTTAATTTAAAAGGAGCTTTGGCTGGGTCAGTTGTTAGCATTTTCTAGTTTTATTTTTGAGGACAGATGAGAACTAAACAAGTACACTAGTATATGGTATATCTTCCACACTGGTGCACGCTGTGGACTATCACTCAGAAATTTAGGTTTTAGTGCCTTAGCACATTTCTTATTAGCGATATTTATGACAAGGGAGCAAGTATATATACCACATACAAGTATATGATCTCGCACTTACTGATGTCATTACTCCTTCAGGCCACTGCAAACCAATCTCCACTGTACAATTCTCTCATTACAAGCAGATAATTCTCTAAAAAGTTCACACAAAGTGTTTTATTTGACAGTGAAGCGAGTTAACAATTTTTTTAAAAATACTGATTCCCTTTCCATCTTCATGTCCAAAACTGCAGCTAACCATAGAGCAATAGATGAGGTAGTGTGATCCAGCTGCCAGTATTTCATCCTTGAAAAGCTGTTACAAAGCAGGCAAGGAGACAAGCCCTAACTAAATTTCCAATGATGATACATGGATAACGTTTTTCCCCATCCAGATCAATAGAAGAAAATACATTTATCCTGGACTGATCACAGATAGCTACAAACTGCCACCCAGTTAAGAGGTTAAACTAGAAGGGGATAAAAAAAAATCTACAAGGAAACATATAAGAGCATATGGTCATTCAAGACAAAGGACAACATGTCTGTATTAAGGTTATTGGAAGCTACGTTCATAGAGCTTTGCTTCGTGAAATCCTGTGCAATAGCAGTTGCATATGCACCTTTTCCTTTCCTATAGGATACTCAAGGTGGGAATTAAGTCACTGCTTCTCCCACTCATGACCCACCACCACTCAAAGAACAGTCTTAAGGTACCTTCCTGAAAGGATGGAGTCACTCTTGCTCTCACATGAAATACATTACCAGAAATATTTCATTTATCAGGATGTTTTATATGCCTTTTGAGAGCCCCTAGTATGCAAGGATTCTTTTAGCCTAATTCTTGTTTACACTGCATGTTTCTTCCAGTGACTTTGTTGCTTATCTCATCTGTGATATGATTTACATTAATGCATTTCCTTTAAAAGCATACACTAATAAAATGAAAAAATGTGATGGGGGAACAGGCCAATTCTGAACTGGTGTGGGATCATTTCATGAGTAACTAGATTCAAATCCCTTTACTGTCTCTGTGAACCTTTAAGGTTATGAATGGAAATTTAACCTTTTTCTACAATTCACACAAGATCATTTCATTGACGGTCTTCAATAAACCTTTGATAATAAAGACTGGCGTGTTCCTCAATCTCTCCAAGGTCCTTTCTTAAAAGAACACCTGCTGTTCATGCTAAAGTAGGAAGAAGCTTCATAACCATCCCATATGGTCTTCAAAAATGCTTTAAGAAAAAAACATCGGAAAAATGGCCATAAATATCACATAATTTGATAGCGTTTTTACCTTTTAATGGTTCCCTGAAACACCTCTGCGTGGTCTGGCTTGGGCCTGCAAACCACTGGGAATCCACCGTGGCTTGTACTTGCAAGAAGCTGGGCCAAGGAAGCAATGTTTTCCTTTAGGTGAAGGACTCTGACGTGAGGCTCCATGACATCCCTGGCAGAGAACAATTCCAGGTTCAACCTGAAAGACATAAAACAGACAGACAAAGTATTATTTAGTAAACAGGAAATAAGGAATACTGTGCCACGTTAACATTTGACGAGTTTATAATACTTCAGTAAATTACTTCAAGATGGAAATCAATCTGCTTTATTTGTAAATGTAAAAAAAAAAAAAAAAAAAAAGGTAATTATACAGTAAAACTGCTTATCAAGCATAGCCTTTCTTTGTGTGAGAGATGATAAATTCTACCATATGTATGACATAGTCATCCTAGTCAAGGTATCACAAGAGCCATTTGTCAATTTGCACGACTTTTCTCATTAAAAAGAAAAAAATAAAAAATAAAATAAAAAAAAAAAAGATTTTTAATCTGAACTAAAATCCTCTGGAATTCTGACTGATATCAAATAGTTTAATGTTAAACACTTTAGAGAAATTCAGGCTCACGATCTTTATTGCAATTTTTTCTTTCATCAGTAACGTCTAGGAAGATAGCCCCTTAAGGGTTTCTTACAAGTTGTATACGTTTTTTTTCCAGTATTTTCTAACACTTTTTAGGTTCTAGGTGAAGTTTCAGGAAACATGAACATACATTAATAGAAAGACATGTATACCTGCTACTGCTGACAGTAGAGTGAAATGGAAAATAAATATACTTTCTGCAAGATTCAGCAGTGATTTCTACAGAATAACCATAGGCCTATAGATTCTGACAACAGAAGTTAGTGAACTTCTCTTGTTTTAAACTTGTTTCATATTTACTATTTTCAAAAAATACATTAATTATTCTGATTATCATCTGGACACATCATAAGACAGAATCTCCTGTTCAGACACAGGCTGACACAAACCACAGTCAGAGACAACTGGAGCATAAATTTGCCCACATCCTGTTTTACCAATGTTACCTTTCATCCCTGTGGTAAAAGCAACTATTTCCATATGCTGTTAATTATTGTCCTCCCTCCTGAGAGACACAAGGTTATTTTTTCAAGGCAGTTACTCTGATGTTTTGTGATGTGACCACCTGTCTAAGAATAACTGAACTGAGAAGACAATGCACTTCATACATGGCACACACACAGCTGTTAAAGAAGTTTCTTCTTCTCCTAAACTGAGATGGATTTAAATGAATCCTGAAAAAGAACAGTCTTATGTGCATCAAATCACGCCATGCCCATCCCCAGTTATGTGAAACAGACTGCAGGCAAGGAAAATTTGGAACACCATCTTATTGCAGATCCACATTTCAAGAGACCAGAACACCATCTTATAGAAAAATGAAACTCTCTGAAAAACATTTTGTTTCTGAATTAAAATGAGCAGTAGTTTACCTTGCAAATCGTGATGGCTGAGTGTAGAATTTAGTATCAAACAGTTAAAATACCAAAAAGTCCCAAAGTGATGTGTTTTTTTTTTGTTTGGTTGGTTGTTTTTGTTTGTTTGGTTGGTTGGTTGTTGTTGTTGGTGGTGGTGGTGGTGTTTTTTGTGGTTTTTTTTTTTTTAGAACACTACCAGGGAATTTTTATTTTTCCTAAAAGAGTAGACTACTGTTTGTCCTCCTCTTTTCTTCCATCTCTATAGGTCTATATTTTGCTGTCTTAAACTTTTTCTATATTCAACATGCACTGCATTGCTACTAAAAATACTATTCCTAGCATAGTAGATATGATGTAAAAACATGATGAATTATAACTGCTTCCTGAATTACATGAAGTATGTGCAACCCCTGAATGATTTCTAAATAAGAGCAATGTGAATAATGCTACATTACAACAGATTCTACAGCATATTTACTAGCAGCATGCAAGTTTTCCATCTTCACAACTTCATGGTTTTCCGCTATTGCATGGAAAACAAATGTTCCAAATTATAGCAGAAGTCCATGAAACATCCTTAGGTTTTCTCAAATCAGTCATTTGTATAAAAGCAAGGCATAGCTTGTTATACGGTTCTGTGATCTTGGCCTTGTCTGGTATTATAAAGTGTCCATATTGCCTACAGGAACTATAGACCTTGCATTATCATAGGCCAGCTTTTTCAGATGTAAGAACAACATACTAGGTATTAGAGCTGATTCACTGCCTGTTGTCGATGGCATTTCTTTCAATTATTCTTCCATCTATTACTGTAAAGAGTAAGCTTGATTTGAGGGGAAGGGAAAGGCAAGAAAAATAGCCTTTCCTCCTTTTATAGAGGATTGTTATAAAGCCAAGGCATCTTTGTAGCAAAGAAAGCATTAACTGTTTTACCAATGGCTGCTGTCACTACTCATGTGTCCCTTCTCATCTGCTATCAGAGCACTGAACCTATTCTGCATTGGCAGACCTGAAAGTGGAGAAGTCGCCATTCTCCTCATGCCAAGAGCTACAGGTCTCCAGCCTTCTGCATTGTGGAAGGCTCCATTTGCCACTCACAACCTGCTATGGGCTCTAGGTCCCTCCTTTTGTGCAGCTGGGGGTTCAAGCTGTTCTTAAATGGGTGCTCAACACACTTTTACCAGAATAACCCTTCCCAGCAGCAGCCAGGATACAGAGATGGCAGAGGAAGCTGGCAGAAGAGCCAGAAAGAAAGTACTGCTAGTACAGAGAAGCACGAAAACCATCTCAGGCACCTGCAGGTTCACATCCCCTGCAACCACACTAACTGCCCAGGCCATGCTCACAGACCCACAGATAGTAGTGCTCCCCATAGATAGATTGCTTATATATCAAATGTACACAATGCAGGCATCAGTCCTATGGGCAAGGTTCCTGCTACTGATGTGTTCCTTCTTGTGCAACTGCGAGCCTGCCCAAATATCTCCCAAGGACACTGCTTAACGGGTGAGTGTCATTGTTGTTGCAAACTTGTGTTTATGCAACAAAGCCCTCAGTTTCACAATGAAATTTCAAGCAAAGACATCTCACTTACCATTTTGAAAATGCCTTTATATGTGTAATAATAATAGGAACTTACATTTGGATTTTATCATGTAGATCTTTCTCACATATTTAGATTTTCCTCAAGGAGACAGAGCTATAGCCACACTACTGAAATAGATATACCATCAATTTTTCTTTTATAGGATATGTGAGAACATTTTCTCCCAAATTCATTACAACAGTGTAACATGTTAGAGCATTAAGGTTGTTTCACTGAGGTTATGATATCCAAGTTTCAGGTTCCTTTCAAGAGTACATTCATGACTCTGGATACAACATGGAACAAAGACACTCTGCTTTACAACAGAAATAGGACAGTCATTTGGTAAGAAGCCAATATCCCTGTCCCTGTAAACTGTCTTGAAATGATTCATGGAACTGTAGATTGGACCCCGTTGCTCTTAAATCCAATGGAAGCTTTCCCACTGAAATAAATTTTTAAGGATCTAACCATAACAGATCTAATCACAACGTGGAGGCTTCCTTGGACAACATGCAATACAAGAGAACTTTTCTGTTGCTCAAAGAGCATTTACTCTATATTTTATACAAGCTTCAAATGATTAAAAGGATTAAAAGGATTGAAAAATAATCTTAACTCAAACACACTTCAAGAACCAAGGTACATGAGAAAACTGGCAGCACTGCTTGCTTGGATTTATTCACATACTTGCCTCATCTTTTTTAGCTGTCTCTCCAGTCCTCCTCTATCTGCATTGAGAAGGATTACCCATTGACTCGTTACAGGTCATTCTGCTCAGAACAGCCCTAGATATTATTTGGACTTCTTGTAAACCACTTTTTTATTGCCCTGAATGGCTACAGCATCTTGAGTAAATTCTTCTTGGGAGCTTCTTTTGGGGTTTGCTTAACATTTGTGGTGATTTTTCAGACCATTTAAGCAGCATAGTCAGAATTTCAAACAATTGAGAAGGTGGGGTGGTTAGCATAAGGGAACATTATCAGGATGGAGGTCATTACAATTACTTGCCTGTATTGTAAATACATTGCCAAATATTAGAAAAAATCTGTTCTAGTTTCTACTGTCATTCACTTCATTTGGCCAGAAAAACTGAACAGATTTATTTCATGATTTTCACGCTAGTACAAAAGCAACCGCATGTTTATGAAAATCTGCTACTGCATTATAAAAAGGGTTTATTAATGTTATCTTTCTTTTTCTCTACCATCTTTAAAGAAATCCCGTTGTGAATAAACTCACAACATTGCAGAAAGTTGCTTATGTTTAAATCCAAATTCTTTTTTTTAATAATAAAAAGATTTCTACATACAAGCCCCAATCCCACCAATTTTCTTTTCAACAAGTCACTTGGTAAAAGCCAAATACCAAAAATTCAATTCAAAGTTTACATGCCAATATTGATCTCATTATATAATAGAAGAGTATATAAGTACTGCAGAAAAGCTGATTGTGTGCAGATGATGAATTCAGTAGATTTGCAAGTGAATTCTTTGAAAAAAAAATATTCTTTCAGTATGTTCACAGAATACTCACTAACATCAATAGATGGAAACAAAAAGCTCTGTAAAATCTAGTTACACTGGAAAAGGACACCACATATTAATTTTAAAATATACTTGCTCTACTCAGTACTAAACCCTGAAATAGACACATTTAAATTGTTTTCAAGTTAAATGAATAAAAGCACAGTGTAAATTGAAGTAAGTGTGTTCGTGCTAGCAATGCATTTTAATTTAATTAGATTTATTTAAAATCAGTTTTCAGTGGAACTTTGTGCAGCAGAAAAGGCCTGTGACTCCTTGCTGTCTTTTTTTTAGTTGAACACAACTGAGGGAGAAATTCTTCTAGTTAAACCAGGAGCCAAAAGTTTGGCAGAGTTTTCAGTCTCTGTTCAGCATATCTACAAATATTTATATTGACTGTAAAATGACAAGCTTCCCAGCATCTCCTGGTCCTGGCTCACTCAATATCCTTAAATGAGGAGACATTTAGCTCTTCAGTGCAGAGGCCTTTTGATAGCACAGTGCTTATTGTGAAATGTGTTGTTTGGGTTAGCTGAATGTCTCTGTCACTTACTTCCCAGAGAGGATTTGAAAGTTATATATGTTTAGCAACTACTGTATGCTAAAGACTAATGGATTTCCACATGGTCTCATAATCTGCTGGGAAACTGTCTCTCTCTAATACTTGAAAAAATGCAGAAAAAAGAAAAAAAAAAAAAAAAAAAAAAAAAAAAGATAAGAAAGCTTTTGTGTTTTGGAAAATAAATGTGCAGGAGAAGAAAGAGGGGGATATTTTTTTTTTTAATTTTTTTTTCTGCCAAAATCTTTTTTCTCTGTTCTTCCCTTATGAAGGTTTTCCCACTACCACCATCAGTATAAAATACTACCAAGTTAGAAAAATAGCAGCTCCTACTCACTTTGCATAGACATAGGTGTTTATACAAGGCCATTTAGCTTTAAAAAATAAAAATAAAAATAAATTTAAAAAAAAAAATTTGGTTGTGCATGGGACCTTGGGACAAGCAGGTAAAAGACTGTATAAGGGGATCCTCATGCTGGAACTACTCAAACAGCAGCCTCAGCACACAACAAGCTGAGCTGTAGGTAAAAACACAAAGGACATAGTTCTTGATTTAGCTTCCAGAGTGCAAGTCCAAAAACAAATTTAGAGATTGTAATTAGCCACCTAATTTAGTAAAGAGTCATGTCAGACAGTATTAGGGGGAGTACGGGCATTTAGAGATTCATAGCTACAGACAGTGCCCGCTCACTACTACCACCCAAACCTGAAGGAAACTAAACTCACTTGGTATTTGTATTCAGAACTGTGCATTTCCCCACATGATTAGTAGTAAGTGTGGAAATGTCTCGGTCCAAGCAAGCAGCTGCCTGAAAGCACCTGCTCTTACACATTTATCAACAACTCTGTGAGGCAAACAGAGGGCATTGCACCATGGCCATTGAAGAGTGACATGCTACAGACATGATCTGGTATCCTTCATACAGAAGACTGCCTTTGGCAGAAGTATGGGAGATACTAAATCAGTTCTCACCATGGGGAATCTGAACACTTACCTGCTGTCTTGAAGATGCTCAGGGAACTGGGAGCGAACACCCTCACACTGAGGATACTCAGCAAAGCAGGACTCACACAAGCAACACATAGCTGGCTGTAAAGAGACTACACATCTGTGAATTGTTGCATTATATACTACTGGTCATTTTATACAAATTTCTCAATTTTATATAAATTTCTCAAAACTTCTATTAGTGTTCCCCCACTTCTCTTGTGTGTCTCCATCCTGATCCCTGAGGCAGGTTTTTCACTAACTAGGAGAAGCAAACAATCTATGTTCACTGACAAGCACAAAATTCTTTGAGGATTAATTTTCCCTATGCCCTTGAAATTCTCCTCAAAATCCTCCTCAGGGTAATGGCTATGCAATCCAAGCAGCTCTGCAACAGTGCATGCTGACTTGGGGGCTGCATAAACTTCATCAGCAGAAAGTGCCAGGCACAGGAATATATCTGAGATATCCCCCTCTCCAGAGAGACCTGTAAGATGCCCCTATATCTAGTCATGCAGTATTTTCTCTCTCACAGGTAGACATCTAATAGAGAAAAAGGCCAAATTTTACCTAATAACTGAACAACTGATAACATTCAATCCCTGTATACAAAGTCTATGTCACCACAGGCATCCATATTTGCATGACATCCCTTGTATCTGTAGTACTCATACACATGCAAATGTGTGTAGATGTACACAGAGAGAAGGACCAAAGATGGATTTGCTATCTTGATGTTTAATTACACTGCTTACTAGCATATTCAGAAAGGGAATGATTCAGATATTCTTGCATTTTCCAAATGATTATCTGAGCCACTAGAAATCTTTGCCATTAAAAAAAATAAATAAATAAAAATAAAATGTTAAGCTTTTGTAGAATCCATCTTCCCTGGCATTATATCCAACCAGAAGCAAAGAAAGTCATTTCTCAAAACTACACCAGTGCAAGCAATTTAAATCCAAATAAACATTTCAAACAAACTTCCATAGGAATAAGCTGGGAGAAACAAGTAAATTGTGTGCTAAAATAAATACCTCGTGATCTTGCTTATAACTGAAAAAAAAGGGAATTGCACGTTCTCTGGATAGATCACCGCAGAGCAATTTCCAAGGAAAATTCACAAAATACTAAGCTGGCTCTTGCAGTTCAAATGCAATGACATGATGAGTTTCTTGCAAACATATGCCAAAAAAACTAATACAAACTGGAAAGAAGAGAGGAAAGCTCCTATGACACCATTTTTATAAAAGTTTCATTCAGGGCCTCCACCCTCATGTACTGTACCAGCCACCTTAGCTTTTCCACTCTGCCTGGTCCAAGAAAGTACTGACTAGTATATTAGAAATGCTGGCTTAAAAATGTTTGGGAATGGACAGTGAAAACAATAAATGTTTTAATAATCAGACACATTATCAGATGACCTTTTAGTCAAAAAAAGGTATAGAGATTTAGGTCTAACAGACTACAGAATAAGTGAACTAAAGCAATACAGATGGAAAAATACATGAGAAGATACATCTCTGATTGCTCAGTACCTCTAAGAATCAGACACTTTGTAATGAGTAAGGGTGGTCAGGTTATTAAAACATACCAGTGGTATCTGGAGATACAGATTTTACCCTAATCCCAGTTCTGAAAATAGAAGGTTTTGACACTTACAGCCAGGGTTTTGAGCAAAGGCACTTCTTCCATTTGTTCATGCATTGGGAAAGTAAGGCATTTAACCACTCAAATTTCAACATTCCAGTTTCCAAAAATACTAGCCCATTTCTTATGCCATAAACATATTGGGAACCATAGTAAACTGTGGCCAGTCACTAGCAGCGTTCCCCAGAGTTGAATTCTAGGGCCAGTTCTGTTTATTATTTTTATCAATGATCTGAATGCAGGAGTTGAATGCATCCTTAGCAAGCTTGCTGATGATACTAAACTGGGAGGTGCTGTTGACTCTCTCTACATGGATGAGAGGCCTTGCAGAGTGATCTAGATACCTTGGAGAATTGGACAGTCATCGATGTATGAATTTCCACAAGGGAAAATGCCGGGTTCTGCACCTGGGACAGAGCAATGCCAGACACAGGTACAGGCTGGGAGTCAAGTAGCTGGGGAGCAGTTCAGTAGAAAGGATCGTGGGGGAGCTGCTGGCTGCAGGCTCAGCATGAACCAGCAGTGTGCCCTGGCAGACAAGAGGGCAAACTGCATTTTGAGGTGTATTAAAGACAGCATGGCCAGATGGTCAAAAGAGGAATTTCTCCCACGGTATTTAGTACTGGTTTGGCTTTGCCTTGAATATTTTGTGCAGCTCTGGGCTCCACAATATAAAAAGGTTGATAAGGTCCTTGAAAGTGTCCAGAGGAGGGCAACAAAGGTGGTAAAGGAACTGGAAGACCTGTCCTGTGAGGAGAGGCTGAGGATACCTGGGATGTGTAGTCTGGAGGAAAGAAGGCTGAGAGGTGACCCCACTGCTCCCTGAAGTTTCCTGAGGAGGGGAGGCAGAGGGATAAGCTGGCCTCTGCTCCATGGTAACTGGTGTTAGTGTGTGTGGGAATGGCACAGAGCTGTGCCAGGGGGTTTCAGGCTGCACATTAGGAAAAATGTCCTTATTGTGAGGGTGGTCAAACGCTGGAACAGGCTTCCTAGAGAGGTAGTTGGTGCCCCATGCCTGTCAGTGTTCAGGGGACATTTGGACAATGCCCTCAATAGCTTAGAATCATAGGATCTTTTATGTTGGAAAATACTTTTAAGATCGCTAAGTCAAACCATCCACCTATAGGTCCACCACTAAACCATGTTTTGTTTAGCCCTGAAGTGGTCAAGCAGTTGGCCTAGATGACCCTTTGATGTCTCTTTCAACTGAATTATTCCATTCCTTTTTTTTTTTTTTCTTAAAAATACTGTAAGCTACAACTTTCCACATACACTACATATACATTATTTTGTAAATATTTCTTTAAATAACCCCCCTGCTTTCCAGGTACCTTTCACATGCAGGATCTGTGGTGTGGTTTTTTTTTCCTATATTGTGACTTTATGGCAAGGACCCACCTCTACAAATGGAGAATATGCTTGTACTTGCATCCCAGTTAAAAATAAAATTACCAAAGTTGGTATTACTTATGTGCTCTTCCAGAAAATGAGTGGTGATCTCTCTGCACCTGGCACCGTACCTACAACACAACATGGTCAACATATATAGCAAAAGTTCTGGGAAAGGATTTAGTGTGTCTGACTTGCTTTCCTTCTCTCCTTCCTTATTCCAAGCACTAGGCAGGACTCAGCTTCTTTGGGCTCTTTCCATGTGCTGTCACTTTCATCTCCCATTCACCTACTGTCACAAACCCACTTACTGAATGGCAGCAGCTAATAAAACTGTGTTCATGGCTTTATGACTTTTCATAAAACTGCTCCATTTTGTGCCCTCTTTCGCCTTAGTTTTGCTGTGTCTCTGTGTACAGTCAATGTATTGAAAAACAAGCCTCCCTTGTGATCGTGTGAAATGGCATTTAGCAGCTTCGCAAAACTGATATTATTTCTAAAAAGGGTATTTCATTTCTCAAGCATGCTGAAATTCATTAAAGTATTTTGTGCCATCTGTTTCCTCATTGCAAATAAATAATTCTTTCCATCATGACAACCACTATGACAAGCTCCTAATATTTATGAGGATATAGCAACACTCACAGGAACAGAAAAAGTGACATATGCATGAACAGCAAAGAGAATTAATTTCAGCTTAAGGTGAACTCGGAAGCAGTCGCCAGAGCAATAATAAAGATGATATCCTTACACGTAACTCAAGAATATCAAAATACAGCTCTTACATAAATGGATGTCTGTGTTCCCATATCCAGCAAAGGCTCCCCAGGGACTTCAGTGAGCTTTGAGTCAGCCCCACCATTTCTTGAATGAATTCAAAGAGTTGTTCAATGACATCTTCATGAGATCGGCTGCTCTGCCGGCACAGCTGGATTTCTGGCAAGGTTGGCTGGTTTTAAGTGGAAACTGTCAGTATCTGCCAAATGGTGGCCAGACACCAGAGGAGACTCAGCCAATTAGTGGAATACCCCATCCAGTGGCTGGAGATGGTTTGTGCCTGTGCCTGTGTGCATGCTCCACCTGTGTGCAGCCACATCTGAAGGCTGCTGTGGTACCCATACAGGCAGCCTGTCCTCCCAGGTGAGTTAGAAGGGAGTCTCCTTCGAGCTGGGCCAGCAGAAGCCATGTTCAGTTTCCCACAGCTGAAAGTCCCTGCATGCATATTTTACATACAGACCTGTAGGAGTTGGAGCAGCTTGTTCGCTGCCAGCCAGCTAGCTCTGAAACACAGGTTATTAGTTCCAGATGCTGCTTGAGTGCGTTTCCTCCTGTGGAAAGTGTGCAGAAGTCACTTCTTTCAGTTTCACAGGACTCCCCAGCAATGGAAAATGCATCAAGAGTCAGTGTGGATTTGTCATCCCGCCCTCAGCATTGAGCAGGCTGCAGTGTCAGCTAAGAGATCTGTGGAAAGATTTCTCCATGATCCAAAGGGACCTGTCACTAATGACACCTTGACATACAAGGGCTGTCTCCTGATGGACCTTACAGCAAGAACCACAATCTCATGTTAAGGTCCTGTCCATTGACATAGCATGCCCAATACTTGCAGCAGGATTACCAACCCCTTGGTGGTCCCATTCACGCCCTAATGAGGACCTTGCTTTAGATAGGTGAGAGAAGTGCCTTGTGACAGAAACCAAAGGAATGGGACAACTGCTTCAAAACTCACCATATGTGATCTGTGTCTATGTCCATCCAAACTTTGTCCTCAGGATTTTGCCCAACTTCACCAAACCAGTCTTTCAAACTTCTTATAAGTTTGTTTCCCTTAAAAATCTCACTATGGAGTACAACATTCACTAGTAAATACAAAATGTTTTCTTCCTAGTGCACAGTGATTGTGATCAGTATACAACCTTGGTAGAACACTTACCTTTTGCATATTCTGGAAAGGGAGGAAAACCAGCTTAAATTTCTCCTGACAAAAATGAAAGAAAATGAAGGGATGGAGAAGCTGACCCTTCAGTTTTCAGACATATCAGAAAACACCATTTCCCAGAGCCTGAAAATATTCCAGTGTAAAACATTTTAGGCTCACGGAAAGGTAATTGTGCAAATATACAGGCCATGTATAAACATTAAAGTATTTACAAGCTTCTCCAAGGATTTCAGTCAGACAGCTTGTTGGCTTGTCTTAACTATTCTTGTCATTATTTTCCTGTATTCATGCTTCCATTGTATATACTCCATTCAGAGGACTGCAGTGCCTACCAACACCCTTGTAAATTGCAGGAGGTCATCAGCAAGCTATTAGCCAGCCCCCAGCCCTTCCTGCCAAAGGAGAGTGCTGCTGGCCATGTCTCCACAAGCTCTCCTCTCAGCCAGCTTCACACTTACTCCACATCACTGCCCCATGTAAGCCCGCAACTCCTAACCTTGAGAGCACAGCACCAGGTACAGCTCTCATCCTGGACATTTTAGGAAAGGGAATGGCTAAGGGTGGGAAAGGTTTATTTTAGGTTGGAGGAACGCTTGTATCTGCTGGTATTTACTGTTGCATGGGAAGAGTTTTGTGGTTTTTTTTTGTTGTTGTTGTTGTTTTTTTTCCAGACTCCATTCTAAAAATAAACAGTAAGGCAAACAGAATATTGGGCATCTTTATATGGTTTTAACAATCTAAATAAATAAAGTCATTTTGATTCACACCATGCCTTTAGATAGTAGTTTCATTAAATAGTCAAAATTAGAGCAGGTTGAAAATCATCTTTTAGGGTTCACAAGGCCTTTCATTTAAGAACTGACAACACTTTACTAACACAGCAATGCTGAAAGCTACATGAGGTATCTAGGCACCATCTCTTTTTTAACTGAGAAAACTGAGAAATAAATTGTTTTGACCAAAGCAATATGAGGAAATGAGGCAGACTCTACAACAGAACTGCAAGTTCCCTTTGGTCTCCTGCTTTTGTCCGTATAGCCTTCTTTTCTGACTCATCTGAATCTATATCAATATTAGTACTCTATTTAGATATGGCTTTTTCCTAAGAGACATTATTCATATTTGGACACTGAACTCACTTGATATTAAGTGTGAAATGCGGGGTGAAATTTAACATTAAAAAATTCTGAGAAAACAGTGTCTCTGGTCTCTGAAGACACTGCCCTAATGGACTGAAATGACCCATTATGTCATTTTTGTAGATCACTCACTGCCACTAAGATCTGGTTTTCCCCTAAATCCTGTAAAGGAAGACAATCAGATCTCCAGAAAACTACAGGCTAAAGGGTGTTTTCCATCACCACCTGTCAGAGAGCAAAAAGTACATCAATAAGGTAAGTATCCAGGTTAATACATAGCTGCAACTCTGCCCACCTCTAAGTTTACCTCTCATTCATGTTCACATTAAGACATTGTTCTTCACATAAATTCATGTGCACCAGATTCACATGCACTGTTTTTTTTAGGAATAGCTTGGGATAATTTGGAGCCCATCACAGTCTGATGGCCAGAGCCCAGTGAAACAAGCTAATATTAACTTCTTTGCAGATTAACAGGACTATGAAGGCAGAGAGGCTGAACTTTTGCATGGAGATCTGTGGGATCTGGTGCAGGGCAAAAAGGCACAATAAGTCCTTTCACCATCCCACATGAGAACACCAAACCCTTGTTGAAAAGAAGGTGAGGCCATGCTGCTCTTCTTCATAAAGCACGTGAAGCTACATCTGGCCCTGCCATAGGATTTCTGTCAGAAGGCCAGTACTGCCTTGTCATGGCTTTGCACAGTTGCTTCCCAAGTAATGGAATCATACTAAACTCAAAGCCCAGCATGGGAGAATAGACAAAAAAAAAAGAGATGAAAAAAAATGGTTCCTTGCCATGTTTGCTTAAGCCTGACAGAGAGGCAACTTAAAGCCCACATATAATTTTAATAAATCTCACCCACATTTCAACACCTTCCCTCCATCATTTCTGCAGCAGCCAGGGTTCTCCCCAGACAAAGTGTGGCCTTGTTACAGCGGCTCCCTTTTCCTTTGTGCAGCCAGAACAGGATCCAGCTTCCACCACAAGCACTCTACAAAAGATGGGCTGGGTGCCCTCTGATGCGAAGACGTTGCCAAGTCCACCCCCTAATGATGCCTCTCAGGATGAAAGTGCTAAGCAGCCATGAGACACGCTGACTTTTCAAAGAGGCGAGATGGGATGCACCACGTGCATCCTGGTAAATTGGCCCTGAATGAACACTTTTGTCAGCAAGATGAGCAAGGAAACTCTTAGTGTAGTAGTTGCTAGCCTAGGCCCAAACCAAAAACATACCCCCTGAGTCTGGTGATTTTCAAAATCCAAAGCCTCATCTAAAAAGTTCACTAATTACCCCAATTTTTATAACAGGCCAAACCAGGACCTTGGATCCCAAATAACCCTCCAACTTGGGTTGGCTCAAAATCTGGATCCAACGTCTGCAGTGTGGGCTAAGGGAAAACCAGCAAGGAGAAAGGAAAAAAAAATCACCCTTGTTCCATGGATCTTTAATATAGGGCCACCTCTGATACACTTTAAAAAAATATATAATGAGACCACTATAATATATATTCCAGCTAAAATTCTTGGCTCCTAAAAACAGCTTTATATGGTATGCAATACAGAAACACCCAGGAGACGCTATAAGAACTTTGACAAGGCTAATATTAAGCTAGAACAAAACAGAACTACTGGCACCAGCTCCACTCAGCTCTTAAGTAAACTTGTCCCATTAAAATGTAGCCTCTAAGATATTTTCTCTCTGAAGTGTATAGTAGCTTATAAAAAGCAGGAAGAGTTGGCAAGACGTAGATGTGTTCAAGTACTCCTTACCCTCATTAAAGAACATTCCCTGGCAGCCAGCAGCTCCGAGTGTTCCAGTGAACCAGATTTTATAAGAGGGGTGTTTACGGTGGTGTGAGACATAGCTAGAAATCATGGTGCACTATAGCAGCCATGTACTAGACACAGCTGTGGTTGGAGCCTTATCAGCCAGGGCATGGAATATAACAGATCAATGAAGTATTAAGAAAACAAACCTCAAGCCTGTCTGCTCTGTAGGAAGAAAGGCATCCAGAGATGCCAGTGCCTAAGGAGGAGTTAGGTAGTGGAAAACCACAGAAGATCAAGCTCTTGCTTCCACCAGTCTCACTTATAACACTGTTTACAGAGTTGTCTTCAAAGTAAGCAAGTACATAATTTAGCTTCTTAATATACCCACTTATTTCCACAGGAGTTAGGAGTTAAATTATTTTGTGGATCTGGGCCTTGACGTCCCTTGATCAATTAAAAGCTGTTTTTCCCTTCTCATTTAAGTGCCCAAGAAATCTTGTGCCTGGAGATGTTATCCAGCCCAGGAAGAGGAATGAACTACTGATCTAATACAGATCTTTTCATCCTTAACACCTATCAAGAAATAGAAAAGAGAAGATCCGTACTTTCTCTCATACAGTAAGAGTGCGGGGTGCCTAAAAATATATGTTCTCTTGAATTTCACATTTTTCCTCCCTGATACCAACTAGACATTGTTTCCAAAGGCTTTTCACTTTCAGTCGAAGAAGCATCCCAATTTATGTGGCATTTATATGTTTCTTAAGCAAGCTGTTAGTTATCCAAGCCTTTCATTCTGCATACACAAATACAATTTATCACCTGTTTATAAATACATGTTAGCTACCAGTTCCAACACAGCTGATCTCATTCCCTGTTATGATTTGGGGAATCCAGAAGTGCACAATTTATACATTTTGTGTTCTCACAGAATAGTTAATCGAGGAATGGTGATGCAGAACCTGCCCCATGTGTAACTGTGTCACCTCTGCTTTGCCAGAGCAGGAATACTGTGATTGCAAACTCTCTGCCAAGTTGTTACTGCCAGAGAAAGAAGACAATCTGTGCAAAATGATATCTGAATGATATGTGAAGAATAAAAATACCTTCAAAGTGCAGCAAATACATGGAACTTGAAAACAGCAGAGCCTGAGATAGTCAGGGTAGTCGCCCTGCAATAGAAGTCTAGGGAATAAGATAGGCAAGCTTCCACAGCATCTTGTTAGCTGCAGGACCAGTCAGAGGAAAAAAAAAAAAAAAAAAAAGAGAAAACAAATGAGAAAATTTGATCTGCATGGAAAAATCATGAAAAGAAAAGGCATGGCCTGCCACCTTTCTGTAGAACTTTGAGTCAAGTTTCAGGGATGCTCAGAAGTAATGTGGAAACAGAGGCATGCAAACATGTAAACCAGCTTTTTTTTTTTTTTTTTTTTTTTTTTTGACAGTCATCTTAATCTGAGTATTTTTATAGCTAGGTTATAACAGGAGCTTGCTTTTAGAATGCTTACAAAGACTGTGTGCAAAATATCATAATTTGTTTAAATTATGACATGACATCAAGAGATGCATTATTAATCCAGAATTGCCTTGAGTCAGTATTTAAGATTTGGGGATGCCTAAACTATAAAACAGATCAAAGGATTGGTCCAAATTCTGGAGGTCTGAAGTGACTGAATGGTAAAACTCCATTTCTTTGAGGAGATAATAAGGTAACAGAGCATCCAAGAAGTGTGCGAGAGAGACCAAGCAATGGGTCGATGCCATAGCCTATCCAGACAGTTTAAGAAGATTTAGATTAAAAATAGCAGTCTGGAAGGTGACCATCTATAAAGCTTTACCAAGTTGTGATACTATTTTTTTGTTGTTATTTTAGAGTATCAGTATATTCTGTGACCACATTAGCCAGGAACTTCCTTTAATGTTCCTAGAGAGTAAAGGGAAAGGAGTGGGAGGGAAATTAGATTATTCTTATATAGATATATGTATAGATTGATAGATAGATTTGTCCTTCAAGGGAATGGGACCTCACTCTGAACCAGGAAAATAGCTACAATTCTTTTCATGGACTTGTCATATAACTGGAACACCAAAGGGAACTTAATGACTTCTTCCCCTCTGTTTTGTCTGCCATGTTACATATAGAAGTCATCCCTAATATCACAGATTGTTTTCATTTCCTCCTACTACATTGCTGGCTTTTTCTCCCTCATGTCAAATACAGTTAGAGTACAACCAATATTCAATGTGCCTGCTAAAAACTTTCAGATATAGCTATATTTAGAAGAAAGTTATAAAGTGTGGATAGAACAAGTTTTTATTCTTCTGAAGGGTTGTTTGAAAATATGATATTTTCTAGTAAACCCCAGTACCGTGAGAAATGACAGCAAAAATGTCCTACAATTAGCTTTGGTCATGGACATATACTACCCAAATATCCTTTAAGGAAAACAAAAAGTCTTCCTGTGGTAAGTAAATAAATTCAATTTTCCTTCTATTTTTTCACCACGTTACCTATTTCATTCCTACAGAATACCTTAAAGAAAAAGCATTTCTGCATTATTCTGTAAAAGACAACAGTACAGTTCTCACTACCTACAAGTAACTGTAGACCCAGAACCTACATTTAGAAGAGAAAATGGTTCTTATTACTGATTATAAATGGTTCAATTACTGATTATAAATGTTCATCAGCAGACTGAAATTTCAGATACTGGCTCATATACAGGACAAATAGGGTTAATCTCTTTTGACCTAATAAAATGTATTTTTTTCCAGGCTATTCATTCAGTCTAAGTCAGTGGAGGCACTTCCAGAAGACCATTCATCCAACCTGCCTCAAATTGCTATCCTTGGATGGCAGGACTCTGCCTGAAAATGTACTGAATATGCAGGAATCCTAGTCCAGTCATCCACAAATTAGGTAAGGCAAACTTCACCATGAGGGATTCTACAAACTGTTGCTGTTCCTCTGCTCTATGGCATCTGTTCACAAGAAACAGTTGCAACTCTCTGAAAACCTCTACTAGATTCTCTATTGGACCACTTGCTCTAATAAACAGCATCTAACTAGACAGTTTAGGCATTATAGAGTACTTAGTGCTCTCGGGGCTCTGGTGAAAGTGGTAATTCAGATCCTACCATAAAATAAGAGAAAGGGAATATCCATTGTTCATATAGAATACATGTATTGCCCTATGAGGTCCACAATCAGGATCAGGGTCACATTTTAGTCCTTTGTCCTTCCGAGCTCCACAGCACGGAGGACCCACACATTATCAGTGCAGAACACAACACAGAAAACTTACAGATCAGCAACAAAAGAGACCTCACCATTTTTTCCCATGATGAACAAAAGGTTCCACATCCAAGTAGGGAATGCATTTCAGCCTCAGGAGGGAACTGTACAGGGACGCGTTAAAAAAATCACCAACCATCTTGGCCACCATGACAGCCAGCATTATCAGCAGCAAGGACTGGACATCATTTGTGATCTCTACCTAAGGAGAAGAGAGAACAAAGGACTTCCTTTTTTTTTCCTTCTTTCTGACAGCTAGAGACAATAGCATGGGTTGCAAAGGACTACCTACTTCTTTCACATGGGAGCAGGAAGCAATTCAGTCACCTTGCCTCAGTTAACAGTAAAGAGCACTCCCTCTCCTTCCCAGGGATAGGTAATCAATCAACACTTTCACCAAAAAGCCTTGGCTGATGCAGTGACAGCTCCCCCTCCCGTTCCTATCATCTTGAAGCACTGCACTGGCATTAAAACTCACATCTGATTCCCATATTTCAGGTGGCTTGTGATAATTTTGCAGTATCAAAGCAGGGTAAGTAGAGATAGAGTAGCCAGATTGTTTTAAATAGCTTGGCATTGTGACAAATATTAAAAAATGCAAACAAATCCAAATATTTTTCTTTCTTGCTGAGCTCAGGAGATATAAAATTGTTTTCCCATACTGCTGCTTCGAGACAGAACAAGCTCCTTGTACAAACATCGTCTTGAAAGATGCCAGAAAAGGGAACAAGAAGCTTTCAGCAGAAGTCAAGCCCAGGAGATCAAGCAGCAGGAACATCACACAGTTACCATGTTGAACAGCATTCAGCAGTACAAGGCATGGTGCAGGCATCCCTTTCCCTGCGATCACAAATCTATCAATCTTTCTACAACAACACCTGCTGTAGGGAAACAGAGTGCATACACAGGCTATGGTACCTAAAGTATCTTACCTGAGTACACTTGCATTTTCTCTCTACAGGGTATGGTCAGGAGAGTGGGAAAGTATTTAACATATTTTAATACTATATCCCCCTTTGATTATTTAGTTTTGCCTCCACAGATGGACACAGCCACAATATAGTTAGCACACTGCAATGCAAAAGTAGTCTGAGTTCACATATCCTGCAGATATTTAACAGCTACGGTGGCAGTGACTTCATGAAGCACACCAATACAACCACCATTGAACAAAGGATTCGGAGTGAATCACTGTGCATGAAGTAATGTGAATGTACTTAATCTGTCTAAGCCCAACTCACAACTAGGTCAAATATTTTTCTTGGTGAAAATGGCTGCACAGAAATATTCCCTTTATGGTCGTTTAATACTGTTTTATTATTATTAAAACTGCTGTCTCCTTCCCATTATTTCCCCTATTATTGCACCTTAAAAAAAAAAAAAAAAAAAAAAAAAAAATAAAAGATTATTCATTAAAAATTATCCTGGAATAAAATATGCAAACTTCCCTCCTAACACTCCTAACACTAAGAGGCTTTTGCCCAGAAATTTCTCTCCAATTCAGACAAAGTGAATTGCAGCACATTGCCATTTAATAGAGCTCATTAGCTAGAGATTGTTAAGTACTCCAAGCATCCACATTCAACGAATGCCAATAAACACATTTCTGCCTGATAATCTGTAGCACTTCTATCCAGGTTTTATACTTTCTCCCTTGTGCCGTCTCAGTTCTGGGTTCAGAATGATAACATTGGGGATGATTTAGGGTATATGCCAACAAGGGACTCGTGGCATGTTCAGCCATGTACGACAGGGTCATGCAACTGTCCTTTCTGCTTGGACATAGCTAAGGATTTCTAATAACAGCACAGCATTCTTTGAATGTCTTTTTAAACCTAGTGTTCAACTGTTTTATTTAAAAACACCAGGAACATGTCAGTTGAAAGGAAAACAGCAACTGTGGGATTTTAAGAATTGCTTCAGCGTATCTGCCACAACTCATTCACACAGATGGAGACTCCTTTATTGTGGATTCCTTTTAAGGTTATTTTTAAAGTATCTTGCTATGGGGAACTCTTCTGGAATAATACAAGCATTAAAAATTAATATAAAAGCACTCTAAAAAGCTATAAAAGCACTCTAAAACTCTAACTTTAAAAACTCTTTGTGCTCTGAAAACATTCTCAAGTGATTGCTTTAACCTGCAAAGAAGTAATCTCCCCCAGACTACAGGGAGAAAGCATTCATTAAGTTGTGTGGATATCATTACTACTGTTCCAAAAATCGGTGGAAACCCCCTGGGCATGGACAAGAACTGACTACAGACTTGAGAACTCAAGCCATGTGCTCCTCCTTTCTTCTAGCCACAGGAAGCTAAGCATCCAGCAAATGAGACGTCTTCCAGAAAGGACAAAAGAAGAGGTTACCAGGAAGGCCAGCCCAAGGAAAGGGCAAATGCAGGCAGACTATGGGAAGGAACAAGTGGACATTATTGCCAACTTTGTAGAGAGCACAAGAGTGTGCCTGGTTCCATGAGAGCCTTGTCATTGCTTGCTCATCCCAGAAGCAGCAAACCTGACCACCTCCAGAACAGCAAGAACCAGAAAGCTGGCTTTCCAGGCTCCCCTCCTTGCTCTTTATCCCATTTTATCCTTTCTTTCTACCCTCCCATCCTCTAGTGGGAACAGTCAAGCTGGCCTGGCCCGCACCCTCTTCTTTTATTCTCTCAAATATTCAGCAACATTTTACATCTGCTATTGAGAAATTCTGTGGCTGGTGCTGATTTTCCTCAGCACTGCAGCCCTCCTGAGTGCTGGGATCTGTGGGGATGGCTCTTCTCTAGAACACAGCAAAGCAAACACTCAGAGCAAGTGCCTCTGGGTTCAGTGTCAGACAAAACTTCCTCCAAGAGTTAATGCCTGCCAAGCAGAAATGCTGTTTATCTTTGGCAGGCTATCATGGCTGAGGTCATTAAAGAAAGACATGTTAAAAGCATTTTGAGCAATATCTTCTATATGTAAGTAAATTGAAACTTTGGCCAAAACAGAGCAGCTACAGTTGTCCTGAACTCTCACTACAGATGGGAACAGGAGAGTCAGTTTTTGTGATATGAAATTTTCTTGGACATAGGTAATACTAAAGCAACACTTTAAAGCAAGTCTGCAGATGACTTAGAGATCAACTATACATTTGAAGCATGAGCACAAAGAACAGATAAAATCATTTCTAAAATGTCAAGAAAACTTTGCATGAAAGTGTAACCCATCACATGAGCTTAAGCTAAGATGAATCTGTATACACTAATTATAGATCAAGTTATTTGTGATGCTAGTCTAAAGCAACGTTTTTATAAAAGATGGATTTGATTCCACATCCAAGTATTTAGAGACCTAGAGAAAACCTTATTTCCTTCTTACTGGGAGTTTTCAAGTTGTAGAATAGCATTTATTAACAATAAAAGCATACAAAATACAAGAATATACTCCAGAGATCAAATTAGAAATGCTGGGGAAGGGAATTGCAATAAATAAAGATTTGCTCACAAAAGCGCAGTCACTCACACAGTAGAAGTATGCCACTCAGCAGCGAAGGAAAATGAAGAATTAAACGAAATCTGTCAAAACCTTGTAGCTAGAAGGTAAAGCCATTAATGCCAAGGATGCTGGTAATGCAGCAGCAAAGTTCTCCTTAGGGTATCTTGATGAAAATCAAGGAAGCACAAATTAATCCAAGAAACACGATAGATTCAAGTTATCTTATACAAACATAAGGACGCACACAAACCCACACATGCATATATGTGCACTTCATAAGGCTTTATTAGTAGTCTCCCTGTTTAGAGAAGGGCCATCTGCTCCCTGCTGAGAGAGACAAAGTGCAGAGCCTCGGGACTCGTCTGTACGAGGAAGTCAGCACGCAGAGAGCCTGGGTGTGAATTTACTGCATATTAGCTACTCTGCACTAACTGCCCATTCGGGTACTCTTGGCACACCTTAAGTGAAAAACAACATACTTCACCTTCAAAAAGGAGCAAGCCTAACTCACACAAAAGCACTCTGAGAGCTAACTCGCACAAAAGCACTCTCAGTAGGTACTAGAAGCACCCACCCAGGGAATTAGTGCCAAGTAACCAGCACATTGTAAATTCACACTGGAGCTCCCTGCAAGCTAATTCTGCCTGCAGACAGGCCCCAGTAAGCACAGCGCTGCCGCCAAGCAAGCCCAGCCATGGCCCAGCAAAATTAGGAACCCATGTGGTCCAGGGCTGGAAGATGATGCAGCCTCTCCACTAAAAATAGTTATCTGTTCAAACCAGTTCCTAAAAAATCTAAGAAGGGAACAAGTTATACAGAGTATTAGAGGGAAAGAGAAAATAAAGGTGACAAAAATAGAGAAAGGAAGGGGGAAAGTTGGGGCAGCCACCAAACACCAATAATTCTTCAGCAATTAAAAGTGATGTTTCATTTATTGACATTCATTCCAAGACTGCATTTTAGGGGCTGCTTTTTAGGATGCAATTTACTCTCTGTGTATATTGCCAGATTTTTTTTTTCCTTTTGATCTTCCGGGTATAGCAGGCTGTGCCAAAAATTTCTTTGCCTAGGGCACCCATCTATGCAAAGCCAGCAGCGCTAATAGACGCTGGAAGCAGTCGGCGCTGACACTTCATACATCAGCAGCCTAGTAAATTGCACCTATTTTTTTCAATATTCTCTCTATATACAAAATATTGAAATATATCATTTGCACACACATGCACACAGACCACAATTAATTTATTAGCACTGTTATTCAAAGCTCTTTAAATATCTTCTTTGTCACCGGAGGCACTTTTCAACAACCCCCACGGTCCTGAGTTTCTCAGGCCTCCACATCATTATAGTCTGTTAGCCACCTTCATGTTAGCTCTGTTTTATTATATAACACATAATTATGCATTTCATTAACAGCATCACCAGGCACAGTACATCAAAGAGAGAAAGGCAGCTGCCCAGGAAATTCAAAAAGATGCAGTTTACTTAAAGCTCACTGTTAAAAACCCTCCCCCCACACACACACTTTTCAATCAAATGGTAGTTAATGTGTTTCAAACATTTTACTCCAGCTCAGAGAACAGAGGCCAAAGAACCTCATTAGAAGCAAGGCTGCTGATACAGTAAATATTCCATGAACCCTTGGTATTTCCAATAATGTAAAAGAAATATCACTAGCCAGCTACACAGTGCAACCCAATTTTCTTTCTTCTACGAAAAAAAAAAAAAAATAGCAAGAGATCTGTCTTGCTACTTGCAGTCTACAATGACAAAAAGAAGAAAAAAATAGTATGACTGCAAAATGAATTAAAATGTGTTTAAACAGAAAAGCTACCTGAAAAACTGAACAAATGAAGGAAAAAAATCTACTTCCTTCCCATGATATAATGACAATCAGCCCGGGTAGAAGCAAACTCTCCAAAAGAAATATTTTGTCATTCTTCACAAACTTATACACACCTAACTGAAAGCCCTTGAATTTGGAAAATATTTGGGAAAAAACAAGCAGCTGCTGGAGAAGACAACATGTCTGAGAGTGAGTAAAAAAAAGAGGAGGCGTGGGAAGGGACATGAAACCCTGGTCCTATAAACCAAATCCAATGGTTTTGAAGTTAAGGCTGTAGCTAGCACAAAACACCATTCCTGGGCATGATTGCCCAGGTGACCAGATTTTGTGGAAGAGTAGACATTTCCCCAGGATGCAACCAGATGCAATCAGAACTACTCCCATTTTAATTTTTTGCTACTATTGATTCAACACACCAAGAAAAACATCATTTGCAGTCAACAGAACATTTCCAAAGAGTAGAGCATTTGTAGCCAGCAGAAAACTTTTCATCGTTTTTTTCTTGCTCAGGAGCAAATGCCAACAAGGTTGTAAACTGATGGCTTGACATGAAGAAGGGGAGGAGTTAACAATTCCCTGTTCACAGCAGTAGAGGAGTTGTTCAAGCAGCTTTCTGGAGAATAGGAGTTTATGGAAACAACGTCTCCCAGGATTAAGTTATTTGTATTATGACAGCCATTTGATAAACAATGCAGCTCTGCATTTCAATTTCTTTAGTTTCTGGATTATGAACTTCTGGCCCTTAGTAACCTGTGTGTTGAACACTTGAGTCACTTTAATTCCCACTTAATAATGTCATAAAAATGTTATGAATTGCAATGTTGTTATCATTGTCCACTATTTCCATCTGGGATTATGCCAAAAGAGGCACCTTCCTCAGTATTGATCCAGCTGAATACTCCCTCCCTGAACTTCCATTAATCTCTCCTTTTGAAACTAAGTGTAAAATCTTCCTTTCCCGTGCACTTCACCTTTAAAGAAATCCTTTATCGTTCTAGGACTACATCCATTAACTCAATTCACTTTACTGTATCACCTTATCACTCAGCACCATCACTACTGGAAATTTTTGGAGAAGTGGGATGCTGCAATACAGTAAACATAAATCTCTTTAAAAGTCCTGTTAGCCCTGAGAAATTATGCATTCAAGTTCCTTGCTGCTGAAAATGATTATTTCTTGCAGCCTCAGGCACACGAAGCTGTGCATCATGCTCTACAAAGGACGACACACCCAGGGTAGGTTCACTGTAAGGACTTCCTGCCAAATCCCCAGTGCCAGTAGAATTGCACAATTAGCAGGATTCTTGCTTGTATTCGTAACTCTGTTAACTATTCCAGGCCATTACAACAAGTAGGCAGCTTCTAGCACCCTAGAGCTTAATTACTGCCAAGGCAGAGCACAAAAAAATGTCTTAGCACAGGGTGCATATTTTTTTCTCTTTAAGCAAAATAGTCCTAATTAATCACACTCATCCGCTGCTTTTTAATTCACTTTAATTCATAATGTTCAGTGAGATCAAGCCTCATTTTTCTCTGATGTGTATTTTAATACTTGCATGATTTTTTCTGAAGCCAACTAGTATTTTGTTGATTACTTCCTTGTTTATGGAGAGAACAACTTTTCCTAATTCCAAGACCAAGCACAGCAGTAGGAGATTACTAAAGAAAACTTAGAAATACCCAGAAAAGCTAAGTAATCACTGGAAACGTATCAAAATCCTTTGAGTCTCAGTCCTTGGGAATTTGGACAGAAGATGCTATGCAAAGTGGAAATGTTTGATTTCTTGTTTCAGTCCCTCAAGGCCTATAAATACACCTGTTTTGACAGGCTGCAGCAAGGGATGCAGTGATATAGGAAATACTATAGGTGATACCAGCAACTCTTGCCAAGATCCCCTGGAAAGATATCTACCTGTGATTTTTTTTTAATCTGTCTCTTTATCTTGGGTGTATAGTAGACACCAAAGAAAGACCCTGAAAGGATCTTTCAAAGCTCTAAATCCATGTCCCAGGAAGACAGCACCGGTGCATGTTGTGTCAAGTGAACTTTTCATTAACAAGTACAGCATTGTTTTGTATGTGTCCTGCTGAATATGCCTTAGCATACAGCAAGCTCACATATTAAATCTAATCAAAACAAGCACTGTACTGTATAATAACCTATTTAAACAACCTTGTACTTTTTTAACCCACCATATAGCAGAATTCCTTGAATTATTATTCATGAGCATTTTTGTGAAATAATAAAGAGAACTGCAGTGAATCTCTGTTATGTTTAAGTAGTGCTAAAACCAACAACTCCTGAGTGCCATAACTCTCATGGCCCCAGCTCCCAAGGTCTAGAAAAGGCTGAAGAAGGAGCCCCGTGACTGTGGTCAGATGAAGACTGGACAAAGGATTTACGAGGTCTCTGTGGATCTTCCTCACTGTCTGATAAATGCTGTATGCCACAGGCTGTGAACTTCATTTCAGCTTTAACAGCAGGAGGAGATTAGACCTTAAATAACAGCAGAAAATTTACAAAAGCTTGCTGTTTCCAAATCTACCATAGGTGATCATTCACTGAGCCTCTAGTTTTTTAAAGAAGTACATTACAAAATCTGAAGTCCTGAAGTGGTTCTCCATCCCCTTCTCTGTGAGAGTAGTTTCACTTATTTTCCAGACAGGCTACTGCTGAAAAATACACAGTGCTTGGAATACGTTCAATAGAAAATAATAGGACTTAATGTATGCAATAGCTTGTTGGTTATGTATTGTTACTCAAATATATAAACAGTTGGGTTTAATTTTTTGTGTTTAAAATGAACAGAACTAGGATCAGTACAATACTATACTGTACAATACTGTACATCTCCCCTTCCTTGTTAAGAGGTGACTGCTTACTGTCAGATTAGGAAACACCTTTAAACTCACCATTCAGACTCACTGGGCTCCTTCTGACAGGTAGAATAAGCATAGCCAATGCTTACCCTGTTACGAATAACTATAGGCTTGGAGATTCTGAGAAATTGTTTTGACTAGGATTTAAACTCTTCATTAAAAAAAAAAAAAAATCAGACAGCTTAGTAACAGAAAATTAGGCCTTGTCAAAACAGCTTCTGTGAACCATCTCAGGTGTAATCAAAAACGTTAAGTGAGCCCTAAAGTATTTAACTGTGACAGGCTGATGCATTGAACAGTCTAGCTCTGGGAAGAACCTGCCAACTGAGTTTCCAGATAATTAGGCATTTCCTTTGCCTGCTTTGAAGGAAATATTATATGAACAATCTGAAAAACTACATTTGTCTCCACTTTTCCAAAAGATTTTTCTTTTCCCAAGAAAACAAGGTGGAAAAATCAACCATGTGGCACTCTTGTAGGGAATTAAAATGAAGGATCTAGCTATGTGGATGGCCCTGACCAAAACTAAGTTTGATGTTAAGTAACCTTGCTGGAGTGATTGTACTGAACTGTTTTTAAGCATTTATAAGGCTGTGTTGGTGTAGAGGAGAGAAGAATTTGAACCTCACTGTAGAGGGAGCACATCATATTGACCAGCAGAGGAAAAAAAAAAAAAAAACAGCTTCCTGGTAAGGAAAGCACCTAAGTATGTACCCATTCTAAAGTAAGCATGACAATCTTGTCTCATCTGCACCTATGTCACAGGACAGATGCCAACGTGATTTGTTTCCTGGAGCCGTCATTACTCCCTCACAGAAATGGCTCTCCTCATAGGCAGCCACATGTTCCATATCATTTTCTGGGGCTGTGGTTGCCCCAGGAGTCCAATGTCCCTTTCATGTCTTGAGCAAGTCAGAGGGAAGCACGACCAGAGGTCTCCCAGGGTCTGTGCTGCCAAAGGAGGTATTCATTTCTTATAGTCAGTTCTTTCCTGTCTCTTTGTCTGTTCCCTCTCCAGTACTGCATACACCCTGCTAGACAAAAAGGAGAAAGGGAAAAATACAACTTTAGACTTTCAAATAAATTCTCTTTTCTTGAACAAGGGTCAGGGTAAGGAAGAACATAAGGTGGGAGTGGTATAACCAGAGTAGCCTGAGGTCGCTCTTCATGATATATGACCTGAAGCAACAGACAACTCCACCATCCACTCTCTCTACTGCCATGCAACTTCTTCCTCTTAAAACCATTTTGGAAGTTGCACCAGAGGCTACAGAAGCCACCAGTGGACCACAACCTGACAGTTTGGGTGATTTTCTGTTTCTTTTAGAGACGCCAGAAAGCAGCTCAGGTCTGGCTCTACAGGCTGGATTCAGACACATCCTTAAGCACTCAAGAGTTCTTTCATTATCACTCTTTCATACTTCAAAATGAGAGAATAGCTACCTTTAGGAATGTCCCAGTGGCTACTATTTCTGCTTCTGTTTTGTGCTTCTCCTTTTCCACACGCTTTCACAGCTTCCCCTCTGTGCCTGCCTCCACTCAGTATTGCTTACAACAGCCACACACCTTTACCAGTACTCACTGCCACCATCATTTGTGTCCCACACCCAGTCTTATTCCTCTTGAAAAACAAACAAACAAGAAAACAGGCAAAATGTTGAAACTGCAAGAACAAAACACATCCTGCCCATCTGGGCAGAGGGGAGGAGGACACAGTTCTCCTTTGGGATCTGCCTCTCTGAAGACCAACAGTAGGCGTCTCCTTCCCACCGACAGACCTTGCTCAGCAGAGCAGCTGCTGGGCTGTATAATCACTTGCTCCTGTTTCAACTGGGTCCAAGAATCAAACAGGGATTTCTGGCCCCAAGCCCCTATTCATTAGAGCAGCCGGTTACATGGGGTTTTTAATTTAAGATGATAATAAACCCCTCAGGCTAGAGAAAGAAAAAGAAAAAAAAAAAAAAAAAAAAAAAAAAAGAGGTAGCTTTTGTCCCAGAGATAAATCATTTTCACAAAGTTTGGAAAAAATACTATTGGCAATATTCTGAAGGTTTTTAAGTTAAAAATATAACAGAACTTAATGGTTTCAGATGCTTTTCTTGACAGTGTAACAGAAAAAATGCCTTTAATTTGGAAATTTGGAAACAAATTAAATTTGGCAAAGAAATAACACATAAGACAGCCCAATTGCATTCTGTAATTTGAAAAAAATTGAAAACAGATAAGATACTGTGAATTAAAAATAACTTCTGCACATTACATTCTCATGAACTTTCATTAAGGTTTGTATTACACGTCCCATATGTACAATTCTATGTTGTAATACACTAGATCGCTTTATTTATAAAATACCTTTAAAGCTACTGTAAGTTAGAGCCAGAAAAATGACTATATAAAAATGTTATCTTCTCACATTACAACCTCGTTTCCAATGTGTGTATTTAAAGCAGAAATGCAGTCTCCATTTCAATATTTCAGATGCACAACTGAACTTTCTAAAAGTTCAATGCCAATTGAATCCATATATAATTCAGGCATATATATTTATTTTACTGATAAGAACCTGGTGCCAAAGCTGAAGCAGCTATATGAGAGATGAAGCTGGATTCTCTTCTAACTTGTGAATTACACACAGACTAACCACTGTCCCATGGTTGAAGTTCTTCTTTACGGATGATGAATGAATGAATCAGAGGGGACTTGTTCTGACTTTCTTGGGCTGAGTTCACAAGGCTATCATCCAGAAAAAAAAGGGGGTTGTTCTGTTTTTCCCTACAAGCACACATTTTTTATGGAACGTTCCCGTGACTTGACAAATTGTTTATCATCCCTATAGAGCAGTATTTCTTAGGTTAAAATCCAAAAAGCTTTGGTTTGGAATGCTATTGTGGTGTCTCATGAGAATTTTAAAATTGGATATAGGCTGGCCTCTCAGATTCAACTGCATCTTTCATGATGCACTGTGCATTGCCCCCTCCTTCCTAGAACATGCTAAGGAAGTCTCTTTGGTGTTTCATGGGAAATATTTCATCTCTTACAGAGAAATGATAACATGAAACAACAAAGCTCATGGCAAGATATTTCAAATAGCTTTTGCTTTATCTTTGTTCCTCAGGTGTCCAGCTTTTTGATGAAAAATTCAAGGTTTTTGTGAAACGAATCTGAAATCCTAATTTTCAGTCAAAAATAGAGTAGAAGGGATTTTATTTTATTTTTTTTTTGTGATCATTCTAAACAGGGTGATGCTGAAAAAGCAACCTACTGCAGACTTCAATGTTTATAGTCACTCCCACCACAGAGCTAGGTATTGAAGAAACTTTTGCTGTGTTTTACCATAAGATTTTTCACTTGAACAAGAAATTCATGTATTTCAAATCAGTCTGTTCTCCTGCTTGCTGGTAGACCAAAAGCACCCTCGGTGTTCAGAAAAGTTTTCTCCTCACACCTTAGTGAATGACAATCTTCACCAACAAAAAGATGGCACTTCGGACGGCACTATGAGTTTGGAAGGGAGCCCCCTTTTCTTCAACTAGGTGCTACACCACATTGTACGTGATGAAATCAAGAATGGTTTGTTTTAAGACCAGAAGGTTTATTAAATCCTTTAATCTGTCATCTTGCAAAATATCATGCATTTCCTGTAGTTATTTGTGTTCTATTTGTCCTGCTGTTCAGGACCTGCCCTGAAGAGCTGTCACAGACTGAAATTTAAAACCCTCCATTTCCTGAAGTCCACTCCACAGCATGACAGTGCCACAGCTCCACTCAGGAAGAACGCAGGGCTCCTGTAAGTAAGCCCAGCTTTGAAACAGCACTCATTTTGTGCACTTAGTAATTAAAAAAAAAAATACGAACTAGGGGAAACACATTACATTACAGTAATGACAAGTTCATTACAGAAAAGCACATGCTCTGTAGTTGGGAATTAAGGGTGACTTGAAGTCAGCTTGTTCAAACTGTATTCCTACTGTCCCCTTTTCTTACTAGAGCAAGATGCTAAGAAACCTACAAGCAAGTGAACAGGTCTCACATAAGGCACAGTTTGCACTGAAGACACTTGGCACTTCTGCAGGAGCACCTCCTTGAGTAACATCCAACTCCCTTTGCAGGCTCTCCTTGTTGCCAGCACAACAGACCCAGGGCACTCACAAAACAGAGGATGACAAAGAGCACCCAGATGAGAGCACTGTTTCGCTGCTGCACGTTCTGTGAGCTCACTCTGATCTCTGCTCCCAGCTCAAGAAGCAGAAGGGACAAGGAAGGTCCCTTCTGACAAAGAAGCAGGAGGTCCAGGTAGTGGGAATGGCCCCCATCTGAACAGAGGTGGAGGCTGCAGAAGGCAAAAAAGCACTAGTGTTTTGCATGAGGAGGAGCAAGGGGTAGTACCAGCAGAGTAGCTGGATCTGTAGGATCACAGAATGGTTTGGTTTGGAAGGGACTTAAAGATCCCCTAGTTCCAAACCCCCTGCCATGGGCAGGGCAACTGAGCCCCAGACACAGCCACTAATAATCCAATGCATGGCTCTCCTGCACTTAAAAGGGGGAAGCTGAGGTGGAAAATAGCACAGTCCAACTGCTGACAGCATGTCAAAAGGTATGGCTATTCTGACTTTTTCTTGTATCCCATTAGGTAAGAAGAAATCCTAGAATGTACATATAGTAGCATTTACATTTAATCCAAGTGTAATATATACCACAATTTCCTTGCCCAGCTAACGTAGAAGTTACCCACCTTTACCTGTAAAATAGAGCTCTCACCCATTAGCTCAGGCCTCACTTAGGAGAAGAAAAATTAAACTGATGACAACTTTTGGCCCCTGATGGTCCCTCTCTAGCAACAACATAGAGAAGCCAAGCTTGTATCCTTTAACCACAGGGCAACACAGCTGTCTTGTGAAAACCTGGGCACCAGGCAGATTTTACATGTGTTTGAAAAGTCCTATGCTTACTTTTCTAACATCTTATATCACCATTCTGCTCATCCTATAACTTTCCTCTAATTAGTTGGATAACATTGAGCTACAGGTTACATCATACCTGCAAAACAAGGTGTGCCTCTCATACCTACAGTAAGTGCCCATGGCTGATGCTCTACTTAAACTTCTCTTGAGAGGACTTAAGAGTTGCTCTCTCAGGGGAAGTGAGAAGCCTCACCACAGAATTTGAAGTAATATATCCTGCCTATAATTTGAGGTAAGCACATTTTGTCTGAATTAGAAGTACTGAAGAAATTCAGAGAGAGCAAAGAGGTTAGGGTTTAATTGCTTCTACCTGCTGATGCAGCTATTACATTGCACTTATCCAAGATGACCTGTATCCCTGCTGTGAAGCACGTCAGAACTATATGTTACAACTGATGCATCCAAATTATGAAAAAAAAAAAAAAAAAAAAGAAAAGAAAAGTTAATTTTAGTTTCTTGATGAAAAACCTATAAAAAATATGAAAATTCCAAGCTATAGGACATACAGTAACGTAGATTAATATGTACCATGCTCCACCACTGTGCCTGTCCTGAGGTAAGCATCAGAGAGCACAAATAACCTTCATCCCTGATCCTTCCATACTGCTTTATGAATGAGCTGTATGCAAGCTGACTTTGCATACAGCTTGTTAGTTCTGCCATTAACCTTTCATAATTCTCAGACCCACCATCAGATGGTCATTTTATTTCAGTAGCAAGATACTGCTCGTTAGCACCAGCCACTCGTTCACAGCAGCCACACCTGCCATTAGCTAGAGAAGGAAGGACCTTAGGCAATTTAATCCGCTATGTACATTTTCCTCTGGCTTATACAAAGACATGGCGTTTCCCCATCCAAATCCTAAGGAACATGCTGTTTTCTCTTTTATTCTACATCTGTTGAAAGACTGATATTTCAGTGTTTCACACTCAGAGGAGGTTTTTGAGTCTTAACCTTTTCACAATTTATCACATTTCCCATATCCATCAGTAGAGATCTTGAGAAATAAATCAGACCAATAAACTGATATATTGCTTTAATTCTGTTTGAACAGAACTGGCAGGAAAATGGAGAGAATCAAGGCTACTTTCCTTCATGTGTGAACAAAAAGGAAGACAACTCATAGGTCAAAGGACCCAAATCAGTATAAATCAAGCCTCTTTCTGAGGCTGGCTGCTGAACAGCTTGTCCATAGGAGTATAACCATTACTAATTCTAGGCTGGCCCAGTACCGTCCTTTCTCTTCAAGCCAGTGTAATGTCTTTTCAAGGCAGCATGATTGAGAGGTAAAAATACAACGTCCTGGACACAAAGCACACCTTGTAGGAAGATGCTATTTCTCTTCCTATATCTAAAGCCACCAAGCTCAGGACACAAAACACAGACACAAGAGACAGAAGGCTGCAGGAAGGCACATCATAAGGCTGGTCTACGTGCTCGCCAAGGAAAATGTCACCACATCTCCTGTTTGCCACAAAGAACTGAGGAGGATGAGAGTCGAGTGTCAGCATGGGGGGTAGAAAAAGGCAGCCAAGAAAGAAGAGGTGGGCAGATGCCTGTGGGGTCTGCCATGAGAAAAAAAGAAAGCATTTTACAAACCTGTTCACTGCAAGTCCCACACTCATAACTGTTTCCAAATGGAAGGCCGCGTGAAAAGCCAAAGCAAACATTCTCAATTCTTTTTGAACCCAACAGACAATATAGGAAAAATATGTGCATTTTATGGTTTGAGGGCACAACCTTTTAATTATGTTTTTGCATTGTCGTGTCCAAGACCTTTTTTCTCCTCAAAAATTAATATTTCCTCAAGCAATGCAGCTATTTATCTTGGATGAACATGAATTGAAACACAATCTCCCTGTGCAGAAAGAGGCACAGAAGAGTTATAACATGACACCTAGGGGAATTCAGAACACATTGCAATGCAATCCTAATCATTTTTCTAGTGCCTTTTCAACTGATTTTTGTACAGCTCTCTTAACAGTTTCCAGCTATTGTTTTGCACGTGCTGTACATGCATGCTCAGGGAACTTAGACAAAAAAAAATAAAAAAAAAAAAGTGCAGGTAATTGGGAAGGCAGGGAGAAATTGAAGCAAATAAAACAGGTTTTTTCCTCTCTACTAGAGCTGAATTAAATGTGGTTCTGTCATCCAAGACCAGCAAGTGTTCTGGCACACATTCACTCCTCAGTTCCCTGCAATGAAGCACAGCCTCATGGGCACAAAGCTAAGGAAGATGTCAGTCAGCTGCTTTTGCCCCTGAGGACCTATATCTGCAGCAAGACCCTAACTTAATGTTTTATAAACAATGCTTCAATTAAGATTTATTGAGTCATTGCAAGAAAATTCAGGGTAAAATTTCTTCTACTTTGGAAGACACATTACAGTTAGTGGCAATTGGAGCTCTCAGAAACTTACGCCTATTGTTCAGGCATCATCTTTCCACACTTTAAGTCTTACAGACGTTGTAGCTGGCCAACAAATCATTCGGATCTTAAAAAAGATGCCTAATAGCAATAGCATAAGCAAAAATAACAGAGTACATTTGTTCTTTAAGGCTAAGCAAGTGCTAAAATATCACAAGGACACTGAAGGAGGAGTGTTTCCATAATCATTCTAATTGTTCTTTCACAATAGACAAGTTTTTATGCACTTACACCACCTTTCAAGTTAAAACTTCACAGAAATGCTTCCTACACAATTTACACAGCCTATCACTAAAATGACCCCAGCTCCGAGTGAGTGCCGATAAGCAGCCGTTTTATCAGATGCTGCGCAACAGTGTACTAGGAGAGAAAATCCCCACTTGGTCACTCTGGGTGAATTCTGACATCTGCAAAGATTTTAATGAGATCTTTTTGGGCAGAGGCAGCCAAGACTTGGTTTAGTCAGAGGTGAAATTTCCACATTGTGAAAGCTTGCCCTTGTGACCTCAAAATCACTTCTGTGTTGATTGAGCTGAATTTCAGCTGCACCTTACAACTCACCATCCCCAGGTGTTGCAATCAGGGAGGTGCAAAGAACCTCCTCTCTAATTATAAGGCCGTTCTTTGCACCTCCTTTAGCTTTTAACTTGCAGAGGTTTGCTTTGAAAGTATTGCAGTGTAGACTCAAAGTGGTCTGCTACAAAAGGAGGAGGGAAGGAAATGTGAATGTGAAGCATGTTGCAAGGGAACCTCAAAAAATTTGAAATCTATAAGGCATAAATTTACCAGAGAGAACTGAGAAGCCTCCCTTTGCATCGCTTGCCTATACTACTGCAAATCCTTCTCTCACTGTCCAGAAGGCTATATTCATCCCCAAAATAAAAAGATACACTTCACAAGGCCCTCAGCCCCTCACAGAAGTCAATTCACAAGCCAGGAAGCGTGGTCTACTATTTTTTGTAATCTGGAAGAAGAAGAGATGGTATATTCTGCTTCCTTGTTTGTAAACTGCTGGAGCCGTTATCATTTCTCTAACCAAAAGATGTTTGAAAACAGAATGGAATTAAAAGGAATGGAACGGAATGGAAAGGAAAGGAAAACCTCTCCAGGTGAGCTAGAAATAACTAGGCCAAACATTTATTTCTCTGTGGTCCAATGTGTGTGGGACACCATCTGTGGTTCATTTAGCTGCAGCAGCAAAAGCTCAGCACAACCTCGGCCACACAAACACCTGAAAACATACTTACCATTATAACAGTGAGGGAGATGGTGAGTCTTGACACTCCACTGAAAAAGGAGGCAGCCCCAATGGCAGCAAACAGACCTGGATCAATCCATGCTCCATATTCATTAGTTTGAACACCAAAAATGGAAACAAGAATCAAACCAATTATTCTGCCATACAAAGCTCCTGTGTACCTGTATGTGAGAAGAAAAAAGAGCAGTCTTTTTGCCAGTGATCCTGTTTTCTAGAGGTGCTTCTAGTAACTTGCTAGTCCCAGATTTAATCACGAACTTCTGTAACAACTCCTTTCCCAAAAAAAAGCTCTAGCTTCCTTCCTTATTATGAATGATTATTTAGTTCCAATCACTAGCAGGAAACTGCCAAATTTGCTATAATTTGAAGAAAAAGAACTATGTGCATGTGTTGCTTAATGTTGTTCAAAGCCAAATGAGAATAAATCTTACAGGAATACAGTCAAAAATACAGATTACAGATGTACGCACAAAACAAACAAACAAACAGAAGAAACACTTTTGGAGATCCAGCTTTATATAATTTCTTAAAACTAAGTCTTTGTGCATCCCATAAACCTGGCAATTAAAATATTACAACCACATAACAAATGGGGAAATGGAGTAATAAGTATTAATGACCTGCCCAAAGCTAAGCAGGAATGAAACTGTGAAGAGAACCCAGGAGTCGTCATACTAACCATGTGCTACACTGAAGAACAAAACCAAAATTTAGCACAGTTGAACATGTAATTTCTGGGGTGAGATACAGCATTTAATTCCACATGCAATTAAATATACATTTCCAAGTGTCAGCCCATTAATTGCATTTGCACAGACATTCACCTCCCAGGAATGGTGAATTATTATTACATATAATATAGGCACATATGTGATATATATTAGCTGACTTGGGGAGCTTCATCTTGCACTTTTACTCTCCCTCTTTTTTTTTTTTTTCTCTCCCATTTATTCACACAGTTGATTCATTCTATTGTTAGATGCAGTTCTAAAATGGTTACAAAAACTAGCTTATCAGGAGCTGGCTGAAAGACTTGACTATCAGTATCTACACAGCCAACTATGCCATGCTTCAGCAATCACTACATATCAAAAAATGGTTTAGACATCAGCTTGGAGAGGAAAAGAGGTAAAAGAGAGGGGCTACTCAGGGGTATGGCAAAGAAACATGAGTTTCTTTTCAGAGTGTTTTTCAGCATTTGAATTGCATCATGCCAGATACCCACCCTCCTTGATATCCAACCTCCAGCCATGGCTCCTTGCTCACTGAACACTTCAAGTATGCACATCGAACCTCTTAACATTACAGTAAGAACTCTGCTCTAGTCTACAACAGCTTTCTAAAAACTTACAACAAAAGACCTAACAGCAGTTTTCTCCAAAGTCTAGGGTGTTGATGTCCAAGATTAAGATTCAGGCTATTATGTGCATAAGAAACAGATGAAAAGTCTGGATCTGAACTGGTATTTCTACAGTTACAGAGATGGAGCCAGCAGTCGAGGCTGGGTCCCCAAAGGATTCAAATGATCTATGCTGGAAAGTACACAGTTTTGGCTATCATTCTTCTACTGCTATTCTCAGATGATTTTTCTTCATTCGTTTCCTCAATTTTAGCCTCTCTTTCCAAGCAAACCATCCTGTTCTACCTATACAATCTCCTCCGAGCAATTATAGCTTTGCTATTGCCAACCTTTCATCTTACCACTCAGGTTGTTTCTACTCAACACAGGCCTTTTGTATAGACAGCTCAAACCAAAATGGGCAAAGCTTACAGCATAGGAATAACCAGGCCACTGGCAACAGCAGAACCTGCAGTCCAGCAGCTGAGGATGAAATAAAATGCCAAAGCAGTGCAGAGGGATGCGTATCCAAATTCCTCATGAGTCCCACGTTTAAAAAGATATGTGATCCCTTGCTTCCCATTTTCAACTAGAAGCGCAGCAGCTGCAACACAGAGGAAGAGATGTGGAGAGATATTAAACAACAAAAGGATCCTTTACAAAAGGATCCATGCTGAATTAGTCCTCATTCGCCTAAGCATGATAAAAGTCAGTAAAGTATAGAAATCAAAAATTAGTTTGAGTTGACGTGACAAGTTATCTGAGGCATTTTCAGGAAAACAAGGAACATTATTTGTTCTTTTCAGTCTGCTGTGTGGTATTAATCTTGAACTAAACAAGGAGAAACAGCAATCAGTTAAGCCAATGAATGGCAACCATACTACTTTAGTAAGGCTCTTTCCCCATCCTTTTCAGAGGTAATTCAGAAACTTCCAAGTGTCCTGAGCTCAAATATGGGATTTAGTTCTGACACACCCCTCCAAAGGGAGCACTACATTATTTCAAAGAAAACCTATGTTACAAGTAAATATACTTGGATATCATGTCTGGTTACATACGTTGTTTGTTCTCTGGTATCAATCACTTAGCTTTCCTTACCTTGATTGAAGGTTCGATTAGAATATCTGACTCCATCTGGACCAATCCATGATGTGCTTGGTGAACAACCATATTCTGAAATTTCCCTCTTGAACAGATTTCTGCTTAAACATTAAAAACAAACAAAAAATCTAACTTAACTTACTGACCATACAGCATGTGTCTGTTAGGGATACATTTTACATAGAAAGCCTACTTTCCCTTTCATCTCCCAATTAAGTTGTTTTATTCACTAATAAACCTAGTTTACTAGAACAATTTATTAATTATTCCATTAAATTAATAAACCTGGTTTATTAATGCTCATGTTCCTCTGCATAAAGCTGCTGAAAACCAAAATTTCCAAAACCAGGAATCACATTGCACTACCTAAAACTGGGAAAATGGGGGGAAAAAATGGTTTAAAATGTGCAGCCTGGCCTTGATCTCCTTGTACCATTGTAACTGTAAAACAGGATCAACAGACCAGAATTTTGTCACTCCTGATGAACATTTCTGTGGGTAAGCACAGCATCCCAAGCTCACAACTGCATCTGCAGATGGACAGGTTAGTACAGGAGAGCACCACAGAGATCAGGAAGGACTCAGAGGTTCCCGTCTTCCACAGCACTGCAGACTGTACCCAAACCACACCTAAAAGATGTTTGTCCAGTGCATTCTCAAAACTCTCCCTTGGTAAATACTGGCACCAGTTATTTCAACATCAGAAAACTTGCAACTCAGACTGCCGGTTATCATGCTGACTATAACCAGACTTTCGGTACAGCACATCCATTCCTGGACGCTTTCTCAGTCTTGGTCATCTTGAGCAATTGTGTCCTCCAAGCAGGTATGACTTCCTTCTGTGAGTCTGGGACATATCCAGCATGTTTTGGACAGCACCGCAACCTAAACAATTGTCCAGTAACAATATGAACTCTGTTCCTGGAACAAGGAGCCAGAGATCTATGGTATTTGACCTACCTGATCCCTGCTCAGAACTACAAGGGAAACTTAAAATGCAGCCAATATCTAGTACAAGAAAATTTATTCCAGACCCCAGATTGGCAACCAGAGGAACACAAGATACTTCCCCAATCTTGTATTTGCCTTTTACATTAATCCAACCACTCAGAGAATATATTCCAAATTCATAATGGTCAATTAAAAAAAAAAAAAAAAAACTTATTTACTCCATCCTGCTTGAGAAATCAAATGATTGTGTAACCCACTTCTAGCAAAACCTCGAGTTCCATACAAACAATGTCTTTACTACCAGTAAAGGAGTATACACAAAAACCAGCACATCCCAGAGGTAACTTGAAATTTGCAGTGATGTCAAAATAGCAGAGAGAGAAACAACAGGAGAAAGTTTTTACAATTAAAACACATGGTTGAGCAGAAAGAACAGAGAACAGAGATGCAGGATTTGTTTTTTGCACAGGCTTTTGTACCACTGACTCTTTCAGTTTGAAATCAGTAAATCATAGAATCATAGAATCATAGAATGGCTTGGGTTGGAAAGGACCTCAAAGATCACCTAGTTCCAACTCCCTGCCAAAGGCAGGGACACCTCTCACTAAATCAGATTGCTCAAAGTCCCATCCAACCTGACCTTGAACACCTCCAGGGATGTGGCATCCACAGCTTCTCTGGGCAACCTGTTCCAGTGACTCTGCCACCCTCTGAGTGAAGAATTTCCTTCTAATCTATAATATTAATCTCCCTTTTTTAGTTTAAAACCATTCCCCCTTCTCTTGTCATTATCTGATTGAGCAAAGAGTTGCTCTCTGTCGTTTTATAAGTCCCCTTCAAGTACTGAAAGGCTGCAATGAGGTCACCCTGGAGCCTTCTATACTCCAGGCTGAACATCCCCAGTTCTCTCAGCCTTTCTTTGTAGGAGAGGTGCTCCAGCCCCTTGATCACCTTTGTGGCCCTCCTCTGGACCTACTCTAACAGATCCACCTCCTTCCTGTGTTGGAGGCCCCGGACCTGGACACAGCACTCCAAGAGGGGCCTCACAAGATCGGAACAAAGGGGCACAATCACCTTCCTACCCTGCTGGCCTCTCCTCTGTTGGTGCAGCTCAGAACACAGTTGACTTTCTGGGCTGCAGGCACATATTGATGGGTCATGTCGAGCTTTTCATCCACCACAACCCCCAAGTCCCTCTCCACAGGGCTGCTCTCAGTGAGTTCGTCTCCCAGACTGTGCTCATATCGGGGAATGCCCCAGCCCAAGTGTAGCATCCTGCACTTGGACTTGCTGAACCTCATTAGGTTCATATGGGCCCACTTATCAAACTTGTCCAGATCCGTTAGGATGGTACCCCTTCCTTCTGTTGAATCAATTGCACCACTCAGCTTGGTGTCATCTGCAAGTTTGCTGAGGATGCACTTGATCCCACTGTCTATGTCATAGATAAATATATTAAATAGTACCGGTCCCAGGACAGACCCCTGAGGTACACCACTCGTCACCAGCCTCCACTTGGACATAAACCCATCAATCACCACTCTCTGGGTGTGACCTTCAAGCTAACACCTTATCCACTGAATGGTCCACTTATCATATATGTATCTCTCCAATCTGGAGACCAGGATGTTATAAGGAACCCTGTCAAAAGCCTTTCACAAGTCCAGGTAGATGACATCGGTCAGTCTTCCCTTGTCAACTGATGAAGTAACTCCATCATAGAAAGCCACCAGATTGGTCAGGCTTGATTTACCCTTGGTGAAGCCATGCTGGCTGTCTCAGATCAACTCTTTGTTTTGCATGTGCCTTAACATTGCTTCCAGGAGGATCTTTTCCATTATCTTCCCAGGCACAGAGGTGAGGCTCACTGGTCTGTAGTTCCCTGGGTCCTCTTTTCTATCATTTTTGAAAATGGGAGTGATGTTTCTCTTTTTCTAGTCACCAGGGACCCTGCCTGACTGCTAGGACTTTTCAAATATGATGGAGAGAGGCTTGGCAACTAGCTTCTCCTTCAGGACCCTCGGATGCATGTCATCAGGCCCCATAGACTTGTACCTGTTCAGCTTCATCAGGTGGCCTTGAACTTGCTCTTCACTTACAGTGGGTGGGACTGTGCTCCCCCAGCCTCCATCTACAGGTTCAGGGAAACAAAAGACTTGGGAAGCCTGACAGTCAGTGAAGATTGAGGTAATGAAGTTGTTGAGTACCTCAGCCTTCTCCATGTCTGTGGTTACAAGTTCACCCTTCTCATTCATCAGAGGGGGCACACTCTCCTTGGCTTTTCTTTTCTGAGCAATGTTCCTATAGAATCCTTTCCTATTATTGGCGTCCCTTGCCAAGCTCAGTTCCATCTGTGCCTTGACTTTCCTGATGCCATCCCTGCACATCCACACAGCATCTCTGTACTTTTCCCAGGCCGTGTGTCCCTGCTTCCACTTCCTGTACATTTAATTTTTGCTCCTAAAGACAGGTTTGTCTCTGGTATGGATGGGAGTACTGCAATGCTACACTGCATGTGCTTCACCAGGACTTGCTAAGAAGAATGGGAAGGAGCCCATTGCTCCTTTACTACCTCTTGCCTCCCCATGTCCTCCTATTTCACATTCTCCTAGGAATATCTGGGGCTTCTGGAAATATTACAAAACCTTATTGCAAGCACAGGTCCAACATAAATTAATGAAGATAAGCTATGCTAGAAGGAAGTATTGTCATACTGGCACAGCCACATACAGCACCATCTGGAGCTGCAGCTGTTGTAATGTTATGGTTTAAAAGAAGAAAAAAAAAAAATATATATATATATATATACACTTCACTGAAAGAGTTGGATCAGTACAAAAGACAAAAACAAGCATCTCAGAATCTTTTTGTTACATGGTTCTTATTGGATATTTTAAAGCAGCAAGGGTGCCTATTACCCACCTGTTGGATACTTAGTGGTTAATGATATTTACTTGTCCCTGGATCACTGATTTTAAATTTCATGTTAAGCTCTGATGAGCCAAATTTAAATGATCCCAACTAAAATCTCATGATCGCAATCATAATTCTCTCTCTAAATTTCTAAGAACAGGAGAAAAATTAACAAGTTGTTAATTATCCATGTTCACTTTTGTACCTTATTACAGGTTCACTGGAGACATCATCACTACCTTCAGCAGATGCATGGCCTTGCAAAGTCCATGATAATTTGGTGCTTAATTCCCTTCAGATCTATCCATTTTCAACAGGATGTACTCTAAAACTTGCAGCCACAGCAAATGAAAAATTGGCATTAAGACAGTTTAGCCTCTAGGTTGGATCAGCCTGACTATTTTTCATCCAGAGACTGACAAATCAAAAAAAAAAAAAAATTATCATGGTTTCAGATGTTTCTCTTTAGAGTAAAAATAGTTTTGTTTTGAAAAATAACATTTTGGAAGCATTTCGTTCTTGAAATAAAAAGGATGTTGTGGTGAGGAAGAGAGCTTTTCTTGTAGCAAACCAAAAAGCAATAGTCACTAAGTCAAGGTACTAAGTAGATGACAAAATTTGTTTTTATAAAAAATATGTAAATATGTAGTATAGCAGACAATACTAAAAAAAAAAGTATTGCAAGTCAAATGCTAGGCTAGAATTGATGGCAAGAATGGGGAAATATGCCTGCTTTCCATGTACGTAAATAAGCTGTTTGGAGTCCGGTCACCAATGGCAAGTTATTCAGCATTTACTACCCATATCATGCACTATAGAAAGCTGCCCACTTGGAAGGAGGATATGTAAGACTACAAGTTGGTAGTGACCGTTTGCAATGACTGTGAAACCAAACTATTGTTTCACCTAAAATCCAAGCTATTCCTTTTCTGTTTCCTCTGGATTCCTCCTAAGTATTTCTCAAGAAGGATACCTGGACTGCAAAACTTGTAACAAATTCAAGGATCTTTTCAGCTGTGTCACCAATAAAATGCCTAACAATTCAGCTCCATATTCTCTGACTGTTTATTAAGACAATGTTTGTAGTTCTAAGGTCCCTTATTACAGCTGGTGCTGTACTGGCACACACCTCTGATGTGTTCATTACCGGTTGGTGTTCTTATATAGATGACTGATCATGTCCCTCAGCCAGCAGTAGCTGACAGAAGCTGAGAATAAACAATGTTTTTCCTCATTACAGCTTTCCAGTCAAAGCACAAACTGATACCTATAGGCTTATGAACCTATATAAACGGACTATATATGTTTTAATGCAAAAGTAGTATTCTAAATTGAAAATGTACTTGGATGATGCATACAGTCACATTTCAGGCTCTTTCCATTTTTGAACACTCCTTTGTTTCTTCATTTCTCTATTTCTCTTTAATTTGGCATGGTGGCAAGTGTTTCTGACTAGAAAAGTTTGTGTGATTAAACACCAGTGATTAATAGATTGTGTGATTCTTGTCTCTAGGTTATTCCATTTTAAATATTCGGTTCTGACAGGCTTTTGATTTTTTTTTTATCCCAAATCTGTAACATTTAACGTATAAATTGTAACAACTGAGAAAAAATGTGAATAATTGTATTTACACATTAATTGTAATTTTAGTTGCATGATAATTTACATATTAATTTTAATTAATTGAAAGAGCTCCTGATGACTTCCCCCCACTTACATTTCTGAGTTGTTTCTCAGCTGGCCATCTCTCACATTCATGACTGGAGTGCAGGAGAAGAAATACGGTAAATATACAGTAACAGTCGTCGTACATACCTGCAGGCATTCAAATAATCAAATAAACTATCATGAGATGTAGAAACAGAGACAAACAAAAAGAAAAGTTTCTAAACTCACTAGTGCCAGCAGTTACCAAAAAGGAATTGTCCTTGTGGACTTGCCCACATATCCCATATCAGCTGTTGCCCGTGAAAAAAAAAAAAAAAAAAAAAAAAAAAAAAAGGAGGGCCCAGATTCATCTAACTTAATGCACTGACCCATCGCAACTTGGGTCTCTAGTTGCAGTCTCTCTCTCTGTAGCCATCAGAAGGCCACAGCTACCTCCTGAGCGAGAGACCTGGAGCTCATTGTGTACCCAGCCTCCCCACCACCCCATTATCCCCCCAAAAAAGGATTCGGGAAAGATTATTGGAACACACAATTATACTACTGTTATAGTATTGTTATAAAACAGCTCAGGTAGCACATTTATAGAAGCCCTCAAGCTGAGACTCAGCTGTGTGCAATTGTGACTAATTTGTCTGACAATTGTATCCCAAGCATTTGTTTCTCTGTATCTCTGAGATTATAAATTTACGGGCAGAGCACTTCTAAAAGAGATAGGTAAAACTGGGAGAGGTTCGGTCTTGACAAAACTTAGGTCAAGTTTTGTTTCTGAAAACTGAACTCTGGGACAGTTCAAACCCAGGTCAAGTTTTTGCCAAAGCCACAAAGTCCAACAGCAGCTAGGACAGCTAGAAAAGAGCCAGTGGCTAGAGATTTAAGGCAGTAGCCTATCTTCACAGCTAAACAGAAAAAAAATACATATCCTTGCACTTAACCTTTTAAAGTTTTGACAGCTTAATATATGCGTATATATGCATATATCCTTAAATTGTTCACCCTGCCCATGGAAACACTAAGCTTTTGGAACAGAAGCATTAGTCAACAAGATTAAAAAAAAAAAAAAAAAAAAAAAAGATAGCTCTGCCAGATTCTTGGCAAAACTTTATCTACACTGTGATTTCCTCACAGAGAGCAAGGTGATGAATTGAAGAGAAGCAAATGCAGGCCAAGGGGCAGAAGGGCACTTAGGAAGACGGCTTTGCTTAATCTATGGGCTGAAGATTAGATATTCAATTCCAGTCAAAGGAATGGTACTCCGGGTTATGTTGTGGGTGTGGAAGATACCATGATGGGTTCTTTCCAAGTTTAAATGCAGACTGGTTTATACAAGATTATTTTGGGTTAAAGTCGCTGTGACATAGTTTCTTTCAGTTGCTTGATTATGTGAGTTTATGAGAAAAAAAAAAAAAAAAAGAAAAAAAAGAAAAAAAAAAAGAATTGTATGGTTCTTTCTCAGATCAAACAGTTTCTTTCCTGCCTTTTTTTTTTTTTTTTTTTCTCCAATTTATGATAAAATAAGGACTGTGACCTGAGCAGGATCCCCTAGAGCTAATAAAAAGGAAAAACAGTCTGAACAAGAGTTCATGCTACAAAAGTAATGGGGAAAAAATGTATGTTTGTATGTTGTTTATTTATTTATTTAAAATGACGAAGGCAAAATATATAAGTTGCAAAGCTTTTGTAATAATTGCAGCCCACAAAACACGTGCTATTCTTGCAGTTTCAGGTGTGATCTGGCAAGGTGCTCACCACCCCATGAACTTTTGGAGTCAGTAAGGTGACACTCCTAAGCAGGATAGAATAGCTTCTATTGGGCATTTTCTCTATGTCTGATACTGAATCTTTGACTCTTTGCTAACTAATCTCAAATTTAATCCCACAGTATCTTCTAACAAGCTGGGTCATGCTGGCTTCTGTTGTGGCATGTTTTTTCTTTGTTTGTCTGTTGTGTTGTGTTTTTTTCTTCTGATTTTTGTTGTTGTTCCAAAAAGTAATAAGGAACTGTGTGTTTTTTCTAAGTAGCTTATGTAAAGCTTTTCTAATGTATTATGAGAAAGCCAAACCTTTCCCAGTGGTAGGGGAAGTGCTGTCAAAAGCAGAGCTCTGGCTCCAAATCATTAAAACAATGATTGTTACAAACCTGACCTTTCACAAAATGAGATCCTTTGGAAACTGTTTGGTTTACACAGGACTAATGGGAGTCACACAAGGAACTTTACTCCTCATTCTGATGGACTGAAAACTCACTGCTCAGGGATTTTTCTCATGGTGTATCACTGCAGCACCCAACAGCACAAAGTCCCAACTCCTCCTCAAGACCTGGGAGCAAATTCATAGCACAACAGAAGAAGGCTGGGCAGGCAAAAGGTGCTCTCTGGAGCAAAGAAATGCTGTTTTTCCTACTTACTTCATCCACTCTTTCAAACAAAGAAGCAAAAAGCTTCACATGAGCTTCCTCAGGGTATCTCATGTCTGCGAGATGCTGAACAAACACGGCTCCAAGCTGAAAAGCCGACATCCTGCCACTAAGAGGAGCTAAAATCCAGTTGTCATCGATGGTGTGGACGTGCTCCTGCACAGAGTGCTCACGGCAGATCCCTCCTTCTCTACTGATCCGCCTAAAGAAGCTCAGATTGCATCTCTGTGGTGCTAACAGAGAACCAAGCAAGCAGGAGGCTGCTCTGAGCTATGAGCAGGACTTGGCCAAGGAGGAGAAACTGGACTTCCATAGCGTGCACAGTATTCAAGGACTAAATGACATTTACTCTTTCAGACCTTACAGAGGGGAAAAAAAAGTGCAGCCTAGGGGAAACATACACATCTCTGTACCAATCTGCAGAGAAAATGAATCGCTACAGATTGCAGAAACTTGACCTCGGCTTGTGGTTATTCACACTTTTAGCTATAAAAGTTTCCCTTCTAGTATTTAAAATACTAAATGTTTTATATTAGTATTATCCAGGTAGCTAATGCAAGCCAAGCTACTGCTTTTCCCCAAAGTTTGTGTTCTGTCACCTCAGAGTAGATGCTGCTGAAGCATGTGTCTGGGCTGATGGGAGAAGAGTATCTATATGGTCACCTCATTGATAAACAATTCAACAACCTTCTCTCCAGAAGGGAAGGAAGTACAATAGTATATATAAAAGTCATACAATGCCAAATGGAAACTGCAAAGCCTAGAGGTGAAGTGACACCATCATGCCTTATATCACAATACCTGAGACTCCAGGCTAGCCTCCATCAGTGACAAATAGGGCTAACTCACCCCAGATACACAACTAGGTCCAGAAAGCTTGCTATACCTAGCCACATCTTTCAAACTCACTATAGCATTAATTATTCATGCATCTGTTCTTACAACAGACAGAGATCTCCATTGCTGCCTTAAGGCAAGAATACATATGACTGAGGTCTCAGATTGTTCTTTCCAATGCTGGCAGCTGAAAAGTTCTCCAGGTGCAGAGGGGTGGAGAAAGATGTCCACCTGGTTATGCTGCAGGGCATAGGAGCAAGCTAACTCTGTGGGGTAATGATAAGGCCAGCCATGAGCAAGGGAAAGTGGGGAAAAATGGATGAAACCTATTGTTTCAGCTCTCTATAGATCCCAAATAAGTGCAAAAACACCCTAGCGTGACTGGCAGATGTCACTTAGCTGAGCTAGTACCATCAGAGTAGAGCAGCAGCAGGAGATCAGGATGGTAAAATACTTCAAGTATTTAAAGAAAAAGAAAAAAAAAAGAAAAAAAAAAAAAAAGAAAAAAGAAAGGAAAGGAAAGGAAAGGAAAGGAAAGGAAAGGAAAGGAAAGGAAAGGAAAGGAAAGGAAAGGAAAGGAAAGGAAAGGAAAGGAAAGGAAAGGAAAGGAAAGGAAAGGAAAGGAAAGGAAAGGAAAGGAAAGGAAAGGAAAGGAAAGGAAAGGAAAAGAAAAGAAAAGAAAAGAAAAGAAAAGAAAAGAAAAGAAAAGAAAAGAAAAGAAAAGAAAAGAAAAGAAAAGATACCAAAAACAACCAACTTTCTTTTATACCTACCAACATTAGATACCTAAACATCCTCTGGAAATCTGTATGTTTATTCTACTCCATTGTACATTAGGTCAAGAACCAGAGGGCCAAATTCACTTTTGCATCCAACCAACTTATGATCTACCCTCATTAACCACTGTAAACATTATATAATCAAGAGAAAAGGATTATTTACTTACAAGGATGAGCATGGTTTCCAACAGCTTGCTTGTTTTTCTAACTGATGATTTTGGAATTGAATTAAAGAACCGCATACGCAATTTATTAATTTTTATATTTAGGGAAACAAAGAGAGCTCCCAAAAGACCTCCAAGCATTCCAAGTAGGATGGTTGGAATGAAGGCCAAGACGTGCATGTCCAGCAAGTTTTTAACCTGCATTGAAGAAGAAAATATGTTCTGAGCATCTTGCCAATGACATGACATATTGCACCCTCTCCTACAAAACCTGATACCACAAAGTAATTTCCACAGAAGAAATAAATCTTTCCTCCTGGTTTAAGGATTCAGCTAATTAATTTAAAGCTGATCTCACACGAGACAGTGTAGTGCTCTTGCAAACCTCACAGGAGTAGAGCTAGCAGGTAGATACTCTCATTGTCACATATAGCTCCGTTGGCCAGTTATTTTCATTCCTGAATAACTATAAAGGACTTGAACAAGTAATGTGGTAAATTAAGGTCAGAAGTATCCTCTTGGGTCCTTCTTTTCCCTAGGGAAAGTAATGAATCTAACAGAACCTTCAATGATGCATAGCTGTTAGCTCAAACACGCAGCACTTCAGGTTACATGCAAATAACATAACACATTGGTTTTAGTGAACACTTTGAGACACTCTGCTGGACCAGAGCTTTGCTCACAGTATCTCTATCTACCTCATAATTTGGGAAAGTTCATTTATTAAGTGTCAAGCTACTTCCACATGCATTACTGATAAGCTTTAAGTAAAACTGTAATTTGATGCTGATCTGGAACAACTCATGGAATACCAAATTACAAATGTAGAACATAATCTGACAGCTGGAATAGTAACTGAATTTTCTGCTTGATTCCTCAATAGGCAGAAAGGTTGAGAGCAACACCATGCTTTAATATAATCTTCCAGCAAACAAAAAGGTGTCAATAAGTCAATAGATTCGTAGAAATCTATTAAATGCTGTGAGAATATTATTTCCTTAGCTCAGGCTTAGAGTTACACAGCTTTTTGTCAAGATTATGATCTGGACAGAGTAAGAGATCATGAAACATTTAAAAAGCTAACTGGCAAAGAGCAGTAGTGGCACATGTTAAAGGCCAGAAAAATAAATAAATAAATAAAAACTACACTGGGATAATATTTGGGGTAGCGCATAGGAGAAACTGGTAGCCTTCCTTAAATTGCTTGAGCAAGGACACAATCCCTTCTCAAGTTATTTTTTTATTCCTCTTCTTATTCTTTTTCCTTAATCTTATTCTTGTTTCTCCTGCTAGAAATACCCTAGACTTTAAGAAATACACCAGGAGGCTGTTCTAAGCGCTGATGGTATCTCCTGAGAGGAAGAAGGCCAGGGTCAAAATCCAGTCAGGCCTGAAGAGTTGGTCCATTGGGTGCTGCAGACTGAGAAAACTGATACAGACAAGGCAGACACAAGAAACTCAACACCTGGAGACACACTCAGAGGAAGCCAGGAGTGACTTGCCCTATAATCAGAACTACAACAATCATATATGTCTGTTGTACATACTAACCATAACTTCAGCAACACTATTTTTTACCAATAGCTGCATCAAAATCCATCTTTTTCCAAGGGATTTAAATAGATCTAATGTTTAAGGTGTTGAAATTTAGAAGAAATAGCTCATTTGGAAGTAGGAAATTTGTTTTATTTCCTGCAGGATCCAAATATCTTCCAGCATATTCTACTTAATTCCAAACCTGCATGAAAGCTAAAAATGGACATGCAGGTTTTTACTGTTTTTTCTCCCTGCCTTTATTTTTCCTAAGGGAAAGATATACTGAGATGATTGTTTTAAAGCAATACACACACGTTACACTGCACATGTGTGGCAATAAAGGTAAAGTCAAGCCAGTGTTCTGCATTGTGGGAGTGAACAGCGGCAGAGTGTATTGCTTTTGTCAAAGTGCTAGCGACATGCTTTGGCCAGTCATCAAGAAAAATCTGTTACCTACAGAACAAGCTTCACCTTTATAAATAATCCAATGTTCTACATAAAAGTAAAGTGAAGCTTCCTGAAAATCTCAAGCTCTGGGGTACAATAAATTCCTCCTGTAACCTTTTCCTGAGTAGAAGGAAGCTAAAGAAAACAAATAGTTTTCTTGAGAAACAAAACCCACAAGCTTTCAACTCAGAGTTTATCCACTGTAAACTGTGTTGGTTAATGCCACAAAACATGAAAGAAGCAAAATTTCCCCTGAGCCCAGTGTTCAGTGAAATGAAAATATTTCTGGTTATCTGTACCAACTTGTGAGCCAAAAACTATTGAACCCTGACAGAAGCCATCTAGATAATAATTTTAGCTAGCTTTTTCTGCTAATGACACTAAAAGAAGACAGGAGACAGAATCCACTGCTCTTTTCTGAAAACAACCTGAAAGGAGTGTTGAAAGAGCGATGTTTATTGTAAAATAGCAACCAAAGTAATTCTGCTCTCCTCTGTGCATGCAGCTGTCCATTACACAATACTTTGGCTTCAGCAATAAAGCTGTCTTCAGCAGGCCTGACCTCTTCGTTGTCCATTTAATCTCACCTTTCTACCACAAATTTATGTCTTCTTGGTTGTGTCACTACAGTTGTTGGGAGCCTGCATGAAGAGTTGGTCCACAAAAAAGGATTTGGGTTAAAAACCAGTATCTTCTCCCATTGCCACAGCTGAATTTATGTTAAAGAAAGTATACCACAAATTCTTTTGCATGACATATGCAAAATCATGGTATTTATAGCAGGCAACATGCACACACACACACAAAAGAAGTTTCTTGTTTTTCAAATTATAATATGCCTACATGTGGAAAAATGTCATTATTTCTATTTTTTGTATTGCTAGAGCGATATAAAACAGAAGAAATTAAGAGACCAATTAAAGTGGTCGGGGAATAGGCTTAGGAAAAATTACTTAGTAGCAGAAAGTGCACTGGGATTCATGAGACCGGAGGTTTATTTTTACTTTTCTAATTGACCTTCAAGTCACATCATAATACAGAGAAAGATATTCAGGCACAAAGAAGTGAAGATCGTGATTCTCACACATCACTGCTGAATCACCTTACAACAAAGATGAGTGAGAAACATAATAAAAGCAACTGTTTTTAGGTGGACAGGAAGTAAAATTCAAAGAATAACGTTGTATCGTGCTGCAAGGAGCAAAGGCTGAAGGTGACCTTTGTTGTGCAATTAGGAACAGTGATCATATGCTTTTAAATGTTTAATCTGTAAGCACAAAGAAACAAGGCCATGGCACAGCAATGGCTGCAGCAACAAAGGAGAGCTCACGCCAGCTACAGGAGAAGACATTGAACATCTTGTACTACAATGTAAAACGTAATTCTCTGATTAAGTAGGTAACACAAAACATCTGTCTTGTAGCTAAGTGATTACCAGACTTAAAGCATGACGGGTCCCATATCCACTGATCTGGTAACTGCACATACACCATCCTTCTCCCTTCTCAGTCCCACTTCCCTGCTACTCCCCCAAAAATAATGTTGAGAGAAACAAGCCTAAAACTCTGCATCTATTTCCTCCCACATCCACACAGTACTTACCCAAAACAGAATTCTTTTCTCCGCTTCAAAAAATCCAAAATGACCTCTGTAAACAAACCCATAAAGAGAAGAGGACAGCAAATCCGTGGTGAAGGTAGCCATCAGGCAGCAAAAGAAGGTTTGCCAGGCCAGCCTGATGTTCCAGAAGGAAGACACTTCCTCTAGGGTGAACAACAGCCCACCAATGGGGGCACGAAATACTGAAGCTATCCCTGCACCTGCACCAGCCGTAATGAAACTGCGCCTGAAACAGGTAGAAGAGTCAAAATTTGATAATAGCAGAAAAAAAAAAAATAAATAAATAAAAGAAACAGAAGGTCTTCAAAAACATTTCTTCATGTCAAAGTTGTGTTTAAGGAGCTGAATTTGAAGAATTGATGGTTCATTTGGGGGTTATTATGGCACCTTTCATCTCCAAGATCTGAATACAGACTTAGTCTCAGATTTGATTCTTATGGCTCAAGTTATTGGGGCTACTTGGCAGCTTAGAAATACAGTGATTTTGATATACTGCCAAGTCCACAAGGGCTTGTGAAGAAAAAATGAACCCAATCATAACAGTGACCGAAGCACCCATAGAGTAGTAAAACCATTAAATAGTCCTCTGAGTTTTTATGGGATTTTGTCAGCAAGAATGGGGAAATGATGTTTCATTCACAGATCTCCTTTATACTGTAACTGTTGTCCTCTTTCTTGACCTTCAGCCTTGACAAAACTCCTCAATTCTAGAACATCGCATGAGGAATGCAGTGCCATGCCAGCAAGATGCTGAACTGGCACCTAGCCGTGTAATGCCAAGTAGAGGTATCATTTCATATACTAGAATCAGTACAGGCACAGAGGTGAAATATTGTAGGAAAAAAGGTAAGAAAGTCTGGAATTCACCAGAGAACAAAAGTACAGCCTGGAACCTCTGGTCTCAAGCAGTTCCTCAGTCTGTATATATCTGAGAAATCCACAGAGAACATATATGCTCTGTCTTCCTCCCATAAGGATGTGAAGCTCACATACACCCTGAGGAGCAACACATTTGTAAATTTGTGTTGCTGTAAACAGCACTATGAGCTCAAATAGCAAAGATCTGCACTGTCAGTCGCAGTAAAGACAAACAAATTAATAAATAAAAGAAAAATCATATAATCATTAAGGTTGGAAAAGACCTCCAAGATCATCTGGTCCAACCATCCCCCTACCACCAATGTCACCCAGTAAACCACGTCCTTAAGCAGACCATGTAAGCAGACCAGTAAACCATGTCCAACGTTCAAAAAAATATATAGGTAAAAAAAAGAATTATAGTGTTGTAAAGAAAGGCTTTAAGGCATGTATTACTATTCATTTCCTCACACACATCATCATTTTGTTTCCAGGGCCTATTTCATTATATGAAAACAACATCCTATATCATACATTTTTAAGAAAGGCTGTAGTGTGCGGAACAGCGGGAAGTATATAGAAAGAGTAAATAATATGGAAGAATTCTGCCTTGGAAAATTGCATTCAAATTTAGCACTTGTAAAGGAAACTGGGCTGATGCTGACACATATATTGCACAAATCACTAGTGCTCACCAGCTCATAAAATTTGCATTCTCTGGATATGCTAACTGAGACCCTCAGGGATGATTTGTACAAATGCTGGGTGTTAATTACTAACTGAGGTCAATGAGTATAGAAAATACTTGAGTATTTGAAGTATTAAAAATGTCAAGTTCTCAGCAAATAATGTGTGTGTATATATATATATATATATATATATGACCAGTCATCTGAAAACATGCACCCTTTATTAGTGTCCCTTCTGACTTTTCTGTGGTATCCAAAAATTTTATCAGTACAAAGATGGGTAGCAATAAAGATAATAGACAGAAAAAAATGGAAGATATTAGAAAGTGCATGTGTCAAAGCCTTTACAAGTTCCCTCTCCCCTAAGGACTGTGGAGGAGCCCACCATAAAGCTACAACTTCACATCTGGTATTTCCCTGTTTACAAAAGTGGAGTTAGACACTGCACGGATTGCATGGTTTTTTACTTATATGTTGTATCTGCAAAGTAACATTACTTTCAGCAGTAGGGAACTCCACAGATACTGCATGCCACAGTAAAAACTAGGGGAATTTTGCTTGGACATCTCCATGCTCCAGCCAGTTGTACATGCTCTGTGTCACATCAGTAGTATCAGTAAAGCCATTGGAGACCCCTCCAACCCTGAAGATCCTTTACATCTGATGGACAGAGGCCTTAGGATCCTTCAACATCCTCATGCTGGTTGAGTTACTGCTGGGCCAGTGGCAGTACTGGGAGAGGGTACTGAGCCTACTTAATAACTACAAAATATACTAGGGGAGTGGGATTCTTTCATTCTGATCTTTGCAAAGGAAGTGAGGTCTTTCTTAGACTGGAATTTTCCTCTGCTGCTCAGAAATAAACCTTTTTGTAAAGGGGACTTCCACACAACCTGTCTCTCCCAGGACAGTTCCTGCCTGCAAGTTAACACGTCTTTCTAATTACTCTGTAACTGTACCCTGCAGAGACAAACAAAAGTTCTCAGTGCTTCTCTTACCACAAGTGCTGACTCCTTTCATGAGTAACATTTTGCTGAGACCAGCACGTCTCAGATTTATTTAAATGACTGACCTTAAAAGCATAAAAGCAAAGGGGATTCCGTATTTTCCGTCTGTTATTTTTTGATTTACTTTCAAGCTACAGATAGTTCAGTGGCCATTCATACAAATTCTTTCACTTTGCTTTTCTTAGGAAATGAACACGCGAGTCTTTCTCTTTTTCTCACTTTAGAAAAATCAGTATTGCATGAACTTTTGTGTGCATGCTTTATATGACAACATGATAATAAATACCATCCAAAAAACATAAACTGGTTTGTAAATTCTTTTTACAAGAATTAATCAGGGAATTAATCTCATTAATTTCAGTAGAGCTGTTTACGAGAGAGGGCTAACCACAGCTACCTTGCAGACATACGCAACTAGAGAAGAGACAGATTTTAAAAGTGACCAAAAAAAAAAAAAAAAAAAAAAACTTTTTTAAACTAGAAAAACAAACCAAGGCTCCCCTAGTGCACACTGTGGAATCCCCATCATCTCCCATTTCCTGAGCTGACACCGTTAGTTGAGGATAAACCCCATGGCTAAAATTCTTGTGTTTTTCTCCCTTGTTTTACAGCTGAGAAGACAATGGAAAAAGGCCTTCAGTGTTAACACACTTTTTCCACAAGCGTTCAATAAAACCACTTGTGAAGGGTTGTTTTTATTAAACAAAGTGAGGTGTGGGTTTTTTTGCCACCCCAAAGTGACAAATGGCAGGAAGACCAAAAGACAGGATTACTCTTTGAGACACAAGGAGCCTGCTGGTGGCATGCCAGATACCCCTGGAGCACGGAGGACAGAGGGGGAGCCACAGAGACCCCCCCAGCTTGCACCCTGCACATCACTTACTTGTCAGCTGAATTCTGGAACCTGGTGAAGAATGGGAGGTGGATGCCAAGGGTGTCCGACTGCAGCTGGCTCAGGCCACAACCCAGGATAGCACTAAAAGTGATGTTGTATAATTGAGAGTGCTCCTCAGTAAATTATTCATAAATCAGCCATGGTTCAAGGCAGGGGAGGACAGAGCCTTAGCTGGCATGCAGCAGCAAAGGTAGACTGGCTTCAACAGATTTAAACAAGGAAAACGTTGAACATATCTTTTAAATATGCAAAGTCCTGTTGACATAAAGCAGGAGGCTATTGAAGACTTTCAGATTCTTAACTAGAGACTTAAATGGCTCTTTTGCAAGGAGTGTTGTGATGATTGACCACGAAATGCCTTTTGAAGAACTGCCTGTTAATGTCTGCCCAAGTGTGGTGACATGTCAGACTGTAGCCCATCATTTCAATCATCTGCCCCCAGGTTAATGACCGTGGCAGGCAAAACAGATCTGCTTCTGACAGAAGATATGTAAGGATTTAAATTATTACAGTGTGTTCCCAGGCAGCACTTCAAACTACAATTAAATGGAAAAAAGAGAAAACCAAATCCTTAGTGAAATGAAAAATCTATTCATTGTATAATCTTGGAAGACTTTTCTACAAGACTTAAATTAGGGGTCTTAACGAATCTCTCAGAGGCTTTTAGCAACTTACGTGTGTTTATGTTTAATAAAAATGGTAGAAGGTTCCAACTAAATTAAATTAAACTAGCTCTTAAGTCCTGTGTTTTGAAAAGGCATCACGTTAATACCGTGCTGACTTTCTTCATGGAAATATGATTCAGTTCTTTGGCTCATGCATCACTGTTACCAACCTAGCACAAAGGAAAAACATCACAGCTGCAGTCTCCAAGCTCCTGGAGACAAATGTCTGACAGCAAAGAAAACAAAAGAAACCTAAAGAGAGAGCTAACCCTTGGTACTTACTGACTGAAAGGTTTGTGGCTCCCTCTGACTAACCATGCTCTCCTCTTTTTGAAAATCTGAGTCATTCTCAAGGGTGCTGCACCTCCATACAGAGAGATAATAAATAAATAAAACCCCACAGAATAACAGCAAATGTGCAAGCGTGCTAGAGGGGAGAGGTTTGGTCGGGTCAGCAATGAGAACAAATCTCAACTATGAGTAAGTTCCAAAACCAAAAAGAATCAGAAATAAAAGAGCAAATTAACCAACAGCTGATCTGCACCATGTTATCAGAGATCAATTTTACCATCTCATTTGTGTGCAACCACTTGAGGCTGACTTTATTTTTACACTGGCTTTGCATAGGTAAAAGCCATTACACGAGGTGCAAGGCAGCCGGCCTTGCTCCAGGACAGGTTGCTTCCAGGAAGAAAACTGACGGCAGTTTTGTCCACCCAGTTTCCCCCTCTTGCCCAGCACATTGGAAGCAGGTGTCCAGATAACTGCTTGCTGAACCCTGCTGTGAGTTGCATTGAGGAACCCAGCCAATATTTAAAACACACAGTGAAAAAATGTTTTTCTTCGCTGTGTGGCTTGAATAGAGGGGACAGCACAACATCAGTTGTGCTAATGCAGTACAGGATGTTCTTTAAGCCAATGCTGCCACCAAGAAAGACATTGCAAAGCCATCCACGTTGACTGATAGCTTTAGCTCTGGTCTGGTATTTCTTACCCCAAATGGACCATGGGACCTTCTGGCCCACAGAAGAGCCCAGCTGCTACAGCCAGCACGCATGACACAAACGTCCCTAGGAAGGTCTTGATATTAAAAAGATGCTGAATAGAAGTGCCATTCAAATACCCAGTGATTTCTGGCAAGCCAGACGGTGAACCTGCTGGACAAAAGAACTGCAAAGGGAAAAAATAATAAGCAGAGTCAATGATCATATCCTGCCAGACACATCTATGGACACAGCTGTAAGTCCAGCTCTCACCTTGCTCTGATCACGAACAAATTTTCCCAGAATTAATAATGCATACATACATAAACCTCTGGCTACAGATGTTTAAAAACTTGTGTTCCCAACAGTGCTGCTATGCACGTACTTGGAGAAGGGAGAGAAGACACCCATGGAGCAGGGCCCACCACTGCTCCAGGTCCTGCTTCCCATGGCTGGAGCCTGCGTGCAGGTTACCTGAGGGGCGGGGGTGTACATGAGCCTGCAGCAGCCCTTCGGCCAGCTCAGGCTTTAGTTAGCTCCAACCTGGTCGGTTATCACCTGTATCACAGCAAACTCCCTTTTCCTACTGCTGCTGCTGGACTTTGGGGGAATCTCAGTAAAACTTCACTTTTTCTTTCACCTACACTGTTAATTGCCTTTCTATGATTAAATTGAGCACAGCAGGACAGTAAATGGCAGCAAGGCTCAATGCTCTAGGCGTTGCAGCCTCGTAAAAGTACTGATCTAGGCTGCAAGTGATACCCACACAGCGCAGCTAAAAGATCAGTCTAAAACCAACAGTAATTTTTATATGGCCTGACGGTCTTTGGCTCAGGCCCCTTCCAAACACCGAGTTCTCACAAGTTACACGAGTTGCCACTAGTATTTATTTTACAAACACCACACGCCAAGCATAAATTGCATGGCCGCCACCACGGATTTCACCCCAGACACTTTTATACAAGTTACGTGCTGGGGAATTCAGCATAGGCTGAAGGCCAAAAAAGGCCTCTCCAGTTGGGTTGTAAAAGAGATTTTTTTTAATAATTTTTTATTTAAATGCTGAATTAAACAGCATTTGGAAGAGCACGAGATGCGGGTTATTGCTGCATTGTGGGCCTGCTGCGTAAGAGACGACACTCACCAGCACTGAGCTCGAGGACACGAGGATCATGGCCAGCCCGGTGCCGAGCACACACACCCACGTCAGGTGGAAGTTGCCATCCTGTCCAGTTTACAAACAGGTCGTTACTTTGGCACCCATATACCAGCTATACAGCCTGTTTTTTAATCATCTTTTGTCCCACAGACTTCTGTGGATAGAATGTGTACCACAGGTAAAAACCAACCAACCAAAATAAATAAATAAACGAAACGAGCAGTGCAGCTTCTTTAAAAGGACTGGAGCGGCAGCAAGGTAAAGGCTGACCTTCAGAGTCAATTCCTGGTTTTTTTCCAGGATGTTTTCCCCATCTCTACCAACACTGCAAGGGATATGTTGTTACTTATCCAGGCCCATTGGGGGACAGAGGTGGAGTGAAGGGACCTTAAGAACATGCACTAGAAATCACTAAATGAAGCCTCCAGCAGATGTTTTCTCAAACAGAGGCTTCAAGGTCTTACATTGGCAAATATCTTCATGAATTTGCAGCTGTTACGAATAGACAGAATATATGTAAGCAAGCATTTTCATGCTCTATTTTAACCAAAAGCACATCTCCCATACTGCTCCTTCTCACTTTTAAAAGCCCGTTTCAGTCTCCCTGGATTTTGGGTTTGTTTGTTTGTCCTTGGGCTGACCGCAGCCACGCTGTCTCCAGAACTCCTCAGCTCCCACATGTTTTGCCTCCTTGCACAGTGCTCAGCTGTGATTCATTGTGTGTGTGCAGGTCAAACACACCCCTTGCATTTTGGAGGTCATGGTGTTACAGCCGGTCACCGCAGCCTTCCTGTCAGCATCTCGCACCAAGCCTTTTCGGAGCATATTGTGCAGCACAGACAAACAAGAAAGCAAACTGCACAAAAACGAGTTTTGCTTATCTTCAGATGAAGGAGTTGTATAGATGGGATGGTTTTCCAGGGCGGGAGCTAAATGTTTATATTGTTGTAAGAGCCTGTGAGAGCTTACCTGTTGTCCTTTGTTAATTTAATACAATAGGACAAACTTTGTAACACAACAGGACATTCTGTGTGCACAGCAGTTGTTGTGGTGCCCTGAAGATAAACTGTTGTTTCTATATATTATTTAGCTATACTTCAGTGCTTATATATACACACATATATATGCATATACATATATATCCATACACATACATAGATGCAGGTACGTATTCATCCAATGTTCATATATTTCATAAACATATGCTTAGTATGTATAAGAGAAACTCCAAGGAAATAAGATTTTAAGAGCCTTATAATATGCTTTCCAAATGGAAAACCTACACTTGTCTATTTCTTGGATATTCCTCCTGATACATTTATCTCTCATATATTCCATATTTTCAATGGAGTAAGTCTTCACCGGCATTTCTGCAAAGTGGTTGAGATCTGCCCTTCAGCAATTGGCAGCATTATTCTGTTGACAGTCTCCAAGGATGAAGAATCCGCAGGCTCTCTGGGCAACATGTCCCAGCACTTGACCTCAAAAGATTTAAAATCTTTTTCTTACGTTTAAGTGGAATTTCCTGTATTTTGCTTTATAGTCATTGATTCTCCTTGCTGAGCACCACTGAGAGAATGCTATCTCTGTTCCTCAGTAATAATGACTCACATGCTGCAGGTACTTGCAAACACACAGTCTAATCCCCCTGAGCCTTCTGTTCTTCAGGCTGAACAATGTCAGCTCTTTCAGTTTCTTCTTGTATGACGGAGGTTCCAGTTACCATCTTTGTGGATCTTAACCAGCTTCACTCCAGTATGTCCATGTCTCCCTTGTACTGGAGAGCCCAGAACTGAACAGAATACACCAGAACTGGCCTCACCAGCACTGAATAAAGGAGAAGGATCGCCTCCCTCAGCCTGCTGGTAACATTCCTCCCAGTGCATCTGAGGAAGCTGATAGCTGAATGCCAACACAATCATATGGCCTATCAACCACTGTTTTCTTCCAGTTTTGTAAGGATCTAAGGATGCATCCATCTGTAAGGATGCTTGTCCCTCCCTGGGCAGGATTCAGCTGGACAGCACCTTTCTCACAGTAAGCTCTTCAATATTCTTACTGTCTACCATAGATCACAGAATCACAGAATCACAGAATTTTCTAGGTTGGAAGAGACCTCAAGGTCATCGAGTCCAACCTCCAACCTAACGCTAACAGCCCTCCACTAAACCATATCCCTAAGCTCTACATCTAAACGTCTTTTGAAGACTTCCAAGGATGGTGACTCCACCACTTCCCTGGGCAGCCTGTTCCAGTGCCTCACAACCCTTTCAGTGAAGAAGTTCTTCCTAACATCTAGCCTAAAACTCCCCTGGCTCAACTTAAACCCATTCCCCCTCGTCCTGTCACCAGGCACGTGGGAGGACAGGCCAACCCCCACCTCGCTACAGCCTCCCTTGAGGTACCTAAAAAGAGCGATAAGGTCGCCCCTGAGCCTCCTCTTCTCCAGGCTGAACAAGCCCAGCTCCCTCAGCCGCTCCTCGTAGGACTTGTTCTCCAGGCCCCTCACCAGCTTCGTCGCCCTTCTCTGCACCCGCTCAAGCACCTCGATGTCCTTCTTGTAGCGAGGGGCCCAAAACTGAACACAGTACTCGAGGTGTGGCCTCACCAGAGCTGAGTACAGGGGGACGATCACCTCCCTAGCCCTGCTGGTCACGCTGTTCCTAATACAAGCCAGGATGCCGTTGGCCTTCTTGGCCACCTGAGCACACTGCTGGCTCATATTCAGCCGACTGTCCACCATCACTCCCAGGTCCTTCTCTGCCTGGCAGCTTTCCAACCATTCCTCTCCCAGCCTGTAGCTCTGCTTGGGGTTATTGCGCCCCAGGTGCAGGACCCGGCACTTGGCCTTGTTGAACTTCATGCAGTTGACCTCAGCCCATCGGTGCAGCCTATCCAGATCCTCCTGCAGAACTTTCCTACCCTCGAGCAGATCGACACACGCACCTAACTTGGTGTCATCTGCGAACTTACTGAGGGTGCACTCGATGCCCTCGTCCAGATCATCGATGAAGATATTAAAGAGGACCGGCCCCAGCACCGAGCCCTGGGGGACGCCACTAGTGACTGGCCTCCAACTGGACTTGGCTCCATTCACCACGACTCTTTGGGCCCGGCTATCCAGCCAGTTTCTAACCCAACGAAGCGTGCGCCAGTCCAAGCCAAGAGCAGCCAGTTTCTTGAGGAGAATGCTGTGGGAGACGGTGTCAAAAGCCTTGCTGAAGTCAAGGTAGACCACATCCACAGCCTTTCCCTCATCCACCCAGCGCGTCACTCTGTCATAGAAGGAGATCAGGTTCGTCAGGCATGACCTGCCTTTCATAAAGCCATGCTGACTGGGCCTGATCACCTGCTTCCCCTTCAAGTGCTGCATGATGACTCTCAGGAGGATCTGCTCCATGAGCTTTCCTGGCACTGAGGTCAAACTGACAGGCCTGTAGTTTCCTGGGTCTGCCCTCCGGCCCTTCTTGTAGATGGGCGTCACGTTTGCTAGCCGCCAGTCGATTGGGACCTCCCCCGATAGCCAGGACTGTTGATAAATGATGGACAGTGGCTTGGCCAGCTCCTCTGCCAGTTCCCTCAGTACCCTTGGGTGGATCCCATCTGGCCCCATCGACTTGTGCACATCTAAGTGCCGTAGTAGGTCACCAACCAGTTCTTCATGGATAATGAGGGCCACATCCTGCTCCCCATCCCCTTCCACCAGCTCAGGGTACTGGGTATCCAGAGAACATCCGGTATTGCCGCTAAAGACTGAGGCAAAGAAGGCATTGAGCACCTCCGCCTTTTCCTCATCTCTTGTAACTAAGTTTCCCCCCGCATCCAGTAAAGGATGGAGATTCTCCTTAGTCCTCCTTTTTGTGTTGATGTATTTATAGAAACGTTTTTTGTTATCTTTAACGGCAGTAGCCAGATTGAGCTCCAGATGAGCTTTGGCCTTCCTAATTTTGTCCCTGCACAGCCTCGCTACTTCTTTAAAGTCCTCCTTAGTGGCCTGCCCACTTTTCCAAAGCTTATAAACCCTCTTTTTCCTCCTAAGATCAAGCCACAATTCTCTGTTGAGCCAGGCCGGTCTTCTTCCCCGCCAGCTCGTCTTTGGGCACGTGGGAACAGACCGTTCCTGCGCCATCAAGACTTCCCTCTTGAAGAGCGCCCAGCCTTCCTGGACCCCTCTGCCCTTCAGAACCGCCTCCCAAGGGACTCCACCAACCAGTGTCCTGAGCAGCTCAAAGTCAGCCCTCCGAAAGTCCACAAAGATATCACAAAACAGGCTAAAATTTGATTGAGCAGTTGGGTCAGAGGTGCTTTAACACTGGCATTGGTTTTAGCCATTCAGTGATTTTTGCCCCCACCATCCTGATCATGACAGAGATGACAATGCCATGATACCCATCAAGAACAAAATTAAGCATTCCACAATAATCTGTGTACAGCATCCACAACAGATAGCGACCCTAGAAATGGAAACAAGTAACATCCCTGATACCAAGTCCACATTTACTTGGACTTGCTTAGGTTACATTAAGGGAAACCTAATCCCTCCCCTTGGGCATCAACAATACACAATGCAGTACCTGCTCCTTTCATCATGTGCATGCACAAGGGGAGGAGGAAGGCCTTCACCAATCTCATGACAAGAACTCCATCAGATAATATACTAATATAGGGTAAATTGGAGCAAAGGACACCACTGCATGCCTGGACAAAGACCCACAGGATATATCATGTCCATACTCACCTAGACAGGCAGCACTTCTAGTCAGTTAAGACTTCATGATGTGGATTTTCAATAAACACACACAGAAACAGGTCAATCTAACTTTCTTTTGCTCACCTTCAAGTAATTTTCCACCAGGTCCCATTTCAATGTGATGAGAGAGTCAATTATCTGATGAGTCAAAAACCCCAGCATCCCAACTGCTGTTCCGATTAGCCCCATCAGCAGCCATCGATCCCACTCTTTTCTAGAAATAGGAAAATACAGTTACCTCTCAGCCTCCAGCAAAGGACTGTTCGGTGTGTTTCTTCTCATAAATACACAACTTCAATTTTTAGGATCATTTGATTACTAATCATGACTGCACAAGCAAAAGGTTATTTCTACCAATATCTCTTACAGAAGTGTACACTCCCAAAATTCTACCTTCAGGTGAAAACCATTTCCATTTGGGTAATGAGCATCATTGATTTATGTGTGTTTGTTCATTTTTATATATAAAGTTGCAGTGCAACCTGCTTTTGGATGTTGATTTTCTGATGCCCTCTCAAAGCTCATTTATGTGAATCAATAATTAAACACTCAGGAGATCTCTTAGAACTGGTTTCAAATAAATTCCTGTTGTCTTCTACCACAACGAATTCACTGACACAGCACCTATCATTCAAATGTGCAAATCCTAATTTCTAGTTTGTACTTTTTCTAAACACATTCCTCTAATAATAATTGTGCACTGATAATAACTTCCAATTTATACCTGGTATCATCTAGAACTAAAGCAGCCCAACTGAGATTCAAACGCCATGTTTCCTGCGAATTACACTGGGGCACTGGATTTCAAGAAAAGTCTCAGTAAGAAAACGTTCCTCTAAACTTCTGCAAAATCTCCTTCTTTTAAATTGTATACATCAGGTAGTAACTTTTTTTTTTTCCTTTTTCCTTTTTTTTTTTTTTTTTCTCCACATTCAGTAATTTGTTAAGAGAAAAGGAATAAGCACTTTGAAAAAAAAAATGCTTTCAAACAAAGGTTGTTTGCTGCTTGGCCCCCTTCTTTATTCCATGGAAATATTTTCCTATGTACAAAAACAACAAATAATGCTCTCATCATTCCTTCTGCTAGCAGGCATCTCCCTGGATTGCCCCAATTATCCATAGCTTAGAGGCAGCATAACAGTATTTAAAGCAAATTTACCTGTATGCTTTCTCTTGTAGCCACTTCTTATAAACTCCACTGTGTGAAGGCAAATAATCCAAACTCTCATGGGCTACCGGCTGCTCTCTCTCATCCTCCTTGCAGTGACTGTATGCTAAATCACTTCTGCTGATGCTACATGGCCTCCTAAAATCGTGAGGATGAATCAAATCAGGCCCATGATCTTCTGCCATTAACATCTCCTCTTCACCGTCATCCACATGTCGCGTACAGGAAAAAAGTGATGACATGACAGTGGCTCCAAGAATCTTTGGGATGCCAACAAGAACTACATGAGCCCAAGATCAGGCTCCCTGAGACTGAGAGAGAAATGGAAAAAGCCCATGAGGATGGAGTGGCTGTGACGCAGAGATCAGATGTTTTGTGTTTGGGGTTGGTTTGCTGTGGCTATGCACAGACCCAGCACCTTTGAAGAAATTAAAACTCGTCTGAGCTGGAGCTCTCTGGTGAAGTCAAAGCAGAGAGACCTTAAGGTAGTTCATTGTAACATGATTATTGCACCTGTTCCTGAGTCTTCAGATGACAGTGATGTTTAAACAATAAGGCCTTTGTCTGTACTAAAGAGGTGTGTTTTGGGCTGTCCATAGATCTTGATCCAACATAATCACACAGTTTAAAAATAAAAATTTAGTGTACTGCATCATTCAGAGTTAAACCCTACATTCTCAGTATTACACAGTCACCCTATAAAAGCTCATTTCTAACAATTTTCTTTGAATTTATAAATATAACAAAGTTCTTTTTAGATAAAATCTAGTTTTCAAGTTGCAGTTTAACTATTTTTTCTGTACAGATAAATCTCATTGGAGAAATTAAGAATAAATGGCAAATAAAGATTGCCTAACTCACTACTTTTGGATATTATATACTATGCAGTTTACAAGTTGGCAGCTCAGTCAAAGCAGACGACTTGTTGCAGGTTAAATATTTACTGTAAAGAAAAGCCTGTAACATGCTGAGTTTGCCACCTCCAGGGCATGTTTTTGGTTACAAAGGCAGGATAGTAAAAGATTGCTGCTTCTCTACAGCTGCTGACACGTGGATCAATTTGGAAATGCCTCATCTGAAACAAGAAAGAAACATACATCGTTCCCGGTTGTCAATTAATGAGTGCTAAATGGCAAGAGATCTCAATTTAGTGCTTTTCTTTATTTCTGGGACACAAAGACTCATATGATGTCATTTTCCAGTTGCATCGGATCAAGCTGGTATGTATGAGTAGACCTGTGCATTACAGAAATCACAGCATAAACAGAAATACTAAATCCACTGAACAATGCAAAAAGGAAAAAAAAAAAAAAAAAAAAAAAAAAAAAAAAAAAAAAGAAAACCAAAGCTACGTTTCTAGGGGAAGGGGATTAGGCTAAATCAGACTGCCTTCAGACAACACAGCTATACTTTGCTCCACGTCATGATTTGTTATGCAAACAGGACAGCTGTTGTTCCTCAAACAGGAATACCATCGACATCCCTAAGAGCATACCTGGGCTTTTGCCTTTGCTGTCCTTAGCTGCCAGAAGATGGAAGCTGACGACTGCATTTCCATCAGACACTAATCCATCCTGATCTCTACAGCAGCTACTCAGCTGTACTGCCAATTTTCACAGGCACCCGCTTGTGCTTTCAAACTTTAAAAAACAAAACAGACTGAGAATGGCTTTTCAAATGCCAACCCCTAATTTCTTTCCCCTGTGTTTTCCTCTCTAGTTAACTTAAATCCACCAGTATGCTTGCTTATTTGAAATACATTTCATGATGCTCTGTGAAGTAGCGCACAAATGGCCACGGTCCAAAAACAAACAGCAAGAAAGCAGAGATTTGAAGCTGCAGGAGGGCACATCTGCATCCCTGAGTGAAGGAGTGGACACACTTCTAGAGAAAGACTAGGCCTTGTAAAATACATGCACATGCATTCACAGGGCATTCACTTATTGATTTATAAAGAAACTTGAAGATCTATTCTACCTTGAAACTGAAAATGGCTATTTTCAGAATACTTAAAGGCAGCCAATCCAGATTATTACTAGAGCCATAAATGCATCCCATACCAGAAATTCCTGTGCTGGAAATACATATTGCTTAATTGCCCCCATCTGAATTGGAGCCTGAAACTATGCATTTTGGCTGTCCTTGTGTGCATGGGGGAGCACAGTTAACACATCGATGCCGAACACGAGCTTTCATCTTTCTCCTGCAAAGCATCTTGGAGGGTATATTAGCTGGCCTGTCAAGTCTGCACAAGGATCGTAATGCTTTCTACAATAAATTTTCATCTCCAAACACCACACAGGGATCTTCCTGCTTAACTACAAGATGCAATAGCTCAGATTTTACCTTGGCTACAGGCACTGAGGAAGGTATACTTTTCAGTGCTGGAAGATAAATGCCCCAACACAAGAACTGAGAATCCAGGCTGCGGCCACTTCCCAGGTTTTCTACTCATTTCCAATATTGGTTCCTGCTTCTGCAAGGCTTCAGCCTTATGATTGATTTTACCTCAGAGGGGCCATAATCTACTTAGAAACTACTGCTCTGGAGAGCAGGAATGAAAGGAGTCTGTATGCTTTATTTACCACTGCAGAACGCTAGCAGCTACATGCTTCTTTTATAAAATGCTCAGAGGACTCAAATTCGATATTGAATTTGACTCAACTGGGAGACAGCTCTGAAATACCACAGTGGGGAAGGAGCCAGCTTTGAGCTGCTAAAACCCTGTTTGAGAGCCCCAGAGTTCCTGGTTCCATGCCCAGGCAGCTTCCGCAACGACCACAGGGCCAAGAGCAAGGGCAAGGCAAAAACAAGGGTGGGTAGATGTCTTCAGTTAGCAGGTAGACTGAACTAGACTGCCTCCAGCCAGGACCAGGAAAATAGCTCCCTGGCAATTAGACAGATCAGCGAGTGACTGGCCCACTGCTGCTTTGTACCCGAGTCACAGGTGAGTGGTGGTGAGTAGAAGAGATATGGCTATGATTGCTGCTAGCTGGCCATTCCCCAGCTAATTTCTCTCCCACATAACTGGGGAAATAGGGCAACATAATTTTATTTACCTAAATGCTGTCACAGGTCCTGAAGTGTGAGAGTATGTGTATGCACACACACGCATCCTTTATCTTTTAGGAGTGCACGGTGGAATACAAAATACCTATCGCTACATACACAAACCACAGCAAATAAGAACTACCCTCCAAACAGCACTAGCAATACAGCATGAATTTAATACCCAAAACATTTTGCCACTTGTCTTTAAATAGCACAGACATCAAGCAGATTCCAACTATTACACATGAAAGCAGCTACAACAACTCACGATACGATTGATTACACTGAAACACTCCTGCCTAAGAAGAAATGACCCATCACCCCTGCATCTAAATGACTGCACAATGCAATTTTCGCTGTATAGAAGCAGGCATATGAAAACCAAGCAAATATTTAGCTGGCACCTCCATTTTCTGTGACAGAGAACAATGTATTTTTGAACAGCAGACGGAATTGTGTGCATTTAAATTAAATGAATTCCTTCACTCTCCACTGCTCCCTTTTCTTCAGCTGCAGGCTTGTTAGCGCAGGGTATGCAAGTCGTGCAGCTGTCAAGTAAAGCAGCAGATAGTTGTTTGTTGGCTTATGTTTCAATACTAATTATTATACAGATATTAGAAAAATCATAAAGTCACAAAAATACAGTAAGGCACTACAGATTGATCACTGACATTGTTACACTGAATAGCACAAAAATCCCAAACATGTGAAGGTAAATGTGAATTTTAAATGCCAGGAATAGTCACTACTTGAGGAAACACAAGCAGTTCAGGTTTTATTATTTTAGCAGCTTGAAAGTAGGACAGTAGAATGAGGAGCTCCGGAAGCCGTACTCTATTCAAAGCATCCCACTGTAAAAATCAAAACTATTATACTACTAATTGAAGTGACAGTCAAAGGCTTTAAATAATATGTGTTTAATAGACAATTTGAATGACAGCGCAAGGAAGCAAACAGCAATCACAGTGACTGAATAGCAGTAATAAAAGTATTGCTAACCAGAAACATGACAGGTAATTTTCATTTCACATTGTTTCAATACTGCAAGTTACAGCACTTAAGAACTGATAATATAGTGCTAACTTAGCACGAGAAGTTTGCTATAAATACAACTCATACGTTTGATGTGGACTGCAAGGTTTCAAAGTTTGAAACACTTTCAGAAACAGCTGTAACAAATCTAAAATATCATTACAGATTAATAATACTATGTACGATCAGAAATTTAAACTGTGGATCTTTATACAGGAAAGAAAAAATACATAAGACAGGAAACAGTTTCAGGAAACACAAACCAAGATGACTGTGCCTGCCTCTGTGAATCCTTAAACCGTGATGTTGTGGCAAGGAGTTACTTTGGAGATTTCTCTCCAAAGGTCCCACACATACAAGGTCCCATAGTTGTGCAACACAACACCCAGATCACAAATCATGCGCTCTCCTGAAGCTTCAGTCCAGCAAATAATAAAAAGCTGAAAAAACTGTAGGCCAGAAAGGGCAGCGGTCAGGGCTACAACAATTCACCTGATACTGTGACAAACACAGGGAGGTTTTAAGACCAATTTTCCTCATTAATAGTATTGACTTCATTAATTACACATATAAACTTAATACCACTGATCACCAATCCCTTAGAGTAACCTAAAAACTAAGCACACAGCCACCAGCATCACACAATTTCAAGGTCTTAATTTACACAGTTCCTCCTGGTGGCAAGTTTTGCAGATCAAAACCTAAAAGAAACAGTCCATCTCAACCTGCTGGACTTCAGCACAGCATTTAGCAGTTCCAAGTGCAAGAGTATTATCTCATAAGAGCAAAGGAGAGGAAGAGAACGGGGTTCAGTTGCCCCAGGCTGAATTTAAGGAGATAGAAGTGATAGCTCATATCCCAAAGTGATTCTGCAGGACTGAACCCTCTCTCCCCTATTAACCCAACATTTTTCATGACACTGGAAAGATTGGCTAGAAAAAATCTCCTTCTCATCTCCATAAGAATTTCACATTTCTACTGTTTGAGCTATTCGTATCCTAACTGTAACAGCTTTTATGCCTGTAACAACTGAAACAAAATAAAACTAGGTATTTTTTTCCCACAGTCCATTAAAAACAATAAATAAATAAATAAATAAATACACACAGTCCATGTTTATTTCTGTCAGGTTTCTGTCTTCTTGACAATTTTTAGTTGAAATTACAGAAGAAAAGCAGATTTTTTTCCACGCCTTTTTAACACTCTTGCATGTTTAATAAAGTTAACAGCAATAATACTGCATAAGGAAAATCACCATATCTATACATCTGCAATAACCACTGGGAGCAGAGTGGGAACAAGCACAAAGGAGCTGATGAAAACTTTATTTTAACCCTGAACTGCAAAGTTTATACACTTTAAAACCATGTTTACATGTTGTCCTTACTGTATATAATAAAAGCAGGTTGGGTTGCTTTCCATAAGAAATAGTGAGAAGTCATAAATTTAGTATCAAAAACATGCATTATAACAAGCTATCCCAAGCACTGGTTATTTATGCATTACCTTAATACCATCCATTAAGTTACCCATTTACATTAATGCCAAAGCACATAAATAATAAAAGGCTTTTTACATTTATCACTATTTTAAAATGATAAAGACAGAAAAATTTCATCAACCTATTTGAGGTATGAGACTGCGACTTGAGAGTTGGCATACACTACGCATTTCATGGAATGAAATTTACTGTACATTTATTTACAACCGTTTATCAGTTGAGCAGAGGTACAGATCCTTTTAGTAAAAATTGTTGTAAACAGCACTGACACTAAGGCCATGGAGAAAGTTGCTGTTTTAACCATTCAATGGAGCGCTCAAGTGCCGTGGAAGCTAAGATCAGCTATTGAAACCTGTTCTTTTGTACTTTTTAAAGGTATTTTTAAGGCAACTGAAAATAATACACTGTTTCAAGGAATAATACAAACACCAGAACAGGTTAAAAAAAAAAAAAAAAAAGAAAAAAAGAAATCCTTCTCCCACGAGTCTTTCATTATGTGGTTACCACAGATGTATTAACAGTAGTTTTAAAGCTTTTCCCTTTTTTATTTATTTATTTTTTTTAATTAATGAAAGACCACAGCCACTCTTCCCGTTCTACCAAGTGTGAAATAACACCCCACCTCAAAAATATTTGTAAATTTTACCTAACACAAATTCTGAATATGTTACTTAGAGAGAGAAAAAAAAAAAAAAAAAAAAAAGAGTTATAAAATTACACAGTTTGCCGTTACGGTTGATCAACTCAGATAAGACACACCAACATTTTCCTTTAGGTATCCACTACACAGTTCCAAACATTTAGGAGCAGCACGAATTATGCACTTATTCCATAATAGCTGAGGAGGTGAATTCCTGACTTGGTCCTGCTGGGTGTCCAGTATTCTCATCTTGCTGTCAGGAAGATCAGTGCAATCAAGGCAGCTGGCAGGTGTACACCTTAAAACATTTTATGCACTTCATAATAACAAGGTAAGGCACATTACTGCTAATGTGGATATTTCCATTGGATTGCTCATTATACCTTAAGGTTTACAAAGCATGAATCCATCTTTTGGATTTACTTTTCCCCTCTGTTTCACAGTGAACTTTATTCCCCCCTTGAACAATTAAAACACAAGAACTTCAGCAATGCTTCAGAGCACAAAGCTAATTAAAATCCCAGTTCATGACTACTGGCACGACATGAATCTTCAAATTCATTTTGAGGAACATACCCTGTATTTGAAACTTTTGAGCTTCGTTCCTCAGAAAACTGGCTTAATACAGTGCTCTACTTTGTAAGACATACAAACACAATTTTGATGAAATAAAAAATCCCACAGGCATTTCCCAACAACAGCAAATATAAACCCTGACCAAAGAACACAAATTAAGGAGAGGAAATTTATAATTCTGGTATGTAAATTAAATTACCAAGAAGAAATATAACATGATAAAACAATTGCTGTGCAGATGCCGATCAGACATGGATACTTGTAAAACGATTCAACCTTTCCGGAGGAGAGGAAGCAGTTCTGCTTTAAAATACAAGTAATGAAACAGTTTGGGGGAGGCTCTCAATTTTATGCAGTAGCCAAAGACATTTTGAAAGTCCACAATCAGTTACATATAGTCTTTTACCAGTGTGAGCAAAATGGAAAAAAAAAAACGAAAGACTTAAAATGGCTGCAGAAATATTTTTTTACAGTCAACCTTTATATTACACACCCTGGTGTCAGCTCAGCTGACAGGTCAACTCTCACCACCATTACTTTGACTTATGTATGCGAAATGCACCTGCTTACACTTGGATATGCAGATGTGAACAAACAGGCAGAGTACAGACAAAGGTGAACAACTGTTGTGGGATCATCTCGTACCACACATGACCAAGCAAATAACCAGCCCCTTTTCACACTGTGTGAATTACGTTACCAGGCATGCAATAGTCCACAAGTGCTTCTCGTTCCCTCATGTTTATGTTATTTTCCAAAAAATTCACATCTCAGAACTGCGTGGTTCCATTATTTTAATTAAATATAGATTAGCAATGATAATGTAAGAAAGACTTAATGGCATCAAGATATTTCAAATGAAAAAATCACGAAAATGTTGCAATGCACTTCAGCCATACCGTCACAAATGATATGTCATATAAATACAGACAAGAGGTAGCTGGCAGCTACAGTTCCACCAGTTCTAGAAGTGCCAAATTTGTCAAAAAGAGGCATAAACTGACAAATATTAATTAAATCTCTCAACTGGAAAAGAAAAGAAAAAAAAACACCTAGTTTATTGCTTTTAGAGGTTCTTTACATGAGAGATAAGCAAAGGCATGTCAAACAAAATTACCTGACTTGATGGCTTTTGATTAAATTCACTTTTTCAAAAGAACTACTAATAAAATCTTGAATGCAAATAGTCGACTTGCTCCCAATGTTACATGTTCTCACTGCAATGAACAAACGCTTACATTTTCCAAGAGGAGAAAAAGAGAGGTCTTATTTCCAAAAGAATAGCATTAGCTTACTTTCTTATGAGCAACCATGAGAACTAAAACCCAAGTTCCCTCTAGACAGAGTACATTGAAAAAACAGACCAGGAGTTGCAAGAGAGGCAACAAGCATTCTAGCTAAGGGGACAGCGGGGTAATGGCAGGTGACAGATGAAATGCAGATGGAAATACCATGATCTGTACTACACATGTAATTTTTATTAAAGCTTCCAGAAGATTATTTTTTTTCCCCAAAGAAGAGGCAAAGGTGGAACAGACAAGAAAAAAAATAAAGAAATGTAAAGGAGAAAAAGATGCAAGAACGCATGAAACAAGGCAGCAACCGCCAAAGCAAGACAGAGAACTAAGTAAGACTTCAACAATGTGGTCTGAAAACCACCCAGAGGTCAAGTAAGCCAAGTGAAAGTTGTGCTCATTTCTCCAAAGAATCTGGAGGGGAGGCAAAGAAGGAAAGGTTAGATGAGTTTTTTGGTTTTGTTTTGGGGTCGGGGGTTGTTTGTTTTTAAAGACACAGTGCAAGTTTGTCTAAAGAAGTGGTACTACAGATGACAGAACTTAGTCCTCTGCAGCAAAAGAAATACTTTGACCTCTAAAGTAAAGTAAGCATACAAAAGTGGTAAGAATAAAAGGTGCACGTAAAACCAGCAGCAATATTATGTTTGTCTTTCCACTACTTCTGCAAGTTACTGTACATATATTACATCACTATTATAGAAATGGCACAGCCTCAGACACTTTCCACATTTTATTTACATTTTAAGACTAACTTTAATCTCAATCACATATCCATACATTTCCTTTGTTTCACTAAAACTTAAATGCATGGTTTATTAGAACAAAGACTGTAAACAAATATTTGCCATGTCCGATACATGTAACACACAGGAGCTGCTTAACAGAAATTAATCCCCCCTTTTTATAAATACAGGTATCAAAACAATCCTGAACATACTTTGTGACACTACTAGTAGTCGGCACCCACACCCTTGCAAAATTAAACAAGATGAGCAACGGTATTCACTGTACCTGCTACTTTAAAACAAATTTTAACTGCAGCTCTTTTACTAAGCAAGATGGATAAAGCATGCCATTTATATTTTGCCTTCTCAAGAGATTATTTTCAGAAACATATATTATTCCACAGCAATCTGACACTTTCTGTCATGCTTTCATCTTGTAAAACCTGAATTCCAATTTTAGGCTATTTCAGGCTTATGCTTAAATGACAGTGCCTTGATAAGAGAAAAAAATAATTGTGCTGCCTTTTTCTCCCATAGTGCCTGAAAACATATTGGGCATACATATATTATATATATTCTTACAAATGTCCAGGTCATGTATACCAGCTGAAATTCTTTTAATGTGTGGGTGTTTGCATTGTGAGATTTAATCAAGACATTAACATGAGTAGAAGGTTGTTGTTTTAAGACAGAAGTTTGAGAATCAGCTAAAATTAATTGTTGTAAGTTTGTCCTTCTGGAGGTTGTGGAAGCTTCATATTTTCTTTGGACATCATTAGACGTCTTAGCTCTTGAAGTACAACTTTAATGCTATAAGAATTTTGCCATTTTGCTAACACTGGTATGCTCCGTGCATCCACCTGGAAAAAGAAGAGGGAGTTGTAAGTTACCATGAAATTAAAAGATTTCTATGTAACTAACTGCTAATGAACCAACCATTCTACAAAAAGAGTCTAAACATTCCTTGACACTTTCTCTGTGACATTCATGCCATGTGTCCTTATGTTCATAAAATATTTTTAGGAAAACATTTGCACACAGATACACATTCTACAATGACATACATGCAGGTGGACCCCCCCACCTGTGCTGATATGAACGTTAGCAAGAAGGAAAGGGATAGGGTGAGAGGGGAGAGGAAAACAGCAAACAGTTCACTGCTGAACTGGAGCCATATCTTATAAAATTCAGTTTCATCAATTTGTTTCAAGTTACTCAAAAAAAATCACCTTCATTAAGCCATTAAATACAGTCGGATTCTTCTCAGCTCTTAAAAAAAAAATACATAGGAATTTGTAGAATACCTCTCTAAAGGAAAATTTCCCTTGCAGCAAGTTTCAGTTTGTGATTTACTCCCCATCAGTATTATGTGGTGCTTCTGATATACCAAGAGTCACTACATATGCTAAGAAATAGTTTGAAAAACTGAAATATTTTATATATAACATTTACACATCTCTTAGTTCTTTGCCTTCTTATTACAGAGCATCGTCTCATGGAGCTGTGAAGACTACTGTACTCACCAATTTGAACTGAAAGAAAGGGACATTTCATTTATAAAACCTGTGGGACAATTTAGACAATCACAAACAGCTCAGCTCTTCTCTTCACACAAATAATGTTCTGCCTAGAGTCAGAACTCCTTTAAGCTGCCAACAACTGCGTAGCATCAAACCACAGCATAAAGGCAGTAAGGCACTTAATAATTATTGCAAACATTAATAAGTTAGGAAAGAAAGAGCATCAAAAGGAAATTATCTTATTCATCAAGATCACACCTGTTTAAAATAAGCAATGAGCGTATGAGCTTGTACAGAAAGGTTCTGAAAGTAACACTAGTCAGACTGCCACTGTTATTCCTGGACTACTTCCTCGTCTTTTTCAACGCAGGTATTTGGTTCAATGTGGTAGATAAAAGATCAGAGAAAAAAAAATCTTTAACTGGAAAACAGGTTCTATTTTCTTCAAAGGCAGGATAATAGATAAAAACACCTGTGAAGAAAAGAGAAACTCTGATAACAGGTCACCTGTGTTACCAAGCAGCAGCTCAAGCAAGGCCTCGTGTAGCCTGAATCACTGTTGTGAGGTACCAAGATCCTACAGATCTCCTCCTCTAAAATCCTTCTAGGTAAGATTAAAGCAGAACTCACCAGAGTTTCTGTCCAAACAGCTGGACCCGGTGAACAAGGAACAACATTAATTCATTTGAAAAGTTAGAATGATAGATCTCACACTATTCAAAACAATTCTCCACACAGAGAATGCAGTGAGAAAAGCACCAGACCACCATTTTTGAATAAAAACAGAGGTTCTCCAGAACGAAAACAGCATCATGGTGGTGAAGTAACCTGTTATTAGAGGAATCAAGTGCTTAGATACTATGTTCACTTTGCATATAGTTGCAGATGATTAAGAAGTTATTCCCCACTAACGCTTGCTAATGCTTCTCTGCAGCTAACCTACCATCTTCTTCTACTTAGCAAAACGGAACAAAGCCTGAGTACTCCCCAACTACTTTGCTGTAAGCCAGCAATTTGGCAGACTGGTAATTTAAACACCTTCCATGTTGGTCTGAAGCACAGCACCTTCTACTGAAGTAGCTGAGGAGAGATCATGCCACTGACCCACCAGAACAGCAGTAGTCTCCCCAAGGAAAGTAAGGGGAAAAAAGAAGCTACAGTACAGGAGGCCAAGGACCAGGCTACAGCAACAACAGAAGGTTCAGAGCCAGGAGAAAGGTGCCCTTTGGGGATGCAAGCCCCAAACTGAAGACAATCAGTAAAAAGTCATGAGTAAGAAGAAAAAGACAGGTTTAAGACTTCAGTAGGTTTGAGAAAGAAAACTAATCTAATTATCTGTTCAGATAGACTGGGTTAGCAAAAAATAGCTGGAAAGGCAGTTGCATCCTCCAGTGAATGTCTTTCTTCAGTCTTGCAATTCTGCTTCCATTCCACCTTCCTTTTCCTTGCTTCTCCTCAACTTTGCTTTTGTAGCCTCTCTCAGGTTTGGAGATCAGCCTTAGTTACAGCACGTAGTCGTCAGTCACCAGCAATGTTTGACCAATACAATTCTGCATAGGCTGGCTGTGTTGGAGTATGAGAGCTGATCACTTTGAAGTAAACTCCACCAACTTTTCTTTTTTTGGCTGGGAATTTGTAATGTCAAACTCAGACTGTAAATTCTGTTTTAACAAAGTTATGAGTGTTTTCTGAGCAAAGACTGCCACACCATAGCATTTTGTTGCTGTTTATCTCAAGTCTCTTCTCGCAAGTCACCAACTTTTTTGACAACATCTTGCAGCAGCGAAGATTTTGGCTCAGGTTCTCTTTTCCGCATTGCAGAATTTATTTCCAATTTAGGCAGTGAACAATAAATTCACTTTATGAAGAACAACACTAAGGTATTTGGAAGGATGACACAAACTATGTTAACGTTCAAATCACACAAAAGCACCGAGGTAATATTCAAGTGTTCCTCCTGGTATGTTGAGGAAGAAAATTCAAGATCACATAAAAGCTAGTAAAGCTGAAAACTGCAACCTGAGGACTGTTTTATTCTGGGAATACACAATTATATACACATCCTTAAACAAAAGCAAGAGAAACTACATATATTATTTTTTTCTAAACTTTTGAAATCAAGCCAAGTAATTCTGCAAAATGTTGCACAATACTGGGTGTTCATAATGTTCCCAGCATCTAAGATAACTTTAAGAGGTAACAAACTGCTTTATTTACAATAAACACACTCAAAGCAGTTACTGGACAACAGTTTACAGAATTATAGTTGACATAGGACTAAGTGAATTTAAAAGAAACAAGTATTTCCAGCTGTAAATGGTAATTAAATGAACAGAGGTGACTGCAAATCCTGGAGGACAGACTGTTAAAGAACACTCTCACAGATCCAAAAATTAGATATCCTCAAATGACTATGAGAAAATAAATATCATGCCAGAACGCAACCTGTGTTTCGTTAGTACAGAATACAGAAGTTTCCAAGAGAAAAAACCCCACAGCATTAAGAACAGCAATTTAAATACAATTTTACAACAGTGACACCATTAACACAGAAAAGCGTTTTGTCCAGCCCTACACGGGCTAGCTTTTCTGAACTTGGTAACCCAATTCTGTATACAAACACAGTAGCTCCCATACACAAATTGCAAAGTAGAAAATCACAGACTAACTTGCAGATAAGAAATGAAATTTACCAGGGTGATTCAAAGAACCTAAGTTTAGTCTTTTGATACAAAATACTTGTGAACTACCCCTCTCCTTTTCTGCTCTAGATGTATCAAACAGCAGTCCCCAGGATCTATGCTGCTGATGGAAAATTTACTTGCAAGCAAAACTCCCCTCTCGAAATAATCAAAAAGAAGTCAATAAACTTGTAATTGTCTGTAAGAATAAACTCATTACAGATACCTGCACTTTTCATGCAATATGTAAAAACAGTTCAAGGCTGAAGTTAACTCCAGCACATATCCATCTCTCCCCTCCACTGTTCACACCCCAACTCAAAACAAATCATTACCCTCTAAGCTCATGCTGGGGGCTCTACTCTCCCTCAGGCATTAACTGGCACGCATCTTTTGTAAAGTTCACCCTCACAACGTTACAAATATTTTGAGTAGCACTATAATACCGCTCCAACAGAATTTCTGTTGCTGTTTATCTCGCGTTTCTTTTCAGCACGTTGCCAATATTTTTCATGATATCTATAAGCAACATGATCAAAAGCTGGCCATGTGTGAAAAAAACAGGTTGCAGAAGCACGGACAGCAGAGCTTGTCTGAAGATAAACACTGCCATTTCCAATCATTCACAGAATGCAGCAAACCGCTTATGATCTATTATATGGAAGAATGACTGAGAGTGCAGCTTCAAAGAAACAAGGAAATAAAACAGGGAGCAGAAACATGAACTGCTCCAGAGAAGCTGAGGAATGATTTAGGAAAAAAAAAAAAATCTTAGCTTATGGCTCAGACAACAGAATAAGTCTCACAAGACATGGGTTCAAGTTCTGATTTTAACAGACTTCTTCAGAGCTATGGGTCAAGTTATTTTGTCTTCCAGTGTTTTCATCCATTAAGTATCCACACTTCTGTTCTGCTTTCCAGCACCTTGCAGCACATCTAGACATCACACATGCAAAAACCTACTGCAAATAGGCCTCAGTTTTGATCAGAATTGTTCTAGGGTTTCTAAATTATATATAGTTTTGAAGAAATCTTTCCCTAAAGTTATGTTTAAAAAGAAGCTTTTAAGAAAAACTGTTCAAATAGTATGCATGCACTATTATCGATACTTGCACTATAAATAAAAGTTTTTACCTAAACCCCTAGTTTTAAAACATATGCTTAGAAGACTGAAAATGAAAACTGTAATTAGTTTCATATTCAAGAAAGTAGATGAAGAAAATAAAGTATCTGACTCAAAGTAGTCATTCACAAACAGTATTCAAAAAAAATAAAAAACAAACAAAACAATAACAAAGGAAAAAAAAATAGGGTTTTCTCTAGAAAACTGAGTGCTGGTCACTCTTATGACCTCTAAAAACAGACTAATTCTCTTGCTACGTAAAATACATTCATATTTTTCTGCACTATTTCTGCATGTGAATTTAAGCATTAGATAGCATTTATTAAACTGGTGACTCTAAAAAAGGCTGCACGCTTCTACTAGTGCCTTTATTTTCAGTTAAAGTAAAATACAGTCATGTTTACGAAACACCTCATGTGGAGGACTGCATACTGCATCTGTATACAGATAATTCTAAGAGTGCCCGTTTCTACCCCTAGTTTACACAGAATCACAGAATGGTTAAGGCTGGAAGGGACCTCTGAAGGCCATGTGGTCCAAGCTCCCTGCTCCAGCAAGGCCACCCAGAGCAGGCTGCCCAGGCAGCTTTTGAAGATCTCCACAAGGAGGGAGTCTTTAAAACCTCTCTGGTGCCACTGCTCCATCACTCACACAGTGAAATGCTTCCTGATGTTTAGACAGAACTTTTTATTCTTACTCTTAATATGTTCTGCACAAGGTGACTATCTCTCATATATCCATTATGTATAACGTATCTGGAGATCAGACTTCTCTTTTCTATCCACACAGAAGCCACAGATAAGTCACTCATCCAAAAATAAAAAAAGTGCATTGAGTGAAGACAAAAACTCAGCTCTTCATCAGAATTTCAGTTCCATGCTCTCATCTGTAAAATGTATCCCCAATTTATCCAACAAACAGGTTTGACATAACTCGAGTGAGCACAACAGCAAAATATGCTAAAACGCAAGAAACCAGGACAAGTGGTACGTTAAAAATTACATGATGAATGAGTTTTAAGTTCATTAATGCTGAAAAATGTTTTAATTAAACATCACAACTTAGTCCTAACTGAAATGCTAAAATAGGTAGAGTTATGCATTTGCATAGCAAATCCTTCATAAGTTACAGTAGTTTATAAAACTATTGGGGTAAATTTGAATGAAGTTTTGGTATAAGCTTAAAAATATATTAGAATCAATTTTTTCTGTACCAATGACTGAATTCTAACAGCGCTTTTATAACCACCAGCTGAATTTCCAGTCACAGTGTTCAGCCCATTCCCCATCAGGCTGAGGGAGTCAAGACTTCTCCAAACACAAGCTCCAAGCAGACTGACTCAGTAAGCATAAACTTTCAGCCTTTGTAATGTCTGAGATTTTGCTTCTGGAAACCAGCATCTACATGTATATTCTCAAGCATGCACAGATGAATTAATGACAGCACACTTCTTCACTGATACAGAGTAATACATGTTACCAGAGGAACATACAAAAATAATATTATAAACATACCAAAAACTCTACTGCATTCCAGATTAGCAGCACTGGCTGATCACAATCTCTTAATAAACAAAGATACTCAGACTACAAGCTGGAATATACAGCATCAGCTGGTTTGTAGATAGCAAGTTTAATAAGATCTCCAGGTAGAGAGAATTTGTTGGCTATGCAAGAAATACTTTCAAATCAATTTAAAACTATTTCTGAGATGTTGGTCTAGTGGCTTTAGATAACCTATCAGTATACCATCTTAACACTTACAACAGCTCCAACACATCCCAAAGAATGTAATTCATTGCAAATGGATCTTTACTATGAAAGTGATTACCATCTATATTAAAAGACCTTAAAACTGAAGCTTAAAATCATCTCAGACTTGAATAAATACAGTACAAACAAAACAGGAGTATAAACACATCCGTTCATTACAAGGGAATTCCTACATCCAGACTGAGTCTCAGGCAGAATAATTTCCATTTTAATTAACGGAAACACCAGATAAAAATTGGAATAATGAAACAAACTTTAATGACTAAATAAATAATGGTCTTAAGCAATATAGTACTCTGGTTAGGATATGAATCTAATGCCCTTGTTTTGTAAGAGTAATACATGGAAAATATCTACACATGGCTTAAACATTTATTTTTTCCTGTGCAAAACTTAAATCTGTAATTTTATTTAAAAGACATGGCTGTCTCAATACTATAAATAATGGTTGTCTCATTGCTAAGCCACTGAGAGCCACTAACATATTGTAAATACCAAAAGATTTGAATGTGTGAAGTAGGCAAACAATTTTGATGTAAACCAAGAACTTTATGTTGTAAAATTTAAATATGAAATCTCTGTCCAACACTGTATATTCCTCACCTTTGTTTTTCATTGAAATAGTTTATATTACAGATTAACAATATGGTTGGTCTTACCATTTCAACTTACCATTCCATTGGAATTATTTATTCCATTCATATTAATTTTAGTTACAAATCTAACTGTAGGAGGTGCTTCTGGATATTTAGGTCCACACTCTACTTTCAGACTGTATATTCTGTTTTCATAGTTTGTCTAGAAAGCAAAAAGACAGACTAATGCATCTCTCTGAAAACTGAGTATTAAAAAATTAACACAAAGCAAACACAAGAGGATTAAAGATGAAAAAATATGAAATGATAAATCTGTTAATATTATGTACCAGTTGATGGTCTTGGATTTCTGACAGACTGTTTTGGTTATACTCATTACCTGAGGAATACGTATAAATTACACTACTAATTGACAGTTTGTACAAAAGTTTTTAACAGAATACATTTTTTAAAAATTCACATTTACTCTTATCCTCCTAGCCATCCGCATTCACAAATCACTTTTGGCACAGTAGGGGGCTGACAATAATCTTCAGGAAAATTACCTCACTGCCCACAAAAAAATATCTAACACACACCCAAAAAAAAAAAGGAAACAGAAAGACAAAGAAGCAAATAACCCAAACAAGAACAAAATTAAAACAGTTCTGTAAAAACATATTAAAGGAGTAATTTAACAATCCACTCCAGAAGACATGCAAGACTTCCATTGCTGAGGATTGTTAAGCAAGGAAGTAGTAAAGAGAGCAATCATTTAACACAGTTATCCAAAGCCTTTATGAATTTGGACAGTACAGTTAAGTGACAGCTAGTTAGTAGATTATTTTTACCTGTTTCTAAGCGCAAATATATCTTGAGAAAGTCCAATTAGAAATGAATACAGGCGTGTTTCTTTGTTTTTTAAAATCTTGTCAAGTAGGACGTGAATGATTGAAAGTATCAGTGCCTGCTAGTCACTGATGCCTCTGTGCTCCAAAAGGAATATAAACCCAGCTTCTACACCTGCCTTTCCATTGGCAGAGCACATACAGCTAACATGAACCCAGAGCAGAAAGACGCCTCAAGGCTTCCAAATGTCTTTTCTAAGCTGTTCATCAGCCAGCTGTCACTCTTTCCAAGTAGACGAATCAACCACACAGTCAAATTATCAAATGGCTCCCCACTCTGCAGTCAATCAAATGGCAGTGTGGAAATCAGGCTACTGAAGCATCCTAACTATGACCTATAATTTCAAGAAGCCACAAAGACTGTGCAGCAACCGGGTCAGAAAGAAACAAAGGTAAGCAAGATACCCTTTTTTAAGCAAAAAGGTTTTCTACTATTATTAACCTCTAAAAGCTGAAGGGCCAGGAAGGGTAATCTTGTCCTTCCATAGATAATATAGCTGCTACTAGAGGAAGAAAATACAGTAACAAAAAAAAAAAATCTCATTATTCACTCAGACAAAGCAATTTATTTCCCAGAGAGGGATGCTGTCATTTAGAGTGGAAATAGGCCAAAATGTATATATACTGCTCACAACTCTGAAAAATCCTGAGAATGGCACTCACATTCTCTTATTCCTATCCAGGTGGCTTCTCAATTTTGCTGAGTTCCTCCAATCACCATTTTACTGTAAGTCAAGTATCCCTGACCAGCTCCCCAAAAAGCCCTAAAAAGCATTTTTCAGGGTGAGAAAAAGGTTTCCTTTAATCCAAAACAAACCTCTCCTTCCCCCTCCATGTTGGTTCACCCTGCAAATCAAGTAAGAAAAAACGATAAGCAATTGTTTGCACTGCTCTAGAGAAGCCACAAATGTGAAGAACTTCATGCTATGGAGAGCATTAGCAATTTTCTGTGCATTCTGCCAAGCTGCACGCTGTCTACATAACCAATTCCAAAAGCATTCATTTTCTACAAACCCTGAATCTGGACATGAAATTCTTCTCATCGAGGTATTACCCACTGGCTTGAGAACTAGTGGCTTTCACTTTCCGCAGTTACTACATGATGCAAGTCATTCTGCTGTACATAAGACTGCACATCCCCAAAATAACCCAGAATTACACTTATTTGCTTGCACTCTTTCAGAAAAAAAAAATAATATATATATATATATGTAAATTGACTAGAATTAAAACTGCATGACAGCATTTTTTAATTTTTATTTAAAACAAAAACATTTGGACTCCTACACAGCAATCACTCCCTTCAGAAATGTGTTAGGCGTCTGCTTTAGGTGGACCAAAAATCAGTAACTGGCAGTTCTGGAGGATGTTTAGAGTCAGGGTGACATTACTTTTGTTAACTCATGTTAGATCTCAAAAAATCCCTAAGAATACAAACTTTCTTCAAAATGTATTTGAACACTGTGACTACACTGAAGTATCCAAGGCATCCTGTCATTATATTTGTATGTTAAATTGGCTCTCTCTCAAATGCATTCAAATCTCAGAAGCCCAGCACAATTATGCAGATAGTCAGAACAGTCTGCTGCATGTTACAACTGACTTCCAGAAGCAGCTTAAATTACACTGAATTTAACTAGAACTCTATTACTCTGGAAGACCATCCTCAGAGGCCAATTTCTGATTTCAGTTCTTGTTTTGGATAAACCCAGTAAGCCTTCTGGTACCAAAGGACACATAAAACAGTAACCTCATGTTAGCAGTGAAAGACATGTGCTAACTTAGAGCTACTTGAAGTATAATCATTTGAAGTCTTTGTTTACACAGTGATCTTTTGTATCATATTAACTCATTAAAAAGCTTTCACAAAAATTGCACATGAAGTTAAGACGTGCCCATTCAGATCTGGCTAGGCTGATGCTCAGAACAGGGATTTATCACTTCTCTTATAGGCTTTCAGTGTAGATGACATTCTATAGAACTTAAAAGGTCTGAAGGATTTGACCTTTTTATTATTATTTATATATTTTATAGGTAACTAGTAACTGCTTGGTCTTTAGGACTGATTCAATCAGATTACATAAATTGCTACACTTATAAATTATCTGTGAAAACTCGTGAAAGTTAAAAATATAGCCACTTAGCCACAGAATTGAAATTACCAGGCACATATGATAAACTGGGGAAAGACAGCTCTCCTGTTTACTGGACTATTACTGTACACTGATGTGCAGTAATGATGGAAATATTATTGAGGAATATACTCAGTCATCTGTAAATTTCACATCAGAACTGGCTTAGAGAGTTGCAGAAACACATACTAGAGTGAATTTTATACATACTACAGTAAATTTTAACTAATTCCTTTACATTGTAGCAAAGTAACTTTTTTTCTCCTCATTTTGTATTGCCTACCATGTTTTACTTTGGTACACTTACCCTTGGTGGCCCAATAATCATTCCTGTCCATCTGGTGAGTGTCATATCTTCATCATCTTCAAGGCCCCAGCTTACTGTACCATCACCTACTCCTTTCTGCCCTTCTTCAAGTTCTTCCAACAAGCGAAAATTACGAGGTACTTTAACTGGAGAAAAAATGAAAGAATGAAATTAATACTGGTCACATTTAGAAGAAGCTAAACAATTTCACTGCTTTTATATAGTTTGCATTAGCAATTGTTGAATGTATTTTCAAAGTTTAACAAAACACTCCCTGTCTAAATTTATTTAGCAAATTGTTTTGAAGCAAGTAGCCACTTCTCTGAAAGCTCGTTCCTACTCAATTGATATCAATACAAATTATCAGAGAAAATAAACCATCAAACTAAACAGAGGTCTCTCAATTCAGATACTCCTCTTCCCCAAGTACGGTACTATTTAGAGCCAATACATTTCAAAATCAATTCATTGTCATGTTCTACTCAAGTAGAATACAAATTAAATCAATACTGCAAATTCCCTATAAAAATAATTAAAGAATGCAATATTTAACACAGATTATATTAAGAAATGTAAACTGTAAGAAAAGGACTGAAAAAAGTCACTTTATTTGATTAAAAAACAAATCAATGAAGCAGACTTCAATATCTGAAAACAAACTAGAAATCAAGTCTCATTTAATCTGGTGATTATTCCAACTTAACAGATTAAAAAATAAGAAGCACAGAAACACTGATTAAGTTGTTAGAGAGAGAGATAATGACATATTCACAACAGAATATGAAGATGTACTGCCTCTAAAGACAGCCAAGTAATATTCACTTATGGCACTATAATTACTGGATTTTGATGATTATACTTGAGGACTGACAGATATTGCTAGATATTAAACAAGTAGAAGTTTAATTGCTTTACATCACTGAAGCTAAAATGATATTTCAGCACTCATGTACTGAACTAAGCTAATTAACACTTGTGCTTGCAGTCATGGCATGCTTTTATTTTCAAACACACAGTATGTAGTATTTATTGTACAATAAATCTTCAACCTTCTTTCAATAATGATTCGTAACTTTTTTTTCTTATATATCTTCTAATAGATACTTATAGCTATAGTGCTTCCAATGCTGTTGTGTTTTTTTTTGTTGTTGTTGTTGTTTTGTTTTTTAATAGAGAACTTGTTTTGTACTGGAAGAAAACAGGTCCTTCACAGAAATAAAACTTTTGAGACTAGGTACAAAGTTCTTAGTAAGGAATACATTCTACATTAGTCTGAAAAAGATGGGGAGAGCAAAGGCAATTCTTCTGCACAACAGTTATTTAGTTGCTGAGATTTCAGGTTTGACACTAATCTTAGTCTGTATCCCAAGTGCCCTATCCAAAAATTAACCAAAAGCATACAATATGTTTGTTTAGTCAATATGCACATGTATGGACCAGTAGAGACAAACATATCCTTCAGCAACTACCCAAATAGCTTATTTTGCATAATTTTTTTCTAAGCACAGACCAGGGAAAGCCTCCTAAAAATGACAGCAACAAATATCCAAGTTCTCCAAATGCCCAAGAGAAGTCATTACGAGTACAGTATCAGGACAGTGTAAGGAAATTAAGTCACTCATGTATGGCCTCACCTTCCTTCTGTCTTTGCTAGTACCACTCACCTAAACCCATTAGGAGCTACGTCAGCTTGCTAACCGAGCAGAAAATTCCACGTTTCGGTTCAGCTCCTGACAGCTTGACAAAATGACCCAGCTCACAGAGAGCTCAGACAAGTACCAGCATGTGTGAGGCCACGGCAGCAAAATCTCAAGATGTAAAACGACATTTTAAGCAAGTTCACCTACTCTGGAAACTTATTTTCACAGAGTTCACATACAATTACCTGAAAGTACTAACACAACAGGGATCAAGGAGCAGATCATTTATACTTCAGCACAGATCCTTTTAGACAAGCTTCATTGAAATGCATCTGTTCATTCCTCTGGTCCCATCCTGACTTACTAACATTAGATCTGTGCATCTACGTATCTAATTCAGACTAGGTATGAGCACAGACAATCACACTTCTGTTACGTTAAATAGGGTACAAAGGTTTTATTTTGCTGCTGATTCCTATATGCTCTGGACTGCAGTCTGCCAGTAAAAGGTTTATGCTAACCTTTTAAAAAAACATAATAAAAACAAGCAGCAGGGTAAACTTATACTAGACTCATGCTTTGCAGCACACAGCTAAAGAGTTTGTGATGGGCACACAGAGCCTTCCAAACCCTGTGCCCCACTCCTCCTTCCCCCAGACACAACCACATACTTCAGCATCCGATCATCATCCCACACCTCTCCAGTGGTTTAAAAGCAGTTCTCCTCAGAAGCCTTGCTCTGACTGCCAAACACGTGCTTTATGGCTCGCCTCCTGCAGCAGCACGTAGCAGAAGGTGGCAGACAGGCCCTGGGTTTATTTCCAAGCACTTGCTATCAGCTCTCACCCCAACCTCAGGTGCTCCTGAGCTATCTGGGCTCCTCGATCAGCCCGACCGGCAGCCTCATTTAGCAAAAAGCTCTTCCTCTCCTTGAAGTAAAATCACATCCACCCAGGTACTCAACTGAATTGACTTCAGAAGCAGGATCAACAGAGGCCAACGCTGCCTGCTGCATCTTCCAGTGCCTGCCTCTGCAAAACCCTGGCTGTGGAGATGAGGGAACTTTTGGTGCAAAAAGCCACTGGACTGGCTCAGCTGTAGCATAAAATTGCACTCAACAGACCAATATCTCTGGGAGACGACAGTTACTAGAAAATAACAACCCGCTATGACTAACTGTCCCATGGCCATCACGATTTTTTCCACTACGTTGTCTGTGCTCACCAGTTCCCCTAACTACCCACAGGGAGCAGTGAAGGACTTGGGAAAACTCCCAGAATTTATTTTTTTTTTTACTTCCAGTAAATAATTCAGATCCGCTCTGAAAAAAAGATGAAAGGATCTGAACAGCAAGGACCAGGCTCCCCACACTAACATTCCTCTCGGTGCTAGAGCTAGGTAGCAAAACATCGCTCTGGATTAAAAATAAGAGTCAAAATACCTACTTTTACACAACCACACACCTATTGAGATTCAAAACCATTAACACCCCTCCCAAAAAAACACATTACAAATTCTTAACTAAAACTGGACCAAGGAGTCACTCGAACACATTCCCTTTCAGAAAGTTATGCAGTCCTACAACATTTGGGTTGGAGATACCAGGAAGGACTGTATAAATCATTGCGTAAAATGAAGCCACTATTTCATAAGAACATTCCCATATTTAAAACACTTCATTCAATTTTGCGGACTTATTTTAGTCCTTTATTTACACATTCATCATATACGCACAAAATCTTCCACCTCATGCTACCTTGTATTTAAGATTCAAAAAATAACCCCTTCCCCATATTTCCACAGAGACACCCTGTGCGCAGCTTCATTATGGACGTCTACCAGAGCTTTTTACAACAACAGATTAACAGGTCACTATTCCTGGCTTGCAAAAAAAAAAAAAAAAAGCCACTAAACTGCTTTTTTTTTCTTCCTTTCATATATGATTAGTGGTTTGTCCCCCTGTGGTGCAAATTTCTACTGACATCACTACTCAGTATTTTATTAGAAAATCGCTGTTGATAGATTTCTTAAAAGTGACCCAGAATACTCTAAAAATGAACACAATGGATTAAAAAAAAGGCACCACCAACCACCTTACCTTTATAATGACAGTCTTAGGAACTACAAGCAAACTGAATTGGAATTAAATGCTACTTCCATTTGTAGTACACTCATGCACCCACACAGGCTATATTACTTAAAATAAATCTACGTAGCTGGAAGAACAGGATATACATGTGACATTGAACCCTCTTTCCAGTAAAACAACAGCAAGAACTTCTATTTAGAAAATTAAGTAATGATGGCCTGGATCTTTCTGCTATTAAGCTTGCACCTAATATATAGGAAAAGAATTCTCTTCTTACTATTTCACATAGGGCACAATCTGCATTATATATTAATAGTGCATACGCAACATACAGTTTTGTCTCTAATCCAGACAAAACAGATCATCAAATATTTGTTAAGGACTTTGAAGTACTCCTTGAAGGAAACAGAGTAAGGATCAATATTTCATTTCCAGAATCTGGGCAACAAAACATCCTCTGCTCAAGTCTGCCAACTGTGCAGCTCCTCAGCAACAGCAGCTGCCCTTGTTCTTCAGCTAGCAGCTCCCCAGTGCCTCTCCTGGAAGAAGGAGCAGCAACTGGAGAGAGAGAGAGATGCCACTAGCTTTCCACCAGCATGGGACAGCCAGGAATTGCTGTTCCCAGTTCCTCCTGCTGATGGGACCACTACTGTCAGACAGCATGTACCAAGTTTTCCACACAGCTGAAGTAAATGCTGCACTTAGAAGGCTCATGCTTATATATACCAATCATTTTCAATTTAACAGAAGCTTAATCATGAAAAAATCAGGAAAATAAGAAAGGATTCATCAGTATTCTTTAACAGGACCGGTAACTTTTTCTGCAACAATACAGGAGAATTGGCTGAGACATTTTCTGGAGCAACCTGTTCCTGGTTAGTGTGCCAAGACACAGGTCCACAGCTGGTAGCACCGGATCACCTGCTGGTACAGATTTAATCAGCACCAAGAACACACACGGTTGCACTTACATCAAATTTGACAGAGCAGACTGGCTACGCTAAGCCACATTTTTGAAGAACTCACACTGTCAGACTCCTTCTCTGGTCATATAAATCTGATTAAACTTAAGTGGCCTACGCTGATCTAACTGCCAATACAGGTACGTGCATCCATTGCTTTAAAATGAATTAAAGCTGGTTTACTTCAACAGCTTGGTTTAATATCAGAAAGTATGGAATACGTCAACAGGTGTTTACCTGTTTGTGTAATTTCAATTTTAATATTCATGAAATTAAGCAATGCAAGAACGAGTATTTTCTTGATCTCACTGTGCAGCTATTACCTGTATCAGTCTGCAGCTGAATGTAAATTATGCATTGGTGCTATTCCAGACCAAACAGAAGTAATTTGGAGAGCCCAGACTACAGCAACAAAAGTGATACAAAAAAATGAATACAAAATATTCCATTACACTCAGTAGTCCCAATTCCTTGCACATGAATTGATTCCTAAGAACAGCCATGTACCAGGCAGGAGTTCAATGATCTACATCTCTTCTCCCTGAAGCTTAAAAAAGGGCATAATCCTAATTTTTCACAGATTGACTCAAAGCCTTAAGCGTGAGGGTTTATGTTGTACCCAAAACTATTTTTACAAGTGTGTATCACAATATCTGTATCAGCAGTTTTCCTTAAAACCCCCCTCAGCTCTTGGCTTCAATCACACCTTGCAGCCAGATCCATACTAGGAGCCTCTTACCACAGCCACAGCAGCACACCCCGCACCGACAGCACATGCACCGAGCAGCTACACAAACAAACCTTTATGCTGACCCAGGAACGAGCTGTATCAGGGCATTACACATTAACACAGCCAGGATACTGTCAGCGGTGTTATTCTTTCTGAGATAGCTCCGTCAGGAAAATCCTGCAGCATTAAATCCTGCACCACTTTGAATGTATGGATTAGTTTATGTACGATGACTTCCAGCTAACAAAAACTGCAAAATACATACAGCTTGGTAACAAAAAAAAAAAAAAAGAAAGAAAATAAAAAATAAAAACTCTCAAATTCCATTTAACAGATTCAGGCTGGCAGAAAAATAAGTATTTTTTGATGACAAGGAAGAGGGGAAAGATGTCAGCTTTGCAAATTCTGAGCAATAATATAATTTCTCCTGGTGTATGGAGAAGAAATAAATTCAGAAGAGAAACACACAGAAAATTACAGGTGCCTTTTAGCCTGAGCAATTCATAAGGAGTCTTGCTCTGGAGAAAATAAAGATAGAAGCTGAAATACACCCTACCAACAAAATTAAAATATACATATAAACAGAATATACAATAACCATAGCCTTAAGTAGGTCCCGCAATGGATGATGTAAAAACAAACAAAAAAAAAAGAGGAAAAGAGGGCTGTGTGTGTGTCAAATACTAATATCCTATTTGGGCTGCAAAAGACAGTCTTGTGCAAATGCATTTCTGTAAGATGTACTCTTCTCTGAAAAAGCTCTTTTTAAAAAACACAATCTAAGTTTTTGTTTGCCAGTTATCCCGCTCACATCACGCACTTTTGCCCAGTAAAATATTCTGCGTATACACAGAGTAACAGTGGCTGACTTACTATTAGGAACCTAATATCAAAAAGTATTACCACGCTTACTGTAATTATTTTGTAATTATTATCTCAAGTTGATCACAGTAACCTGGTTCCAAAAAACCAGAAGTATTTCTAATAACACGCACATGAATGGAGTTGGACACGGGAGTTCTGTGGACAGAAGAACTCCATCGCTATCATGAGCGGAGGAATGCAGCGGTTACTACAATGAAAATTTTCTCGATGAAAAGTAGCACATTTTCTCCAGGACCGAAGAAAGCCCCCAGCTGCTGCTGTGGAACTCAATCTATGAACCAACACAATGATACAATGAGCTGAAATGAGAAAAATAATTTCATTAATTGAGTTTGATGTCTTGTTATTTTTGTTCAATTAAATGTCTGCTTCTTTTTAGAATCATGGGTACATCCCACTTCTTTGAACTGCCTTCCAACTAAGTTTTGAAATGCTTCAGATTCAGAATCCTGCATACCTATACTGTTCATAAAGCTACATTTACCATATTTTATTTTTCCCTATTTTCCTTCAGCTAGTATGTCCCAAAGCAATGGAATTCAAACAAGACTTTTCTGCATTAACAATTTTTAGTTTTAATCAGAAAAAGTATTATATTATCTTAAATTTAGTAACAACACATGGATGATACGCACTGATGAGGGTAGTGAATAAGGTAGTGAGTGATTCCAGCACATATGGATGAAACATCCATATAGTACCAGTATAATATATTCCTCCAGAAGATTCCAGTCATCACTGATTTTGTCATATATAAGCAAGTAGATTCCTTCCTATCAATAGTGATGGAATAACAAAAGGACTTATCAAAAGTCACACAATAAAGATGACAAAAACACAAGTACTTCGTGCATCCAAGATTCATCACAGGCAACCCCTAAAAAACAACAGGGATCCTGACTGCTGCTTCTCCACTGTGCTAGCATCTAAAAATGCACTTTAATAGATTACTTTATTAGTGACTAGTCATTACTAGCTGCTAATAGAAAGGCTGTAAAAGGCCATTTAGATCTGCAGACGCATGAAGACTAACCCATTTGAGCTTACCTGTGGAAAACTTCTAGAAACATGCAGACTAAGAAAAACAAGCCTGATGTAATCAGATAAAAATCCACTTCCGTATAAATTGTAACTCTTCATCCCAGATAAAACGAACAAAAAAAAAAAGACTACTAACTTTAGGAATTAATACGAAAAGAGATGTGTAGCAGGTAAATTTGCACAGCTCAAGTAAGCAGATGTACACTAGCTGACGTGCAGCATAAATGAGCATTTATTTTGTGTGTTCAATGCTTTTCATAATTCAGAGCCACTTTTGCTATAATCCTAAAGATGAGAAAACTGCCGTCTCACAAGCATTATTTACAGAAATTGTCTGTACCCGGCATAGCTGACGTGTACTGAATGGACTATTACAGCTTCTTTACAGGACAAATTAGATGGACAAAAATATCATGATACACTTGACTATGACTAGATAGGAACTTTGTGACCAGTTAACTTTTTTTTTTTTTTTTTTTTTTTTGCATTTTACTGGAACTAAAATCTGAAAAAAATTGAGAATTTGAAAAAACATAGAAGACTTCAATGAGGAGATACAATTCTAGAAACTACACTGAAGTTGCTTGGTTTTGTGTTTTTGTTTGTTTGTTTGTTTTTAACAAAGACATTAAAGCATGCATATCATCAGTTGCTTTGGTTTTCCTCCTAATGTAGAGGCTTCATTTGCCATACAAAACTTCACAGCAGGAGCCAATACATGGTCACATTAGTGTGAAAGCTATAAGCCTTCACCTCAAAATCTTTTGGTTAAAGCTATCTATTTTCAGAATTACGTTAGCTACACTATTTATGTATTTACTTATGTGAAATTTTACAGTGTTGATGCCTTAGATGTTGATAGTTCAGAACTAAAGTTCAGCTGCAGAGGAATTTCCTTTATATTCAAATCTAGCTACAGCCATAAATATTCTATACACAGTTTATATTAAAAAGGCAGCTAATGAGAAACCATGTTCATACGGCAGAAGCCTCATTCATTATAACAAAGCATGTATATCTTGGGTGAGAGGAAAAGGCCTGGAGAGGTGTGGAGGTATTTATATCTTGAGGGCAGGGCACAAACACTAGTGTTTAGAAAAAACAGTAACTTCACTAAAGAAAAAACATAGATGCACAGAAGCAGATTTTTTCACTTCCAGTTTCATTATGCATACTCCTAACATTAAGACACTGTTAGTTATCTGCTAATAATAAACATTGAAAGCGATAATTTCTAAATGGCATATGCATGTTGGCCTTTTTTGGTTGGTTGGTTATCTAGCGGTTATTCCAGCTGAGCTGTGTTAAAATGTACATTTAGCAAAACTTTTCAGCTGCAAAATAAAGTAAAACAGGTCTTCAAAGAAAACAGAACTTACTTCATACTTGCACGTTTAGGGGCAGGCAGACTGCTAAGGGAGGAAAGGCTGCAAACAGAAGTATGGGCTTCTGCGTATCAGCTCACACTTTCAAGGCTGAGCCCACCTCACATTTGGTGGTATCCAATTCTCTATTTTACTTGTTATATTATTTACATTCATTTACTCATATTATTTACTTCCATACACATTTTCCCAGCTACACTCACAAAATCCAGAACACACTGTACACCAAGAACAGTGATGGACAGCCTAACAAGAAAGGAGAGGTGGTAATACCAGTTTGCCTTACTGGGCCCAAACTTAATTTCATTACAAAAAAAAGTTGGGTTTAGACATGAAAATCATAAACTTTTAAAATATGAACGATATTAAAGTTTATTTAGTGCTGGGGAACAGAAGGGAAGAAATTAAGTCTTACTTCTATGGGCACTAGCACTTGGGACGTCATAAACATATTTGATTAACAAATACACATTATAACAGCTTAAACCACAAATTTGTATGCTGGAGTAAGAGATCTCAGTAGATCAGAGCTGCAAAAGCAGCATCAGTTTAGTCAATGCGTTTCAGTTGCTGCTGGTTTCACAGTAAGAATGATGAGACCTTGAACTTGACTTCTCCAGCACAGTAAACGTTACAAATGCATAAATAAACAACAAAATCCAGTGCAACTTTAGGTTTTAATATTTATGGCTTTAAGTGTGAGAAATCACTAGCAGAACAAATAGCTCCATTATCAAGGCATCTTCACCTCAGAAACCCTCCCTACTTTCCTCTCTTCCTACCTCTTAGGTAACCAGAAGGAAGCAAACTAACTGCTCCTAATAATTTCGAGTTCTGCCTATTCCGTTCAATAATTCATCAGGTTATTTACTCAAGGCAGCCTTCTTGTGATGGTCAGCGTCCTCCAGGAAAATATACTATGATGTCTGTTCCTCTCTCCTCCTCTGCTCCCCACAGCTACCCCTCTGCTCTTATTCACCTTTCTCAGAAGGGCAACAGACGGAGGGAGACAAGGCTGCCATTAACTACCTGATTTGTCAGAGCAACTTCACCCTCTGACCAGTATCTGGGGAGAAGCCATTTCTTACAAATCCCAGTAAGTTTTTCCATTTTTCACCATTTCTCCTTAATAAGGTTCACTCCCCACTGAAAACCTCTGTTCCCCATCTCCTGCAGTCCAACCTCAAAATGCGCTCTTCAATTTCCTGATTTTTTTATGCAGCAACAAATGTGTCCTAAAGCTGAATGTCATCCGGATCCAAGAGAAACTCCAAGGAGACTCAAATTTGTTAGCAAAGATGGAAGAGTTTGTTTCAGTCTATTTAAGGTGATCATATTAGTATGAAAATGCAAAGATACAGTTGCTGGAATGGAATTACTAATGGTGCTCATATAAATGCTGTAATGGAGAGGCTTACTCCACCACAGATACATATGTTATTAGACTATGAAACAGGGCACAAACATGCTCTTGGTGTAAAAATAATAGTAAAACACAACCTTGAGTAGCTCTCAAAACAGATTTTAAGTAATTAAAATACCTCATCCAAAAAAAGTTATCACAACAATGGAATGCTAAACTATATTGAAGTTCTAAATGGAAACTAGCATAAGTTGCTTAAAACTCATTAATTTTACAAATGTGCATTGGTAATAGTGGTATAAACGATCAATTTAGAATCTAAATGCAAGCTTTCTGTTATAAGCAAGACCACTGCTAACTGAGAGCTTCGTTCCATCAGACACCACACGTCAGCTTGTGCCTAGCCATAAAGAAAAACACACAGGAATGCAACAATTAACTCACAGAAGGAGCTCATCCCTGGCTACAATCCAGGCTTGTTTTGGTGAAAGGTGGAAATGCAGAGGCTGGTTATGATTTAAAATTTAACGCTTTGTAGGCAACTACTGAAGGAAACACAGATGAGATACTAAATGATTCAATGATCTTCCCATGTGTTTCAGGATATGATATGGTAGATTATGAAAAATGAGACATTGTGATGCTTATCAAATTGAGATTTTTATTGCTATTGTCATTTTGTAAAAAACAATGTAAGGCAGGAAGACAGGAAAGAGCGTTTAGGAACTACACCTGTCACTTCAAAATACACCAGCAATATTAATTCTTACTTAATTAGCCTAAGGGATGACTATTTTATCAAAGAAATCTTTCCAATTTATCTCCTCGGAAACACACACACACAAAAAAAATGTTTAGTACGAAATAAGCCCACTCTTAAAACCAAAGCTATATAAAGACACAAAAGTCTAAAAGAAAGGTATAATGGCAAATAGGCTCAATTTTTGAAGCTTTCATTTTAAAACCAATATTATGATGGCAGAGAGGAAAAAGGATTTCAAACACATACTTCTAAAGCTATCTTTTAAGGGTAACATGACATTTAAAAAGTTACAGATAAAGGGTCAGAAGCAGGAGAGTAGAGGAACCCAGCAGAGGCCAAAACCTCTTCCCATGAAATGACTTTAACAGGGTCTGCTTTAATAGCAAGAACACAATGTGTGACCTAGATAACAAGAGTGGCATCAAGGATTTAGTTTAGCAAAGCTGTAAAGCTGTCTAAAACGGGTTATAAGTCATTGATTAGCAAACACTTTTTCTAAGGTCCTCACGACATGACTCAGCACCCACCCACAGCCCAAAACAAAGATCTTTTATCTGTGTGACAGTCTGAGCCAGGGTTATTTTTTCGGTTGTTCACCTAAGCAAACACTTAAGGACACAATCAGCAAAAACCATTCACCACATATTTAGTAGCAAGAACTGTCATCAAATTATTTCCCTGTGTTATTTTTGTGATAGTCACGTTTCAGTCTGCCATTTCCCATAAACCACGTTTCAAAGGTTAAAATCATTTGATCTTTACATGACCACATACTCCACGTCACAAAGCATACACTTTTTTCCTTTAAAAAGTTCGAAGTGATACAAATAAAACTGGGCACTTCACTAAGGCTATGCTGGTATCCTGAATAAAGCACACTATTTTGCCATGAACTGTGAAAAATGTTTTAATTTACTCAAGTGAATTTCAAATTTACTTAACTCATCAGTTATGAACAGCCACAAATGCAATGAAAGGAGGTGATTTTTTTTTCCTTCATGTAGTTTAGATGTGTAATGCAACACATCTTCTAAGAAGGGTATCCTGAGTCTGTCGGTATGTTAGAAGCTATTTTCCTGACTTTTTTTCGGTCTATTTGAAGCTACTGACCCTGCTGAAATAAAGGATTAATGCAGAGCTCCGGAGTTCTAAGTTTCTACTGCAGGTTCCGTTTGTTTCCAAATGTTAACTACAACTGATTAACAGCCATGTACTCGAGGCACCATACATATTTGCAAAGGCTGTAAAGCAGCAGCTCATCTTACTCAGAACCAGCCTGACAGCTTCACATTCTTAGTTTTTTGTACTGATTTTATTCAAAAATATTGCTTGCATTACATCTCATTAGTGCATTCCAAATGCCAAACATAGCAGCATACAGCAAAACCCTTCTGAGTGCAGCTTAAATCCAGACTATTTTGAATGCTTTCTCAACAGCATCTTCTGGTCTTTACACATCCCGTGCTGAGGCTCCCACAAGCTACTTGAGACAGCAAGGCTACAAAACCTGAGTGACACGAGCAGCTGAAGCTGATCTGTGGCCTGAGATAAAGTTTTGGTCAGGATGAAGAGCAAGCTGTTGTCTAGAAAAAAGCATTCAAGAGTAGCTGGAGAGAGAGGAGGAAGACTGTCAACAAAATGAGGCTGAAGTTTCACAGTGTGTACTTACACTGCTTTTGGACAAAATCTTCCTTAAGGCAAGATGTGCGAAGTAATGAATGTGTATTTGGAACTCAGCTCCACTAACTACTCATAAGATTTGGCAATCTAAATCTCACACAGGAGAAGCCTTCTCATTTGTGCTGGGATTTATAACATGGACAACCTGCCTCCAAATACTGAAAGGCAGATCTTCCTGAAATCGTGTGTGCTGCATCTTCATGCAGGCTAGTATTTTCCAGGACTGTATAGAATAGTTTACTCAATGAGCTTCCATACTGTACCTGATATCATCCCTGAATTTCAAACAAATTGTTCTGTAAGTGGCCTGCTTTGTAAACCTCTAAATAAGGCATTTAGCCTGGGAGCATACCATTACATATTGTGGCACAACAATATAAGTTGGAGCTCTGTAAGACAGAGCTGTAAAATACCAGCAACAAAGACAGGAAAATGTTACAGGCCAAGCTGAGAAGAAAGAGTATCTTGCCTATATATGCCACACAGTCAGAAAAATTGTCTATATATAGTTTAAAAGTAATTTATAAGCAAGATTGTTTTCAACCCAGCTGAAGCACATCTAAATTATTTGTGGCTTGCCATGATGTTTTAAGGAGGCAGAACAATCCCAGTTACAATTCCTCGTGCATAGGACAGGATGGAAAAATACCCCCCACCAAGGGCTGCCTCACAGAGTACAGTATTCTACTTCTTTTGTTTTCCCTGATTACTTACAGCTTCAAGTCTGTGCTTACAGAGCTAAAATTATAAACGCAAAGAAAAAACCTTACAGGACTGTTAAAATTCTAAACAGCTTTTCAATTCACTCCTTGAATGGATTCCGGGTAAGTGATTAACATTGTCACTGGGCATAACAGAGAATGGGAGAGAAGCAAGATATCCTCAAAGGAAAAACATAGAAGGAAGACCATATATATGCATTTATATGCAAAACTAGCCTTGAAAATATTACTTCTCCATCCCACTTATGAATAAATTCCTTCATTATTCCTTTGAAGGGCTCTTAAAACCTAGGAGTCTCCAAACGAGGTATGGTAATCCACCAATCTCTATCCCGCTAAGCACAGAACAGACATCAGGCTGATCTTGAATGAAGAAGCGATGTAAGACATCGAAGGGAAAGTAGTACGAGATCTTGTCTCACACTACAAAATCTTCTTCAGTGGAGGTTTTTAAGGAAAAAAAAAAAAAAAAAAAAGGTTTACAAACAAAAAATAATATTAATAAAAATAAAAAAAAACACTATCAAATCACCAGAAAAGATGCTGTCAGTTCTTGCTCTACAGCTCAGGGAATCAGACTAAATGGCCCTGAAGACCTTCCCAGGCTGTCATTTTTAATATCAGCTTCGTAACAGCTGCAGCCATACACACTTAGAACCGCTTTCACCACCTCTAGATGTTTACAAAGAGAGGTAAACACCAAACCTAAGAAAACAAGGCACTGACATTGAGCACTGTGCCACTTCTATTCAAAGAATCAATCATATGTAAATTTAAAGAGAAAGCGATCTTCAGGTGGGCAACACAAGTCACACAAAGTAGTCGACTCATCTGGAGTATTTGGAAAAGTGTGGATTTTGCAGAAACAAAAACCTCTTTGCCAGGGGAGGTTCAGGTTGGACATGAGGAGACATTTCTTCTCAGAAAGAGCAGTCAGGCATTGGGACGGGTTGCCCAGGGAGGTGGTGGAGTCACCGTCCCTGGGGGTGTTCAAGGAATGGTTGGATGTGGTGCTTAGGGACATGGTTTAGTGGGTGACATTGGTAGTAGGGGCATGGTTGGGCCAGATGATCTTGGAAGGCTTTTTCCAACCTTAATAGTTCTATTAGTATTTATTTGGGATGTAGCTGTACTCCTTTGAAAGCCATTAAACACACTTTCAAAACAGGTTGCTTGTGACTACATACTAGAAGTAAACTGGGAATCTTATTTACAATTTCTGACCATAGATCAGCTGCGTTGTTTCTTGTGTGTGTTTATTTTTTTTAAACCTGAGTGCAATTCCAGCAAACCAAAGTGAATTTTAACTAACTTAGCCTTTTTCTATTGAAGTTCTCAGTTGAAGAGGCAGGAGATGAAAGCCTTTAGCAACCCCTAGACAGAGAACAGTATTAGACACTGCAGTGTTGATTTCATCTTGAAATGCAGAAATGTAATTAATTCCTGAATTAATTCCTTTAAATGATGTTCTTTTTCAGTTGCTTTTTCTCAAGTTACATAGGAGGTTTTAAATGCTTTGATAAATTATGTCTTTTAATCTGGAACTATGTTTAATCACATCTTGTACTCTACATTTTCAGAAACATCATAAAATGAGTCTCCAGCTAACACATGTGAAACTGGCAAACTGTATCAACAATAGCTGTTCACTTCTTTAAAAATATGATTTGTTTTTCCCCAGATCTCCATCAGTACCCATACAGCCTACATTCAGCTGCAAGCAGGAGGAGTTGGAATATTAGAAGAATAATCAAAATGCATCTTACTAATGTCAGTTTCCAGGAAGTGAAATATCTGCATGTAGAATTAGTCAATATAGGTCATTTTAAAAAGCAGGTGAGACGTGAGACTTATTCCCTAGCTATAGAATGCTGACAGTTCCTGTAGCACACGCTGAAGAACAGCTATTTTCAAACTAAATTATTTGCTTTTATGGTCTTTTTTTTTTTTTTAATATGATTGTTCAAAGAACTGGTGATCTCATTAAAGGAATATCTGCAATAGAACTGAGACAGTTGACCTTGGAAAGAGTTTTGTTGTTGACATCCTTGAAGCTAGACTTTCATTCCTGGACTTCATGCAACCAAAATTTTCATTTTTCTGAAATAAATAAGGATTAAGTTGAACTTCATAACAAGAACAGGTAAAATTCACATCGGTAGAGTTAATTCGTATCTTTATAGCAAATCATTCCCTTCTCTCCTCCAAAAATGAGTTTAACGCAGTTTCCAGGTAAGAGGAGTTCTTCTGGATGAAATCTCAAAGAATTTCTGCCCACTATGAGGAAAAAAAAAAACACCCCACCGCCAATCTATGCATATACCTATAAAGAGCCAACAGCATTTTCCCCACAGGAATAAGCATTTTGCTTTAGAAGCCCTGACTAAGTTTTCCCAGCAGTTCTGTTAATGATTGTCTGCTTCCTTCATTTAATAAAATGACTTAATTTCTTTAACAGTGCTTGCACGTACCACTAACATTTTAGTTTCTTTGGGGCAGATACATGTATAAAGAAAAGTGGGAAGTGTACAGATACCACTACTTTGAAAGACTGATGAACTTTTATAGCGGTAAAACTATGAGAGTTTTGTTAAAAAATTGTTTGTTATGTAGTCAAATTCTCTGCAGGAAAAAAAAATAGCTTTTCTGATAGACAAATTCTTAGTAATCGATTTTCTACAAGAGCCAGACTCAGTGGATTGAGATGGGAAATGGCAACACTCAAAACACATGGCCTTTTTTAAGGTTTGACTTCCCGTGCAGTACAGGAAGTCTGACACCTTCCACAAGCGAAAGTCATTAGAAGTTACTGTACAGTATAATTTATTAATTTTTATTTTTTTTTTTACACTCAGACACCAGGAAGTATGCCAGTGTATTTTAACAAAATAAAATGCCGTAATCCATAGCCAAGTAAATACTAACCTTTCTCTAATATATCATCCATGCTAACTCAGCTGATCATAGGCAATAACAGACCTTTCTGGACTGCTCTTTCACTGCGCAGTTGCGAGCAAGAGTTGTGCCCAATTCACTGTTATCTTCCCAAACTCCACTCTGTAAATCCCACACCAGTCACGTTAGCAAGGGGAGAAGGCTCTCCTACCATAAAACAGGCTCTCTTCACAGCATCAGCAGTAAGGTACCAAGACAAATTCCATTCACAAATGTTTTTTCTGTTTTGTTATAGTCTCAGTCACTTGATGACCCAGGGGACTGGAAACAGAAATAAGTGGATGTGGCCAGTGTTCATCTCAGACTAAGCACTGAGACATTCATTCCAATGTGCTGAGTTCTGTCAGTCCTGTTTACATCTCATAAAACCTCAGAAACACAAAAAGAGGGGAAGAGGCCCTGAAGCCTTCACGATTTTGTACTGGGGACAGGCCTTATTATTTTAAGTCTCTCATGGTACAAAACTGAGACAGCACCTCTGTGCTTCTCAAACCTCTCCATTCAGGACCTGAAGCAGCGCTCGTTGTCTTTTCCTTTGCTGAACAGATGCCACACCAGCTACCTGCATGGGATTCACTCTCTCCTGCTGCCAGCTTATGACCTACAGCTCTTTGCCCTTCCGTTTGCCCACACGGCAGACCCAGCGACAGAAAACACGCTACTCCCCTCACTCCTCACCCCCACCACGCCGCAGCCACCACTCAACCCAGCTGCCTTTCCCCCAGGACACGACCACACCACGACCCAGCACCGAACCCCTGCCACAAACCTTTCTCCCCCGGTGTGTTTAGCAAGCTGCTGCCACCCCTCCTCCCCTACACACCCCACTGCTACCCCGGGCAGCCCCCCGGGGCCAGGCCGGCCTCTCCCGCCTGCAGTGTGTGAGGGGAGAGGCGCAGCCAGGCCGGGCGCTGCCGCAGCTTCCCCTTTCCCCCGTCAGCAGGCCCGCGGCCGCCATCTCGCCCCTCCTCCCTCCCTCCCTCCCCGCCCGGCGGAGGAGCCCCCCCGGTGCCTGTGAGGCCTCCCGGGCCGCGCCTCGCCCCCCTCACCGACCTGTGGAGCCAGCCATCTTGTCCGAGCCCCCCCCCAGCACCCGGCCGGGCCTGCACGCCGCGCGCGCGTCACTTCCGCCTCGCTCACCCCCCCCCCACCCCTCCTGTCACTTCCCGCGCGGCCCGGAGGGGGCGGGGCTACGGGGAAGGGGCGGGGCCACGCGGGCTGAGGCGGGGGGTGTGCGTGCGTGGGGGGGGGGGGGGGGGGGGGGGGGGGGTCCTGCAGCAGGTGTAGGGCACAGCGTGACGGACAAGTGTGTGACAATAAATTATTAAATAAATTGTTTTCTACACGGTTCAGGTTTTTAAAGCACGGATTCTGCAGCCAGCCAGCCCCCTTGCTGCAAAGCGCTGCCTCCAGAGTTGGTCCCCAAACCTCCATAATGGTCCCCAAGCTCCGGCCCATCCCTGGGGGAAGGCCTTTTCAGGTGATATTTGGAATAAAGTCTTGAGAGAAGGCAAATACGGAATAATTATCCTCCCTTTCTCAGATTGCACTACACCCAGGCATTCGATAACTGTATCATACAGCTCTAGTGCAAACATTGTTTTTCACAGAATGAATAATTAACTCGTGTAACTCGGTTAAGCACTGTATGATAGAGGTCAAAAGCCTATGAGAGTGGCAATAATAATACTAATAAAACACACTGAATTACCTTGTTTTTCTTTGCACATAATATATCTATGAAACTAGTGACTCAAAAAGTCCAGATAGAGCCAGAGGAGTCATTGCTCTGGAATGGACACTGGGCTGTGGAAACTACTTGCACCATCATCTGGTAATTTCCTCCCACAGGTACTGCTTTTGGGAGCTTGGACCCTTATTTTTCTCAGCCCACTAAATTCTTCACAAGACAGTGTATCTAAAAAGAAGACATTCAATGCTACATGGGATAAGAAAAAGCTCTTTTATTCATATTGCAGTACATTCACAAGCCATAACAGATACCAGAGCTCCTCTATAGGGAGCTGAACATAAATATAATGAGCACTCATTAGTCCAGAGTTTACAGTCAGAAGCCATAGGTCTGCAAGTGACTGCAGACTGCACCTGCCCCACTGAATTCTCTCATGTCATCTGCACAAACTTGCATCTGATTAGCTGAGAAGAGCAACATTACTCATCCTCTTTAAAAGCAGAGGAAGCATCAAGTATTATGCAGTAATAGGAACACAGAAAACACAGAAGCAATAATTTAAAAAAAATACATAGATAACCAGTACAGAATCTTATTCTAAGCAAACAGACTTTTAAATCATGACCTGAGCATAGACAGGGCGCCTGAAGGCTACAATGCTCTTCTCAAAAGTGGACTTCATTTTAACTGCAATTACCTGAATGAGCTAGTAAGAAAATCAAATCAGAATAAAAAATTATCTCACAACAACTTAAAATGTGTAAGCATAGTTGTACAAAGAAAATTTCCATAGTATTTCACAGATGTGAAGCTTCACAAGCAACAGATATAATCTTTTTATGAGAAATAATATATAGAATATTCTAGCCCATTTCTTCTAATAAATAGCTTACACAACAACAACAAAAATTAGTAATCCTCACAGGGCAAATACAATATGTGTTTCATCATACACTAAACTGCATTATGAAAAATAATAATAATAATCAAAAAATATAAACTACATAATGCAATCATAAACCAAAGTTTTAATTTATTTTTCTCTGTAATTTATTCATGTTGTTCATTACTGTATTGAAATGTCAATAAGCTTTGTTATTTTATGTAAGGAATATTTTTCCTCCTGTACATAAAAGAAAAAAATTATCATTTGGAAATGCAAAAATAAAATACTGAAAATATGTGAATCTTTTTATATTATAATTCAGTCTTTTTTTTTCTACACTTAGTTTTTCTTGTATAATGGTATAAATAGGACATATTTTTAAGTACTGCACAAAGAATAAATACCAAAAACATTCCCTGGAGAATGCGGGCATCGATCCCGCTACCTCTCGCATGCTAAGCGAGCGCTCTACCATTTGAGCTAATTCCCCATCTGAAAAAAAAAACTTTGAAGCATAGACTTGTGCACTCCAGACTTGCTGATAACAACACAACCATTCCTGATTACAAATTCACTGTGTCTTGCTGAGTCATTCTTTCTACTCACCAGCAGCTGACAGCAACTCACAGCTGGAATCACGCAGTGTATATTCCAGCATGTATGCTACCAGAATAATCTTAATTTCTGTTATAACACAAGTCTTTGTTATTCAGCTGGTTTGATATATAATGGTCTCCAAAATACTGACCTATATAAGGAAAAAAAAAAAAAAGGTGTTATTATAAAAAACTTGTATTGAATAACTCTTCCAAATTCAACACGAAAACCCAACTTCTTTCCAATTTTGAAGGTGTACACATGAAAAAAATGGTCCAGGAAACGTTTAATGAGTGAAAAATATTACATAGCTGACTGAAATGGTTTTATAATCTAAATGTATACACATATATTTATCTAAGGAAGCACAAATAAATAAGGGAGCAGGCTGGATGGTGGTATTTTGGTAGCTCCTTAAGTGGTTCCTTTTCTGACAGGCTGTACAGCTTACAAGCCAGGCGGGGTTGCCCTGCTCCTGCCACCTTCCTTTCCACTCCTCCGGCATCCTCTGTAAGGAAAAGACACGGAACTTAACGATTTAAATGGGAAAAATGAAAAAATACATATATATAAATAAAAGACCATCTCCGTTCCGGTGGTCAGGAAGCCGAGAAATTCAGACTTGGGCCGCGAGGCGGCAGCAGGGGCGAGGCGGCCTCCCTCAGGGCCTGGCCCCGCTTCCTCAGCAGCTGGTTCCCCTTCCACACACACCGTCCTCGGTGCCCCCCAGCCTCGCTCGCTGCCTTTCTCCTTTTCTCCTGGGCTTTCTCCTTTTCCACTCCCTGCCCCGAGGCCAGCAGGTGACACGAAACCTAAAGCTGGGATGAGGGAGTCAGTCAGGAGACCAAAGCAAGAGGCGCCTTGAGCTTGAGCTCAACCGCGCCGTGTTGCTGTTCTGTAACAAATTCCACGTGAATATTATTCATCAACACGTGTTTTTAGAGTTTAACCAAACTCAGGCTGCCTTCCACTTTACACTTCCCTGTTGTTTTAACAACAGAAGTCTCCCAAGTATCTCTGAAATACAAGTTTGCTACTGTACCTAAAAGGATGCACTCAACAAGAATTGACACTCTGGTTCTCTGCAGGGCGAGAAGAATTCACAATTTTTCCCTAGTTTTACATGGTAGTTACCGTACTTTTTAGCTCTTCTCTGCAGGTAATAGGTATTCCTGCATGTACACCTAAATTATACAGCACATTAGCCACCATAAGGTGACACCCTGTTACTTAAACTTCCATTTTTCCACTTACAGAGGCAAGGAGATCATTCTTGCGCTGCATTAGTGCTACACCAGACAATGAATTTTAGCTAAGTTAAGCCGTGTTTCTCACTTCACAGAATATGACAACAGAGCAGAAGGCATTACTCACCCATCAAGCCGAAGTCAAGCTAAGGGGAAAACAAATCAGATGGTGAATGGATGTAAGATTGCTACCTGACTGGTTTCTAGCTGGCCTGCCTGGTTTTCATGTTGCCTTACTGGCTTTTGATGACAACAAATGGGCTGGCTTATGTACATTAGCACTAACATGACGAATTGCTTGGATTGCAATTCAGTTGTTTCTGGAGCTGGATTCTCAGACAAGTGGCAACACAAAGCTGGAATAATTGAAAGCAACTCACTCTCTTTATTCTGTACAGCAGTTATCTGCATGGTGCTTGAAAGGCTTTAGTGTTGATCTGCTACAGATTTCATGATTGTGCCAGCCACAAGAAAACGGCATGTGGAACAAAGAATAATGGTATTTGGAAAGGATGTAGTTAGCTGTCAGCTCTCTAATACTATGAACAGTCCTAGTGAGAATAGGAATTAGAAATAAAGCTGTTGTGAAATTAACTGTTTTTAAATTTAAGCTGTGTTACATGCATTTTTTAAAAATACTAAAACTAGTCCTGCCAGAGTTAAATACCATTCTTATTTTTTGTTATTGTTTTCGTTTGTTTGGGGGGGGGGGAGGGGGGAGGATGGACGGATGGGGGCGTAGGGGTATGAATGTTTGTGCGTCGTTTCTGAATGTTTTTAGAATGTTTTAAGATTAACAATCGCATTAAATTGATGTATCTGTAGCTCTTGTGAAGTAAAGAGATATCTTTTCAATATAAATAATTAATTTTTCTATGCCAGCTGCTATAACATACAAAGAAGATTCAGCACATTTTCTGCACTCAAAACACTAGAGGGAAAACAGAATAGCTTTTGGTATCTCAACAACTCCTCTTTCTTATGAACATTAATTAAACTAATTAATCAACTACTGTGAACACAAAGCTTGAGTAGGCCATTGGAAGGCACCAAATCAGACATCTGTGAAAAAAGTGAAGTCTGGATAGTTACAAGAAAAACTAGAAAAGCTGCATCTGTATTTCTCACCTGCAGAATCTTTCTTACAGAAAGCACTTCACTGGTAGTAGCAACTGTGATATAAAATCCCGCAGAAGTAAGGCATATGTTTTTCATGTGACCTTATTTATGCAAATTCAGTCACCTTTAGGACTCTCATCTGGGCCTAGGAGTACCTTAATCATCTGTAGGAATTTAGAGTGAGGTAGCTAACCAACGTTAATTATTCCAAGGTAAAGGTCAATCACCTTTAGTAGTGATGACAAAGATCATAGTTAGACCAGACATTCCTGAGTAACCAGAAGATTGGTTTTGTGTTTTTCTCCATTACCTTAGAACAACAACATAACTTGTATTTATCTTTATCTTTTGAAAAGATGAACCTTTCATGACTCAACTTCTTTAGAGATGAAGATTAGAGATTCTTTAGGTACCATCAATTCAAATACTGCTATAGTTTTAATTGACTGGTTAACAATTCAAAGCCTACATTGATCTTGTTTAAGTGGTACTATACACCAAATTTTCAGAACCTTTTATTTGAGAAGTATTGAAGTAGCTGAAATTTTACTAACAATATTTAGCCAAAGGAGGACTCCTGAGCTACAGAAAGGCATGAGCTTTTGTCATCAGAAAACTATCTTGGCTTTTGCCTGAAGAAAATTTTGAGTTCCTTGTTTCTTCCTCATTTTTTTTTTTTTTTTTTTTTTTTAATATTTAGCAATATGCAAAGACAGTGAAGTTACAAATGCACAACAGATGGGCTACTGCCAAAATTTTCAGAGACTCCAAGGAACTGAGACAGATGGGAGCAAGCTGGAGCAGCAAAACCTACATAATTTGAGCAGCTGTGCTGGAAGGAGAGATCAACGGTGGGTTTTCCCATCCTCGTGAAAAATGGCCTTTGCTTGCTAGCAGTTAACCTGATGTCTGGTGTTGACACTTGAGAGATCAACATTTTTCTTCTGTAGAACAGGGCAAGTTTTTACAGTTTACAAACCAGCCCTATGTTTTATAGTCTCTTTAAGAAGGAAAAAAATATGAAAATAACAGGGAAAGATATATTGTATATCCAAGTAATTTAAAGAGTCACGCTCCCAAGTGCCATCAACTACCAGGAATGTGTTTATGACATAACAATTCCATCCTCCGTAAACATGGATTGATATACGTATTTTTAAATTACTTTTTCTAGCCTTCACCTTCACTGCAATGCCTTAAAAAATGCATGGACGTAAATCTAATTATGAATTTACATGTTTAAAAATTTACAATAAGGTATTTTTGCTTATTTAAAGGTCTATACACTTGGCTGCAATTTTTGCTACTTTGGCCATCACATGTGAGAAACCTAGGGCAAAACCTGCTCTTGCCAACACTGCCTTCCCTATCCCTGAAAAGTCCAGTAGGCAGCTGTAACGTTGGGCTGCTTGGGAGGGAAGATGAGGGCTGGATGCCATGAAATGCCCTCACTGTACAGGCGAGGCTGTACTTTTGGAGACTTACCGACTGGCCCAGCGATAACATCAGGAGCTAGGATGTGCCTGAGGTATGGTGTCTCTCTGTGCGTGTGATGGTGAACCTCTCCTCCCAGCTGTTTCATCACCTCACATGAAGAAGAAAAGGAAAAAAAAAAAAAAAAAAGGAATAGGGGTGTTGGAGGGAAGAGTTATGCTGGTGGGGTGCTGCAACAGAAGGTTCCAGCACCGGGTGGAGCCCTGGCAGCTTCTGAGGGCGGGAGGAGGAGAGCCCTCGGGTGTGGGTTTGGTGTCTGCCTGAGCAGCCCTCGAAGGAGAGGAGGTTTGTGTGCAGTCTTTTCTGTAGTCTTTTCCTCAGAGAAAACTGTGGGTTTCACAGTGTAGTGTGAAACCCACACTGTAGGGGTTAGGGCACGCTGGCTCTGAGGAGGGGCGTGCAGGTAGGTGCCCTCAGCTGGCAGTGTTAGTGGGGTGGTCCTGGGGGTTCTTCTGTGGTGCTGCCGTGGCTCGGGCTCCAGCTTCCAACACCTTGCACCAATTTTGTATCATGTTAGTTTAATAGCTGTTGTTTCTTTTATCTTCTGATGCTGCTCAGCTGAAGTTTGCTCAGTGTATTGTTATTATGATTTCCTGAGCAGAAATCATCAAAGTTGGTGCGTATTGTATCCTTTCACTAAATTCTGCTGTGCGTTTGTGTGGTGAGGCACATGCAGGATGTTTATTTCATGCGAGAATGTGGCAAAAAGAGAAGTAAGCTGTGAATAATGATGACTTTTCAACTGGAATTTGAGAGATGTGATTTTATGATGTTACAGAAGTACAGTATGTAAGATGCGTTAAAATCATATAATTAAAGTCTAGCCCCCCATTTTTTCCATGGAGAAGACATAAACCAGCTTTGTAGGTGGGGAAATACTACCTGAAGATGTATTTTCTGCTGTGCTTCTGTTTAAACTGAACACAAAGAGGAGCTGCTGTAGGTCACTGTCTGTGTGTGAAGGATGGAAACAAGCTCAGGGATGTTTCTGCTGCTTGAAAATCTTACTGAAGGCTGAGCACCAATGCCCCTGTTCCAGCACAGACTAGTCCTCTGTCTGCAGTAGTACCAGTAAAGACAGCTAAGTCCAACTGATACTAAACAGGTTTTATAAAGCAGAGTAATTTTTTTTTCTTTTAATTACAAAAGCTGTATTTTTTCTATTTAATCAGAAATAAATCTGATATTTGTCTATATTAGATAGAAGTAGTAAACTGGGCTCTTTGTGGTGCTCAGTTGATCTTTCCAAATTTAAAGCAGAAACCAGAAGTGTTAAAATACACATTGGATGGAAGCTATTTCAAAAAACATTTATCTAAATTTCAGAATAAATTTCTGGTCGAGAGAAAATAGAGGGAAAAACAGGAAAAGAAATTACGTGATTGATGAGCAGGGCAAGGGTGTGCTTTGAAAGGTAAAACCTCATTCTTCAAAATGTTGAAGACTATATAAACAAGGAAAATGAGATCGTCAATTCTCATCCAATGTAAAAATGTCAGTGGAAAAAGAGTTTAAAAAAAAAAATTGATTTTTTTTTTCTTAAGGTTGTCAGGCAGAAATATAGAAAGTCTGTCAAAGAAATAGACAAGGTGTAAAAGAAACATTCTGGGAGAGAAAGAAAGGGGCAAGGTAGAAGGAAATAGATTACATTCTTGTATTCTTGTTCATTATAAAGCCTAGGGCCTATTGGTGCAGGGAATGTGGTGGAGGGAGTGTCTCAGGTTCAAGTAGTAGAAGAGGTTAAAGAATATATTATTTTCTTTAAAATATATATATTAAAGAAAATTGCCAGAACCGGTGTGCGCAGTTGAGTTGTAAGCCTGAGCCTGTGTGGGCTTCCCTTAACTAAGCTGTGTAGCTGTGCTTTACCATTCAGAAGCAGGCATAATGTAACCAAGTTCCTGTCTGGGCGGCATGGACACAGGGATAATAGTAAGACAAGTAGAAAGGTACTGTTTGTTTGCTTACAATATAGGTATTTTTAAGTCTTAGTTGACTTTTACTCAGAAAGAATACTAACTAAAAAAAAAAAGTGGGGGGAGGGGTAAATCTGTAAGGTTTACTGGCCTTTTTTTTTTTTTTCTTTAATTGCTTTGAAATAGTTAATAAAATGCTGAGAGCTACATATTCCTGTCTGTTGGTGAATCGTGTTATTTTGTGAGAGATTTTAGATCATCTATTTTTGTCAATCATATGGCGAGCAGAAGGCATTTGGGCTAAAAGAAGGAAAAAAATATTGAGTGGAATTTCTAGTAATCAAGCCAGCTAACGTAGAGCTATTTCGTTTCTTTAGTGTTTTGAAATGTACAGTGCCATGACTGGCATAAATCCAAGTCACTTCTGAAAGTGGGATTTATGTCACTCTACTGCTCTGGAATGTTCTCATCATAACAAAATGCTGTGTTTCTAGGTACTGCGTGACTAAATAAAGCAACTTCTGAGTCTTTCAGAGCTTTTTTCCCACAAAAATACAACTGGTCCTGTAAAAACATCATAGGGTAGAAGTCCCAGCAAGCTTTCTTACTTCGCCAGACCTATTGACCGCTGTCTGTCAGACAGCTGCAGGAATGTCTATGGTAGCTGCAAAATAATTGCAGCTGTAAGAACATAATTATTTTCTACAAATGAACTTCAGGTGCTTCTATCTAAGCTGATTAAGTTTTAATCTCAGAGGGAAAATATTTTTTTCCCCAAACCAGCTGTTTCAGTCAGACTGAGGGAGGGAGCAAGTAACAAGTTTGTTAATGGGAGAGATGAGCGTGTGTTGGACATTTGGCACAGGGGTTTGTGGTTAAACCGCTGGTCCTCATCAGGCAGGGAGAGAATTGGGATCACGGATGCTGCAAAAGCATTTTACAATTTCAGAAAGTGAGGTTAACGCTGGTGATATAACTAAGGGGAGTGCTGGCTGGTGAATTGTAGCTCTTCTCTCTCTGGTCAGTGATAATTAGCATCTTGCTGCTTCACCTCTTTGGTTCTCCTGCTTCCTCTAGAGGATTCTGCTTGCTCTTCTTTTTGTTACCAGATGTACTGTTCCTAAAATAGTAGTATTTCCAGAATACCTTTGGGTTTAAAAAAAAAAAAAAGCTGGAATTGTTGTGAACCACAGTTGTTGTTTTATCTTGTTTTATCTTTACTTGGACTTCTCTTGGTTAAGGTGTTCAGAGGTTTTCTGTACTGTGTTTTTGGAAGCAGTGTGCATCCTGAAACATGCCATGCTGTGACACTTCTAAAATCTTACCAACATTTGACTTCTGGTACTTAGAAACTACAGATATCGTAGTGCTTAGAATCTACAGATACCATGATGGGTATTGGGCAAAGGAAAAGAAGAAGGAAGGGACTTTTATTGCTAAAGGATGATCTATGTGACTTGTCCAAAACAGCAGGATGTTCGGGAAGAAAAACATTGTCATTCATAAAAATTGTTAACACTGCCAGTGGAACTTTCAAGAAAAGTAAAGAGGTTGTGTTTTGCATTAAAGTATCTCCACAGAACATCCTCATCCTTTCTAGAGTTAGTACTTAGAACCATTTCATAGATTCTTAAAGAGAAATGTAAACACGGGATGCTTTGCTTTAAGTGTTTTTCTGTGAACCACTTCTATTCCCTTTCTGAGATTCCTAGTCCTGATGCCACAATACTGTGCTTAAAAAAAAAAAAAAAAAAAAAAAAAAAAAGGTTTAGGTAATATTTTTAAAAATCTGATTTCAATTGGAAGAGCAGGACCGCAACGAACTTAATTCTCAAGGTTTAACAGGTGACAGACAGTAAGTCTGCAGGAAATGGCATATGAATAGTTGCTTCTGTGTTAAAGTTAGTATGCCCAGAGTACCAAATACTTTAAACACTGGATATTTTTAAAGGGTTTTAACCAAGTTAATTGCTTGCCTTTCCATTACTGCCTGCTTTTTCTTTTTATCCATTGAATTGTCGCTTTCTGACTGCCTAATAAGCAAGCAGTTGGTCAGTGATTAATGTGACACACACAAATTATGGCAGTTGTCAGCACTCTGAAGCAGCAGCTATTTGGGCAAAGCTGTTCGTTGTGGCTTCAACCCTCCAAGCTGAGTGACAGGATATAGAGATTGTGTACGTAAGAGGCTAAAACCTGTGTTGGTACTTGATTGTTGTGGCAATGAGATTGTCAGTCATAATAGGTTAACAAATCTGCATGTTCCAGTTCTAGCAAAGTAGATCTCTTTTGCTTGCTTTACTTCTAATTTATATCATAATTCACTTATAGCATAATCATAAATGATTTTTTATCATCACTTTAAGAGAGAAGACTCTAGTAATTGACTTAAAATAACAGCAAATGTTCTGTTTTCTCCGTGTTTTCAGACTCCGATCCTGCAGAGCTGAAACCAAAGCACTGGACAGAGCTTTCCATGCTGTTTCATTGCAGCCATGATTTTATAATTATTATTATTTTTTAATTTTTAATTATATACGTCTGATTTGTATATGTATATGTGAGTGTGCTTGAGTATCTGGTAGTATAGTCACCCCTTAAGAGCTCCCAAGAGAGGCAGGTAACAGGAACTATTATTTTGTTTCTCAAATGCTCCTTTTGCATCAGAGCTTTTTGGTTTTGTCCCTTGTGTAACGTGGGCCCTGAGCTCTATTGCCACAGGAACAACTGGAAAACCTGCCGCTGTATTCTGCAGTCACGTCTGCTAGGTTGTGAAATGTGGAAGTGGCACTTGGCTCATGATCTTCCACTTCGGAAGTGGAGTTTCCTCGAAGCAGGCAGAATTGCTTGGTGTGAACATAAAGCTATGATTGCTTAGAAGCACAGCCCTTCTGTTACCCAGATGCAGTTCAGCTGAGTTCAGCCAAGGAGTCCAGCTTTCTGGCTAGGCCAGATTCCCCCCGAGGCTGTCAAGACCAGTTTGTTAAAACGAAGACCTAATTGCTTTGGCATTGCACTGGAAAGGGGTGGCCTGTTATCCCCCACCGAAGGTGCTGAAGGTAAGAAATTGGGCTGGAGTGCTGTTTGGGTGCAAATTGGGTGGGTGTGGGCTGACAGCATTGCTTGTCCCTGAGGGAAGCAGGTCGCTGTGGCTGGTACATAGCGAGCCCGGGCGGCCCCTGGCGGCCAAGGGGAATTAGCTCAAATGGTAGAGCGCTCGCTTAGCATGCGAGAGGTAGCGGGATCGATGCCCGCATTCTCCAGGGAACGTTTTTGGTATTTAATCTTTGTGCAGAACTTAAAAATATTTCCTATTCATACCGTTATACTACCAAAAAAAAGAAAAACAGGTGACAGTAAGTCTGCAGGAAATGTTGTACGAGTAGTCACTTCATTTGCTGCCTCCAGCAGTTCCCTCTATAGCCATGAGGAAATGCTTCCTGGTTTTTTGTTTGGTTTTTTTTTTTTTTTCCATTACCAGTCAAAATGGTTTTCTTTTCTGCTCTGGGAGAGACATTTGTAAACTTCTGTTTTCGCTAACATTGTGGGAGGTGCCTGCACACACAGACAAAAAATGCACACAAAAAATATATTCCTATTGACAGGTTTTAAGGAGTGAAACAAAAGCACCCTGACAGGTATCACTGCCTCTTCTGCTTTTTGGCCACAATACAACTTTCGTACCCTATTATGCTGTAGGGCTTTTTAAAATACAGACACATTTTCCCAAAGCAGTTTTGTAAGGATTAAAATAAACCAGTTTTAGTAAGCGTCTGCAGAGTGTTAATGGCTTAAGCTGTTAACGTTGATCAGAGTGCCTTTTTAGAGTGCAAATCGTTTTCTTATAAAGGGTTGAGCAACAAATTGAATGAATGATGAGAGGATTGAAAGTGAGGCACTGTGAGTGACTGGGGGCAGAAAAGCAGGTGAGCTAACTAGCTAAATAAGCTAATTTTGGAAAATTGATTTGTAAAATACAATGCGTGATTAATGTCACTTGAAACTCTGTTAGGAAGATGTGTGTCCTGTCAATCGTAGATACAAGGCATGCAAGGAAGCTGGAGAGATGGCAATTCTGCAGTGCACTGAGGAGATATTTATATAAAATACATGCTGCTGTGCTTCCTTACAGACAATTTTGGTAAATTTACATATAACCAAGAAAAAAAAAATCACACACTAAAAGCCAATGAAATGGTCAGAAATTAATTTTAGTTGCTGTGTTACAGAATAACATTGCTTTTTTTTTTAGATTTGACAAGCGTAGCCCACTTATTGAAATTTCTTCACGTTCAGTTTGTCTCATGAAATGGTGTCTGTCACCAGATAAGTATTTTCTTTCACAAACTTGAGAAATTTATGGAAGAAAAGCTTTATCTTCGTCAAGCACTGGGGTTTGGTCAAAACACTGGAGAATGCGGGCATCGATCCCGCTACCTCTCGCATGCTAAGCGAGCGCTCTACCATTTGAGCTAATTCCCCTTGGTGAACACTGCAGAGAGTGGCCGCACTTCTGCAGAATCGCTCCCGGCTGCTCTCATCCTTCCCTTTTGCTGAGCTGGTTGGCTTATCCTGGAGCGCTGAATCATTGGTGTGCTTATGTGCAAAGTCTTTTAGCTTAAAAGTCAGTGTTCACCCAACACAGGAGAAGCCGTGCTGCTGATGCACTTTCTGCTGCGTTACTTTGATAAAGTAATACTTGGGCAACACCTCCACTAGTGTTTTTGTAGGAAGACAAGAGAACTGTTTTGTTTTTTACTTCTTACAATGCAGATACCGAAAGGCTTGTAAATGTAGAAAGTACACTGATAGTAGTCACTGAACGGCAATTTTGTTTTTCAGGTCTTCCTTTCTTTTCCACCTTTATTTTCTGTTAACATTTTACTTAGCTGTATGTAAATGATAAATATAACAGTTCAAACACTCATTCTTTTCATAGGTTGTGGAAATAAAGTACTCATTTATCTCAACCTGCTAAATTATATTCTAGGTATGTCTACCTTTCTGTATTGACTTTGATGATTCAGATACAATAGTATGGCACCTTAAATATATGGGGTCACTAAAAACACTTCAGAAATAGAAGAAGTCAGGTGTGGCCAACCAACAAATTCCTTGGGAAGTTATTTAGGAAAAAGGCTGCTGTGGATTTGTGAGAGGCTGTGGGGGTAAAATACAATGCGAAGTCTGCTCATACAGATCATGTACTCTTAATCCTAAATCAAGTCGTACTTTGCAGTAAGAAGTACTTTGGCAAAGCTCTGTTGCCAGGTTGTTAAATCAAGGGGTGCTTTTTAGATTTAAAGAATAAAAACATAGTTTACAATGAGAAATGATATATCAGTGTAACCAAAGACAACAGAGGCAATGAAAATTATATAATGCAAGATTTCTGACTTGCAGTTTAAATGCAGAGAAGTTGGTTCTGGTAGTAAAGTAAAACACGCAGCAATCCAACAGTGCATGCGCTGTCAGTTATTTTTTCTAATGGCTTTAGCTTACTGACAGCATCCTCTCAGAAGAAAATAAATTATGAAATTAAATACCACCTAGTTAGAACTTGTATAGAGTAAGATTGTGTTTAAAAACTAGCACAATACAGATTCAGGATGGGACATGGAACTGAAACTGCTTTAGTATCACTGCAAATACTCTCCTATAACTTACACTCTTCTACATTTCCTCAATCTCCACGCAATAATAGATAAAGATTCGTTCTTACAGCTCCTTGCAGTACCTTGTAACTGACTATATCGGCCTCATTGGAGTAAACTGGAAAACAAATGTGCATAAGTGCTTTGAGTCCTTCCCACATCTCAGGCCAGGTGATGGCCCACGGCAAATCTGCAGCTTGGATCTTTCCCATGTGGAATCTCACAAGGTTTGCCTCCATTTCCAGTTTTCTTTATCTACCCTGTGCAGCCTGAATCAGTTTGAAAATGGCAGATGACCTCTCTGTACTTCTCATCAGCAAATCTCTCTGCTGCCACTGACATGGCTAAGGCTTGGAAAAGCCAGCTCATAGTTTATTTGATGCCTAAGTCAGATAAGGGTGAGGGAAGACCTCTGCAATAGTGAGTGCTATTTCCGTTCATTAAAAATGTCTATTTCATTTTGACAGTCCATTGTTTTGTGATCTTGATTTGTTATGATTGCAAAGTTTTTTCATGTAAGAAGATGAGTAACACTTTGTAACTTCTCCTTTAGGTTGGGAGAATTTCCTTACCCACATTGCTGCAAATAAGCCAACCTTTTTAATTCCTTTTTTCTTCTCTGTCCTGTGTTTCAGCTGAGAAGGCCTCATGTACGCATACTTTTGTTTAGTGTGGATCACTTCAGTGCATCTGCTTGGCAATGCTAAAACAAACTCATACAAGCTCGTGTTACCAGCTTGGACTTCTGCTTTCTAGGCAGTTGTTGTAGGGAACCCCCGGGTAAATGCAAGTTTTGCATTATCTTTAAGCTGCTCCAGTGCACTGTGACGTTAGTCACAGAACTAGCTGTCTCATCAAAAACAGGGTAAATCTAGTGTGAGTGGGTGGCACTGACGGGCTGCAGGCCCTGAGTTTGTCATGTAAAGGAGCATGAAGTGCCTCAGCACGTGACTGTGAGAGTTTATAGGGAGATTGTATTTGACTTTTAACTCAGAAGCAGCCTGTCTTTTGGAACTTCTCCCTCATTTCTTCTCTTGCCTTTCTCTCAAGGAAACATTGAAACTTAGGAAAAACTTGAGGAAAACTTGAATCTTAGAGAAGGATTGATGCAGAGACAAGCATAGTAGAAAACCTCCTCAAACAATAACAAGTAAATAGCACTATTTCATCCCTTATATAGATGCCTTGTACAGTGAACATTACAGGGAGAAGGAGCATGCGTCTACGGTTGAGTGAAGCAAAAAGTGGTATGTATGTTTTACAGTTATTGGGGATAAAACTGTTACCATGATGGTAGATCTGTCATGGATATGACATGAGCATGCAGTGTGCTACTATACCCGGAAGTATGAACGTGTAGATGTTTCCTGCAAGGTGCAGTAATGCTTTCTGCAATTTCCCATCATAATAACTATTTTACTCATCCTGTTTTACTCTGTAAATACACTCCTAAATGTTACCAACTCAAACCTTGTGTTTGAGCCAGTGACATGGAGTGCATTTTTTGTTAATTATGGTCTAGCAAGATATCAGTTATTCCAAGGAATATAATCTTTACTTTGCTTCCCCCTCTGCCCTTCACAGAAGCAGAAGTCACCTCACTTGCCCTAAGGTTTTGTATTTCTTTTGTATTGTGCTTCCTTAATTATCCCTGGCATCTCAGAGCGGGGGAAAAAATAGACAAGCTCAAGGTCAAATAGAAGTATGAGCTCTGAACAACAGCCTTGGGGTTACTACCCACGATAAAGGAACAGTCACTGAAGGCTGTTTGTTTTTGTGACTACTAAAATCTGTGGTTGCAGGGTAAAATAGCATGGTGGGGGGGGAATTAGCTCAAATGGTAGAGCGCTCGCTTAGCATGCGAGAGGTAGCGGGATCGATGCCCGCATTCTCCACTGTCATGTTTTGTTTGTGGTGGGAGAAACCAATTCACTACAGATGTTTTCGTGTATTGAACGGGAGTTTTGAAGTGAGATAAATCATTATGTGTATAGATGTTCATGCTTGCTTCTCAGATGCCAAGTAAGTAACTCACCAAGTAAATTTAAATAGTGACATATTTTAAAAATATATAAATAGAAATTGACTTACCAGTTTGGGGTAGGGGTATAAAATGCCCAAAAGTAATTCATCCCAAGAATTGCAAGCAATTTTTGTTGTTGTTTTTGTTTTTAATTTTATATACCTGGAAAGCATGTTTTTTTCTGTGTTGCCTTGTTTTATTTACCATTTTGTTTGGAAATACTTAAATGAAGTATTAAAGATTTGATTTTATAAACTTGTGAAATTGCAGTTGATGGTGTCTTCACTTATGGAGAGACCAGTGCAACAGAGGAGAAATAAAATAAATGTATTTAAAATCTGCAGTTCCATATACTCTTGATGCTCGAGGTTTTATGTTCCCTAATAATGATAAAAAGTGGGGGAATTAGCTCAAATGGTAGAGCGCTCGCTTAGCATGCGAGAGGTAGCGGGATCGATGCCCGCATTCTCCAGTGTTTTGTCGAACAATTAGAAACTACTAAAACAAAATATGTAACTATTTCAGTTAAATGCTAATTTTGTTTTAATCAGAGCAAAACTGAATTCCTTCTTTCCTCCTTTGGTGTGTGCTGCTAAAAAAATCAAGCTTATTGTAACTGTCTATGTTAGTTCTCTATCCTAACTCTGAGCTGTACCTGGTCAATTTAAGTCAAATTTGGCAGAAAGACAGAATTCTGCGATATGAAATTCTTACAGGCTTGATGAAAAACACTGGGTGAATGAAGGTTAGAGGCCTGAGTCAGTGTCTCTTCTCCACCTGTCCAACAAGGACATTTAAGAATTTTTGTTCTTCCCCAGCTGTCCGTTCTGGTCCCAACCCAGAAACACAGCATCTTCTTTTCCTTTAAGGCTTTTGTGAAGCTGTAGTGTGAGCTGGGTCAGGGAGCCAATTCAAGTTTAAGCACAAAAATTGTTACCAATCTTACCACTTCTTCTAGGTAAGATCTTGTAGGCCTGTGTCCTACAAAAACATGCTGCAGCTGCTGTCTTTTAGCTATGTGCAGGTTACAGTCAACCTAAAATCAAAGGCTTCTTAGCCTTCTCTCCTATTTTTTTTTTTTTTTGTCAGAATTGCTTTTAGAAGAAGCTAGTGCCTGCCACACTTGTATTAGAGCTTTGGTGATAACCTTGACCAATCTATTTGATTAATTGACTTCAAACACCTTATTAGTTCCTTCTGATCCTTCTCCAGGGGTTCTTTGTGCTGCACTTGGCCCTGAGCCTTCCAGAAGCACCTGCACAGCTTTTTAGGTATTAGTGAGCTAAATCTGCTGTGTCAGAAGTAAGCACCTTAAGGTGTGTGGAAAGTCCTACTAATTTCTTCACATCTTCTGTCAGTTTATGGCTGAGGAAGGAAATAACGCATGCAACTAGCAAAACACTGTTGTTATTCCATTTCTTGGCAGGTCTCCTTAGGCTGAAAACTTACCCTTCTCCTTGAACTCCTGGGTGTTCCTAAAATAGCATGTACAAATCTTAGTAGACAGGACCCCCAGAATTCTCCTCCTGAATACCATTATTCTGACAGCAGATGTGACTTTAACTACTACATACTTATGATGGTGTGTTCTCCTCAGACACTTCTTGCCTTTGGTCTGGCCTTTTGCTTTGCTCAAACGCTGGCTGTTGCACCCTAGCAAGGACTAACAAAGGAGTGTTAACTAAACGTGTTGCAACTCTGATCCCTTAACGAGAAATTGTGCTGGTAAAAGCCCGCTTTATACAAGGAGAAAGATACGTATGGTAACAATTACGAGAGAGTTGGAACACAGAACCACATCAAAAACCTGTGGGTTTTATTATCAGGTTTATAAAGGAAATAATTTAACCTGAAGATGCAGCAGAGCTCCCAGAACAAGTGGTGGATATATTGCAGTGGTTCCCTCCTAAGATTTCCTCTCAATATGGTATTTGGAAATTCAGCTCTTCATTAGAAACGGTGCTCAAATTTAGGCAAAAGCTACCCAAACACGCTCTTTACCCCCATCTGGTTGAGAGGTGGGACATGAACAAGAGTCATGGATCAAACCAAGTGGATGTTTTCTCTGTTATCAAAATACAGGACACTGAGGGAGTGTTTTAGGGTTCAACAGAACATTAAATAATTATTTAAATAGGTCCCCTGTTCAGATTTTATGACTATTTTGAAAATACGTTTTGTACTAGCAAATAAAACACTATTTTCCTTCTCAATTTGGAGTCCACAGATGCCAGTCACACTGGGAGCCTGGCTGTAGTTAGTCTATAAACAAGCTGTACTCCTAAAACCTTACAACTTCAATTAAATAGCTTTTTGGTTTTGAGCATTAAATAATTCAAGCTGGTGCTAGGCTAAATGTAAATGTTGTTATAAAGCAGCCGTAAAAACTGAGGCTTGGATGACAGCTTCCACATTGACTGTTAGTTTACCTAATGGATGATGAATATCATGCTTTTTGAGTGAACTACGCATGCATTTTTTCAAGACTATGTGTGGTCTTGCAGTGCCAGTAACAAACAACTGCAAATTGCTTACTTTCTTCAGTCCGTAGTGCTGTATCCAGATGGTAAGTTACACAGCAGCTCTAACATAACGACTTTACAGAAACATACTTCACAAGCGGGATAGAATTGTTTCCCTGACCAGCTATTTGACATACAACCTTCAGTACAATTTCTTCTTTTCCAGAAATAATCCTGGAAGCTGTAGTACCTTCTAGGGAGATAAAACTGGAATTCCATGGTGACTGCCAAAATTAAGAATGAAGCTTGATGAGGCTGACTTAGAACATGGTCTTAAGGGGTATATTATTTGAGGTGTGATGGCCAGAGGATAACCCTGACACATCACCCTCACCTAGGACTTCACACCATCTGCTCTTAGTGAAGAACTTAACAAAACCAGTCACGATTAGGATTGAAGTCACTTTCAAATCAAGTATCATTCCAGGGAAATGAAGCATACCTTTGAAACCAGTAACAGTGGTAGCAGGTGACATTTTTGAGTGTATCAGCTTGTCTTAGTTTTCACCCCCCTAGAGTACCTGGTGATGGCATTGTGTGCTAGAAAAATAGAAGTTTACCTTGCATTTCACTTAGCTGGCAGCTTTTCTTTGTAATGTTAGAAAGGTGGCAAATCACTTAAGTCACTCTTAGAGGTCCTTATTTATTACAAATTTCTGCCGGTAGGTTTGTAACTTTTTATTATGTCTTCTGTAGAACAGAACATACAGAAGACTTAAATGCCTTTCTTCTCTGTTGTTGCTGATGTTATGAATGTCAAGTTTCTGGCTGGAACTCTTCTCCCTGATCATACTTCACTGAAACTTTGAATGACTTGGGTTTAAATGAATTTAGATATAACTAACAGCACAGGGTAAATAAAGCAGCAAATTAGGCCATACATGGAGTTTGAAACTGTCACACAGAGTAAGGAAAATATTCTCAAATATGCTAAGTAACTTACTTAGATCTTCCTTTTGCTCTCTGTACATTTCATTAGTGTATGGGTGTTTAAGATCTTTTATGGATTAAGATCTAATCTATTTTTCACTAAGCAAGACTGCTCACAATCATTACCATTCTATATCCGCCTAACCCCAAAGTGGCACTTGTACTCCTTGATAATCAAAAAATAAAAACACAGTTGGAAAACAAGTCAACAATTACTATGTAAAAGATGCAAGAGCCACCTACTGGGGTTATTCTGTAAGTGACACTGTGAACACTAAACTGAATAATGTTTTTGATGTTTTTTACTTTAATAGAAATGTAAATAGTCATTTTAGATTTTAACTCCTTTCCAATTTAACTTACAAACAAAACTTCCTTCAATTTCCTAGAACCCTTGATTTTACAGATATACAATTTAGTTTACATTTAAAAGCACTGGATAAACAGAGCAATCTATATTCAACAGTAGGAGTCTCCATGCTGACAAACAATTTTAACTTCAGGAATTTGGGTGCTGTAGCTACACGTATCACTATGTTTGCATCCTTGGGCTTTGTTTGTACTTTTTTTTTTTTTTTTTTTTAAGGACAAAATCATCTTTTAAAAATTAAGAAGCATAAGAAAAATTCATAGTGCTGTTTTCATCTGATAAATGGAGGTACCGAATAGAAAAGGTAGCCTTAGTAAAACTATGGGAGTGGAATAGCAGGGGAGAAAGTCTTGTGAACTGAGGTAGTATTTCACAGGCCAGGTAATGTCCATGGAAAAAGTATACAAGTGATAGCTTTCAAAAGTTAAGTGAAAGATAATTGCTTACACTTGTACCAGTCTCATATAAAAGGTAATTGAAATAAAGGTTTGTTACAGCAGGGAAAGGAAAGAAGGGGTCACAAGATGGTTACTTTTTAAACAAAATACATAGCTAATACAATGGCAGAGAAGATCCCATAAAACGAGTGCCATTAGAGAATCTGATTCCAGCCTTTAAAGTAGTTTGGAATTTTATTAGACTCGTGTTTCTAACATTTTTAAACTGTTGGACAGAAGTACAGCTCCTCCCTTGCATTTAAAATGAATCATAGAAAGCTCAATTAAAGTTAAGCAAATACTATCTTGCTCATACATGTATAATACATGTAAACCAGTAGGCAAGAAAAAACAGGCTCTAACAGGTTGTAAGTTGCCCCCTCTTACAAATCAAGTATATTCACTTCATGTTGGATGCAGTGGCACAGCGTACTCCTGCACTGTGCATTCCCTTATTTCAATCCTTTTAGCCTGAAATAGCTTAGTGACCAGCTGAGTTAAGCCCAGTGATGACTGCACTGAAATGAATTAAGGGATGCTTCTGCTAGCTTAACTGTTTAAATTGTAGCAGTTAGTGCTGACCAATGGCTAAGGGCATTTATGACTCAAGCTGGGTAGAATTGGGGAAGATTCTCCAGTCATGCACCACTGGGAGCTCATTTCTTTTAAGACTTATTGCATGGTATTGCAATAAATAGGGGTATCCTAATTTATCCAGTCATATTTAAGATTGCAGTAAGAACACTTAGCTTCAAGTAAGAGATACCTGCCTTTTTTACCTTGAGGGTAACAAAGCTTACCTTGGGGGTAACAAAGCATACTAACACCTTCTTTTATGCTCTCAGATATCTTCAGAGAAATTACAAAATCGTGTTCAACACACTGTATATTTATTTTCATTTGAAATTAATACTAAAAACACTTTTAAAAGTGTCAAATAACTTTATTTCGGATTACAGCAAAGTCAAGTTTCATTTATCAAAGTAATTTAAGTTGAATTTTTATAATTCATTCTGAAATACAAATCGTACTGTTAGCATGGTCTAAAAAAACATGGCAGTTACATTTGGTCAAATGTAAATAGCATCATTCAGCTAGGGAGTTTAAGACCTTCGTAATGGTTATTACTATCAGCGCAAGAGATTGAGTGGCACTTCTTATAGCAAGTGATAGTTCCAAATCTTGAAGATCTTGCAGGCTAGCAATATAGTAAATAAGGTGAAGTAAAAGCCCTTGCAAGTGGCTTGCAAGGAAAGACTAACTTAAAGCAATCTAACAGTTTTTCCAGTCACAGTCAGGAAGTCATCATCAGCCAAGGCACGAAGTGCTTCCTCAAACATTTCCTTAGTGACAGCCTTAAAGAGAAGGGATAAATCAAGTAAAGATGGAGAGGAAAAAGGACAACAATAACAGCTTACTTCCTGCTACTTTCCTTATTAGGTTTTCCCACCTCACACCTGCAAACTTTACTTATTTTTTAATTTGAGATCTGTCTGGCTGGTGTGGAACACAGGCAAAGATTCAGAAATTGGACCTCATGCAGTGGAACTGGTTTTCCAGTTATATTAAGAAGTTCAGGTCTCACTTCTCCTTCATAATGTGATTTGAGGACAAGTTGATTGGTGAAAACACCATGCTTTGAAATTAATTAAAATGTAAAAACAAACCAGGGAACTTACCATGTCAGACTGTGCTCGGAGATCCTCAAAAAGCTGTTGGTATTTCAAAGCTGGTGTTTTTCCCTTTGACTGGATAAGCTTCCTCAAGGCTTGAGCCAACTCCTCTTTTCGCTTACGAGCTGTTGCACTCATTCCTTAAAACAAGAAAGTAAACAGCCTTTAGAAATAAACTAAGGAGGACAGGTTAAGTTGCATTTTCAAGTGACAAAAACCCCATAACATCCCAGCTTTATCACTACAAAACCACAAACCAGTAGTGAGAATGGATATGTCCACAATGCCAGTCCTTGGATCAGTAGCAGACTGCTTCAGAGCTTCCCGATGGAGGCGTTTCGCTTCTTCTACGTCAATTGTTTCGACTTTCTCAGAAAAGCGTACTTTAGCATGTGCTTCCGCCAATCGTATCAGAGACTCAAGTTGTCGAGGATATGCAGAAACCATTCCCCTGCCACTACCAATCTTCCTCATGTCCACATATGCCTGAAAGGAGACAGGCATTAACTATTCCAGTAAATCCTGTTACTGCTCTTATTTTCAGAGTCCCTTTCACCCCCCACCTGTTATCTCAGACTATCAGCAACCACAGAAAGCCATTCAAAACTCTATTTTTGTTTGTGTACCTTCACAGTTCCTGCACGATGAAGAATACCTGCATAGATACATCTTTTCCTGATAAAGCAACTGAGCTGTAACGGACAGTTTTGAATGTGTATGTGTCTGTGCTGACAAGATACTTCATTACAGTAGAATTTTATGCTTTTATAACATTGAATCAAGGCAACACATCTGAAAGTAAGCACAGAATGGCTTCCATACTAATCCCTCCTTCCTTTTAAATCCTTGTGATTTGTTGATATGTTTTACAGAGAAGTTGTATATATAATCAGAAAGCACACATAGTAGGGGATTTTGCCATTTTTGAGAAGTCAGCGAAGCCTTGGAACGTTAAGAGCAGTTACTTTACCTCAATAAGGGCCTGGCTTGCTTCTTCGCTTAACCTGGGATTTACATAACAACGAGCATAGGCAATGTAATCCCTCAGTACTGCCATGTCCATGTATTCCTCCTCCATCCTTTCTTCACTTTGATAGTACAGCGAAACCAAATGGCGAGCAAGGCGCCTGTCGTAGGCTTCATCACGTGGATCCAACATTAAAAAAATCAAGTCAAATCTGGAAGAGAGAAGAATCCAATACTTAATGTATATACTGTCTTGCAATTTAAAGTAGTCTGCTTTATGATTTTTCACTTCATAAGTAGAGTCAGGAGTTACTGCATGTTCTATTAAACTGAAAGATAATTCTACAACGCTGAAAATCAGAATATCAGGGTTTGGATTTGCTTTCAACGTATGTGCCTGAACATTTGAAGATGAGATGCTCTGTGAAATTCAGTTCCCTTGTTCAGTGCTGATGGCTTGTTTCTTTTTGTTTGCTTGTTTTAACCAAACAAAGAACAAAATTACTGCTAAAGGTGCTGCACTGAAATGCAACAGCAAACAGGGTGCATAGCTATCTAATTATTTTATGCATAGAGTATGCAGATAAAATAAATGAAAACACTTTGTTCAGTTCAAACCTGAAAGAAGAAAATACTTTGCAAACAGTAGGTACACTGTAGATTATCAACTATAGGTTGATGTGAATAAGAGAGTTTTAGCTAGCCAATCGTGTACTTAAATCCATACATAAACTTAAATCCAATAAATGGTGAAAGTGAGACACTGCTCAAACCTGGCTTCCTCCAGTACACCTCTACTAAGGTACTGTTTGCCACTGTCAGTGGCTAAATTAAACAGCCCTTAATTGAATTGTAAGCAGTAGGTGTTCTCAGAATATCCAGCATACCATCCATGTACTTCAGATTTCCACTTACAGGAACTTCTCAAAGATGCAATTGCAGCACAAGGTTTAATTTTGTATCAGCAGACAGTGAATGTTAACAGCTATCATCCAAAAAGGATGTCACTGCTTGCTCCTAACTGAATTTCACAGAATAAAAATAAGCAGGCACAGAGCTTTAGAGTCTTCCACATCCAGTGCAAGTTCCCTAAATGCCAGTGTTTCACTTCAAACTTCTGTGGGTCTAAGAAAAAACATCCTGTATTTTTGTTCAAGCCATCAACCACTGTAAGTTTCAGGATAGCTCTTCTAGGAGGTGATTATGAGACAAAGAAAAAAACAACAACTAACAGAAGTAGATGAAGAGATCCCTGCAGATCTCACCAGATGATCTGATCAAGATGTATATACTAGAAGGCAGCGTTCCACTCATGCAGGAGCTATAATTCTGATTTTACCGTACTGAATCAGTTTCACAAGAGGAAGTATAACATCTCAAAAATGAGACGTGCAAGGAGTTCAGTACCTTGATAACAGTGTATGAGGAAGCTGGATGTTTTCAATAGTAGTCTTTTTTGGATTCCATTGTGATTCTATAGGGTTAGCTGCTGCTAGGATAGATGTACGAGCATTCAATTGACAAATAATTCCAGCCTGTCAAAATGAAAAGCAGTTGTGAAATCAGAAACTTCAAGAGATCAAGTGTTACTGAACAGATTCTGTAATCAAAAATTCTATTACAAAAGCCTTTTAGAGTAAAGCAAAAAGAAAAGCATCTGAAAATAATACAGTTTATGCTATGAAAGCCATGTTCTTATGTGAGAGATGCTACATAATTTAGGATTGATCCACAGACACCAGAAGTCTACATACAAACCCTTGTTCTTCTGGTAACGTTAGGGTTTTAGCTGCTTAGCAGACACCATGCTTAGAGCAAAGAATCAGGAATTGAATGGACACTTACCTTTGCAATGGACAGAGTCTGTTGTTCCATTACTTCATGCAGAACTGATCTTGTGCTTTCATTCATTTTATCAAACTCATCAATGCAACAGATGCCATTGTCGCTAAGTACTAGAGCGCCTGTCTGAAGAACCAGTTGTCGAGTTTCTGGATCCTTCATCACATATGCAGTGAGACCAACTGCACTTGAGCCTTTCCCGGATGTATACTGGCCTCGAGGAACCAGGTTATACACGTACTGGAGCAGCTGTGATTTACTAGTACCAGGATCACCACAGAGAAGAATGTTGATCTCCGCACGGAAATTGCCTCTTCCTGTGTTAGTGAAATCCTTTCTTGACCCACCAAAAAGCTGAAGCAGAATGCCCTAATAAAAAACAAGAAAGAACTCTTTAGTCAAAACATCAGCTCACATATAGTTAACAGAGCCAGTCTAACTGTTGAACTGAACCATAATAAACTAATAAACTGAAACAGTGTTAAAATTAACTTGGACATGAAAAATGACACTGGAATTTTTTTTTTAGAAGTCTAAAAAGGGTTTGTTCTTTACAGACAGCCTCAATTCCAATTAATTAGAAATATATCACAGCTTCTAACTTAAGTTTCAAGTTATATTTTTTCCATATCTAGTCCAAAACTTACGTAATCAAAAATTTGGTAACTAGTTCTGATGACAACAGAAAAGCCAGAAGACACTACTGTTTACCATGAGACTATATGTTTTATCTAGGACCACAGTATTATTACCTCTATCGTAGCATTTAAAAAAAAAAAAAAAAAAAACAAAAAAAAAAAACACTCTGTACCAGCTTTTTGTTCAAGACAAACAAAGTATTATTTTTATTTATTTATTTATTTATTTATTTAAGAAAAACTACTGTGTTCACGAAAGGACCAACATAAAAGTTCTTTACATGCTCATAACAAGGTGTTTAAGGTTTTTGTTTCTTTGGAATGTACCAATAATTCCTCCTGTATACCTCCTGAAGAAAGTCAGCGATGGAAGTTTTAGTAAAGAAATTTTAGTAAAGAAATAAAAGCAACTTAATTTTGGTATTTTGAAAATATTGAAATTACTAGTATAAACATATACTTTTAGTTGTATGAGTTAGCTAGAATTACCAGAGAGGAGTGTTCCCTCCTCCCAGATTTATCAGCTTGAAACTCTGGTATTTGCTAGGTGTGGGGTTTTTTTGTTTGCTTTGTTTTTTGTTTTTAAAATATTTTCTTCAGCAGCATATATATACACTAAAAAGTCATTAACTATCACTTCTTTTCATTGACAAGCATGTGGCAGCTGGAAGTAGGAAGGAAAAGGAGGAAAACTGTACACTACTTCATGGAAGGTTTCTACACAGCTTCTTACAGCACAGAAGAAACCTTGCAGCACAAGCATGGAGTGAGCTATTTATATTAGTTCTGTTCTTACTTAGAACAACTTCCAGAGGTTGCACTCCAAAGCATGTCTATTTCAGGCACTTTTAAGTATTAGTGACAGAAGTTTGGGATGATGTTGTCTAAAAACATTTTGGTCTAAACCTGAAGAATGTCCCTTGTTAAAAGAGTCCCTAGCTTTCCTCAACTTCACTTCTTACACCCAATGTGCCACACTAGTTTGGTGAGGAAATAAATAAAAAGAGACAGTGTTTCCATTTCCGTTTCAATTTCATCACTGCATGGCTTTGAATTCAACTTAAAGCCATTTCAGCAACCTGTGAATTATGATAATACACAAGTCTGTGAAGAAAAATATGTAATTTTTTTTAAAAGAGGTTTGTTCCAGTGTCTAACATTGCTTTGAGACCCACTACTGAGTTTATTTTCCCAGTTCTGATGCCCTTCTACCTTTTCAACACCTTCCCTCAAATTAAGTCCTGAACAACGTGAAAACAGTGATACCCTTATGAATCAACTCCTGACAAGACCAGATGTGCCAAGGACTGCTCAAGATCCAGGGCTTTTGTTCATTTGTTTTTAAATTTTGAAGCCTCATTTCTATAGCAAATAATAATTACAAGTGCACTTGCAAATAAAAATTTACAAGACAAATACAGAATTTAGTTTACCTTTTTGATATCTTCATGCTCATAGATACTTGGGGCCAATGCTGAAGAAAGTCTTTCATATATGTCTGCTTTTTTAGAAAGCTCTTTCAGAATTTCCACACGTTCCTCTGTAAACATTTTTTGCTCTGTTTCCTCATCAACACCATGCAGGCGTTTTGCATCAGTCTTGCGATAATGTATGACATCAATGTGGGTTTTGTAGACAGATTTTACAACACTGACCCTCGGATTAACTCGAATTGGGACTGCCCTGTAGATACCTAAATTCAATTAATGACAACATTAGATATAAAGGTACTGTAGATACAGATACAAAGAAAAAGGAAAACTATCCAAACTGAAAATTTTATGTTTTTCCTTTGCAAAAGTAAAACAGACTAAATACTTGAATCAGTTTATTTCCCAGTACCACTAAGTCACTTGGAAGCTGACGGAAGATACTTAAGTCATCTATACCCTGTTTTTGCAGGTATGTGTTTCAGCATTCCTGTCAAAAAAGCCTCCTCAGCAAGTAAAATGCTTAAGCATTTCTGAAAAAAGAAAATTTAAGGCTTGATACTTTTGAAACACCTGCTGCTTGAAATCTGAAGTCAGCAATTTCTTCTTTTTGGTAAGCGCCAAATTTAATAATAGGTTTATAATGCATCTGTAACTGCTGGTAGTATGGCAGTTGTCTTAAAGCAGTGTTGTTTTTTAAAAAAAATAGTTGAAGTATCACAAGACATTCTACGTTACTACTCTCCTGACAGCAGACACTATTTAAGATGCTGCCTTCTCACCAACATTCTCAGAAGCACAGAATCGTTGAGGCAAAAAGGGACCTCTCTGACAATTGCTTGAAGGCACATACATTAAAAAAACAAACAAACAAACACCTTTCTCCTTATGTTTTGTTAACGTTTCCTGGAGGAAAAAAAAATATATATATAGAGTGCCTGTTTCCTTATGCATTGTCACTGGGCACCACTGAGAAGAGCCTGACTCTAGCTCTATGACTCTCTCCCACCAGGTAACCGTAAGCACATTGTAAGATACCTCGAGCCTTCTCCAGGCTGAACAGCCCCAGCTATCTCACTCAGCCTTTCCTCATTTGACAGAGGCTCCACTTTGCAAAAAAAATCATGGCCCTTCACTGGATTCACACCAGTACGTCTATTTCTCCCGTATATCAGAGAGATGGTGCTCCAGATGCAGCCTCACCAGTGCTGAGCAGAAGGGAAGGATCACTTCCCTCGACCTGCTCAAAATACTCCTAAATGCATCCCAGGAAGCTGAATGGCAAATCAATCACCTTATCTACCAAACACTGCTTCCAACCATTTTTTTGCAGGTTTACTGAGGCTGCGCTCCATCACACCATCCAGGTTGTTAGCTAAGATTTCTAACAGTACTCGGCCCTGATTTTGATCCCAGGGTACACTTGTGGTGTGGTGACAGGCATCCAGCTGGACTTGTGAAACTCATCACGACGCTATGAGGCTGGCTGAACTGCCAGATTTTAATCCATCTCACCGCCCACTGACCTAACCCATACTTCATCAGTTTGCCTGTGAGGCTGTTATGGGAGGTAACGATGAAAGCCTTGCTAAAGTCAAGCACAAACAACATCCACTGCTCCAGCCACCTCATTGCAGAAGGCTGGTATCCACTGTAAATTCATGCTACTTCCAATCACCTCCTTGTCCTTTGTATGTTTAGAAATGCCTTTCTGGACTACTTCTTCTATCACCTTCCTAGGGGTCAAGATGAGGTTGACTGGCCTGTAGTTAGCTCCCCAGGTCCTCCCAATTGCCACAGCAATGACACTGGCCTTCTTCAGTCCTAAGGAATCTTCCCCAGTCACCATGATCTTTCAAATATAATTGAATGGTCTTACAAAGACACTGGCCAGCTCCCTCAGCACTTGCGGGTGTATCTCATCAGGTCACATTTACCACAGATCACTCGTGCAGGTCTATCTGCCTGTAGACTTACGCTATCTGGATCTGTGAAATGGCTCATCCACAGCATTTGGAACTGCATCCCACTCGTGGTTCCCTTAGCTGATTTGATTTTAAGTGAAGCCTCACAAATACTTGAAACAAACAACTGAAGGTGGCAGATTACGGCTGCAGGGGGCACACAAACATCTGGAAAGAAAGAAGTATGCTGCATAGCCGTTTTTTAAGCTACAAACAAGCAGATGTAGGTAACGCTATACAGGTTAGGCTGGATTTCCATTTCACAGAATTTGTTGGATGCACATTACTCATCCTATGAAGCATTCAACTCTCAGGCATACTCAGATTAAACTGCTAAGATTCAGTGAAGGTGGATGCAAATACTCAAGCCAGATTTTACCTGTGACGTTAACTCTGTCGCCTGGTTGAACTTTATCAACGAGGTCATTGTGAGCGAACAGTGCCACTGTATGAGGCGTCTGCCCAGCTGGCATATCTTCAGGAGACTCCTGCAGTTTGATCTAGCACAAATAAAACACACTGAAGTTTAGTTTCAGAAAAGGAAAAAACTGTCTACAAGGCATTACAACAGGATCTTGTATTCAGTCTTCTGCGTCATTTGGAATCAGGAACGTTGCTCACGAGCAAAACATCTCCAAACAGCAAAACTGATTGGTAATAAAAAGATATGGTGAAAATTAAAGTTCTGTTCATTATTACAGGTACGGCTAAAGCGCTGTTTATAGAAAACGCTCATCTGGTTCAGATAGAAGTGGGCATACTGTATGTAAAGGGGCTTCCATTTGGAAACATTCAGATATGCATACGTACTTCATTTCATCTTTTCACCACACTTCTTCTCCAAAGTATGGACTACACTTTCACTAATTCATTCCAGATGTGAAAAGGGGGAAAAGCACTTTGCCCTTCTTCAAACCTACAGTCTCAAGAAACACACTGCAATGCTATTGATGGTATTAGGGGTTAGGGAGCAAAAACTGAAAACTTTCATTTTAGCCACTATCAAAGCGCAACATACCATCTGTTTGTCAGAGAACATGGATCTGTTGTGAATCAAGGCCATGCTGTGCGTTGTGTTACAGTGCTTGCATACCGATGGTTCAGCAATCCTGCCACGATCAATTTCTACTCTTGTGGTGAAAGCGCAAACCTGGCACTTAAAGAACGCTTCTTGCATCTCAGGAATTAACTGGGAACTTCTGATGACCATGCCACTGATGGTAATAAGTTGATCAATATCTACAAAATACAGATACTTATGTCATTGTGTCACGCTCTTTAAAACAGCCTTTCAAATTCCACATTATGTTAGTTTTTAGGTGGGAATTCAGTGGGACATTCGATTACCTACCAGTACTATGTCCAAAACAAAACAAAAATAGTTTGTGCAGTACAAGTATACTAATTCACATCAGCATTCATACAAAATAGTCTTCTGCACCTGAAGAACTAAGAATGTAGGTAGTTATGTCAGAAACATTTCCTTTACGGATATGTTATTCAGCATTTGGGATCTAGAGCACTAACTTCCAAAAGAGACGTATATAAACTGAAGGATATGAGTCTGAATGTACTACAAGTCCAGTTCTACACAGTCATCGTGTAAGTTCTGTGTTAACATTAAATAGGTTTATATAATTCCTTAGGATTGTTTTTTAACATGGCTATCAAAAGTTTACCTTCAGGATTCAGACTTCTCATATTCCTAGTCTTCAGTGCATTATATGGCCGTACTTGAATTTGATGTTCTAATATGGAATCAGGGTAACGATCAAAAAAGATCTCATTTGCAGCCATGTCAAACGTTGGAATGACTTCCTGTATAAAACAGGAACATTTAAGCTTAGAAGTTTAAAAAATAAAAATAAAGAAAAAACAACAACAACACCCCACATCACACACAAACAAAACACAAACCTCACAGAATGAAGTATTTTTGCATAAAGCATTTTAAGTGTTGCTGATCAGCCAGGAACGACAAGAAAAAGGTAATGCCAGCTAAGCATTTCCTACATAACAGGCAACTCACTGTTTAAATCAGGTTTAGTTATTTGAGCATTGCAAAAGCAACAGATATAATACTTAGAACATTGCAGTTTACCAGCTCATTTTATATTTATGATAGACTCACCGTAAGATACAAACTGTAAGTTTTAACCACTAGGAAATAAAGCATTAAAATGAAGAAATTGAATACAGACCTTACACTGAACATAAAAAACACACGTTGCATTTAAACAAAAATATTGGAAGCTGAAAATACAAAAAGGCCTCGTAACAGCCAGAAATCAAGCGTATTACTTCACCTGAGGATAGCAGATCAGTTGTCTGTAAAGATTTTCATCAAATGCTCTTAGATGGTCACAATTTACATTCAGAAATGGTTCCCCGACCATATTAATCTGCAAAATATTTGAAGAGAAAACTTAGCTCAATAGCAGGTAATGCCAAAAGAAAAAAAAAGAAGCTACATTTTGCTATGTTACAAGTACCTCTTCAAGGCGCTGCATGTAGCGCGGCTCATTAAGATCCAAGCCGATGTCTTCATCCTCTTTAGCCAGCGGATCAATGAAACGCTGAAGAAACCTCTGGATACCCAAGGTGGCAGGGAAAGATGTGTGAAATTGAGTAGTACATGCCTCAACTTTGTATGAAATTTAATGTGCATGAAATAAATTAGCTTTTCAGTTGGAAAAGGAGGAGGAGCTGTTGGCCTACCTGGAATTTTTCCTTGCAGGCGGTGACGTTCACATCGGTCCCCCAGATAACCAGCTTCTGCCCCAGGGATTGCTCACTGGCTACCAAATCCTCAGCCGGCTGCAGGGAAACAAAGGAAGCAAGTAGAAATATGAGCAGCCGGGCTAAAGAGAAGCAGTTCAGATAGAAAGCGTGAGGCGATGGCTTACCCCGTCCGAGTGCAGGTCGACTTGTCTGGCTTTGCGGGCCGAGCCCAGGTCCGGCCGCTGCCTCAGCGGGGTGCCGCGGGCGCCGCTGCGCGGGGTGCCCTCCACCCGCGAGCTGGGGGTGCCGTACGTCAGCGGGGAGCTGATGTCGAAGTCGAGCGGGATGGCTGCGGGGAGAAAAGGGCTCGGTTAGCCCCGTCGCGGGGCCGTGTCGCGACAGAGCCGCGCCGAAAGGGCTGCGGGTACCCGAGTGCCGGAACTGCGGCGGGCTGGAGAAGAGCGCGTCGGCGGCGCCGGGGCTGCGGGCGTCGGCGGGCGGCGAGGTGGGCAGCGGCTGCAGGTCCCCGGGGGAGGCCGAGTCGTCCGGGCGGCGCCTCTGCGACGGCGGCGAGCGGGCGTCTTGCGCTGCGACAGAGCGGCCGTTAAACCGTTAAGCGCCGTTAAACCGACAGCCCCCCCTCCCTCCTCATCATCCTCCCCGCTCCCCTTCCCTCCGCAGCGCACTCACGGGTCGCGGGGTTGCTGCTCCGGCCGCGCTTGCCGCCGCGGCGGCGGCTGGGCGTGGAGGCGGGCGACGACATGGCTGTGGCAACACGGCGGCCCGCTGCGGGGTCCCCGGCTCAAAATGGCGGCGGCAGCGGCGGCCGCCCCCCAACCCGTCAGCGCCGCTTTCCCCCCCGCAAGCCCGCCGGGGTCCCGCGCCGGCCGAGTCACGCGCGGCCCGTCTCGCGCGCTTTCCGCCCAATGGGCGCGCGCGGCGCGGCGGGATATCCCATCGGCGGCAGGGCGGGGGGGGAGCGAGAAGGGAAGGAAGGGTGAGGGGGGAAAACGCAGCCCGTTGGATCACAGCGGTGGGTTTGGTGGGGTGCGCGTAGGGACGGCGTTACGCTGCGGGCCGCACATCATCCTGACGAGCCGTAGGAAACGCCGCACATGCCTCACATAATATCCGCCTCCCCCTCCAGCCTGCAATGGACCCACCCCCTCTCCGCCAAATTTCGCGGCAAAACGCGGCCGGGCCCGCCCATCCCGCCTCCAGCAGAGAGGGGGGGCGGGGCACCCCATTCCCCACAGTGCAGGCGGGGCGTGCATCCCGCTCCACCCCTAACACCCCCCCCACACTGTTCCGCCTTGGTGGGTGCCGGGCGGCATGGCGGGCCCCGTGCCGGGCGCCCTGCAGCAGCTGCAGGCCTGCCTGCGCCACCCCGACCCCCCCGGCGCCGCGCTGCGCGCCTGCGGCCTGCTCCGCGCCATGGCCGAGGCCTGCCTCGCCTGCCCGCCCGGCGCCGCGCAGGGTACGGGGGGGGGGGGGGCAGCGCGTGGGGTGGGGGCAGCGCCCGGCCCCCGAGCCCCATCCCTGACCCCCCGCCCCTCTGTGCCGTCCCCCCGCAGCGCTGCACGCGTCGCTGGTGCTGTCGGCCGAGCAGGGGCTGCCCGCCTTCGTCTGCCGCTCGCTGGGCGCCGAGGAGGTAGGCGGGGGGGGGGATGGGGTGGGGATGGGGGCGCTGCCCTAAATAAACACGGGGGCGCTGCCCTAAATGCTGCCCTGAACGCCGCTCTCGTTGCAGTTCCGGGAGTGCCGGGAGGAGGCGCTGCGCTTCCTGCGCGTCTTCATGGAGAAGGTGGGCGGCGGGGCGCACCCCTACGCCCGCGGCATCAAGGTGGGCGCTGCCACGCAGCGGGCTGCTCCCTAGTGTGACAGCCTTTTTTTTTTTTTAAAAAAAAAGTCCTCAATGTGTTAGCAGCAGAAGCTTTGGAGGTGTAGGTGAATGCATCGTTGTCTCTTGCTTTTTCTGTGTTTGCAAGTGTCATAACCTCTTTTTCCTTCCCTACCTAGCAAGCTTGTCTTAGCGTGTATACAAAGGATAGGGCAGCCAAGTGCAAGATTCCGGCTCTGGAGCTTCTGATCAAGGTAAAGTGCATTTTATAATCTCTCTTTTTTTTTTTTTTCCCTAGAAAAATCTGTTGTGTTGCTATACATACATATATATATATATACATATACGCACGTGTGTATATATATATATATCACAGAATCGCAGAATTTCTAGGTTGGAAGAGACCTCAAGATCATCGAGTCCAACCTCTGACCTAACACTAACAGTCCCCACTAAACCATATCCCTAAGCTCTACATAAAAGCACAAGCTTTATCTGCATATAAGCACAAGCTTTATCAAGTAGAAGATCCGTAGTCCACAATAACAAGACATCATTAATACTGTAATATTAGATCTTTAACAAAAGATAGCTCTTAATGATAGGTTGTTGTTGGCATTCCTACAGTAAGTCGCTCAGGTGCCAAAGTGTCATTCCTTCGCCTGATACTGCAAGGCACAGTTGCTCTGGAGGCAGCTGCAGATTTTCTTACACACTTTATCATGCTTCTTTAAGGAGAGTTTTTCCACTTGTATACTTAAGAAAAAAAATATATCTCATGTAACTTGTTAAAATAGATTAGACACAGTGTGTGAAAGGTGCAAAGGAGGGCCTCTTTCAGGAGGCTTGTTACTGTGTGCAGCAGCAATGTTGTTTCTTGTTTATTCTAGTTGCTCCAGAATTTACGAAATTCCCATCTTATGGAAGAAATGAAAGTTGGGGAGATCTTTAACAAGTTTTATGGGGAGCTTGCAGTTAGAAGTAGAGTTTCTGATACAGGTAGGTTTTAGTTTTTCTGTCAATGTCCTTCGTTTTATTTACTCCAGTTTTGTTTTATTATTGCCCACAGAAATGTATAATTGGTATTACCATGGCAAGTGTGTTCAGGAATGGTAGCTGTCAAGTCTTGAAGCTAGTAAAATTTGTTCAGGTTTTCTGATGGTGATCACAGAATCACAAAATTGTCTAGGTTGGAAGAGACCTCAAGATCATCAAGTCCAACCTCTGACCTAACACTAACAAGTCCTCCAGTTAAGTGTTTCTTAGCAGATTTATGTATGTGTATAAGCTAATACGTAGGAACAATTATATATTTGAATTTAGTGGTGGCAATCTGTACAGCATTTTAGCATAGTTGATGTAAAAGAATATTTTTATGTCTAATCTGTTGTTATTAGTCTCTGAATGCCTAAATCCTGACAGTAATTCCAGCTTTCTTGGTATAAACTGATTTAGCTTGGCTAATCTGTTAGATTTTTTTGTCTGGATTCAATGTTAATTCGATGTATCTAAGGCTTAAAAGTTACTCCTATACCTGCTTTATAACAGGTTATTTCTGCGTATAATGTTAGCTTTAAGAGGAGTCCTGGTCCCTACAGTGGGCGCTCTTCTCCACAACAGAGTAAATTCCAGGCTGTCAAATCCCTGTCAAAGTTTGTGTAAGCCCCAGCTTGGTTGCTAAAGCTTGTCATAACCTTATTCCAGCCCTAGTAACTTTTATTTTCCACAAAGCTGTAGCTTAATTCTTGAGTTTATCAGTTCCTGCCTTGCCTAATTACATTGTTTTAGAATATTAAGATTACTAATATGAACTATAGTCTGATGTTCTTGGGTAGTTCCAGCTAACATTTTGGCTTGACAGATTCAGCCCTTAGAAAAGTTGCTGTGTCTGCATGGAACCCAATTAGGCTGAACTCAGGCGTAGTAGCTTCTGCTAGATGTTGGCCGTCACCCTGGTGGTACTCAAAAGACTTGGCATAACCTCAAGGCCAGCAGCAAACTTGAATGATTGGTAAATGCTTCTTCAGTGGATATGGCCTTTGTTTTAAAAAAATGGCCATGTTTTTAAAAAAAAGAATACATTAATTAATATGAGATGTGTGCATCTCACATCATAATATGCGGACATGTATATGTTTTTCCCACATGTTAATCACAAAGTAAAATCCTCAGTAGTGGTTGTCTTCTGGTTGCAAGTTACATAGGAATTTCAGAAGAAATTATTTCAGTAATTAATAATAATAAATTGCTTTCTAGTACTGGAGAAGATCTATGAGCTTTTGGGAGTTTTGGGAGAGGTCCAGCCCACTGACATGATTAACAACTCTGAAAAACTGTTCAGAGCTTATTTGGGAGAGCTTAAAACACAGGTATGTACTTTTCAGATTCTTGCATTGCTTGTTTTTGTTTGTTTTTCCTTTGGTATTTTTGGTTCTGTATGTTTTAGTACTATTCTTACTTAGTACAATGTGTAGAGATCTAACTGGACAATCATAAAGGCTTCCTTGAGTACTGTTAAGGTTATAGTTCTCCAGTTCTGAGAAGTTTTTCAAGTAAATATTTAAGGCCTCAAGTGACCATAAAGGAACAAATTTACTGTGAAAAAAGATGTCACATGATGATCATTACACTTTGTGCCTGAGCAAAGTTATATTGCCACTCACTGACCGTTTCTGATTTTGGCTCTACTAGCTGTGGAATCCTTGCCCTTCAGGTAAATAGCATGCTTCTGCCAACTTTGCTTTCCTATGTTCCATGCTTTTAAGAGGTTAGTGTGAGCTGTCTACGTTTAGCTGTTGTTAGTCTTGGTGGAACATATTTCATGGTTGTCAAAGGATTTCTTACACTTCTGTAATTAAACACCTTCAAATTGTAGGAGGTTTCTGAGAAGTAGGTATTTCTGTAAACTTATGTTCATAGAGGTGAGTGCTGACGTAGCTGTACAGAGTTGGATTATGTTATTTTATCTGCACTTCTGTGAACTGGGAAACCTTGGAGGTAAATTTATTTTATCTTGAGGATAATATTTTTTTTCAATTCCCATTTTTGTTAGATGACATCAGCTACAAGGGTACCCAAGCTAACCATTGTAGCAGGATGCCTGAGGGGACTGACTGCACTCATGTACAACTTTACCAAATCTGTGGATGAAGGTATGTAGCTTTCTACATGAAAGACAGTTGAACAATTTTGATATATTTTAACTGTTATACAGCCAGCAAGCATCAGGGTTTCTAGTTGTGTACTCAGAACAAATTTTTCCCTGCTGTTAGATGGTTTATGCGAAAGCAAGGCACATCCAGCCATGTGGTCCTTGTAGTCTGTGTGGGGTAGCTTGATCACCGTGTTTCTGTATGTAAAGGTTTGAAGTGCTGTTTTCTAACCAGAGATTGGACAGCTGTGAGAGCAGTATTAAAGCTAGAGTGCAGTTTATACAGAGATATGTTTCCTTTAGAAAATATATCAGTTAAAATGTGGATATTCAGAATAATCAATGAATATAATGTACAATTATTTTATTTTATTTTATTTTTAGATTTAAGAGTGTTTTAGGAAAAAGCATCTCTGCTTCTTAAAATTGAATCATTAAGGATTTCCAATTTATTTCTTCGTGGAAAGCTTTGGATAAAAATATCTTTTGTTTTCACTCTATCTCTTGCGTATCAGTAATGAAATACTAATTATTGGATTGTTTCACAGATCCTGAAACTTCAAAGGAGATTTTTGACTATGCAGTGAAGGCAATCAGGCCTCAGGTAGATCTGCCACATTTTAATTGATCCACATAAATTATTTAGTCCCGTTAAGAGGAAGAATTAATTGCATATGACAAATGTTTTTTCGTATTACAGGTTGATCAGAAGCGATATGCAGTCCATCTAGGTAAGACTAAATTATTTCAGGTCATCCTGGGGCGGGGGGCGGGGCAATACCATTCATGCAAAGAATTTTGCCTTCTGGAGATGTTTATTCTCTATTGGTTCTCTTCAGATCACTCTAGTTTTCTAAGCTGATCAGGAAACAAAACTGGTGTACTTTACCTAGTTTAACCAAATATTCATTTAACTCTTAAAGTCTAATTGGCTTACAGCAGTATTACACTTGATGCCATTTGCTCTTATGCAGTCAATACAAAACCCTGGTATAAGAAAAGGATCATAGTAGGAGTAGAAATAAGAGGAATGAAGCAAATGAGGCAGTAATGAAGCAATTTCAGCAAAAACTGCATTGCAGTTTGGTGGAGGAGGGGACTTGGGCCTGACTGCAAAACCAAATCCTCGTGAATTTGTGATCGAGCATATTTATTTGTAACCACTAGAATCCATTTCTTTTTTGCTGCTAATATAAATAATTTCAGAACAATGCCGTGCTTTCCATAGTGGTGTACATTAAAAGAAGAGGATGTTCGAGGGTTGTGTTTATGCTTAAATTCTTAGTGTTTGGATATTGATACTATAAAGGTTACAAAAATACATTTTTATCTCTATCATGATAGATATACCTACCTAAAGTCATAATATGGACTTCTATCGTTCTGTTTTTAAAAAGCGCAATATAAATCTGGGTTTTAATGAGAATTGTTTTTAAATTGCAGCTGGTTTACAGTTGTTCAGCTTTCATGCTGCTCAGTTTGGTACCCTACTGTTGGACAACTATGTCATACTCTTTGAAACAATGTGTAAATGGTGTGGCCACCCAAATCAAGAGATGAAGAAAGCTGCTAATTCTGCACTGGATTCATTCCTCAAGCAGGTATTGCAACTTCTAAGTCAAATTTCCTGAAATAGTGGGGATATTTGGGATATTTGCTGCTTGGAAGTTCAGTGATTTTTTTTTTTTAAATAGTTAATTTGATTGAAATGCTTCATATTACAAGCTGTGTATCTTTTAGGATCTAACTGTGTTTGGTGTTTTTTGTTTGTTTGTTTGTTTTGTAGTTTCACATGTGGAAGTCCTGACGTTTTAGTGTCTCTTTTACAGATGTCTATAATGGTAGCTAAGGATGCTGAGCTACACAAAAGCAAATTGAAGTTCTTCATGGAGCAGTTCTATGGAATCATCAGAAGAATGGATTCAAGTAACAAGGAGTTGTCCATCGCTATTCGAGGATATGGGCTTTTTGCAGCAGTATGTACATGAATTTTGTTTTGATAAAGCAGTTTACTTGAATTGGTTTAAAGCTAAGATTCATACATCACTCATTTTACAATAGTGAACATCTTGTTTTATAGAAAGTGTTTCTGTTTCTGGATTAAGTATTGAATTTGATTAGCTGCACTGTAAACATGTTATGGTTGAAAGTTACTGAAATGCATACTGAATTTAATGGGACCACTAGATTGTAGTTACTTCTGCTTCTGCACTGGTTCTAGGGTGTTAAAAACATGGACTTCAGGTACAGATGTCACAAAACTTAAGGAAGTGCTTAATCAATTAGGTACAGACAATACCTCCTTAGCTCTGTTTGCATTTTAGACAGCAGAGTCCAGGCCAGCTCTACTCTGGAAGTTCAGATAGTTTCCTACAGAGCAGGAATCTCAACCTGAACACCCAAAGTGTGCTGCTAACTGTAGGAGACTAGGAGGTAACCCGTGAAACATCCGTAAATTAAAAACCAAAACCATGCTTATATGCTTGAGTAGAGAGACAGATCAGTCTGTCAGGAAGCACTGTTAAGAGTCAGTTTCCAAGTTTTGTCAGTGGTTGATTGAAATGGGAATATCACAGTAAAAGTTCACTAAAAAACAGTATGTGTCAACAGCATATGTGTTTGATGGTGCTATCCCAAAATTTATACCACAACATTATAAATATTGATATTCTCTCCCCCACCCCCCAAAAAAAAAAAAAAAATTAGGTTGTTATTTATTTAGAGAAGGCTAGGAAGTGTGACAGTATCTGGTTCCTAGCTGAATCCTTTACATTTTGCTGCCATTTGAGCAGAGTGCATTTGTTTTGTAGAATTTTCAGCATTTGTTTTTGAAACCTAGTCTTCTTTGAAGATATGAGCTAGAAAACAATTGAGTTAAGGTTCAGTTAATTCTCCCCAAAAATGAAGCACATCAAATTACTAAACTGACAGAACAAAGTTAAAAATAAATGTTACGCGATACAAGAAATTGATTTAAATTATATTAAAATCACATCATGTAAATACCGATATAGTAATATATATATATATATATATACACATACTGTTGATATACACTCTATATTACTATAGTGTTTATATATACTATAAAATATTACTGTTTATTATATAATAATATAATTTTGCAAACTTTAACGGGGAAAAAAAGGATTTTAATGATGAAATACCTGTAAATCTTTAATGTGTTAAGAAGCACTAATAGTTGTTAGCCTGTTCAGACTAAATCTTGGCCTAGCCTCAGATGATAGGTTGTGAGGAAGCATGTCTTGCTGTCACTGCACTTAGTAACCTTAGCCAGAAAAATGTTCAGGGATTGATTCAGGTTCAAGGCAAACTCTTTTAGAGTCTAATTGCTAAAATAATTCTGATGTAACAATTGCGGTTTTACAAGTGATAAATGGATACTCTTTATCTTGTTACCCTGTTCTTAGGCAGATTAGATTCAACCTTTAGCTTAACTTCTCTTTTTTGTCACTGCCTAAATTGGTCCATTCTTTTTCCACAGTCCTACCATGGTTTTTGCCTGTAACCTGTTTCCTATTTGTGTACGAAGCTGCTAAATCAGTATTTTATTTTCTATCTCTAAGCCCTGCAAAGCTATACATTCTAAGGACGTTGATGAGATGTATGTTGAGCTCCTTCAGCGCTGTAAACAAATGTACCTCACGGAGGCAGAGACGATAGATGACAATATGTATCAGCTACCAAGTTTCCTCCAGTCTATTGCAAGTGTGATATTTCATTTAGATACAGTAAGTGGAGTATTTAAAGTACCAGTCATTTTTTTTATGTAGCTTGGGATGTGTAAGAAGGTAGTAGCTATGAACTTGATACCTGTGATAAAAGGTATTTCTTTAACTGAAATGTGATGACTTTTAGCTCATAGGGGATGAAACAATGTCAGGAGAATACTCTACTAGGTTTTATTTGAATGAAGAAAATGTGTGAAATATACTTAAAAAAAAAAAAAAAAAAAAAGTTTTTAGAAAATACTAAAACATTTTGATACTGCTACTTAGCATGTTCCATGAGGCTGATGATTTGATTTTTCCATTGATGCTGTGTTGTCTGTGTTGTAATGAAGGTTTTCTGTATCCTAGCTGAAGCTGGGAAGTAAGGCTAAGGAGGAGAAGAGACTTCTTAATTCTGTTTTCAGATTACGGATGAACAGATTATACTGCTGTGTTTTTCTTGTTCAATTAAATTGGTACTTTTCTGATAACAGCTCCACTGGAATCAGTCCTAAACTTATCTGTTTAGGAACCACTTCTCATCGTGTATTCCAGTAAACTTTTTTACTCTGTTTTTCTTGATGTCTGAGATGAATTTGCTTGCTAAGTCTTCTGCTATTTCTTAGAGTAGGTCGTCATGTAAATTCTTCTAATGAAGTTTCTTGCTGAAAAACTTTAACATAATTCTGCATGCTAATATTGAACTAGAATAATTGTATCCACGTGTTTTTTCATTTTTTCTAGATTCCAGAAGTATATACTCCAGTTCTTGAACATCTTGTTGTGCTACAAATCAATAACTTTCCACAATACAGTGAAAAAATGCAGTTAATCTGTTGCAGATCTATAATAAAGGTATTTCTAGCCCTCTCAGGAAAAGGTCCTGTTCTCTGGAGTTTCATTGGCACCGTGGGTGAGTCTGTGATACTAACTCTGTTTGTTTGTTTGTTTTTCCCTAAATTGATTAACTAGTTCTAAGAAAGGTTTATGGAATAGGCATTTGGTGTCAGAAAGGAAGCTTTTTCCACTTTGTAATAGTGAAGAGTTAGGGTTATCATTGTGTTGTGTTTTTTTTTTTTTCCCAAAATCCATTGTTAAATCACTTAGGAATTGTATTTAACAGTTGCTTTGGATGACAGCATGTGTTATGATCAAGGACAGGAGAATGTATGTTTTTCATAATCTGTTTAAATGTAACACTTAGATTCCTGCTCTGGAGGACTGTGGTAAGAAAGAGCTTTTACAAAGAATGTGCAAAAATCTGTTCAATATTCTTTCAGTTACCCTTGTGAAGTATCACAGGAAGTAGAGTTAGTGTAATCTATTAGAAACAGTCGTTTCTGTGCTCTCGAACTTGTACATAGTAAAAAAAAAAAAAAAAAAAGATTCCAAATATGCAGTTAGTAAGATACAGTCTTGCAAACATAATAAACGTGTTAGTCTTGGTAGCTGACAATTCTAGTAGTTTCCAGCATGCTGAAGTTTCATTACAAGGATTTTTAAAAATGATTTTTGATTTTTCAGTTATTTACAGTGGCTTTTCTCTATTGTGGTATCTTCATTGTTTCCCTGTTCTTTATTTGGGATATGCTGTACACCCAAAGCACTGTGCCAGAATGGATATCCTAAATGCACGTCTGTGAGAATCATTGGGAGTTACTGTCTTATATCATATGGGCATTATGGGGAATGCCTTAATAGTCATCACTGCATTCAGACTGCCAAAAAAAAAAAAAAAAAGAGCCAAAGTGATTTTGACAAAAAGTAATAAGATGAACGTTCAAGATTGTTCTTAAATGACAAGTAGAGCCAAGACCAGACCAATAAATCAAGAGTATTTGCCAGGGAGACAATCTTTTTTGCTTCTGCCTTATTCTGATGAAATATAGAAAAAAGGGAACTCATTTAATTCATGGCTGACATGAGGAGTTGTATGAATGCTATGCCTTTTGAAGTCTGCTGAGGCAATTTTATTTTGTTTCAGTGCATCAGGGATTAATCAGAGTCTTCTCCAAGCCGATGACGTTTTCGAAGGTAAAATAATTGTTTAAAAATCTAGATGAAAAATATATTTAAAGTATGCAATCCAGTTCTTGAAAATCTAGCCCAATAAACAGGTAAAAGCCTAAAGATAAAAACAATAACACTGTCTGTTTTGAATTGTGGCCCTGTTGTTACCAGTCTCTCGTCCCTACGTTTGCTCAGAATAGTAAGGATGTCCCTCTTGTACTGAATGAAATAGAAGGAAGCATACACTTGTTTTCTGCAGTTCTTCTTTGCCTAGGTCATCTAATGGGGTTGTAGTTAAGATCATTCATCTTTCTTCCAGGTTAACAAATTTTGGAATTTAAAAAAAAATGTACTCAATGTATGTGTCAAGAGAGAATCCTGTGCAAAAGGAGTGTTTCGTATAATTGAGGAAGAGATTTAGAGATTTTTGAAAGGATATGGTGTTCTTTTTACTCTTTTCAGATTGGTTAAGTAAGAAAGCCAAATGTTTTGGGTTTCTACCTCCAGAAGTAATTTTATATTGTGCATTGGTTTGAGTCAGGTAGTTACATATGTAGTGTTTGTGAAAAAATGCTTTGTCCTTTCAGGAATTTTTTGGAAAAGAAACTTCTGAATCAGAAGACTCCCCTGAAGCCGGAGAGACTGGGACAGGGAAATGGAAAGTACCAACGTATAAGGACTATCTGTATCTTTTCAGAAGTTTACTGAACTGTGACACAATTAAGGTAAAAGCATAGTTAACACTGAGTCTTATCGTGGCTTTTTTTTTCCTACACTGCTGTAGGAGAACTATTTAAAGGATTTAGTTGGATTTTGTGGCTGGTAAATTAATTGAACAGGGAGGAATTTCAGCTTCCATAGCTGAGAAACCTCTAAAGCCTGATTCTCCAAGTCTTTCAAACCTTGGTTTGTAAATCCAGGAACTAATTCTCATTGGTATTTTAAAACGTGAACCTTCTTCCTTCCACGAAGGAATCTGTTTTTGAAGATGAAAACTTTCTAACTGGAAATTCACCACTGCAATCCCTGAGTCGTTTGCTATATGATGAATTTATAAAATCTATTTTGAAGATTATCGAGAAATTGGACCTGACTGTTCAGAAATTGAATGTTCATGAACAGGTGAGATCTGATGACTTGTCCATTAATTGTTGCTATTACAGGGGAACCAAAATCACATTCCTCATTTTGTCTTCTTTACAATTACATAAGCTTCTTATAGTGTCCTTGCAGTAATATTCATAATAGTCAAAACAGTTTCTTCATATTTTTTGACATTGCACTGTAGCGTTAAGAGATGAAAACGCCAGATTCAGAAGTAGTTCACAGAATCTGTTGTTATAGGATCCATATTCTGGCATCTAGTGTTTTTTTTTGTGTTCACTTTTTCCTTATGAGCAAACATTGTTTATTTTTTCTTTTTGTATTGATGTGTCAACCATGAGTCATTTGTCTGTTTCAGACTGTTTCTAGCAACTAGAAAAAGAGGAAGAGACAGATTATTTATCTGGGGAAAAAAAAAGTTGTAAATGTCTGTGTTGCTAGAGATTCAGTGTTTTTTTTTTTTCAAAACTTATTTTCAGGATGAAAATGAAATTGACAGTGCTTTGATTGGGCCTACTTCTGACCCAGTTTCAAATCTTCAACCAACAAAGCCTACAGACTTCATTGCCTTTATAAATCTAGTGGAATTCTGCAGGTACTAATGCACTTTTATGTAGTTTAGAAGTTACAAATGGTTGGAAGAAATTTGGAGGGAGCTTTATTTAAGATGCTTGTTTCTGACCTATGACCACAATCAATATTTCAGAATGCAGAAGGTGATTAGAGGGGGAACTGTGTTTTAGACATCTGGGTCATGGGTGAAAACATGCTAGCTCATGAGCTTTTTTTTTTTTTTTTTTTTTAAGAGTACAGGAGACATTGTTTTGTTATTTGGCTGCAATTGTCTTCTAGTGCATGTGGTAACTTCATATTATACTGGCCCTATATACACTAAATACTTCAGAGATCAGAAAGTCTTTCTGAAATTGTATCAGACAGTAAATGAGAGGTATAGCGTTGCTTGCCTGTGGAGGTCCAGTTGATTTCCTATAGCAATACTGCAATCTGTCTCAGTAGTGAAATATGATATATTTGTTTGTTTAGGTAAATGCAATAATGAGCTGTAATGAGAATAAGTGTATTAGCACTTAAAAAAGCAACACAAGAAGCAAAATAAAAATCTTTCTATGCTTACCTCAAAAGGTGGCATGTAATTGGTGCCTTGGTGCCTTTGGAGATGCTCTTTTGCAGAAGTGCTAGTCTTCCTTTTACTGACATGAAAGTTTGAGGTGGGGAGGGGGCAGGAAACAAATATTTTTATCTAGATGTTTATTTTTCTTCTGCATAATTTCCGTGCATCTGTTTTAGAGAGATACTTCCAGATAAGCATGTTGAATACTTTAGCCCTTGGGTATATTCCTTTGGTTATGAGCTTATTATACATTCAACAAGACTACCTCTTATTAGTGGATTCTACAAGCTGCTTTCTGTTACAATGAAAATTGCCAAGAGAATAAAATACTTTGAGGTGAGATCTTTTCCCGTTGGAGGGGTAAGATATTTCATTAATGATGGTGTAGTTCTTTTATATAAGCCTTTTATACATCTATGTGCAATACTGAAAATTTATTGTAACTGTTAACTGTTTGTTTGTAATGTCTATGGCATCCTATGTCATATTTAAAAGCATTTAAATATGACCTATATTTAAAAGCATGTAGAAAGTCAACACATAGACTAGAAGCTCAGTTTCTGAAGAAACCCCATCCATGGGTAGTGCTCGTTTCAGAATCCTGAGTGGAGCGAACGGAGTGATGGGAAGCATGCTTGCAGTGCAGACAAAGTAGTTTGATTATCAGAAACAGTCTAGCCAGAACAGAAGAAACATGCCTGGGTTAATTATTCAACTTTTGCGGTGTACTTATATATCCTTCTTACTGATTTCCACAAGAAATATGATGCACCATTTCTGGTATGAAAGCTATTGCAAAGTGATGGTGTTTCATCCCATTAAGTGTGCAGACCATCACACAGCCCAGAACTTCTCTTGCTGCTGGTGATGGCACCAAGTGAAGCAAAACTGTTTCCCAGTCTATATTCTTATACTGTAGATGCTGCTGTGGACTACTGTTTTCTTATTCCACCTGCTTTCTTGCCACCTGTGCATCCACTATTAGGGATTTTTTTTTTTTTTTATGATTTACTGAATGGGAAGGCAAGGACAGAATTAAGTGTGCATGGTAACAGTGTTATGTTTATTCTCTCAAAGCTTAAACAGCCTTTGTAAGTTTTCAGTGATGCAGATTTCTTCAGTAACGTTTGTTCTGAGTTAAGCTTGTTACATATTTGTACTGTGTGCTATGCTTTTTAATACTGTTGATGTACATTTTCTGTTTGGTAGGGTGTTAGTCCAAAGAGTCTCAGAAAATCTACTGAAGACCCAGAAAAGAGTTCTTGCTTTGCACTGTTTGTGAAGTTCGGAAAAGAGGTAGGTCATTTTGCTGACTAGCTTCTTTAGTCTGAATTTAAGCATAAATGTCTCAATCAAAATTGCATCCTCTCTGAAATCTCGTGTACATGACAGCAGTATTCCAGCTGTTTGAATTACACAGTATAATAGGGTTTTATAGTAGGCTTCTCTGTGTTTTTATTTAATGTCAGTAGCATTGTATTGACCATTTACAGTTATTTCTCCTTTGAACATCAGTATAATTGTTCATTAAGTGCTACATGATAACCATTTGCAGGTGAATTAGATTCTGGTATTGTTTTTGAGTTGTATATTTTATGTAGATAATTATATAGGTGATATTAAGATCTTAAAAGGTTTGTGTTTGTTCTTAACCTGTTTATCTGAATTTTAGGTTACAGCAAAAATGAAACAGTATAAAGATGAGTTGTTGGCATCCTGTCTGAATTTTTTACTTTGTTTACCACATGACATCATCATGCTTGATATCAAAGCATATATTCCTGCACTGCAGGTGAGTCAAAATGATGTATAGTTGTTTTTTGTTTTTGTTTTTGTTTTTCCCTAAATCATGCTACAAAAAAAACATGCTCCAAAGTATTGGAGCAAATTTAGTATCCTGTTGAGCAAGTAAGATAACATCCCTCAAGCTTTGCATTGTCTCCAGTAAGAAGAAGTACCAATGAGTTGCTTTTTTGAATAAACAAGTAAATTGTCAGCATTTACTTAACTGTCTCAATTAGTGCTTATGTTGCAATAAAATAGATGTTTCCTCTGCTGATGTTGAAAGAGATGTTAAGCATCAAAGTTACTAAGAAGGAAGATACATTGCATGCTGAATGCTTACAAATATGATATCTCCCTTTAAACCTTAGTAGTTATTAAAAATGAAAAACTGATAGTTTTACATTTGACACACAGAATGCATTTAAACTGGGCCTTAGCTGCATACCACTGGCTGACCTGGGACTGGATGCTTTGGAAGACTGGTCCACTCACATCCCCAAACACATAATGCAGCCTTACTACAAGGATGTTTTACCTCTTCTTGACGGCTATTTGAAAAACTCTACCCCTACAGGTACATAAGCACAACGAATTTTTAGTCTTGAGGGAGGGGGAAAAAAAAAATCATAATTATGCCTAGAGACATGGAAGTTATATACTTTTTGTCTATTTTGTGTTCCTTGTAGTATTATTTCTCTTAAACCCAAATGTTTATTTTTTATTCTTGAAGTAGAATAGGTGATGTTGTTCTGTTGGTTGGTTTTTAAAGAAACCATAACCAAGTACACATGGTACAGGTATACTAAGCTAATGTTTATATGCTGGTTTTCGTTCATCAGCTGAACCCCAGGATAGCTGGGAAGTAAAGAAGCTTTCTCGAGCAGCCCAGAAAGGACTTAACAAAGTTGTGATACAGCGTTTAAGAAAAGCAAAAACTTCTTCATTGGTAAGAACACTGATGCTTTTTAGAGTTAAACGTGAATTAATCACCTCCCACTGCTTCTCTTCCTATCATGCATACTTATTTTTTTCTTAAGATTGTTTTTAACTCAGATCAGTTCAGTGAGACTTACTCTACAGTGTGGCTCAGAAAGCCAGTACATCAGCACAATTGGAAAGACGTCATTCTAGGATGGGAATGACAGTGAAGCAGGAAAGGGAACTGAAGAAATCTGTTAAGTCAGAATCATTGCCAGACTGATGTATAGTGGAATGGATAATTTAACTCCCTATACCTAAAATCAGATAGCATTGTGTGAGTGTGCAAGATGGTATTTGCACAGTGTTGGATGTGTAACTTTCTTATTATGTTAGGTTCAGTCTTAAAAGTCAAACATACTGATCATTTTGACCAGTTGTTTCTCAAATAGTTCCAGATAAGTGTAGTTTTATTTGTATATTCCAGTGTGCAACCTGACTTGGAATAAATGTAGGCATCTAACTAATGATTACTCCTATATGGATTATATAGCTCCTTCCAACCTAATGGTCTTTAAACAAAGTGAGTGAATTTTACATCCCACACAGGCTGCTAGAACCTAAATTATATGTTCTTGGTTTAAAGTAAATGAAAGAAAAATTTTTACTTCAGACTTCTTTCCACTTTTTAGATTATTACTTCATTCTGTAGGTGTGTGTTATCTGTGCTGATAAAAAAAAAATTAGCCTTTACTTGAGAAGTGATAACTGAAAGACCACAGAATGTGATGAAAGTGCTTTCCAGTGTTCATTCTGCTTACTGAACCAAAATTGTTTTATTGTTTGATGCTGTTCCCCTCTCTGGGGAAACAATGTCACGGGTTCTTCACTGTTCCTTCTTCATCAGTATGCTAATAAATGCCATAAATCCTCCATTCACTATATCAACCATGTTAGCTATATTTAGAAGTAACTCTTCCTTCACTAATATTAATTTGCTGAATTTTTCAGGATGACAATCCTTCCTTGGAAGCAGTAAGGACTAGAGTGGTACGCCTTCTTGGATCTTTGGGAGGACAGATCAACCACAATTTAATTACAGGTGTGTGACCTAAAAATATGTATGTGTCTCTGCTATCTCAACACCGCTTCATGAGAATGCTCAAGCCTTTCAAGGAAAGCTACTTTTTACTTTTTTTCTTTTAAACAGAGCTGCTTTTATTCAGTTTCAGAGTTCAGGAGAACAGTGTTAATCTAGTTGTATAAAAGTTTTTATTTTTTTTTAATGCTTATGTTTGTGTTTTTTTCTGCTTTTATAAACAATTTTCTTTTTGCCAAGTCTTTCTTTTGCTAATTTGGAAATATTGTGAGAGACTAACATTATTACCTGAAGTTAAATACAAAATATAATCAGACTTTGACCAAATTAACAAGTGTGGAAATAGAGGGAGAGAAGGAAGTATAGCAGTTTTCTCTAAAGGTATAGACTTTGGAGAATGTAGCCATACATGTAGTCATTCCTTGTGCAACTGTAGAAATCTATATGTTGGATCTGATTTTCAAGAATTGTTAGTTACAGTAGACAAGTAATGTATTGGATATTTTAAAGAAGTATTTTAAATCAAGTGTGGTTCCATGTCTTACAAGTTTATAATTGTCTCCAAACTTAACTGTATTGAAACTGAAGGCTGCTGCAGCTATCTGCTGAAATGTTGGTTGCAATTATTTTTTTCATATGGTGTCTAAAATCTGTTTGGATGTGCAAGTAAAACTGGTCTTCTAACGTACTTCTGGTACTTGCAGCATCCAGTACTTTATAAAGCCTTAATGTTCAGTGGAAGGCTATAAATTTTTTTTTTGACTGAGCTACAGAAGTACTTGTTCTGTGTATATTACAAAAAGCTTTTTTGTTGTTGTTTTAATTTATTTTTTTCAAATGCATTAGCTACTTCAGCAGAAGAGATGATGAAGAAATGTGTATCCTGGGACACCGAGAGACACCTGAGCTTTGCTGTACCGTTTGCAGATATGAAGCCTGTCATCTACTTGGATTTATTCCTGCCTCGTGTGACTGACCTGGCTCTTTCTGCAAGTGACAGACAAACAAAAGTATTGATGAGTTTTTTGCATTTTTGTTTATGCTAGCTAATAGATATTGTGTATAATAATGTCTTCTTTATTCAAAAAGGCCTGTTTTAATTAATTATAGAAATTAATTATATAAATAATTATATAAATATTTAAAGTTTTAAATATAAATTTAAAATATAATTAATGTATATAAATATTTATATAATATATGATATATAAATATTTATTATATAAATTAATTATATAAATTTTAAATTAATTATAAACGTACTTCTTCCATGTTATTTCATTGTGGTGGTACTGAGAGTTTAAAAACTAAAGAGCAAATGTTGCTATTAGCTCTGTCAGACAGCAGTGTGCCTTTTTGAGTTAGACTTATGATAAAAATTTAAATTTTAAGCTAGTTGATCTTCAGTGTTGTTTGATGTCCTCCTCATGCCTAGCCTATGAGCTTGTGGGCTCAGTCCAGCAGAGCACTTAGCAAATATTTTCATTCTCTGTAATGTATATTCCAGCAAATATTTGCTTTGCTCAATTGGGCTATTGATATCCAAACATTCTGGGATGGAGGTATCCCTGAACACACAGTGATGGTGACTTATCCAGTGATGCGTTTTCTTCTGTTGAAAAGTGACTGCATTTGATAGACACTAAAACATAAGGAGAAATGCCAGGTAGAAAGTATGTAGATTATTTACTTGGATACAATCTCTTCCTGAACTGGTGATTTTGCGTAGATTGAATTGATTTCTCAAGTATACCCTTTTTTGTTCTCTCTTGCCCACAATTTTGTCTTCGCTATGGAAGTAATGAATGCATAACTAACAGGGTTTTTGAATTTCAGGTTGCAGCATGTGAACTGCTACATAGCATAGTTGCATATATGCTGGGGAAATCATCTCAGATGCCAGAAAGACGTGAGGGTCCCCCACCCATGTATCTGTTATATAAACGATTATTTCCAGTACTGCTTCGTCTTGCTTGTGATGTAGACCAGGTAAACAGAATTGCTTATAAGTATTTTAGCTTGTTTAGAATACCTGTACGCATTGAAATAAACTTACAATTTTATTTTGAAGTTATTCTGCCAGCAGTTATCCAACGTGTTGCCTTTATTTCAATTGTAATACATTTTGGAAGCTGAAATTCTGTTTTAGGGATAGTTTTTCAGGCTTTTCTTTTTTTTGGGGGGGATAGGGAAGTAGAAGCCTTTTCAAAGACATCAGTAATGGAGCGCAGTCCAGAGTAATGAAAGTAACTCATGGGAGTGTTTGAAGTTTCAATATTCATTTAAAGAGTTAATAGTAATAATTGTTCTTTAGTTCTGTATTTGATTTTTGTTTTTTTCTTTTTCTCTGATAAATTAATTTGAGCAGAAATTGATTCATTCAGTATGGAAAAGCATTTGGGAGAGAGATTGTAGCTTCCTCATTGATAGCTGAGGGGGATATATTTAATTCAAACATATGAACTTATTATTTCTCCACCTTTACACAAAACAGGATAGAAATCTCAATGGCACATAGGTTCAGCTCCCCTGAAATTATGGATATCATGCCTTTTCAGATTGCTGTTTGGGACCTTGGCAACTAGATTTGATTTTTAGACAAAAGTGTTCCTGTTAAAATACACAGGAGACTGTAATCAATTTAAGTGAAACCCTTTTTGCTGGCATATGGCTGAACATAAAGCATAAATAATAACCCTGAATAATGGCTGGATTGGTCCAAACCAATGCACACAGACTGTATTACAAACATGCATGTATGCATATATATTTAATGATTCTTTCCTTCATGTTGTAGAATAACAGGATTTGATCAGGTTAACTTAGAAGTAAAAATGTTGAAATTGATCAAATTAGAATATATATATATATATATATATATACACATATATATATATACATATATATACATACATATATATATAAATCCTTATGTGAGAATGTAATATGAAAGCAATTGTTAATTTTACGGACCCTTTTTCAAAGAAGTATTGTCTCTTATTCTTGCATGTTTTAAATAGCATAGAAATATGTTTAAAGCCAACTACATTTCCAGGATTACTTTTTTCAGGTAACAAGACAGTTGTATGAGCCTTTAGTCATGCAACTTATTCACTGGTTCACCAACAACAAAAAATTTGAGAGTCAAGATACGGTGGCATTCCTGGAAGCTATCCTGGTAGGTCCTAAGTTGTCTTTTTCAGTTTTCTGTGCCATCTGACTTTGGTTTTAACTAGCATCATTCTAGTACTGAAATAAGCAGAAGCACACAAACCGATAGAATAGCTCCTTATTTCTCTGAATAAAGGACACCAGTTTATCAATTTTATGACCAGTTAGTGTTCCTATTTCTTTGACATCCCTGATATGCAGTTCGTGTCTTCATAGTCTTTGTAAGAATAATGAAACACTCTTCTATCATCATTGTGTACAAGTAACTACTAAAAGACCTTTTTCCCCCAACTCTGAATGAAAGTCACTTTTGATGCATGTTTAATCTTCTTTTAAGCTTCCTTGCTTTCATGAGGTGCAAAAGCTTTCAACTTAACACTGTCTTAAAAGCTGAAGTCATGTCAGGAGATTTCACAGTACTTCTTGTAAAGAAAAGTCATTGTTGTCACACCACTTGTAAAGCAGAAGAAACTGGTTTATCAGAAAATGAAATGACTTAGTCAAGGCTTCTATACTGGTTACCAGCTCAGGTGGAAATAGAAACCTAGGTCTTTGAGGCTTAATCCAGTGCTGTGAAGGCTGGAAATACTGTCCTTCCTCTGGACAGTACTAGTTCTGAAGCTTTATTATTTCTGGGAAACTGGGGAAACTGAATATATTTTTTAATTTAGAGTTGCTACCAATGTTGTTTACAACGATGCACTGAGACAATGTTTTGTTTTGTTTTATGTTTTCATTCTTGTAATAAGATTATCTTGCATTATTTCAGGGTGGCATAGTGGATCCAGTTGACAGCACTTTGAGAGATTTCTGTGGTCAGTGTGTACGAGAGTTTTTGAAATGGTCTATTAAGCAGACAACACCGAGACAGCAGGAGAGAAGCCCAGCAAACACCAAGTCTCTTTTTAAACGATTATATAGTCTTGCTCTTCATCCCAGTGCTTTCAAGAGGCTAGGTGCAGCACTTGCTTTTAACAGCATTTACAGAGAATTTAGGTGAGCAAACAGAGCTTGGAACAGTAACCAACTTAGACTAAAAAGTTCAAGAAGATAAAAAGAATTGAGTGTAGGACTTGAACAGTCACCCATTGGCACTCATTCTGTTATATGTAATAGCTGTAAGATTGTGTTATTTGGATCATTCATTGATGTAATTTAATTATAATTGTGTAGTTTGGCTTTCTACAAGGGAACAACATGGAAGTTTAAATTGCTATCACAACTTTATGGGGAGTTATGTTTTTTAAAAGTACTCAACAAACTTTCATTGCTATTCTTTTTGGAGTTGTTTAGGTGTATTTCTGTAGTACAAAAGTATTACACAGTTCATTTCTGCAGTATTTTAATTTGTTTTTTAATTAGAATTTCACACTTTGTGCTTCTTCTACTCATGTTTCTCATCACATTTATTTCTGATTTTAAAGGGAAGAAAACTCTCTGGTGGAGCAGTTTGTATTTGAAGCATTGGTTGTATTTCTGGAAAGTCTGGCCTTATCTCATACAGATGAGAAATCATTAGGTGAGCTATAACTAACTGCAGGATGAAAATGAAAGCCATCCAATTGAATTAATAGATAAACAAACCAAACCATTAGTCTGTAACTTCAGGAAAAGTAAATGGGCATAATTTTGCAACAATGGGAGTATTATTTTTTATTTTTGTCGGTTTTAGGTTGTTTGTTTTTTGTTGTCTTGTTTTTTTATTCCTCATACACTCTGATTTTCATCAATTAATAATTAGAACAGAAAGCCAAAATCTGACGTTCTGAGGCTTTATTTCTTTCAGAGAGGCAATTTGGGATATCATAGAGGTAGCTTCAAAAGAGATACTTGTATGGGAAAAGTTTACTCTTTCTCTAAGCATGAGCACAAAAAAAGCATATACATTTTTGTAGCAGAGGCCTTGCTATTGGGTCAGGCCTTGTTGACCTCTCTGCTGTTTGATGGTCTTGTTCTGCAACCTTGAAAAACATACAATAGAAGCACAGAATGGTGGAGGTGATATGTGTCAGTCTTTTGCACCGTTTCTGTAGCAACAATACCTCACCTTAACCAAGTTACTAGTATTTATGTAAAGATGCCTGTTCTCTCTTTCTGGCAGGTACTGCTCAACAGTGTTGTGATACTATTCATCACCTGAAGCGCATAATTATGCATAAAGCTCCTTCTCTGAACAAGGAAGGAAAGCGGCGAGTACCACGGTCAGCAACTTGCCATTCTTTTGCTTTTTAAATATTATGTTATATTTAACAATGTATGCAGTTTCATTAAACACTTTAGATTCTGAAAAGGAAATTCCTCCTGTGACTGTTGCTAGTGGATGCGTGTTCCCAAAGCATCAGGAAAAGTTCTTTCTTTCCCTAATAATGTCTGTTGAACAGTTCTTTCTTTCCCTGATAACACCTGTTGAACCACAGGTGGGAAATGCTGGATGTGGTAATAGAGGTTCATAACAGTCATTCTTTATTCCTGTGTGGTGAAGTCAGAACAGAGCACTTGCTTTAATTGTGTGGGGTTGTGAGGAAAAGAAAAGTATGTTTCCCTCACAGCTGTGCTCATAATAATGTTAGTGCTGGTATTAGAAAGCACTTGGAAGAAACTTCTCTCAAGTCTTTTATTATTGCTTTAAATAGTAGCAGAAGTAGGACTAGCTGCAATAGGATGATCAGCAAATAAAGAGGCATAATGGTAAAAACAAGAGTAGATTCGGTATCAGGCTGGATGCTCCGAGCCACCTGTTCTGATCATATAGCTCACCCTCCTTTGAGCAGGATGCTAGACTAGAAACATCCTTAGGTTCCTCTTGACCCAGACTATCCTGTGTGTTAAAGAAACTGGCAAGTGGAGTCTGAGAGTTAGCTCACTGCTTGGTATGCAGTAAGCTAGGAGACCAGATAATTAGGGAGAGGAAATACTATGCAGGCTTATTTAAGCCTTAATCTGTCTCTGAGTGTTACAAAGAGAAGAAAAAAGATCTAAACTGATCTAAAAGATCTAAACAGCTTTCTAAACTGTTGCCACAAAGGCTATGCTCTGGGTTTCCAAAGCAGAGTGAGGAAAAGGGAAAGCAGTACAAGCCATGCTTGTGGAAGACCTCTTACTTGTAGTGCAAATGGATTTGGGTTAGATAGATAAAACAATGTTCATGATTTTCATGAAATGATGTTTTTTTAAACTGGAAGACTTTGACTTCTTGCTAGATGCGACGAGGTTTGTTAATCCCTATTGTTTTTGTGCAGAGGATTTCCAGCCTCTAAGTCTGTGTGCCTTGAGGACATTGTCATGTGGCTCTTGGTGCAGTGTGGGCGACCTCAGACAGAGTGCAGACATAAAGCCATGGAGCTGTTCTATGAATTTGTTCCTTTGTTACCAGGTACTGTAAGTTACAATATATTATTCTTTGCTTTCTAAATTCCTTCCCTATACCTTTTATGTGTGATGTGTTAATTATTAGAAAAAATAGTTTTGACGTAAGTGCCTCTTCAGTCACTGCTATTAAATAGGAACTGAGTAGTTGCTAATGTTGGAAATCAAATACTGTGAGAACTTCAGGGCTTGGGATGGGATTGTGGATATGGAAGAAGCTTTTATTGCAGACATCCTTCTGGTCAGGAAGGAGAACTTCTAGGCCCAGAACTGCAGTTGCATCCAACTATGAAAGCAATTATTTGCTGACTGGGAACAAGTGGGAGTGGCTCACAAATTGGCCTTTTCTTTGTGGGTAACTTAAGCAGTATGATCAATACCTTCTCTACTAGAAGATTTGGCTTAAAACACAAAATTTGGGCATGATGGCCCATTTGCCTCTAACTTCTTGCCAGCTTGAAATGTGTTTCTCCTATATAAGTTAAATCTGTTTTTATTCCTATCAGGGAACAATTCTCCTTCTTCTTGGCTAGATGATGTTTTAAAAAAACAAGATGTGTCTTTCCTTATTAACAAATTTGAAGGAGGTGGCAGTGATGCCAAAAGTCCATCTGGGATTCTGTCTCAGCCAACTCTCCGTTGTATGCAGGAGCCCTTTAGTTTACAGACTGTCATGCGATGGATGGATATGTTCTTAGCAGCACTGGACTGCTACAATACATTCTTTGAGCTGCAAATGATAAAACCTCATAAGATTCTGGGTGAGTGTTACAGAAACCACCTCCAAGAGGAGTTCCTACCTTGGGCTTGAAGCTTTTCTCTGTAATGTAGAGTTAATGAGTCTTGAAAGCTCTCCTGAAGTGAGAGCAGTGACAGTATTTAGTGCTGGATGTTTTTTTGATGAGAAGTACGTTGTCAATACTGTATCTTAAAATGTTTCCTTTTGGTCCTAGAAATATACCATTAAACCATGCACCAGTAATTTGTTTTACTCAGTCTCATCTTAAAATATTATGCTGTACAGCTCACTTCCCTCTGCTGAGGAGTGCTATAGATTTATTTTTTATTTAAAAAAAAAAAAAAAGTCCTTCCAGGTCTGTTTACTTGCTCTTTATTGATGTCTGGAGGGAGCTATGAGAAAGTAATAGAAGTCTCCTTTTCACTTTAAGGCCCTCAATGTGCTGTCTTTCTTCAATCTCTGATGTTTCGATTTTAACAGCCTTGCGTTTGAGTCTTGCTCATGTGTAAACATAGGGTCTCAGCTTTCTTTTAATTACTCATGCAGGACTAAACAAAATGCATTTTATCGCTAACAGTACAGTTGCACTGTTACTTCATGTATGAAGTTTTGTGCATGTAGTAGGTAGTCTGCCTGTCAGTGTCATCTCTGTCTTCATTTGAAGCAATGTTGTAAGATTTTTATTGGATGCTTGTAGCGTAGAGACATATTATTCATAACTATGGATTTAATGTTTTAATCCTTATTAATAAATGTGCTTAAAATCATCGTTGGTAATTACATGTTTATAATGATCAGCAATTAGAAAGCTATCCTTCACTGCCCATATTTTTAACATTTGGAACTGACATAGGACTATCAGAAAATGCTGTTGTGAGATGTGGTAGTTTTCTGTTTGTCATCTCAACACAGCTGTTTTCTTCCAAACACAAAACAGCGTATTTGAAAGTTGATAGCTGCTGTCTTGTTTCAACTTATTATGATTCTTCTTAGGTATAAAGAAGAAAGGTGTAAGATCCTCATTCTTGAAAGCCGTGCAATTCTTCCTTGAAACTATTGCTTTGCATGATATCCATGCAACAGAGCAGTGCTTTGATAGCAGATCAAAAGGCAACGTGTTCAGTCCACAGGAGAGAGAAATGTATAATTACAGCAAGTGTACAATTATAGTCCGAATCATGAAGTTTGTAACCCTGATCCTGGAAACATGCCAGCAGGATTTCTGGGAGGTAGGCAATGAAATACATAGTGAGTAAAAATGCGAATTTTAGATGTAGTTAAAGATTCTGTTGCGGGTTGTTTGTTTTGTGGTGTGTTTTTTTTGTTGTTGTTGTTTGTTTGTTTTTTTATTGTGAGGTTATTTTGCTGGAGAACATCATTATTAGTGATGCTTTAATTCAAATTGATGGCTAAGCATCATCAACTGTTACAATCTTTGCATGTAAGAAAAAAAAAAAAAATTGTGCAGTTGAATTTTACAGGTTAATACAGTTTTAAACAGAGGAATTAATCTTTTCTAGGAAGGATATTGACCATGAGATTTGTCATTCTGCATGGAGTACTTGCACAGAGTATTTCTTGCAGGATGCCTGATTGTCTTAAATGTGTGAAGATGATAGTTGCTTAAAAAGCAAAAACTCAGATTGTGGCGATTTCTTGAATTCAGAAAAAATGTTCAGGTTTCTCAAATCTTTACCTAGCCTTGATGTAATGCAAACAATAATTAAAGATATACAATTGCAATACATGTGATTCTTTTATGAAATACATCCTGCAGGTTTAGTTCTGAGATTGTCTCTTGTTTTAAGTAGATATTTAGTAGTGTGCACAGGGCTGTACAGTTCAAGTATCGATGTATAATTAAGACAAGACTAAAACAAGCCTATGTGGACATAAAAGATCTGAAGTGCAATTTGATAGCATACATCTTATATATATATATATTTATATTTATATGTATGCAAATTTTGTGTATTGGCACAATCCATTGAAAGTCAGATGTTTCACAGGGAAAGGTAATGCAATTTCATAAGAACAGTTACTGTTCCATCTTTTGTTTCCTTTAAACATAAGGAGTAATGGTAAGTAATGAATAAAATAAAAGGATTTTGAAATAAAGGGATTTTGAAATAAAGATTTCTTCTTATGACTTTTTTTTTCTAGCTACTTGAGAAGGAATTGCTTAATGAAAGCTTTGTAGAGCTTCTGGTGATGACAGTGTGTGATCCATCGCATATAGGCTTTAATACAGCTGATGTACAAGTCATGAAAAATCTCCCAGATATCTCAGTAAGACTCTTGAAAGCTTTGATGAAATCTCCCTATAAGGAATCTTTGAAAGTGTGCTTAAAAAAAAGAATCACACCACAGAGGTAAGTAGGGACTTTCTAATAAGTACATTATGCTGAACAAACGAAATGAGAAATGGAAAATAATGTGTATGGTTACAAATATAGCTCCCCACCAATGTAACGTTTTTGCTTCTCTTTTCTCATTAGTTTTGAGGACCTCTGTTCTGTTGATCTGTTTAATTCAGATGCACGTTTTGATCAAGTTAGGTTTAGTGCTCTCCTTTCTGCCTGCAAGCAACTCCAGAAATCTGGCCTGCTTCATTCTGTTCTTTACGATCAGGTAATTGCATTTCCAGAAATTAAAAAGCTGGTGTTGAATGGGACCAGAAATAAATGTTTCATGCTTGTTCTACAAATCTGGGTAGCATAATATTGAGGTTTAAACAATCTTAATAGTTATGCCTGTCTTTCTTCAATTTCTAGGGCCTGTAGGTGACAAGAATCTACCCCAAATTTTCCCCTCTATTGAGCTTCACAAGACAGAAAGCTCAAAAAATCAGAAATCATTAATCACTTAAAGGAGGCATTTTTAAACCTTTTTTTTTAAAGAAAGGACATTCAAAGCGATGAGGGAAAACTTAAAAAGGAATACATTTTAAAAATAAATATATATACGCATGTGTAGGTTATTCAAACGTAACGTATATACTCAATACCTAAACGTATATACACATGTGTAGGTTACTAACGTACATGGGTACGTTACTCAAAAGAACTCTTTCTACTAAATTTCTGATTACAGGCAATCTCTGTTTTATTTTGGGTAATTAAAGGAAAACAGGTCATGGAACAGCCACAAGGATTGAAGGAATATGTCAACTGGTGAGCAAGGCTACATTTAGCAAGTAGCAAAATATTTCATTTCTGTGGGGTACTCACCATCCATCCTCTGTCTAAACAAAAGCTAGAGCTGAGATTATAGGGCAGTGATATTCATGGAACTTGCATGGTTTACCTTTTACAGCCTACCCATTCTCATTGAGCCATTCAGCCGTCCATTTTATTCCTGTAGTAGTTCTGTTATCTTAGAAAGAAATACAGGAGAGGATCAGAAAATGTTTCAAAAATAGTTTGTTCTGAACCTTGTGCACAACAGGGTTAGTCTGATTTAAAAATCTTGCTATTCAATTATTAAGGTGTCACTTCATTGTCACTTCTTTGTTTCTGTAGGATGAAAGACCTCATTCCTCCATTGGCTCCAAGCTTCTTTCAGTTGTTTATAAAGGCATTGCACCTGGTGGTCAAAGGATATCTCTTCCATCATTAGACATCAGCAGTAAGCGACTAGCTGACAGACTTCTGCAGCTGTCCTTTGCTATTGATGACCAGGTAGGATGTCGTTCTCCAGTTTGACTACTTAATCCTTGGCTTTCTATTTTCAGGAGCTATTCTGTAGGACAAACAGAACCTTTATTTTGAGTGAAAGAGGATGATGTTTTATTCACACCCTTGCAGAGAAACTGTAAGCATTCTCTGGCTTAATTGGGGGACAAGGGGAAATTTTAGGTAACAAGCATTTCAGTATTCAGTTTGTTTCATTCTTGTGCTTTCTGATAACATAAATCAGTTCGGGATTGAAGCTTTAAAAAAAAAAGTCTTCCCAGGAAATTGGTGTAATTTAATGTGCTTGAGATAACTCTGTCTCTATACCTTAATTTTAACAGTGTGAGGAGCTACTAAGTCTGCTGCTGAACACGGTGGTGTTATCTGTGCCATTATCAGGAGCATTGCAGAGCAACCTGATCAATTTCTCTCATGGACAGTATTTCTACAGCCTATTCTCGGATACTATCAATCAACAGCTGCTAAAACATCTGGATGTGATCATACTCCAGCTTATGGAATCATCTGCCAGCAATCCCCAAATGGTATTGATGTCTTCAAAAGGACAAAATCAAATGGAAACAGTAGAAGTAACACTCTTGTTACAGATGGATGTAACTGTGTGCAGTGGAACAAAAGTGTGTTTGGTTGCAGTTGGAAAATGTGGCACTGATAGACAGGCTGTGCATCATCTCATTTCAAACTGAGTGGAGAAGTGTTTACCCACTTCCTACCCTGAAATCTGTGAATTTCAGGATTTTTTTGTATAGTCCTCTGGATGAAGAACATCCCTTTAAAGCAAGTCTAATTGTTCCCATTTACTCATGGGAACAATTACTCATTTAACCATGCTTTGATATTTTTTTGTATTTTTTTTTCATTGTGTAGTGGTTCTAGAACATGAGGACTGGATTCATTTTAGATAAAATTAAACTGGAAATTAACTTGAAGTGGTAGTGGGCATTCAGTCCACAGGGCTCGAGTAGAGCTAGATGAAAGTATTAAAAAGAAACAAGCATACAAACAAACACCCATGACCCGAGATGAATACAACATAGGTGTCAAGTACTCAGTCTCAGCACTGTTTGTTTTGCTCAACGGATTTTCTCCTGAGGGTCCACACTACTTAATATAGAGCTCTCCTTCAAGTCCATGTAGGAGGCATGTTATAATTGGGAAGCCTTCTTTCAGTGCTGCTGAAAAGCAGAAGGGTCAAAAAGAAAGATGAAGTCTTCTTTCCCTTTTGTTTAAAAAGATGCTCAGAAAGGCAGGTCATCCCTTACATATTTACTTTCTTTTTTTTTTTTTTTTTTTTTTAATTCAAGATGTTATGCTTAAAAGTGTTTCTTCCAAGCATTGTTTTAGAACATGAGGGGCATATTTTATGATACCAGAATCATTTGGTTTGATGTAGGGAGATGTATTATGGTAAGATAAAAACTTACTATGGTGATTTGCTAAGACATTTCTTCTTTAGTTTTACGTGGTTGTTTTAAAGTATGGGAAGAAGAAAATAAGGTGTTTTTCTTTTTACCCTACACATCCAAGTCCTGTGAAATCACAAGGCTGTTAAAAAAAAAAAAAAAATCCAGTTTATTAGGTGATTGCTAACTATCAGAGAGAACTCAGAATTTAGTCTTGAAGGTCTGTGATTACTAGTGTTAGTCACATCTTCCTTAAACTGTGAAGAAAAGAGATTGAAATATAGTTCATATCTTGTTTGACATATTTTATTTCTCTCTTCAAAATTTATTCAAATAAGTTCTGTACTCTCCTATTTCTGAATTCCATATCAATATTTTCAAATACTGGTATTCATTGTTACTCTTGGTTATTTATTTCTCCATATTCACTCAAAAGGTATGGGAAGAAATTGCTGCCTTGTACTCAGAGTGAAACAGAAGTAAATTGGGTAGAAGTCTTTTCAAAAAGTAGTTTGTTTGCTTGTTTTTTTAATTATTATTATTTTTAAAATCTGTTTCTCCTTTCAGGTTGGTAGCATTTTGAATGGCATGTTAGATCAGAGTTTCAGGGAGCGTACCATACGCAAGCAGCAAGGAGTGAAACTGGTCACAGCTGTACTAAGAAACTGGAAGAAACTTGACAGCTGGTGGGCCAAAGGCTCTACTCCCGAGAGCAAAATGGCAGTCTTGACCCTGCTGGCAAAAGTTCTCCAGGTATGCATTATTTTATAACACACCTTTCCTTATTCTGTAGGAAAGTATCTTACTTTAAGGGAATGGGGTTTGGGTTGTTTTCTTTTTAATACAGACATTTTATGTTTGGGAGAGAAAAAGCTGGATAATATCAAAGTACAAAACATATTTGGATAGGCAGAAATTACTGGACTTTACTCCTTCTGTTCCTTATCAGATTTAAAAAAAAAAAAAAAAAAAAAAAAAAAAAAAAAAAAAAAAAAAAACTTGATTCATGTTCTTGATGCCTTTTTTCCTAATAAAGAATTGGTACAAGTACAGGCAGTAAACTTTGAAAGTGAGCAGCCTCTGATAACATTCCTTCTTTCATGTTGGGATCTGCAAAGTCATAGTAGAGGAGTTCTACCCAAATCACAAGATTGCAGAAAGATCTTTATTTCCAAGACCTGTAAATTCAGTTACATTGGGGGGTTTGCTCTTTATTTTTCAGACAGAATATATCTGTTTGTCCCAGACTTTATAGGAACTTGTAGAAGTAGCCACAAACAAAGACGCACGCAGATCACTTATTGAGGATATAAGTTATTAGTAATTTCTTAATACATGTAATTATTTGCAACTTGAATTCTTTCAAAGGTGTGTTTTAGTCAACATCAGAGTCATATTTCTGTATTAGCTGACAGTAAAGTGACAAATAGGAAATTTGGTTTTGAGAGACAGCTTAATATCTTTTGAACTGGAACGTATGCAACATGATCTTGTTTGTACTTCTGGAATTCTTATTGATAGGTCTTCTGAAGCCAAATTGCTGTGTGTGTATTTTCTGTTGATTCAGCATACTTTTAGAAACATAAATCTGCAGCATGTGGTGCGGGTTGTGTTGTTGTTTTTATTGTTCGTTAATGTAAGGATTTCTTTGACTAGTTTAAAAATAAATCTTAATTTTAAACTTCTATCATTCCAGATAGACTCTTCAGTTTCTTTCAATACCAATCATGAAGCATTTACAGCTGTTTTTGATACCTATACCAGTCTACTTACTGATCAGAATTTAAGCTTAAATCTTAAGGTAAATTGCTCACTTAGACACCTTCCCTGCTCTCTACAGATCAGAATGTTAGTGGTTGGTGAAATCCCCTGTTACTCGAATTAAATTTTACCTTGGTTTGCACAGTAACATGGTGTCCTGGTTTCAGTTAGCACAGAATTAATTTTCTTCCTAGTAGCTGGTGGAATGCTGTGTTTTGGCTTAGAATGAGAAGAGTGCTGATAACACCCCGATGCTTTAATTGTTGCAGAGCAGTGCTTATACTAAGCCAAGGACATCTCAGCCTTTGCTCTGTCCTGCCAACGGGCAGGCTGGGGGGGTGCAGTAAGAGCTGGGAGGGGACAGACCCAGGACAGGTGACCCAAACTAGCCAAAGGGGTATTCCATACCATCTGACGTCGTGCTAAACAATATATAGGGGTGGCTAGCCGGGGGGAGGGGGCCGGACTGCTCGGGGTTAGGCTGGGCATCGGTCAGCGGGTGGTGAGCAATTGCATTGTGCATCACTTGTTTGTACATATTATTAGTAGTAGTACTATTATCATCATTGTATTATTATTATTATTATTATTATTATTATTTTCCTGTCTTATTAAACTGTCTTCATCTCAACTCACGAGCTTCACTTTCCATTTCTCTCCCCCGTCCCAGAGAGGGAGGGGGGAGGGTGAGCGAACGGCTGCGTGGTGTTTAGCTGCCAGCCGGGTTAAACCACGACAGTCTTTTTGGCGCCCAACGTGGGGCTCGAAAGGTTGAGATAACGGCAGATCTGACCAGAGTGTGTTAAACTAAAATTGGTATAAGTATTAGACCTGCTTAATAGTCACTTGTCATAATGCTGATTGCTTTAATCTCAACTGTGCTGCGCCTGTTTTCCAAATTGAGTATTATAGCACGTTATTTTCCGTATGTGCTCTCTGTCATGTTGTTTATCCTCTCCGGGCCCTGGTTTCAGACCGTTATGGTACTGTGTGTTGTATCAGTGGCTTATGAGATGATGAAATATCTGGCCATGACTCTAACCTGGTATTTGTACTCAGTAACATCTTCGATTCTATACTTTGGAAACTGTATTTTGGAAACTATTAGCAATTGTATCTGTTGCCTTTTTTCATTAGGGAGTCAATCTGTGGAGGGGAAAGGGGAAGATAATTTTTCTTACTTAATCACTCTCCCTTTCTCCTTCACCACCCCTGTACCCTCCTTGATCACTCTCCCTTCCTCCTTCACCACCCTCTTATCCTCCGAGTTTATTACAATAGCTCTCCAAGATATTGAATATCCTTGGGATACTCAGACCAGCATAGTCCTGTTGTTCTGCCTCCTGAATGCACTTCAAGTTCTGCTTAAAGTTAAACAACTTCTTAGGAAGCTCATCCGGAGATCTGCCCGGAGGCAGTATAGTTGTGGGTGGCAGGGAGTATGGGTGGATATGGGCAGGCATCTAGAGCAGTTGGCACCCCCAGTGTGTTGGAAATTCACCCCTGAACAATGGCAAAATCCTCAAAAACTGGCAGAATGCTTGAAAAAAAGGTGTAATGATTCTGGCAGTTCCAAAGTAACACAAATCATTGTAACGTGCTGGGGCCTGGCTCATGCCTATCGAGCTGCCATTGATACTGCTGTCAACTTAGTGACAGACCCTGCGGCCACTCTAAACCCTGTGACAGATCCAACGGCCACTGTGACCCCTACGGTGGATTCTGCAGCCGCTCCAGTCCCAGCTCCTGCAGCCGCTCCAGTCCCAGCTCCTGCAGCCGCTCCAGTCCCAGCTCCTGCAGCCGCTCCAGTCCCAGCTCCTGCAGCCGCTCCAGTCCCAGCTCCTGAAGCCGCTCCAGCTCCAGCTCCTGAAGCCGCTCCAGCTCCAGCTCCTACTGCTGCTCCAGTCCCAGCTCCTGCAACTGCTCCAGCTCCAACTCCAGCTCCTGTAGCCGCTCCAGCTCCTGTGGCCGTGTCAGAGAAACGAGCTGTAGCAGTGCAAGTTGACCCTACAGAGGGCATTCCAACCCCTGTGGCAGACCCTGTAACAAAGTCAGAGAAACGAGCAGTAGCAGTGCAAGCTGCCCCTGTAGAGAAGGTGAAAATATGGTATAGAAATTCAAGTCGTTTAGAACGCAGAGAGTCTTCTGCCAATCCAGGTAAGGCTTCTGCCAAAACTAAGTATAGAGATGACGAAGATGATGACGACGCTGGGCCGTCAAGGATTCAGGAGGAGGAAGATGAGGATGCCGAAAGAGCAACAGTAACTACCCGAAGCCTAAACGAGCGCGAGCTACGAGATGTGCGAAAAGATTTTGGTCGCTGTATAGGTGAGCAGCTTGTCACCTGGCTGCTCCGGTGCTGGGACTCTGGAGCCAATTGTGTGGAATTAGACGGCAGGGAAGCCAAGCGGCTGGGATCCCTTGCTCGAGACGCCGGCATTGACAAAGCAATTGCAGATGGAGCACGACCCACCAGCCTCTGGAGGCGTCTCCTCTCAGCTGTGAGGGAAAGGTATCCCTTCAAGGAAGATATTTTATGTCTACCAGGCAAGTGGACCACTATGGAGAAGGGAATCCAGTACCTGAGGGAATTAGCCGTACGGGAAGTGATTTATGAGGATCCAGACCTCAAACAAACATCCACAGATCCAGATGAAGTCAAGTGTACACGACCCATGTGGCGGAAGTTTGTACGGAGTGCACCATCATCATATGCCAGCTCATTGGCAATAATGGCCTGGAAAGAGGATGAGGAACCCACAGTGGGTGAAGCGGCTAAACAACTCCGGCAGTACGAAGAAAGTCTCTCCTCTTCCTTACAGGCCTGCGTCTCAGCTGTGGAGAAACTTTCTGAAAAGGTTCACCAACTTGAAGAGAATCTATTGTCCTCCCCACCTGAACCAACCAGTGCCCACCGACCAAAGGAGAACACTTGGGAGAAACTTTCTGAAAAGGTTCACCAACTTGAAGAGAGATTATTCTCCTTCGCACCTGTACAAAGCAGTGTCTCAGCTGTCAGGGGTAGGCGTTCACCCACACAAGGAAGACGATATGGTGGGTACTCACCCCGTGCCACCCTGTGGTTTTACTTACGAGACCATGGAGAGGACATGAGAAAGTGGGATGGAAAATCTACCGCGACCCTAGAGGCACGGGTACGTGAGTTGCAAAAGAAAACAATCAGGAAAAAGGGATTCTCCGAAAAGTTTGCTGCTCCAACTTCCAGCAGACAGTCCTTCAAACACAGAAACGAGGAAGATTCTGACCAGGATTAGGGGGGCCCTGCCTCCAGCCAGGGGGAGGAAAGGGACAATCGAGTTTATTGGACTGTGTGGATTCGATGGCCTGGCACATCACGCGCACAGAAGTATAAGGCTTTAGTAGACACCGGTGCACAATGTACTATAATGCCATCGAGCTATAAAGGACCAGAGCCCATCTATATTTGTGGAGTGACAGGGGGATCTCAGCAGTTGACTGTATTGGAGGCTGAAGTGAGTCTGACTGGGAATGAGTGGGAAAAGCACCGCATTGTGACTGGTCCGGATGCTCCATGTATCCTTGGCATAGACTATCTTAGAAGAGGATACTGCAAGGACCCAAAAGGGTTCCGGTGGGCTTTTGGTATTGCTGCCTTAGAGACAGAGGGCATTAAACAATTATCTGCCTTGCCTGGTCTCTCAGAGGACCCCTCTGTTGTGGGGTTGCTGAGGGTCGAAGAACAGCAAGTGCCAATTGCTACCACAACTGTGCACCGGCGGCAATATCGCACCAACCGAGACTCCCTGATTCCCATCCATAAGCTAATTCGTCAATTGGAGAGCCAAGGAGTGATCAGCAAGACTCATTCACCTTTCAATAGTCCCATATGGCCAGTGCGAAAGTCTAATGGCGAGTGGAGACTAACAGTGGACTATCGCGGCCTGAACGAAGTCACGCCACCACTGAGTGCTGCAGTGCCGGACATGCTGGAACTTCAGTATGAACTTGAATCGAAGGCAGCCAAGTGGTACGCCACAATTGATATCGCTAATGCATTTTTCTCCATCCCTCTAGCAGCAGAGTGCAGGCCACAATTTGCCTTCACTTGGAGGGGAGTCCAATATACTTGGAATAGGCTGCCCCAGGGGTGGAAACACAGCCCTACCATTTGCCATGGGCTGATCCAGTCTGCACTAGAGCAGGGGGAAGCTCCTGAACACCTGCAGTACATCGATGACATTATTGTGTGGGGTGACACAGCAGAGGAAGTTTTCGAGAAAGGGAAGAAAATAGTCCAAATCCTTCTGAAAGCCGGTTTTGCCATAAAACAAAATAAAGTCAAAGGACCTGCACGGGAGATCCAGTTTTTAGGAATAAAATGGCAAGATGGACGTCGTCAAATCCCAATGGATGTGATCAACAAAATAACAGCTATGTCTCCACCAACTAACAAAAAAGAAACACAGACTTTCCTAGGTGTTGTGGGGTTTTGGAGAATGCACATCCCAAATTACAGTCTGATTGTAAACCCACTCTACCAAGTAACTCGTAAGAAGAATGAGTTTGAATGGGGCCCTGAACAACGACAAGCCTTTGAACAAATCAAGCAGGAAATAGTCCATGCAGTAGCCCTTGGGCCAGTTCGAACAGGACCAGATGTAAAGAATGTGCTCTACACTGCAGCCGGGGAGAACGGCCCCACCTGGAGCCTCTGGCAGAAAGAACCTGGGGAAACTCGAGGTCGGCCTCTGGGGTTTTGGAGTCGGGGATACAGAGGATCTGAGGCCCGCTATACTCCAACTGAAAAGGAGATATTGGCAGCATATGAAGGAGTTCGATCTGCTTCGGAGGTGGTCGGTACTGAAGCGCAGCTCCTCCTAGCACCCCGATTACCGGTACTAGGCTGGATGTTCAAGGGAAGGGTCCCCTCTACGCATCATGCAACTGATGCTACATGGAGCAAGTGGGTTGCACTGATTACTCAGCGGGCTCGAATAGGAAACCCCAGTCGCCCAGGAATATTGGAAGTGATCATGGACTGGCCAGAAGGCAAATACTTTGGGATATCATCAGAGGAGGAGGTGGGTCGTGCTGAAGAAGCCCCACTGTACAACCAGTTGCCAGAGAATGAAAAGAAATATGCCCTGTTCACTGATGGGTCCTGTCGTATTGTGGGGAAGCATCGGAGATGGAAGGCTGCTGTATGGAGTCCTACGCGACGAGTTGCAGAAGCTGCTGAGGGAGAAGGTGAATCGAGTCAGTTTGCAGAAGTGAAAGCCATTCAGCTGGCTTTAGACATTGCTGAACGAGAAAAATGGCCAGTTCTCTATCTCTACACCGATTCATGGATGGTAGCAAATGCCCTGTGGGGATGGTTACAGCAATGGAAGCAAAACAACTGGCAGCGTAGGGGCAAACCTATCTGGGCTGCTGCATTGTGGCAAGATATTGCTGCTCGGGTAGAGAACCTGGCTGTGAAAGTACGCCACGTAGATGCTCATGTGCCCAAGAATCGGGCTACTGAAGAACATCAAAACAACCAGCAGGTGGATCAGGCTGCTAAGATTGAAGTAGCTCAGGTGGACCTGGATTGGCAGCATAAAGGTGAATTATTTATAGCCCGATGGGCCCATGACACCTCAGGCCATCAAGGTAGAGATGCAACATACAGATGGGCTCGTGATCGAGGGGTGGACTTGACCATGGACGCTATAGCACAGGTTATTCATGACTGTGAAACATGTGCTGCAATCAAGCAAGCCAAACGGTCAAAGCCTCTTTGGTATGGAGGACGATGGCTGAAATATAAATATGGAGAGGCCTGGCAGATTGATTACATCACACTCCCTCAAACTCGCAATGGCAAGCGCCACGTACTTACAATGGTGGAAGCAACCACCGGATGGCTGGAAACATATCCTGTGCCTCATGCTACCGCCCGGAACACCATCCTGGGCCTTGAAAAGCAAGTCCTATGGCGACATGGCACCCCAGAAAGAATAGAATCAGACAATGGGACTCACTTCCGAAACAACCTTATAGACACTTGGGCCAAAGAACATGGTATTGAATGGGTGTATCACATCCCCTATCATGCACCAGCCTCCGGGAAAGTTGAACGATACAATGGCCTGTTAAAGACTACCTTGAAAGCAATGGGCGCTGGGACGTTCAAAAACTGGGATACGCATTTGGCAAAGGCCACCTGGTTAGTCAATACTAGGGGATCTACCAACCGAGCTGGACCTGCCCAATCAAACCTGTTACGTACTGTAGATGGGGATAAAGTTCCTGTAGTGCATGTAAAAAATATGCTGGGTAAAACAGTCTGGGTTACTCCTGCCTCAGGAAAAGGCAAACCTATTCGTGGAATTGTTTTCGCTCAGGGACCTGGATATACTTGGTGGGTGATGCAAAAGAACGGAGAGGTCCGGTGTGTACCTCAAGGAGATTTAATACTGGGTGAGAATAGCCCATGAACTGAATTGCACCATGTTAAATAGTATATTATACTGTATGTTATCACTACCATGATTACTATAGGTGACTAATTAGAATGTATGGAAAAGAGTGTAACCTGAGCATGACATAAATGGTATGGAATAAGGGGTGGATAGATGTCCTGGTTTCAGTTAGCACAGAATTAATTTTCTTCCTAGTAGCTGGTGGAATGCTGTGTTTTGGCTTAGAATGAGAAGAGTGCTGATAACACCCCGATGCTTTAATTGTTGCAGAGCAGTGCTTATACTAAGCCAAGGACATCTCAGCCTTTGCTCTGTCCTGCCAACGGGCAGGCTGGGGGGGTGCAGTAAGAGCTGGGAGGGGACAGACCCAGGACAGGTGACCCAAACTAGCCAAAGGGGTATTCCATACCATCTGACGTCGTGCTAAACAATATATAGGGGTGGCTAGCCGGGGGGAGGGGGCCGGACTGCTCGGGGTTAGGCTGGGCATCGGTCAGCGGGTGGTGAGCAATTGCATTGTGCATCACTTGTTTGTACATATTATTAGTAGTAGTACTATTATCATCATTGTATTATTATTATTATTATTATTATTATTATTTTCCTGTCTTATTAAACTGTCTTCATCTCAACTCACGAGCTTCACTTTCCATTTCTCTCCCCCGTCCCAGAGAGGGAGGGGGGAGGGTGAGCGAACGGCTGCGTGGTGTTTAGCTGCCAGCCGGGTTAAACCACGACACATGGGCATCATTTCCGTGGGTTTTTTATTCTTCCTTTCAAGTTCCTAAACAATAAAATGTAAGTCATTATGTTTGATCTTCAGAGAGTGAAGGCAACATCACAGATGATGTGTTCTTGTCTTAGGTGTTTTTTTTTTTCCTTGTCCTGCTGAGAGGCATGTAATTTTTAGGAAAAATCTACCATCAGCTGCAAATAGTTTCAAATAAACACTTTAAAGTTGTAGAAATGACAGTTAATCGGGCTTTTAGCAAGGACTGGCACTTCCTACATGTCAAATTCCAGATGTCTGCAATGACTATAGGATACATGTCTGCAAGCATGCAATCAGTACTAATGGATTAACTGCTATATATGACTTGGTCAAGAGGGGGAGATAAAGTACTGCATACTGAAAGTGCAAGTTATGAAAGATGCTGGAGCATAAGCTTTGGTCTTGAAGACTAAAAATTTTGTACTTAGAAAATAGTTCTGCATGATTGCTGCTGTCAGTCTACCTTCAACTAGGCAGTTGTGTACTTCACTGTGCATTCAAAAGAAATAAAGCTTGGGATTTTGCTCTAGCTGCCAGGTTGTGCGTTAAAAGCAGTGACTTCTGTGGTAGTGGATGCTTGTTTAAAAGAAGAATGAAGTCTTATCATACCCATGTCAGCCAAGAGCTATTAATTAGCTTTTAACTCCCTCTCATTACTAACCATTGTTTTCTGAATCAGCACCTTACAGAAGAGCAGCTACATGGTATGTCTTTATCAGTACACTGAGCTTTGGAATCAGTAAGCATAGCCCCTGCTGACTATTTTGTGGTCCTCAGCTTCTTTCATAATTAGAAAATAATTTTCTTTTAGTTTAAAACTGACTTTCTTTCCTTTAGGGCCAAGCAGTGATAATTCTTCCATTCTTCACTAACTTAACTGGAGAAAAACTCAATGACCTTAAGGATGCTCTTGATCAACTTGTAGCTTTCAATTTTCCCATGAGTTCGGATGAGTTTCCCAAAGGAACCTTGAAGCACAATAACTATGTAGACTGCACAAAGAAGGTTAGTAATTTCAACAAAAGAATATGTAATTAGAAGCCTGATTGAACTGTGTCTAGAAACTATGGAAAGGAAATCAACTTTTTGATTTCTGGATTTTGTTTTCATCCAGAAGTTTTAATTTACAGATACGGATTACAAGCATACATGTATATCTTCAGTATTTTATTCTTATTGGCACTGAAAAATTACACAAGGAGGTGGACTTAATTTGATCTAGTTTGGCTCCTTATTTTATACATTGCTTTCTTTTCAGTTTTTAGATGCCTTAGAGTTGTCTCAGAGTCCAATGCTGTTGCAGCTGATGACAGAAATTCTCTGTAGGGACCAAAGACATTTCATGGAGGACCTATTTCAAGCCAGTTTCAAAAGAATTTCCAGAAGGTGAGTTTGGTCCATTGCATTTTGCCTTTGTTCACATGGAATTTCTACTGAAGCAAATGTGCTTCTTGTATTATGTCGTCCTTCTAAAAGTTAATATAACATTTTATTTTCATTCAAATTTTACTTTTGTCTTTATTTTGAAATATTTTTGAAGTGTTAATAAGTGGTACCAATTTCCAGGTGGCACTTGCAGTACCTGGGCAAATTCTGTAAAGCATTCTGTAAATTGGCTTGATCCAATTGAAGGTAGTAGTTGTGTGTGATACCTATGTTTGCTATCACTGTATAACCATGGTGGTCAGCTGAATAAATAGCGCTTAAATTGATGGTGTATTACTTTCAACAACCCCTTTGAAAATACACCACCATCTTGTAGGATCGTACCCAAGTGGATATGCACGCAGGTGATTAAAAAAAAATAAAAAATCTATAGGGAGTTTTAAAATGTAAATGGAGTCTGGTAAAAGAGTTTTCATCTCGAGATTTCTATCTTGTTTAGGAGCAGCACTGACAAACAAGTGATACTGCTGGACACTGTTCACAAAATGTTCCAGCGTGAAGACCATCTTTCAAATACTACCCGTCAAGCTTTTGTGGATCGCTCTCTCCTCACTCTCTTGTCACACTGCAGCTTGGATGCACTGAGAGAATTCTTTAGCAACATTATAGTGCAGGCTATGGACGCACTTAATTCCAGGTTTACAAAGGTATGGACTTTTAGTAAGTTAATAAATAAATAGAAATTTGAGGAATGTCTAATAAGAGGTTGGTGTCACTGCATATATTTTGCTTAACTTTGAATCAAACACTAATTGAAATCACTTGCTTTCCATTTTTCCAGTTGTCTGTATCTTGAAGCAGAAGTTTTTGCTGATTACATTGATTATTGGTTGGAAGCTTTTCCTCATTCCCCTTCACGCTGTTGCTTTGAATTTCATGTATGTTCATGTATCTACTGTATATAAAAATCAAAGATGACATGACATATATTTAAAAAAAAAAAAGGGGGGGGGAGGGGTCTGGTATCCTGTCAAAACGCATTCTAACTTTGAATTATAAAAGGCATACAAAACTGTAGCCTTATTACATTGTAGAAGAGCTGTGTAGCAAATGCTTTTAAATTAGATGCTATACTTCTAGAGGAAGGTACACATCTGTCTTTTGATCATTGCAAAGATCCTTCAGTGAGGTCAGCACAGACCTTCCTCTCTCCATGTACAGCCTGTCCTCCAAATTGGTTACATGCAATAATTTTGTTAGTGGAAGTGGAAGCGTCTACTGTTGCTGTAGTTCTCCCTTCCCTTTTGCTAATGCATCTGTTTCAGGGCAGCAGCACAAACAAGATGCTAAAATGATCCAAATTTAGCGTTTTATTTCTATTTTCTTGATTACTATTAAAGACTTACATGGGGTCACACGCACAATTTCTTTTGCTGTAAATGTTAGCAAAAAAGTGAGATGCATAAAGAAACTCATGGATAATACCCAGTATGGTGACTGTTATATTTTATGAAATGGTGGTGCTGGTAGTAGTAGCACAATGTCTTATTTTGGTGCTTTTTTTGTCAGTTACATTTGTTTTTGTCTTTTGATTATTAATGTTTATCTTTGTTACTTTAAGAAATAATCCATCCTGGTTTTCATGGGGAAGGATGTTATGTGTTTTCAGCTCATGCTGGGCTAAGGAGCTTTATTTATCTTCAGGTTGCACAAGTTGCTGTTCTCTCTCAGCAGGCAATTCAAACTGACAGATTGCTTTTATCACCAAGTGTATTTGTCTCCTTGTGTTGCTCTTACAGCTGTGTGTTTTGCTTAAGGTGTCTGAGTCCAAGAAGTTGTTCGGTATTCTGTACAAGTTATTCAAACACGACTCTAATGATTTAGCCAATTGTAGTCAACAGCTTACCTGATAAGAAAATCATCTTATGGTTTTAATAACTGTATTAAACAGGAAATTAGAATCTCTGTTCTCTTCTGTGTTGTAGAAGGTAGAAGTAAGATGAAGGCTAACTAGAAGAAGCTAGAATAGCCAGAGAGCTACTTAGCAAGGGCAGAATCTAGAAAATCTGTTTCTAAGGCTTTGCTTATTTGTTTTCAGTCCAATGAATGTATTTTTGATACACAAGTCACCAAGAAAATGGGGTATTACAAGCTGCTAGAAGTGATGTATGTACGTCTTTCAAAAGAGGATGTTTACTCCAAGGATTCTAAAATTAACCAAGCCTACCGTGGCTCTATAAGTGTAGAAGGAAATGAACTTACCAAGGCACTGATAAAGTAAGATTATCATTTCTATTTCCTTTTAATTTCTAATTAGGTTTTGGTAGATACTCTTCTTAAGTATGCCTTACAAAGCAGAAGATTTGATTTGCTCAAGGGTAAACATAATCTGTGATGTAGCTTTTGGTTTTCAATGGAATAGACAGTATTGAATTTGCATTGATAAAGGATTGTAGTTTATGTTTAAGATCATGTCAGGATGACTCCTGTCTCCTCTTTTTGCCAGGTGTTTTCTATTTGTTAAGCTTGTGCTTTTATTTTTGCTTTTCGGTATGGTTATTTGCCTTTAATTTGTCTTCATAATTTCAGTTTCATTATACTTCAAACCACAGTGTACACAAATGTGTCACAAGATAGTTATTTATATGATCAGTGAGAAGATGGGATGGATTTTCATTTACACTTCACAATACAGCAGCACATCCAGCAGGTGTAGTTTGCTTTAATTGCTCTGCAGGGGGGAACAGAAGATTAATACTGAATATATATATATGCTAATAAATACTATTTGGTTTGTTTAGCATTCTGAAAAACATGTAATACACCTGAATTGTTCTTTTTTTTCTCTAGTTTTACAATATTATGTCCTATGGGGACCGCATATAATTTCTTGACTGTGATTTGTATAAGATCTATAACAGGCTATGAGCAAAAGACCTATAAAAGTTGCATTTAAACTGGTTTTCTCTGCGTAATCTGTAGTATAGCTTAGCATGCCTGTCTATTGATGTGTTGCTGGGAGAGGACCACAAGTCATATCTTGAAAATACATCTCCATCTTCTATGAAAACATCCTCTTGTATCCCTGACAGTAAGGATGGCTGTGTAAATACCAGCAAAAGTTGGCTCACTCATTGCTGAGTGGTTCCATTTCAGAGCAGTATACCCACTGAGAGCTTGAATAAAAGCCTGAGGTGATTTACTGCTGATACTGCTATAATAATAAAGATCTTCTGAAATACTGTTCAGTCTGTCTCTGGCTGGGGGGGGCCTTTCTTGTCGTGTTTAAAGAGAAGGGGAAAGCCAAAAAGACCTATGATCTTTACTTGCCTGTTTGTTTCTTTTTGTGTGTGTTTTTATTTTCAGGTCCTGCTATGATGCATTTACAGAAAATATGGCAGGGGAGAGTCAGTTGCTGGAGAAGAGGAGACAGTATCATTGTGCAGCATATAACTGTGCTATTGCTGTCATTAGTTGTGTCTTCACTGAGACTAAATTCTATCAAGGCTTTCTTTTTACAGAAAAAGCAGAAAAGGTGAGAAGTGATTGTTGCTGTTAGTGTTTCATGGCTCTGGAAGCTTTCCAAATGATTTTATTTAATGGCAATAAATCAAAGAATCAAACCTGAATGACATGCAGTTGAATAATGAACTACCCTGTGAGGCAGTAGAAGGAGTGGTAGCTGACTTTCTTGCACCCTTTGTGTCATTTGAATTGCTGATGGAGGCTTTAACGTCTGCTTGGGAGTGGGTGATCAATAATACATTTACCATGTTTTCTCTCCACTCTCAATGGACTTTTTAATATACAGGAAAACACCTGTTATTTAAGTTCTTCAATGCATGGAATGTACTTGAATAATAGAGACCCTTTTCGCAGAGTGCATTGTCTGTGCTTTGAATTTCTTAAGAAAATGTTGCTACTCAACTATTTAAATGTTGATCCAAGAGAAAACTTGCCACATTTTCTGTACTGTACTGTGAACTGTTGTATTATAGGAAAGGAAATTCTTCTCAGAATAATTATTATTGAGTGCAACATTATAATTTTGACATTTCCAAATATTCTTTGGTTCGCAGAACTTGCTGATTTTTGAGAACTTGATAGACTTGAAGCGTCAGTATACGTTTCCTGTAGAAATTGAGGTGAGTGGAAGTTCTAGGTTCTAATGTCTCCAAGTAAAACATGAGTATGTCTTTAATAGCATAGTTACTGTAGAAATGCTTACTTGTCACATCCAAAGAAAGAGAATTCTGTAGTTAACAAAAAATGGAGTACTTCTCCAATATTTTAAAGTGCATTTTTCTGAAGGAAATAGAGACTTGACATTTGCAACAATCTCGTGGTAAAAGTTTTAATACATGTTTTAGCAAACCTACTATGGTATTGAATAGCAGTAGAGATAAGTGATTTAGCTGTTACTATGTGGCATTAATAATCAGTACTTGTAACATGAAACTTCTGTTTCTTTTTATGTGGTTTTGATGATTTTTGCCAGTTTTGAGAAGTCATTCAGTAAAAAAATTTAAAATAGTAATAATTTTGAAACTACCTCTTGCTGTTTTTCAGGTGCCTCTGGAAAGGAAGAAGCGATACATTGCTATTAGGAAGGAAGCCAGGGAGGCTGGAAATGGGGATCCGGGTATGAAGTTCATTTATGACTATGGAAAAAATTGCCATCTTAACCTTTCATACACTGTTTATTGACACATTGTTAATTGGCTTTACAGTATCAAGAGCACATAAAAGCATTCACTTTACTTTGTCATACAACCAATTTCCATCCACTCTCAAGTTCCAGTGGTCAATAAAGGCTTGTTTGTTTGTAATTACCTTGATTAATGGTCTCATCTTTTTTCTATTTAGATGAACCCAAGTATTTAGCTTCTGCATCATACATGATGGATAGCAGTTTGAGTGAGGAAATGAGTCAGTTTGATTTTTCTACTGGAGTCCAAGGTTTTTCCTATAGTTCCCAAGATGTAGCAGCTAGCAGTGCTCGTTTCAGGAGAAAGGTAATTTAGTGACTTATGTGCTATGAAAGAAGTTTATATGCTTCTTAGCAATTGCATGTATTTATTGAAAAATATATTTTTTTATGGTGTATCATGCTGAGAAATACAAAATGGTTCCCTGATGTTAAAGCGGAGTATAATTGCTCTCTAAAGCAATCTGTATAATAGCTGTAAATCTAAAATTAAAAAAAAAGGTTTGCTTTGCCTGTCAGTAGTGATGCTCAAATATTTTAACAGACTTAGAAATTAAAAAAAAAAAAAAAAAAAAGTAAGGCTTATTTGTTGTTAGTCTTACTGAATTTATTCTTCAGCTGTTACTAGTAGATGTATCAAATGACAAATAAAAGGCAGTCACTGAGAAGAATGTTCACCGTGAGAAACTTTAAAAGTGCTGAAGTTAAAGGGCTAGTCTCATCTTCTACTTGAGGATGTGTTCCTCCAGAAAATGAGAGGACTCAAGCTGTATTGCATTGGTTGCTTTTCCGCTTCACTCTCTCTCTTTCTCTCTGCACTGTAAGCTGGAGAAAAGCAATGCCCTACCGTGGTTTCATGGTTTTCTAAAGCTGAGTGATGCAAGCAACCTGAGTTGTAAAAAGATGACTTTTGACTTCTTCATGTGCAGTCACTCAGTCCCGCAATGGTTGTGTTCTCCTGTTGGTCACCTGGTTTCCTCACTTCCTTCGTTTGGTCTTCAAAGATACTTAACGAAGCTGACTGATCTTTAACCAAGCTGGCCGATTCAAATGCATACTATAAATGATCAAACACAGTATTATTTTTATATCTGTGTTGGGGTACCTTGTCTCTAACCGCTCTTGGAAGATAATAATTGCTGCTTTTCCAAGTCTTGAAGCTGTGTTCCTTCTGCAGTCAAAAAGTGTCTCATCAAAAGTAATACAGATAAGTTAAAACTTGTAATAAAACAGAAAGGAAGCTTGTAACAGTATGATAGATACTGTAGATGAAATCTGTTAAAATAACAGTTAACATTGGAAAAGATAAACTGTTTCCATGTTTTGGAGCAAGGAGGTGTTTTAGCTGCAGTGACATTAACCAGAAATGTACTTTGTGTCTGCTTTGTGTAATAACGTTATTTCTAACTGCAAGGTTTTCTTTTGAGATTCTCTCTGTGCATTAAAAGAGCTCCTGTGGTTTCTAGTCAGTGTGAAACAACACATCCATAAAGATAAGACTTTCCACTTGCGGAAGGCATTAACACATTCAGCTATGAAACAAAATCATTTCCATGAGCTTCAACTAGCTGTCTCCTTCCAGCAGTTGCTACACCTACACTAGCAGGTATTAAAGTCAGAAGAACACGGAGTTGCATTCTGTTGACACAGAAAGTGAGTGCTATGCACAGCTGGTGAGGTGGTTGTTTGAACAACAAATCCGATTTATTCCCTGCTGCAGATTCTGAATGTATAGGCAAATCTGTAAAAACAGATAAAATCAGAATGACTCATGGCTTTATCATATTTTTTTTTAAAAATACGGTCTTGTAGTAACAATAACAGTCTTCATTAAAACTTTCTTTTTTTTTTTTTTTTTTCAGGAGACCTCAGAATATATGGTTTTAAAGGATGAGATGGAACTGGAAATGGATGAACTCAACCAACATGAATGTATGGCATCTATGACCACTCTGATTAAACATATGCAGAGGAACCAGATCACACCTAAAGTGGAGGAGGCCAGTATTAGCCAAAAAGATGATATAGCTTCACTAATTGTAACACACACACACACAAGGGGGAAGTCGTGATTTAATTAGTTCATTTCTTATTTTTCATGGATACATTACAATGAGACCTGTGTGGCTTGTGCTGTTTTTTGTTGTTGGCTTGGTAAATCTGTTTAATTCCAGAATTGTATTGATATTTTCCTCATCCCCTTTAAATTTCAGGGGACGGTTCCAGTAGACCTTCCTCTTTGGATGAAATTTCTGCATGGTAAATTAGGAAACCCATCAGTACCACTAAATATTCGCCTCTTCATAGCAAAACTTATTGTTAATACTGAGGATGTGAGTAATTTTTTTTGTCTTTTTTTTTTTTCTTTTAATATTATAGTTTTTATTAGAACATCAACCATGTAGCTCTTGTGTGGCAAAATATTTCATCAACTGAGACTTTTGGGAGGTTCAAATGTAGTAGTTTGAACTATTACTAGTCATGATAAAAGGGAACACATTCATTGCCTCAATTCCAGATAGTGCCAATATTTTGAGTGTAATAGAATTACTTTTTCATCCAAAATCTATTTCTAGCAGTAGAGTGTGTCCACAATATGTGTCTTCTGTAAATATAACTAATTGATTCATTGATGCTGGGCAAGAGATATGGCTGATTGTTTGCCATCTTTGCAAGAACAACAAAAAAATGTTTTTTAATGGCCACAGATGAGTCTTCTGGAAGCCCTTAGATCTAAATGATGATCTGGTTGCAGACAGATGTGAGATAATGTTATGTGTCTTTGTGAAGAACTATTTTCTAACTTCTGTCCTTTTTCAGACATTGAGTTTAAAGTATAATTTTTGTTTGAAAAACTCCAAGTCCAAAATACAAAAGGCTAAGTTTCGTAATTAGTTCGGGAAGCTTTAACACCCACTTAATGCTGCTTTCTTAGTAAAGCTGTCTGAATCGGAGATTTGGAAGGTTAGATGAATGACATATTCTTTCAAATTCCATAGGGGCAGATTTTTGCATTAAAAGCTCTTATAGGGATGTATTATGAGGGCCCTGTGGAAATACTTATAAGTTGATGTAAAGATATATGTATGAAGGATTCTAAACAGAAGTGAAGAATATGGTTATGGATACCTTAAATTTGAAAGTTATTTTAATTTTTTTGTGGTTAGTGCTTCAGACAAGGTTAAACGAAGAGCTAAAAAGATCACATTAGTCTCACTAATAATTAATTATTAAATAATTACTGAGTTGTTGAACAGTATTTAATAATTTATTGAATTCAGGATTTTGAATAGTTGGATAATCTGTATTTGATCCCTGATTCTTCCATTTTCCATAGGTTTTCCGACCTTATGCAAAGCAGTGGCTTGGTCCGTTGCTGCAGCTTGTTGTTTCTGGGAATAATGGAGGTGAAGGGATTCATTACATGGTAGTGGAAATAACAGTTACTGTTCTTTCCTGGACAAGTGTTACCACTCCCAAAGTAAGAAAATGTGAAATTAATTTTTATTATTTCAATTTCAATAACTATTTATTAAGGAACGAGTGAGACTAGTTTTTATGTACTTTTTATGTACTTGTAATAATTTTCTACATCAGTCCACTGTTTCTTTTGGATATTAACTTCAAAAATAGCTTATTTACTTACTATCAAAAAGCAAAATGTTTATGTTAATGATGGAGTCGCTATGTTTATTTTTGTTCCCTATAGGGAAATGTTAAGGATGAGATTTTAGCTAACAGATTGCTTGAATTCTTGATGAAGAATGCTTTTCACCCAAAAAGAGCTGTGTTCAGACACAATCTGGAAATCATAAAGACAGTTATAGAGTGTTGGAAAAACTGTCTCTCCATACCTTATAAGTAAGTAATTCAGAACTTTCTTTTGCCAATATTTCAAGACTATAAATGAATATTATCAAAGGTGATGACAAGGTAAATGCAGCTGCTATAGTAAACTTTTCGTCCCTGGAATTGACAGTAAAACTTCAGTACTTAACTCTCCAAAGGTTGAAACTTAATTTGTTAAACAGAGAAGAGACAGAGAAAGACGGAGAGAACATGTAGAGAATTACAACAGCAACAACAGAAGCAAGAGTAATCTTTGCAAAGAGTTGTTTTTTTTGTTTGAAATATTATGTATTGTCATTGAATACCAATGTATTCTTAGGAAGAGTTTTGTGATCTGCTGTGCTTCTGAACAAACTCTTGTTTGGAATTTTAATTTGTAAAGTCTTATTCATTGAAGTGAATTATTTTTTTCTTAATGTTTTCTACTTTTGGTGGAATGTAGATGCATATATATATGTACACATGCTTTCTATATATGTACACATGCTTGTTTTGGTGGGGTTGTATGTGTCTACATACACATGCACAAAGTGAATGATTTGTGGTGTGTATATTTTTTGGCTTTATCATGTATATCATTACTTATGTTTTTATCCAACAGTTTAATATTTGAAAAGTTTTCTACTGGAGATCCTGATACAAAGGACAACTCAGTGGGAATTCAGTTGCTGGGAATTGTTCTTGCCAACAATTTAGCTCCCTTTGACCCAAAGTGTGAAATAGATCGTGGCAGGTGAGAAAAATCAACTTTCTGGAGAAATTAAATTAATAAAACATAAAGACAAAGAGAGTAGCTCTATCTCATCAGCATAAAGTACTGGAGTTGTATTGTTCATTCATTGGAAAGTTTTGTCCTATTGTCCCTCAGCTACAGTCTGTCACCATGTAATGCTTTTTGCAAACTGCAGAGCTAATTTATTTTGGAAAATATTGTGGAGGATGTAGGCTTTCTTACAGTGGGCCCCTGGATTGCAGTTTCATGGGAGTTAACAGAGTCAGAAACTCCCAAAGCAGGGATTTGAAACACTGTAGGTGGGAATCTGTATTTTGCTGTACTGAGCTCTTCTAAAAGCAATCACTGTGCCCCTAGGCAGCTCAGGTGAGTTCTTGTTTCAGTGTAAAAATGAATGCTGGAGTGGTGGCTTACAGCAGATCTACCTTTTGTGTTAGGTATTTCCAGGCTTTGACCAGTAACATGGGCTTATTAAGGTATAAAGAAGTTTATGCAGCTGCAGCAGAAGTGTTGGGACTTGCTCTTCAATACATTGCTGAGAGAGAAAATGTGAGTAACTGTTTTAGATGTGTGACCATTCCTGTCTTAATTCTGTGCATATCTTTTATATGACTACTCAATTCAGCTCAAGAAATAAATGTTTTTAAAACTCAACAGTCTTTGTCCAACAGATTAAGTTAAGGGTTTAAACTATTAAAAAGAAGAAAGGTTTAGAACAGACTTAAGTGCAGAGTTTCTGCCCCACTCTTTTGAAGCTAGCAAATGGGCTTTGTTCAGCTTCTGCCAACCAGCAATGCTGGCGTGGTATACTTTAAAGTTTTGTGGGGTTCTGTGGTGGTTGCTTTTTTTTGTTGTCGTTTGTTTTTATAAAAACAAAAAGGGGGGGAAATTTGAAGTTGGGAGGCTTGGGGCTACCTTTTGAGTAGCTGTATCTGAAGGTGTTTAATAACTTGCTAGTACTGATGTAAAATTCAAAGCTATTGTCTTCATTTTTTTTTAGCACTTGTTGTGGTAGATGTGGATAATGAATCTATTTTCTAAACAGTGGATGAAGTGAATGCAAAACTGCTATTCACTAAATCTTGCAGTGCTAGAACCAGGGGATAGTGCTTGTTCATAGAAATCAGTTTAAGGCAGATAGTAGAAGTATCTCTTTACAATTAGTTACCCCAGCAGGTTCTGGAGGTAAGTAGCATTAATAGGTTCGAGGGCAAATTAGGCAAATTTATACACAAAAAAATTCCATGGACAGGTTCTGAAAACAGTAGACAACAATGTACAGTCTAAGTTCCCTAACCTAATGATGGATGCATGTTTCGGTCTATGAGATAAAAAGAAGGACAATGCAGCCCAGCTGCTTTGCTACCCCTAAATATCATTCTGCATCTGCTGCTACAAAAATACCAAGATATTGACTAGGTCTACTATTAGCCTGATGTTGTGGGACATTCTTACATCTCGCCCCATTTAATTACTTTTATTTTTATTTTATACAGTTTTTATAACATCCTTTGTATATGGAATTACTGCAGCCTTTTCTTCCTTAGTTTTCCAATTTCCATTAAAAGCAGTACTTTGAATAAATTAGTAAATAAATATTTTATACTACACAAAGCTTATTCTTTGATGTTTAGTGAAGGTTGCTGATGCATTCACTAAATGTCTTCACTAAAAATGTCTTTTTTACATACAGTAGCTGGAAATCTGCCATACAGAATAGTTACTATTTATGTAAGCATACTAAGCAACTTGTATTTCAAAATTAAGGCGTTGGTTCCAAACCAATCAACGGAAGCTCAGAAACATATTGTTAAACTAGGCAATCGTGTTCAGCAGCCATGAAGCACCATAAATGTCAAGATGAGGCAGGCAAATTTTACCTATCAAAATGTATTACAAACAGTACAGTAGCAATAGTCTGTGTCATTAAGGCGATTGAGTTTCGTGGCTATGCTTGACATACTGTCTTTCTAATTCTCAGATACTTGAAGATCAAGTTTATGATTGTGTCGTAAAACAATTAAAACATCATCAGAACACCCAACAGGACAAGTTTATAATATGCTTGAATAAAGTAGTCAAGAATTTTCCTCCTCTTGCTGACAGGTATGTCATGACATACATGGTACGTGCATTGTAGATCTAGAGGAATAATAGAGAATAACATGCTTTTTTTCACGGGCTTCTGGTCACATTAAGGTTTATGAATGCAGTGTTCTTTTTGATACCGAAACTCCATGGTGTGATGAAAACCTACTGCCTGGAAGTAATAATGTGCCGGGCGGAGGAAATACCCGATCTCTACTTGGAATTGAAGAGTAAAGACTTCATGCAGATCATGAATCACAGGTAAGTAGCCACATGGTTACAAATGTGGAGACATAGTCTAAGATTTGATGATATGTTCTGCGTTGGCCACAAAAATTTTATGCTCCGGCTGCATGTTCCTGTGTTGGCCATTGCTCTCCTAATTTGAGCAAACAGAATCTGGATGTTAGCTCACTGTGAAAAACAAATAAAAACCCCTGCAAAGTGTTAAGATGAAATACCAGCTCCTATTCACTAGGATGTGAATTTCATCTTCGATATGTATTGATTTAGTTGTATTCTTACTTCTAGGTTGGACTGAAAAGTATTTGCTTAAAGCCCTTTATGTGAAAGCAAATACTATTGTTAAAAAGTAAGCTGATACTGTGGTTCTATGTGTAACAATGGAGAGTGAAAACAATGCAACTATTCTTTTTTTTCTTCTTCATCTTTAGGGATGATGAGAGACAAAGGGTTTGTTTGGATATAGTATACAAGATGCTGTCAAAGCTAAAACCACCAGAACTTAAAGAATTTCTTCCTGGAGTAACAGGGTTTATTTCTCACCCTTCTGTACTATGTCGACGGTCCATGTATGACATTCTGATGTGGATTTATGATAATTACAGGTGCGTATTCACTACAGATGCTGTCTTTCAGTGGTTTGTCACAAGCAGAGTGAAACTTCTCCTAACATTATTTTCTAACTTATGTCCCTTGGTATGGGATTTTCCCATTCTTGAACAAATAGGTCCTGTGGCTTGCCCTGGTAGCCTCATACCTTTGGTGACATTTTATTATTTAAACTAAGGGACAAGGATGTGGAGCTAACTTTAGCCCAAAACTAGGATACTGCATCACCACAGCATGATGCCATAAGAGGTCTTAGCTCTGATGCTTCTGCTTTTTTTTCCTGTTGCCAGAGTTTATAACTTGTAAGAGTTGTACACCTTAGAATGAACATCTTTATACCATAAGATTGAACAGATCCGGATAATGCCAAAGTGCCTTTATTTCTGTTTGACTTAGGAAACAGTCATACACTTTTTGCAAGTAGGTTGCTGTTGTATTATCTAACGTAGTGGGGTCCTGTTGTATGTTTTTGAGTAATATAACTGTTTACTATTTAAATGGATAATTACGGTGAAGAAAAAGTACAGGTGATTTTTTACTTCAGTGTCACTTGGGAAAAGGTGTCACTGTTTTTTTGTCAGTTTTAACCTTGCAAATTCAGCATTATTTCTGCCAGGCCTTTATAGTAAAAACCTAGCAACTCATTTAGCCTTCTGATTTTTATTTTTGATTTTTATTTTAAGTAGTGAGGAGGTGAGCCATTTCGGAGAATAAAGACCTCATGTTATGAAAAATGTTTGTTGTCATGCCAAGTTGATATTTTCTTTTGAGAAGGGTGGGTTCTTTCTTCTCTCCAACCATCCTTATCCTCCTATTTTTTTAATAAGAGAATTCATTAAGAAATGTTTTTCTCCTATCCTCAGTGATCCAGAAAGCCAAGCAGATGGTGATTCTCAGGAAGTACTCAAACTGGCAAAAGAAATCCTGCTTCAAGGACTGATTGATGAGAACGCTGAACTGCAGTGAGTAAACAGTGCTGTGATTGCTGTCTGAAGTAACAAATCCTTGAATTGCTGTTTCCTTGTTTGTAATATAAGCTTTGATCCACAGCAGTTTTTAAAGTATTTGAAATATGAAAGAGTAACAGATAACATTTCCTTTTCTTTCAGTAAGTTAACTTATAAAATTTCATCCCATACTGTCACACCAAATCTAAGTGTAACTGAGAGCTTTAAGCCACGGAGATGTTTTTTCAGTATGTTAGACCTAATTCTGTGTTGACATTCTGAAGTTTTTGAATAAGGTGCTCGCTATACACAGACACAAAAAAATAACTTAACACGAACATCTTTCTCAGTGTAAACCTTTATAACACCAGTTAAATGCAGTAGAGCGTGGTAGATGAATGTGGAAATCTATGTAAAAGGCACATCTATGTGAAAGGTTTAACTGAAGACATTGTTATTTATTTTAAATTGATCTTTTTTTGATAGTGTTGCATTTTGTTTGCTGATAGCAAAGAATAACTTCATTCCTTATCGTTACAGATTAATTGTTAGGAATTTTTGGAGTGATGAGACAAGGCTACCTGCAAATATTCTTGATCGCATGCTGGCACTGTTAAGCTCTTTGTATTCTACCAAGATTGAAACGCAGTACTTGAGTCTAATCACAAATTTTCTGCTTGAAATGACCAGCAAGAGCCCAGATTATTCCAGAAAAATGTTTGAGCATCCACTATCTGAATGCAAATTTCAGGTGAATAGTATTGTGTTATCCTCAGCGTAACCATGTGACAAATTCCAATCCTGATGGTAGTTACCACTTTGACAAGAAAGGTGTAGTGAGGGAGTTGATTGAAAACGTGTTTCGAGATCCATAACTAATATCTTCAACAGAGCTGGGTTATGCATGGTATCAGTGTAATTTTGTGGGGGGAATAATTTTGCTTTCTTCTCAAAAAAAGAAAGATTTAATTATATATACAGGTATAGCTAATGTGTAGAGTGCTGAAATACTTTTAAAGAGAATAGTTGGGGTGGAAGTCGTGGGGAGGATAGTAGAGAAAAGCAAATTAAGCTGGAGAAAAATTGTGAAAAAACGAGAATACTAGTACAAGAGCTATAAATCAGTCCTCAGCTGACCAGTCTAAATTAGTGAGCTTTTTTGCTGAGCTCTGGGAAAGTTTTACTTGGCTTTACTTGTTTGTTTTTTGTGTTGTTTGTTTTTAATGTCCTGCCTCTGTATGTAGGATGATGTTTTAAATGCTATGCTTTCATTTCTGTTATCCTGTTTCAAGGAAGGAAAGAAAAAAGCCTTCACTCTCATTATTCTTATTAAAATATTTTTGCGTTTACAGGACTTTGTAATTGATTCCAGTTGGCGTTACAGAAGTACTATGCTCACACCTATGTTTGTAGAGACTCAAGTTTCACAGAGTACTAACAAGAATTTGTCACAAGAAAGATCCCTGTCCTTTTCTGGCTCAGTAGGTGGTCAAGTGAGGGCTACCCAAAGACAATACGAATTTACTCCTACACAGAACGTCAGTAAGTCCAGACTGGTATCTTCTGAAATCATGTTGCTTGCTATAAGAACGATTCCATTCTCCTCATTCCTGCTGCATGTGAATTTTTGATGTAAAAGTAAATGCACTTAATACTCTATTTTCAAGAGCTTTTTGTTGTTGTTGTTATGAGAGAAAACATAGCACACTTTTATTTGTCTGATACACTTTTTATAGTCTGCTTAATTTAAGTGTTTCTTACATAACAGCTTGAAATCTGTTCTGATTATAAACACTGGGAATTACATTTTTGGGGAAGGAAAATTTTGCCTCAAAGATGTTTTCATCTGTATTATTACTGTTTTACAATTACTTTTTTACAGGTGGTAGAAGTTCTTTTAATTGGCTAACTGGAAACAGCATTGACACATTGGCAGAGTATACGGTTCCTTCATCCTTGGAATCCTTGTCTTCATCCATGCTGTTAGTTAGCAAACGGAGTGAAAAATTTAAACAAGCAGCCTTTAAACCAGTGGGGCCAGATTTTGGAAAAAAAAGGTTGGCTTTACCTGAAGATGAGGTGGACAGCAAAACTAAAGGTCTGTTATCTTTGTGGCATTCTTATTGAGGTTCAATTTGTGAGATCTTGTTTCCAGGAATGTGTGTTGATACTTGCATAAGCATCAACATATTTGTGTATATTGCCAGAAAAAAAAAAAAAAGACTTCTAAGAATTGTAAAAACTGTACATTGCCAGACAAAAAAATTAACTGGGTAAGAAGCCAGCTAGTGTAGTCTATCCTTCTGCCATCTCAGATGAGGTAGTGTGAATGTCAGTTCTGTCCCTTGTGTTTTAAATTTAACTGCACAGCTCTTTAAAGAAACTGAACAATTTGTAAATATTTTTTCCTCCCCACTTCAGGTGTGTAGATATGTTCTGCAACAGGATACAATCCAGCAGTGGAATAACCTGCTTTTATCTGAAAATGTTCCTTTATCCACCCAGTTTACAACCAAAAAAAAAGTTAGCACTGCTCTATTAATAGCTTAGGCTCCTTCTCTCCATTTTCTGCTCATTTTGTCTTTACCATCCTTGTTATTAAAATTTTGACTGAAAGGGTAAGTGTAGAAGCTTAGGCAGAGAACTACTGAAATTGGCCTTTTCAATATGAGAAGCATCTCAGGACAGTTTTGAATGGATCATAGAGAACAACTGAAAGAGAAGTCGGTCTACCTCCCAATCAGCCCCTCGTCTTCTACCAGCCAAACACAAGTTATAGTGGTATGCTTTTGTTAGCTCCTTCCTTTTTTTTTCTAAGGAAATGGACTGAAGAGAACAGTATAAAATGGATTTTCTCCATGACTAACCTGAGCAGGAGTTGCTCCGTTGTCAGTTCTGTAACAGAAATTTAAAGAACAAAGAAATATGCTGTTATCACCTGCTGTTATTATGTGATACTGTTGCGTTACATCTGAAGTTTGAGAAAAGAAAAGCTGTGGGCATGAATGTATGTTCTCCAGAACTAAAACTGTAAGATGATGTTCTACTTTATACCCAGGTATAGAAGAACGAGCAGAAATTCTAAGATTGCGAAGACGTTTCTTGAAGGACCGAGAGAAAGTCAGTCTGATTTATGCTAGAAAAGGTGTGGCTGAGCAGAAAAGAGAACAGGTTTGTCAATCCAGATAAGTTTAAAACCTTAAGTCCCAATCTCATCTGCAGTCTTGTACTTCATCTCCAGAAGCAGGTGTGTGAAGAAGGAGTAGGTGTAAGATGCCAGTTGCTGCTTTAAAAGGTTTTAGTTGGAAATATGCTATTTTTGTGCTTCAAGTTAAATGATGTTACTTGGTGTGAGTGAGAGAAGTACTGGGTAACATTCCCATTCTTCTGCTTTGTGTACAAAGTGATCTTATATGATAGAATCACCAGCAGCAAAGAGAAATGTTCACACCAGAAGCTCTTTACGGTTGTCATCCTGGAAACTAGAAAGCTTGAAGTGAGAATACTCTGCGTAAATAGTTAGAAAACATTATCCATTTTCTGAAAGTGAACTCAAAAATGTGTTACAGCTGATAGGCTAACCTGAACTGCTGAGGACTTTTGACCTGAAGGAAAGTCAGTAGTGAGTGAGTGTTTATCAGAGCCACAAACTTGATACTATACACATTACTTAGTACTATATGGCTGTGCTTCATACTCATGATTAATTTAAAGACACTTGAAGCTCTGTAGAAGTTTTTCAAAGGTTTGTGTGACCAAAATAATATATTGTCATCCAGAGATGATAACAGTTAAACAAGAACAAAATAACATGGGACTGAGAGTTAAGTTTAAGACACACTTGTAATTCTGTGCTGCTGCAGACATCTATATAAATTGGACTTATATCTGGAAGAGCCCCACAAACACCTATTTCTGCCACCTTGTTTACTGTTAGACCAAAGCTCCCCTTTCTTCCCACCCTGCAAGAGAAAGAAGCTGTAACAAATGTCTGATGGGGCAACAAGAAAAAGTAGATCATGAGCAAGAAAGTATTTGGAAATACCTTTAGCCAAGGCCTAACTTCTCCCAGGATATTTCTCTCGGATGTCTTTTGAAAATAATTCCTTTGAAGTTGTGTAGAAGAAAAATGGGCTTAAATGACAAGATGAGAAGTGTTTAAAGTTGAGAAAAAATCTTCAAGCTTTCTTCTGTTTCCCTCTTCCACTATGCTAAAGTATACATTCTCTCCTTTATGTAACTGTCTGTTAAGATCATTTGGGGTTTAACCATATTACAGCTTTAGAGAAAATGTATTTGCTGTGATTACATGTCTTATCTAGATACATCTCTTTCTGTTTAACATGACTCTTTTTTTAACGTTTCAGGAGATTAAATCTGAGCTGAAGATGAAGTATGACGCCCAGGTTACTTTGTACAGAAGTTACCGTGTGGGAGACCTTCCTGACATCCAGATTGAATACTGCAGCCTCATTGCTCCTCTACAGGGCCTTGCTCAGGTGTGTCTTCTTTTCAAATGGCATTTGTGAAGTTTTCTGTTTTTGTAGGGAAAATGACATGCGGTCAGGCAACTGCTTTCAAAATTGATTTGTTGTTTTGTAATCAACCACCATGATATGCTTTCAAAGACCACGTTTTGAGGTACAGTGTTTCTCCTATGCCTCATCCAGCGATGAGAGAAGATGTACCTTGCCTCAAGAAGTTGAGCACCTCAGAACACTGAGGGCCTCAGTCAGCAGCTGTTGTCCATTGCCTCTGGGTTATTTGCTTGAGAAACAAATGGTGGTGGTTTTTACAGACATTGCAAAGGACATCTCTTGTATAATAACAAAATGGCCATTTTTTTCTTTCACATGGCTATAGTGGAGTTGTAAAAAAATGGAGTGGAGTGTACAGGCAAAGTCTCTGTAAGTGGGCTGAACTTGGACTAGTCAGTAAAACTAATCTAGTATTCCTTTTCATATCCATGAATGGTAGAAACCATAGGTTGAACCTATCCAATTCTGCAGTGTTTGGGAAGTCAAAGTGTTCCTGACTATCTATGTATTTTTTTTTTTTTGATGGTCCCGTATCTCAATGTAAAAGGAGGAAGTAGTACAATCATGAATTATCTTAACAGCATTAAATCAGGAGTTAAACCAAACTCCAGTCCCATTATAGACTAGGATGCATAGGATTATGTTACATTTGCTAGTGTGTTTCTGGGTTGAAAAGATGCCTTTATATCTCATGTGGCACCATCTGTCTGTACATGTCTCTGTGTTAGTTCCCTGAATGTTTGGGTCTGGTTTTCTTCACACATTGATGTCTTCTGGTTTTGGTTGCTGGTTGGTTGGTTTGTTTGTTTTCCTGAAACCCTCTTCACTGGCAATGGTGTCCATAAGATGATACTGGGTGTCTGGCTCCCATAGCAGGAATTGTGAATATGTGAAAATGGTAAATTCTATCCTCTCCACTAGCACTCTGACCTGAAACCTACATTGCCTACAATGTTTTGGAGTTTCGTTATGTAGAAAAATTAAGGTAGGGCTTGAATGTATGGTACAGTAACTCTGAAATGATTCCCAGCATAGGTGTGGGGCATGCAATTATTCCACTCCCTAACTGTGTCCACATAAGGACAAGGTACAGGATGGTTCATAGCTCTTAATTTTATTGTTAGTTTATTGGGTCACAGCAAAATTCAGTGACCATAACTGCGTTTCTTGTAATTCACAGAAAGATCCAACATTTGCCAAGCAGCTTTTCAGCAGTTTGTTTGGTGGAATTTTCCAAGAGGTAGAAAAGTCTAAAACCCCTTCTGAGAAAAAAGTCATCATCCAGAAGCTGCTGAAGGACTTCAATCACTTCCTGAGTATGAGCCTCTCTTACTTCCCACCGTTCATTGCATGCATCCAGGTAAAGCTTACCTTATGTCATGAAAGTAGCAAAGCATAACATGTTTGTTTCAATGTGTGGTAAAACCAGTGGTAGGGAAGGTTAAATACAGTTACTGAAGTTTTAACAGGTGAAAATAGAATTGTTAACAAAATGATTATTTCAAGCAGCTCTTGTTAAGTTGAACACAGTAACTTCAGGCCTGTGAACTGATTTTTTCAAGGTTTCTATGATTTCTAATCTGTAGGGTTTGAGTCACCTTCTAATGTTTTTAATTGCAGCAGAAACAAGAGGAGACTTGATTTTAAATGAAAGCCATGTGAACAATTGAAAAGGTTATGTGGGTGTCATGGTGCTCATATTTCCTGTTTCTGGGAATGCTTATTGAGGAATACTTCAATGTCTTGAGCATATCAGTAGCTGTCAGATTGTTTGTTGTTAACATCTCTTATTTATTTTTTCAGCAACATTTTCAAATTATTCCACTGAAGTAGTTGTCTGGTAATTTTCAGTAATGATAGAAAGATTTGTTTCTACCAAAGTCTGAGTGCGTGTGTCACAGCTCTACCACTGAAAAGGAAGCACAAGCCTTTCTGCTTTGCTTCTGTGTGCTTCTAATGCTACGAGAATATGCTGACCTGGAATAGTCTGTGAATTTCATCTTTTATCCGATTTTTTCAGAGATTAAAAAACCTCATCACTACGCTCATCATCGCTATATTTAATGATTCTTCTCATCTGTGTTTATTTTAATGTTATGTTTGATTTGCAGCTTTCAAAACACTTTTTTTGAGTGGCAGATAGTAGTTTCCTCCTCCTGTTGTGGAAGTTTAAATACCCTGTGACAGTAGGTGTCATTCGTAATACAGGAGGAATATCTAGTTTGGACTAGCTTTTCAACCAGTGACAAACTTTGCTTCTTAGTACTTGTATTTACACATCTGAAAAAATGTAATTTCTTGTTTACTTTCTTCTGTGCAGCTGCATAAAAGGTCAAATGCTATGGGGATTTTTTTTGGGCTGCCTTGGTATTTTTGGAGCCAGCATCTCACAATAGCTATCTGTTAATATTCCCTCGTGACATTTCATTTGTTGGTTCTCTGTCTTGATATTATTCTTATTTGTGTTAAACTGTGCTATTAGACCCTCTTTAAAAACACTGTGTTAGGCTACATTTTTTTTTTCTGAAGAGACGTAACATAGAGATTCAAAAAACAGATTATTTAAAATCAGTCAAAAAGGCAGACTTTATACAAGTGGTAAGGGCATCTCTTTGCCATCCCTGTTGAAAGCACAGCAGCACAAAGGCAAGCCTCAGCTTGTGTATTTGAGCATCCCTGATGTAATCCATAGAAGTTGGTAGCAGGGGAAGGTATTAGTGTCTGGGGCACATGTAATTGATACTGGCAGAATGGTAGATAAAATGTATGCAGACCCCTTGTTGGGATCCACCTGTTCTGTAGCTCAGGAGGCTACAAGAAGCTGTTCTCTTTCTCTCTTCTATTGAATATGAATGTAATTGGCATGTCTCAACTCTACAAAATGTGTAATGAATTTTGTAAGCCAGATTCATATGCCACCATTTTTGTGGTGCTTGCCGTTGGTAAGAAAATATAGCCTAGGAAATGTAGCTTAGTTGCTCTCACAGTCTCGTACTACAATTTCCACACAGTGATTTTTCACTTAGTATTCTTGCGTATACTGTATTGCAAGAATCAAGCATTAATTTTTGTCCTAAAATACATTGCTGTTTCTTGTAATGAAAGTTCTATTGTCTACTCCTTTTAAGGAGTAGTTTTTTCTTTCCCTTTTGTTAAAGGTATGTAAACTCTCCTTCAGGTTCTTAAGTGGAAGAAAAAAAAAGGCTTTAATAAACTAGTCTGCTACTTTTCAGAAATATTTATCGTACTTAGGATGATTTAAGTATTAAAAAGAAATTTCAGGTAAACAAGAGTATTTATTCTTGAAAAAAGGGTTATTCTGTATTTGAACTGATGTTAAATAGGATAAAGATCTTCTAAATTTTGTCTCTAAATCAGGCAGGACTAGATGTACACAAATGAGCCTAATGAGTATTTTTATGAATATGAATATGAATATTCTACTAGAACTGAGTAAGTATGTGGATAGAAAGCCTTTAGTTCATAGTTAATCATGCCGTTGGCTCATAGCAAGAACACGCTACACAGTAGGTTAAGGAAAATGCAGCTGTTGTGTAGCAGGCAGCACATCACCAACAAAAAAAAAAAAAGAAGGGAAGCTTCAGACTGTGAGTGTGTTCATTTACCTCTCTCCCACTTCCAGTCAGTTTCTGTTTAGAGAGTGTCCAGAAAGTCACTCAGGTGTAGCAGGTTGAACAATATGCACAGAGTCACGATTTCTTGTTACTTACAACTTTGTTTTGAGGTAGCTTCAGTCTTCGATGTCCCTGGAGACAGATGAAGTAGAGGGGTTATTCTCTATTGTTCTCTGTTCGAAGAGCAACTGCACAAAAAGAAGAGCATTCTGGATTTTTTGTTGTGTTTTTTCTTTTTCTTTTTCAGAGTTGAGATCTTCTGGAGATTTAACTCCTTATTTCCAAAGCTTGCACTGTGAGAAAGGGATACCAAATAGGTGGCCTAGGGAAGGCAACTGTCAGTGTAGTTTTATACCAGGTTGACACCTGTTGTTTCGTTCCATCTCACAGGAAATGAGCTACGAGCACAGAGAGCTACTGGAACTGGATTCAGCTAATGTGAGCACGAGCTGCCTTGCCAGCTTACAGCAGCCAGTGGGCATCCTGCTTCTGGAGCACGCCCTGATGGCTCTCTGCCCGGCGGAGGAGCCCCCGTCTAAGCGGATGCGTGGGAGGACAGAGCTTCCCCCAGACGTGATCAGATGGATTGAACTCGCTAAGTAAATTCTGGGTTGAGACAAGTTACTCCTAGTCAGGTTTGCCTTGCGAAGAACTCCGCCTTTATGGCTTATGGCATTTGGGTGTTTAGTCCTTCCCTTTGTTAAAATTCAGTATGCTTTTGAGGTCTTGTCAGTCAGTTAGTGTCAGTTAGAGCACTTAGACTTGGGAGATGTGCACCCTGATGATGCTGTCTCACTACTGAAAAATGTCTTAGAATTATAGAATATCCCAAGTTGGAAGGGACCCATAAAGGATCATTGAGTCCAACTCCTGGCACCACGCAGGTCTACCACAGGTCTTACAGCTTCTCAGCTGCCAGAGCTTCCAGTGTTCAGGTGTTTCCCTACAAGACAAGATGACGTTTATCTAGTTAAATATGTATTTATAATTTGATATACGAAATATGTATTTTTAATATTACAAGCCTATAATATTATTGCAGATTTATTTTTTTTATTTATTTCATTTTTAATAGCTTACACTTCCCTTAATGTACTTCCATTCAACTAATTGAAATATTTGCCTTCTTCTTATTGCTAGGCTTTACCGGTCTCTTGGAGATTATGATGTTCTTCGTGGTATTTTCAGTGGTAAGATTGGGACTAAGGAAATTACACAGAAAGCATTACTGGCAGAAGCAAGGAGTGATTATGCTGAAGCAGCTAAATATTATGATGAGGTAAAATGAAAACAAGAATTCTGTCTCACAAATCTTTCTTGTAGCTTAAAACTAATAAGCCAAAATGAAACATTTTGAAAAGAAGCGTGTTCTTTAGGATGGCTTTTGTTTTGTTTGATTGATGGTTCAGTCTATAAAGACATGTGAACAGATGCCATGAGCAGTCAAAACAGAGCAGTAAGCATGCAACTTTTAACAGTTTGTTAGAAAGCTTCACATGCACCTAAGCAGACAAGTAGAACACTATGGCCACGCTACCCCCAAGAGAGCAAACTGCATGTATTCATGGCAAATTCCAGTTACAGTAGGTACAAACAAAGAAGAATCTTTTTAGCCTTCTTTTAAAGACTTGGCTTTTTAAAAATGCAAGTTTACTGAAAATGGCTATCTGAAATTAACTTATGTATAAATACTGACTACCTTGAATTTTCTGCTTTTAATGGTTCTGTCACATTCTGGTAAATAGATATTTTCATGAGACAATTATTGTTCTTAAGTCACTAGTGACTGGGTCAGAATCTGACATTGGTTTAAATTCTGAGAACATTCCTCTCCTTTAAATTCATTCCCTAGGCACTCTCTCAAGAAGTCTGGGAAGATGGAGAGCCAACAGAAGCAGAGAAGGATTTTTGGGAACTTGCATCTCTGGAATGCTATGACCACCTCACAGAATGGAAATCATTGGAGTATTGTGCTACTGTTAATATTGACAGCAGTAAACCCCCAGACCTAAGCAAAACATGGAACGATCCATTTTATCAGGTTTTTACAAATCAACTTGATACTGTGTTGTTTTTATGTCTGCAGGGGTGTCCTGCACCTGAACATGATTACGGTTAGCATTCAGCTGCATAATTTGGGATACTTTTATTATGGAAATTAGCAGACAATCTCATATATTAGTAATTGAAGTAGTTACTTCTGCCGTTTTTAGGCTGTTTTATTTTGACCTGGAGTCTGTAGCGGATCAGACAGCACCAGATCTAACCACTACTTCTTGCAGTATTTGTGTTACTTTTATCTCTTCTATTTGTTGCACGTTTTAAGAGTTACCAAACCATTGTTGTTGAAACTGGTGGAATTTGCTAACAACTTCTTGAGCAGACAAGGCTGCCTGCGGTATGTTCACAAATTGTAATTTGTCTACAGGGAATTCATTTAAGAAAATGGTTCAAAATATTATTATATATATATGATCTGCCACAGATAATAAAAAGATCATCTAATATTCGATTCCTAGAAATAAAGATTATGTTTTCACTTTGTAGGAGACATACCTGCCCTATATAATACGCAGTAAGTTGAAGTTGCTGCTTAATGGGGAAAACGACCAGACTTTGCTGACTTTCATTGATGAGGCAATGAAGACAGAACAGAAGAAAGCAGTTATAGAAATGTATTATAGCCAAGAGCTTAGTCTCCTTTACATCCTGCAAGATGATTTTGACAGAGCCAAATATTACATTAGCAATGGCATGCAGATATTCATGCAGGTAATGGTCACTGCTATATCAAATGTGATTTTTCTGTATAAACTCGTGGAATAATAAAGCTGTTGTTGTTACTGCTGCTAGATTATGCTCTTGGGATAAATGCTTTCCCAAATACAATGAAATGTAGGTGCTTTCCAGTCATATGACAAAGCTTCCATTGAGGTCGCTGCTTGCAATGATGAGAATTGAGCCAGCCAGTGGAGTTCATCATCCTCTGTTGTAATTTGTTTTATTCTGCTCGGTTTCATCCATTAGAAATTTTTCAGAGTAATTGTGCAGAGAAATGGCAATTTTGCGTCATTCATCCTTTCAGAAGCCTACTGCTCCCAGGACAAATTGCAAAATGAAGTATTAAATTGAGAGGTTATAACTTCCATCTGTTTTAGGGACTATAGCTAGAATGTGTCTCTATACTTGTTCAAGGCAGAGTTGATGTCAGATTACATGTCTGTTAAGTAACTCATAAAAGGCTTGATTGTAGAGCGTAATCTGTCAGCGCTAGGTGAAAGTTTTTGTTTAGCACTAAGTAGACCATGTTGCATCTTTCATCCTCTCCCTTTTCTTTCAGAGCTATTCCAATATTGATTCTTTGCTATATCAAAGTCGAATGACCAAACTGCAGTCTGTACAAGCTTTGACGGAAATACAGGATTTCATCAATTTTATGACCAAAAGAAGTAAAAGAAAATCTTAAGTTTATTTTGTTTTCGTTATATTAAATAGTCCTGGTTGTCTGAACTTCTAATTTCTGTTTCCGTACCTAGAGGACTAAACTCCTGTTTGAATGGGCATGGGTCTGGAATTACTTACTGTATTCTTGACAGTAAGAACTGTTGTGGTTATTTAAGGTAGATTTGAACATAATTCTCCATTCTTTTGCAAATTTTTGCATATAAATTATTTATATATTAAATTTAGTTAACAATTCTACTGTATTCCAGCATACTCCTGTATGGTAAGGTACCTATCACTGGTGATTTCCAGTGACAGTTGGCACTGGTGTTCGCATTGAATCTGTTGTGCTTTAGCAATAACCAAAAGTATGATCACAAAATAACGTATTTAATGTAAATACAGAAATGCAACTGGGTTGTTTTTATTGCAGTTTTGAGGTTTGAATGTTAGATTGTTTGGTTTTAGGCCTTTTTCATGCTGTTTGGTTCTAGATGCTTTTAAAGTATTCTTAAATTGATTTCTAGGTAACTTAGCTTCACAAGCTTCCCTTAAGAGACTTCTCAGAACTTGGACAAGCAGATATCCAGATGCTAAAATGGATCCCATGAACATCTGGGATGATATCATTACAAATCGGTAAAGTGAGATTCTTTAGTTAGCTTTAATTGTGTGTGCCTGTTGAGTTCTGGGAGATGCTTTATCTAATACTGCTTGTTTACATGGGAGGAGGGGAGTGGGAGAGTGTCTCTGATCCAGTATATGACTTCTTTTGAACTATTCTAATAACTTTATCAATTATCACAGTTTGCTTTTTGTGGGACTAACTTTCAAGTTTTGATAGAGAAACATAATTATTACTTTGGGCATTTTTTTTTTGCGTCAGTAACTACACATACTGCGCAAAAATGCTGGTGAGAAGTCAAGCTGGCCCCCTTCAGCAGCCCTCAAACACACCCACGGGTAGTTGAGTAGATCAGCTGTATTTTTCTCACTAAAACACCACCCTAAAGTCCTGTCCGTTATTAATAAAAACGCTTACCTACTTTGTGGTCACTGTCAAAATTAGGGAGTGTACGAAATCCTAGCCCTGTCACTCTCTGTACTTCCGATGTTTATAGAAAAGTTAATGACCACTGCTGTAATCAAAGGCTTCTGCTCCGCAGACGATGCTAGAAAGAACAAAGGTTCTCTGGAGACTGTTTTGGATTAGCTCCGAAGAAGCTGGAATGCTTTTTCAAATTGGGAAGTTTTCTGTCCTCCCAGTGCTATTTATCTTCATCCCAATACAGTCTTCCAGTGCAAATCTAAATTTTTTTCTCCTTTTGAAGGGACAATTTCTTTAGCAGCTTTACTGATAACCACTGTGCACTGTAATTTATTTTACGATCTCTGGGTGTCAGGAAAGCATGGATACATATAGAGCTCATTGCCATTAGACACTCGGTAGAATAAATACATGGTGTGGTATACTCCTTTGCAAAGTTTCAAAATGTTTATTTGTTAGTGTCTTACCAGGGTTTTCTAAAATCAGATAGAACTGTTTCTCATCTTAATTTAGTTATTAAAATATGCCTTTATTCAATGCCAAACCCCACTCCAGACTCCAGTGTTTTCCCCTGCATTGAGTAACAGTCTACATACTGAGAGATACTATTAAATTAGATAGGATTAATTGTAGAATAAAAAGGATTTAGCATTGTTTCATGGTAATTTCCTTCTCAGAAGCTGAGCGTGGCCACTGGTCTTCCCTTCAATGCAGATTTTGAAGTCCCTTTTTACAAGTCTGTGTCATATGTACTGAATTGCAGGTTTGCATAAAATACAGCCTGGCATGTTTCTGTCACGTTGGAAGTGAATCATAGAATAGAATCATTAAGGTTGGAAAAGACCTCAAAGATTATCTGGTCCAACCATCACTCTACTACCAATGTCACGTGCTAAACCATGTCCCTAAGCACCACGTCCAACCTTTCCTTGAACACCCATAGGGACGGTGACTCCACCACCTCCCTGGGCAACCCATCCCAATGCCTGACTGCTCTTCCTGAGAAGAAACGTCTCCTCATTTCCAACCTAAACCTCCCCTGGCACAACTTGAGGCCATTCCCTCTAGTCCTATCACTAGTAACCTGTGAAGTTACTGCTTAGTGAACCTGGAGGCTGTTGTTCATGCTTAAAAGAACAAACCAACAAAAAATCCCACTCTATTATGGACATTTTCTAATACTTACCCGTATTGTTTCAAGATTCTGGAATGTTCTCAGGGTCAACCTATCCCTGGTTGTCACTTTCAGACTCTTTGGGGAATATGTTTAGCCCTTGCTAAGGGTGATTGCTATAACTTGCCATTTTTTCATAGCTATGTTTACTGTCAGAAAGTTCAACGCTTCTGAATATATGTTCCCTTGCCTGCATGCCAGAGTGATTTGTACTCCTGTTGTCATTGTGCAGGTGTTTCTTTCTTGACAAACTGCAAGAGAAACTTCTCAGTGATCAGGCAAATGATAGTATGGAGGTGGACGAGGAATGTGGTATTGGTGAACCAATGGAAGTAGATCAACAGAGTGAAGACATTCCTTCAATGATTCGAAGCTGCAAATTTAACATGAAAATGAAGATGATAGAAAGTGCCAGGAAACAGGTGACTGTACTGTCTGATAGCTTCTGATTTTTGTGAGAAAATGTACAGAAACTACAGCTGGAAAAGCCTTATAGGTCTAGCTGGGTGCCTTTTTCCAAAGGCAGAACTTGTCTCCTCTTCATCCTGCTATCCTGGACATTATGAATGCTCAAGAAATTCAGCTCTACAGAGAAAGAAAACAATAGATAAATGTTGATTTAAAAACTTGGTGATAATTTGTCATTATTGGAGATGTGCCTAAAGGCCCCTTTGATCAACAGATGGTTTCTGATACTCTTAAGGGTGGATAAATAAAGTATTTGAAATGCTTCAGTCATTAATGGATGAGATGCTCATAGCCAAATGATACGCTCTCTCGTTTCCAGTCTATTCTAGACAAGAATGCAAACCAAATTCAGATTGAATCAATATCATTTGCTTCAATCAGCAATGATGAAATGTTTTGGGAGTTTTTCATCACTGTTTTCATTAATGCTGTGATCATATACTAAAGTTAACCTTTTTATAAAAAGCTAAGTGACTTAGAAGTTTTGCTTTGGATGTGACTGTTACAATTACTGAAATGTGGCCTTTCGTCACATTTTTGGTCATAATGCATAAGTGATTTGCTTAATGGTATTACAAACCAAGTTATGTTGTCCATATGCATTTGCACTGCAGGACAGTTAATATCTATTGAATCATGCAGATAAAATTATTTTAATTTCCTCGGTTTGTCAAACCTCTGTTCTTTGTTCCTTCTCAAATTTCTCAAGTTTTGAAGCACTAATCTGTTTTTGAATATGAGACCAGAGAAGCAGTGGGCCTCTCTTCGCTTTATGATAGCGTTATGCTACCTAAATCCTCCCACCCCTTAATCTGGTCACAAAAAGATTTTATTTCCTCTTCAGACACATTATCTGAAAACCCTGTCTTAATCTGAATACAGAACAGCTTCTCAGTTGCCAGGAAGCTTCTGAAAGACCTGCGCAGAGAGGCCAAAACGAGGGAGGACTGGCTGGTGAGGTGGAACTGCTCATATTGCCGCTTCACACATAGCTTCAGCCGGAACCAGAGTCATCCTGAACGAGTGCTCTCCGTGCTAAAAACCACCTCCCTGCTTGGTAACAGCCTTCTCCTTGCTTCACTTCATTTATTAATACAAAGCTTCTTTTTTGTCAAATTACCAGCTTTCTTTTTGAATTCCAACAGAAGATACCAACTCTGACTACCTCAGCAAGAATGTGATGGCCTTCCGAAACCAGAATCTTCTTCTGGGTACTACTTACCATATCATGGCCAATGCTCTTAGTCAGGATCCAGGATGCCTTGAGCAAATAGAGGAGGAGAAAGCTGTAAAAATATCAGTACTGTTGGGAGAAAGTCTGGACAGTCCTGAAAAGGTAAAATAGGGGGACACTTTTGGGTATTTCAGTATTCTATACGCTACTTTAATAGATAGTGAAGGGTATGGATAGATAAAAGAATATGAAACCCTGCTATTAGCTGATGTCTGCAGGAACACCAGCTGTGAGGGGGGAAAGACATCAGATTTAAGTAGTTCACGTGCTCTTTTTAGCAAAAATTCTAATTATAGCTGTTATGCAGATGTTACAGATATGTCTCCTTATGAAAAAATACCATTTTAATTGTTTTCTGGTAAATTCTAGTAACATGAAATTTTGTAGTTAAAGATAGCAGAGATTAGTTTTAATTTAAGTGTTTTATATTTTGAAAATTCTGGAATAATTGCTAGAAATAGCATGATATTTTTTTCTTTATACCAAGCTTCAGTTTCAAAAAGACTTGTTGAATGCTTCTTGCTGATGTCTTTTTCCTTTTTATGGTTAAATTTCAGGTATTGGCAGGTCTGAACAAGAGAGCTTTTCAGTATTTCAGCAGTGCTGCGAGGAAGTCTGAAGAGGAAGTGCAGTCCCACGCCATGGAACATGTAGATGTGATGGGAGTTATCGATGCCTATATGACTCTGGTTGGTTTCTGTGACCATCATCTGCGTAAGGAAGAGGAAGGCTTGCTTGGTCAGTCAGTATTTCTCTTAAGCACGTGAGATGGTTTTATCTGTGATGTGTATGAGCTTTTGTGATACCCAAGAGATCTCCTAGAGCAACACAGCTTGGATTTAAATGGAATGGTTTGTTCTGCAGTTCAACAGTATTTATAGTCTTTTCTTTTCTCCCCACTATTACTGCTAGCTCTGGTACTAGTGAATCACTTGTAGTCTCCCTCTCAATTGTGAGATATGTATCATAGCCAGCAGATGCTTCCCTTTTTCCTTCCCAGACCTTAACAGTGTTGTATTTGAAACAGGCAAGTTACCAGTGGTGATGCAGCTTCCTGATAAAGCTAATCCTTATAGTCTCCAAGTACATGTGTTGCTGATGTGTGCAGTTCAAACAGATGGGAAGGAGAACAAAGTAAAAATACAAAATACACTGGAAAAAAAAAATACAGAATAGTGGAGATGAATGTTCCAGATGATCAAAGAAATGAAACAAGTGATGGTGTTTGTGATAACTTTTGTTTTAATGTCTCTTGGCAGAAATTAACACTGCAGAGCTGCAGCTATTCCCAGCTATTGTGGTAGAGAAAATGATAAAAGCTTTAAAACTGAACTCCAGAGAAGCCAGGCTGAGATTCCCTAGACTGCTGCAATTAGTTGAAAGATATCCGGCAGAGACACTGGGTCTAGTGACACGAGAGGTTAGTTGCTTCCATTTTCCTAGCAGCCAATGTTGTTATAAATTGAATTTAAAAGGTCGAAGGTGGAGGCTAGATTGATAGAGAGGTTCCACTGGTGAGTTTTGCTTCAAGTGAATCAGATAAATTTTATCCCATCGTTGTTCTTTGTTTTTCTCTGTCTTGTTGAGTCTAATCAGTATGCAGAGAAACTTTTCTTTAAAATTGAACTTTTGTATTATGATTCCAAATACTAGTTTGAGAACTGCAGGAGAGAAATGACTTTTTTTTCCCCTTCTGAACTATTTAAGTGGGTTGATGGAAGTGGATAGGATTAAGAGTTGTTTCTGTAGGCTGAATCTCCTGCATGCAGGAAACCAGCAGCCCTTTCACATTCATTTTCTGTTTTTCCCACCTCTCTCCATCCTGCTTCATTTTGGAAATCCACTGCAGCTTCACCTCCTTCACATTTCCCACTTCCTTCTTTCCATTGCCTGTTTCTGTATTGCTGTCAGGATGCCGTGTGCCACGCTGCCTTCCCTTCTGTCACGGCACAGATACACTGAGTGCTCCTCTTTGACTCATGCCCATTCTTGTCTTGGCCTGCCCATATTTTCAAGCTCTTTTCATTGTGCTGGTGCTCAGGGAGTGCCAAGCCCTGTCAGAGGAAGAACTCAAAGGCATGAGAGACAGAAATATAGCTTAGTTATCTTAAGAAACTGAAAACATAGCAAAATGGCTAAGGTGGACAAGGTGTGGCCACAGTGAAACTCTGATGGCTGAAAACAGAAGCTGACGGCTGGTCCAGCTAACAAACCTCACCCAAAAGGGAAGTTCACCAGGAGTTTTTGTCCTTGCCTCTTTATTCCAGTGAGGCTAAAACTGATAGTCCACCAAACTTAAACTCCATTAGAAAGGTAGGAAGGGATGAGGCAGGGGAAAATGAGTCAGTCAGCCTCTTGCTATCACAAATAAATATATTGTAGCATTCCTTTAAAAAATGATGCAGTTTTTGGAGGGAGGTGAGCATGAATTGCATTGGGGTGGAGGATGGGGAGCTGTATTGAAATATTGTCAGCAAGCCCAAATCTGTTTAAAGGAAGAACAAAACTTTGGCTGGAGTTCCAGTGTTCCACTTCCTGGGTTCTTTTATTCAGATCAAGACTTGAACTCTATAATGTTTGAGTTGCCCCATCAAATTTTTGAGTTGTTTTTATCTATGTTTTTATCTAAATTTTATCAAAATTTATTACATTGCATCCAGATAGAAAAACCACAGGCTTGAGTATAAGGGTTTATCTTGATCAACAAACTGCAAATCTTTGCAACAGAAAAACTGTTTAGTAGTAGTAGTAGTAATAATAAATCTCTGCTTCAGTGGGGGATGATTTGTGTAAGGTGGCTGTCATTCTCTGTTCTAATGTGTCCCAGTCTGTCAAACTGGGACACAGAGCGGCTTTGTTTGTGTTTGCTATGTTTGGTATTTTTAAGGAAGACTAAAATCCAAAGCACTGTCTGTTTTGCAGCTTTCTTCCGTTCCCTGTTGGCAGTTCATTGGTTGGATTAGCCAGATGATGGCACTACTTGACAAGGATGAAGCAATAGCCGTGCAACATACTGTTGAAGAGATTGCAAATACCTATCCCCAGGCAATCATCTACCCTTTCATGATCAGCAGTGAAAGTTTCTGTTTCAAAGATACTGCAAATGGTTGCAAGAACAAGGAGTTTGTAGAAAGGTGAATTTGCAATTGGCATAGTTCTTTTGTGTATTTTTTTTATTCTGGAGGGGGTGCATTTATTTATTGATTTATAAGAAACTGTTTTCTTTGAGGGGCATGAGAAGTGTTAAGGGTACTCCTATGCACACTGAGCTTTGATTTAAAGGCTCGGGGGAAAAACAATATGTAAGCTTTCTCAGTCTTAGATGTACCCAGGTAACAGTCTGAATGCTTTCAGCAGATTTAGAATCATAGAATCACAGAATCATTAAGTTGGAAAAGACTGCCAAGGTCATCTGGCCCAACCATCCCCCCACCACCAACATCACCCACTAAACCATGTCCCTAAGCACCATGTCCAACCTTTCCTTAAACACCCTCTATGGTGACTCCACCACCTCCCTGGGCAACCCGTCCCAATGCCTGACTGCTCCTTCTGAGAAGAAATGTCTCCTCATTTCCAAGCTGAACCTCCCCTGGCACAACTTGAGGCCATTCCCTCTATGAGTTCCCAGGTGTGGGGGGTTAGGTGTCTTTTTTTTCCTCAAGAAAAACAAAAAGAGCCAACCCCGTCCTACAGGTAACTTTTCTAGTCAAAAGTTTCATCTTCCTCCTCTGAGGCTGAAGGAAAATGGGGTGCATGATTAGACTCTTGCTGTAGGAGACTTCACAGTAGTGACAGTCAGTACCCATGAGAGATAAAGCTTGCTTGGATACTTACTCTTTGTAATACCATGAGAGAGTGGCGGGGATGTTAGAATAAATGGTCCTATCAGATTTCAGAGATGGTCAGTGAAATTCATAAACACTTTGTTTTTTTGGGGGCGAGGAGGGGACAGCAGCTCTTTATTGTATTCTCTGCTTATGTAGCATGAGCCTACTGTAAGACCTACCTTGCCTATTTTGCCATGCAGTAAAACCTGAGTTAATCCTCAGAGGAAAAAAAAAAAAAGTCAACTTTTATCACACAGTGCTGTAGAACCACTAAAATAATTTTAGGTGTCAAACTTCTGATATGTTTGCTGAAAAGTTTATCTTCAAACAAGAAGGTAAAGACTTGTACTTCACAAACTTTTATCACCCTTGAATAACTGTCACGACAGGATGTGTAGTCTTGTTAATGCCACTTTCTGTTCTAAGTATGCCTTCCACTACCCACCAAGCTGCTATTTTCATAGTGTGACAGTTAATCACCAAAAAATCAGGAGCTGTGCAGTTAGGACAGCCAATTTATTAACACCTATGCAGCCCAAGAGACTTCTGTGTCCTCCTACCCGTTTGTGCCTCCCCCACCCCACAACAGTTTCACCAGATTCTTGGATATAGCAGATGATCTGTATCATTGCTTATCTGCAGGCTAGGTGGTGATGCTAGTTCCTGTTGAATTGTGATGCCTTTTTTTTCCTTTTAAAGGATCAAGAGTAAGCTGGACAGGGGAGGAGTAGTTCAAGATTTTGTTTGCTCCCTGGAACAGCTCTCCAATCCTGTAATGCTTTTCAAGGTAAAGCATATTATTATTTTTCCCTCCTTCCCCACGCTGTTTAGGAAAGAAGGTGCTGGGCGGAGCCAGCCGCAGTTCAGTTGATACCGCAGGCGCAGGAAGCGGTTCAACCCAGCACTGGCTGGCGATGGTGTTCAGGGTCCTCCCTGCAGCTTTCATTCACCTTGGTCTCCATCCCCTGTGCCAGCTGACTGCTTTGCAGTTGCCTTTCACAGCTTTCTCCTTTCAAGGCCTCTGTACTGCTTCGTGGTCAGCCCTCCTGAGTTGTTCCAAAGTCATTACTGAATTAGCATTTGTGACCATCTAGAGACTTCAGAAAAATTCTGTCTTCTGGTGTTCTTGTGCCTTTTCCCAGCTCTCTGCTGGATTTCTCTGCCTGGATTGTAAACCCACTGCTGAAAGGATTCTCTTGTTTTGTTTGATACCACTCCCCGCCCCATAGGGGCTTTCTTAGTTCGCACTCGACACTATGGTAGTAAACGTAATAATTATGTTGGTAAAATAGAAATGTTTTATCGTAACATGGAGTCAGAGTGTTTCCACAGCCTTTTGATCACTCTTGGCTTTCAAAAGATGTGTTAATTAGCTACTAGTACAGAAAACCAAATGCAATCTCAGCAAATTACCAGAGACTTGGGGTCAGCAAACTATTTTTGTCAGCACTCATCTGTTTCCTTCTGCTTGCAGGACTGGGTTGAGGATGTCAGAAATGAACTGTTAAAAACTGAGAGGAATAAGAATAAACTTAAGGAAATGTATGAAGAAATGTACAAGAATTTGGGAGATTTGGAGGCTCCTGGCCTTGGATTGATGAGAAAACGTTTTATTCAGGTACGTGTGGTCACTACATAGTGTTGGCGTTGTGAGCTTCTGTAGAATGCACTAAAAAGTCAAAAGAGAGCCACCAGATCACAGCTTTCACAGGTGCTGCAGCACTTGGTTAAGCAGGAGATCAAATTTAGGAGTTTGTGACTAGTATTTTGTTGCTAGAAGCTATGGGACTGTTACGAAGTTACGCTATGAAGTCTAGCTATGTCCCATAGCTAGAAGCTATGGGACTAGTCAGCTTCTGCTTCTGACTGCCCTCTGGGTGCTGCCTGCCCTGCCCTGCCCACCCCCAGGTCCTCTGTGCCTTGGCCTCTCTGCCCATCTGTGATCCTGAACAGAAATCTGGCCTTGTTTTTTCCCTGCTGCCAAGGACATATGAGCAATTTAAGGTGTTGTGCTACATGATGATACTCAAAGTTGCTATTGATACTAAGTTTTTAGGATAAGTTAATCAAAGTGTTACAACTATGAGGAATTACAGAAATGATTCTATGAAACTAAATGAGGACTTAGCATAGTGAGAGTTGGCGTAGAAAAATGAAGTGAGGGAGAACACCTAACTTACTCATAAATTTCACATGTGAATTGTTCATGTCCAAGCTCACTATTGCAAATTTGAGAGCAAGATCTTGATTTGTTGATAGTTCTGTGGAAACATCAGCTGTGAATACTCAAGAGCTGTCAAGAAAGCAAAATGACTGTTAGTCATTGAGAACAAAACATGGTTTTACACATTGACATAGCAGCCTTCTCAGATCTACTCATTGAACACTGAGTAGTCGTAGTCCACACATCTCAACGTGGACATAATGGAGCTGGAGCAGATTTAGTTGGCAAGAATAATCAGAGCTACAGAGTACTTTTGTACAAGGAATGACTTTAAGATTCCTCTAGTTAGGGGAGAACAAAACAAAAAACAAACAAACATACAAAAAAAAAAAAAAAAAGAGAGCAGATACAGCTAAAGCTCTTAACATCAAGAGTGCCAAGCATGGAGAAAATATGCTGTGGAAGTGATAGGTTCAAAACAACCAGGGTGAAGTGTTTCCTCATTCAGTGCACAGTTAAGTGCTAAACTCCTGCTGCAGGATATTGTGGGCGCTTTCATGGGTTTGAGTAGTGGCTAGATAATATAGCATGGGGAGGGGGAAGATGCTTTGAGAGATGTAAATGCAAATGTGCCTTTCTGGGACCAGAAAGCCCTGAACTGCAAGCTGCTGGAGGCCAGGAGAGCAATGCTCCTGTAGAAGCAGGGCTGTATGCTCGTCCTTTGTGTTCACAGACCTGTGGCTTGGGCTGGGCAGATTCAGGTCTCTCGTGTATGGCTGCTGTTCTTAGTCACAATCACATGAGATAAACTTATCGGAGTCTCTCTGGGATTCCTGCCCCATCCCTTCAGGTGGGGCAGAGAGAGGAGGTGGAGGGTGAGAGTCAGGCAGGGCAGCAGGCAGGCGATACAGCAGCAGAAAGGGCAGTTAGGAGTTTTGGGGCTCTCGAGCCATTTCAGTAGGCTGCCACGAGATAAGCTGGGTCTCTGATGATAACAACTTTAAACCTTAGAGTAAGGGGATGAGAATTTGCAGGATGTGCTGCTGTCAGGATGGGGGCAGTGGGAGGGGAGCAGCTGTCTGTTCAGCCACACAGGGGCAAGCGCAGCCAGGGGCCTAGCGGGCACGAGGCCAAAGGCAGCCTGCCTTTGGGTACTGGGATGGTTTATGTCAATTCTGTCCCACTGAAGAAAAAAGGAGGGGAAAAAAGTCTCTTTTGATCACGATTGAATTAATAGCAGGGAGAAAAGAGCAAGGGAGATACTGGAAGAGGGGGCGCAGGATCCTTCCCTGCTGCTGAAGGGCAGAGGTAGGGCTGCGTTCATTTTACATACTAATGGCTGCAGCAGAAGAGGGGCAGGGTGATGGTGCACAGATGCTGAATTCTTTGCCTTTGTGCTGCTGTATTAATGGAGAAACGAAGTGTGCTGTAGGGATGACAGCATGACTTCTGGTGTCCTTGCTGAAAAAGCTGTCTCCTGACTGACGTGCAAAATTGCTCTAATATGTGGAGTAATTCAAGCTTATAATCTTCATCCCTATTATCTATGTACAACTACAGTTATAATTTAAGCAATAAACATTTGCATTTATTTTTAACGTGAAATTCTGTAACAAGTAAATTGAATGCTATTGATGGGTTATACTAAGTAAAAGACAGTATTAAGGCTGTTTAAACATTTGCTACCCTTAATTTTAAGGAAATCAACTGAACAGAGGAAGATATCAGATAATCATCTGAAATCAGATTTGAAGGGATAAAAGCATTAACTATAGCAGTCCCTTTTTGAGAAGGATAATGTTTTCTGTATTTTCACTAACTTCAGTGAAATAGCTTTGTCCTTCATAGCTTTGGAGAAAAACTGTCAGGCATTTTAAAAACAAGTGAGCTTACATGTCTCTTCCAAGCTGTTAATACCAGTGAGGTCCAAGAGGGGACATCTGCTTTTTTTCTAGAACCTTGAACATGAACAGAAAAAGTCAGCTCAGTTAACTACTTACAGATAATACTTGTTTTGTTTATTAAATAGATTGGTATGAAATGTCTTTGCAGTTTTCCTTTATCAGGGTATTTTAAATTCTTCTAAAATACATTTTTGTACGTTTTTATATCCAAGATTTTTTCAAAGCAAATAGAATAAATAACGTGTTAGTAAGTAAAATATTTAAGTTGACACTCTCTAACATGATAAACAAATTAATTTTAATGCTCAAAGCTATCTAACATGCATTACGTGTATGTGTAATATACCTTTTGGTTAGCAAAAAAGTTATGTACAAAATTAGCTATGCTGTATTTACTTTGCTATGGAGTATGCTTGCTGCTAGTATTAAAAAATAATAAATCCATAAAGCACAAGAGTTTTCCAATTTTAAGGGAATACACATATTTGTATTTAATATTTCACTAGCTGTTCTTAAATGCTTACAAACAGACAGGGTACATTTTAAGTTTTAACAAGCAGCATTATTGATACACTGACCCAGAATCCAACTACAGTTGGAGGAGGTTAAGGGATAAGCTTCTGGTTTTGACACAGCAAGAAGGTTTGTGGTCTAATTCTACAGGTCTTCAGTACCACTGAGGTAGTAAAATGTTGATCCTAGCTGGTGGGGTCTGTCAAACAGGCAATGAAAAGGTTCTGATAGACTAGAAGCAATGGAGGGGGAAAAAAAAAAAAAAGAAAAAAAAAAAAAAAGAACAGCAGTGGAAGAAAGATTGAGTTGTTTTAGGAGGCCAGATGAGAAACTGTGTCTGGATAGCAATGGGTGCTGTGTGGGTGCTCTTAGGGGGTTTCTAGCACTGTGTTTAACTGGATTAATTTCTGTAATGAACCACAGGCTTTTGGGAAGGATTTCAACAGTCATTTTGGAAAAGGTGGTTCAAAACTGCTGGATATGAAGGCTAAAGATTTTAATGGGATAGTAACTTCTCTCCTCGCAAAAATGAACGAAAAACATAGAGAGCCTGGAAATCTGAAAGAATGTTCACCATGGATGAGTGATTTCAAAGCTGAGTTCTTGAGGAATGAGCTAGAGGTTCCTGGTAAGTTCCCCTTTGGTGTCAATGGTGAACTGTCCCTTAAAAGAAAATTGCTACTTCTGAGCTCTTTCTTCTGATAGGTGCACGGCCCTTCATCCTCACCATACACAGCGGTAGACTTCATCTGGAATAGCTCTGTTTTTTCATCTCTTATATCTGTTCTTAAGCTGTATGCCTGATTTTTAAAGTTGCATCTAAAATTGCATCTCTAACCTAAAACCTTTCTTTCCAAGGCCTGATTCCAGGAAATCTTATACTTAAATCTACTATAGATTTAATTTCAATTCAGTGAGGATGTCTTCTAAACCTATTAATATCTGAAAATCATAATGGCTTAAGATAGAATATTAGTAATTCAAAGATAAAAACGTAATGGAAATTGATTTTTGTGATTTTTGATATATTTTCTTCAAATATACCACTCTGCAACATTCTGCCATTTTTACAAAATATCTGCAAGAGTTTTCTGTTCTTAAACACGTTTTTAAATAATAGTAATAATATTTTGAATCAGACTGACAATTTTTCATTTCCCCACCTCTATCCCGTGCCCCCTACAGGTCAGTACGATGGGAAGGGGAAACCACTGCCGGAGTACCACGTGAAAATCTCTGGATTTGATGAGCGGGTATGTTTCTAAGTTTGAGTCAGAATCCTGCTGGTATATATTTGAGTCCATATTCAGTCTGAAGAAGTCGACAATAGAAAGGTGGTTGCTGTTTACACGTCTTGCAGCACATATATAAAGTTCAGCATTTTGGTTTTGAGTAGTAATTCAGCAACCTGATTTTGCCATTTGGGGATGCCAGATACGCTTAATTTCAGTGATCAATCTGCAAGACCAGGCCTTCTGTCATAAATATTTTGCTTTTTCCTCTCTTTCAAGATAAGTGTAATGGAATCCTTGAGGAAACCGAAGCGTATAATAATCCGAGGCAGTGATGAGCAGGAGTACCCTTTTCTTGTCAAAGGTGGTGAAGACCTGCGACAAGACCAGCGCATTGAGCAGCTGTTTGATGTAATGAACATTATCCTTTCCCAAGATGCTGCCTGTAGCCAAAGAAATATGCAGCTGAAAACTTACCAGGTCATCCCCATGACAACAAGGTAGGACTTCATCTTGAAGGGACAAAAATTCTTATGCTAACAGATTCCGGTTCAGAGTGTTTTGGGTCTTGGATTGCTTTTTTTTGATGCATTGAAACTGCTTCATCTGGAATCTGTTTTTCAGGGTGTATTTAAATTGGTAGCTTTCAATGGTCTTTTAGCAGGCACTAGCATGTGTTGCTCCCTATTTTGTGTTGTTCCAACCCCTGAGCTATTTGTTCGCATCTCTGGTTTCTTTGTTCCAGACTGGGGCTCATCAAGTGGCTGGAAAATACTTGTACTTTGAAAGAATTCCTGAGGAACAGCATGTCTGAAGAGGAACAATTCAACTATAACAGGTGGTTCTTGGGTTAACTGTGTCCTCTAATAGAGACCACTGCTAATGGGTCGGTCATGGTAGTGACAATCTTGTGGCAGCATTTTTCTTTATTTAAAAGGAAGAGAAGTACCTATAAGCAAGGAGGCACTTTGTACTTCCTGACCCAAATTAGTAATTAGCAACTGTTTGTTTAATGAGTACCATTGTACCTGGAATATCCTCCACCCAGCTTGTTTAAACAAGAGGCTTATAATCGTGTGTGATGTCATTATCATCACCATTTCCTTATCGGCAGATTGATTTTTACAAGCAAAGGATTTTGATCTCTTGATTTGATCAGGCAGGAAATGGACGGAGGTCAGAAAGGGGGGAGTGAGGGTGGAGGGGGAGCAGAAAGAGAGCTACTCTAGAAACTGTTCAGAAGTCAGGGATAGAGGAAATTGGCAGATGTACAAAACAACAACTGTAAAAGAACATTGACTGCATGTAAATGCTGGATTTGAATAAATTAGCTTTTCTGTCTCTGGATTGCTTGCAATTAAGGGATGAATATTTGTAAAATTGATGAATTCTAGGACATCGTCCCGTTTCTATTCTGGAATTTAGAAACATGATTTGATTTACTGACTTTGTCCCTTAGTACATAATCTCTGCTTGGGCTTGTCTTAAGTGCTGTCATCATGGTTTTAGTAGTTCTCTTGCTTGTAGGGCAGGTTGGAGGAAGCTCCATTGTGGAGGCTGGACTCCAAAGAGCCTTGGTTTCTAGAGCTACTTGATTTTTACTGAGCTTTTAGGAACTGCTTCAGTTCCTGCATTACTGCTATCAAGTTGACTTCTGTGATCAGCAGCATTACTGTTGATCCGACTTCAGTTACTAGAAGAGTGGAGGACTTGCATGGAAACATCTCATGAAGGGAGTCAGGAGGTGATCAGTGTCTTTTTAAAATCAATTAACGATTTATCCTAAAAATAGCTTGATTTGATTGTTGTTTACAGATTTGAAATATTTTCCCATATGCTCTTCAAATGAGTCAATTAAGACAATTTATACTGAGCTATGGTTGAATAGCACCACTCCCAAAGGAGAATTCCAACAAAACTCTTATCGGCAATATTTCAGCTGGGGTGAGGGGAAATAACCTCCTCAAGTGTAAAAGTTCTTTTCTGTATCCAGAAATGATGGCTACACGGTCTATAAATGATAAACATTTGTTAAATGGGAAGGATCTCTATATCTCAGAACATCCTCTGGAAGGAGAAAAGGCAGGTGGTGCTCTAGTAAGTGGCTGCCTGTCTGGAATAGAACAGCAGCTTAACAGCTAGCACAGTGATGTATTCAGATAAGATGGGAGAAAAAATCAAATTATTCTGTAATCTGTGTAACTAATGAAGTCTAGCTTCTCCTGGATTAATAACTGAAGTCCTCCCCTCCTGTACATGCGGAAGAGATAATGGACTGCCTTCCTGCATTCCTTACCTGTTTGGATGGACAAATAGCAATGGGCAATGTGGCAAGCTATGTAATGCCTCAGGTGGAGAAGAAATAGCATTAAAAATATCTTTCCCTCTTTGGAGCAGTTGAGTCTTTTTTTTTTTTTTTTTTTTTTTTTTTTCAAGGCAGCTTCTGATTTTTACAGTATCTGTTGGAAAATAATCTCATTGAGATATTAATGCCTAATCTTTCCTTAAATGTGACTGAAGTACATTCAGGGCCTGGGGGTGAGGAGATGGATGGATCAATGCATACAATGACTGCGTAAACTTCATTTCCTTAGCAAGGCTAAAAGTAATGTAGGCTGTAGCTTCCTTATGCCTTCTGTGCCTAAAAATCTCAAGGGTCATAGCAGCATATGCTCAGTTTGCAGATATTCAAGTACACAGTGGTAAGATAATGTGGAGAAACTGAGACTTTTTTTTTTTTTTTTTTGTCTGTAGCCAAAAAGGACCTCGTGCTGCCTATATAGAGTGGCTGGCCAAGATGAGTGGGAAAGCACAAGGCATCTCTCGATACCATGCTATGTACAAGTAAGTTTTAAGAGAATTGCATGCATTGTATAGAAACTAAAGAATGCACAAATACACGGTTGTAGACATTACATGAAAAAATAATCTGCATTATAGTACACTGTCTAGACCTGATTTTCACCCATTTTACAACTTTGTCTAACGTGAGATGCTCTGCAGAAGGAGCTTAGTACCGCTAAAATTCTAGCAGAGTGCAGGAGTGCTTTCAGAAGCTTGCTTATTTTCCTTAAGAAGGTGTCTAGAAGCAGGTGCTCATCTTCAACTGTATTTTGTAGCTCTTATTCCTGAGTATGCAATTAGGTAGGCTGCCTTGGAGCCAGAGCAGCTGCTAAAGTTGGACAAGGAGTGTCATTGTGATTCAATGATGGTTTAAGAATACATGATGGTTTGGGTCCACACTTGAGTATCCTCAGAAATTTCTATGCCTGCCTCATTCTAATGCTATGGTGGAGGAAGAGAAGTTTCCAGTGGAGGATTTCTGATGAGCTCATAACCTGCTTAAACAAGTTTCTTGTTTCTTTAGGGAAAACTTTGACTCATTTATCTGAGTGCATCTATGTTAACATTTTTATTCATATCAGGAAAGTGCTTTTGAAGTGAATTCCCAATCTCTCTCATGTTGGCTTGCATCGCAGAGCTGTCCCTGAGCGCACAACTTGGCTGCTTTCAAACAGAGCTTAACTGGAAGCAGGGCACCCAGTGCATTCCAGCTGCTCACAAGCATTTGTTTCACAGGACCAGATGTGGGCTAGCCCAGCACAATCACCCTCCCTCCCCCAGATGTGTATGGCATAGATGTCCTTGGCACCAACCATGTAGCGCTGTTGCCTCCCCTTCTGCAGCACTATTTTCTGGTGTGCTGCTGCGTGTTGCTGGGAGATTCGACTTAGTTTCTCTGCATGGAAGAGACTATCCAACCAGAAAGAGCACAATTGTGTTGCTTTAAAAAGCTTAGCCCATCTACTTAATTTGGGGAAGAATAGACGAAGCTACATGCTATTTCATAGTAAGAAATTTCAGTCTTGAAAATAACTGCCTGGAAAAAGAAAAGGGGATTCACTTTTAATACCAGATAAAACATTTAGGGCAAACTCTGTGTGTGGCTTGCTCTGTTGTTTCCTGATGTAAACAAACGTGCAGATGTAGTCATGTACATACCTTAACTTCTAACATCCCATGTGCTGTTGCCTCAGTAGCTGACAATACTCTTTCATTAATTTGCAGAAACGCAAGCCGTACAGAAACAGTTATTTCCTTCAAAAGCAGGGAAAGCAGTGTTCCAGAAGACCTGCTGCGGTAAGTGCACTGCTAATGACTGCTCACTGTGAAACAGAAGCTTACTTTTTTTTTTTCCTGTATTCAACAAATTCCTTCTGTTTTGTTAAGGAGAGCCTTTGTGAAAATGAGCACATCTCCAGAAGCCTTCCTGTCTCTTCGGTCACATTTTGCCAGCTCTCATGCCCTGATGTGCATCAGTCACTGGATACTTGGTATTGGAGACAGACATCTGTCCAACTTCATGATTAACAAGGAGACAGGCGGCATGGTGGGAATAGATTTTGGACATGCATTTGGATCAGCCACACAGGTATGTTTTCTTTAAAAAAAATAAAAATAAAAAAAAAAATTGCTACAGCTTTTTTTTTTTTTAATTTGCTTTATGCAATTATGAGTCAATTCTCAATACTAAATTTCAGGTATTTCATTTTCATTTGCCATTGTTCTGATTGTAAAATAATATTTAAAAGTTATTTCTGGTTAATAGAACAAAATCTGTGTTTTCAGACGTATAAACTGCTTGTCTGAGAAATGAAATTAAGGAGTTTCATATAAAGGGGAAAGGGAATGAAAAAATACATATTCAGCCTGTGTGATGGTGTTTTGTACAGTGTAACCATGCTTTCAACCACTGTCACTAAATACTCACAACCAGAGCTCTGATGGCACAGTGTGGTGCTGTTCCACCAACCTGCACGTGTTCAGTTAAGTTACAAAGAAGGTTTTTCTAATCCTTTGTTCCCAAGGTTATTTAATTCTTGTTTTCTTTTGACTATCCTTGCCCTTGGTTAGATTTTGCCAGTGCCAGAGCTGATTCCTTTTCGTCTGACTCGCCAGTTTGTTAATCTGATGATGCCAGTGAAGGAGTGGGGTCTCATTTACAGTGTGATGGTACATGCCCTCAGAGCTTATCGTGCAGATCCAGATCCCCTCATCAACACGATGGATGTATTTGTAAAGGAGCCTTCTCTGGACTGGAAGGTGAGGGTTTTTTTATTTCCTTTTTCCTCATGTAAAAATTCTTTAAACTCTAAGAACAAAAGTGATCAAAAAAGGAGGTATTTCATGATGCTTGGTCTCAGTGCTTCTTCTATTGAGTTCACAAAGAAACTGGACAAAACATTTAAAATGACAGAATTTCGTAGGGATGATGATGGACAAGGAAGAGTTGCACATGGCTGTGCTGATAATGTACCATTCTTTGTGTGATAATCCTAAAAATGCGGTTATCTCTTGAACACATTATGTCACTTAATGGCAGCAGCGTAAGTATTTTCAGCTTTTTGCATTGAGCCCCTTAAATTTTTATAACAGCACTGTATTTATCTAACAATTACAGAGAAACAAAGCATCTGAAACAAACTGCACTTACTTAAGGAAGTCCAATTGTAAATTAAATTTTAAGTCGCAGGCAGCCTAGATACTATCTCAGCACTTCGCCCTCCACTGCATCTCCTATTACGAGTTGCTGGCTTGACTTGGTATGATGTGGCAGCATAAAGGTCTGTTTAAGTATGATGAATATAATAAATAGAGCAAAATTATTTCCTCTTTAGAACTTTGAACAAAGGCAGCTGAAAAAAGGAGGCACGTGGATTAAGGAAATAAACACATCTCAAGTAAACTGGTACCCTTTGCAAAAAGTCAGCTACGTCAAAAGGAAGCTTACAGGCTGCAATCCAGCAAGAATCACTTGGTAAGATGCTCCCCTTTTGTTTTAAACTGTTCCACTAAGAACTTTGGCAGGCTCCAAAACTTGTCGGCAGTTTTGCTCCCTTCAGATAGAATGGCAGCTAGGAAAAGAAGAGGCAGACAGGGCAAAATACTTTTAGGAATCATTTTGGTCCACATACAAGCTCTCTGAATCATCCTGCCAGCCAAAACACCAGATATCTCCCCAACTGTTCTTGCTCCAGCTCAGGCCTCTTGAGCAGTTTTACTGTTCCTGGCAACAAGTTTGTTCCCACCCTGTAAGCTGGCTTAAAGAACAGCAGTCTGAAGAGTGAGAAACTGTTCCATCTACACAGCTTTTAGGCTAGGGCTAGTATTTAAGAATCTGATGTGCTTCTGCTTGACACTTGTTTGGAGGAGAACCTGAAATAGGTGTAGAGGAGGAATGAAGGTAAGCTGCTTTCCAAAAACATCAAATTCAAACCTGGTGGCATTCTCAGGTTATTTCTGTCAGTCTAGTCAAGTCTGGCTCAAATCAGAACGTCTTCAGAATTCAGTTAAAGTACAATTAATCCCTTCCATCCTCTTTTAAAAAGGCATTCTGGATTAATAAAAAAAAAATGGGGGGGGGAGGAGAGTAATGAAAACAAGGAGAAAGTGAGCCTGTTTTAAAACCATACAAAAACTGAAAAGCATAAGACTCGGGAGGAGTCTCTTTCGCTGTCAAGGCTGAACTGGAAAAAGCAGCAAAAGATTTCTTGCAGACACAAATCAGCAGGGCAGGTAGGGAGATAAATCAGCTTGGATGTGAAGTGCTGTATCCTTCTTCCAGTTAAGAGGTTTTTGACCAGATTTAAATATTTGTGGTAAATATTCACTAGCAAAGGACGCCTGAAATCACCCAGCTTTGATTGGCCAAGACTTCCACAACTATTGAACTCCACGTCTTGAAAAATAAAGCTGCATGAATGGTGTCCAAGTAGCATTTCATAGTTTAAAACCCCCTACCTAAGACTTCCTTGGCTTGTTCCTCTTAATAAGAACTTACTTTTGTGTTCCCTATTTAGTGATGAGCTCCGCCTGGGCTATGAGAAGTCATCCTTTTACAACGATTGTGCAGCTGTGGCTCGTGGTAACACTGATCACAATATCAGAGCCAAGGAGCCCGAGGACGGACTGTCAGAAGAAACCCAAGTGAGATGCCTGATAGATCAAGCGACAGACCCCAACGTTCTTGGCAGAGTCTGGGAAGGATGGGAGCCTTGGATGTGAGGGGTGACTTTCTAAAGCCAAGGGGGATGGACCCCTACGCACAGCTGCAGCCAGTCAGCATTTTAAGGCCAAAATGGGAAAACCCACTTAACCACTTTTATCATCATTGGTTAACTTGACTAATATAGAAAATATTTTTGTATGAAAGCTGTGTTTAAATAGTGATTTGTTTACGTGGTTCTGCACCCAAGCAGCTTTATTGTTTTTGTGTTAAAGTCGGTGTGGAAAGAACTGGCAGGGCTTGCAGAGCTTTAAGAGTGATTTGAAAGGCACTCTGATCATTCAGAGGAGAGCCGCGAATCCGTACCCTCTGGACTTGTAGGCATCCTTGTAGTAAAAGTGTGTGCTTTGTGTTTGTTTTTTTTTGTTTGTTTAGAGGCTTTACTGGCAGTCAACTGAAACCATTCTGCACACACGAGAACCTTCTAGTTTTAATTAAGAAATAATATCAACAGAAACAGTAAAGCACATGCTAAAAATGATCAGAAAATGGTGTTTAGTTCTAGATACCTAAGGTGTCTGGATGGTTATTTCATTACTGGATAATGAGAAACTAATGATGAGATCGTGCCAGTTTGTTACAGCAGGTTGGTTTTTAACAATCAGGGATTTTAGTCTGTGCCTCTGTACTTCAGAGGTCTATGCTCCTCATGTTTTATTGATTCCAAATCAGTTGTTTGGCCAAAGCCAGACATTGGCGCTGGCAGCACAGCAGAGTACTGTAAGCTTCTTGCCGTAACTGCAGAATAATGTCTGCTGCACTTTGGTGTTTACTCATGACAAAGCTGAGAAGTCATGCAAGAGTTGGCTCTTACTCTCTGGCAGCCGGTTTTCAGGTAACCTTGGTGGCAAATGCAGTGCAGCACAGACAGCAAGGTGGCAAGATTTTTTTTTCTAAAATATCGCAGTTGTTTATTACCCGTAATTCACTGTCAAAGATATCTTCCATTTATGTTTTTAATAATTATCATAAAAGGTATAATAAAAATGAGTCTTTGCCCTTTCACCACCTACAAGCTCTCCTTCCTGCCTCTGTGGCAAGGGGGTAGTCTCAGTCCTGTTGAGGCTGTGGCTGCCTCTGGCACCGATTTCAAGTGAACCTTGCAGCTGGAGAGCAGAGGAATCTGTCCTTGGTAAAGGCTGTGGAAGTCTCAAGACTGGGAAGTCTGCTGGCAGAAAACTAATGAATAGGGCAAAAGCTGTTCAGTAGTGCTTTTTTTTTTTTTTTTTTTTTTTTTTGTTCTAAACATTTTCCAGCAACTACTGTTTTTTACCTTGCTTCTTATTAAATATGATCAATTGTTTGTCAATACTTAACATTATGAATCAAAAATTCGAAATCTTTATATCGGATTTATTTATTAAAAATACTGTTCACTCGTATTTTTGTAGAATAAACATTACAGATAAGACCGTTTATTTAAAAATAAAAATAAACCTTGAGATTTACTGCTTGCTCTTAAAGTTGATTTAGGGCACTTTAATCACCTAAAACACCAAAATTTACCCACTTATGCAGGTGATGATGAACAGACAGGGTTTTTTTCCATAGGTGTGCAGTATAGTTATTTTTATATACACATGTGTGTCCTGCGTCTCGGTGCATTTAGTTCTTTTCATCTCTGGCACCAATAAAGCAGGTGGCATTATGACTAACGATTGGCTCTCTGAGGCAGCCTGGGTTTCTTGGTGTCACTGCAAATATGAGAAAGTTAAAGCACAATAAAAAGCTATATGAAAAGGCGAAGGGACATTTAGAAATGAAGTGGCTGATCATACGAGGTGTTAAATTGCACTTTTGGCACATACCTTAGATATTTACTAGGTACTTTGACCCGTACCATGGCGGACAAAGTTCAGGTTTATAGTTTAACGAGGCTCTTCGTGTAATGACTTTTGATACCATCGGCAGCACAACTTCTCTGCTTCCCTAGCCCATACTGCTCAGCAGGGCTTGATCCAAAGCTGATTGAGGTGCCCTGAGCTGGAGTGTAGAGCGGGGTGGAGCAGGGGCACAGCCCTATTCTTCCAGGTGAGAGAGGCTGTAGTGAACCCACATCCTTCTCCTCCCCTCCTCTCCCTCCTGTCAGCATCCAGAGGTTCTTGGGCCAGGCAGCAAGCCTCAACTGCTAGGTGACAGTAGCACTGACAACACAGAAAGCTTAGAACATTCCTACAACATTTAAGAAATAAAAATCTCAAAATAGTTAAAAGGTTGGTTTTGGCCCTAAAGTAAGTGTTGTAATTTGAAGCCACAGCTACTTCACTCTTTTTAGTGATGTATTTGTCATCTTCACAAAGCAGCTCCGGAGCAATGTCAGCATCATACCGCTGCCTCTTCACCAGCAGAAACCATTCCCATGCAAAGTAAGTGCAATTACCCTAATGGAGGAGTAAAAGACTGGGCTTTGTCTGTGCAGCTAAATAAGTCTGAAAATAACTTCCAACATATGTAAATTGCAGCTGCCTTCCCCATTTGAGTGCTCTAAATAAAATACAGAAGTTAAATGGAAGGGCTAAAGCTAAAGCCAACCTGTGAACTAGCAAGAAAAGTACTGACATAAGGAAAACCTCAAGTTGCTGGGCTGCATGCTTTATGGGGTGGTTTTGTTCAGTTTCCAGAAAGAATTAGGATGATGCGTGTCTCAAAGTCAGAGACAGCCTCAGGTCTCATGATGCAAAACTAAACTTTGCAACTATCTACAGGTATGGTAGGCTACTTCTTTCCTGGATTAAATAAACAGATGTGGACTGTATCTGGGAAATCATTAATTGCATCTAAAAGGCTATATAAACCATTAGCATCTATTCTTTGTAGATTTTTCTTAGTGTACTGAGTAGTAATCCTGTTTAAGCTAGTCATCACCATCTCTGTCAGTCTTATTTCTCTCTAATTAAACATCATACTGCTGAACACATAGGAAAAATCTAGCTGCAACCTGCAGCAGCCTGCAGTGTCATTTCTTAGATGAAAAATAAATTCATGTATGCTGCTTGTCATCCTTGTGATTTTCTGTAGTCCCCACCACAGCCCCTCAATTTAAAGGTTAGCTTGGGGTATTTGTGGCTGAGCTTTGGTATAGCACCAACATGCTTTTGGGTGTGGGAAGGAGCCTACAACATCTCCACAAGTACAAACTCCTTGGGCTTCTCTTCAGCTGTGGAAAAAGGAGATTCCTGCATCTCCTATGTCCTCGTAGCAAAGGGCTTGATCAGCTGCTTCCTGGAGTTAGGGAAGCGAGGTTCTACACTTGAAGAAACTTCTCCCCAACCCACATTTTTCAAAACCAAGGAGTTAAAGCAGGGATTTATTACCACTGCTTAAAACTCTTCCCCACCACCACCAAGTGTTGACCCATGAATGAGGGTGTGTTGAGCCATTTCTTTAACACTGTACATCTAATTTGTAGATGCCTCGAGGTTTAAGGAATTCATTTTTAAGCTACACAGCTTGCAAGAAATGGCACTTAGCACAAAATGGTGGCATGCTGGTCAGCCTCCACAAACCCTGACAGCTTTCCTAGTACTGAGCCAAAGCTACCAAATAGCTGTATCTTGCCTTAAACCAACAGCAGATGGGTAGGGTGTTTAGTTGGTTTGGTTTTCTGTCCTGTTTGGTGGGACGGGAGAGGGTAAGCAGTGTGTGTGTCTATTGCACTCACAGCGTGCGACACTGAAAGATTTCATTTGGTTAGGCAGAAGCCATAGCTGCAAATTTGGTTGTGTGACATCCCTGTTGGAACCAATGCAAGCCTTTTACAACCCTTACGATTCTGTGATTGTAAGGGTTCACAGAAGAGTGTGAGAGCACAAGGAGGCCGGCCTTTGGTCCTGCCCCATCCCTGGGAACATATTGTCAGATTTTTGCCTCTCCCTGAGCAATTTGCACCTCCCTGCCTGTGTGTGCCATTCCCTTGGCTCTTCCTGCCTCGCAGCCTGTGCCCCAAACACCCGTGTGTGATCTCCTGCGAGGCCGAGCCCCTCACACTGCCCCACTGCTGCTGCGGCCTTGCTGCCTCACCGCAAGGCCGCCATGGGCCCAGCCTCGCCTGGCTCCTGCTCCCCCTGGCGCAGGTCCTGCATGTCTCACGGGGCTGCCAGAGAGAGCACGGTGAGAAGGACAGGGAGGATTAAAGCAAGGCTGAAGCCTTGCCCTGGTTCCTCTCCTTCCCTGCAGCCTGCCCCCCTCTTTATTTCTGTGATTTTAATCCCTGCCCCCTCAAGGGCTCAGCCTCCTGGGATTCAAGCTGGGCACTCCAGAGCAAAGTATTACTTTTTCTCTCCAACACCTTTTGGAGAAAAGCTTCTTGTCCTTTCTTTCCAGGTTTAAATGCTCCTCTTTGCTCGAGCAGGAACTTTAAACAGGTTTTACAGAAAACTTTCTGAATTTCAGATGCTTAAAGTATTTCTTACTGCTCCTTAAAACTTACTGAACCCTGGAGAGAAGCAAGGATTTGGTGGCTCAGGTACTTGGCAGTCCGGGTGAGGGATTCAAGTTCTTGCATCTGCTTCTCTGCCTGTGAGAGCTGATCATGAGCCAGCACCGTGCCCTCGCTGCTAAGGAGGCTGACGGGTGCCTTGGTGCAAGAGGCAAAGCTCTGCCAGCAGGTAGCACTGCTTTATGTGCAGGTGATGGAGCACCGGCACAGGTTGCCCAGCGAGGCTGCGGAGCTCCTCCTTGGAGCTCTTCAAAAGCCACCTGGACTGAAGTCCTTCATTTTGGTGAGCAGCAAGTATCGCTGACTTACCTGCTCCTGGATGCTTTGCTGCAGGTGTACTGAAACCCCAGTGCTTCACACCATGACCCACACAAAGCTGTGCTGAAGGCTACTCTTGTCAGGTGGGCTCAGCAACAAACACAACCAGCTTGGCTTCCAGCTGGGGTGATGGGTGGGCTGCGCAGAGTCATGCAGCATTGATATACCCCAGTGCTGGGTGTGTGTGTGGATGGGACAGGGTATAACAACACACAGAACTGTATTTGGGTGTTTGGGCATATTGTTTTTTGATGTGGACAAAGAGAACTGTCTGGAAAAAAAAAAGAAAAATCTATTTCTTGTTACTGTCAAGTTGTCAAATTCAGTACCTAATGCTCACCTAGATGAAGGCTGCATGACCAAGCCCCCGAAGAGCAAAGCCCGGTGTTTCTGTGAATTTAATGGCAGTGCTGTTCTTGCCGGAAAAGCAGAGCCTCTCCCTGCCAAACCTCACCTGCCAGACGGGGCACACTTAATGCTGCTCTCCGAAGTCTTTGCCCGAGGAGTTTATAGCTAGACGGCGAGTGTACAGCAGTCCTGTCCCAGCTATTTATAGCCAATATATGGCTATATGGCTAGCAGTATATATTGCCAATATATTCACGCTTTGGCAAACAGCGGCATAAGTAACTAAATAAACCTAAAAAGAGAGCTTCCGAAAGTTTTTTTTTTTTTTTCTTTGGGTTGGTGACAGCCCCCGCGGTGCCTCAGGAGGGCGCCTGGGTGCTGGGGAGCGCAGCGGGACTCGCGTGGGGCCGGCAGGAGCCGAGCCTGCGGGATTTCGGGCAGGGAACAGGGGATGTCGTGGCCCCGGGGGGGGGTGGACGGGGCGATGCGGGGAGGGGGCAGGCGCCGGGGGTCCCCTTCCAACCTGCCCCCGTCCCCCCGGGGCCACGAGGTGGCAGCGCTCCGCACCCCGCCGGGGGAAGCAAACAGGAGATAGGGGCTGGGGAGAAAAAAGGGGATGGGGGACACAGCGGTGCCGCCTCACCTGCCCGAGCGGGAGAGCTCGGGGGTTTCTAATTTAATGTAAATTTATATATTTAAATATATTTTTTTTAAGGGTCGCCGGGCAGGTGCCGCCAAGGAGGAAGGGCTGAAGGGGGGCAGCGCCTCTCCGCCTGCCTGCGCGCACCCCGGGGGGGGCAGGAGGGGACGGGACGGGACGGGACGGGACGGGACGGGACGGGACGGGCCGAGCCTCCCCCTCCCGGCGGGGCAGCGGCGGAGCCCGGCCTCCGCACCCCACCCGCTCCCGCCCCCGGGTCCCCGGGGGTGCCGGGAACACCCGCTCCCCGTCACTGGGGCAGGAGGCGGGGCCGGCTCCGTATAAGAAGGGACCGAGCGGGCGGCTGCGCTCCCAGGTCCCGCGACGCGCTGCCCCCGCCGGCCTCCAGCCGCCGTCCAGCCTCGCAGCCGCCGCTCGCAAGGGGAGCAGCGCCCGGCCCCCGGGAGGCGAGGCGAAGCCGGGGCAGCAGGAGCAGCACCAGCAGCAGCCCTAGCAGCAGTAGCAGCACTAGCAGCAGCACTAGTACCAGCACTAGTACCAGCAGCAGCGGCAGCAGCAGCAGCCACCTGCGGAGGCTGGAGCTGCGGGTGGCGCGCAGCAGCAGCGGGTGGTGCCCCCGTCCCGGAGCCCCCTGGCCGCGTCCTTGCGGCGCCGCGAACCGCTCGCCCATGAGCGCCGCCGCCCTCTACAGCCTGGACTCGCCGGCATGCTATAGGAGCTGGTGCCTGGAGCCGGCCAACTTCTACGACGCCAAGGTGGGCAGCGGCGGCGGGCCGGGAGCCGCCTGCAAGCCGGGCGGCCGCGGGATGAGCGGCGACGAGGCCGGCGGCGGCGGCCCCGGGGGCAGCGGCTCCAACCTGGCCGAGCTGAGCGCCGCCGCGCCGGCCATGTACGAGGACGAGAGCGCCATCGACTTCAGCTCCTACATCGACTCCATGTCGGCCGTGCCCAACCTGGAGCTGTGCAACGACGAGCTCTTCGCCGACCTCTTCAACAGCAACCACAAGCCCGAGCGGGGCGGGGATTACGGCGAGTACCTGCCCGCCAAGGACCTGGGCGCCGCCGTCGGCTCCCTGCTGGGCGCCGAGCCCCGCGCCGCCTCCTCCGCCTCCTCCTCCTCGTCCTCCTCCTCCTCCTCGGCCGCCTCCTCCTCGTCGTCGTCGTCGTCGTCGTCGTCGTCGTCCTCCCGCGGCGCCCTGAAGCAGGAGCCGGACTGGAGCGACAGCGACCTCTCCTCGTCGCTGCTGCCCTCGCAGATCGCCACCTGCGCCCAGACCATCATGAACCTGAGCGGGCAGCCCACGCCGCCCACCTCCCCCGAGCCGCCGGGCAGCAGCTCCCCGTCCAGCTGCAGCACCCGCTCCCCGGCTCCCCCCGGCGCCCCCCTGCCCTCCTCCGCCGGCCCTGGCCCAGGGGGGGCTCCTCCGACGGCGACGGCAGCGGCCGGGGGCAAGGAGCGCGGGGGCAAGAAGTGCGTGGACAGGTTTAGCCCCGAGTACCGGCAGCGCCGGGAGCGCAACAACATCGCGGTGCGCAAGAGCCGCGACAAGGCGAAGCGGCGCAACCAGGAGATGCAGCAGAAGCTGCTGGAGCTGTCGGCCGAGAACGAGAAGCTGCACAAGAAGATCGAGCAGCTCACCCGGGACTTGACCAGCCTCAGGCACTTCTTCAAGCAGCTGCCCGGCGCCTCCTTCCTGCAGCCCGCCGCGGGCACCGACTGCCGGTAACAGGATTTTGGGGAGGGGGGGGAGAGCCCGGCGGGACCGCAGGGACGGCGCCACGGGGCCGTGGCTGGATGCACACATACCTCAGGGGCCGCGGGGACGAGCCGCGGGGCCGCGCAGCCCCGGGCCGGGCGAGGAGGACTGCGAGGAAGAGGAGGAGGAAGAGGAGGAGGAGGAGGAGGAGGAAGGAGCGGCCGCGGTGGAGCCCCCGCCGGTGCGCGGCCGCTTCCCGAGTGCCGCGGCGACGCGGGGCGATGCCTGGGTCTTTCACCGCGAAAAAAAACTCAAACCAAAAAAAAAAAACAAAAATAACCCAAACCAAAAACCCACCCACCCTACCCTTCAAAAAAAAAAAGCTAAACGCCTTTTTTTTTTTTTTTTTTTTCCCCTTTTCCCCTTAAATTATTTTTGTAATGGTAGTTTTGTTTGTCTTTTCTACATTTTACTCGTACTGATGCAGCTATGGTACATCTGTTAACATGATTCAAAGCCCTCATGTATTTTAGACGGTAGGATGACAAAGACTGAGCATGCCCGACCTTTTATATCAATTTTTACAGCATTTCTAAGAATAATAATAATAAAACGAAACAAAAAAAGCGTTTGAAACCAAGTCTGCTCTCGTCTGCCGTGTGTCCTGCGGGCGGGGGGACAGCAGGGAGGGTGGCGGGGACGGTCCCTTGGGTGGCACCGGCCTGGCCTGGTGGGGAGGCAGGTAAGGGGCGGGGAGGCTGGGGAAAGAAACAAAGAGGGCTTGGAAAAAAAAGGGGCTCAAAACTTGGCCCTTCCTTTAGCATCCTCTGTGTACACCAGCCAGGTTTTCCACCCCTGGCCACGGGAACCAGCACCGAAGCAGCCAGGTTGCTGTTCCTCTCCTGCTGGGACCTGCACAAAACCATTCACTCCTCATCCTCTGACCTGGGAGATTTTTGTAAATTACCACGGAACGGGATGAAAAAAATCCCTAATCTCAGCCTGAGCTCTCACATCAGTTCTCGTATCGCTTCTCAGACGATGACCGCATGGGAATACTTTGGTGTTGTCTGACGGGACGGTTAGACCTGTGATTGGCCTCTCCATACGGTCAGGGTGAGGACAGTGGTGTGGCCGACAGAGCACTTTACTCTTTACACGTAACACAAACTGTACAATGAAACACCCGCTCTGTGGGAAGCTACAGATAAGGTGGTACTTCCATGCTTAGGCAGCAATCGGCTGTGAAACATTAACTTTTTATGCTTGATGCTTTACAATACGCCTTGTTCAAATCTCTGTAACATTTATTGCAAGCTGATAACAAACACTACAATTTACAATTAGCGATGGCACCGTGGCAGGCAGGCGGGCAACACTTCGGGAATCTGCCGGTGAAACCCTCGGCTTACATCAGCGCTCGTGGCGAACAGCAAGGTGTTCATTTCAAAAACATCAGTAAAATAATTTCCATCGACATAATAAATACAGCATTATAAAACAAAAATAAAAATCACAACCGTTCAAAATTCCAGAACAAGACCTTTCACACTCCGAAACAAAAAACGCACCGAAGAACCGTGGCCTCAAATTCTGAACCGATCAGAAAAGGACGAGTTCGGAAAGCCGAACAGATTTTTATAAATACATTTCTCAGTGTTAGCACACTGTGCGTTGTAAATCACAGTTTTAATAAACTATCTTAGTACTTATCGCACTCCCATTACACATTATCTGTGGCAACAGTTAACAGATAACCACATCACAAAGTCCACAGATACTGTAGTAGCTGACTGCAGTTCAGTCCAGTTCAGTTTCTTACAGCTTCCAGAAGAGCAATTTCCTCCAGTCCAACGCAGTTCGGCTGGCTGCTCGCAGAGTGGACGTAGCAGCACAGCAACCCCACCTCCTTTCCCAGCACGCTCCTCACCTCATAGCTCTGGAGTGATAAAAGCATGTTGATTAAAACAAACAGTCCCGTACATTCTGTTCTGAGCAGCGCTCGGCTCAGAAGACGCAGGGTGCGAGGTCCTCTTCCAATAGACAATTTTTTTTCAAGCACTCGGAAAGTGGCGTTAGGACTGATGGAAGGAATGAACACACTGCACTCGGGATAATTAGCTCTCGCTCCTGTGTAAAGTGCCACTTCTCTACCAGGCTTTCAAAAACTTGTTTAAAAAAACAAAAAAAGCTACTGCAAGCTTGAACTCTGTTTTGCTGAAGTGTAAACCTTTAGTGCTTTCTCACACTGGTGGGATTTCACACACCATGGGAATGTGCACATACAGCGTGTCCTGATTACCTTAGCCAACAGACCCACTGAAGGAAAAATGTTATGTAGCTTTCCATTGTCCATCCCCTCTCTGCTTTATGTTGCATTTTACATCACGTCGTGCCTCGCTTGCAATCATTTGCACCTACACGGCTCCCCTAGTTAGCGAGCGGAGGGGCAGGTTAGCTGTCCTGCTGTGATCTGTGTGGGGAAGGGGTTGCGGGGCTGGGGTGACCGCTCTCAGATGACAGAGAGCACGATAACACAAGAACTGGTGACACTGACTGCAGGCACCTGGCTTGAGAGGGTCTCTCGGAGCAGCTTCACCTGCATTTCTTCCGTCTGCGATACTTACCTAGGACCAGCCTCTGACCATATGCGGTGACCACATCTGCTGCCTGATTCGAGGTACAAATACCTCTTTTTTCCCCCCAGATTATTTTTATCCCAGACCAGTCTGCCGTGCAGCTGCACAACCAGCCACATTGGTCCGACTGCGGCGCTGCCACAAGGTAGGAACAAGCGGCCAGGGGCGGCTAAAACCAACCTCACTGCCAAAAGAAGTAATTAGGAGACTACACCCTTAGAAACTTCAGCAGCACTGGCCAAAAAAAAAAAAAAAAACACAAACAAATAAACAAACAAAACAACAACAACTGAAGTGGTGTTTCTTGTGATTAATCTGTGTGGAGACATGCTTCTTTTTAAAACGCAGCAGTTCTGAGATGGAAATGCTTATGAAAAAAAAGGGAAAAAACCATCCCTGCATTTCAGCTAGGAAAAGAAACACCACCACCAGTTTGTTTGTAAGGTGCCAGTCTTCTAGATGGCATTATAAAAACTGAAACGTGACAAAGAGGTTGTATGAATGCTAATAAATAGAAAAAGGATTATGTTTTGTCAGCCTGGAACAAACCAGACACATCCTCTAGAAGAGCTAGACTTGACTGCTAATAGAAAAGCAAATGTATTTTGGAAATTTCTCATATCTCTTTGCTTAAGTGAAATATACACCCTCGCGCGTAAGAATTTGCAAGAAACTTCCACGTTAAATATTATCCATAAATCGCATTAAAACCACAGGGATGTAACTGCAAAGGACTAGGAGACCGTGTAACAGAGAGAAAGCAAAATGACCCCAATGCATGTCACCTAGCTGAAGACATTTAACGAGGATGATTAATTAGAGGAGCAGACCTTTGTACCCCCTTTCCAGCGCAACAGAGGGGGGATCTCCAGCTCCTACCAGGCTTGCCCCCTTTCTGAAGGCACCGCTCCTCCTCTACTGATCACCTGGCAGCCAATGACAGCCCCGCACCTGCCCTCAGTGCCTCGCTTACCTGTGATAAATCTGGGTCACTGTGCCAAATGTCAGGGCCCTGCTGATAGCTCCGACTGAAGGAGTAACTACTTCGCGATTACATAAACTGTACTTTAGCCCATGGAGCCCCGTGCATTTCGTTTATACAGATCCCAATTGCAAAGTATTACTTTGCATGCATTTTGCTTTTTTTTTTTTTCTAGTATTACCGCCTGCCAGTAATTTCATACTTGTGCTGTTAGAAAGCGGTTGTGCTTTATAGGGTTTAGAAGCCGGGAAAAGTAGCATGCTTGGACTGCGTCCTTGCTGCCTTTGGATTTTCAGCCAGAAAACGGAGTAAAGCCTAGCACTGCCCATACTGGCTCTGAACGTCTGGACACACTGCTGTTTGCAGATAGCTCTGTAGATCCATGTCTGAGCTAATGCTGTCTTGTAAATCCCGTCAGTGGCACCCCTCTTCTCTGCTGGGAGCACACTAACACGCTTCAAATCCACTCAGTCCCAGGCTGCACACGAGAAAAAAAATGTATTTCCAGTGAAATCTCCTATAGCTCCTCTTGTGGATCTGAAAAGAGCTGCCTGGAAAGGTGGTGGAGTCTCCATCCTCGGAGGTTTTCAGGATCCTGCCAAAGTCGTGGCTGACCTGACCACGTGTTGGCAAGAGCCCAGTGTGAGGGGTTGTCAGACGACCCTGCCATTTCTGTGGCACCAATACCTTCTCGCCCAATTCACAGCACCTCCTGGACTCTGTCTCTATAGTAAGTTACGCAGTTAAACTCTCTTTCATCAACACCTACTATACGTACCCCATCCTCACTGGCAGCAGATTTCAGGAGAGAAGAGATTGTTCTTTGTAGCAGCTGGAACGGGAAAATTAACAGGTTTTGTTCATGACAAAAATTTTACGTATAGGAAGACACTGTATTTGCAGATTCGAACAGTCACATTAAACAAAGATTAATGATTTCAATAGCATGGTTTTGTTTCTCCAGCCAAAGAAGAGGAGAGGTGAGACAAATGATGCTCAGGATGGGAGCCTGAAAGTTTCCCAAGTGCCCAACCCAGCAAAGCCCTTCAGTTGGACCTGATGCATTTGACATTTTGGAAACCCTGGGGTGAACTCAGTGACTGTGTTACTTGAACAAGACCTGGGAATTGGATTCTCAGTCCAATGAAACACAAGCCTAGCACCAGATTAAATTATGGGGTACTCTTACATCTTCTTCTTCTTTTTTTTTTTTTTTTGTAACAGAGCTGTTTATAAAAGTGTAATTTAGAGTAGCTATGTGTCTACATATCTAGCCTCATTATACTCAATAAATGTTAGCTCATTTCGTGCCATACCTTTACTTTTACTGTACTTTGAGATCGGGATGGACAACTCAAGAAGACTTCCAACTGCATTTTCAAAACTGGTGAAACAACAACTTCAGAGCACTGGTTGCAATACAGCAATCCTCTGAAGCATGCAAATAATGATGGAAAAACACAGAGAACGGAAAAGTTATCAATCACAAAATCAAAACACAAACAAAAAACAACTTGCTTATTCTCTAACTGCTTTGCTGGTAGTAGACTTGTAGTAGAAAAGCCTGGTTCAGAGATTCAGCTGATAACAGCGAATTGCTCTCCTCTGTTGGTGGACCTGAGTGACTTTCTTGGAGGACCTAAACTCTTCTAGCAAAAGGAACTTCTTTTTATAACTTTCAGCAACATGGGGGGGAGGTTGCTATTTATAGATAATGCAATCAAATATTAGTCTCATAACCTTCTAAAAGTTATGGTGACAGGGGAAAAATAAGGTATAGATTTGGCCTAAATGACTTGTTGATTTAGGTCCTCATTCAGCAGACACTCAACATTTACAGCACACACTTAGGCCATATGCAGAAAATTAAGCACAGCCATAAGGGCTTGTTGGAATATGGTCTTAAATAAGTGCTGATGCTACATTGTTCTCCAAACAAAGCAAAAGTGTTCTTGAGAATATACTAAAATAAAATCACAAACAACACTACTATGTGTACAGGCATACCTCCTGTTTTTCTGCATGATAGTGTAATATAGGACAATAATTATGTTGCTATATTTTCAGCTTTCCCCCCTGAGGTTATACATAACAGACCATATGCAGTAAAACTTCTCCTATTTAGGAAAATGGTGTATGTTTCAACAGGATTGAAGTCACCCTGCTTCTCCTTATGCTGTTTGTAAGCTTTTCCAACAGGAAGAACCCCCTTTCCTTCTTTTTATGCTCTAACTGGTCTGCATTTTCCATTTATGTAAAATACAGCTCAGATCACAGTGCGGCACAAAACTGAGGTGAATTAGTGGTATGCAGGGTAACAACGCTGGGTAGAAAAATGCTGGTACACAAGAAGCTACTTTTCAAGGAGCTTAAAGCCAGGCCTGTGATTTATGTGGTGTGTTCATTAAAACTACTACTATTACAATGCAGAGGGGTATGAAACCTTTTTAAGCAAAAAATTAGCTTGGAAAAACACGGTGACTGCAAATTCAAACCATTTCATATCTTCTTGTATCATTCTTAATAAATTAATCTAACCTTGCTGGCTTTATCAGTTCATCAGCAATAAAAATACTACGTCTTAGTTCTAGGAAGGAACAAAGTGCAGTCTGTGCCTGCAGGAATTATTGCATCACCTATTGCTGTTATGGCTACATCTGCAGAACACCTGGAATCCTAAGGAGCACCCTGACTCTCACCTGTCCCGGGGATACAGTTCCAACTTTCCATTGCCACATCTGTCACACGTAGGCCAGGAGAAGGCAGTGCTCTCATTAACTCCGACAATGGTACCTACAGAAAATGAAATCCTTTTAAAATACTAAATGCAACCTAGCAAACATAGGCACACAAAAAAAGGGTCATGTTTGACCCTTTTATATTTTCATCTCAAGAATAAGACTCTTCCTTTCTTGGGGTCAGAGCAAGCCTAAGCTTCTCCAGCAGTCTCATTGCCTTCTCCTACATCCATCCACCAAGGAATGACAGCATGGCATTTTAAAAATATCAAAAGGTGGATATTTGAAGATTAACTTTCCAAACAGGCTCATTTGTTCTGTTTTGAGGGTTTTATTGCTCTTCTGTTTTGTTTGCTTGTTTTGTTTGTTTGCTTGTTTTGGTCTCATTGGTCCTGCAATATGTCCTTGGCAATAAGGAGTTAGAAAAATCATCAGGCCAGATTGTTTGATATCAATATTTAGGAAACACAAACCAATTAGAAGACACAATCGTTTTCAAAAACAATTATGCAGGTTAAATTCCATTACCTATAGAGTTATTCTTCATTTATACTGATTTAAGAGAGATTAGATCTTTCCCACTGGTTTAAGTGTGTGCCTAAGAAGGGAATGCCAAAGACACTTAGGACTGTTATAAGGGGCTTTGATTCTTTTGGCAAGAAAAACATTCTGAGTTTTATGAGAAGCCAGTAAAGACTTTTAAACACTGTATTATGCCTTATGGTAATGGTATGCTGAAATAATTAGCATTGTTTATGGAGAAAATACTTAAAGTATTTTGAACTATACGTAGTGGATCAGCTCTAAGAACAAATTTACCATAAAATAAACTCTCAGTCTGGTACAAAAGATGCAAGGACTAAAAATTCCAGCTTCTTTTGAGCAAGAACCTTGCAGTTATGTAATATGTTCAATGAAATAAGCCCTTGGAGACTAGGGAGCATTCACACTGTCTGTGAAACAGGGTCTTAATCTTCAGCTTTCCTGACTCTCCTGAGACAAGGACTGTCAGAGACAAGGATTGTCAGAAAGGAGGGAGCTACACGTAAACAACAAAACCATATTGTCCTTCGGGAATTCAAAGGACAACAAGTCTGAAGATCAGGAAACCAACTTCTCAACTATTACATTTATAACCCAATCTTCTCTCTCTCTCTCTCTCTCTCTCTTTCTCCGCCCCTTCCATGGATTACACTGCAATTCTGTGTGTTTAACCTCTTGGGATGTAACAAAAATAATTTTGATTCTCCAGTTCCTGTTATAACCTGTGAGTTTCTATTGGCATTTGCAAGGTAAATGATTCCTGCCACAACAGAGGCATGTTTTCTTTGCTCATGGAAAAGAAAAAAACTACAATTTTGCTGGCTATGTTTTCTTTTTTTACAAAAAAGTCACTATTTTGATTAAAAACAAAAACCTTTTTCTGACTGATCTGTTTCTCTCTAAGCCTTTTAATTTTTCCCTCAGTATTGTGCTATACTGCAACTGTGGAATGCCAGTGCACAAGTAACAGAATTACATCTGAAGATGAACCAGGATCATTCTGAGATTAGGTCTACGGGAGAGATTTATTTTGATGAAAACAGAATTCCCTCATGAAACCACCAGAGATCACTGAAGTCAGAACAAACACAACTCCAAACAGCAACAGATCTAATAATCCAGTGACAGCCTTTTGCATCCTGCATGCACAGTGATCACTCAAGTTTAAGCAGCTGAACAGTTGCACATCTTTGTCAAGAATTTATATTTTGCTTGATTTTCACAAACCTTTTGGATATTCTCCCAAGATCCTATTTTTTTAAATGGAAATGCACATAGCCAAAATTAGGTTTTTACCTCTACTCTATTTTTCTGGGCTGTGGCTGACATCATTAAGAAGAGACTGACAATAGCTCAATCAGGACAACACCTGGAAAAACAGGTCTCGAGTGAGGAATGCAAAGGAGGATTAAAGTAACACTCTGGTTGAAATGTTTGAAAAATGAATATAGTTATTATTATTTTTTGCCAATCAGTTACCCTGATTAATAGATAGGAAGGGAAAAATTTCAACCCAAAAGAGAGAGCGAGGTAACATGATTTACTCCATTTTGTTCAGGCTGTTACAAGGGAAACAGAAAAAAAAAAAACCTGAGTAAGGGCTTAAATATGAAAACATGCAGTGTCAAAATTCAATCACTGGATGTGAATCATACACTAGGCAAACATCATTAATCATGTAATATTCCCGCACAACATATGTGGTATGAACTAAGTAGAATTTGCTCATAAGTATGGTTAGGAGGAGAAGTAGTTCTGTGCAGTATGAACTGCCAACATTTAGGGTGATCCTGACCCCTACAATACAGCAAAAAGAGGTTGGAAATTACTTTGCAATGAATAGTGATGAGAAAACAAATTATCAACCCTGAGCTCACAGGTGAGAAACACAGACTCATCTTTGAAAGAAGAACTAAGTTTCCAGGAGGAAGCAATCCCAGGTTCTCACTCGTCTGCTGACCAGCAACATATTGCATCCCAGAGCTGGTATGATCAGACCTCCCTGAAAGAAAGACTTCTGACAGACTCGGCGGCTCTGTTTGGATTACAGCGTTGCCCTTTCTGGTGGGGAAGGGAGGATTTGACTGAGTATAACTGGGAGACTTCACTGAGCAGAACACTGACACAAATACAGACAGTTTGCAGCAGGGGATATTCCACTGATCACCAGGAAGTTTTGCTAGTGAAGGCTGAGAAGGTACACTGCCAACCTCCTGAGAGCCAGGAGGAGCAGCGATGATGGCAAAAGAGCAGGGAGGGGCAATGCTTCAAGGAGGGGTAGAGGAAGCATTTGCAGCCCCTTTGAGGGGTGAGAGGAAGCCTACGTACAGAACACGTAGGTGACTACAAGTATGGCAAGTGAAAGAACGGCACAAAGAAAAACAATTAACAAAGTAATCTTGCTTCTCACTGAAAGCCAGATTAACATTTCTGTGAGTTTTTCTCTAGGTGAGAGAGAGGTGGTGAGTGAATTTTGGAGAAGTTAGTTTTTCTTCTATGGATTACACCATCAATATGTTCCCACCAACAAAACAGTGCTAATACTGTTAGTTTCACATCTTCAGTAGAAACCTGTAGGCAGTAGCTAAACAAATTCCAAACCAGCGTATATATATCTTAAATTTTATTAAATAATTTTAGTTACACAAAAAAGTGAGGTTATAATCTATATATAGCTAGCATAGACATAAAGATATGTTACACTCTACATTGGTACAAAGCTGTGGGAACATACTGGTAACAGCTACCCCAGGCAAATTTCATATTAAGCAAGACAAGACTGTGGGATTAATTTCTCCTCTTGTCATTCTTACATCTGTAATAAAAAATCGGGGAAAGCATGACACCTCTTATGTAAGTGTACTGGGGCTGGCCAGGTAACATGAAATCCTCCAGGTAAGTAAAGTACTTGTTTGCACACAGGATCACAAAGGTGTATTTTCTTTGCTCTACTGAAAAAGGAAAGGACTCAAATTTTGCTTTATATACAAACTGTCAATGGGTCAAAAGCAGACAGGCACTTCCCCTACCTAGTTACAATAAACAAGAGCAGAGAAGTGGTAACTCTTAGCATAAATATTGCAGAGGTTAAAGAAAAGGCCAAAAAGTATTTCCTACTCAGTGACAGAAATATCCTTCAGGTAACTCACAGTATCAATGGGAGATGGACATACATAATGACTGAGGCTTACAGTGCTTGTAGTTGTGCTTATTTCTTGTTATGCAGAGTTCAAGACTGTCACTGCAAGGTGATCATATATCAATCACAGAGGCATCACTAACCTGTAGATGTATTCTAAGAGAAGGTATGTTTAGTAATAGCTTTAAGTAGCTTAAATTTGACTTTTCAGTGTACTGCTTTATAGCTGGAAGGATTCATTTGTAATCATTATTTGCTATTATTTCAAGCCTCTCAAACATTCAGGTGAATACTTCGAAGTGTAAACGTAAAACAGTATCAAGAATTTTCTACAAGGGCTACTGGAATCATAAGAGTTAAATTAAGAGAGAAAACTGTTTTTAAAAGCTGAAAGTACCTGGCTTTTAAGGGCTTTTCCCTATAGGCACTATGCATTTGGGGGGGCTTAAGAACTTGACTGGACTAAGTGTTATAAAATATATTGTATGAAATCTTTCTGTACTATTAGGAAATATTTGAAATTACACTGTAAGAAATGTTTCTGCATGGTTAGTGGTAGGACTAAAGTATTAGACACAGCAATGATCCAAAGTGGCTGGTGAGCAAATATTGGCCAAGTTAAGCTAGGTGACTATGGTGAAATATTAAATTGCCCCATTGCAGCAGAGCTCCAGGGAACTCAGACAGTAACCCCTACTGCTCAGAGTCTGGCTGACATAATCTTCTCCACCTGCCTGAAAAATATTGGTATACCTTACTGTTGCCAATACCAACAAGGCTGGTGTGAACAGAAGGCTCCTGAAAGAAGATGGTGAAGGAAGGAATATAATAAACCAGGCCGTGCATCAAACCTTTATTCTGGGTGGGAGCAGTAGCCAGGCAGAGCTTGGCCAGCAAAAGACAAATGGAGCCCAGGAAGAAGCATAAGAACTTACATATCCCAATGATCTACAGCAATACTGTGCTTTTTTATTCCTGCACCCTGTTTATGCAAGAAATCAATACCAGGACCTGAAAGATTAAAGTGAACACGAATAATTAACCACATTCATTTCAAAAAAGGCCATACGAACCTCTCACAGCACAAATGGAATTGGCCTGTGTGGCAGAATCCAGCTCATCGAGTTTGACAGGGCCAGGCAGCTCACTGAGGTCAGCACCGGCAGCCGAGCACAAAAGAGGCTTTTGTAATAAGAGAACAGTACGTTCAACACAAATAATCCTACCTGCCAACAAAGACATTTCAACTCAGTACAGTAACAGGGAAAAAGGTGACCATGATAATTGTCATGGCCAATAAAGACAACGATCTCTGCCAGCTACTAAACAGATGGACAGACTCCATCAGGTTTTCTCAATGACAAAATATTTTGCTTTCAGTGATACATGCAGCATGCTCTTGTTACACTTCGTGACTCCCAGGGAAAAGATTTAAAAAAAAAAAATCTAACATGGCAAAAGAGAATCAAATCCCATGCAGACTTCATTGTACCACACTGGAAACACAAAGTTATTGTCTCTTCCCCCAGTAATAAGCTTGGACACCCCTCAAGGTGGTCTTACTTTGTTTTAAAGATTACAAAGAGCAGATGCACGCAATACTTTACTCTCCAAAGCAGAGGTGCGTGGCTCAGTTTGCATGAAACCAGTACAACCTCAGCTAGTAAGGGAAAACAGACCGGTTAGCAGATGCAGCAACAGGACACATGGCTATTTACACGGTTTGGTACTTCCCATCCACTTGCATCTTGGAAGTGAGGGAAGGCAAGAGATGTGAATTACACCTCCCCACACAGATGCACCACACAGAATGATGGGCGAGCCTCGTTTTTATGAGCAACTAAAAATGAATGTAGAGTGAACTACTTCACAGAACCTGTATGGTGGGAAGGGCTCTCACAGCTGAGATGCTTTATGGTAGTTTGGAAAAGTTCTGTGTCTAGGGACATGCAAGTCTCTAGATTCATTGTCTTACTCCTTTTAGAAGTAGTAAGCTCAATAAAACAAGTTTCTGCAAGAATACCAAAACAAATGAAACCAAGCTGCTTACTAGTTCTGAGTCTTCTGTCAGCTAGCAGATTTGATTGATACCGGTCTTTAGATTCAACAGTCATCAAGGAAGACTGACAGAAATATTGGTGAACATACCATAGGATAATTTCATTTCTCAGTTTCATAGGAGATATAACCAAAAATACAAAAGAGAAATCTCACAGAAAATTTCTAATTACAACCCCATTCAAATTTCTCATCCCAAACTTGTAACATTTCATCTTCAATTGAGAGTGAAAGTCTCTGTAGGCCACATATTACAGTGTTATAGATTAGGGTGTTAGTTCAGTTCAATTCCAACTGCTTCAAAACCACATGTAAAGCTTACCATTTCCCCACAGGGCATCCTTGAAGAAGATGAGTCGTGAGGCAGCACTGAGGGCTTCTATGATTTCCGTACTGAGAACGCATGATGCAGCAATTGACACAGCAACAACTTTTGGAATTGTGTGAGCTACATCTTGCAGTGTGAAGTCAGTCACAAACAACAAAATCTCTCTTTGATTTGTAGGAATACTGTGCTTTGTCTACGATTTAAAAGAACAAACAAACAAACAAAAAAAAAACAACTAAATTGAAATGTAGTCATTAACTTTTAGAAGAAGGAAAGACTAAAGTAACATCTTCATCTTTAAGCAACCAATAAAACCGACACATTACTACGCTTAGGGCCCGTACACAAAAATGAATTAAAGTTTTATTGGAATTCCTCATTACTCCTTAATGCAGATATGGAGTAACATCTCTACCTTAAATTAACTTTACAAGATTGACCCACTGTGAGCTTGGCTCTACCACTATCAACTATCATGTCTTACTCACTTGGATCTGAAAATAAATTTTATGAAAAGTTAATTGACCATTTTTATGAACAAAGTCTTGCATAATATTTCCCTTGGAAAAAAAGAAAGGCTAACACTACCACTACTATTATTTAGCAAATTTTCCATGCAGTGTTATCTGATTCTCAAAACCTCCACTCCTTGCAGTGGATAGGTACTGCAGTTACAAAGCTGCACGTTTCTTGTTGAATAAATACATCTCCAAATATTTGAATGATACGTGAAAGTAGAAAAGTAGATAACTTATAATTAAATAGATAATCTTATAATTAAGAAACACAAGAATCCATAATGACAATGTAAGTTTTCTGACTATGACAGGTATGAAAATACTCTGGTGCAACTAAATTATGGTACATCAAAATTAGTGATGTCACAACAAAAAAATAATTAAATTTAATGTCAGACTTCATATCTGAAAACAGTTATTACTAATTCATAATTTTACACTATTTATAATTATATATATATATTTTAATTTTCACACTGGGATGATGAGCAAGACAGATTGCATAGACATGATGCAGACATCAGTGTTTAGTCCAGGATCTCTAACAAAACCAGACAATTTGACGATCTGTTCTTTTCTTCTTCTTCCTTTTTTTTTTTTTAAACATGAAGTTTATATTTACACGCATGTGAATTTTCCCATACTTTAGGAAAAACAAGTTTAATAACTTGAGCATATTGCATATTTACCAGTCCAAACAACTCCTAATTTTGAAGATTCTAGTATTTTAAAATATTTAACTGAAATTAAATTACTTTCTTAGTTAAAAAAAAAAGGCTTTGTTACTATTTAATTAATCTGTTGCTTAAAAAATCATACTTAAAACATTCAAATGAAATTTAAATACTACAATGATTGGAGAGACATATCACAGAAGTATTTTATTCTCAAAGTTGCATTTCCCTAGCACAAGGTAATGCAATAAGAACCCCAACTTTTTGTCTTCAGTTGTGTTCAAACCCTGAAAGTGTTAACCAGGCTAAAATTAACTTTTTGTTCATGCTAGCAGCTCTTAGAACAAATGCAGTAATTAGAAATAATGGCTGGTAAAACTTGTAACTCATATATTATGGTCCTGCCTTAATATATGCTGGCAATTGCATTTACATTTTTTCTTTTCCTCATAACTGTATGCATTTGAGTACCTCCTCCGTACAGATACCATTAAAATATCTTCAAAAGAAAGATTTTTTGCAGCTGTCCCCTGAGAATTCCTAACACGTTAAAAGCTGGCTTTCAGAAGAGTCATCCAAAAAGTAAATAATAATAACAGCAAAAAATCACAAGTTAGTATAAAATCATCATCTTGCTGTGTGTGACAATTTGTTCTGAACAGAAAGGACACAACAGACAAATAGCAGCAGGATTGAGTTATAAGGAAGGACAGCTCCTTAACCACAGATGGAATATATTTCCTCATATTCCTTCTGTACCACAGTACAGATTCTGAGTAATAATAAAAGCGTATTTCCATTCCTCCTTCACACAAACGAAGCATCTCAGAATACTCTTGCTACGTAGAATAAATATTATTTTTAAAGTACTTTTGACTTAACTCCTGTAGCAGATTACCTAATAATAACAGACCTGCTAAATGAAGCAAATTGTAGTCCCTAGTTCACGTATTATAACTTGATGATTTTGCACATGAAGGATAAATCCTCTTGGCGAAGGTAACTGCAGTAAACAAGCTGCTGTTCACGACCTTCTTCTGGAAGGATTAGGAAAGTGATACACTAACAGCAGGTAAATGCTTTTTATGTTTCTAGAAGTGTTACCCAGCAGTATTACAGAAAAAAGAAGATTGCTATTGATTTCCAATATTACTTTCAAAAAAATCATGAGCAGTCATATTCACTCATGAAAATCTAGTGCTTACTGTTCACTAAATGAAAAATACCCAGTAAACTTCCTAGTAGCAAGAAGAAATTACAGACTTTTTTTCGTGTTAGATAAGCTTCCACTCTTCAAAGTCACAACTGTTCCTGCATACTTCATCTTCCCTCTAGTGGAGTGATGAAGTGATTCTACACAAGAATATTGATGAACCCTGGTGTCTCAGACATAGGTAGATGTACCTAAATATAAAAATGCTTGGGTAGGATACCACCAGTCTGTAATTTATTTATTTAAATTGAACAGGCTGCTTGGAAACAGAAGTCCACACATGTACGTGCCCATCTTTCTGTTAGCAGCCTGAAGGTCCTATCAAGGTAGACATAACTTCCCACGTTTGCAAATGCTTTGCTGTCATGTTGGTAAATACTCTGCATGCGCACAGCAGAGAAAACACGGCTGAGTGACAAGAGATACCCCTCATCACAGGAGCTAAAAGTACTGCCCGCCCCAAAATCAAATCACAACGCATTGGCTTTTGAAGCAAGAGGACAAGACCAAACTAAATTTATGTCTCACGCTGGTGGGAAGCATCCCCAGCTATTTTGCTGGCCGTTCTGGAATTTCTTTGTCTTTGGTCCATATGCTTTGATTCACACTTGTTTCTTGTGGAGCTGATGGACAATTGCAAATTATTCTCCACCAGAATTCAGGGCTGGCTGTACTGAGGATCCAGTCGCCAGGAAAAAATAAATAAATCAGCAACAAAAAATTCCTTTAACTACTGAGGGAGTTAGCAACACTTTGAAAGAAAATTGTAGCATCATTCAGAAACAAATAAATAAAACATAATTATAAGCTTTCCAACACAGTATGGATGGCAGATGTATTTACCTAAGAGTTCCTCCTTTCTACTAGCTGGACCATAAAAGCCAAATTTGCCTGAGGGGCTTCTATTGAAGTCAACAAAAATAGTCCACCCACTTGCATGCAGAGAGCAAAACTGATTTTTTATATAACTGTCATCTGTTCAATTCTATCCCCATTCTGCTGACTGGGAACTTCTTGCTATGTATCTAAGGACAGTACATTGATTTTCATTGCAAGTCTCAACTGTCTGTAAGCTTCCTTACTACAGTGAAACATTATCTCTAGCTAGATAGCAAGTTATTCAAGTATAGTTCAGCTTCTAGAGCAAATGGGATTGAAACCATGCAGCTTCAACTGCAGTAAGATGCAGTCCTTCTTACCCATTCACAAGCATTTTAGACCTGGTGATAATTCTGCACAAATAGCTCTTGAAGATGATACAGGAAGTTTTTCTTTCCCCTAAACAAGATAAATGCTGGCCTTTCACACATCATTAAGTTGATTTTATGTTGATTTCTTCACTAAGTGAAAAGATTACCTGCAGCCTCAGGTATAGCACTCGTGCCCAAAAGCTACAACGTTCATTACAACCATCGATCTGAAAATAATGGTACAAAAACAGGGAATGAGACAAGCAGAAATTCAGTGGTACAAAGCATTTGTCATCAGACTTTTAAAGCAGCCTACCTGAAGAATTTCCTTTAGACCATGAACAGCTGGTGGCTGGTACAAATTAGAAATCTGCTCTTCCTCATCCACTTCCACATGTATTTCACCAGACTGAACAGTAAGAATGTAACAGAAGCTGGGAGGAGGAAGATTAGTTGTCATCTATTAAAAAAAAAAAAAAAAAAAAAAAAAAAGGAAAAGAAATGTGACATTAAAAAAGGCACTTCAATCTGGCCAGTCAGGTTTTATAATAATAGCCAAAATGAACCACACAATTTACATTTTAAGAGTGATGGGAAAATAAAATAATGACCCTCTGAAGTAGGAGCTGAGTTAATAAAGCAACATTCACAAGTTATAAGTGAAATCAGCTTGTGTGTATCATTCTTTCCATAATCTGACATTGATCCTCATCATAAAAACATCTCATGATTTGGCACACTTGGCAAACACTGCAGCTACTCCAAGGTGGTGATTGTTGTTTTTGTATTTTTTTATTACATGGTAGGAGTACCCTGATTATTTATTTTTTTAACATCCATAACTTTTCTGAGATTTGGGGACTTTTGCATGTGGGTGGGTTTTTGTGATAGTAAACAGATGAAGAACTTTTAAAGCTGCCAAATTAAATCCAGGACAGCACAAGGAGATAATGAAGAACAGGAACTCAACAACTACAAGAACTGCTCTTCTTGTGTTATGCCAGATTTTTCTGTCCCCCCCCCCTTAAAAAGTATTGTGACGTAACAACTTTATCGATCTCCACTCAAAGACAGAGAAAGGCTTCTGAGAAATAAAAGACCCTGCTAGAAAATCATTTTTATTTTTGATCTGGTAAATATTCTTCTAGCAATGTTTATAGTTAATAAAGTGTTTAATTTAATATGAGAAATATGAATCTACTAAAGACAGCTGCCCACTCATTTTAAAAAAAGTTGCATAAGGGAAAAAAAAAGACATCAACCCATATTCTTGTTTGCCACTAATGGCACTGAAAAGGTACCTGAAGGCACATATGGCTAAAAAGAAATCAGTGTCACAGATCTCTTCTTCCCAAGCAACTTTTTCAATGTGTTGGCAGTATTATTTATTTATGCTTATATGTGCTTCCATAAAACTGTGTGTAAAGCTATACTGCTTGTGCCACAAAAAATGTATTGCACCTAAAAAACCTGCATTCTGCCAAAAACCTGCAGCAGTAGAATATGCTTGATACTCTGTAGAATGAATTAGTATTTCAAAGCCATGACAGGGTGTAAATTGAATTATTATGGAAAGTTTCCTCCATTTCTAGATTGCTAATAAAACAGAGAAAATGGAGAACAAATGAAAGTGATAACAATGCTGAAGAACATTTACGAGCTTTGATCCATTGGTGGATATTCCTATTCTGTTGTCCACAGTAACACACAAAACAACCCACTCCTCTAAGACTTCTGAAACGTCTATATGAAAGGGAGAACCAAGGAGACAACAGCGGTTTCACTCAGTTTCAGTCTTGGTTTACAACCAAGGTCTGAACTTTTTATTATTCAACATAAATCCCTGTACAATCCGAAGAACACTGTACACTGCAGCGAAAACATTCTCAGACTTTAGAAATAACTAGAAACAACTTGCAATATCCACCTTTTATGTCCTCTGCTTTTGAAACTTGTTTATTTCCAGCTTTTTCTGCTTTATGAGAACTTGCATCCTGATTGACTCCTCTAGGCTCTAACACAGATTTTTAATACCACAAACTTCTTCCCCCAAGAACAGCTATACAAGAACAGCAGGACAGCACAAGTACTTGGTCACCAAGAAACTTCTCAAATGACCTCGTTTTACCAAAATGCCACTCAATATGACATGACTCCTTTTCAAATACAAAAGCTAATTAAATGAAAATTAAATATATGCAATTTTAGATTTGCAAATGTACAGTAACATACTTCTTATTCTTTTCAATACCTCACATTAGGAACTTCCACCACCTCCCAAAATCACAAAAACATTAATTATTTTCTATTAGTTTATTTTTGTGTTCATCTGTTGACTGTCTTCACATGGGACAACTGTCAGCCAGAAGCACCCTACCTAGTATGAGACCTAATTCCAGCAGTCAGTCTATTTTCACTGGAATTAATCTCCAGAAAAGAGCTTCAAAAGAATGAGTTAGTATCACTGTATATAGATTTCTCAGATAGCATGGAGCCAGCTAATATCTCTTTCCTCCTGCAAAGAAAGGAGAGGAGGAGTAATTTGTCTGGCCATTCTATCACCCTAGCTCTAGAGGATTAAGAGAACACCAGCTGCATCGTTTTGGAAAGAAGCTGCTGATCCAGAGTGCCTCAGGTTAGCTTAGAACCAGTAAAACAACACTCAATAGCTAAATAAAGAGAGGGCGAGAATCTGATACCCAAAATAAATCTGATTACACTACTAAGAAAAATAGTAATCGTGAGTGAAAAAACACATTTCCACAATAACATGACTTACCATTTCAGGGTCTTGACTTTGTCCAGGAACTTTTACAGGCACTACTGGAGGCCATAAGCTGTCAATCAGGCTAAAAAGTCCTAATGCCCTTCAAAAAAAACAATAAAATCAAGTTTAGAATGCTTCTCCCTGTTATATGCTACATTAAAAAGACTCATTAAGAAATATAATTTATACCATTGCATGATTATGAAAACAATTTTAAATCATATTTGTTTTCTAGAAGCTGCTTTTGATTTGGTCTAATTAAATCTCCATCATTTCTGCTGCAGGGTGGAGAGGGATGCATCACATTCAGCGACAAGCAAGTCATACTTAATGCTTTGCCATGAACAGCCTGCTACATGATAAAATCCAGGAGAACAAGTAAATGCTAGCTGGGGAAGGACACGGTCAACCTCTTTAAAAAAATTACTTTAAACTATTTTAACTGGTAGATTGAACAACATGTTTTGCTTCTAACATTTTTCGTTCTTGCTTTTCTCTAACTTCTGATTGCCACTGCAATCAGGAAAGTTATCAATTATCAGATATGAGCAGAGAAACAGATCTGAAACACACCCAGGCCTTGGAGTACCAACGTGCAGAGAACTGTCTCCTTTTTACACAGCTGTTCACTTGGTTATGATTTTTATTTATTTCTTTTTCAAGTTTTCCACCTTCAATTTAGAAACAGACATAGGATTAACAGCCCAGCATATGAAGGTGAACTGCTGCAAACTCTTCAGCTTTAGCATGCCAAGCTGTAATTTGCAGCAGTTCGGTGTCTGGCTTGTCAGTTGATGCGTCATTGCGCAGTAAAAGCAGAAACATCTATGGGAGAGGCCAAGAAAATAGCTGAGGGAGGGGAAATAGCCGCAGATAACCAACTTGAAGAGGTGTGCATTTCTGAGTTAAAGCTCTCAGTTATCTTGTCCTAGTTCTCTGTGCATGTTCTGCACAGGCAAAGCACAGAGATCTGGATTTTAACCCCACATTGCCTCTGAGAACAAGTTGCCTGTCCCTCCAGTTACGAAAGCCACTACTTCTGAAACAGTTCTGTTTTAGCAAGTCCAAAACTTGCTAAAGCTAATCTTAGCCTCTAAACAAAAACGCCTAGAAGAAATAAAAGGCATACTCTTGTACTGGTCTGAAGCATGTTGCAATATGCTGCTTCTCTTCAAGGACTCGTGGAAGATCTTTAAAGTTCTGCTTTTATCTCACTTCTGCTTAAATTTATCTATTTCTGTATTTCCCTTGTTCTTCTTTTGATCCTTAAGTGCTTATGCCTTGGGTATCTATAGGCAGTGAGCTTCTTTCCACTTTGATGCCTATGGACCAACACTGTAAGAAGTTTTACAGATGTAAATGTCTGAGACTGAGTGGATATTCAGTCCACAAGACTGGACATTGTGGAATAAAGCTTTTGGTTCAAGATTTGGGTAACAAACTGGCAGATTAAAATGATGATGTTGCTATCTGTAGTTGTGCTCCTCATGCTAACGAACAGACCAGAAATACAAACGTGCTGCCCTTGTACAAAAGCGGACTTCCTGACTTATATGGCATCCTTGGCTGAAGGTTTGTGTCTTGTTTTTAACAGAACATCACAACATACAAAGCAACACTTCTTAGGCATTAAAGGGATTTTAGATGAAAATGGCCACTTCTTGACTCCTTGGTATGGCAACGTCTTGTATCACACAGACTGGTATCTCTACAGTTGCAGGAGGGCCAATGCTCAGTGAAGCAAACTGGCCTTGTTCATTGGGACACAAAGAAGGAGAGTTACAAAAACAGAGTCGCCTTCTGTACAACTACAGCAGCTACACAGGTGGCATTCCTCATGCAACAGTAAGCAGAAGGGCGAGGGCAGAATACATTTATTAACATACCACAAACTCTGTTTGTGTTTGTGTCTGTGTACTCAGAGATTATGTATTTATCATTATCAACTTAGGGCAAAGAAGCTATGTTGTTGCAGTTCAGATATAATTACATCTCCGCACAGACCTTACATTGATCTCTCAGGGATTTTTAAGTTTGCATAAGGAACATGAAGTTGTCTTTTGATGTCCAACTCTCTTCTAGCTTGCAACCCCATATCAGAATACCTACAACACATGGTACACTGTCTTCAATTACTTGTGCCCTTTTGGAGAAGCTCACCAATTGCTTGAACTAGGAGCACTTAATTATTACTAAATTACAGCATTTGTTTACAAACAGGCAGATGAGCAGCGTCTCCCAGAAGAGAGTGTCTCCTGCACATCTTGGATTCATCCTTTTCTTTGACTCCAGTCAGGCAAACCACAAGGACATTTGCCACCCAAGGAATTTGCGAGTTCCCGATCACATTGTGTGGGGACGTGGGGAGCCTCCTGTGTGGACAGGGAAGTCCTGGAGCTGTCACTGATGTGCCAGGGGAGGTATCAGACAGGGTGATCCCTGAGGAGCTCCCCCCTTGCTTCTCCCATTTGCATGCCTCCAGGAGAGTTAACTCTTTACATTTATGGACTTTGACTTAACAGAAGGGGGAGCGAGGGGGGCAACCACAGCAGAGAAATGGCAAGACATTGTGTCCTCCTCTGCAGAAAATCATTATCCTCCCAGAAAGAAAAAATCCATTCTCTTTATTGGCCATGCAGCACTCAAATCCCACTTCAATCTGACTTGAACAATGGGCGTATTTTATCCAATATGTGTATCCTTCTTCAGCTATAGAGTTAGGACAAGACATGAACAGCTGGCTCTGTGCTTCAGTGAAGGGGCTCGGTTAGCCCCGACGTGCACAAAGAGCCTTTCTCATAACAGAAGACAAAATAAAAACTTAATGATTTAGCTCTGTGAGAGTAACTACTAGGCACTATTTTAAAAAATATATATAAAATAATTTTGATGACAAAAGGACATACTTCTAAAAAAAGGGAAAGTACAGTAAGGCATGAAAAGAACCAGGCACAAGGATAAAAAAAATATTTTTAACCATTAAAATACTAAGGTATTTTAATTAATAGCATTTTTATTACTTAAGAGACAAGGACTCCACTGCTGTATTCTATAACCTTCCTTTGGAAAAAAAGAAAAAAAAGGAAAAAAGACTAAATTCATCCCAGGAGGACAGAAGTCACCTACCAGATTCTAAATAACAGATTTATGTTTGGTATTGTGTTTGGCAAAAAAAAAACATAAAAAAAATGACCCATACTAAATATGTTTCCATCCACTGTTTATCACCACCACCAAAGAACAAAAACAAAAAAACAGTATAGCAAAAATATAGCAAAATCACCAGTAACTTTAATAAAGTTTTATAGTATTGACTTTTGTAGAAGTATGAACTTAGGACAGACATTCCTATACATACAGGTATCCTTCTCTTCTGTAAATCCTTCCTGTAAATTCTGCAGGCTTTGCTTATATACAATGATACTGTTACATACACAGAGACACATGCATGTATACATCACATGCAAAGTAATTATTCGTAGTATACTTGATTATTTTTATTATCCAATATGCATGAAAGGCATTCCTCTCAACTGAGACTGTGCTTGCTGAACTGCGGTATGTCTTTTCTGTGTATCCACAAATGCAAACTGCCTGCTATGTACCCAGAGAGCAATCAGAAAATTCAAAAGATTTCGTAGTGTTAAATAGGCTAAATACAGGCCTGAGAAAATGCAAAACCTACATGCAGCACGTGCAGAAATTAATCTTGACCTATTAACAAATCATCTTACACTACCTGGTAGAAAAAATACTGAAAGACAATGACTGATAATAATAAAATATGCACATTTGCTCTCTGATTTTTTGATAAAAAACATACAAATTGAAGAGAAAAGTCCTTGTTCTCTCACAAGCATGAAGTTTCATCTACAGTTCTGGTCCAGGATCTGTGTGTGTGGCATACCTGACTCAACTTTTTAACAGTACAGCTATGCTGCTATGGTTTTTGATCACAGTTTGGGGGATTTTTACATTTTAATAATCATACCACAAGTTGGGGGAAAAATGACAGAGAAAATATCAGAAATATCAAATAAAGTTTAAGAAAGAAAACAATGTCTGTAACTGGGAAAGAAAAAAGGCTGAGTAAGGTTTGCAGTAGAGGAGCAGAAGGAAGACCAAGATTCTCCTCCAACATCTTCCACAGCTTTGCTCCAGGCTCTCATGACTTAGCACTTCTCTGTTTCCTCCTCTCCTACTCTTCCAATTTTAGTCTAAACCCAAATAATTTTCTTTTGACAGTTTCAGACAAATATGTTTGCAGTCTCAATATTAAGAACTCAAAAATAGAGCAATTCATAGCTCTCTGTAAATCATCTCTTTGCTCAACACTAGAAAGAAATTCAGTAATAATCCCCTACACTGCATAAGCCTGAACTATCAGAAGACAAGCAATCCAAATACAAAGCTGGTGCTGTAGGCCAGTTCTATGTCTCATTTACCTATTAAGATCTTGCTGTGCAATGCTGTATTTTCTCAGACTTGAGTAATACAGGCATCAAAAACATAAAGAAAAAAATCAGAACCTATTAAAACAGCACCTCAGTCAAAATATCTCAGTCAAAAACTGAGGGTTTTTAGATATATGACATTATTTTGTTGAAAAAAAAAAACATACTTTAATAACTCTGTCTTCTTTATTAATTTAGAACTTACTCATGCTACATTAAAACACTAAAAAGCTAACATAAAAGTAGTTTTGACACAATATGAATAAGCCCATTTCATTCTACAGTGCTGCTTACTGAACGGCCTCATGATAGAAGCACTGAAGATCTAAGCAGCAGTCAGTGCTTGCTAAAGAGAAGAAAATTGAAGAAAAAACCCTTAAATTCTGACACAAAAACAGTCCTTAAAAGCAATTTAGAAATGCATATAAATATTCAACACTTTAATGTAATTACTTAAATTATGCTTTAAATGGAACTCAACCTTTAACCACAGCAATTACTGAAGTGTTTCAGGACTTCAAAACCTCAGAGATGTGGGTGGCTCTTTTAGATGGCAGTCTTTTTGGAGGAGGGAAAATGAAAGGAAGGAAGTTATGATTTCCTTGCTCTGTCTTACTATTACATTTCCTGTCAACGTCCAGCAGTTGAAATGCTTTCCTTTAGAGCAGTTAGCAGTGGTCCTCTCTTTTCTGAGTGTAAAGCAAAATAGAAGAGAAAGCATACAGTGAAGAATAGAGGAAAAAGCTGATTGATACAGGAAGAGAATTATGGGACTGAAATTAAAAAATATATAAAAATAAAGAGGGGAAAAAAGGAAAGAAAACTCTCAAGCTAAATAGTAACCAGTACTACAGATTGGGACCAACACAGGAAGATTTCACACCCCAGTGCTTAACATTTTAAAGTTTAAAATGACAAACAACGGAAGACAACTTTACTTGAAAGCACAGAAATTTTTCAGTGAAGTGTAACACTGGTGGATGACCTCAGTACTCAGGGTCTACTTATTTAAAAGGGAAACAGCAAATATTAGAGCAAAATTTACGGAACAACTTGACATGAATTAATGGTGGAGTCATGTGCCAAAGTGTAGGAGTTGATGTATCCTTCAAAGTACTTTACCCTATCCAGTGCAAATGTGGATTTTACACCATCCCCATGTAGCACTCAGATCTTTTAATCTTTTTTTTTTGAAATTCATTAAGCTTTTATTTATTTATTTATTTATTTTAACTTAAGGATGAATTTGGCACTGATACTCTGTGTTAATTACATATTAAAGCATTTCTCCCTCTACCCTTCCATTTTTAAATTGGTATAATTTTTCTGTTCTGCTGAAGAGACACCTTTCATCTTTCTACCTTGGAAAAAAAAATGAACAAAGAGAAGAATCTGGTAGCTCTGCTATACTCAGCAGTAAAACAACTCAGTGCTTGGCAAATCAGGCGAAAAGACACAAATTATCAAAACAAATTATTCTGTGTGGAACACTGATCACGGCTAATAACATAAAACTAATATTTTTGTTGATAGATATCTAACTACGAAGTTTATCCCAGCTCATTGCAATCAATTTCTGGTAGGAAGCAGCACAGTATGACAATTTACAGCTTTTTTTATTCCTAAGACATTTTAGTGAGTGCTCAGTCCCTGCATCTAATTGCACCCATTTAGTTACTGGTTATACTGGACATCCTAAAATAACTGGATCTACTGAAATAGGAAGGTTACATATTGTTGTAATGCGCACTGATTTTTAACCAATATTTCTGTTTCTAGCAGTACACCATAGAAATCTCACTTCCTCTTTCTCAAGGGGCTAAATTTGTAAGACTGACATACGAGGCAGGGGGAGGACAAGAGAGAGCATACACCCCTAAAGATCAAACGTGACCAGGGGTAGATAGATGAACTTTTTTCAGTCTTCTCTCTTTGCACCACCATAACTCTCTGTTCTGCTGACACTAGCGTGCAGGTCAAGCAACAGTCGTACAGGGGACTAGTACAAATGAGAGGGTGAAGAGAAAAGGTGTCAGGAAACAGACACTGAACCACATACGTGCTGTTAGTTCAGCTGCAATAGCACTGATACCCACCTTGTTCAATAGCCTCAAAACAGACTGGAAGAACCGCTGTGAATACGAGGCTGAACAAACCATGGCTACTTCACCATGACTCAGCCATGTTCATCTGTCTGACAGGATTGCCAGAAACTGGACAGCAAAGGGGAACACCACTTCCTCTACGTATACCAAGGGCAAGACTTCTTGCAACAATGGCCTGCGGAGTGTGTTTTATGTGGGGTTTGGGGCTTGCTCTGAAAACCATCTAAAGCAATGAAAGACCTTCAAACAATCTCATGACTCTTTAGAGCTGATCTCCCTAGTATTTGTTAAAGCACATGGGTATTTAGCATTGACAGTGTTTCTCTCAATGTAAGGCTACCGTAATTCTTATTTTTCACAGGGTCATTCTTGGTCAAGACAGGACGTGGTTCTATACGTTCATTTCCCACTTTCTGTTAGAACACTAATGTTTTAGTATCGGGAGGAGAAAAGGGTTTGGTTTCTCTTACTCATCTTACAGTACAGGTCAGTTCCAAAAATCAAGTCAGGTTTATAGCCAGGCTGTTGCCTGGATGCAAAATACCCTTTATTATAGATTTTCAGTTCTTGGAATGTAACTTTAGCTTACAACAGTGATCTTAAAATCACATTTGCTGGAATGATGTTAAATAGTACTTTAAATTAAATACTTGATGATGAGGATGGATGATGGCCTGGAATTTTTTTTGAACAATAGCAGTTCTCCACTGATACAAAAAGCTCAAGAACCTCTTGTACCTAATAAATGAAAATGTCCTGTCTCGCAGAGGGACTGGGGAAGTGCTGTGTAAGAGAGATTACAGTCCATGTGACTGTGGGACAACATGCAAATATGGGATCTTATTAGCCATTGTTGGCTTTCTCCAGATCATGTGCTTCAGGGCAGAGAAAAAGTCATGATTTTTCCCTCATATTTCCTATATTTTATTCCCTTTTATCCATTTTAAAAGCCACTGTGAGACTCCAGGAAACAAACAGTTTAAGAGCCATCTCCTTCCAAAATGTAATTGGTGTTCTGGAAAAAAAAAAAAAAAAAAAAAAAGGCAGCAGTCTTTCTTGCAGGGCAGACCACATAGTTCTTCTTCAGTCATGTGCTGCAAGCCAAGGTTGGGCACTCACAGGCATATCCTATCATGTGCTTGGGTATACCACTGGCTCTGGAAACCCATTTATCCAGTGGCAATAAGTTCTACTGCCTAATTATGCTCTGTGTGAATAAGCACTCCCTTATATTCATTTCAGCTATGGCTTTACTGTGGTTTCCATCACACCTAGAATGACACAAAACGTGTCCTGACACTTAAAAGTAATAACAAGTTATAAAGCAGAACTTAGGCTGAAACAATTAAGAAAGAAATAAATCCCTAAACAATTCCCTCACCCACCCATCTTGTACATTGAAATCACGTTTTAACCACTGCACTGTCCCTGAAGCTACGCTAGCCATTTTCTTTTAATGTTTCCTAGCAGGGTTACCACCAGCACAGCTCCAGCTGAGCCACCAGCATTTTCAGCAGTGTGTCTTCTAATCGGCCTCAGAATAGCCAGAAGTAAGTTACTGCTGCTTTGAAACATAATTTACATTACAAGAAGTCTGTCTCTTATTAGCTAGGCCAAGTACTGGAAACACCAGCAGCCAGTTGTAAAACTTCGTTTGTATCCAGAATTCCAAAGCCATTATTTAATTTGTTTGGAAAAAATGTAACTTGAAAAAAAAGCCAACAAAATAATTAAATAAGAAGACGTGTTTGTTATTAAAGATCCATAAAAATGCAAGTAGGCTTGAAATCCAAAGGATCTGAAAATTAACACTGCAAGTACATAAAAAGAAAAGCATACTGAATAGGGATGGATGGAAAACAACAATTCCATTTTGCTAAACATTTCAAGGCTTTGAAATTTGTTTTTGTTCCAATGTGAAACAAAAATGAGACTTTCTGAAAGTTTTCATGAAATGAGAATGAGAGAGTATTCACTCCCTCTGGACCTGAAAAAAATCTTCCAACAAAACTGTCTCCAAAATAGATAATGTTTCTGTGAAACATTCTGGTTTTGATGAAACAGCATTTTTCAACAGGAAAAAAGTGTCAGCAGAAATATCATAGCCATTCTAATACCAGAGGCTTATCTAGATAGGATGTTTGTACCAGAATAATTATGTTGAGAATTAAATCAATCTAATTATATTTACATAGCTCCCCATGAGGATAACATATCACTTTCCATAGAAAGATACTCTGTAAGATAATTATCTATTTAAAGTTTTTTTTTTCTTGATTAAAAAACCTTCATTTTATTTCATGTAAAGAATATAAAAGGAATCACAGAATAAGTAAAATTAGAGAAGTACTATATATCAATTTGCTAATAATTTGAAGGGATTTTTCTATAAGGCTGTGAAAAATCTTATCCCAAAATAAGAACGATTTTATGGTTTGGTAGGTGTTTTTTTTTCTTTTTTTTTTTCCTTTTTTTTTCTTTTTTTTTTTTTTTTTTGGTGAGGGAGGAGTGCGGGAGCAGGAGGGTATGTTTAAAGAAACTTAAACTGTTCTTCCAAAACCATACAGGCCTAACTGAATTAAGCTCTCATATACCAAGGGAAATTCTTTGCTTGAAACTTCAACCCAGACTAGACATAACTGTAGAAAAACACACTATAATAAACAGCTCTGCAATGAGAAAGAGGTGAACTAGTATTTTAAGTCTTCGAATCTCCAGAAGAGGAAGAAAACTCTCATATTTTATGAAACATTGTATAAACCAATTCTGAATTTTTTCTCTGCTAAGTGTGTATTTGTGTGTCAGTTTATTTATGCTGATTCAGGAGTATGGTTGGTTCAAGTACTGTAGGATCTAACTGATACCTACTGGATGTCCTGAAAACGGCAGTGAAGACATTTAATTGAACAAAGCCTGATTCAGTTGTTCCAAAGAATATTGACCACATAAATAAATAAAATGGCAGATCACCTCTGCCTGCCACAGCACTCCACACAATCTTCCATGAACCTTTCTCACCTTCCTCTTGTGGTTCTTTGCAAAATTTTCATTCCAGCTAAACAGCAGAATTTGCCTTCCCACCTCCGGCAGTACTGTTCAATGTCCTCTGCAGAACTGAGGGATTGCAGCTGTACTTCACTGAACATGCCATAGGCATCCTGGACAAGGAGGCATAACCTGCAAAACATTCCTCTGTCATTCATTTGTTCCTGTTTGTAAAAAAAATAGTTAGCAAATTTCTGAAAATTACATGACCAGCTTCAAAACAGGACTTACCCTCTACAACACCTAGAGAATTTCTACTAAATAATGAATACAAAAGTAAACAAAACCAACATCAGTAAAGATTGTCCCATGCATATTTGCAGGAGGTAACAGGGCCAAGAAACAGAGAAGCCTGACTGAAAATGAGAATAAGGGTTAGGTAAACAAACTGCTAAGCAATATATGCTTTGTGTACCTATAAAGAAAAAAAGATAAACTTTTGCCTGACTTGAAGTGAATATTACAGTGCAGTCTGAACAACGATGCACACATATATGTGCATGTGTATAAATATAAAAAATCTGCTTAGAAGTAAACAAAGCAATACATTTCACAAGTAATAATCACAAACACTGGAACTGGTAAAGCAAGCATTATACTTTTTCTGACTTTTTTTAAAAGAGTCCTGAGCATGCAAGAAAGTAAAATGTATATTTTAATATTTTTTTTAAATGAAACTACAGATTAGTAAATTCAACGTAAGGTAGAAGAAGCCCAGAGGGACTGTTTTAAGAAGGTAATTTTAAAAACTGCTAAACAAACAGTTTGATTAAAGTAATCTATGAAACCAGGGCTGGGAAATATTGCCTAACCAACTTGCTGGCATTTCCAGCAGATATTACCGTCATAGCAGATAAGGCAAAAACCAGTGGATGTCATACATTTAGATAGTCAAAAATGCATTTCCCAAGATTTTGCACCTGAGATGAGGAGCAATGATAGCATGAGTCATGGAGGAAGGAGGCTGCTGTCTACAAGATTGGTTTAATTGCCCCAAAAAGAGACAGTTAAGCATGGAAACTTTTCAAATGGCAACAAGAATTAGCTTTGATGTAGCACACACATCTTTATTTGCAATAAAACTCAGGGGCATATTAGGCAGCAGAATGCCTGAGCAATGTGCTATAGGTGACCCTGCTTGAGCAGGGGGTTGGACAAGATGACCTCCAGAGGGCCCTTCCAACCTCAACCACTCTGTGCTTCTGTGATTTGGTTTATTTCAAAAGTACATGCCAAAACTAACTTCTCCAGAGCAGTACCATTGTTCACAGCAAGCCAGATCCAACTGCTTTTGGAGCACACCATATAATGTGTTATATGCATCCTAAAAGTATCCTACAGTAGTGATTACATCTTAAAAATAAAAACAGGAATAAAACAAACAAACAAACAAACAAATCACCACATTTTAAATGAAATGAGCACCTACATTTGACTGGAAGAAATGTATGGATATTCTCAGCAGGGAGGCTTAGGCACACGAAAGACCATCAGAGTTTCCTTGTTTGTTAAGAACTGTCTAGCTTTGGAGTAAACCCTTGAGAGGGCTGTATTCTACACAGAATACAACTCTGAAGCCTTTCAGACATCAGCAGATGTTCAAGCACCAGCTGAGAGTCCTCATTTCTCTTATTCAAGTGCTGGTTTTGAGGAGCAGGGTGTGGTAGGACTGAACACAAATGAAGTCCCCGTATTTTCCCTGTGTCTGTAGCTACAGGACATGCATGCAACAGGGTCTTTACCAGGCAAAGAAAGCTCAGGTGTAATTCCTCCACAGCCTGTCAGTGTTAAAAAGTCCTTCACAGCCATGAAATGCTGCCTCTACCCTGAGCAATGACAAATGGGATGAAAACAAGCACTGCTGTGATGTGTGGGCTGGAAGGATACATACCCTGATCTGTGGGATGAGTGATGTTCCCAGCCTAGAAAGTGGGACTGGCCTAACAATACAAACCTGAATCCTCAACAGCTCCATCCCTAGTTTTATTTTCTCTGTAGAACAAGAAGTGAGATGTGCCTTGTGCATCGGTATCACAAGATCATCTCCAGCTCATCAGAACAAAAACTGTTGTGCTATGGACACGACAGCCCAGAAGCAGAATAACAATGGTTTCCTGCCATGTTAGGACCTTGCGAGCATTTAAAAACTCTGTCAAGTTTTAACTGATTGGACTGAAACTTCTCTTGCTCTTGTTTTGTTTGGAAAAACAAAGCTAACACACTCTGGACTTTTCTGAAAATCAGATTGAGGAGAACAGGAAAAAAAAAAGCAAATTGTTTAGTTTATGTTAACAAAACATTCAGTGACGGTTATTTGTGAAAAATCAGGCTTTCATATCTTGGAGCAAGGAAGGGCCAACTGAGTTAGTGTCCCAGATCTGATCAGTTCAGCAGCCTCTTAACTGATGACTGGAATTTCTCATGTCTTTAGTGAGACATAACCGAATGTAAGAAGTCTCAGACTAGCTGGCACCAGGCTCATATTAACTCCTCTGGGATATGTTAAGTACCCAAGTAAAATTAACTTGCTTGGTGCTGAATATATCGGTCACTGAATGTGCATTTCCCCAGTCCTTTCAAGCCAAGCACGGAGATGGCTGCCCTCAGGCATAGAAATCCCAACCTCCCAGGTCCCAGGCTGATGATTTCCCTACCTTCATGGTGACAGCTTAAACGGCTAGGGCAGGAAATGGATCTGACAAAAACAAATACTGTAGTCTAATAATAACCATCATCGTCAGATCAGGTACCTGGAAATGAACTCTCTGCAATTAAACTCCAAGTTGCATGGAGCACTACTTCTGGTTGAGGATGCATTTTCCAGGCAGGATTAGGAGGCTAAAGCTCCCTCCCCGGCTGTCTACTGTATGCAGCACAAAACATCCCAGGTCATACGATGGGGAATGGTCATCAGATGACCAAGCCTGATATACAGTAGAGGAAGAACTGCGTAACTCGAGGCGTGTGTGGCACTAATGTGTCCATTCATACTAGTAACGTGTCCATGATTATCGGCGTCATGAAGAAACATGGAGCAGCATGTGAAATGAATATATCCACTCACTTGGAAGACAATCTCACAAATTGGCTTCAGATGCCAGATTTTTAGGTGTTTTTTTTTTTTTAGTCTAAAAGGTGAGGAACAACCCAAACTAACTGTACAAATGGAACTTCATACACAAACGTTCCCTGCTTCAGCACTCTTTACAAAATGGTTCAAATGAAATCATGACAAAAACTTGAAATATTCTCAACATCATTTGATGCATCTCACAGTGATTAACTAACTAATGCTACAGGTACCTAAGTAAGTGACAACTGTTTTTCCTGCCTAAGGACTACAATGAAATCAGCTGAATCCCACAACAGTTTCAGCGAAGCCTTTGGAGAACCATTCTCACATCTTCTGAAACTGGTTCTGTTCTAACGGGGCTGGCCTATTCTCCCACGTGCCTGGTGACAGGATGAGGGGGAATGGGCTAAAGTTGAGCCAGGGGAGGTTTAGGTTGGATGTTAGGAAGAACTTCAACCAAAAGGGTTGTGAGGCATGGGAATGGGCTGCCCAGGAAAGTGGTGGAGTCACCATCCCTGGAGGTCTTTAAAAGACGTTTAGATGTAGAGCTTAGGGATATGGTTTAGTGGAGGACTGGCTAGTGTTAGGTCAGAGGTTGGACTCAGTGACCTTGGAGGTCTCCTCCAACCTAGGTGATTCTGTGATTTCACGCACACTGTTAGCATCACTGCCAATGGTGTGTATGTAGTCCAGCTGCTTTCAGAGGCTGGTGATCCATGGCTTTAACTTCCTCACAGGCATTGGCTTTTTCCTTGCTTTCACTTTATTCCTAGAACAGTGAATTTATATCATTTTCTCATGTATTGCTGCCATATTGAAGCAAATGTTCTTGCAAATTAAGTTTCAGCAGCAAGCCTAACCGTGATAAAATAAATAGTTTGTTCCATGACTTTTGATCCCTTTGAAGCTCACTACCAGGATGAAAACTCGCATCTAACTTATGAGACAAGCTGAGAATTAAAAACTAGTATTTGTCCCCAGGAATTCAGCATTTTTATTTTATGCATATCAATTGCCAAATCTTTTTTTTTTTCCTCATAATCAGCACAAACACACCTTTACCAATGGCTTGTCAGGAAGCATGGTACTGAACTGTTAGGAAACAACAAAAAAAGGAGAACACTGATATTTTTTTATCAGTGGTGCTCAGGCAGGGAGGAAATTAGGACCATCTTTATTTCTGGGACAATAGGATGCAACCCGGTGTAAGATGTGAATTTAAAATACAGTTTTGGAAACAGAAGTTTCTCATGCAAAGGAGCAGAGAATTCATTCCAGGAGTGAGGGGTGGCAGGAAAACCAGCAGAGGAGTGAATGTGGGAGATGTAGATTAAGGAAAAGGTGAAGCATGACTCATTGGTAATAACAAAGGGGGCGAAGATAGAGAATGATAAGAAAGTGAGGCAGAGATCAGCCCTTTTTTTTTTTTTTTTTTAAGTAATGACACAGTAAGTCTCATGCAAAAGCTTGGGAAAATTTTGTTAATTTGCTAATAGCCAGGAGCAAGGATGGGGGCTGGGGGAAGATGAGACTGATTACTCTGCATTATTTCTATGACTGTGCTGATATTTAGGACAAAATGTCTCCTAGTAGAAATCTGGAGAGGATTACAGGATTACCCTGCCATGCCCTTCTCCTAGTTAGTCACTCTTTATAGGTGAAGAATAAAACTTTTTTTTTTTTTTTTTTTTTTTTTTTTTACTATTACTTTTATTTCACATGAAAAATCATAACTGTCCACACTGCTGCTTTGTATCAGGCAGGTGACTTTCTCGAGAGGTCAGAGTGACAAAAATCTTCATCTTTGGTCTCTTCCAGACTCCTCAGTGTCCTCCAGCAGAAAAGAGTAAGAAAAATTACCCAAAGAGATGACGAAGGCAAGGAGGCCAGAACTGACTGGTGGTATGGGGATTGCCTTTACTGAGTCTTGTGAAAACAAGCAGCAGAAATTTGTCATAAACAGATCTGAACTAACTAGTAACTGTTTTGCCCTAGGACAGGAGGACAACCATGTGGACCACAGCAGCTTCCCTGCATGCAGAGCTAAGCTGTGCAGTCCAGCACAGACCACTGGGCAAATTCAACAACTTCTGCAGTGCTCAGAAGGGACTTCATTAGTAAGTGTTTCACTGGAAAGGAGGGAAAAGGAGGAATCAGGGAAATGCCTGAAAACTAATTGCATTGTATCAGCTCTGATATTTGTTCTTTATCTTAACCACCCAAGAGACAGCTGCTGCTGCTTTGTGTGTCAGAAGGGCTCCTTATCTCTTTGAGGTGCGGTCCCAGTGGAGGCATAAAGCACACATACATAAACACACATAAACAAAACTCCCCTCTCTCTTAAACACCAGAGGCACAACACTACCTACACAATTCCAATCCAGCAACTTGTCTGGTCAAGTCTCAAGGTGGAGCTGATTAACTCCTGCTAATATGGCTCAGATTCAAACTGTAACCTGCAGGACACCACCCTACTAGGATTTAATCTATCTGTACCTTACGCAGTCCTTGTGTTCCCCATTATCACTGAAAAATCAAAGCTCTGGCCTCAGGTCTAAACACTTAGGCACAACTATCCCCCCTACATCACCATAAGGATTTTCCTATTCAAAGCCCATATTCACTGGATCCCGATTTGCTTCTTGTTCCCTTTCAAAATGTATGAACCTGTTGTAGCCTTCCTTGTCCCCTCAAGATTCAGAGTAACCTGCTCTAAAATCCATGTCATCTGCTGTCACTAAATAGAAGCTCTATGGAGCTGCAGTAACTATGGATTGAATGATGCAAATACAAATGTATGATGATGATGACTAGCCCTTCTGTACCTAGGTCACAGAGGTAGACAGGTACAGAAGAAAACAAGCATTGCTGTTTCCAGGGCTCCAAGGGCTCCAAGAAGACTCCTGATCACAACTCCCCCTAAATGTAGACATTTGTAGTACCCAAGCTGGTGCTTTGGTTTGTAGTACTCACATGACCAAAATGGTAATCATTTGCTCCAAAAACTGGAGATTTAAAATTACTCAAAAGTAGGGTTTGTATGTTTTTCTTAGCCATTTATGGAAGCACCCAGAAGGAGACAGAGAAGAACACCACTCAGTAGTGCTGGACCTGGCCAAGACCGAACATGGCACACAGCTACCACTAGACACACAACTTCTTTCCAGCTACAGACAACCCATCTTTAAGAAAGTATAGCTGGAAACTGTGCATGGGACAAGAATACAACCAGGGAAATAATCAAGTCTTATCTCAGCATATGAAATAGAAAATATGTACCAGAGGCCTCCCCAGGCTCAGGAAACGAATCTCTTCTCAACATGCATGTAACAGAGTATTTCTATAACACTTTGCAAATAACTTCCTATAGTAACTATACCAAAGCCATAATTCTGTATTTTCATTGGGTTTAATTACATTTTTATCCATAAGTTGAAAAAAATGATAAGCAGTGAGAGAGGTTATAAAATAATAGTTGCTTATTTTTACTCACTACCTTGGACAGTCAATTGCTTCAATACAAACCAGAAAATGCAACTTCCCCAAGACCTTTCACAAATCTCTACTTGCTCCACTTGTTTTTTCCATTTCTTCATTCAGGTTCATTCCTCCAGCTACTGTTTTCTGTCTATGACCTGAAGAAGCAGCACTTCTGTGGGACACTGCTTTCATGCATACGAAGAGACACGTGCGAGCCAAACACATCAGCCTGACTGCCTTTTTAATGTGGAACGTCCATGTAGTGAATGGAGCTCCGCATCCTCAGTGTTCTGACTCAAAACGTGGAATACCAACTGCCTGGTGGGAACTACATACGACTGCTTGGGAGTGGGTGTAGCACTACACCAGACAGGTTTTGATATGTGCAGTGAACACCATGACACACTTAACAATTTTTCTGCGTAAACTTTTTCTCCTATGAAGCTTTTCATATTGCACCAAATACTTTTTTTTAACTTCCCATCCCACACTAAGTGCACTGTCAAATCCTTAAACTGCTGATGTACTTTATCTGCTGTCAAAATTTTACTCAAAAGTAAACAAAATATTTTTCATGATAAAAAGACATTCCTGTCATGCACTCAAACACAACATGAAGCCTAAGCTATAATTTCAAACAGGTATAGAGCTGCATTTGACAGATATTTTCAGCATCATCTGATGGCTTCGCTTACCTCAGATTTGTAAACTAATAATGAAGTTTTTTATATTAATTTTAATCCAAAATCATTACATGATACAAAAAAAGAAAATAGCAATGGTTGGTTTGGGAGACAGAGAAAGTTAAGAAAAAATAAATGCCTAAGCATTGGCTAAAAAACGTACAATGGTTCAGCCACAACAAACCAGTAAGGCCCTCCCCCCTCCATGCATCTTCCCCTTCCAACACAGAACTGCACATAATTTATGGTTCTCTTGCTAAGATACATTCCATACAGTTTGTTATGTAAATAAAAACAAATTTGGGGTTGTAACAGAAAAGCAAGCACATCAGGTCATCCCAGCTTGCTTCAGACTCAAACTGGAAACTGTAGTAGCTTTAGAAACAGAAATGATGCACATACTCCTCAGGTTCCTCAGTGTCCACAGTAACACAACTTCAGCATGGAATCCCATTACAATCCCTTGGGTATTTCATGATTTACTAAGAGGCAAAATGTACATTTCAGAAACTTATAGGCTCAGCTGAAAACTTATGTCTCTGTTATGGATGATCTCCAGTAGAAAAATCGTGTTCCAAATATAACGTGCAATTACCATCCAGCCACTTACAGTACTTATCTGTGAATCTGAGGAGGGGTTCTTTGTTTATTTTTTTAATCTTAAGACTTTGTAATTACTGTTTTGGCATCCAAGAATTCCAACAGTCAGTGAGGTGCTGCCAAAAGATCTTCTCCTGCAAGGTGCCCTGCACCCCCCTTTCCAAGAAAATCAGCATTCAACTGCTGGTTCTGGCGACATTTCACATTATCTTTGCTGTGCTACGTTTCCTCCACGCCTCAGATCCTTATACGTAAAAATCAGAATAAAAGTCCTGCCCTCACAGGGTGATTGGAAAACCATAGCTGAATGGTAGCATCTAGGAGGAGAGGTCCAAAAAATCTATGTGCTAGCTCCTGCTTGAGGTGGGGAAGGAGGTTATATATATATAAGTATATATTGTGTGTGTGTGTGTGTGTAGATAAACAGTTGGCTTGCAGTAACTACCCATATCTTGTAAGCTACAGGGTTCAGAGAACTAGAAACTCCTTCTGCAGAACCCATGGCAAGTGCTTTACAGAATTACAGCATCTGGAATGAAGCAAGCACACGGCAGCAGCGGCACTGGTTGTGCTTACCTTTCAAGATATTATTTGTGGATTCACCTGATTTACTTCTAAACCACATAGACTGCAAATGGGACCTTAGAAGACTTTATTTTAAAAAAAAAAAAAAAAAAGGGAAAAATAATGTGAGTATAAAAAAAAAAAAAAAAGCACTGCTGATTTCAGAAGGGACAGAACATCCCAAAATGCATTCTTGGTATTACAGCCCTGCACATGTGACTCCCCAGTGCATGTGAAAGGTAACTGAAATATAATAACATTGCAGGATTTCTTACAGAGCCGTGTCTGTATTCAATAAGACATTCTGCTGTTTCAGTGCCACATCATCTCACCGAAATAGCACAAAACTATAATATTCACCAAAGTAAACAGCAGAACTAAGTGCAAGGAAGAAAAGCAGAAGTGAAATCTTGTTGGGGCTCCTTCCCTGGCAGAAAGGCAACTTTCTACTCTTCCTTCCAGGGGTCTGTCGTTGCTGTTTTGCACTCACGTTGTTTTCCTTTCCTGTCGTTTGTTGGCTTCATTTCCTAGGTGTGTGTCTAAATGAGGGAGAGGGAGCGTGTTTGTGTGTGCATGTAGCATGTTTACAAGAGTTATGGTAGCTGTTCTCAGCAGTCCACCGAGAATTCTAGGAAACGGCCCCTGTTATTTTATTCTAGGTCAATGTCAGCTCATGTCAGGCAGGAAAGATCACACAGGACAGCTCGCTCAATCGCGCAGTCCTGGACGGAGGCCTCAATGGGAGAGAGAAAGCAAGCAAGCTGCGAGTGGGCGGAGTGCCTTCCCAGCACTCTACCAACCACCGCACAAGGAATTATGATAAACACCACTCTGGAAACCAGATACAACAGTACATTGTGTTCTTCTTCTGAAAAACAACCAGACTTCTGCTCACTTAAAGTAAACAGTTAATCCTGTTTATCTTTTTTTTTTTTCTTGATGAGTTGTTAACAGAACAATCTCTTCTGCAAAGCAAGTAAGAGGTTCATCCCTTAAATTCATACTCATTTTCTCTTCCTTCAAGAAAAAAAAAATCAATACGTAAACTTTCTACTATCGGCAAACAGTGTGGAATAACAATCTTTCTTGGCTTAAACTGACTTAACAAAGCGATGCCAAAACTGAATGAAACCTTTCCCTCACTTACATATTTTATTTTGGAAAACTGAAGTCCCAAACAGAGAGTTCTATTCATCTCATTTAACTATTCCTTTTCCAACGAGAACAAGCAAAACTGATAAAACATATAAATTAATCAGGATGTGTGGTGCCCTTGCAGCCTGAGCAAACAGTGCATTGTATGCATAGATCAGCTACGACCATGGGGGTGTTCTCAGGTTTTCTCTGCAAGCCAAAAAAAAAAGAGAATTCAGAGTAAATGCCTGCAGATGAAGTAATAATTTTTGTTGTTGTTTTCAAAATATATGCTTACTGTGCAAATTCATGATGTCTCTGACTTTCAGTATTAAAATTGATTAATTAGAAAAGCACATGGAAGTGATTATCTTGTTTTGTTGAAGTTTCCACACTATACCTCTTTAACTACTTCTTACTGGAGAGTCCAGCTGAGTCCACTGAAAGCTACCAGCTTTTCCAAGGGGAATTCTAATTTTTAGCACTTAGGAATTTAAATAGTTCTGAAAGTCAATAACGAGAGTGTGCTTAACATCCCCAGTCAGTAAAAGCTTGTTGATTTAGCTATTTATAATCATAAAAATACATGATTTGCAAAACTTAAAAAGGAGAAGGAAAATATTCCCAGTTTATTTTTACCCATCTTGCAAGCTCCGGATCTAAGATTCTGGGTTTTCTGTGCAACAGATGTCAGCCAGTGCAAAAAGGTAAATTCAGGTCCGGGAAGGTAACAAAATGAAAGTCTGGTTTTCATATATATATATATATATTGAATATTTTACATGTGAAACTTTTGTATTTTTACATTTGTTTGTTTGTTTCTCCCTTGAGATTCATTTTTTTTTTCACTCTTTTGCAACAATTGCTGAATTTACTCAGCCTGGGGGATCTAAGTGACAGAACAGGTCTCTGAAGTGCCAGAACAGGACAAAGCAGTGCTATTTCCCTTTACAGAAACCGAGCTCTGGAGGCAGCCAGCAGCAGGCCAGGGCCAGAAGCTAAGCTCAACAGAAGCCCCTGAGGAGCAGCCCGGCGCTCAGCCCAGCTAGGACTGGAAGAGCCTGTACTGGGAGGCCAAGAGCTGCTGAACGCTTCATATTGCTCCAAGAGCCCCTGCCTCCCCCTCACGCCTGCCTGGGAAGAGCACTGTTGCTCCCTCAGATTGGGTTCAGCCCACCCGATTCCTCCCAAAATCGATGGATGGCCCACAGCGCTGGGAAGGGCCCAGCAGCCCTGAGCAGTGCAGCCCTGGGCGGCAGGGAGAAGCAATGTGCTTTGATGAAACTCCTCTCCAGGGGAGCCTGAGGAGAACATGGTGTTATCTGCTTGTTGGAGAAACTCCTGTGCCCGGGAGAAGCAAGCGGTACATATGAATGATTTAGGGTGGTGTTACAACCCACATATGAAAGAGGACTCCCTTCGGCTGGCCACCACTACGGCCTACGTCAGCCGAGAGGGATGGGGACAAGAGGCGAATTGATGGGAGACCATTAGGAGATGAAGCAACAGCAGGAGGAAAGTGGGGAAGGTGACGAAAACAAAGATTTGGAGGAAATGTGCTCCGGTATTGCCTCTTTCCCACTTCCTTTCTTACACCTTGCTGTTCTCCATATCTCTAGTCGTTACAGATTAGGAGAAAAAATGCTGGTCTGTGGCAACACCAGTATAATCCCAGGGATGCACTGTGAGCGTTACTGATGGAGTATTTTCCCAGACACATTTGGATTTATCTTTTTTTTTTTAATCAGAAATTAAGGACACAATGAGCACTGCTGTACAGGAAGTGCAGATGTTAACAGTTTTCCAATGTGAAAATAAAAAAAATAAAATCGTTACCCTTCTAAGCTTCCATGTGAACTTGTCAAGATGAGAAAACTCCTTTTTCACTGTAGGTCAAGTAAAGCTTTATAAATTACTTTTAAACAAGCAGCAGGTTTGGGCCGTGATCCAAAACTCACTCAAATTAACATTTCTGCATTTGATTTCAATAAACTTCATTTCATGTTGTGTAGCAGGTGGAAAAAACACCTGGGCAGCACCAGTAACATTCCTCCACCTTGATTTCACTCAACCATTTATGCAAATTCCATGTTTCTCTTTTAAAACCACCTGAACTGAACACCAATCAGGGATCAAACACTGAAATGATTTCTATACACATCACATTTCCAATTTCCTATGACTTCAAAGAATCACTTTTAGCAGGATCAGAACCTGGAGCACAGCACAATACAGGCAAAGAGAATCTCTTATTTCTTTCATTGCTTTGGCTATCTTCAGATGTGCATGGAGATTTAAAATACTCTGTGTTCTAGTGAGAAATGTCCTACAAACAAAGAAACAAAACCCCTCTGTTACAGCACCTTAGTCACAATTATCGTCTACAGATGATAGTCTCTGTTTTATTTCTCATGTATGTGGAACATTATTTTATTGCAATGACATAATCAGTCATTACACTGGATTTAAATAATAACTCTAGTGAATTACTGAGACACAATGTGCCTGGTATACCTGATTCCAATTTTCCCTCACCACTATAAGAAAAAAAAATAGCCCTGAAAATAAGAATCTGTTCTAATATCAGTAGAGCACAGCTTGTTCACACCACATGTATTCCAGGAGAGAGAAAAAGACGACCAAATCTAATCAAAACTACAGGAAGAGTTTAGAGAGACAAAAGATAATCATGTAAATTAGAACTGGATTAGGGCCCTTACTAAATCTATCTATTCATGCCAAAAGAGGTGATTTAATATTCTGTGGTTACGATTCTGGTTTTGTGTCTTATCCAAAAGAATATCAACAATAGCACATTGTTCTCCTACCACGTTGCTGATGTTACAGCCTCAGATTTGATTCAGCACAGGCTTGAAGGGAGAGTAACAGCCACAGAGGCACTGCTTCCCTTGCCACTGCATTTTCCTTAGATGTCACCCATTCCAGGCCAGCAGGAGATGTAACATCACATCCAAGATAACAAGATACCTTTTGTGTTTAAGAAGTGTGGTTTCCTGTTGATAGATAGCATTTTGTATTGTCACATTTGTTGTCTCATCTTTTTTCCTGTCACACATTCCTTCCCTAATTGAGACTTCACTATACTGCACTGAGCAAGCATTAAGACAGGCACAATGACTTCTACCTGCCTGTAGAGCACTTGATACTTAGCAAAAGCCCTGATCCTCACTGGAGAATCTGGGTTGCACAAAACCAAATCAATCCAAAGCTATGGTGTACAAGGATGAACTATTTAAACATCATGCTGCTACTTGTCCTTCTTAACAACAGGCAGTAGGGCTAGCATTTGGATTTTCAGAGTCCTGTCATCATCTTAGCAGCTGAATTTTTCCCTCTCAGGCTCTCCACTGAGTAGGATCTCTTGTCATTGTAGTCCAGGCTGCTGGACTAATGCTTCAGCCTGGCTTGACCCCCAGACCACAACAGAGCAGTTAAACAATCACTGGATGGAGATCTGAAGGTTGTATCAAGAGTACTCTTCCCTACTGGATGTGTAGTAAAAGAAGCAGAGAGCCATCAGCATCTGAAGATGATGATATTCTACGTAAGTATAGGCATATTTTTATGCACTGTCTGTTGCCATGGGACACCTTGCTCATGGTGTGATCTCCACTGCCAGGTAGAGACAGTGCCAATTTTGAATCATAGTGCACTATGTAACTTGTGTGCTCCAAAGTTGAAGCATAAAAAGAGCTTACATTCAAAAAATGGGAATATTCTAAAACAACTAGAAGCAAGGCTTCCAAAATACATTCTCAAGAACAGGAGACAAAATGTCTATGTTAATACGAGTACTTTATGACCAGCCAATTTTCAAACATGTTTCCAAACTTCCACTGCTGCAAGAAGTGTGAAACAAAAATACATGAAAACACAGTAAGTGAATCCCACTTGGATTAATCTAAGCATTTTGTTTCACAAATTAATAATAAAAAAAGTTTAAAAATCATAACTGAAATGGTATTTCTAAACAAGTGGTTTTAGAGTAGGAAAATGGCATGGTTTCATAACATAGCATTTCAGCAATTTCACAATTTTTCAATTGGTTGTACAAGCTTTTCATAAGTTTTTCTTTTTTACAAGATGATTTGACAAAAAATTATTTCTTTGAAAAATTCCCAATAATTTTTTTCCTAGAAATATTTTTCAAAACTGTAATGCAGTAACTATTCATTAATTTTCAAGGCTTTGTTTTGACAGAACAATTACCCAGCATACCAAAGAATAGCATGTTTTTAAAGTACAAGCAATGCTGAACAGTAAGAGGTGAAAATGTAACACATACATCTTTACCTCCCTCTCTTTTTCTATTGAAATAGCTGTTTCAACATACAACTTCTTCTTAAATAGAAGCAAAACTTGGGAAAGTTGTAAAACTCCTGTGTGTGTGCAAATTGTTTACATCTTTTCTGATTGTTAAAAATATATTAAGGCTTAGGAAAAGTAGAAACCTAGTGTAAACAGCTAAACTTTAAACTTAGGGAAAAACAAAACAAAACAAAACAAAACAAAATTGGGTCCTCTACAGAAAAATCAAAAAGTTGAAACTGCTTGCAACAGTTGGAGGCCCAACATAATTACAGCTGTCTTCCCAGGGGGAAATGGAGCCTGGGTCCAGCCCCGATCCTGAAAAGATAACATGAAAAGAGAGACTGTACTCCTGTGTACCTGAAATGGAGGCACTGGGTTGCATGTGGGAACAGCAATCTGGTTGAACATGACCATGTATTTGGGAGCAGCTGGTGGAAAAGCCCACAGAGAAACCTGAAGACAAGGGGCTAATTTCAGCCTCCCTGTTGCCTTACTTTATCTAGACTGCCCGCCAGCCATTAAGCGGTGCTGACTCTGAAAAGCAAACTATAAAACCCAGATCAGAAGATCAGATCCAGCAATTAACTGCACCCATGGATTTCAGAAGTGGTTTACATGCATTCCCATAAAATAATAATAATAATAATAAAAAAATGCAGAGGGTACAAACACTTATGAGAATTTTCTGGGAGAAGAGTTGGTAACTACAACCTGTATATAACTCTGTTTGGATGTGTCATTATCACTAATTTTAATTCTGAAATGGCAACAGGCGTGAACTGTATTTCACTGCACTTTTTAAGCCAGTTACCTAAATAGGTTCTCTTAATGGCAGTCCCACAAAATATGATCAAAATGTTCCACATGCTGATTTTTTTTTAAATTTGTACAGAAGTTTAATTCACCACAAAACTTTCCTTTCTTGACCAAAGACAACTCTTTGAGCACAGTTAGTTGTAAATAAACATGCATGTATAAATATATATACATTTTCATATAGCTTTAAACCAAATATACAACTGCAAAGGCACAAGAAGCATTCTATTTCAGGGGAATGTTCCCAGCCTAGTTTGACCTAATATGACAAGACAGGATGCCCAAGGAAAAACTTTGAAGGTTCGAAAAGCATTGAAAGGTAGCAGAGCAAGACAGTAGGAAGAACTGACTTTCTTTAGAAAGTGAATGCTTTCCTGCTTGCCAGCCAAATCAACACTGAAAATCATATAATTCACATGCTATGTGTTTTGAAGAATTCAATTTATATATGCAAAAAAGTTGTTCATCTACAGTACAGCCAAAGATTAATGTTCTTGTAGGGCAAGCAAATGTGATAGCATCTGATTTAGGATAGGACTCCAAAAAAATATTTAATTTCATTCTACACTTGTGTAATTTGCATTCGTAACTCTCTCTTTTCTCTCCCATCCGTTTCCTCTTTTCTCCCCAGCTTGTCACGTGTTTTTCAGTGCTGCATATACTAACCTCTGCGTATGCACTGACCCCTAAATTTCAACATTAGCTATCAATGAAAGATTCCCGCTATTTGTCATTTTTTCATTCCAGTGTGGACATCAGTTTTAATCCCACAGCTGGGATGTTAATGTATTGCAGCCCTTATATAAACAGTCTTTTCTTTGTATGCTTTATTTTATGATTTTTAATGATTATTATGATATTAAGTGGTAGGAGCTGGGACATATCAACTTTGTAAATACAGCTACACTAACAACATCTAATTAATGAAGTGGCAAGAATGTTTTGTAGAAGTCAGTTGCATTTCCTTAGTGAGCAATATTGGTTTCTTGCTAAAGTACATCAGTTAACAAAAGATTATGCAGGGCAGGGTAGGAGAAGAACCTGAATGAAAGATATTTCTGTTCTACATGCTCAAGTCAGCAACAGAGAAGCAGAAATCCTAAAGAATCAGTAGAGATTTACCTTGGGACTATGGTTAACTTCTCCAGCATCAGTGTTCATAAACCTCGGTAACCAAACAGCTGTGTCAGATGCTGGAGAGAAATATTCTCCTCTATTTTTGTCTACTGGAAGAACGCTGACAATTCGTCTACTTCAACAAGGCTTATAAGGTGTTAGTTATTCAGCTTTGGAAGCACAGGAATGGAAGCTGGTGTTATAACTGTTAAATATCAGGATTATGATAATTATCACACTGTTCTTCTTGCTCCACTAACTCAGTTAATTAAGGTTGCCTGAGAAGATTGCCTAACCCTGACCACTGTGTAAGAGTCATAAAGTGGTTCAAACTTCGGGTATTTGCAGTTGTGGAGTGGGTTGCTTGATTTCAGCATCACAGCGGGTGAGATGGAGTAAGAGGGAAGGGATCCTGTGCACCCCTGGCTAGTTTTCTCACCTACAGGCTGAACTAACAAATATTAAAGTGGAAGACAAAGAAAGCATCAGTGGACTGCAATTCATTTGTCCTGTCCACTGTGCAAAAAGGGACCAAACTGCACAATTTGGGACAAATAATTAATACTATAATTAATCGTATTTACACGAGAATCTCAGAGATGTTCTTTACTTATTTACTTCTCATTTGGTGGCAATAAAGTCTCCAGAGACAGCAAAGGTTACTGTCGATACTTTAAAATACCCCAAATAAAATTTGCTACAAATCCTTTGGCGTGTATTTTAAGTATCTCATCACATAACATTTCTGGCAATGCACAGCTTTACAAGTTTATGACCCAGCTGGAGAATTTAGACATGGTAAATTGAGGTTTACAAAAAATTATACAAGACTGGTTACTGGGTAGCCAACAAAGCTGTGCATCACCAGTGGACCATCACTAATTTCTCCAGAATTAACCACAACAAGCTTTAACCACAACAAGTTTTCTGTATTTTGTACACTGGTATACAGGTAGAGAGATGGTTCCACTATAGAAATACATCTTGCAGTTCCAACTCTCATGCAACTTGTATCATGTAAACAGAGATTTCAAAACAATTTATGTGAAGCCTACACCAGGCAGAGATAAAGTACCATGTATTTACACATCACACAAAAATGTCTTGAAATCTTATCATGGCTGCTTACAAAGTGACTGTCACAGAAAGGAAGAATGTTATCTTTCAGCACTGCAGCAGCATGTTAAGATATAGTAAGAAACTTCCACTCTGGCCTTGCACTTCATTACATCTTAGCCAGAAATTTTCCAGACAGAAAACAATGCCAGCAAGGGACGGCAAGGAATGCCTTTCCATTGTCTTTTCCAGTTCTTTCCAACACCTCTGTAGAATCAAGTCAAAATGCACCGAGAGTTGGGATGAGGCCAGTTGGCAGTACGTGGGTTAAGACACAGAATAATGCCATGTGAAAAGAAATAGACATCTATTATCTCTGATGACAAAAGGCTGTGTAAATCTGAAGTAAAACCATCCAAAGAAAACAGAAACCAGAATTTTCAAAGCTTAAGGTCAGAATACTTGGTCTACCTACACAAATTTACCTTCCATGTTTGACTTGTTTTGTACAACATTTGTGATATTATAAGGAGTTTTGGACAGAAACTTAAGATAGGCAATCTCAGGACACGGCAAGCTTTTTACGTTGTTTTTAAATTTGTAGTTGAGTAATGAAAGAAATATTAACATCTCCACCTACACTTCCCCACAAACTAAACTTCTTAATGACCAGATTCAACTAGGAAAATGCTGAGCTTCTCATGACGTGCTTCTGAGTGCTCTGTAGATTTCAAGAACATTTGTGTTTCCTGTAATGTTGTCTTCTGAACTGTGACTTGAAATCGTTTCCACTCAAGTATTTTTTCTGTCAAACTGTAAAATTCTTACTTTATGTGCTCTGCAAGAACAGCAAGATTTCAACTAATTTCTTCCATATGCACATGTAGATATAAATATATACACATACACACAAATATAAATATATCCATATCAAGTCTGCAGACTAGGGAATATCAACACTCAGCATCCACAAACTAAAAAGCAGTTTCATGTCATTAAGGATTCAGTGGAGATGCCAGATGAAGATATCCAACCAGTTTCATTCCCCACTCCTAAGCTGTAGGACACTGTCCTCCCTCCTCCTTCATACCTGTGCAAAACCGGTTGAGGTAGCACAGCAAAACAGTTCAGAGAACTGACCCAGCTTTAACAAATGAATCACAGAAGGAAAAAATAAAGTTATTTTTCCTTTGCATCAGTTTGCTGACTTAGCATCACAAGCAGCTGTTCTAACTCAACTGAATGGGCATCCTGGCACATCAGGAGCAGCAGGACAGCTCACCAGGATGAAAGGTGGGGAGAGGGAAGTGAATTTGTTCAACCTACCTAAAATTTTAAATGGGGATGCTATTTAATGGTCTGTTTTAGTGACTTTCTATTTTATTTATAAATCCCTCTAGTGATATCTGCAACTGTTGACGTATACCAGAGTGAAAAATTATTGTATTCAAATGAACATAACTCCAATATCTCATTTGCTCAGACTGAGGCAGATCAGCTGGTAAATGAGACATTTGCAGAAAACATTTCCTTTAGTTTATTACTTCGTACTTGCAAGAAGTAGGGACAGCTAAAGGTTTGTTTGTTTGTTTGTTTGTTTTTCCCATATTAAGCAAAATACAATCCATGTTAACATTTTATAATCATGAATTATTGACTACGTCAGTAACATCTTTCTTGCTGATTTAAAAAGAAAAAAAAAAGTCATGTTTGTTGTTTTTAAAGAACCAAATGGATCTAAATTGTCAGACTCTGGGTCATCATTAAGCATAGGCCAGAGCATTGGCACGAATGACTGTGTTGTGAAGCCTAAAAGCTTTATTTGGTTTTTAGTTCACATTCCTGCAGAGTGAGACATTCTTAATTCGGGAGAGCTACGGGTAAACATTTATGGGAAAAAATTATTAAATATTTCCTTTCACAAAGGTGGGAGGCAAAAACAAAAACAAAACCTCAACACAATGCTAACGGTGGTCTTTAACTATTAAAATTCAGCAAGGCAAGCGAGGTATCTACCCTGCTTCCTTGGAACTTTTATTACTGGAAGGCTGATTTCCCTCCACTGTTCTCCCTAATGAACTATGCTCATTAAGGAACATGCTATGTTTATTTTCAGCTAGGGACAGCATTATGCATACGTGAATATGGCTACTAAGTAGCCTTTTCCATTATATGGAGACAATAGCAATTATTTGGGCTCTTTGTGCACTTGCACTTGTATTTAACATTAGAGAGGAAGTGAAAATACTTACAAGGGTAATGATACTTATTACAACACCTGATGTAACACATAACTACTGGTCACTTCCCAAACCTCTCTCTGAACTCCAGTAGCCTTTGAGAGCTGTTTGTTGCAATTCAGTTTATGACACAATGTTTTACATGTCCTTATTCTAAAAGACTCTTGAAAGATGAAGCCTCTCTGAAGAGCTTCTCACTAAATATGAAACATGCTCTGCTTGCAGATGATTTCAGAATTTTAAGCAAACAGAAAACATTGCTTATTCACCCCGGTGAGAGATGTCATCGCACAGATGGGTCTGAGGCTGAAGAGGACAAAATGCATGACTCCAAGGAAAGGCAGAATACGGGTTTTTCTCCTGGCTGCAGCTCTCAGTGCTCCAGCTTGCTCATCTGTCTGAGTTTGAGACGTCTACAGGAAAGCCTAAGAACATATATCAGATGTGTCTTGATCTCTGTGTGCTGAGAGCAGAGTCCTACCCTCACTGTACAAGCAGGAACATGCTGGCCTGGCTGCAGATCATGGATATCAAAGCTCTGTTCCTCCTTTGACCAAAATAAGACACATACTTGCTCTACTGAAAATTCAGACACATGCATGCCATCCCTGCTGTGTTTCAAGCTGTATGCGATTTTCAGCCATTAATGAAATAGAAGCAGACTGATGGGTACAAGAAAAGAGCATGGACACACCAAAGAGTACATTGCTTTCCTCAGTAGCAAATAATTTCCAAAGAATCTCTTCCCTGGCTCCCTAGGAAGGGCGTTCCTCTCCTGTTCCCTCTTTACTTGTTAAAACTGAAGTCAAAAGAGTTTGCAGTAGATGAGTGAATCTCTGAGAGCATCCTGGTAGCTCCTTCCAGTCAGGCTGCAAAGATCTGAAACCTTCTCAGCATTTTACTATGACTGTAGAAGGGTCAAGGTTTTATTGGTACTTCCAACGCTTGATGCAGTTTCCCCATGGACTCCCCAGCATAGCTCAAGAATAATTCTGAGGTGCAGTCAATATAGCGAAACCTAGGGCGCATGTTTTCCTGAAACGTTAGGCAAACATCTAGAAGACTTTTAGTGGTACCACCATGACAGTGCCATAGCACAAAAAGGCAGTAAGTCAATAACAATAAAGCACATCTTGTTCCTCAGATGTCTAAAGGAACCACAAGCCAAAGATTTAACTTCTTAAAGAGCAGACAAATATATGTACATATATATGTTAGTTTCATAACACCGTGTGCCACCAAAATTATGTGTTAAAATGTCATACAGCTTGGCAGTGGTGGAGAAGAAAAGACAATTCAAAAACAGAACAAGCAGGAAGAAAAGAAGCTACTTTTTCCTGGGTATTGAGCTATGCTAAATGACTAGTCCTTCTCAGGAAGTCTCAAGCACCATTATTGTTTGACTGTTTTACTAGTCAAACTACTGCCTCTTGTTCTAGGTAAACTGGGAGTATTAATTAGTTGATAGTCATATGTAACTGCAAGGATGTGGCATGTGAATTTAAACAGCAATCTTACCTGCTCAAAACTTTTGGTGGAATAATTGCAGATTTCTAATGATGGATGATAAAATGATGGCATCTCACTTTTTACTGGAGATTTCAGAACTGTTGACTAATGTATTTAAAATATAGCCAATGTGAAGTCTTTTTAACAAATGCAAGGTTTATTTGCATGTTGCTTACTATATTTTTTTCTAGGAAACAATAAAAGATTAAAATGACCTAACAAAACATCAAGATAGTATGACATGGTGAAAAGGATAATCCTACCTGATTGCCACACCTTTTCAAAGTACGTATAGCCTATTGTTCCATGTTTTTTAGAATGTCAAGCAACATATGAAATGATAATCTGGACCTAAATAAAAGTAGGCTAGTTAAAAATTCCTTATTTATTTACAGCGTGAAATGAGTTGGCACTTCAAGTATTTGACTAGCAACATCTTTCCTCAGCATCTAAGCTAGACTATTTAAATAGCCAACCCCAGACTATTCTCATGGCATGAAACAAGCTAATAGCAAACCAAAATTTTTCTTCACCCGTTAAAAACATTCACCAGACAGCTTTAAATACCACCAGAAATGCTTACTGTTGCTATTATTATGGTAGCTGAAAGCAAGAAGGCAGCTGTAAGTCTTTATGGCAGGAAAAATTGAATTATAATATTGTATTTTTTTAGTGTTTCCTTAATGCAATTACCTGATTCTTGTATTTTGTCACTCTGGGAGTAGCACTGAGGATTGTTAGCAGAATTACAAGAGATGGAAAGATGAAGAAAGAAAAGACCCTGACAATGTAATGAACACTTTTGAGTTTAAAAGCCCTGCACAATGAAGGGTTTGAGTTTTCTGTTTTAATGAGGGGAAGTATTACTCAAGCTTCATACAGGGGTCACTTCACATTTCTTTCCCGTTCTCTCATAACACATGTATACGAAGCTTAAATATGTTCTTTTAATTGAAAGAGGGTTCCTTCAGCTATTCATGGCTTTTTACTTTTGTTACTCATAGCTGGTCAGTGGTTTGCATCAACTTAAAAGAATAACATGGACAGATGTGTTTTTAAAGCGAGGAAATCCCAACAACTCACAGAAATGAGCAATGAATGTGCTAACAACTTCTGAGTGAGTAGATGAGGGGACAAGAAGGAAGCAAGGTCAAACCTTTGGTCAATCCACCATGAAAGACTGCTATAGTGGGGTCTGACAGCCAAACCTTGCCAAGCAGAGCAAAACTGCAATGCAAGTGTAGCTCTCCTGCCCCTGGCCCCACAAAGTAATAGATGGTTGCTCTCAACAAGCCATGCATGTTTAAACACACAGTTTCTCCTCCCTCTCTTATTATCAGGTTAGAATTAGTGATTATCTGATGAATAAATTGTTACTCAATTACCACTTAACCCTATCCCCATCAATTAATCCTAGGCACACCTTTCAGACCACAATTAAAAAAAGAAAAAAAAGAAAAAAAGTTAATCTCCTCCTCTTCTTTTCCCACATCTTCTTCCCCTCCTCCCTTTTCCACTTCCCAAATTAACACGTACTTTTCTTGTTTCAGACCCAAGAACTAGAAAGTCCTCTATGATTTTTCTACAAGGGATGAACAGGAGATGCTGGTCCCAACCCTAACTCCTGCAGACAATACTCTGCTCTCACCTTTTGGAAAAGCCTGGGTGAGTGCTACAGGATTTCAGTTCTAGCAGAACTCCCCAAAAAGTGGCCCCATGTTGCTGCACATCCTTTGACTCTCCTCACTCCTCCAATACTATTTTCTTGCATTCTTTTTAATCTCTCAGCTCCTTTCAGAGAAGCAGCTCCTTAGTGCAACTCAGTTCATTTGTTCAGGAAAAAAAAAATCATTCACCCCAAATGAACAGACTGCTTTAGACATGAAACAGTCAAAATAAATAAAAAATCATGAATAAAATTTTGATCACTATTTTGCTATATTCCACATGCTCTGTAAATGGCATATATTGTATGCCATGTGCCAAAAAGATTCATATACAGTGTTGACTTTTTTTTTTTGTTCCCCATAATGTTTGGAATACCACACTACACAGGGTGCAAGGAGATAAGATCATTTAGGTAAGCAAAATATGACCTTACAAGTGTGTAAATCCCTTATTTGCGTATGCAAGGGAAATAGCTGTGAGCACCAGTACTGTTTGTATGTGCAGTTATTTGTTTTACATGCCACATCAATTCTGCAAACAATTGTGACTGTTTAGCAATACACATCTCTCTTTCTATTGTATAACACTGAACTGAGGAGAAAGATAAGACTTCAACGTTCATGGATAAATGTTATGCTGACTGCAAACTAATAAAGAAAACTCAAGTTTGTGCTTTAAGAGCAGAAATCAGTGTCTGACAAAGCATAAGAAAACCGATCCAAGAATCAGACCTGCAACAGGCTGTGCTGCTCTGATAGAAAACGTGGGTCTAGCAAGAATAAGCACACAGTTGATATAGACATGTGTATGAATAATACATAAGACACACTCACAACCATTTGTGTTTTCTTTTATCCACTGGGCAAATATACATAAAACTTCCTAAGCCTTCCTGCACTAGGAATCTGAAGGTGGCGAAGTCAAGTACTCTGAAACCAACATGTGACAGTCAGTTTCTTTTATATCCTTAAATTTCACTCTATGGGAAGTCTGGTTATTACATTTCTTTTGAGTATTTTGAACCTATGCTTCTCAACATGATTAAAGAATATATATTTATACTAGCAAGCCCTATAGCTTGAACACAGCGTTACCATTCACATTAGGGGTATCTGAGCTCCAATATAAGATAAGAGTGGAAAGCTGTTAGCTCTGGCTCTGATTATATGTAAGTGTCATCCAAGCTTCTGCTTTACACATTTGGGAAGCATTATGTGATGCCCTGACAGAGGGAATAGCACCAACGTGATCTATCCCCTCATTTGGAGAATGGTTTGGGAAGAGCTTTTACTTCAGCTGTCTCTCATCTTGACATATTCCCTGCCTCAGGTAGCATGAACCTCTTGGGTCGAAGGAGGAAAGTCTGCCTCTTATCTCTCTGCCCCTTCTCCCTTTCCAACCCCAACTGTTTCCATGGTAGAGCCAGCTGTACTTGCTGCCAAAGAAAACAAGGCATTTTCCTACCTTGAGGGCATTCCCCTTTGAACATCAAAAGTCTATAGCAAACAATGGAGTTGAAAGAGCTTTGCAAATAAAAGGTCAGAAGATTTTTTTATAGTGGAAAATATCAGACTACCTACAGGCAGGGGTTGCTTTCAGCTCACTAACAACACTACGCTTGCTTGCAAATACACTTTGTTTTGAGCTGAACTCATCTTTGCTGAGATATTGCATGGTCCCAGTGATGTAACTCTAATTAATCCTCCCTCTAGCTATTTTATAATCACCTTAATTATCAGGTCTTCTAAAAAAAATAAATTTAAACAATAGTTCTTTGGGAAGGGAATGCACTTACATATGGTTAAAAGCAAGCAAACTGTAGGGTGTTCTGAAACAGCAGGTCACAAATTTAGCAGAATATGAAGTGGGGGAAAGGAGAAAGGGCATGTGCTATGGGAGAGCCTCAGGGAGAAGAGCAGAGCATGTGATAAGCTGTTGATGGAATTGTGCTTAGTAGGCTCTAGCCAAAGGACAAATGAGCAACACAGAGAGCCCTTGGCTGCCAGGAGCTACTGAACCCATATAGAGGCCTCCATGGAGAATTGTCAGGATGGGATTCAGCAACAGCAGGAGCCACATGTTCTCTGGGCTCCCTTTCCCTGAATGTGTGTACGCCCAGCCCTCTCCCGAGGGGCCACATTCCCCCATCCTGCCCATCCCACTCCCTTACAGCATCCTTGCCTCCCCCACAGGCACACTCCCCTGGTCTTCCCTCACCCTTGCCTCTCAGAAATGGAGGGACTGGCAACAGGTCTGTGATAACAAGTGCGAGCCCTGCTGCTATAAGGATGGAGAACTCTTAGTCCCTAGACCAACACTAGAAGATGGAAGGTAACTCAAGAAGCATTTAGTGGGGAAAAAAAATGGGAAAACTACTGCTGAGCAACTTCACTGCACTAACCCTGAGCTGAACTAGAGCACCCTTCAGATGTACATCATAAAATAATTTTACTGTGGGAAATTAGCATAGTTTAAATGTGTGCCCTAGATATTTTGCATTAATTTCCCTGCGCATTCTGCATGTCTGTAAGCCTGCAGCAAAGATGGAAACCACAATTCTCTGCATTTTTCCCAGTTGAGCACTGCTGGGCAATGAGGCTGGGGTATGGTGGGGTATAAGTGCAAGGCTCTGAATTCTCAGAACAAAACTGTCATCATTTCATAATAAAAACGCCCTGCTTTGCATTTTTATTTATTTAATTGTTTCCCCACTCTACTGGAGGGTTTAGCAGACACAAGCTGGTGTCTTAAAGTGTTGGTGAGAACTTTGCGCATTAAAAGAATCGACCCTACCCCATCTTTCACATATTACCATCCTGTCAACTCCCACGGGAAGCTGCCCAACAAGACCATCAAACTCACTGCCTGCGGCTTCTCCCAAGATTTCAACACTTTTCTGCACATTCATCCTTGATCTACAGTGCTCAGTGTGGGAACACTCCTCCAGTCTTACCTTCCTTTCTTCTCCTTTCCTATTTAGAAAAGCCTGGTCAGCCACCACTTTCTCCATGAAATGAAGAAAACCTGCGAGTTTGACTAATTGCAAGAACACACTCAAATAAGCTAGGTGATATACTGCTGGGAGCAAAACATTAGAATTTTTAGATTTTGAACATGAAGGCTTGGAAAAACTGGACTTGACTTGTGGAAGAAGCTGGTAGTTAAAGGTCATTGATAATTGACGAAAAAAAAGAGGTAGTTTGAATATTTTACAGTTCACAACTGAAGAGACAGTTGGTTTACTGGCACCACAGCTCAGATTTTAGCAGAGACCATCATCATTTAAGATTAGTCTGGAAGACAAAATACAGCTCAGTATTTCCAAATAGTAGAAAGGAAAAACTATTATTGGTAAATGGCTCCACATGAATAATAATGGAGATTTTTGTTCTCTTCTGCCATAATGTACATATGTTAATTAGCAATGAAATGTCTAGAAACCTTAATCAGGTTCAGGCACATGAGACATGCAGCAGTTTGCCTGGACTGCTCACGTGCCTTAGTGTTAACAGAAATTTTAACAGATGACTGAGACAAATAAAGGAGTATGGGGGAGAACAATGGACCCAGTAAATAATCTACAGAAATCAGTGTTAATTTATTCTACTGCCTCTTATCTTTATTAATGTTGTAGTGTTTATGGATGGCTTTCTTTAATACACCAACAAAGTCTCCGATTCCAATATTTCATTAAGGATCCCTTCTTCAGCTTCCATTTCATTTGTACATCTGTATTCCAAGAAAACTGATTCACTTTTCTTAAGCAGGTAACATGATTATTTCTGAGATCTAAAAAATACTAAGATGACATATATACATATGTATACATATAAAGAGAGAGGGAGGGAGAAGTTGCATTGAGCTGTTTTGCAAAGGGGCCAAGAGAAGGGAGTTTTCTGGTAATTACTCAGCACAAGGAGCAAGGTATATGTGAATAGATTAGATAAAATTAGTCGTTGTTAACCTAATATCACCTGATGACAGGAATTGTAGCTTTATCTCTCTCCTATCCACGCCTCCCGCATCATGTGCCTCATTAGGATACTACTGAAAGAACACAAAAGAAAAAGACCCTTCCCTTAGTTTAGCCACCAGAAAGTCAGGGGTAAAAATCCTGCCAGGCTTGGTCAAAGAGATTTAGTTTGGTTTCAGGGTATAATTATGTACTATTTCACATTATCACAGTATTTGAGTGTGAAAATCTGTGCCATAAGCAGGTACTATATCAGGGCCAACGGCATCCTGGCTTGTGTCAGGAATGGTGCAGCCAGCAGGAGCAGGGAGGTGATCGTCCCTCTGTACTCTGCTCTGGTGAGGCCACACCTCGAGTGCTGTGTTCAGCTTTGGGCCCCTCAGTACAAGGACATCGAGGCCCTGGAACATGTCCAGAGCAGGGCTACGAAGCTGGTGAAGGGCCTGGAGCACAAGTCCTGTGAGGAGCAGCTGAGGGAGCTGGGGGTGTTTAGTCTGGGGAAGAGGAGGCTCAGGGGAGACCTTATTGCTCTCTACAACTGCCTGAAAGGAAGGTGTGGGGAGCTGGGGGTTGGCCTCTGGCAGATAATCAGTGATAGGATTAGAGGCAATGGCCTCAAGTTGTGCCAGGGAAGGTTCAGGTTGGAAATGAGGAGCCATTTCTTCTCAGAAAGAGCAGTCAGGCACTGGGACGGGTTGCCCAGGGAGGTGGTAGTGTCACCATCCCTGCGGGTGTTCAAGGAAAGGTTGGACGTGGTGTTTAGGGACATGGTTTAGTGGGGACACTGGTGGTGGGGTGATGGTTGGACCAGGTGATCTCAGACTCAGAGGTCTTTTCCAACCTTAATGATTCTAGTCTCCTTATCTCCAAACACATGGTGCTTGCATCCTTGAAGAATTATCAAGACCTTTAAATTAAAGAGAAGAGACAACTGCCTAAGGGAAGGGATTGGTCAGTCCACATATGGCTATGTTAAATGTATCTATCAAATCAGGTGTCACAGGAGCACAGACTTTCAGAAAACACTAAAACCATCATTGCCATATGTTTGGAGGAAAAAGAGATTGCTTATTAATCTACATAATCCTGTGATATGGTATCTAATATACTGATTTATGTCCATAATATTCAAAGCTAGCAGCACAAATTATATTGTCCCAGCAATCTTTGTGGAAAAACTGTTGGATAAAACTGCTTTTCCTAATTCCCTAGATTCCTCCAAGCAAGTTCTTGCACAGAGGTTTTAGTTCCAGTCACAAGAGCATAAGGAACAAATGAGAAAGGACCCTGAATGGCTGAACAATCAATTCAAAACAACCCCAAGGGCCAGCACATGATGACACCACATACGTCATTTCAATGTACATAATAAAAACAGCTTATGAAGCGCTGAGAAGAACAGTAAATATGAACAAAAATGTTTTCTATCATATGTCAATGAACAAATGTCTCCATCAGATTTACTGAATAGCGCAAAACATTCCAGTAGAATTTTGTCGGTTTGCATTAGAAGGAAGAGTGTGAGTACATCAAAGCCCTACTTTGCCTGAGCAAGCAAATGATTCTTTTGGCCTTCATAAGACTATCCGACATAGAAATCAGGATGAACTGAGCTTTGACCCATATTTGTGAAGGTAATACTGAGCCAGATCACAGAACATGCTCTGTAGGAAAATCTAGATGCTGCTGATATGAGGGGTTCCCACCTGTACTTCGAGGGTACAGCTGTAGGCACTGAACACACATAATTCATGAGCTGCACTTCCACGGCCTCACAGGCCTTCCAGAGCTTGTGGCATTCTTTTCAAGTGGATCATTAAGGGTGGTGTACCTAAATGGATGGGTGGAGGAAATTTATCTGAACAGGAGATTAGAAGTGATTCAATTTTGGGAGATAACCTGATTTTTTGTCTTGGTAACTGACTATAGTTCAACTATGTGAGTTGACATTGGCATCTGGAGCTACTCAGCAGTTTCACATACAAGTATGTCATGCAGATGAAAAAAAAAATAGCATTATAAAGCTTCTCTTTGTGAACCAAAAAGTATAATTTTGACGATGATGATGGCTGATGTAATCAACTTTCTTGTGAGAAGGCTAGGATGAATAAGGGAGGCTAAAGTTATATACAATGAACGTTTTGTAATCCCCTGGTCTCAAAGAGTTCACTACTAACAATCGGTAGGATAGTGATAAAGATAAGAAGAATGAAATTCGTGCTGAGAGCATTTCAGGATGACCTAACCATCTTCTCTTGTATCTGTAAAACACACTGCAAAGTAGTGGCAAAAGACCTGTGAAGAGGAATAGCAATAATGGTCTTGAGAACAATCCTACCTTCCTTCCTTAGGAGAAGAAACCCTGAAGGAGGCCAGCCTTAAACTGTTGTAGTTCCAAAGCTTTAACTATGAAAGTGACTAAATTATCTGTAAGAAAGCAATATGCTCGTTCTCCACCCTTTACAGAAATGCAAAACAGAGGATAAACAAAGTTTTGTAGTTCTTTAGGTGCCTCTGCTGCTGCCTGAACATGCAGAGTTGCTGGAATTGCTCGGAATCACACACCAGAGGCCATGGCACTTGCCATAATGGAGCTCTAAAACCAGCATTTCTTGTGCCTTCCTCATTCTCTGTTTTGCAGCTGCTTTTCTTATTTATTTTTAAACAGCCTTCTGACTATCCTCAAAAAAAAAAAAAAAAAAAAAAAAAAGTGCAAAAACTGGGGGAAACCAGAGAAGGATAGCTGAGCCATCAATTCTTCTGGGCCAAACCCTTAGGTCCAATTCATCCTATGATGCTGCCAGCCGCTTACATCATTCATAGCAAAAAAATTAGCAGTCCAAACTGGTGTATTCGAGACTTGCTGGAATATTGCTTATTCCCAGCTCATCCTAAAAGCTAAACAGAAAATACTTTCTGTGGCCGTGTAGTTATAAAACATTATTATAAAAATAATAGCTTTTAAGCAAGCCATTTAAAGATGCAAATCTTATGATTTGCTATGCTAAAAGTTTTAGCATAAAATCCCCTTGAATCCTGGAGGGTTTGCTCATTAAGAAGGTGCATGTTGTTCTAATATATATCCTATGTCAGCACAAACAGCCTTCATGTAAACACACGGCCGTGAGTACCATGAGTAACAACTCTGTTTCCATCAGAAGCCCTTTATCCTGCGTAAGAGGTCTGCATGCTAATAGATGTCCTAGGCTAACGTTAACTAGCTACAGCTGGCTCACGGCTATAAAAAGCATTAATGAAAACATAAATACTAACTTCTCCGCTTCCCTCAGCCCGGACGTCAAGGCTGCGCAAAGGCATCACTTTCCAAGCGGTCTGTGTGAATGAACTGGCTGCTCCGAACCAGCTCGCTCTGGTTCTCCAAAGTTTGTTTACTGAACAGCGTGTGCAGAGAGAGACACACACACTGAGCATGGGGGCTGCAGGGGGGGAGACGAGCCACGGGGCCACCTGGTTCACCCAGCGAGTCTGCCCTCCACCCAGAGCCACCGGCTTCTGGTGACGGCTCGAATAAGGGAAGGAAATATCCATTAACCGGGGAACTGACCTACGGACATGCAAACGTCAGGCTGCGCTGGAGCTGAACACGGTCTGGTTCTTCCTGTCTATCGCTTGGCTTTGCTGTAACGTTGCTAGGCGTTTCGTTCGAACAAACACTGCTTGCGGTGACATACGCAGGCGTTAGAGCCCCCTGCGCTCTAGAAACTTAACACACAATTTGTGTCGTGCCAAATATATAAAAGCGAATCGCAGAAACAGACTCAGATTTATCAAGTGTATACACTGAAAAGGAAAAGACATCTATTCCTGGTTAATGGGAAAGAGGATGCATGCAGCTCTGGGGTTACAAATTTAGACAGAAACATCAGGATAACAGAGCGCTACAATGCTCAGAAATTTGTATCCAGCCAGGCTGCACATACATTCTTGTTCTCGGACTGTTTATGTGCTATTTTAAAATGGTTAATTTTATCCTGAAAACAACTGCTTTTTCAGCTCCTATGCACTTCAGTATGTGTATTTTTCTTTTTTTTCTTTTTTTTTTCAGATTTATTTCGCGTTTCGAAATAGCGGGTATCTTAAAAATTCAGCTTCACAAGTCCCATCAATAAGTAAGAATCACAGCTTTATTTCTTTTTAATTTTTATAAATTAATTTACATACAAGGCTGAACAGGAAATTTTGTATTCCTCACCCTAAAGACACGCAAAATTACGTTTAAAAAAGCAAATGCTATTTCCAAAATCATAATTCCTCGTTCTCGTGATTTTGTCCCATGCATAATTTCTTTATTTCCTCTGACTTGCATTACCCAAACAGCAACTCTAACCACATGGGTCACTTCCAAATCTAACTTCCACAGATTTAACAACTTGACAGAGATCACACTCAAGTTAGAACAGATCTATTTGTCCATGCAGGAGTTTCCTAAATCTAACATACAGATGTAACAAACACGCTATCTGACATGGTGTAAACCTTTGGAAGCATTTAAAAATTTGGCTTTTTGACATCTCCCCCTCCTCAGTGTGTATATCCTGATATCCAAGTCACTTCTTTCAAATCCACGACACTCTGTTGAACCGTAGCAGAGTTCCTCCCCACTTCCACTGTTGAAGTGAAAACAGTCTGACAGCTGCCAAATGTCCCAACTTTAAATGGCTGTTTTCTCAGAATATTATTGCTACAATTCTCTCCCAACCCCTGGCAGTCCAAATGTGGATGCTGAGTCAGATACACAGGACCATCAGAATATATATAGATGAGCTCCTACCACAGATATTCTTAATAATTACTAAGCAGCCCAGGCTGTAGCAAGACGCTTTGGCAGGGTTCAGCTCCCTTGCAAAGGAAATACAAACTTAGAATTAAATAGAAAATATCGAAGAATAAAATATATACTTTTGCAAAGATTAGGTGCTGAATGTTTTTGTTAACAAGTTCTTTCACTACCTATTTGTGTTAATAAGATCAGTTTATAGCTGTATATTGAAGGTGTGACATAACTTGTTCCAATCAAATTAATTTCCTTGCACATTTTTCCTCACATCAAGCGGAACTTACAAATTCTGGCATTTGTTCAGAGGCAGGGGAAAATACATAAACCCATCATTGTAGGACAAAGACAAAAACATCTGTAACCATTGTGACTAGATCATATTTGAGTTCAACAAGGGGGAAACTTGCTGCCTCAGAGAGGTAATTCACAGCAGGAACTACGTAGGCTCAACGGAAATGAATGGGCAGAAAGAAAGGTAACTCACACAAATGATATCTCAATAAACTTATGACCACTCTCACATTTCCCATATGAGGGCCTCAACTCCATGCATTATGTCCATCTCCAACTACCCACCTTGTAACTCCTTGCCTGGGACTCTCATTCCACGATCCCAACTACTTTTCCCATCTCTCAGTGAAACCGCAAGTCCAACACCATCTCTTATCTCTTATCCATCTCACTAACACTGTGTCCTTTGCTGTTCCCCTGGTAGTTTACTCAAATGGAAGTGAGTGTCTCCTTGCTGGTGGAGTTCCTCTGGCAGGTACTGGATTGGGACCACAACTGCACAGCTGTGGAAGGGACTGTCCCCCAGCTGTCAGGCTGGCACTCATAAGTAGTTGTCCTTGGTCTAAACTACTTGAGAAACCACTGAAAAATATCAAATCACTTCATACTTTCATAATAATTTCCTTAAAGCCATCTTTCTCGGTACAGGAGAAGATGAGACAAGATCACGCAGTGACAGCACAAGGTCTCAGTGCAAAACTGCAGCACAAATACATCGGAAGCAGAAAAGCTGTAGGGACTCCACTGCATCTTGCACTACAACTTTGCTCCTACCTGCTCTCTATACTTGTGCATACATGAAATTCAGAGGATAACTTCCTGAGCAGAGGACCAAGCATAGAAACAGGGAGAGACTGCCTGCTGCTTTCATTTCCACCTTTGCCTCCTGTCCACTGCTGCAGCTGCAAGAAAAGGCTATGGGGAGCAATCGATATCCTCACCCCACGTTCAGGTGGCTCTATGAAGTCAGCTTCAGACGCAGCCCCTGCATCTCTAGTCACATGGATCAGCAAACACCTCTGAAGTGGAGGAAGCAGCTGCACAAAGCCATTGACAGTAGGCTGCTGGTCACTGCCTGATGGGTCAGATTAGCACCTCCAGAAGGGCAGGAGCTGGAACTGCTGCTGTGAGAGCCTTCTCAGTGCCTGGCATACCACCAAAAGTAAATGTACTGGAGCTGGAAACCAAACCACTCGTACAGAGCAACAGTTTTTAAAATATGTATACAAAATCCTGATATCACATGATACTGAATGAAACACTGCAAGCATGACTAAGAATTACACTTTGCAACTTCATAATATCATTCTCAGCCCATTTACGTGTAAAACGTCTCTGAAATATATTTTGCATTGAGTTCCAGCCTTAACCACTTCTATAGCAGCTTGTCCAGAGGATCTCACACTGCAGCCAAACAGGGGCCTCAAATCACATATCTGGATTCAGTGAGTTACAAAACCTTCAAATATGTATTGGGCAGTTTGTACCAGGTGAATCTTTTTTTTTTTTTTTTCAGTTACTGTAGGATGACAATTACAAAAATAACAATCTCTTAAGCACCATTCCATTCAAGCCTTTACATCACAAATTCATCCCAGGCTCATAACTCTTCTCATTTGAGGAGTATGTTCTCCAGACTTTGCAAAGCTCTCTGTAGCAAAAGACAGAGATGATGTATTAAATGCAGCAAGCTGGAACATTTCAGCGCAGTTTGTACGGATCCCTACCCAGTGTGACACTGCTGACTTTCTCTGGCTGAGAAATGGAACAAGAATAGCAGGCATTGCAGCCAGTCACAACCTGAAATAGACTGGCACGTGAGATAAAACTTAAGTGTTTCCAACATTTATAAACACAACCCAGTTTTAAACCACAAAGCTTACTGACAGAATTAAGATGGTCACCTCTGAAGAACTTTATTTTTTGTATTTTATAAATGAAAAGTGCATAAAAGCTTATGATACAGATGTACAGGCCTGTGTCCCAGTAATATTCATCCCTTTCAAAGTCTTTCTTTTCTGAATTGTGTGCCCATTATTTCAAAACCACACTGAAGAATGTATTCCTAGCTCTGTCATCCTTGGGACAAGATACCTCCTTCTTCCCAAAAGAGTGCAATTACGTTCGTAAACACCTTTACAAGGAACACCCATTTTTTTTATATCCAATTTGAAGCTTTTTCAAAGATGATGACAAAAAATTATTCCTAAGAGTCTTCCTTTTCAGAAACGTGCTGTTATGTTAAATCTATGCTGGTATTTCTTTGCACACTCACTGATCTATACAAGTACTTAAGTTTGTGCATAAAGAGTGCTTATGTGCCCAAGTTGCACAGAAATTACATGCAATATTTGGGTGGTTTAGATTTCTTTTTCAACTGTTAGCTCAACATGTGTCCATCTAGGTATTTTTAACATTTATCACTGCTCATGGCTCTTGCCTTCTGTACCATGGTAGCAGGAAAACAAATTCCAGAGACACAATCTGGCTTTTATAAAAGTTTTGGAGAGCTCCAGCATGACTTTAACACTTCCTCCCAGTCAGGACTGAAGTCATGTATTCAGTGAAAGGTAGGGGTGTAAAACACACGTGGATGATTTCTGCACTCAGTTCTGTCAACTGCATAACTCTCAGAGATACAAAAATTCAAGGGGAAGAAAGGTCAAAAACAAGGGAAAGATTCCATACCTTTTACGTAGGCCATCTTAGAATAATTCTTGACAAATAACAGGTGCTGGAAAATTACTATTCCTGGTTTAAACCAGACAATGTACAACAGCACATACCCTGATTGTGGCTGTGGGGCTGGAAAATTACCTTTTCAAATTGTTCACTTTCTAGTCCCTAAGCTGGTCTCCACTGTAGGATAGCGTATGGAGGACATCGCTCTTCCCATTGCCCCCAGTTACACATTCCCTCCAAAATGGTTGGTTACGTGGGTTTGGCCATAAAACAGCCAGCAGCAGAAAATGAGGTGCTCAGGTATAATCAGCTCTCCCCAGCTTTCTGAAGCCCTGTATGCAATCAGATGCAGGAGGAGTGAAAAGGTATGGTGACAAGGTATGCAGCAGTGAAAGTGCAACTCTGCATAATGATGCTTCCGCTCTATTTATCTCTCTCTCTATTATTTACATATCTCTGCAATTTCTCTCCCATGAGGAATACATCATTAAGTAGAGCTACTCCTTCTTGGCCAACAAAAGACTCTTTGATGGGAAGGGGAGGGTTCTGTCCTCTGTGAACACATGGACATTTTACTGAACAGCCTAAGCACTTGATTATGACAGAGTCAGAAACTAGCAACCAGTGTCTTCATTTTGCTAGATGGATACAGGAGCATGCACACAGCCTTCGTTGGCCATCTGACAGTCGATTACTCTTCCTGCCCATCTGTTTTCTGAAGAGACAGAATCCGCATCACACTGGTGGTCCCTACTGGCTACTGTCTTCTTGAGACTCTTTTCAGCAACTTTACCACTGCCCTGACATATTTTAGAATAATGGCAAATTATTTAATCACTTATTCCCAGTGCAGTGCTAGAAAACTGTGGTATGTGTTGGGGAGGGTCCTTTTTTTTTTTTTTTTTTTTCCTTTGTACAGAGTGTATCAGATAACAGTGCTTTCACCTTGCCCTTGGACAGAATAAGATTATGTAAATATTTAGCGCTGAAAAATAAACGGCAATGTCAAATTAACAAATTGTTGTACTACAGTGGCACTGGAAGAAGCCCAAGTTCCATCTATCCATCTGCAGCAGCAGCAGCAGGGAAAACAGACTTTCAGGGCTATCTGGGCAACAGCACAGGGAACCCACAGTGTTAAACATACAATACAGGTTGATGTCTCAGCAAGACACCTTGATACCAGCGTTGTTTTTCCAACAGTCTTTTGTCTTCTGCTTTGGTGGCTGTAGTTTGAGAATTACAAAAAGAGCAGGGTGGAGGAAAGAGGGAATAATCCAAGTGTCAGGGAGTCTTAACCATGCTTAAACAAACAAACAAAAAACAGAACAGAAAAAAAAAACTTCAAAGCAAAAACAGGTTACTAGACCTTGAACCACAGCTGTTACCAGAACTATTACAAGCCTGTCAAGTAGCAATTAGACTACTTTGCAAGAGTATTAAAAGAACATCTTCACTTCTGAGAAGGATCTGAAAAGGGGAAATCAGAGAAAACTTCTAGCTTATGGAGTACTCTCTACTGCACTTCAGTTACCTATTTCCTGTTTATTTCCCACTTGAAAAATCACATCCCAGAAACATAATGTAATTTTAAAAAAACTTGCATTTATGACCATTCCATTTAAAATGTTTTCTTGAGGGAAAAAAAAAGGGACAAAAAAAAAAAAAAAAAAAACAACAAATGGAATGCTGTAAACAGATTTAAGTCAGCCACAAAAAACACTCTGACAGATGTTAGCATCTGTGAACATGGATCTTTCATGACAGTCCTTTCCAATCTGGGCTCTTTTCAAATTAAAAAAAAAAAAAAAAAAAGTGGAAGCCTTAAGTGTGCTTTACAAAATTTCAGCTAAGTTTTCCATCCCAGAAGGGTGGCTTTCCAATATGGTCTCCCTCCTTGAAATGCTAGTTGCAGCACTTGATGCTCAACTTTTAGTTGTGCATGCTGCCAGACAGGTTAACACACTGCCTACACTTGTGTTATGATAAACAGCGAAGATCATTAGACGAAGAGAGGAAAAAGGAAGTCCAACTCTGAAACGAGTTAGTTTTACAGCATTACACTTTGCCAATAAGGCAGTTTTAAACAGAATTACATAGGAGCAGACTACATAGGAACTTGCAACAACTTGCTAGAGTGTATAATGAATCCCAGCAACTGACTGCAATGTTTCCACTCAAAAAGAGAAATGTTACTTTCCCCACACTTCTGTTTCTTTCAGCCACTCAAACAAATGCTTGGCTCTTCTACATATTTTGCTCCCCAAGGGTCCTGCTTGCACAGTAGCTGGCCTTTCTGTTTCTCTGAGATCCGGCAAATTGAAAACAAAATATAGAGTAAAACTGAAAGAATTATTGATGGGTAGTGGATAGAGGCTGTTTACATTATTTTTTAAACTAAATGCATTGTCTTTCTTTTGTTCTTGGAATAGAAACTCATTGTAGGCTAGGGTGCTACCATTCAGGTGGGAAGTAGGTCAAGACATATGCCAGGAGAAGCGAGTGGAAAATGTCTTTACTCACCCACAAAGATTTTAAAATCTGGATTCACAGCTATAGCTAGCATTGTTTTATTTTAGAAGTGCTTAGCTTTTCCTTCTCACTAGACAACACCCTTTTCTGTCCAGCTTCCTAACCCAAACCTTGTGAGTGCTCTGACCAGTCTGACTGCCTCCTAGTCCTAAAAATGCATCTGTTTTAGCTTCACCAACTATCACACAATGATCCCTGTCCTTTAAGGAATAAAACTGACCAGCTCTATTTTTTACTGAACTCACGTGGCCCACTCAAAACAAACAGACACTGGCTAAGAGCAAAATCCAAATTATACACTGCTTTATCCCAGGAACACAAAGTACAAGGCCGACACAGTGAGTCAGACACCTCAACGCCAGAAAGCTCCTCAGGTTGACAGGATTCTCCCTGGGATTCGTGTACGCAGTCAGGCCTTTCTCAGAAAGTCAAAATAATCGGTTTTAGACAAATATGTGATGTATCATTTGTAAAAGTATCTCTCTCATCAGAAGGGAAAAAAAGCAGCAAAAAGTATGCCAGGAATGCTGGATAGGGGCAGACAGTCACAGCAAGTCATATTTTCTTCCTCCCCCCCTAAAAGTCCTTAAGCATGAAAAGTCCATTTGCGAGAACAGCTAATTACTGGGGGGGAAGGCAAATGATTCAACAATAACATGGGAAATGTGAGAACAATTTAAGTATGACAGAAGGCAGAGAACTTCTCAGTCTCTGTAATGGTTTCTCAGTGTCCTATGAAAATGCTGAGATACTTCAGCTGAACAGACTTAAAGTCTTATCACAGTGCTTATTTAATGTCTGACTTGAAGGCTTACTACCCCTTTTGCCCATCATTAAGAGGCAGTATCCTATAAATTTATCTTTACGAATGACAACAGCTAGATTTGTATATGGCACTACCAGGATTTCTGCTTTACTCTTTGAGTTTTAAGCAATTAAATGAATCGGTTTGAACACCGAAAGCATAGGTTTCTCCCATAATTTGCCAGACTTTTTCTAGAAACACCGCTTTCCCTAGTCTACGTTTCATTTCATGCCTCTATTCATCTGTGTTTTCTTTGCTCCCTGTAGCAACAATTTTCAAGTTATAGAGGAGTGCTGCAAGAGAAGATATACAATAGAACAGCCTACAATGCAAATCAAGTAACTACTCACCTACCTTGATATTTAATTAGAAACTGTTGTTTACAAAACAATGAACTATCTAATCCATCTGGCTTTGTAAAATACAAACGCTGCTTTCATGGCAGTTTTACTATGTAAAAAGAAGTTCAGGAAGAAGAAAAAGAAGGTTTTCTTTACAAAAAGAATGGGCCATCAGTTGGTTCAAAGGACTGCCAGAGGGCGTTGGACCCTTTAGCTCACTATCAGGTGACAGACAGACATTTTTGATAGAGGAGAAAGGTCTCATGTGGATGCTTATCAGCCATGAAAATAGCAGCTGATAAAGCAATGTGAGGTGTACCTCATGCTTCACTCTTTAAAAGAAGTGTTTATTCTCCCCCTTTCAAAAGAGGAAGGGGGGTGATTTCTCTCTTCAGGGTACCTGGATCCAAAAGACAAGTCTGATAGCTGTGAATGACGGCCACCAAGCTCTTTGAACTAGAACACCTACTAAATTTGAGGAACTTCCAAGAGGCCAGTTAACAACTGCACGTGGGAATACCCAGCTACAGCAGGAACTCATAAACAAGGGCTCTCGTTTTCATTTTATTTCAAATTCAAGTTTGGCCTAAATGCAATCTGAGATTTCTGTTTTGTTTCACCCCATTCCTGTGAAGGGTGTGGACTCAGGCAGGTTAACTACCTGAAACTGTGTGAGCAAGTTCAGTATATTTTGCATTGGAAGTTGAAAAGTAATTATGGAGATCTATCACTGGAACTGTGCTAGAATTGACGGCATCAAAAAATCAGCTCAAGTAAGAGACTGCCAACTGACTTTGGATCACATGTAGCCCTCTGGAAGAAAATCTACACAGAGAAAATCAAAATCACAGATTGATGTGGGGCTGATAAAAGTTCTTTGCTTCTCACTTTTTTGTTTGCTTTTAGTATGTGCAGTAGCAAGGACGACTTAAATACAAAGCAATGACTTCACACAACAAGATGCACCAATTACTTTCTAAAAATAATGCAAATTAAGTGCAATATATTATACGTAAATGAGCTTTTACAAAATATTAGGATCAAGGCTATTGACAATTACTTTTTTGTGAAGGATGACTGAGCATGTATTTTAGGAGAGAGGAATCTTCCTAAATTCCTCCTGGAATGAGGAACGAGTGCTGCAAACTATACAGTGGCTTACAACGTAGCAAGAATTTGGAAGAATTCCAGTATTTCAAAAAATCAAGAGGGACCTGCAAGCATGGTATTACCACCATCTGCGGGGTAGCTTAGAGGAACTGAAATTCTTCAAAGCTTTGAAGTTCTTCAAAACCTATTCCTAACTACATCTGGTGAGTTTTCAATGGGATCTTTTAGACTAATTGTACATCTCCATTCAGGTCCTAAACTCTGCAGGGAGGGAGATCTCCTAATGCCCTGAAAGACTGTTCTTAGAAGCTTAACATAAGCTCTGCCACTCTAGCTTGCTTCAATAAACTTCCTCAGTTTAAAAAAAATTGAATGCATCTGTCTTACAGAATTTTAACCCATCAGAAACCTAAAGTTAGTGCAAAACCTGAAGGAAGGAAATTTAATAATAGACACAGCCATCTTAGATACAGTTGCTGAGAAAGGTTTGGAAATCAGTCTTTGGTCTGAAACCTTGAGGATCATAAAAGGAAGTTTGGTACTGAGCAGAAGGGAAAACTATGCCTGGCACATCTTTTGTACTGAAGAAAACAAGGGCCCAGTTTTGATTCCCTACACTGAAAGGGGATCAGTGTCAGGACGCAAAGATTAAAATAGAAGACACTAAGAACATTGGCCTAAAGCTGTATGCTCTATGGGTTTTCCGTATAAGATTTCTGCATTGGTGTTAATGTTTTGACACCAGATCACTTTTTACTACAGAGTAGTTGAACTGCTGTGACCTCCAGATTTCCAGAAGTCATCAGGAGTATTTTTCTGTGGCTTCACAATGGCAGTTTGCACATGTATGCCTATGTTTCTCCAGCAACATCTGCAAAAAATCCCCATTTTAAAAAAGCCTTTAATTTTACCATCTCTTCCTGTATCTCTCTTCTGTTCCAAAAGACCGCTCTAGGAGCCTAATTTACAGTAGAGCATACAGGAGACTGGGATAGGTAAAATAGAAGTGGTTCATGGAACAGCTATTGTGTGAATCTCCAGAAAGAATATAGGATGTCCTGAACCATCACTGGTTCACATTAATTCATTTTCAATCTTCCTTTGATCTTTTGATGGAACCCATGAACTACAGACAGATCTGTCCCTCCTCTGGGCAGCATTACTTCTATTTCACGATACACCTATTAAAAGAATGCCCCATGACTGTCAAGAAACCTGCACCTTGCCGAATGTGCACACTCCTGAAAGCTGAGGACTATGAATGACAATTCAAAACTCTCTCCTCTGTGGTTTCTCATACATTACAGGCTCACCAGGAAAGCTCCCATGCGTCTTATTACTTACCTAACATTTAGTGGATCTGGATTTACCATGGGTGTTGCACAGACAGGCTTGTTTCCTTGAATCTGGCTTCTGAAACCTTCTCTTGCAGGCAAACAGTACACTCTTTGGATAACGACTCGTACCTGCACTTCTCTCCATCCCACTGCTCCTTGGCTTTCCACCATTTCAAGCAGAGAATCATTAACAGCACTCAGTGCTATGGGATGCTCTTTGGAATCACAGTTGGTATGGATTTGTGGAGCACAAGCAACCTGATGAAGGCAAACCCATTAACAGAAACATTTAGTGGGATGTTGAAACTTTATAGTGCTAAAAAGTACAAACATGAAAAATCACTCCAAGAAGTGAAAAATCAGTTTCAAAATACTTACTGCACATTAACTAACTTACAAAAGACCAATGTCCCATATTTATTACGGATTTTTAATAAACACTCAAGAGAGTTCAGCACTCAGCACTCTCCTGTGTTTGACTGGTGCTCTGCAGCAAACTAATTAAATCCATGAGAGATCAGGGTGACAGTAGGCAGAAAACAGAACTGATACTGGTATTTACGATTCTTCCCCTTGAACTGAGTTTCATTTTTACTTCAGTGTTCTGTTTCTTCCTTTTCTAATACAGGGGTAAAATCTGTCTGGAATACTTACAGACTTTTATATTAATGTGAAAATGAACAGGTGTTTAGTTTTGGAGGACAGGAATTTAGTCCTTGGACCTAGTAAACTCAATGTAAAATGTTTTAATTAAAAAATTAGATGACTAATGAAAGTATAAAACCTTAATCTAAAGGTGTAATCCTTAATCTATTCTTTAGCTGCTTCCCAAACTTATTTCATAAACAAATCATCCAAATTTCCAAAATAGATTTTATTAATAAAAACATGCTACATTTTACCTCAGTTTAAATAAGTAGTTTCATTAATTTTCATTTTAAAATAAATCTTTCTTTTTTAGGAAAACAAATCATACGGAAGTATAGCCTAACATTTTCCATATATAGCAGCTTCCCAGCATGAGCCAAACTTTCTATTTTCAAATTTTTTTTTTTTTTTTTTTTTTTTAAGCTGGTTGCAATGAAATGTTTTTAAAGTATTACAAACCTTACTACAAGTACTACCTACCAGTAGAGAAGCAAATTTACAGTATTTATAAGAAAATGCTGGTGTGATGATATGTTTGTCTATGAAGGACTTGCAACAAAACTTGACTACTGAGTTTTAAGTTAGATGGTTTTGTTAGGAAGTATTAGGGGAATAAAGAAATTGTTCTGGTTTCCACATACCATAGCAGAAGCTTTTTACCAGAGAGAGTTGTAGCAAGAAATTAGATTAGGATTTGCTTTATTTTTGAAATTGCTATCACAAACTATCAGAAACCCAAACCCCTTGAAATACACCTCAGCTGGTACAACAGCTAGAGACATGTAGAGTCTATCTGGATACAAGCAAAATCACAACAGGAAAGTAAACAAATTGCAGAGAGGCTGGAAAGGAGGATGCCGTTACCAACTGATGTGTGAAATGAAGGACAGGACTGACAAGGAAATGAGTTAAGAAACATGAGTGGAAAAGGGAATATTTATTAAAAATAATATCTTAGTAGCTATTATCTTAACAGGAAATTGATTTTATTTCAAATAATGCTTGGCTACTCAGCCATAAAGAATAAAAGAAAAATCAATGAAAAAACAAGCTACAATCACTGTTTAACACAGCAGCGAGACTTCAGCAAAATAACCTCTCAGCAGTTCATTTGGATGGGCCAGAAGCATCTGCTAAGAAAATATTATTAAAAGAAACACCACATATTATTCAGCCCTGGCTAAATGAAAACGGAAACCGAACAGGTCGGTAATTTAGGATTTTTGTTTTTGTTAGGCTTTCCAAACATCTGCTCACCAACTCTTACACAAAGCAGTAAACTGTGAACCAAATGAACCTTACCTGGTTATCTGGAGATTCCCGGGGTTGCTCATCATCAAGGTCATCTAGTTTGAACGTCTGTGCCAAAGATACAATATTCTTTCTAACAAGCATCTTTGTAGGACCTTGTGTCTTCTTGCTTGTTTCTAAGTGTTCACTGAGTAGCACCTTCTGACTGAAATATGTATTCATGATAATAGGGACGTCTGCATTTTTAAGAAGTAGTTTTTGCCTGGAAAAAAAAAATATAGTCAGCATCAAATCCTTTACAAGTTAAGCTACAGATAAACACACTATGTTAAGATACACAGAGTATTTCTCTCCCATTTGTTCTGTAGTTATCACAAAAACACAAAGCACGTTATCCAAATTGCAAATAAGCCACCTCATAGATACATTCAGCTGGGATCAGTCCTATCAGCACAGGCACAGCTCCGTGCCCTGCTGCCCCTAGCCATGGCGTACACCTGGAGTAAGCTGGGTTGACAAGTCCCATGAACTCCACCTGGCTTCACTCAAACACTGCTTGGTATCCCAGCGGTGTCACTGCAGAAGCAAGAGCACCAGGGATGCCTGTCTGGTTTCTGAGGTAAAGGAAGATGATTCCTTCTGTTCTGGAGGGGTTCAGAGAGCTGGCTCTGCTGAACCCAGCCTGGCCCCTTCGGAGCGGGATGTCCCTTTGCTCAGTGCTTCCCACGAAGCAGAATCCATGCTCATCGCAGCCAGTGTGGAGCCCTTCCTTCCTGGTTCCCCTTTCCTTTCTAAAAGCAAACTTCTTATGTCTTTCCTGCATATGATTTTGCCTCTCCATTTACTTCCTGCATGTTTGGAGCTGTCACAAACTTGCCCTCCAAGACCCAGTTTTGGTTTCTAGTGTTCATGTCAATTCGCAAATAGCTTCGCATGCAGCAACTTCTTGCCTGACAGATTAAGGTAACAGTTGCAGTATTTCTAAGCACATAATAAGTTAGTGCCTAAGCACATCTCAGTGTTGTTGATGCTGTTTCATATGCTGGTATCATGGTCATATTTAGAAATACACCTCTTATACTCACAGGATATAAATCTTCTGAAGTCAGCTAACAAAAACAATCAGTAATCTCATTTTCTAAAGACCATCAAAAGAGAAACAAAATTCACTTAGTGAGTTTATTGCAGGCTGTGTTTTTCTGCTATTAGATTTGTATCACTTGGGAGTAAAACAAGGCCTCCTGCCTTGGCAGCAAAGCCGAGCTGACCTGAGTTCAGAAGTTACCTCAGGACTTCAGTCTCCAGACCACTGAACAGTTGCATTATGGAGACGAAGCTAGCTCTCACATCCATGACATTAGTTGTCAAAATGTAACCAGGCTAATTAAAAGAAGAAAAACACGCCCTCAAAAATACACATTTCTGATCTCAGTCCATACAAGATCTCAGCCAAATGTTGCAATATGGTCCGCTTTATAACAGAGCCCTTTATTCTCTACACAGAGGATAGCTACATGGAAATTAATGCATGCATATTTTTAATGGCATAGGAAGAGTAGCAACAAATTATTAAATATAATCCCCATTTTTTAATAATGAGGAAAATAATGCAACATAAGATGATCTCTGCCTTTTAGAAAAAAAAAAAGTACACATTTTAAAGTACTCCTTTTAAAGGAGGCTTGCAACTTAAAAAGCATGAATCATACATACAAATTACAGAAAAGATTTATTGCTTCTATTTATGAACACTCACGGAAGTTATGGTTTGAAATAGAAAATCCATGAAAAGTTCCAGCACGAAACTGTGCACTGAACCTCACCACAGTGCCTTACTACTATCTGGGAACTCAGCAGACATAAGCAGGTAGTAGTTTGCCCTTCATGGCCATTCATTCAGTCCCTTGGCTCCGGGTGAGTTTAACAAGCGTCCCAGCTCAGAAGAGTATGCCAGTAGTTCACAAGGCTGCCAAACTGATACTGGCTGGTGATCTTCTGCACTGCAGGATTTACACTAAGGAGTGTGCTCAGCCAGCACACCAAGGCATCTCTGACCTTAGGAGATTTTCATGTCCAAGCTGTCACTACTCCCTTTTTTCTTAAGGACAAAAATGTATATAAAGTTTGCTACTCATCTCAAGCCAGTTTTGTCTGTCTTTACAAGCAGATATGGAATGAAAATTTTAGCACCTACTTTCTGGAGACGTCTGTATTCAGACCCAAAGTAAACAGGAAATCTCTCTGAACATGAGTCTGTTACGTCACTAATGCCAAAAGAATGTTTGCTTGATCTAAATCATCTCATTCTCTAAAAAAATACTGACGCTAGCACCAAATCATTCACAGGAACTCTGAGGTTTATGGTGTTATTTTTATTTTCCTGCTGCAGATATGTGCTGAGACTTTATTTATTTATTTGTTTTTAAAGCAGGCAGGTTTTTACTGATACTCAAATTACGTGTCCCATGGTTTTGCTTTGCCTATGCATTCGGTGCTTTGATTACTTTTTTAACTATTAAGAACTTTCTCTCTTTCGTTTTCATCATATCTGCACACGGGTAATACCATGAATTAATGGCTAGTCAGCATTTCCATGAAGAAAAAAAGAAACCTAAATACACTTTCAGGAGAGGCTCTTCACTTCTTTTATCTCACTAAAACCGGCTCCTGTAATGGATCATTTCTTTTAGACCCGCATACCTGTACATTGGCTTAGTAGGAACTCTTCAGCTAGGTCAGGGGAATGATCACTGCAGTCTACTTGAATTTTCCCTATTTTTCCTATTGGCAGATTCCTCCCAGGAAGAAATGAAAAAGAACAGCAATAAATAGAAATGATAACCAATTGAAATGAAAGAAAGAAAAGAATTTAATGAAAAAAGAACGTAATAACATCACTATTTTGTATACAGGTATATGGCTAAATGGAAATATTTCAACCTGGTGTAGTGGGAGGTGTCCCTGTATGAGGTGTCCCATGGCAGAGTGGTTGAATGGCCTTATGGTCCCTTCCAACCCAAACATTTCTGTGATTCTGTGATATTCTACTCCAAGAAAGGCAACTACAAGTGCATCATTTTCTACGTGCCTAAGCCAACTGAGCATATTCCAAATTTTGGAAACAAAACAAAAATGCATTTCTAAGAGAACCTGTTCTATGGAAACTGTGGTAAGACACAAGAAATCATGAATAAGGTAAAGATGTTTTAAAAAATCATTACAACACACACCAATCTAAATACTGTGAAATGAACACTGCTTTATACTTTTCACTGTGAGGATGAATTTTATCAAAAAATAACATAAGATAGAAAATACAGGAGGCAAGCATCCCATAATAAATACATAGGAGTGCTTAGGTTGTGTGGAATGCCAGATGGAGTACCTCCACTAAAGAAAGCAGTCTGGTCTTACAGATACCAATCTCAAGATTTCTTGACCATTAAATGACTGAGACCCTAGCCACTGAAGATGGACATCACCAGCTTCAGCGCTTAGATATTGGAACATATGAATTCATTTAATGACAACTCCTTCCTTTTCTATAAATTCTTCCTAGTCTTGCTCCGCTCAAACAATCTCTGTGGGATGGGAATTTTGATTATCATCATTACAGAAAACTCTGCATTGCCACTGTATAATGAGACATCATCTCATTAATCAAATTACACAGAAACAATAGAAAGAAAATGAAGTTCACTACAGGCTTAAAAAAACTTCCCTTGTCCTCTCTGATTTCTTCTTGCTCAGCCCATGACCACCTCTCCTTACCACAAAGGCCGCCATGTTACAAACACACACCCACACTTGTGTGCCCCAGTTCTTTCTGTTTGACTGGAAGATACGGACTCAGGCAGAGAAAGCCAATCCATTTGAAGCAGCTGGGGAAAAAAAATCCCTTCCACAAACCACCACCATGGTCCTGAGCTGCATGTGTTGCCCCAGTGCCTGAGACACCACAACTGATCCCCCAACCTCCTGCACCTGTCCCAGCTGTAGGTTCTCCACAACCAGACGTAGCCCAGCTTCCACACCAGTGGATCCACGTGTGTGGAGCAAACACACTATCTGCTGTGTTGAAAGGATGGAAAAAGTCCCCCCCCAAAACAGAGATTTAAGGATGGCTTTAAGAGTTTTCTTGTACACTCTGTAGGACCCTCTTCACAGATGAAGTGTTAAACGGGCACTTCAAGCCTTCTGCGACCGCTCTTCTCCTCTATCTGCTTCCCGATAAAAGCTTATTTTCAAAGAATGAGAAAGAGACATCATCTCATTAATCACATTACACAGAAACAATAGAAAGAAAATGAAGTTCACTACAGGCTTAAAAAAACTTCTCTTGTCCTCTGATTTTTTCTTGCTCAGCACAGCATATTTAAATGTTGAATTGGTCATCCACTTCCTTAATAACTGCCTTTAGAGGAAAGGTCACTTGTAATGACCTGAAGTAGAGACTGTGAACTTTTTACACTACAGGGCATTTTTTTTCCTGGTATGCAGACAATCAACAATTGCCGTAACTGGTCACATGCTGGAGTAACATGAGGCAATAATGTTATTTTTTGTCTTGCAGCAGCAGCTTCTCTCTCCAAGGATGTAGCTTGCTTTTTCTCTTTTTTTTTTTTTTTTTTTTCTCTTCCTCCCTCCTGTGATGAAATGGCTATCTGGCACAGCGGGCGCAGGAGATCTCCTTGCCCACTGCTCTGTTCATCGTGGTCTACCATGATTTCTGACACAAAACACTGCAGCAACCTACGGCAAGAAAAAGTTTCGACGTGAGACAGGGTCTTAATCCCGCTGTCAGACAGTCAGAAGGCTTGCAGTGCGGTTTGCCCTGCGCAGCCCGCTGTGCTCGCTTTCCATCCACGCGCACAGGCAGCGAGAAGCTCTGAATCTATGGCAGCAGTTAACTAACAAACCACAAACTTCCGCTCGGTTGCAATGACATCAAACAATGATGATGGTTCGTGAACTCGAGATGACTTTGGATCACTTTAAATTAGAGAACGCTTTTTTGTTTGCTCTCCCTGGGCATTTTATTGGCCTTTTTTTTTTTTTTTCCCTTTCTTTTACAAAGTGCAAACTGCTTCATGCATTTTTTGAAGAGCACAGTGTATTAGCTGAAAACTCTCAACACTTCAACGACCTACAGCATGCACTGTAATTATGAAACGGGCTAATGTCAAGTCTCAGAACAATGACCTCTGAGTAAATAAGACTGAACCTCCATCAAGCAGAAGGGCAGTCACATGCATAGAGTAAGAGCACGTCAGAACCTCATGCTGGTACCCAGAAGCACGAGGAGTCTTCCCCTGTGTGCATACCATACAGGGCCCAGCCCTGATTTCCTAGGAATCATTTATTTTGTCCAACATGGAAGAAGTTATTCATGCTACCTCTCACTTGGAGTTGAGTGCCCTTTGTTTGCAATTTTACCTGTGAAAAAACATAATGTGTCCAAGGAATGGCTGAAGCCTCCAATAACAATAATTAAGAAAAAAAAAAAAAAAGGCACAAGTCCAGACTGATCTCTGTCCACCTACGATCCGAGGACAATAACTATCTTTCTATTAGGCAGTTCGAATCAAAATGCAGCTTGGAACTGGTCTGTCTTCTGCCAAGCCTAGAGATCACCCAAACAGAGAATTAGCTAGTTAACAAAAACCTCAACATGACCAACATCCACGAGTATCTATTCATCCAAATGAGAATAATCTCACCACTCATGTGAGTCTCTATCAGCGTCATTTATCATCACTTGAACAATCTGTACAAGTTCTATGTGAGCTCACACTTTCAAAAGCAGAATTTCTTCCTTACTCTCAAACTCAAAGGCAGAGAACAAAAATCAGCTGGTATGTCTTTCTTTCAAATTATCTTACTCAAAGCAACAGTTTCTGTGGGACACAATAACTTAAGATTGTTTTATTTTCTCCATTAAAAGAAAAAAAAACCACAACTATTAACCATTGAGACCAATGTCCAGAGTCACTTATGTCAAATATACAATTCTCAACCTTGCCAGGTTTCCAAGGAAGTGAAGCTTCAACACCTCAGAATAGCAGATCTGCAGAAGATATATCAAAAAAAGCATTCAATCTATGTCTAAAATGCCTACTTTTAGAAAATGATGCATTTTATTTGTGAATTGCTAGACATTTGTCTCCTCATTGGAAACGTATTTTATTGGAGACCTCATTCAATGAATCCAACACACAGAGAAAAGGCTACACAGCTATTCAATCTATATATTTTGTTATTTACTACCATTTTACTACCAATTTACGACCATTTGTCAAACAACTTTAACTGAAATGCTAAATCTAAGGAAATTAGTACAACAATATAAGTAACGGGGGAAAAAATCTCTATTGTAGCCTAAGTTCCTTCTGTAAAATATTGTATTTTGCAGCAAAACTATCTGTAAACCTAAGAAATCACTCCAGTGAGAAATTATAGTACACAAAGCCAAGATTTGTATCACTGTATCATTTTAATAATTTCCAAGTAATCGTAAACTAACCACTGGCTTGCCATAGTACTAACCGTCTTTTGAAATGTGACACCCTGCAACATGAAATAAGTTGTATGGAAATTTTCATATTTAAGCAGAGCTCTGCTATAAAAAGTTTGTGGTTAGCATTATGCGCTCTTACATCACGCAGCCTGTGCTTTCACCTCTGCAGGGAGGTGCACCCGGTGCCTGCTGAGGAGGACGTACAGGTCTTGAGATGCAGGGAAGCACAGAGGGAAATTACTGTAATTAATCCAGACATTACAGGACTGGAAAGTAGGGAAGTTTCTTGAAGTTCTCCAGCCACTTGCTCTGGCTGAGAAGAAAGCACCTGAAATTTCTAGTAGTCTGGGTAACAATTTATCAAGACAAAAGTTAACCTTTGGCACCAACAAACGAAATTCCACTCATGGGCTGCACAAAAACTCTCTTGAGTTCACTGGGCCAATACTTTTGAGAGGATTTGCTAAAGTCGATTTCAGTTGTGATGCTGAGACTTTTTAAAAACCTTGTGCACAAGTCTGGCACAAACCAGTGTTTTAAAGGTTTGAAGTTCTATTGGTTAAAAAACAAAACAAAACAACTGCACATAATAAAGCATTAAACTAGAAAGTTGCCTTAAAAACAAACAAAGAACCCCCAAACACTCCCACACGCAGTACGAGGGTGTTACAAGTAACGAGGGAGATATAAATATCGTGGTTATCTTTTCATAATCGAGATGTTATGAAAGAATTCCAATGTGTGTGTTTACCCCATACATCAACTTGTGTCTGACTAGCCACGAGCTCATTACTCAGAAGACTTTTTCTATCTGCTTCCAGTGCTAAACTGCACGTAGGGTTTGAGGTAGCTGAGGGACGATGCCTGAAGCCACCAGAAAGTTGAGGGATATGTCGCAGGGATTCTGAAACTCAAAGAACCAAACCAAAGCAAAAGAACAGAAGCAAGCAAAATGCAAAGTAATGTCATATTAAAACTTGTGGTAAATGTCAGAGATTGCAAAAAAGGCTGTATTGGTGTCAGATCAGAGGTCCACCTACCTCAATCTCATTTACAGTAGCAAGCAACAGATGTTTGAGGAAGACCACAACAATAAAAGAAAGCCTGTAGTAAAAGTTTTCTAGAATGCTCTTCTGTAATAACTTCTAAAAACTTTCAGCTTAAGGACTTGCTGAGGCAGAAGCAGCATCCCCATGGTTAAAGAGTCCTCAGTATATTTTTTCTTCCATGAACTTGAGTCTGCTTTTTACCACATGTACATTTCCAACATCCACAACATCCTGCATCATCCTCAGAGCTCTATAGTGTAATCGCACGCATGTGAGGAACCACTTCCTTCGCTTTGAATCTGTCCCCTGGTGGTTACACTGCTGCCCCCCACTTCTTGTTTTTATAAGAGGTAGTGAGCAACCATCCTTCTTGATGCACTTCCTAATTAGAGATCTTTATCGTATCTCCCAGCCACTGTTTTTTCAAGGTGAAGATCCCTACCTGTCTTAGTCATTTCTCATAGGGAAGTTATTCCGTACCTCTGCTTGTCACTCTTTTCGGATATTTTTCTACTTCTTCTACGTATTTTTGAGTTTGAGGGGAATGACAACGCAACCTAAAAAAGTACTGTGAATTTCTGCAGTGACATCATGATACTTTTGACTCATTTCCAATAGGTCATACCATTCTGTACGCTTTCCCTGATCACTAGATGAAAATTAAGCTGGCACATTAATGAAACTTTTAGCACCCTAAAAACTCAGCCCTGAATAGTAACAATCCAAAGTCCATCATTTCACATGCACTTTGTATTTACCTACAGTTTCTTGTAGGAGCAGTCAAATCCTTCCTCCAGCCCCAGTTCTAGGGCACTCTATAGAAGAATGAACATGCTCCCCCCTATCCTAAGCATTGCAAGGATCACAGCTTGCCAGTGAAGAGGAAGAAAACCTGCATTTTGTTGCACAGAAGTTGTCCAATTCTTTATTTCTCTACCAGTCACCAGGACACAATGGAGATCTGAAGCAACAGATGCCTCTAAAAGTGGTGCAAACGTAAGCAGTGTGGCTACCCAGATGCCATCGCACAGCACCACCACCCCTGAGGTACCCAGAGGAGCTGCTCCGTGGTCCAGAAGAGCTCTGCAAGACCCACACAGGCAGCTGAGGGATGTGTGCTAGAGTGAAGAGCTTCAGCTGAGAGTTTCTTTACTATTAAGTGACACAAAAAGTCAGGGTACTTTGTTGGTGGGTTCAAGTTTGGAGGATTATCAGGGAAACTTTAACAAATAAATCCCATTTTAAAATATGCTGTCCAACATTTGGTAGTGTCTTTTAAGAGCTTGGAATTTGCTATTGGCATGGGTCTTTTGCAAGTCCGTGCTCACAAAATCTTCACATGTGCATAACAAGAATAAATACTTATCCCTGAGCAAAGTCTGGCATTCAGAAAGACAGCTTAACAGATACATATGCTTGATTTTGTTTTCTTTGTTATTCTCTTCTTATTTGATTATTAAACCTGACACTAATACAAAATAAAATGAAAAAACAACAAGCAAACAACCAAAACCACTAACAACAAAAAAATGCATCAGACTTGTTCTTGTACTTCTCTCCTGCTCTGCACATTTCCTGTTGTTTCTTGTCCAGGCTGTGGAGCAAAACCAAATTCTGGTCTGACCTCGAGAGGTCATTTCTTATACAGATACATCCGTGCTACCACCACATCAGTACAGGGAGAGTAAGTAAAAACAGGGTTCTGGATTCTGTGGTAATACAAGCAGGAACACAAAAGGTGGCGAGAACTTCTTAAATGCCACAGGGCACAAGAGCACAGCAGAAGACCCACTTTGAGCTAGTCAAACTCTGCTTGGACTGTAAGGTGGGCAGCAGCCTGAAGGCCTTAGTGAACCATGGCAGATAGATGGAGGTGGCTGCACTCCTGGCAGCTGGTGCCCAGAGTTGGACAGGCCTTAGCCCAAGTTTACCTGCACTGTGATACCCTTCAGCTTTATTGAGCTGTTCTTGGGTAGAAAAAACAACTTTTTTTTTTTTTTTTTTCATTGTGCTCACTGCTAACACTGATAACAGTGTAAAAAAAAAAAAAAAAAAAAAAAAAAAAAAAAGGAAGGTAGAGGCTGTGTGGATAAGCTACTTACCACATAAAACTGTTTTAGGTGAAGTCAGAATAACAATGCTAAAACCAGAATCTTCTCTATAGAAATCCACACACCACCATTGGTGAAAACACAGCAACACTAGTGGCAAAAGCAGGAACTTTTTTTTATTTATTTTTAACAGAATCATCCCTGTGTAGGCACTGCACTAGTGATACACTGTGCGAAAGGGAAGCATGGCAGTTCAGCTGGCCACAGCAACACGGCTGTTTTGTGTCCTATCAACAAAATACTCTTCTTTTTAGGGTGGAAAATAGCCTTCAACTGCATACATACTTTAAAGTTATCGCTCGTGAATTACTTCCAGATTTTCATTTTGCTTCTCTGTAATGGTACGTATCTTCTCACTTAAATCACAGTAGATGGAATCTATGGCATTGTTCTCTCACAGAGGAAACAAGGAAAAAACATCTGAGAAACAGCATTTAAACCTCAGTATCCTCAGTAACCTTGCCTTTTGGATTAAGAACACTGTTAGCATTCCTGTGCTACTTTTAAAAGATAATTGTACAGAACAAACAACAACACCTAATTCTAATATTGAAAACTTATACTGGTGGCCTCCAGGCCGTTGCTTAATTTTTGATTTGCTTTATTTCACTGAATGCTTGCAACGGCAAATAACTACCAGACCCCATCCAGAAGACTTTTTATATTGTATCGTATGTATTCATATGTAGTTTTACATGACAGAAAGTCTTTTTTTGGATTCATGCAAGAGGGCTGATGATTTGGCAGAGCAGACTCACTAATGCAATGAGATGCATGAAACCTTCAGTTGCTTCTTTTGTGATCTCATTAGCTCTTGTAAGCTAAACAGCTTCAGCGTGTTTTAGGTTCACTTTTTGGTTTTAAAGATTATTTATTTCTAGAAGAAAAACAGTCTTTTTTACTTCAGATAGAAGAAGAAGAAAAATTACAGAGGTATAGTGGAAAGATGAAAGCCTTTATTATTAAAAAAAAAAAAAAAAAAGCATACACAGCTATGCTTCTATGTTTCTTTGCAACACTTCAACATCTACCAGCCACATCAGCCAAGCTTACCTACTACAATTATCCATGTTGCTCAGCCATATGAGCACGGCAACTTGAGACCAATTTCAAGTCAAGTTGAAAGAAGGGGGCGAAGCAGACAAATCATTTCAGAAATAAAAAATAAGAACAACTTTTACTGAATGAGATCTGTATTTTACTAAAGAGTTTAAGAAAACCGAATGGTAACCTGGTTCATTTCTTGAAGCAATGTCATAGAGATAATAGAAATTCTACAAACCTGATACAAATCCACCCACCGAAACAGCAGGCCACCAGCACCTTTACACTTGGGAAATATTCTGGTTAGCAATGAGGCAGCGCCTCGTGCTCCTGTGTGAAGGACTGTCCCATCCTCAGACAACCCCCTCCAGCTAAGGGGCTCTGCGGGAGCAATGCACTCCCATAGCAGCAGAGTGCTTTGGAGTTTGGGTATCTCTTACTGCTGTCTTCAGCACAACCCTCATGAAAAGATCGGAAGCAAAGCCTTTCAAAGTGTGGAAAAACACCCGTGAAAACATATATATTTTAGAGCAAACCGGTGAGATAGACAGACAGAATGCATGGTATCATGGAAACGTCAGAACTGGCAAAGAAAAACAACAAAACAAAAACATAAGTTTAAAGTTAAAATTAAATTCTAAGAGCACTAGTGAAACTGGCCAATACAGAGAAATGTTTATACAATAGAGGGCGAAACAACTTCAACCCTACACACACATTTCCCAGGCAAACAACTGTAAACTAATCCGAGGCTTAAATATACCCTTCATTATTTAACAAATAATGGCAACCCCATTCTCAGGCCTGGAGTCTGCCTAATAAGAAGGGATTTTGCAGCTAGATTTGAAAAGCTGAGAAACATGAACACGTTAAGACCCAGCCCTAGGTAAGCCAAAATTCTCTAAGAGTGCCCCCTTCTTGCTGAGGGCAGCCAGCGTCTCTCAGCGTCCTTTCCTAAGGGGCACCCTGTTCTTCAGCCCCCTGCTCACCCTTCCTGCGCTGGTCTTCCTGGTGCTGCCACTGTGCAAGGGAGGAGAGAGCTCCACGTTCACGTTCAGTATTTGCAACCAATTAATGCTGGACCCCAATAAAAATGAGTCTCTTGTTCATCTCCATCACTAAACAAGACCTGGAAAAAGTATGTATATAAATAATATAATACCAGCACATTTGTGCTTCATGTTGCGTGGGTAGGTATAATTAGGATATCATGTTTTAAACACATATTTATACACTTGTTTTGAAAGCAAACAAACTGTTTACCCGCATTCTGTATTTTCTCCTTCACCAGTTCTAAAAAATAAAAATAAAAATAAAAAATAAAAAGGAAATGCATACCTGAAACCAGTGTTCAACTATCTAATATAAATACTGTTTGAAGAAGAATCTTAGAGCTGATTTCCTGTATGTAAATACACTCAGCTGAAAAAATGTGCGGGGCACGATTCCCGGACTACAATACAGCAAAAAAAGGAGCTCCCTTAGCCTTGCTGACATCCGAGGGGAGGCACAAGGCACTCATCATGAGGAAAGAGGCCGCTCTGCGACTGCAGCATGTGCGCACACATGCGCACAGAAGTGCTTGCACGTGCGTGTGTGCTCCCCTCCCTCCCTCCCCTTGCCTCCCCCTGCAGCAGTGGGGTGGGTGAGCGATCGCCACGTCCCCTCAAGGGAACAGCTCTTGGAAGGCCTGATCCAGCTGACTGCGTGCAACATTCCTCTAAAAAAAAAAATATTATCTGTTTGCTTGCTTGAAGCGTCACAAAGATAATATTCACGTCTGTGACCCTGACTGTCTCTGGTCAAGAGGCAGAGAGATTGTGCAGACCGCGTTGCTTTCCAGCACCCCCGGGACGCCCGCCAGAGCACAGCGATGCAGTCCCAGAGGAGAGGCCGCAGCCCCGGGGTAACGCTGCTAGCAGTCCTTGGGGCTCGCTGCTGGGAAGGTGAAGGGCACTGATGGGAGACTTGGCTTCCACAGCCTCCCATCTGTGGTACTGAAGTACACAATAAAATCATTAGTGTCCCGAATTTAGGGAGAGAGGGCTGGCGAGTATTTTCTTCTCTGGAAGAGCCTTACCCCCAGATCATTTGTCTTCCCATTTCTTCTTTCTCGTTGCTGTCTTCTACATGCCTACACCGCCACCCCCTTCAAGTACCTGCCAAAACATTCATATCTGGTTTTGACATTGTGGTTGCACGTACATGGGGGCTGAAAGACATTTAAAGAATCTTATTTAAAGGTGGGTTCACCCTTCCGATACCATCTGGGCACCCAGCTCCACAGAGCCAAGCAGCATGAGAGAATCCCACTCAAAAGCCCAATTCGACCATGGGCACACTCATTTTAAAGTGAATCTAACTTACTAGTCTTCCCATAAAAACCTGCCGAAGGGCATTAAAAAAAAAAAAAAAAGCTGCCAAGTACAGAAATACAACCTCTGGCCTTGGAAGTCCTTGAACTAAAGTTTGCTGAAGGCTGGCAGGTTAATCCCGGGAAGAATCAGTCTGTGTTTGCCCAGTTCCTTTATTTTCCCCCCGACATGCACTCCTGCAGACAGGATGCCAAGATAGGCCCGGCTATTATCTGATCTGATAGGGCCCTTCTGTTCATCCGACCCGCCACGTTTGCCTCCATGCCAATAAAGGCACAGCCTCACAGAAAAGTCAATCATGAGAAGCCGCTAAGTGTCATGTGCTTTTTTTTTTTTTTATTAGGCCTCAAACTCATCCTGTCACGACAGCATTTAGAGCAAGACCTCACGCTGCCACAGACCACGACCACAAGCGATTGCGCAATGACTGTAACAAACGTGCGTCTGCTCGCGGGGTATGTGAGTATGGATCCATTGCTTGTCACTGAACACATCAAAGGCTTGAGGTCCAAGCTTTATTTTATCTTAGGATAGTCCCTTCTGGGACTAGCATTTTTACTTCAGTGTGCTCTGTGTACAGGTTAAAAAACAAAGTTTTGAAGAAAATTCAAGACCCTAATAAAAGCAAGAATTTGTGCTTGATGGAGAGCACAAACCCAAATATGTACACCCACAACAGCTCGCTGTAAACGTAAACCCTTCTAACCCAAAGCCGCCGCCTCCTCTCATTTCAGAAGACAGGTGGCCTCCACAGGCTGCCCGCGGTGCCTGACACCCCCGGCTCGGGACGCCTCTCCAGGTCATCCAGGTGTTGTCGGGGAGGGTACTTGGCTTAAAATATCAGACAGGCCTAATAACCGCATTTTATTATTATTTTTTAATTTGTATATATATAAAACAAAATGTATTTTAAAGCACGATAAATGCTACGTCCAGTATGAAATGTGTGGGTGTGCAAGGTTAGTTTATTCCTACAGATAATGTAGCCTCATATAGAGACCATTGCTTCATTTGAACACCACACGAACCGTAGAGAGGTTCCCAGCAAGGACACTAACAGCTGCAATATTTTGAGTAGGCAAAGACAGAAAAAAAAAAGGGCTATGCTAGACCAGAAGACATCACAAAAGAGTATTGAAAATTACTACCCAGCGGAGTGGTACTGTTTTAAACAACCACTTTGCCTCTGTGCTGATCAGGCATGCTACGCCCTCTGAAAGGGTTACACTATCTCTTCCCTGCTGCAGCTGAGTCAGACATACAGAGAGCATGCAGGTGAGAAGGTGAAAAAGAAAATCTAAACACATATGGGATGCTATCTCCTTCTTCTTTTCTTTTTGGCTTGTTCTGGCTGCTTCCCCGTCCACCCCTGCAGATATTTGCCAGCTGTTTGCTATGCCTCAGCATCCCAGCCGGGAGCACACTCTGTCCCGCAGTGCTGGGCCTCGAAGGCTGAGCTATGAGCAAGCATCAGCTGAGGGGGCACAGCCACAAACCCTGCTGTAGTGAAGTCACGGTGCCACCCTGGAGCCCCCCCAGCACCAAAACCCTCCGACTCTTCCCTTCTGAGACAGGGAGGAAACAGCGCTTCCAGCAAGAGGAGAGCACACAGCAGTTCTTGGATGACACGAAGGCTTTTGACAGTGAGACCTGCCAGAAGGGTCCAGCTCCCAGGGGAAAGGAGGGACCTCTGCTGCGATACACGGGAAACACAGGTCAGGCAGATGTGAGGGACAAGGGCTGCAGAGATGCTTTGCCACGATATCTCCTGCTCAGTACAAAACCCGTTCCAGAGGCCACTGCATTCTTCAAATAATTTGGGAAAAAATAATTGCCATTTAGATAAGTATAATGTATAATAAACAAATATAATTTAAATGTATATTTTATTATACTTTACATATATTTTAATACATTAAATATAATATACCATAAATTTACAATAAATAAACAAGTTCCTTTGCCTTGTCGCTTAACATCACCTATTCATTCTGAAAATCAGTTCAGTTAGTTTTACTTCCAGTGCTCCTTGCTGCCAGATTTAGGTTGTTATGAGGCACACATGACTTGATAAGAGCAATTCTATCTCCTGGCCTATATATATTTGTATTTGTTTTATGCCATGGAAACATGTCTATGCTTTTCATAGAAACTGGATAGAGACACTGCAAATGGAAAAAGCAGTACCTGTGGATGCCCTCCTCCCAAACGGTAAACATAGCAAGAGACTGCTAATGTTTGTTTGAAAACACTTGCCCTAAGTGATAATGCTGATGGAAAAAAAGGAAGTAATTTTGCCTACTTTCTGCCTTCAGGTGGCTCATTAAAACACCTTGTGTGAAAGAAGAGGATGTGAGTCTCTCCTGAGAGCTTCATGTTTAGGCTAAGCATCTTTGAGGAAGGATCCTGGCAGCAAATCTGCGTAAACTCAAGTTCTTGTTTTAATTTTGAATTTAATTTGTCAGCAAAACCAAACTTCAGAAAGAAGGCAAATTTTGACAAATTGCAACTGCTATGAGCTCTGCTAAGAGCAGGATGTAACATGTATGTAATTCTCCAAGAGAACAAATTAGAATAATTGCATCCAAACAAAAAATGCTTATGCTACAGGTTTATTCTATAGCTTGGCTAACTCTTCAGGCTGGGAGCTAAGGAGAATTTGCCAGTGGGAATCTCAAACCTCACCTTCAGATCATAAAGTGATCTGCAGCACACCTACTACTTGTCAGCAGCACGCGGTGCCAGTTGTGCTATCGCTATTTTTGGACTCCATTTCTCCCTTTCTTTCCCTACAGCCATAATACCTTAAATCTGGACACATCTGTAAACAGACGGAGGTAATATAAACAAAACATCAGGCTTTCCAAACGCAACCTTTGAACCCTTGCTCACCCAAGCAATCTGCGCCAAAAAAAGAAAATGGTCGCTTACAGAAATACTAATTCACCTGTCCATCTAAGATACAGCACAGCATGGGTATTAGGTGTATGGTAAGAATGTTTTGCTGTTCACTTCAGCCACAGTATAGACATAAAATTAAACCTTTGAAATATACTGCATGACCTCGATGGGTAGAGCAGCACGGTCTGCAGGGAACTGTAAATATTACATTAGGCACCGTGATATCAGTAAATAGCCAAGAGCATTCCAAGCCTAAAACATTTATCAGATGCTTAAGACTGATTCATAAAGTTAGCTAGATAAATCCCAGTCACCTAGACTCTCTTTACAGTTAATGAGCAGAAACAAACAACTGCAAAGTGAGGTTCTTTTGATGTCCTTAAGAGGAGATGACTTGCACTCCAGAAATGCCCGTTCCTCTCTCTCTGGTTCCTGCAGAAGGGAACACAGCCCATATTTGCACAGCTAACCCTACAGGCGCCTGCAGTTGAGCTCTGATTGCTGTGGTGGTGAGGCAGGCAGGGCACAGCGCAGAGGCCAGCAGGAACCCAGCAATGCCTTTGCTAGCGCAGGAAATACGAGTTCTGCAGAGTTTCTCACAGCATCAGCTGCCGTCAGCATAGCCAGCTCCATCACCACGTCACGTGAGGCTTGATGAGAACGCTGTGAAGAGCTGTAACGAAACCTTACTTACTACAAACTGCTCCCTGCCGCCCGTAATCAAACGCACCCCTTGCTGTAAAGGCAGACCTGCCTGCGCCTCTGCCTCCTGGGTGCTGGGAAGAGGGAGGTCTTCTCACACACATACTTTTGGAGGTAAATAGATACAGCTAACAGCAGAGATCCCCATTCCTATTTCTGCTCTCTCTTGCTTTCCCGACATGAATATCCCCAGTTTACTGCCCCTACAGAAGAGCCAGAAGACCGTTCCCTATAAACATCCCTGTAAACCACCCAGTGCAAAGCCACTGCGGTCAGCACAAACCACCTCAGATCACCAGTTCACACTCAGCTCTCAGATTTTGCAGTAGCACACATGAAGGACATTCACCCACCCACCCACCTCCAGTATCTGCTGACGGGGGGCAACCATCTCCAGAAAGAGGGCAGGGATGAGCATCACTTGCAGCTCAGGCTGCAGCAAGTGATGCTCCACAAGCCAGGAAGACCTGCAGCTGCAATCTCCCTTCCTTCCTGCCTTTTACCTCTCTAGGATATGCTTGATCCTACTGAGCCCACTGAATGCAGTGAAACAACAAAAGGACACGCTCCTCCCACCTCCCAGTTTTCTGCTGGTTTTGTGACACGCATCACCTTCGTGTTGCACCAGACAAGCACCCAAGCCTTGCAAGATGACACAGGGCTGCAAGCTTTTGCTACGGCTAAATTTTACCCTACATCATCAGTTTTTATATCAATAATTTACACAAGTCACAGACACAAAAATTATGCTGGAAAGGGATACATTTGGTTCAGGATGAGCAATTCATTTGTAAGCTTTTCTCACTGTCAGTCCACGTGAGAGTAGTGGTACTGCACACGCAACTTGCAGCATGCTTTCTGAACTCTTCATGCAGATGCATCTCCTACTCTGCTTCTGGGCTATGGTTTAACATCTTTTTTTTTTTTCTTTTTCTTTTTTTTTTTTTCCTGCTTGATGCAGTCATTTCTTTGAGAGAACAGAACAGAGTGAATGAGGATAAACCAGAGAAATAAACAGGAGCCAAAATCCCTCACTGTCTACAACAGAAACACGTCACTAGCAACCACAAAGGATATTAAAATCAACAGATAAAGGTCAGATAAAGCACCAGATAAGGTAGTGCGTACATTAATATCTCAGAGATGCTATTACAAGGTTAATCGGTTATACTGGCAAGATTTAAATTTGAGTTATTTGGTGCCTAAGGAAAAAAAAAAAAAAAGCAAAATAAATAACTTGTAATTTACACACAAAATGTAAATCAACCATGAAATGTAAATCAACCATGGAATTACAGCTTTACATAACAAAGTGGATACAATGCAATAAAATCGAAGTCTCAGAGGCACAGCCATCCCTAGGGATTTTCATACTGGTATGGCTATACCCAGCACAAGGAAGGGAGCTTTGCCTTACGTTAGCCCCAGGTTCCACCACTGCTCTGCCTTTTCTAAAACCACGGGAAGTCAAACAGAGAGGCTGCATCAAAGTTTAGCTGCTCCAACGCAAAAAAAAATGAAACCCACATTTCTAACTCAGATAAGCCCGACACTGGCTGATAGCAAAAAAAAAAAAAAAAAAAAAAGTAAAAGCTTTTTTTTTTTTTTTAATCATTTTTGCCCTCATTTTGTTATCTAACATACCGTATTTGCCTGCTTTCAGGAATGTTACCAACATATCATGAATCAGAGATTTTTTACTTTATGCTTTCTTCTGACAAAAATCAGAAGTTCAGGATTTGAAATGTGACCATTGCAACAATTTCTCTTCATTCTGGATCCTACTACGTTTGTAAGACCAGAACTTTAAGCCACCCACAAAACAACAGATGCCTGTTTCGTGTAGGGCTTCAGGGTAATGGCTCCAGCTTCTCACTGACATTCAGCACAAGGGTGTCTGGTTCTTGAAACGAGGAGGGATTATTATTTAGGTTCACACCATTACAGTAATTGGAAGTATTTGTTCACACAATTCCATCTTAGTTTTGAACCTGCAGCTTTTATAGAAGTAAACGTAGAGAAAGAGATGGAGGCACAAAGCAAAACACGGTGCTTTCCCCATAGCCAGCTCGTACTCTCAGAAGTGTTCATTCTTGAGCCCTCTCAGTTCAGAGAAAAGATAAGTCACAAAGATGGGTTTAAGTCTAAGTCTTAAGCCAGACACATCAAAGGGAAAATTACCATTAGTACAACATAAGTCATATTCTAGTAATTAAGGGCCAGTATAGAGCTTAAAGAGCATTACAACTCCACCTTTATCAAACTATTACCTCTGCTATGTATTATCAACATAGCAAAAGACTTAATCGCCCGGACACTCTGCCAACTCACTCTTCCCCGTAGAAACAAAACACACAAATCTATCTAAAAGGCCAATTTTCAACAGAAACGTACTGAAACTCCAAACTATAGGTGTAAGTTGCTGTGTAGTTTCACATCCCGCTAATGGCACGTTTATATGGCTTCCATGAGCCTGCTGGTATCAGCGTGCCTTGGAGCGTGCACATATAGGGACAGAAACACCAGTCCGCTCCTTCCCGGCCTTCACGAGAGACGCCTTACTCAGTTCATAGCTTTCTTGTTTGTTTGTACACGTACGTGGGTGTATTGGCTTTTATCAGACAAAGAAAGTGCACAAGGAAACTGAGGTAAAACTAAACTGAAATAGACTTTCGCATTTAGGGCTGAAAATACTTATTAGCTCCATGCTTTCACTTAACTCACTGGCACACAAAATCAGGCAGTGCAGCTCAGGAAACACATTTCTAAATTGCCACAATCTTGTACCACGGCCATTCATTTTGCACCGCTGTTTTAACAAAATAATGGATAACTTAACTCCAAGACAAAGGGGCTGTTTTAAGCTAGTCCTGCAGACCTGGAGAGGGAAATCACATTTACTGTAGATTCAAAAGAGAAAGGAGAACATCAGTGACTTCTCAGAACCTCTACTAAATGGATTTGTCCAACCAATTGAATGTTTTTCTAAGCACATAGCTTCAGTCCTCAGAATAATGATCTACTGTTGTAAAACCTGGAAACTCAGCATGCTTAGCTCAATTTCTAAGAGTGCAGGATGTCTCCTTTCCTGACTTTTTTTTTTATTATTATTATTTAATAAAATTAAAACTGTTACTGCATCAGCATGTCATGGTAACTGACTGAAAACAATATATAGTTCTTAAATAGTATCCTTCTCTTGGAGATCTTTGAGAATTACACAAAAATTACAAGGCTCACACAGCAGTTTTAATAAATAGGTGTCTTGTGATTCCTGATTCAGTTAAGGTGTTTTTCCCCTCATCTCAGGCAATCAGAAATGAAGGGAGAGGATGGCAACTTGTCTAAAGCGACCCAGCAGAGGAAGCTCTGGCTCACACTACAAGATGTTAGCTACACCAGTTAAAGGTGCTCCCACCCTCACACTGTGGTCTACCCCCACCTCTCATTTATCAGCTTAAGTCTGTGGGTTGTGCTGAAAAACCAGATCAAGGTCTCACCCAACTTGAAAAACAAAGCAAACTAACCCCCCCTGCCTTCAAAAAAAAATGAGCATTTGATAGCTGGACCAGCCACCTTTGGCAGAGCCCCTGGTGGAAGCAGACTGGGCCATGTCACAGGAACACATGGGACAGCTGGAGTGAAGGTGTGCCACGGGCCTTGACCACGGGTGCCAGAGCTCCTGGTACCATCCCCTACCTTATACTCTTTGCTGCCTTAAAAAAACATGCAAGTTACATTCAAAACCCAGCTTCCAAGGGCAATGAGGTCTTCAGCAGTAACACTGACTGTGACTTGCTGCTGCACAGTTGTGGTAGGCAGCCAGGAACTGCCCAAGGGTGTGAAAGCTGCTTCCAAAATCATTCTTTTAATGTAACCTAGTTCCTGTAAAAACTGAAGCACCAAAATGGTTCAAATCCTAAGTTAACAGAAGTAAAAGAAAAATCTAAGACACTAAAGACTGCGATCTAAATACTTTTCTCAAAGTGTGGTACCTAACCTCGTTGCAGTTTAAGTCATTTATAATATACCCAGAGTTGACCTTAGCTTTCTCACAGCGAGAATTTACACTCTTTAAGACAGGGCTCTTTATAGGGAGGCCCCTTATTACACTCGGGGCAGTGCTCTGCACCTTTCAGAAACTGCCTTCAGGCGCCCTGTGGCAGACAGGCAAGCTGTGCGCCTTTATGCTAGGGTGAAAAGTGAGTAATCACTGTACGGGCCTCTTAACAGATCATGTTCAGGGTCTTCAGGGGAAGAAAAATAAAAAGACAACAGAAACCTTTGACACAGAATTGACGTCACTTCTGATAGCAGTGTTTTGACACCAGCCTAGCAGAGACATGTAAGCGGGGCCGTGCTGTTTGCTCTACGGATCGCAGTTTCTCGCAGGTAGCTGGTGGAGAACCAGCTGGTTACAGGTCTGTGAGGCAGAATAACAACAGTCTCAATCACAATATGGAGCACTGACAGCAAAGCTGGAGACGGAAAGAAGAGAAATAACACACTTCAAACCACAAAAAGAATAAAGTAGGTGAAACTTACCACTGCCAGCATGCTACAGAAGGGTAAGGGGACGATGCTGCCTAGAGAAATGCTTCTCCACTCCTCTGCCACAGGAGGCAGGAAAACCAGCTGGCAAGGTACCCAGGAATCAAGATGCTAATTCTCAAAGAGTAAAATAATACACAACTGAAACTGACAGCATCTGTACAAAACTGATTCAGCTTGTCGCTGAGATGCTCCATGAAACCATTTGCAGAGCGGTGCACGTAGGCAGAGCCCTTGAACTGCATCCACACACGCAGGACATGGGTGTTTTACACAGTTCACTTTATTCCTTTGTTTTAAAGAGTTCTGTGGGTTTTGTTTGTTTGTTTGTTTTGACTTCATTTTTTGAAGCAAATAAAAAACAAATGCAAGGAGGTCAACTGAACTCACAAGGCAGGAAGTTACTAAGGTTGTTTTGTTTTGTTTTGTTTTGTTTTTTGGCTAAGCTTTTAGGCCAGTGACTTCCCCAGAATTACCACCAGTACATCTCTGCTAATGGTTGAGATAGAAGCATGGCCACTAGGGCTTTTAAGCATTAATTTCTAGAGTAAAAGCTGAGTCCTGCCCTTATTATATGCTTCACCACTGCTAATGTAAACAGCGGTGACCTACCGATTGGTGGCAAATCCTAAGCTTTCCAAGTGGAGACAAAACCTCACAAAAACTCCTTTCATTACGGGAAGGCAGAGTGGTCAGAAATCAGTGTGGACGGGCAAGACATATTGTCTGGATCGCAGATAGATCAAAGTAGCTGAAGTTCTTCATGTCAACTAAAACCTGAGCTTTGCAGGAGATCTTTGGCACACACACCTCTGAGTCAGCAAATCGCCTTCATTTGACTTTCCAAAAAGTGTTAGGGTTTATCTGCTGAGAAATCCTCCTTTTTATTTAACACAAGGAATTAAGAAGCAATTACATTATATTTACACATTTATAAACTATGGGTTGCCTTTTTCTAAGGGCGCTGGATCCTTTAATCCTTCCTTAATCTAATCAAACAAGTGGGCAACAAATAAAGCACAAAGGGATATGGCAGCCCAACCACGAAGTTGCAAAGAAACAATCCAAGACTCAGACAAACGATGGAGGACAGGCAAAAAGATCAGCTCCAGTGGGAGCAGAGCAGTACAGGCAGCACTACAAATACTGCTGGCTTATATTCAAAGCTGCAGGGGTATAACTTACATCGCTGCAATATATTTCCACCACATACAGATATGGGGATTTAAACACATCCATTTATGATACCACAGTGCCTCAAGCTGTGAGAAGTCTAAAAAATATGTAGACATTTGGACAAAAATCAGCCTAAACTTATATATCACTGGAATTGATCTAGAAGTGTTTGGTGTTTTTGGAGCCAAATGTTCAATAAATGTTGAAAAAAAAGTCCAAAATGTTTGTTGGGGGAAAAATATCACTTCCTCAGTAGTATGAGGAAAAAAAGACCAAGCTGAGAAAACTCTTCACTTGCTTCATATTGCAAATGTCTCACTTTTGGATACTGACAGTTCATTACACAAACCTTTTCATCAGTTTACCAGAAGGACTTACTAAGCATAAAGACGCTTCAAGCCTTGGAGAAAAGATAGAAGGCTGGATTTTCCTCAAGCCACCTTCCAGGTGAATGAATAAACCCCAGCATTGCACAGATGACAAGCGAAATACCATGCTCTTACTGCAGAGCTTTAGTGGGAGTAGGCAAGTTGGGTATGTGGCACTGTGTCATGAGAGGGATTTCTCTTTGGGAGAAGCTGGAGCTGGGTTTCCCAGAAGTGTCAGCCAGGAACATCAGGACTGGGCAAAGCCCCACCTCTCCCCAAGCAAGCACCCTCAGCTCTGCTCACCTTGGCAGGTATTAGCCCTATATTACGGATTGCTTAACTTGCAGAGGAGTTCAGATTCTTTTTCCCCCCTTAGCAGAAAGTTTACTTGCCTAGACCAAACCCACATACGGAAAAAAAGAGCTCTGACAGCAGCCATTTCTGAGCTCTTCTCCCGAAAACGTGTATACTTCACATTTTATTTTTCCAGACAAAGCTGGAGACAGCAGACCAAGCTGATGCACAACACTCTGTAAATCAGACAGGTTTATCTTTACTTGCGGTTGGGTCAACTACCAAGGTTTAAATTATTTCTTCATCCAAGTGTCATCCAGTCACCAGCTTTGAACTTCGTAGTTCACAACCACGATGTGAAAAAGGGAGCTTCCACCACAGGAACAGTGAAAAATCCAGTGAGAGAAAACACTGTTAGGCATTTGCTTGGCTGGTAGCAGGCATGAGGAACTTTAATCAGACAACAGATAAGTATTCGCTTTTAAAAATTTCAATGACAAATGAATATAAACACGGCGTCAGTGTTATAATCCTTGATCATGTAGGATTCCCAGAAATGTGGTGGTGTTTTGCTTTAACGGTAACCATAAAACAAACAAAAATTCCAAGATCAGCCTACACAGGCTTTTTCTCCACTACATTTTACCATTTTGTGATTAAACCTTTCCCTCTCAGTCTTGATTTTTGCAATAAACTTTTATTTCTCCTTAAACTCAGCTATAGTTTCCCAAGCACAAGATAAAAATTCAGCTTTCCAAAAACCAGAAAGAAAATCTGTCTGTTGGAATACAACCCTTTTAAGTCACTTACTTAAAAGTATACGACCACAAGGAGAAGCAAAGTGATTACATTTCTTTATTCTCTGCTTAGCTGCTACGAAGTGGAGAAACTCATGTTTTCTTCACTGAAGGTTTAACACTTGGGCAGAAAACAAGCATATTTTTGTGTGCAAAAGGAACACTTCACTTCTAAATAAAGAAACAGTGGTGAAAATTATTTATGGTCTCTGTTTTACCTAGACTCTAGTAACTAGAGTGCTGAGTCATAAATTAAGCTGGTGCTCTGACCTTTAAAGAACAACTGAGATCATAATAAACACGTCTCAGATTTTCAGTTGAGTCCAAGCAGACAGAAGCCCCACGTCTCTTTGATATGTCTGAGGAGATGCAGGTTCTTAAGGTACACATCAAATGATTAGCAAAGTTAAAAACAAACACACAAAAAAAAAGTGATACAAAGATACAATTCCCTCTGAGTTTTCACTCTCCCCCCCTTATATATATGCATGGGTAATTTTCTAGGTTGGAGTGAAAACCACCACAAACATGCAAAACAACTGAAGAGTAGATCAGACAGTACAATAGTTACTTGTAGCCATGCAAGACCTAGAATTCATCATTTTTTGTTTTGGAAACTAGAGAGATTTCTTACCCAGAAGCAATCATTTTAATGATGTTATGTCCCCTGAAGGTATGCTTGAACATTAAAAAAAATATGAGGGCAGAAAAGTTGGGAACTTTCTCATTATGTGTCATACTGCTGGGTTTTGTTTTGTTTTGAGCTGTTATCTCCATTTTCCCTCAACCCAAACTAATTTAACCTCTTTCTCTGTAAGTCCTTCAAACTCATTATGGACCTCCTAAGGTCTGAGTGCATGACCAAGTGCTATATCTACACAGGGGTTCAATATACTTATACAGGGACCTGAGTTCATTCATGCCTTTCAAGCCCTTAGCTATCAACGTGGAGTTGTGTTTCTTTGCTTTTACCAATGTAGCTACCCAACGTTGCTTTTTATTCCTGAGCAAGGAATTTATTCTTTGAGTGCAATTTATTCCTGAGCAAGGTAGACTACAAGCTACAGTCTTCATCAGTGTAAAGCTGCTATACTACTGAGCAACATATTTTATAATCAGGCCATTGCTAAGCAATGTTAAGAGGTTGTTGCTCCACCTGTGTGTCAGCAAGTCACAACAGCTTATGGTCAACTCTCAGTTAGAAGGATACAAGTAAATTCAGAAAAGAAGATAAAGACATTCTCTTGAAACCCTTTGCACATCCAGAGAAACTCTTCAGTGTGGACAAAACCAGGCAGCTGGATGATTCAGCTGAGCATATCTAACAGCTGGCTAACCCTCAGAAGAGGGCCCAGCCCTGCTCCCCACATGTCTGTGGGGCAGCTTCAGTGCACTAATCCAGGAAAACAGCAGCGGATGGTAACTGGTGGGTGCTGGAGAGCCCTGGGCAGAAGCAGGGGCTCTTTGCTCAGGAACAGCAGTGAAACAGCACCGTGACAGAAGCCAGTTTGAAAGAAAAAAAAAAAAAGTATCCAAGCAGATGTCACAGCATAAGACAAACATCAGCGTAGCTGAGTTTAGGTCCTTTTCTTTGCCTTTTCCACCTAGCAAAATCATCAGCTGGACTGTACGACTCCCAGGAACACAGATCCTCCCTCCAGACAGGAATGATAGTGATTATCAAATGCTTCAGGCTTTAAGAGTAACAAAACCAGCAACAAAACAATAAACATCAAACGCTGTCACAGCTCTGTGTCTTACTAAGTACGAGCCGTGTTATTTGCGTTATGCAATTCGGTTATAAAGCACTTTCACTCTTGCCTGTAAATCAGAAACGTCCGTGTTAGATCTGTGCAGGCTGAAACGCCTCTCAATGGCTTTAGCAAATTCAGCAAAAAGGTTTGCTGTCGTATCACGTGTGGAGCCATGCGCTGGCCCTGGCACAGTATGTAAATGAACTCACTCACCTCCTTGGGTTTTCCCCTTTCTTTTCCCTGATCTTTAATGAGGATATCGAGCTCGCAGGGAGCAGCAGCCGGGAGTTTGCTCGGTACTTTCAGTGTGGGAAAGAAGCCAAAACACAGACACAATGACCGAATTCAGCTTTTTTAGGCAAACACACCAGAACGGCATACATCCTCCTCCGGGAAAAATGCTTCCCACCACAACTTTAACAGGAAACCTAATTCAAAACCAAGGGTGGGCTGTCCCCTCCTTCGTTTTTCATACCTGGCTATTAAAGCTGTTCTCCCACAAGATATGCCTTCCTGTTAGAAAAGCTCCAAAAATTGCTTATGACCTGTTTATTCTTATTCTTATGATGATTTCATGCTGTAATATTCTGAATATTACATGTGGTCTTAAATATTTGGCTTTTATATTGAAAAGTTTTGGTAAAAATATGGTTAACAGTTAAATGGAAAATAAAAATGAGTGTAGCATTAGACAGCAAAACATGTATTTGTACATGAAAGTGACTCAAAGTTCACTGTGTACTTATTTTCTGTTTTAAAATGTATTCCATTACACAGACAGTATATGCTCAATCTCTATTTTCTGCATATTCATTTAATTACACACTTAATTAGTCTCTCTTTAGCTGCTTGTAACATGGACAAATTGCTTGGTTTGAGCTGAAGTTCCCCTCTTCGCTCTGAAATACAAAGTGAATTTCTCTGGCCAGTAACTACACCTGGATATGTTCTATATTCTCACCCTCTGTATAAACAAATACATCCTCGGGATGAGTCTGCACATGATTCTAGAGAGAACCAGCACTCATTCAGAGCTCATAAAAAAGCATCTTTATATCTCTCTCTCGATGTGGTGTTGCAGCTCTTGGAAGCTACAACAGCCTCTGACATAGCTCACCCAACCACCCTAATATCTAATATCCTTAAATATCTATTTTTTTTCATATTTTTTTCCTCAAAGCCAGTATGCCAGTTTTTCCCTAACATTAATTTCACTAGCTGATAAGAAGTGCCATTATTTTCATTTTTCATACGCAGAATCCAGGCTCAGATAACTTGCTGAAGGTTAAATGGGAGGCCTGTGGCATAAACCAAGTGAAATTGGGAATGTAAACAGCATTTTGAACACAAAGTCTATTTTTTCTCATCTAATAGTCTCTGATTACGCTCCTTCCTTATATTACAAGGCATGCAAGGAGGAGAGGTGGAGAGGTGTAGGGTGGAGAGGCAGCGGGGACAGGGATGATATTTTGATCGGGTGCCTGGCGCACATCCCGCTGTACAACACGGCCTACCATGACACAGTCGTGGCATACGAGGTCAAGGCACATGATCCTCCTCTGTCCCTACACAGGCTGCGAAGGTGACCCCGGAGGGCTCCAGCAGAGTTAAGGTTACACACGTGGGCTGCAAGTGAGCTTTGCCTAAAGAGAAAGCTCTGACCCTGTGCTGTCAGTTAGGTATCTGGGCTGGTTGGCGACTCTTTGCTTGACCTCAGGATTGTGCTGGCAGTATCTGATAACATTTCTACGTATACATTTACAAGACCTTGGAAATATCCATTTATAGTATTACTATATTAAGAAATTTGAGGTTATTGCCTCAAATCTTCGTTTCAGGCCTCAAACTCTTCCTTACCGGTTCACAGAGGTTACAGAAAACACGTTATCAATTCAGAGAGCAATTACTTCCATGCAGGTTAAAACAAAACTAGAAAAAAAAGTGAGTATGTTTAAGGCAAAAGTGACAGTTTTCCTGACAGAAATTAGCAGTCCCTGGATTGAAAACAATAAGTTTGTGTTTTAGCACTTTTCCTCCAAACAGGAGGAGATAAAGAGGAGAGGGAGGACAGGAAGAGAAATAACCAACGTAATGTTTGCTGCTGTTTACATCTGGAAACAAAGGGAGATTTTTAAAAAAAAAAAAAAAAGGTATAAAATATGACAAGGATATAGGAAGTGATTTGTTACATGGCAGAATTTCTGGAGCCACGTCCCAGCTATTAGGGACTTGCATACAAGGACAGATTGTTTTAAATGAGGTTACTAGCATTTCACTGTTAGGGAAACAGGGGCAGCAAAGAAGGAAGAAAAACTAAAACATTGTTTATTTTGATGATACTACATTTTGAACAGTCCAAGAAAAGTCTGTCAAGAGAAAAACTATATCTTAATAGCAATTGACTCAATGAGCACTCCCTATAGATGAGCAGATTCTGCTCACATTGTTTATGTGAGGCAAACACTATTTTGTTGCTCCTATTGCCCCAGTTTAAAGTCGCTTCTCTGAAAACAAATATGACACAATGAAAAACTGCTAAAAGATTCACCGAGCTATGGAATGTCCTTCCTGCTCACCCTGGCTCACTTTTCGCTTCGAAACGTAAAAGGAATGTCACGCATTTCTAAACTATGTCTGGGAGCAAAGCCTCAAGTATCATGAGCAAAAACACTGAAGCTCTTCACTGTACCAATAAAAATGCTACGTGACTTGTATTCGAGCGCAAGCTCAGATGTTTCTAAATACAGACAGTATCCATCACACGAAGGAAGAACATTAATTGCTATATTTGACGTCTTTCTTGGGAACTGCACCCCTCCTGAGCAGAACAACTCTCTGGCACAGCACTAGTTGCCAAGGCTTTCCATATCTCTGTCTTCAGTGCAATATGTATTCTCTACAGGAAGAAGAAAACAGGAAAAGGAAAAATCTGTAAAGCGATTGCCCATTCTGTATGGCACACCAACTGTTATCTCAGCCCAGTTTTCATTACCTAAGCTTACTGCGACGCTGTCTCCAGGCAATCACATAGTCACTTACATATTGACAGCCGAGTTTTACGTTTGCCTGCAATAAATGCTTGTAACAACTTGTTACTCGCCCTCCTGCCATTCAGAAGGGTAAGCACTAACAGTGTGCTTACAATGAGATGCCCAAACCTCCCGGGGTCTGACTGCCCCATTGCCCTGGCCCACACACACTTCTTGGCTCAAAGCTGGCCCCGCACAGGAGCGGGGTGAAGCCCCCAGCAGCCTGTCTGCTTCTGGGAGGAAACCTCGGCACCCAAGCTAGATGCTGGGGAGATGGAGAGGCCGTGATTACTGTGGTGTGCATGCTTTGCTCTATCTAGACGATACCTCTACCCTATCACTTCACCAAAATGAAGCCTGAAAGAACCAGAAATTCCTGATTTGCACTGAGGGAGAAAAGGACCACCACCTTACTCTCCTTAGGTAACATACACAAGTCTCTCCTAAGTGTCCATACTGCAGTAGGCTTTGAACTTGTTCCTTTTTAAAGTTAATAGTGTTTAAGACTGGTTTCCCCACTTACCATTCCAAGTATCTGTTTGCATATGGTACAGCACAAATTGTCAGCGATTTCTAGGGTAGCCGTGGGAATGAAAACTTACCTCTTTCAAGTTAATACACACCAGCTATGACAGAACAATGTCAGCATTTCAGCATGGTCTTAGATGCTCCAGAAGGAAAAAGGATAAAACAAGATAATGTCCTGGACTTTATCAGCTGCGGTGATGACTACACAGTTACCAACATCAGACTCAGCAACTCCCAGGTATTCGAAAACTGAACATCCACTTTTTAAATTCTTGTTAGTGTCAGAGGAGCAGCTTAGTGTCTGGGTTATCTGTTTACGAGTGTGCATCTGTGTGTATGTATGACAACAGGAATCCTCAGAACAAGCCAAACTGAAGAAGATGGATTGGTCTGATGTCTGGTCACCCACGGGTGTGTCCACCCCAGTCCTTCCGTCCACAACGGTGGTGTGCTCTTGAAGCGAGTCTCTCAATCTTCCCCATGTTTTGGTTTGCACTGTGGAGCAGCATTCTGAGCTCACAAACTGGATTCCTTTCGGATGAAACGAAACCGGAACTTGTGTTCCAGCTGCTAAAAGGCATTTGGTCCACCAGGACCAGACTACAGCCAGGCTGGAGTAAAACTCACATAAAACATATAGCAGGACCAAATCTCCCACACCACATTCTGCTCCACAAAGCCTTTCCTACAGCATCCTACACCTGCCAGTACAGGCAGACGTGTGCTAAAACTGGCAAGTTTTCTCTTATCTACACGACCGTATCTGCTTCCTTTGATAGCTTTGTTACTTCAGGAGAACATATGACTGTGGAAGTCCAGGAACACCGAAAGACAGACAAACCTTCCCAGCTGTACATCAGCACAGACATTTTGAAATGGGCTCTGGAATCAGCAGCACAGGAAAGGGATCAGCAAGCTATCATGTTCGGGGTTTCCAGCAGTGCTAGGCAGATGGATGATCAGACTTTGGTATGCACTGAAGCTACATACTCCACAAGGCTCTACATGTGAACGTGCCAACAATGAAGCCCTTTACCATGCCTACAACCAGCAATGCAGGCACAAATCTTGACAACTGCAGATGTACTCATTTTTTGGCCTACTGCTTACTGGGGCCCCAATACATGTATGGGAATCCCAAAGGAGACTAACATCACATTGGACTCATTGCTACCTTGGAAGAGGCAAACCTTGATTTAGTTTAAGTTTCAAATAATGGTTTGTGATCCAGCTGCTAATTCTGATTACACCATGGAATCACGATGGTAATGAAACCAAAACAGCAAAGGAAAAGGATTAAAATGCAAAGAGAAGACTTAAAAACAAGAGAATTGAAAAGACAATTTGAAATGGGGCTGTGAGAGCTGGACACCCTCACAAAATAATGGTAAGCTATTTTTTCCTGAACTGTCTGTTCCATCTTTTTTCCTTGATCTCTTTGAAACTATTCATATATTCACTGTGTTTGTTCCTTAACATTTCTCACAAAGGCTTCTGCTATTGTTTATTAAAACAATTGGACTGACTTAATTACGCTATTTAGCATACACAAATTCTGACCATTCATCTTTAAAGCGTCTTATTTTTTACCACCATAATCTTTTCTTTATACAGAAATAAACGTGCAATCCACTGCCTCACCCTTTTGCCCTACCCAGGAAAGAGCAAAGCAATATGCAGCGCAGTTCTTGAGCCGAGCTGTCCTGAACACCAACAGAAGCTGCTATGGAGAAACAGCATTATTGTTAATTCTTGTTAATTATTGTCTTCCTATCACCTAAGTGCTGCTGATGATAATCAGCTGAGTACTCAATATGTACCCACAACACGGCTTGCTTGCTCTTTTTGGTTACTTACTACAATCACAAAGGAGTAGTGTGTCAAGATGACCCTAAGTGAAGGTACGAGGAGGGTGTAAGAAATTCCTCAAGATGAACAGCAAACCTGATTTGCTTAGGACAGTGACACAGTAACAGAAAATCGCATGACAACTGGAGCATAGCCACAAATCACTGAGATTTCGCACAGCTACCAAAATCACACCGCAACTAGCAGAAAAAGCCATACCAAGCAGTGGAGAGATCAGAAAGCTACACAAGAACAGGCAGCAATAGGAGACCAATATATCTCAGAAGTCACAAGCTCACGCTGCCACGAGCAGAACGCTCTTTGCAGGGCATGCCTGCATTAAAGACAGGAACCAGTCTGTGAAGTATGATATTACTAGAAAGAACTCCTGGATTCTACTGGGGCAGATTCAATTACAAAAAGCTGACCGTAAAACGAGTAGATGTCCTGACTAAACTGATACGCGTCGTACCAACGCTTTTCCTGGAAAGCTGGACGACATTCGTGTATTCTTATTTATTTATTTATTTTCAAGAAGTTTGGGGACACTATCTTTGCGAAAAGGAATGTTCTGTGCCTCGTCCAAACCAGAAAAGGGCCAAGCAGCAGCGTATTGTAGAAGGGGTTATCTGGAGTCAGGCAATCCAGTTGAGGCATGTCCACCCAGGTCGGATGACACATCAATCTAAAGGGGACACGAGCAAGGCTATTAGTTCATGGCTCTTGGCCTGAATTTTACTGACAGGTGGCTAGAAATAATGTAAGGCCTATATTATTTTTCTAAGTATAGTGGCGAGTGCCAGGACACAACCGAAGAAAAGATGCTTATGCAACTCCTAAAAGGGATTATGCAGCTGCTATAAAATCTTTGAGGGAACTGGCAGATATGGTTAGAACAGCCTTCTCTTGGAGATGGGTAGCTGGCAGGGTTAGAATCATTAGTGAAAGTGGATATAATTGAGAAATTCTGTGATATGCGTGCAGCCTGCAGTGATTGCTGTCCACAAAAAACAGCAGCGGTTCACATACAAGACCTGTATTTACATTAAAACGAGTAAGACTGGGACTTTACACAGTGGTGAGCTAACAAACGAGCTCACCGCTTGCCATGGGAACGGGCTAAGGTTCCACACAGCCAAGACCAACATCTCTGCTGGCTCCTCTAACACTGCCCTGCCTTCCTAGGCCCTCCTGATGCATCCATGACTCGTCTCGTCTTCATCTGGCCACACCAGCATTCCTGGACCCTCCACCAGAAAGCTTTTAGATGTGTAACCCAGCAGAAAAGTATCTTTTCTCTTTGTTGGTGTCGGATGAGAATCCTGCTGGATGGGTACCATCACTCGGGCCCAGGCCAAAAACCGAGGAGGGCAGCTGAACATTATCCACCTACAAGAGGGATTCCCCAGAGAAACTGCACATCACTTATTCTCAAGCCAGCTGCTGCAGGGTTGCTATAAAAGGTCTGGAGGTTTCTTTTTGTTTTGTTTTGTTTTGTTTTTTTTTGGTACGTGCGAAATCTGGTTTATGCTACAGGTTCAAAAATTATTCGTGTTGTGGTTAGAAGTCTGCAGATGATTCACGGTTACATAATTCACTAATAAAATGTAAAAAAAGGGTTCTGAGCTATTATTTACGCAGATGTACAGAGCTGTGAATGACGACTAGCTGACATCAAATTTCAGACATTAGAAGCGGGTGTCTAAGTTCTTTTACAAACTTGTATCCCATTTATGACACACTGTGGGACAGCGCCTACGGAGATCAGTCCAAAATACTTGGTGCTTGTTCAGCACTCGAACAACACACGCACACAAGAACACATAAGAAAAAAAAAAAAGAACACATTGGATGTAAATAAAGAGACAGAGCTTTGTCCCTACAATTTAATGACATTAAATTTTGAGAAGTGGTACAACTTGAAGTGACTCCTCCTTCTCTCTAGCTTCTGTCCAACACCAGAAGAAAACAGTATAGAGCGTTTTCTGTTCAGAAAGAAGGGAAAATACTTGTGAAGTGACTGCTAAAAGCACAAGGACAGAACCAAAGCACCAAGCTTTCATGGTGATCGGTAATAGAGGCAATCAAATACCTGCTAGGTTTCAATTTCAACAATTGGAGCCGCAGACCCACCTCAGCAAGTGAGAAACACATGCAAGTAGGTGCCAATTAGTTTCAGTCCCAAATACTTCGGTATCTCCTGCTCTGAAGGGTATTTTGAACCACAGTGGTGGTAAAAGGCTTCTTGCATGAGCTCCGTAAGGCTCCTTTACAACAACCCGTTTACTGGGGAAACAGAGAAGCGTCTGTATTTTAGCAAAACAACCTGTTTTCCAAATTCTAAAAATAGAAGAGAAAAAAAATAAATCAAAGTGTCTGTCATTTTGAAACCACGAGCAAGCATTTCACCCTCAGCAACGCAGCCTCTCCCCCCCCCCCCCCCCCTTGCTAAAAATAAAACAGTACATTACAGCAACATTTTTCGCTGCCTTCAGCCAAGAGCTCACTTCGCAGCCCTCCCCTCAGCCCAGGCTCAGCTGGAGCCCTTGCCTGCATACTGTGAGTCAGCACTTCTCAACATTGCTGGAAATTCCTCAGCAAAGCACCCGCCCTGTAGCAGGAAGCGGCCTCTCCATTTCAGCCCGTACCAGGAAAGGCGCAGGCGTTCGCGGGCCTCACCTGAGCTCCAGGCGCGGCTTGCCAAAACTGCGCCGAGGCCGCCAAGCGCTCCCCTTCCTCCGAGCTTCCCGCACCGCTCCCCGGGGAACGTGTTCCCCGCACAGTCAGCTTGGCTAATGAGAAGAGAAATTAAGCTTCATTCAGCGATGATGGATAAGGAGAGACCAGATGAAAAAGCCATGCTGGACAAGGAGGCTGACGGGGCTCCGTGGTGGCACTGCAGCCATACGGGCTGTGCTAGCCAGAGTCCAGCCAGGCCAGGGGCAGCCCTACTAAATCCACCACCGGGCAGGAGCTGTTCATGCCTGTGGATATCTGAATTCTTAAATACAATTTAAAAAACATCACCATGCCCTACCAGGTACAGAGCGGGTGGTTCCCAAAAAGGTACAAAGAAAGGAATCATGTCCCCCTCTCGTGACCATGAAGCTGTTGTGGACTCAGGGTATCACCATGTCTGAAGCAAAAAGGAGATGGGACCTCAGCTGCCTCCCCACAGTGGTCCTCGCTTTACACAGAAAACTTGGAAACCCACCTAAAAGGGAGCTTTGAGATGGCAGAGGGGTGTGCTTTGTGGCAGACAGCCAAATCTGCTTGTACAGGGCACATCACTATCAGTATCTTGTGCCCCTGAAGCACAAAGCAGAGCTCCTCCAGGAGCCTTCCGTGTCTCCTGCTCACACATGCCTAGGAAATGTACCTTGCACGCAGGTCTCTCTGTAGCTACAAAGCGGTTATTTCACAGTTACCACCTGTGATGAGTTCAGTTCCTGCGTTACCCATGTCAGAACGGGGACCTGCTGCTGTTTCCCTTAAATACACACTTGGACAGGGGCATTAAGGAGGGAGTTCAGGGAATAGGAAGCACTTTGCGAACAAGAGTAATTACATGCTCTGACCTCTCCAGCTCATCCTATGTATTATCCAGCAACCACAAATCAAGAAGCACACTGAAGTTAATGTTGTAATGAACGTTAATTTTAAGCGCACAACACATGTTGAGACTAACAAAAGAACAAGATGCACAGTGACCGTTTCCCTGCTTGCTTCTTGCTTTATTATCTGTGCGGCTTCCTCTCCCAGAAGAGCCGTGCCTTTTTCTGCCTTTAAACGTTTGTATAAAAGGAAGCTGCCTGAAGTCGGGTACAAAAAATCTGTTTTTCTCAACTGTTTTTAAATACAGAGCAAAGAGATTAAAGCGAGGCAGATAGCCAAATACCTCAGCCATCACAGTCATTAATAGACGCGTTTAACATTTGTGCAGCTTTCGAATGCAGCACATCTGGTTCTAATTTCCAATCTGGCTTTTAATAAAAGTGCCTCCCCCACAATACTTTTATTATAAAGTGTTCTTTTCCTCCTCGTGTTCTCTCTCTCTCCCCCCTCCTTTTTTTTTTTTTCTTTTTGGAAGCGGCTGTTCCTTCCTTCTTGCTGGAAGCCACCTGACCGCTGCCAGGAAGAGGAATGCAAAACATTCCCAGGAGCAGCGCCTGACGTCAGGGCAGCGCTCCCCGCCTCGCCACCAGCACCGCCTGGAAAGTCCAGGCCCGGCACAGCCGCTGGGACCTGGGAGCAGCTGCTGCCTGCCCTCCCTCCCTCCCTCCATCGCACGAAAACCTCCTCACCGCTCAAGGCAGCGGCGAGCTACTCGGGAAGGGAGGGCAGGCACGAAGCCTTCGGACCTTCAAACTGGCCTTTTTTTTTTTTTGCTTTTTTCCTCCCCTCCCTTTTTCTCCACCCGTTTCAGCGTGCTTGAGGTTTTTTTTAGGGTTGGCTGCTTTTAGGAGACTGCGTATCATTTCTGGTGTTTACTGCTTTCCCCGCAAGAGACAGAGCTTGTATAAACCTAGCGAGGGGCGAGGGTGACTCAGCCAGAAGCCCTTACGTGGGCTCAAGCTGCGCTGCGGCCACTCCGTGTATCCCTTCTGCCTGCCCTAAATAGGAGCGTCTGCTTCAGACACGCTTCCCGTCCCTGGTGGGCTTAAATCAGCTTAGACACCAGCTTTTATGATGCTTTCCTTGTACTTCGCCTTCCTTCAAGGCACTCTGCAGAAGCATGCCACGGGAACCAGTCATGCGTTGTCGCTGGGCTGTTTGTTTTATTTCCCCCTCTGTTAAGAAATTCCAGAGAGATCATGAGATGATAGCAATACCTGCATAGGTGGTGAGCTGCCCTCCTCATAAAGCATGATTTTGGAACACAATCTGCTTGTTTTTTTTTTCTACTTTCATACTACATCCTTCTTCTAATGCACGACAAAAACATAGACAAGTTGGAATTTCAACTCCGCATTTCCTTAGCTTCATGCACATTATATCCGAAGTAATATCTATCAGAACAAATTAACAACAAATGGTATAATTTTATGCTACTCTTAAAGTGTTAGCTAAAAATTATAGATGAGAGATTCTCCATTAAACTGCTGTCAGGAAGTTAACTCCTTCCAACACATTTAGTCCACTTAGTCCACTATTTCTGGGACAATTTTAAAAATTTCCATACAATGTCCTGCCTGGAAAAAAAAATCTTCACATATTTTAATAAATTACTGTAACAAAAAGAACGAGGAGGAAAAGAAACAATAGCTGGCACCAAATCTAGGATGAAGCCAAAGGAGAGTTCCCTAATTCCACCGCTCCAATTGAGCAGGAAGGAGGTAGGTGAGGGAATATGAAAAAAAAATACAAGAAAAAACTAATTTCCAGAGGATGTGATGAGGGAATTCTTCAAGAAATACTTTTCTATTTCATACATTTCTAACTGTACAACAAAAACTTTACAATATATCATTTCATCACTCCAAAAAGAACAGAGCCCTAACGTGTGGATTTTAGTAAAATCATTTTTGCAGGAAATACAAAAGGAGCCCAAAAGAAGCCAAAACTTATCCTGAACAGGTAGGAAGTGTGACTGGCGGTACTAAAGTGTTCACAGACACTTCTTGTGTAAATATTTGGGATAAAGCGATATAAATTACCCAATGATGACTGACCACAATGAAAAAATAAAGTTCTGGAAACACTAAGCAAGACAGCTGCATCATTTTCAGTATTAAACATAATTAATAAGCTGTGTGCTGTTAGGGTTATTCTATCTGCTTAGCCATTGCCCTAAGCATCAAGATCCAGATGTCTCCAAAACCTGCAGGTGGTCTGTCAGTCCCGGTTCCCCACCTTCTCACTCCATCTGTGGCAATTTAAGAAATACGTAATGTTGTTGTTGTTGTTGTCTTCTCCAAATGTAAGGGCTTGATACTAAAAGGTCAAATAAATGTCTGCCCACTGACCAACCTCATGCTATCTATGACTTTTTTTTTAAGGAAACCTGCTCTCTGAAGAACTGCAAAGGAGGTAAACACATTGCTTTCCTGGTAAGAAACCCACAAGTCTTGGTTACACCAGCTGGCCACATCTGAGCAGCTAGAAAACCTAAAACCACTTTTTCCCCCCTCTTCTCCAGAGGTCACAAATATTCAACTGATGTATCATGTGTACTAATTGGTATTGTTGGAAAATCTGACAACAGGAAGACTCAAGACTCATTTCAATTTATAAAACTTAAAGCAGACCTGGAAAAGCACTAGGCAGCTTTATGCAGCCAATGGCATCCTGCAGCTACTGAAAAAAAAACAGGCAATTTGTGCTGCTACACATACACATACAAAAATACAACTGAAGTTCACTGATGGCAACAGAGAGCCATCAGTATACATAACTGGTAAGATTTTTTTAAATGTTTTGCAACAAGATGAGAGAAAACGCAAGTGCAAGAAGTTTCTATTTCTGACAAAATTAAAAAAAAAAAACAGAAGCAGAAGGAAATACAAGGAAAATATTCTACTAGCCAAATAAAATAAAAAGTAGTGGAAATTATTTAGAGATCAGTAGAACAGGTTGATTTTCAGAGCTAAAAGGCAAAGAAAGTTAAATATGTCCTCAATACCTTCTAAAATTAAGCAAAAGCTAAGGTGGCTTGCAACCACTGAGGAATACTATAGATTTCTTGGTTCTTGGCATTTTTTCTTCTCTGTTCTCTCATTTATTTTATACTCTATGCAGAGAAACTTACTTTTTTTTTTTTTTTTTCATTCATATCTCTGCGATTTAGACTCTCTCCTTTTTTTTTTTTTTTTGTTGTTTTCCAGAAATGATTTTTTTTTAAATAACCTTCAGCTTATAAAAATGTAAATATATGTAAATCATAAATAGGACACTTCTGAAAAGCAGACATAAGAATTTCTGAAAAATGAACATTTAATCTGTAGTATTAAAGTGTGGATGAGGATTAGGTATGTACAAGGTATACAAGAAGATTAGAGCTCGGGTGTGTTCTGAGCTTCCCTGAAGCTTAAATTCATTCTCTTCTTCTGTGTTTTGGCTGCTAATTCACTCTATTATTCTTTTATCACCAGGAATAGCTTTGGGATGCCAAAAGAATGAATGAAGTCAGTGAGAACTTCCGCCTATGTGCGTTACACAGGATTAAGCTTCAGGTATGTTTCAGGAGGCCACTCCAAGAACGGGTGACTCACAAGCCTTGTACTAAACAGCCATTGCCATCAGTCACGGACAGCTTTTTCTCAGCAAAACCTGGGAAGTAGTTTGAACTCCATCTACGAGTGACAGAAGAAGTGGACAATAAAGCATAAATCGAAACTCAGAAGACGAAAGATCCTTTCACATTTTTATTTTCCACTAAGAGTAACAGGGCAGTATGAGTAATAACACATGTTAATTGGCAAAACCACAGGAGCTTACTTGACTTCAGGAGGGAGCAGCATGTTTCTCTTCTGGAACTTAGGGGAATATTTAGAAACCACCGAATGCAAAGAAAGAGATCAGAAAATCAAGTAACACTCAGAGAAAGTGAGAAAAATGCCAACTCCCTTCTCCTGGTTACTTTTCCGTACATTTCTTGCTTACATTGTCAGCTCATCGAGTGGATAACTTTTTTTCCAAGATGAAAATTTTGATTGAAAACAGATTACCTGCAACACTCACTATACTTTTAACTGCAAAGAATTAGAAGCAGGAGAAAAAAAACACACCTTAATTTCATAGGTTTGCTTTTATATCTGGTATGTGAAACAGCCCAGATGCCAACTGCTAAAAATGCACTGTCCTGTTTGCCTAAGGTTAAGAGCAGAGCCCCCTGAGAACCAAAACTCATGTTGAGGTTTGGAAGGCTGGTACTGGGAGAACATGGCAATTCCTTCACAGCTCCTCACCTTTGTGTACAGCCTCCACAAACTCTTTTTTGAAGTTTGCCCATACTTTTTTGAAGTACACTCCCTCTTCTTTCCTCTAGTTTTTCTTTTCCTGTGTCTCTGTGTTTTGTTTCTGGCTGGAACTGGCAGTGGAATTGCTGAACAACAGAAGCTGATCCAACTGTATTGCTGACTCAATCCTGAGAGCCTGTTCTCATCAGATTTCACTGCAGCATTCCAGATTTCAGTACCCAAAAAATTCAGATAGTTATCTAAACCAAACTTCCTGAGGGTGAACTATCCCCAGTGCTAAGACAGCAAGAGCAGGGCCGACACACACTTGAACGAGATTCCATCAGAGCACAGGAGACAGCATGCCAACTACGCTTAAAGCAATATCTACCTACATAATTTCAACTCAGTCTGACTTGGTAAATTACTGAGTTAATTGCCTTGGTATTCATATTTACATTCAAAAAAGGATACACAGATCTGAGGTCAAATCATTAAGCTGTTCCATTAAAAACTTTGTTTTAGGCAAATGGACTTCAGAAAACTTCCTTTATAATGTAAAATGGAACCATCTGTACATAAATTTTGGGCCTTATTTTGATGTTAGGTTTATTGATATAATTATGTAGTTACTAAGCTGTTTACTGTTTCAGGCTCCTAATAGCTATGAGGGCTATGGTTTGGAAGGAGAAAACAAAAACTCTAAATGTGTTTATTTCCATGTTTTATACTTGCACGTAGCATCTACTTCCTTCAATGTGAAAATTTTATGAAGAAGTTTTGTCTTGATTTGCTTAGCTTTGCTGCTTGGACAACCATATTATAATTATGAACATGTTACTTACTGCTTAAAGAAAAGTCCAACGGATATCCAAAGATAAAATATTTCTCCATATTTACTCTATTCTTAAAGCAGTAAGATGACCGATACTGCAATTATTACAAAAAGAAATAATTACAAAAAGTTAATACTGTGGTAATATCCCACCGTATCTTAAATTGTTCCCTGTTTGGGGTTGGAGGTTGGTTTTCCAGTTGGAATTTGTAAAAGGAAAAGCCTCCTACACAGCTCAGTAAAACAGATTTCTCAGACAAAAAGTTTTCACTTGCTTGTCACTTGAGTTGGAGAGACAGAACAGAACACTTTCAGCCAAACTGCTCCAGAAACCCAATTGGTTTCTGAAAGTCTATCTTCACCCTTTTGTAATACTAAAGAACCATTATCGTAATACTAAAGAACCACTGCCCAGCTATGCATGGACAACTGCTGGACCATTTGCACAACAGAGTGAAGAAGAGTGGTGGTAGGCAAAGTGTCCACACAGCAACAGATTTTGCTATCAAGCAATCAATCTTTTAAGAGATACTGAAACAGTGCCAGAAGCCTTCAGTATAAATTTGAATACATTAAGTAGTATATTTCCCCAAGTATATTTACCTAGTAGTATGTTTTCCCAAGAAATATACCAATAAGGAAGAGGAAGGGGAATGACAAAACTACAGACTCATTATTTAGACTCCTAGGAATCACACAGGGTTAGGCACTCTCCCTTCCCCCCTTGTGAAAAACAGTAAGTAACTAGATAAGAAACCCAACAAAAAATTCATGGGTGCTGTAAAGAAATGCAACTAGGGGGGTTGGCAATTAAAAATTTATGTCATCCTATTTGCTCTCTGCTTACCATAATGTATACCTTTTATTTTATTTTATTTTATTTTATTTTATTTTATTTTATTTTATTTTATTTTATTTTATTTTATGTTATGTTATGTTATGTTATGTTATTCTCTATTTGACCTCCTAAGTGGATGAAATCTTATGCCTTGTCAGAGAGCCTTGGTAAGGAACACAGAATGAGAGGTTAGCCCAGTCATTAAATACGTCTGAAGGCTTCTTGATAATTTAAAATCAAGGATGGATTTACCACAGCGGAATTGAGATATAGGAGTCGAAAGGAATGGCATGGAATAACAAACCAAAAAGCTTGCGTACGTTCCCTTGAGGACAGAAAATTAGCCTTAGAATAAAATGTTAAAAAATCACAAGACACAAAAGTCTTGGAAAGGATCATTTGAAGTAGTTAGAAAGAAAAACAACCCCAGGAACGGGTCTGTTAGGCTTTCAGCAGGTTAAAAGCATGCCATAGCCAGGAGGTAGCTGTGAACAAAACCCATGGCATGCAGGAAAGTTCTCAGTTTCTCCTCTGGCAAGCTTGCTTCAAGGCTGGACTTTGTAAACATCTTGGGGGAGGGGGAGGACAAAATTACACTGCATTTTTGAAACGTTTACAAGTGTTTTGCACAAATGGAAGCTGAATTGAGGAGATGGCTTCTGCTCCCCGATTAAAGACTGATCCCAAGGTCAAGGGCAACAAGCAGGAAAAAGTCTTGAAGAATGTAGGTGGCACACTCAACAGCACACAGCCTTCTTCAGCGTTATACAGAGAGGATGGGGGAGAAAATAGAGTAAGCAGCGTGGTGACTACTCATCACTACCTTCAAAACAGAAAATGTACCAGGTTATTAAAAGCAGTGCACAAACAATGGCACGCAAACCTTAGCAAATCTCTCTTTTGCACACTACGGCTTCACGGACGCGCAGCTTTGATCGTAGAAAAAGTTCTGGACAAATAAATAAACGCCGTAGCAATATTCAAGGGATGAGTCAACCAAGCGCTGGGTTGGCTTCACCTGGCCTTGCGCTGACAACATTGCCACCTTGAGCCCTGAGCGGGAAGAACATGGGCAAGTCATGCTGGCCACCCTCACGCCGTGCCGAGCTCTGAGGCACCCACTGTGGCATGAGGGGCCATGAGGCACCAACCACACCACAGCATGAGGGGCCATGAGGCACTCACCACGGCATGAGGGGCCCTGAGGCACCCACCACATCATGAGGGGCCCTGAGGCACCCACCACACCACATCATGAGGGGCCCTGAGGCACCCACCACACCACAGCATGAGGGGCCATGAGGCACTCACCATGGCATGAGGGGCCATGAGGCACTCACCATGGCATGAGGGGCCCTGAGGTACCCACCACACCACATCATGAGGGGCCCCAAGGCACCCACTGTGGCATGAGGCACCCTGAGACACCCACCACACCACGGCATGAGGGGCCCTAAGGCACCCACCACACCACAGCATGAGGGGCCCTGAGGCACCCACCACCACAGCGTGCTGAGCACCTCTAGGTAGCAAAAGATGTTGCAGGGGCATCTGTAATCAAGGAGCAAGCTCAGTCTTTCGCTGGATTTGGAAATTATCACAGAAATCCTATTTTTAAAAAAGTATTTTCCCCACCACTGAACTTCATAAAATCATTTCTGTGGGCAGGGTTTTCTCAGAGAGAAGTATGTTTCATGCAATTTTCACACTGTCTGAAACATTGCCACCCTCCAGCCCTGACGTGCACCAGAAATAAAATCCCGTTCAGCTAGGTCTCCAGTACCACTGCGAGACCATGCTGTAAACCATAGTGCTTAACAACCCTAACTTACAATACATTATTTGGTTTTCTTTTCAAAGCAAACCAAATAATTGATTCAGTCTACAGCACAGTACCAAGAACAACTGCTCTGGTACAATTGTGGGACAATTAACTGAGCACACAGAAGGGAAATACAATAAAGGGAAAGCATTCTTTACCAAGTAGTAAAATAAACATAGTATTGAATGGATCACCAATGTGACTGCTCATGCCACTTCTGAAATAGCTTTTGAAACTAAAGAAAGCCAAAGCAGAAGTTAGAGGGAGGGCAGTACCACATGTCTCCATGCCCACACAGACCAAGGATCTCTCATTCCAGGCCTATAGCCCCAATGCATTTGATTACGATCACGCCCAGTTTCAGTCCAGAGGAATAATAAGCCAGACGAGTTTTGGTTTTGCAAAAAATACCTTGTCTTTGCCAGGGTGCCAAGAGGACGGAGCCAGGCTCTATTCAGTGGTGCCCAGTGCCAGGACAAGAGGCCATGGGCACAAACTGGTACACAGGAGGCTCCCTCTGAAAACCAGGCAGCACTGCTTTATGTGCAGGTGACAGAGCATGGCACAGGCTGCCCAGAGGGGCTGTGGATCTCCTTCCTTGGAGATCTTCAAAAGCCACCTGGACATGGGCCTGGGCACCCTGCTCGGGCACAGGGTTGGGAGCAGGTGACCTCCAGGGGTCCCTTCCAGCCTCAGCCATTCTGTGAGTCAGTGTTTCCAGCTTACCTGTTTTTGTAAGGTTTTGTAAGATTTAGGCATGTCAATAGATGCTTTTTTCTATGTAAGTTAAAAGATCTGAAGAGGTTGTACAGTAAGGTGATTTTTTTCCTGCTGGTTTGCAAGGGATATTTTCCTCCAAATGAGCTGCGACGTGTGTATAGTTAATTCTGACATCAGTTAAATAAACAAAAACCTTAATAATGCATTTAATAAACTTAGTCCACATTCTGAAGGGAAAATGGCTCTACTTGGACATACCCAAAGTACATCACCACAACTGATGCTTTGGAATTATTTTTCAAAACAGCTTTAAAAATAGTTCAACATTGCAACCAAGCAATACCCGTATTAATTTAGAAAATGGGTGTTCAGAGTTCAATCTAAAAAAGACACAAGGGGGCTTTTCAGGTCAGAGCTACACACACTGCCAAATCTCCGACCCCTTCCATGAAGGCAATCTGGAATGTGTATGGTTTGCCTATGAACAAGATTCATATTCACATGTTGGTAAGGATCCCGACCAATTCATAACTGGAAGACACAGGAAGAGAATACTTTTGTTTGTTGTCTGATCTAAAAAAAAATAAAAATTGTATGTTCGTTCTAAAATATGTTATCTATATTTACGTTGTGAAAATATTTCCCCCCTTGTTTTTCCTCTGAACTGAACTTGTGCTAAGGGCAATTCAGAGTAACTAGTAAACCCCAAGGGATTCCATTTCTGAGTGGAGGTTCTCAAAAATCAGGAAATTACAGCTGTATCTGAAGTGACCAGCAACCAAAGGCAATTCTCAAGCCTTAGGTGGACTGCTCTAGAAGTTGATAATATGGTATGCTGATAGATGTTTGTTTTTAAAATGGGTTTGGTTGTGAGTATAGCTAGCAAATGGCTCCCTGCTATGCAGCAAGGTAGGAAGGTGAACTCCTGTAGTCAAATATCTCCCAGCAAAATTAAACAATCACCTCGTGAGCAGCTTCTCGAACTGTAAGCCATGAGTGTCAGCCAAAGCAGGCTACAAAAAAAGATGAAGAAAATACTGGGCAGCCTTTTTTTTTTTTTTTTTTTTTGTGCAAGAGACAGAAGAAAGTGTTTGGGAAGATATATCCTATTCTCTGTATCTTTTTTCAAACAGTTTCAAGACTGTGATACACTGTAAATCTGGGCTCTTTTATAGCTCCCTTAAGTTTCAGTAACAGCCTGTGTCAATAAAATTCATCTCTTCCTCAATCTCTATATTCGCATCACATAAAATAGTACCAGCCCTATTAAATTAATATTTATGACAAGCTAAGGGAACCAGAAGACAAGCAGTAATTGCTAAGACACAGATGTGTGCACAAGTCTCTGTAATTGCATTGCCCAAGTTTCTCAACAGTGAATCTCAACTCCAAAAAGTGATTTGTTTCAGGGAAACATACAGGACAGACATGCTGTGCCATCCTGGGAAAACAAATTAAAACAAGATCAATGAAATTTATGGTTTTATATACCACCCCAACAACACTTCAGAGATGGTAAAAGGGGGTATTTCCTTACAGCCTCAGTTTACAATTACAAGGTATTTGCCAAGGACCATGGAAAATGACTACAGACAATGTTCACTGGCTTATTAACCTTTTTATCAAAGGGAGAGACACAACAGGTATTGCTTAGGAGTCTCCAAGAGGTTAAAGCAGAAAAAAGAAAAATGTCCCACATATTAGCAGGTTTTTGTTTTATGTTTTGTTTTTTAAAAGCCCCATTAGGATTTGGCTTTCAAAACACACAGTGAATCCCTCAAAGGTAAAATTAATGGTTGTACACCACTTTTTAGGTCATGGATACTATCTCTGATCCTTCTGCTGGGAAAGACTTGGTCTGCCAGAGAACTATGCTGAGACAGTAACGAGAGGAATACTTTTTCAAGACATCTCAGGAAGTTGTCAAAACAGCCTACCACTCAGGGAGGAGTAACATACTGCAAACTGCACGGTTACTGTTGAATCAGAAGACTTGTAGAAAGAGAAGCTTCAAACACACAAAAGACTGCACTGAATGTTTCACAGCTGAACTGCTCCATATACCAAAGCAAGCTGTTGCTGCCAAAAATACATAAAACCACGGGCAACATTTTTTCAATGAGCTTTTACTGTATGGAAAGCAATCTGGCTGGTAGGACTAACAGCAATTCCCCTGCCTCTCGATAGAGCAGAATGTTTTAAACAATGCATTTTGGGTAGCAACATTTCAGTTGTTTGAACTTTTTGAAAGCAATATTTCATTTTCTTTAAATATATATATATTTTTAAAATTACTATTTTTCTTAGGAATATCATCATTAACTTTTACCTACCTACAGTAAGTATAACATCTGAGAGGAGGAGCCAGAGAAACCATACCTTCACGTTGAAGGGAATCACCATACATGACAACTTAGGAAGCTCGGACCTTATGCATCTTGTTATTCATGCAGAATTGCACAAGGCACAAGCATATTTTGTATGATAGCAAATATCCAGCATACTCAAAGCCTGACACAACTGCATACAGAACTGCACATGAAAGTCTAACTACACAGCAACCATTACAGTAGCAAGGCACACCTGCTGAAGAAAATGTCAATTCTAAAACTGTTTCTCCACAGCGAAGCTATGGAAATACATCGTCTTCCCCAAAGTTAACACAGCCGTGCTGGACAGCAGTTCAACAACAAAACATCATTTTTCACAATGTAAATTTTTAAAAAAATTAGCTGATTACTGATAATCTCAAACATTTAAACAAACCCATTCACAGGCAAAACTTGCTCTTTAGTGGTTAAACTACTGCAGGAATTTTGGCACACAATCTTTTTACAAATTAAGTATTGTTTTACACGTCCCAAATGTGTTAGTCATAAACATTAGCAGAGGAATACAAATCACAACTTTTTAATAACCCTGCAGTAACTCTGAACTTGTTCATCTGAACTTATTTAGTTTGTTTTTCCTTCATGACTGGATAAAGCAGACTGCAGAATTTTGTGCAGTGCCAGGTCTTGGCTCCATCAGTTGCTCATTAAACAAGATCTGGAATTTAGCATTGGATTGAATGCACATGGGAACTCATGTGAAGCTGCTCATATATCATTGATAGCTCTGTTGCTAACACAGAGTTTATCCAAGCCTCTACATTTTTCGTTGACATGAACAAAGCTGTTCACCATCCTCTGTTTTTGACGTCAGTGGACAACTACCCACTAACAGTATCTGTCACTACAAAATGCTTGGAATTTCCTCACTTATAAAGGCTGGAAAGTTTCAAGTACAAACCTTTCATTTAAAAAAATGGTACACATTATTAAATTTTAAAGACTAGAATATTTTGTGATTATTAAGATAGGACATTTTTATTCTCACTGAATATTTTTTCCCCCAATAACTTAAGGATTCAAACTTAAATGGCACCAGTGGCTGTGAGGAATGGATGTTTAAAAACACCACCTTCCTCTTCTGTTCATTGAAAAAAAACACAACCATGATCTCAAATGTATGCTAATTCCCCAACATATGATGTATTTAAGATTTTTCCCATTAACTGACCATGATAATCATTTCAGTAGGACAAATGTTGGGTGGTACCTAGTACTTAACAGAAATGTAGAAAGCCAACCCCCTAGCATAAGCTATTTACTTTTGTTGCCTCTTTTCAACATCTCCTTTACTCTTACAGCTGAAATGGCCCACCTTGAAGGAAGTGGTTCTGGTGGAGGCTCCCTCTGGAGCACAGGGTGGCTTCCCAGGAACCCTTCCCAGGCAATGCTGCCTTCAGCCAGGTGTTCACAGGCTGCCTTCATAGCCCTTGTGAGCCCAGGAGCATAACAACTGGCTTGGTGTACACAATTCAGACATCTATCTTGACAAAGGTACATATTTTACCCCTGCTGGAGATTTTCCTGCCAATAACAATGCATTTAAACCTCGATCTCAAACCCAAGCTGCTGCTTTACAAACACATCCCTTGCTTCTGACTCCTCCAATTTGGCTGAAAGCAAACAAACATATCAACAATCCCAGCACAACATTTGGTGCAATACAGTGGAAAGTCCCCTTTTTCCAGCATGTCAAGATACCATCAGCTATTAAGCCAGAGATAGACAGATGTGTTTAAAAATCCAGTTTTAATCATCTACAAATCTCTGAAACTACTACCTTGAGCCTCCCAACTTCTCTGAACATGCCTCCATTCTCTTCTCCACAGAAAACCCCTTTCATAGAGAACAATTCTTTCGTCCGTGCTTTTCAGGGTATTAATATTTTATGTATGACATTCATATAATACTCCCACAGCACAGTGATAAAAATAAACAATCCTATCTCACTGTAGAGGGACAGATCACGTTCCTGTGTTTATTAGGCATAGCCCACATCCGAAACACCACATACGTTGCTTCTGGTGGTCGTGACAAATCACAAAAAAGGCACATATGAACTGTTATCCTCTTGGAATTAAAGCTTCGTAAGTCTATTTTTTACTACTACGTCATTTCAGAATACAGCTGCCTATGAAGAAACGTAATTATGCATTGATCTGATTACCAGGAATTGGCAGTATTTTGATTTTCTAGATAGTAGATGAACAAACACAAATCATACTAATGGCTTAATCTCCTTAGTCCCGGATACATAAAATAGGACATGTTTGAGCAGCTCTACAGATACAACTTCCACCCTTCGCATGAGGGGATAAAAAAATTAAGAAAATTGAATTTATTTTTAAAAATAGAAAAATAAGTAAGGATAAAGAAACAAAAACATGGCGGAAATTATATCTAAAGCTTGTTAGAGACAACTTTCAGTTCATCAACACTATATATGTATCCCCAATTCTTAAAAAATCACCTTTTTTAAGCGATTGTACTAGGAAAGGTACATCCTAACAAAAAAATAAAGACTTGCAAGAAACCTGCAGCTGCTTCAACTTCTTCTGAAAGGACCTTCAATTTTCACAACTGCATCGTCTCTGAGAAGCAATTCCAAGCAGATGATATGATCTGATCTTTGGCTCGGAGGCCATTCCCATACGTACTTTAGAAATAGTGCCCACACTGGCTTTACAACTCCCAAGTTTTGTAGAATTTTATCTTCTGAGCGAACCTCGTCCCTCTTATCAGAGGGACACTCTGCTATTGTAACATCTTCAAAGAAAGAATGCAAAGACAGACCTAACATCTTTCTGACAGGAGGGATATGACTGTTGATCTTTTTTTTCCCTCTTTTCCATCTGTTTGAATATTTGTGTGTATGTACATATACCTTTATAAATGCTTAGATTTCACCAAAGAAAGGCAGTGAACGTGGATCAATTTTGTCCAAACGGTCAAACAAGTGTTCAAAGAGGTTGTCTCCCTGTGGAACAAGAAGGGAAACTGAATTTATACAAAAGGTGTTACTTCCATATGTCTTTAATGCATGCTTGTATATTACCTTTGTGGAACAAGAAAACTTTAAAGGATATAGGCTCTTTCTTTCTTACAGAGCAGCAGTAGGCCATTTCCTCATTTCATTCCCATACAAAGCCCAGGATCCTACTTTCACATGATCCTTCTCATGGTAGCGAGGTAACAGTGCTCCTAAATGCCTCCCTTAACCAGCAACAAGAGCAGTGATAAAAAGTCTCTATCAAATGGAGGGCAAACACTTTTTGACACCAGTCATACTGGTTTAAAACACCTATTTCACATTAGCTCCCTGTGTTTTAGCTCCCTCGTATTGCTCACCAAGATTAAGTAAGACAGTGTATTAGGTAAGTCAATGCAAAAATCGCAGCGACATAGCCATTTATCCTAAGTTTTGCTGCTGAGCCAACGAAACAGCCTACAGCATACCCGGAACAATTTTCAAGAAGTAGAATATGCAAGTCCACAAAACTAGATTGCTTCCCATACACAAACCTGCTCAGAGCTTGCTTGGATATTTCTACACCAATAATTTACATCATTGGCCCACCTTAAAGGGCTTTTGACACAAAAGGTTTCCTTGCTGTACATCAGCTGATTTGTAGAAATGCTTTGTGTGTGCTCTCTTTGTCAGTAAGAATATAATAATGTGAACTCTTTTAAATATATTTCACTGAGGGAAGGCTGAATCTACTGTAACAAGTATAAAAGAGAAGTCCACATTAAACATTTTCACCAGGCACTGGAACACTTTCAAAGCTGAGTAATTATGATTCCCTGTGGTTTCATAGGTTAAGAGAAACTGAAGTATGACTTTCAAGTTGCTTGCTGATGTCACAGAATTAAGTGTTTTATATACTTACCATATTGAGCTCCTAAAATAAACCTTTTTTTGTTTGTTTGCTTTAAAAAGAAACAATAGAGAGGTTGCATAGAGAACAGCAGTTATCCAGCCAAGGATCTTGCCTTCTACAGTGCTTAATAGCCAGCATTTGCAGACAATATAAGAACAGAACTCAAAGTGGTTCTTTCCCCTTCATACTTTCCCAGCCATCCAGTTATCAGCAGCATGAGAACCTCCTGATTTCATACCAGACCATCATGTTTAACTGGTATGGATGGATCTCCGAGCCTGTCCAAATCACTCCTGGTTTGTATCGTTATTGTCAACGACTGTATATCAACATACTTAGAGTAGTTTAACTTCACAAGCACATGCAAAACATTTTAAAGTTGTTAAATTTAATGGTAAGGAAAAGAATTCGCACCATTTTCTTCAGTTTCATTTATCTCAAATATTTGACACTAGACATATTGAAGAGCAGGAGGAAGGAATTGCTGAAGAAAACTATCTTTAAGTTCTTCTATCAGCTAAAAAACTAATCCTTAATCGAGTCTCCAAAAATATAAACTCTATCACTTTCTGTGAGGTATTGGAAATTGTATTTTATCATGATTATAATTAAACAAACAAAAAAACCCACCCTAGTTAAACTGAAGCCATAAAGTCATCTCCAGTGGAACCTACAGACCTTGGTTCCCATTTTCTTATGTGCCTTTGAAATATCAAGCAGTCTTCACTTTTTGCTGGATACATATTTCTGCGAAATGAACACAGGCTTACTAATTGATTTAATTACGCTCAGTAACAAGCTTTTCCTTTTCCAACTGTTAAAAACACTTAATGATTCAGAATAAGTTTGTAAAAATTACGAGGTGTTCATTCAAATTCTTAATCCAAGAAATTGCTCAGGCACTGCAAAGACAACGAAAGAAAGACAAGCCTGCACAGGCAGGGGCAGGCAGGGCCGAGTTCTTTTGCCTCTTGTGTTCCCAGCTGGCCAGACACAAACCAGCTCCAGCCCAAAACACGCAACTGCTTTCATGTCATGCATCCAAGTTAATAGGCTTTATTTAACCAATACAGCACTGCAATAATGCATCTATACATCCTCAAGATCAGAGCAGCTCGCATCAGATGGCTCAGAGGACAGGCTGTGGAGTTCTCTGCTCCAACAGACACACTGGTTTGAACATGTTTATCAGCCTATTGGAGCTGTTTTCCCTATAGCAAGTGACAATTATGCATGTTAAGATGCTAGACATTGGGCTGAAGAAACCCATGGCCAGTTATAGAGAAATCCAGGCTCAATCCTACAAATTCTTACCCAAACACGAAGTCACTCTGAAGTCAGTGAAACCACTCTCATGAGTAATGTCCAGGTTGATAAAATACTTATAACTGGCTTTCTGTCAATATTTTATTTTCTAAATGAATTGGTTTGCATTCCAGTGCTCAAGTATCACGGGAGTCTGTATGTAAACAAATACCAACAATCATATCAACAAATCTCTAAACACTGCCTTCCGAAGTATTTATGTAAGCTTTCTGCCAGAGACATTTCACACACCAAGCTGTGCACTGAGTTCCTAACACAGACAAATACAATTAGAAAAGTGAAGTCTAATATTGCAAAGGCTCCAGAACGATGCATTCAGGCTTTGCTCGTGAATACAGGGCACGAGCAGAAGCAAGCAGCCCATCTATCTGCTGTCTTACCTACTTACTCAAGAGCCTGGTCAGAAAGCACAAAGCATGTACCTACAAGAAAATAATTTTGAAGATATCAGAAAATTCTGCACTCCAGACATAACTGTGCAGCAGCAGCAATGCACTTATAAATCATCCCATTGCCCCAGTCTCGCCACATTCTGCCTTACCATACAAGTATTTCCAAATACTGCACAAGGATGCACGCGATGCTGTGTGTCCCAAGCACGCTCAGGTCAATCAAGGATTATCTCCCCTTGCATCTATTACTTTGTTTGTTCCCCTTTGTTTCTGGCTAATGATACACATAAGACAAGTAAATACGCTTATTTCACCATGTCAGGGGGAGATTTGGTTCATTATTTTTTACATTAGCCACGCATTTGAATCAACAGGAGAGCGTTTTTAATCACAAGCAGTATTTGGTTCTAATGACAGAAGTGCAAATCCAATACGCAGTAATGGAAACTACATTTCAGTGTTAAAAGCTCTCAAGTAGGAGTTTAACAGAATAGCAACTTAGAAATGTAATAACAGAGGAAACTTCAATTAAGTGTACAAGTCCAGTTTCCCATTAATGTAAACTAAAAGTGCCAAATAATAATCAAAAACAACCCCCGCGCACACATCTCCTGCCAGTGGGCTGAATTTAACAATGTCCAGCCCAACTTGTTTTCACTTCAGGTTGAGTGAACAAAGAGACAACCAACATTAAGATAACTTCAAAACACCAGAAAATAGGACTAGAGATGAGATACAATGCAATTTTGCCATGATTTACTAATGTCTTTATAAGAAAGTACCTTAAGAGCCACACAGGTCAGGAGAGAAATTCTGGAAACTCAGACATGTCCCCTGCCAAAACACTTTGGTTTTATGAAATAACTCTTTGCTTACAAGAAAAGTGCATCCTACTAAGAAAAAAAAAAAAAAAAAAAAAAGAAAACAAAACAAAAACACAAAGTGGCATTGTTGGGAACACACAGACAAAGCTTTCCCAAGAAATTTCACTTCATATACATATACAGATGTGTGTGTACGTATAGGAATGAGTTGCATGTCTGCATCATCTGAAAACTTTTTTTTTTTCTTAAAGAAATGATAACACCGCACTAGTATAGTTACAGATGCTTGTAGTCTGGCAAGGACTGTATCATTGCAGAGTTGCATCTTGCCAGAAACAACAAGGAAAAACCTAGAGCAGTCTGAGACTTACACATGCTATGTATCCGGACAGTAACTTTTCAGGAAAAGAAAAAAGAAAGTACTGTAAAATACTGAATCAAGAAAATATTGAATATTGAAACCCTAACCAAAACATTTCTGCTGGTTCAAAAGTCTTTGCCAAGGCCAAGATCTGCACAAAAAGATACAGCCTTGTGGCAAGGCCCCATGGTTCAGCAAGAAGAGAAGAAACCCGAAGAGAACAATGGATCTAAGATGGAAATTAGTAGGGGAAAGAAACAAGAAGCATGTAAAGAAAAGTGAAATGAGACCAAATATTAGCACCTTGAGGGGTAGGGTGAAGGAAAAAAAGAGCAGTGATATTTCATATCAGACTAGGACTTGATTACTATTCAGCTGTATTTCTCTTAGCTACTGGCCTCTTTACATCTCAGCTATCAGTAGTTGCATCTGTAGCCACAACACATCACGCATTAAATATATTCTCTTAATCTGTGGATCTCTTTCAAAAAGAGTTAAACAACGTTTGAGAAGGGAGAGATTACCCGGTAGGGAACCCAGAAAAAAAAAAAGCAGCTGTCAAAAATATTTGATAAAAGATTAAAATTAACAAGATTAATTGAATTAAATTTATTGAAGATAAAAATAGATATAGGCCTTTGCAAAAATAGGAAGAAGTATTTTGTAAAAAAAAAAAAAAACAACAAAAAAAGGATATGGTAAAACAGAGACAGGACTCTATTGCAGTTGGAGGCTGAAACTTAAGAAAAATGTATCTATTTTGACAATTTGTGTGGAGAAGAGTGAGAAGAGGAATAATACCCACACTTCAAAGATTTCCTGATTTTTTTATTTTTTTTTAAGATCAGACTTTCCCACCCACAGCTGCCAAAACCCATCTGCTTTACTAGAAAATTCATCGCTTTATGCTACCCCTTACAATCATGAAGTTAGACCAAACGTTTTAGAGAGCTCTAGAAAAGCTTAACTGGCTGCTCTGAAGAGGGTTTTGGAGAACTGATGACAGTGACAGCAGCAGCGATGTGAAACCACCAAAAGGTGTTTACTGATTCCATAAAAACAGTGTTAGCCCCTCGTTTCTTCTTCTTCCCCATTTTAAGCTGCACATTCTCTTTGCTGAATGCTAAACAGTTAACACAGACTTTTCCACTGAAACATTATACCCATACTAGCTGCAACAGATGAGCATTCCTGAACTACTTTGCTACTGGAAGGTATGTACTTTATTGGCCTTATCATTGATAAGACATTGCTCATGCCTCTCTATCATTCTAAACATGAAAATATTAAGTGAAAACAAAACTGAAGCCCAGAGCAACACTAGAGGCATTGCACTACACATTCAGTTGTTATCTGAGCTATCTTTAAGGTATCTGTCAGATTCTCTGGAGCTGGCAGAGACAGATGGCTGACCAGAAGACAGCCCTGTTCCACCCCCTCCAAGGGCTTTTCTACAGCAAGGGCTTTTCTACAAGGGCTTTTTCTACAATGAGCCTCACACCTGGCCCCTCCGTTCTGCTGGGCTGCAGCAAGCGTGCCCCCTTCTCTGTACTTACCACGGAGGATAGATGTAGATGACATCCTGGGGCCTACTCTTCAGGTGAGCTGCCGTCTCTCTTGCAAAGAGGACTTTGAGTATTGGTTCGTCTCTACTGATAACGAGATCCTCGGATGAAGTCATGGCAGGAGACTGTTCCAGCTGCTGGCAGATGGCAACTTGTATCATACACTCCTCAAACATCTCCAGGATCTTCACAATCAGAACACCAGATTTATCTGGAAATTAAAAGATGAAAATAAAAATGCAATATTTGGATGAGGGGAAAGAAATTCTGGCACACGGAACATCTGTGCTCTGCTTTGTGCTGATCTGGCTGATGTGCAAAAAACAACACTTAGTACAATATCTCACCCAACTGAAAGACTTATGTTAAGGTTTTGTTGTTGCTGTTTTTAAAGCACTTTTAACTGTGGAGACAAAATACTACCTGCACTTCTTCTGAATACAGGTGAAATCAAACTTCTCACAAAAAGAAGACCCCTCCTCTCCCACTGCATTTGAACTTTTTCATCCTGCAAATGATTCACTTTCTTCCCAGCCTATTTTATTTGAAACTGAGCATGATACATTTTATTTTGAAAACAGAAGAATCTCACAGCATTAAAGGTGAATGTGAAGCTGTGTTTGCCCTCCTCAACCTTTCCCAAAACAACAGTTGTCAGGGACCAGGTTAACAGAGCACCCGTTAGGTACAAACAATCTAAAAGTGATTCACATTTAGAGACAAACGTGGTGAAAGAGAGACTTAGTTTTATCTAAGACTTATTCTCTTTCTCACCTAGCCCTGCTCCAGTTTGCGCTCTGGTCACTGAAGAGAAGAGGTATCGTTATCCACCTGCTAAATGCTGCTGCCATTATTGTAGAAAGGCACAGTGCTAAGGACAGGGGCAGCAGAACCCCAGTTCTGCTGGTTTTGATCCAGAAGTTGTGTTGGGAAAAACACAGTATCCCGAGAAAAACAGCTGATATAAATTACTGCCTTCCCACAGCAAAGAAGAAGCAGGGGAGGAACTGTGAACGTGGTACTGGAACTTAACAGCAGAGCTGTACTAGTTATTTGTTTGTTTATTTTAAGGCCCATTTCACAATTGTGAATGCCTTCCCGTTGGAAAATGAGTCAAAATATTTTAGTTTAAGTTTATGAGAAACTTCAAAAAAAAATTTCAAGAAACCCCAAACCAAAGAAAGCAGGTCCTAAAAACTTTCAGGTTTATTAAATAAAGTTCAATTCTATTAAAAACAAAAACAAAAACAACAAAGTCCCTGTTTTGTATTCCCCAGTCTTTATTACATTTTATACTAAAACTGAAAAACTGAAATAAAGTCATTTTGAAATATAAAACCAAAGTGTTCTCAAAACCACTTCTATTCGAACCAATTCTTCATCCCATGCAAGATGTTTCTGCAAAGCACTGTTTCCCATGAACTAGTGTTTTCCATCAGGATAAAGGACTCCTTCGGGAAGTCCCCCAAGTGATACATGTGAAGGGATTTGGCCTGAATCATAGCAGTTCAACCTCCTCTTCCTCGCGGAGCAGGAGGAAGAGAACAGATCCTTGATGCCAAGCTCCCTGGGGTCAAGTGATGAAGAGAGACGGATGATGCCACTGCTATCACCTGCTTGGGGAAAGCTGCAACGCTGCTCTGCCGCTCCAGATACTCACTGCATTTGGCTAAGATCTGCTCATGTGCAAACTTCTGCTGAGTGTGATCATGGACTGGTTTTCTGTGCCTAAAGGCAAGGATTTAGAATATTCACACTTGAATTGCGTTTTGCCTGCCTGGCTGCAGTTATGGTCCTCTGTCAACCCCGAGTCATCTGGAATGCATAAACAAATCGTCCCGACCACAAAAATTCGCAGCCTTCAAAGCAACTGAACATTTACCTCTAGACATACTCCACAATTTGGATTTTCATCCACTTTAAAAAACAAGGCACTAAAAAGTCAACTTCTATTATGAAACACACCAACAGTTTAAAAAAAAAAAAAAAAGAAAGGCATGAAAACAACTCGTGAGGCTTCATCACTTCTGGACTGTGCATTTCTCACGTGCAAAACCTTATGACAATTCTTACCGGTCAGCAGTGTATATGTTAGCTGTTAAGCCAGCTTGAAGAAATCGCTGCAAAAGAGAATGGCAACCTAATATTTATCTTTTAAATATCCCTGACTAGGAAACGGTTAAAAATACTAGGTAAAGTAAAGAAGCACTACCTCGAAATGAAAGGCTTTTGAAAGATTTCGGAGAAAAAACCCTCCCAAGCCACCAGAGTTTCTTGTAAGTCAGTCAGCGTTGGCCCAAACACTGGGAGCTGATACTAAATGAAGCCGAATGCCTCTACATTAAAAGCAGCACAACTCCAACAAGTACCCAAGTCTCCAACTTGGCACACGCGCACATTCTACAGAACCACAATCTATTTGTTTATTTAGATGCACAGAGATAGTTTAATTTAATTACTCCAATTATTATTACTGCTGATGATAGAACGCTCTCTCGAACAACACAGCAAAGCACTTTGGGTTCCTGGCACGTGATGAAACGCCAAAGTTCAGAATGTAGCTCGATTCTTAATTCATTTGGCTCTTGCATTGTTATGCCAATCAAAAATAAATCAAACATATGTGGCTGCGCATTGAAGGGAGAACTTGTGGGTGAGGAGATGGGCTGGATCACTGCAATTTCTACAGCTTCCAGAGAAGTTTACTTGTTAGTTCATTCGTGTGAAAAGCTTACTTTAAGGTTTTGCAATGTTCTCTTTCACCCTTGGATAATTCACAGAAGTTCTTGCCTGCTGAAGCCCTCATTCACCTCATTTCACTTGCAAAACAGAATTACAGCCCGAGAAATTCAAACCTGCAGATGTGCAGGTTTCATGGCAGTATCCAGAATTAAAAAAAGGTTCAAGCAGCAGCTGTGGTGCAGTCCTGCCCATTTCTACACTGCATATTCCTTCACGCCCCACTCTGCTGGCTGCAGCTTTCAAATTTATTTCTTCAGCACTACTATTTTTATAAACCCAAATCAATAAGCTAATCCAGCTAACTGCAAAGACACCAAGGCACAAGAGCAGGTATTAGGGAAAGGAAAGGACAAGTGATAAACAGCGGTAAGGGGGGGAATGAAGGGACAGAGTGATGATTGCTCTTTCCAGTGGCAGCCCAAACAAGCTGGACAAAGCTGGTTTGAAACTCAACCTTGAGACTGCATATTTGCCAGTGGCATCCAGTTACTTTCTTCCCCTGTGGGGGTCAGGTTGGACTGTACTCCAGAAGCTCCTTCAGCACCCAGAGAAGGAATAAGAACCGCAAGTACCGTTGGACTGCTCATTTACTTACTTGACAGTAACCTTTCTTTTCCCATTGAGAGACAAGCCCTGTGCACACTCACAGAGAGCGTTGTCTGGATGCATTTAGAAATCCTTCTCTTGAGCAGCAATTTGAGGACTGCTTAACAAAGCTCATTGTTGGTGCCAGATGCCTTTGCAACAGCATCTTGTGGAAGCCTTTGAACATCCAGCTAGAAAGTCAGAGAAGACATCCACTGACAAAGAGCCAAGAACCATTTGAAGAACCTGGCCCCATGAATATAAAGACAGAGCTTATACATCCCGGGAGTGTCACATGTAAATTCAATCCCTGATACACAAAGCTTGAGAAGCCACAAAGAGAAAGAAAAGCACTGATAAATCTAGTTGAAATCTGGTTGACTGAGGGCTTTTAGAAGTACTCCAGCCCTCCCGTGATCAACAAGACAAGTCAGATATCAGTGATGAGATGGGTCGGTTTTCACCCATGAACACGATCAGCTCTCTGCAGAACACTTTGCTGCAATAAGCGGAAATCACTGGAAGGCAACAAACAGAAATCATTGCTAGGTGGACTGCGACGAAACTAATGAATTCTTCCAGATCTCACAAGCGGTCCAGAACAAGTGAAACCTGCAGGAGAAGCTAGCTGGGGGAGGAACAAGGCATTTCAGCAGGCAAGTGGCTCTGGAGAAACCTCTCCGTTATTGACAAGAGCTTCCCTCACCTATAGCTGAGGGAGATGAAGCTCTGACAAGAAGCCATCCAGCATCCCTAATGTAAGGGAGATACAGCACTGCCCCACCAGCATGCACAGACACACTGCAGGAACAACTTCAGCCTCCTCAGAGACAGATGAAGAAATCAGGCAAACGGGACATCAACCACTCACGGCTACTGCCAGCAGAGCTTTAGAAATCCAATAGAAAAGTTTTTTTTTTTTTTGCCAACAGTGATAATTGAACAAATTTGGCAAAGATCTTGGTCATACTTTCTGAAAAAGAAAGCCTGGCATTTCCAGATCATGCGATCAAAACAGGTCTACGTTTTATGCATGGGTTCAGAAAAACAACCAGTAACTTCCTGGTAGGAGGAAAAATACTAATTCAGAATGACTAGGAACAGAGTCACTAGTTCTAGTTCAGACGGTCCCTGAGACAGAGATCTTTGCAAATTGGGAGGATATTTTGAAAAAGTAACATGAAGTGTTTGTTAGTCCTGTTCTAAGCTTTCCTAGGCATTCTGATAGCTCTTGCCACTGCTAAGATCCTAAGCTAGATGAATTTTTGGTTTGAACACTTAGCAGATCTGCTCTCATGCCCCATGTTAATTGCCTAACTCCAGATGACCTCTGGGATATTGCTCTCTCACTCCAATGTGGAACCTGGCCATGAAGTAGTTCAGTTCATCCACAACAATACTATACAACAAACACACAGCTACAGGCTGGGAGATGAGTGGTTGGAAAGCTGCCAGGTGGAGAAGGATCTGGGAGTATTGGTGGATAGTCGGCTGAATATGAGCCAGCAGTGTGCTCAGGTGGCCAAGAAGACCAATGGCATCCTGGCTTGTATAAGTGATCGTCCCCCTGTACTCGGTTTTGGTGAGGCCGCACCTCGAGTACTGTGTTCAGTTTGGGCCCCTCGCTACAAGAAGGACATGGAGGTGCTCGAGTGAGTCCAGAGAAGGGCGACAAAGCTGGTGAGGGGCCTGGAGAACAAGTCCTACGAGGAGCGGCTGAGGGAGCTGGGCTTGTTCAGCCTGGAGAAGAGGAGGCTCAGGGGCAACCTTATTGCTCTTTATAAGTACATTAAAGGAGGCTGTAGTGAGGTGGGGGTTGGTCTGTTCTCCCACGTGCCTGGTGACAGGACGAGGGGGAACGGGCTAAAGTTGCACCAGGGGTGTTTTAGGTTGGATCTTAGGAAGAACTTCTTTACTGAAAGGTTTGTGAGGCATTGGAATGGGCTGCCCAGGGAAGTGGTGGAGTCACCATCCCTGGAGGTCTTTAAAAGATGTTTAGATGTAGAGGTCAGTGATATGGTTTAATGGAGGACTTGTTAGTGTTAGGTCAGAGGCTGGACTAGGTGATCTTGGAGGTCTCTTCCAACCTAGGTGATTCTGTGATTCGGTGATATTTCAAACTCATGGGAAATGAAGAGACAAATTTCCCACTCAGTACATCTGTTTCCCTGGTCAGTTCCTTTAATTTCTGTTACTTCCTTCAGCACACAGGGTGATGTTGCCCCTCAGTTTATACGTTGACAGCAAAACACATGTTTTAACACAACATTTTGCAGATGTTTTGCATTACCCTGAATTCCAGGAGGATTAAAAAAAAAAAAAGAAAAAAAAAATAAAATCTGTGTTCCTTTGGAGATCGTGGACCCTGAGATGCTGAACCTTTTTAAAACTTCAGCACGACTCCACGGTGTCTGACAGAGTGAAGGCTCCTGACAATCTTCAGACCTAACAAGGTGGCTTCACAGCAGACATCCATGTTTAAGCCACGGAGCTGCATCAACGCTGAATGCACATGCTCATGAAGGATGCACTCACTGGACACGCCAAGGGCAGCCTAGGAGGTAGACTAAGAAGGAAGCTATTCTGCATTGACTCTTAACTACCAAAACGAACTTCTGAAAGAAGAAAAGTAAAAACACAGAGGAGCACAACCCTAACATAAAATGATGTTCAGACATTCTGGCTTCGGTGCCTGAAATATGATTCTGAAGTTTGCTTTAATAACTCCATAACTACCAATGAGACATACAAACGAGAAAAAAATAGAAATGATGGTCTCTTGGGGACTGCATACTTTAACGCAGTCTCTATTTTCTTTTGCTGCACAGAGATGGGAAGCTGAACACACTGCAAGCACTGGGTCCATTGGACTCGATGTAGGGAAACGCATCAGATGTTGACATCAGTAAGACTACGTGCAATTTTGCCTTGCTCAAGTGAATTTTGCTAAAATGTTACTTACTGATCAAGTGCTCAAAAAGAGCACCTGTGGTCTTGAATGGAAAGCCCTCATATGGAGCAATTTCTCTTCACAGTAAGGTGACAGAGCTCCAGTACTACTCCCTGCAGGACCTATGGGATGGAGATAAATGCTTCAGGAGAACAAGCTGGAGTGTGTAACACCTGAACAGAAAGCAGGGGTGGGGTTAAGTTGCTGTGTTCTCTATGATTTGAGTGTGCTAGCTGGGATACCCAATGTGCCTCTGTGCGTGTCAGTTCAAGCTTGCCATGGTTCAGAGAGGAAGGAAGCAGATGGAGTTTCCAACACTGGGCGTTCCTGGGCTGTGATGACACTGTGCTGCTGTCACTGCCTGTACAGAAAACCTTCCTCTCTAGGGAGGAGGAGAAAAGGACTTGTCTCCACAGAAGAAACAACAATAACAGAAAGGGGAAAAAAAAAAAAGCAGTATCAGCAAGGTCAAAAAAATTTATGAAACCAAAGGCAGGCTGGATTTATGGCAGTGGTTACTTCTGAATTTTTGAATTTTCCATTCTTGCAAATCTTGCAATGTCTGCAGAATGTGTCATACCCACAGGGCTGAAGGATGTGATTTGCCCATCTTCAGTCTGAATGTAACAAACATATGTGACACAAGGTAGAAATAAGTTTTCATGAAGGCCGAAGTACCAATACTGAAAATAGTGAATTACAAGCGCACAGATCTCACAAACACAGAAAAATCTGTTCAGTTAAACAGCTAACAACTATGCTTCACTGAGCATTTTGATAAAAAATTACTCGTATGGGACCATGAAGAACAGCATAGTGGAAAGCATTATTACTGCAACAGTGAGAAGTCTCTGTTAATAAAGAGCATGCTCAGCTACTAGGTTAACATACTTGTGAACTATCACGCAAAGCCAGAATGAGAAAGTAACAATCAGAGAAAGGAATGCTCCACAAACTCCTCAGCCACAAGACTTGCACCATAAGTCATGTGGATGAAAGATAAACAAAGTAAGCACAGTAAGATGCAGAAGGAAGAGTATGTCAGTACCTTCCATTCAAATCAATTAAAAATGACACTCAGACAAGTAGAGAGTTACCACCACCACAAAAAAAAAAAAACAACCACAAACAACCACAAGATAAACTCATAAGAAAATCCAAGAGAAGGATGAGATTGCTTTAAGTCATGTTATTTTTTAAAAAATAGCTAACAAGTATTTTTTTTTTGTGCAAAGGCATTCAGAACAGCCTGTATTTGTTCTTACCAGCATACGATTCTTGAACTTAATGGTATCTGAATGATAAGGGAGAAGGACGGATGCTTTTACACAAATTACTATTACTTTTAGTCAGATTTATCAAACACAAATCATATATATGAAGTGCAGTTTAGAAGCAGATTTGTACTGTACCTAACGCATTTCTAAATAATGCATCTGGAAAGTTAAGTTATACTTCCAGTTAAATGGCAAGTTCTTCAGAAATACAAACTACAAGAAATACAGGTGTTACACTCAGATCAAAGTTCTATTAATCCTAGCTAAAAGCTTTTACGTAGTACCATTTCCCACTGAAAATACAGAATCTTGTGCAATTAATGTTGTTAACAGTACTTACTGTACTAAGAATGAAAGTACAAATGTGTTTCGTTCTGATGGCTTGATCAGATCTGCATTATGGAAGTATGAAGCAAACCAAAAAAACAATTTATGCCTTGTTTAATAAAGCCAATTAGCAACACACTTCCAGATTTGTCCCTCAGTTATTATTTCGAAGGCGTTATTTTGTCCCAACAATATTTAATTTCTAATTGTCCAACGTAGGTTTCAAAACTGCAGTAGTAGACACCCTCCTGGGACAGCACTCACTATCTGCAGTGGATGAATAGCCAAGCCTACATTTTCTGGTTCAGGCCACAAAGTTTTACTTTCATTCTCAAGTGTCAGAAGTATAAAATGTCAAATCACAGGCATAAATCAAAAGAAAATGTGTACTTTTGCTTGGCATCCCATCATCGTTCTTCCTTCTCCTTCACGTAAAAGCCTGCAGGTGTATGCACAACAAACTCAGCAGGCTGATATATAGGGAGCAGACCCTTCCAATCCAAAAGGCAATGTTTAAAGCCAGGAGGCAGCACTGAGATTCCAACATTTTCACAGCCTGTACAGAAACATCTGTTTGCTATTACCATCCATACATATTGTTATTCTTCCTGGGCTGGTAACTTCTGAAGCCATTCAAAAAGATTTTTCTCCCAAACATACCAAGTCTTGCAGGCATGATGGCTTCTTGCCACATCTATATTAATTTAAAAGGACGCTGCTGAATTTGGCCCTACTTTAAACATTACACATTCTTTATAACAACATATGTAAGCTACTTAAAGTGTTTGTGTATGCCATTATTGTTTCTCACAAGAAAACAAAAACAATACAAAGAATTCTTGCTTGAAAAAGACAAGTTTACATCTTATTTTTCCCTCCCAATGCTGTGACAAGTTCAGACATTTGGCTAGCAAAAAAATGACAAACAGAAATTTGGCCGCTTGCCATCTCTCTAAACTACAGTATTAACTAGTAACTAATGAAATTATCAAGAACTAAGAAAATAAGCAATAGCTAACGAAGCTCAGACTTTTGCATTTACAGAAACATTTTGCATGGTAAAAGGAAAGCCTGTTAAGGACTATCCCTGTTTTCTTCATCCACAGACATCAATCTTTGTGCAAGTCTCATCACATCCAAGCTGCTAACATCTTTTTCTTTCCCCACATCGTAACTAGTCACCGAAACTCGAAGGTGGGGGAGTGATTGTTTATATCCTCATTTGTAAGCCCTTCAGCCTCCCTGAAAACGCACTAGTACGCATGAAACCCCATCTTCATCTTCAAGGCTTCACCCTCCTCCCCTCACGTGTTCCTCTCGCTTCAGTCACTTGAAGGTCACTTCCCCACAAGAGGAAGGAGCTGTGCTGTGTCGAAGGAAACGCTGATGGTTTGGGGTTATTATCAATTTATTACTCAAATTCAATTGTAACAAAACGTTCATCCCAAATCTTAACCTCAGACCAACAAATTCCAGTTATCTTATATCAGATTACGAACTCTACAGCATAACGTGTGTTGGCATTTTCAGTAAAGAGCTGCTTTGAGAATAACTGCAAGAAAAACAAAGAGCAGAAAACAAAATGTAGAGAAAGTAAGATTTCAGAAGTTACTTTTGAAAACAATCAGCAGGAGCTTGTTTTAAATCTTGTTTGTGTCTTCTCCTATGGACAGGAGAGTCTTCAGAACGTAACTCAGAAGAGCACTATTTTTCTCCTTCTGCCTCATGCAATCCCCACATAACCAGCAGATGTTGACAGGAAAAGGTTTTAAGGTTTGTTTTTTTTTCCTCCTCTCTCTCTCTCTCTCAGCTGTCCAGATCACTTTGCCCAAACAGGAAACTTCATAGGGAAGTTGCAGCATAGAATACAGGAGGGGAAATTAAAAAAAAAAAAAAAAAAAAAAAAAAAAAGCTTGCAAATGCTTTCAAAACCTTTTCACACAGCACTCTCCAGCCACCAGCTTGACTGAAGGGAGCCTTGCTCTTATGATGGCTGTACACCTTTTAGCCTCCCTGTTACACCTTGTGAAGAACAAGCTTTTAAGAACTTATGGAGAAGAGCCTGACACCCCAAACCACAGGAGCGTCCAACTAGCGCTGTGCAGTGCAGGCAAGCTTCTATAGTGCCTCCTTTCAGCCCTAAGTGACAGGGTCAGGTTAATTACAGAAGTGGAATTACCAATCAGGAAGACCCAATTAAGAGTAAAGGCTTTCTTCCCCCACTTCTTTCTGCTGTATGATATCCTCATTTCCATCTTTGTCTGCAGTTTCAGAAAGACTGCCATCACACACCCCACCCAGTACAGGGTGCTGAATTTAACACTTCAAAATTGTCCAAATGGGGAAAGCACAGAACTTCTTCTGCCCTGAGGAATGATTCAGACAAAAGTGAGACCCCTAAGCACTACAGAAAAAATAAACAGAAGATGCATGCTGAAAGGAGGCGCTCTTTTCTGAGGTAGTGATTCATCCCGGTGACCACGAGGCAGCCAAACCACAATTCTTAGTTACCAAAAGAGGTCACAGGAGCAAACAAAGGAATTCAAAAAACTAAAGCCAAAAAAAAGTGCTTTTTTTTTTTTTTTTTTTGGATAATGTGGTTGTTGATATAACTTAAAACCAACAAAAAACAGCAAAACAATAGCATAAAATTCTGTAAGATGAAATGTTCAACAAGAAGAGAGGAATGGCCCATACTTCTGGAAACAGTTTTCCTTAAGTCTCAAATGGAAGTAAGACTTCAGACTGATCTCACTTGAAATTGCTCCTCTTTACCTCAACGATGAACTCCTGGTCTGCATGTCTACGGAACAACCAAAATGACTTGACAGCTCCTGCAGCAACTAGGTTACTTCAACCCTCCACATTAATCTTCAGGCTCCTTCGACAAATCATTTGAGTTTGTTATTTGATAAGTTCTTTCCTCTACTTCTGCTGCCAGAAGTCAGAAGCAGTCCTGGAAATTGTGTGGTTTAGAAATATTACCGGGCAAAACACAGGGAAATAAATCCAAGAAGAATCTCAGATCAGTGAGAGACCCTTAGTGTGAACCTAAAAAGATGAAAGTGGTAGGCTTTTACTTTGCTGACACGTCACATTTCTGGACTAGAAGCAGTTGTAAGGTTATCTAGGTACACTACTAACATTTCAGCCATTCAGACTGACATTTTCCCAATGAAACAACAATTTTATTTTGGTGACATGAAACTGTTTGACTATTCTAAGAACAAAACTATGAAAAACTAATTTTGCCCTGGATGAAAAAAGTATCTCCCAAATACTATCACAGCTATTTTACTGATAATTTTGTCATAGTCATGCTTTGGAATAAGGACTGCCTATTGGAAATGGTAAGTAGGTTGTGAAGTTGAAGTATATTTCTAAATTATGGTGTTATGTCCAGCACCCTTCTGAAATTTAGTTTTATGCTTTGGCAAATGTTTGCAGGGTTAATGTAGCAGAAAGCAGTGCCCTAAAGATTTCTAACTTGCCCAAATTCCTGCACATTTTCACCAGGATGGTAAAAGGCATATCCCAGAAGCTGTTCATCTGCTGCCACAACTAAATCATCTTGAAGACAGACTCACCTGAATTTTAAAAATGTACTTTAGAATAGAACAAGGTATTTTCCCCATAGCCTTTTTCTCAGAAAACGCTAACTAATTCTGACTCATTTTCTGAAAGAAAGCAAGAAAAAGAATCAAAGAAAGGAATCCAGCCAGGGGCAGATGTTTAGCATGGAATATTTCAGCCTAAGAGTTAACGTCTAGCAGACTGGTGAGCAGCCAAACACAAGTTTTCGTAATGACATGGGAAGCTAGGACAAAAAGAATATGAGCCATTTTGCAGATCCATTGCCATAGAGAACACTGGGGAAAAAAAAAAAAAAAAAAAAAAGAACCAATATCAGTTTCTGTTCTTTATTTCAGAAAAAGCAAGAGGATGTCCTCATACCACATAAGGATGTGGAAGTAGATTCCTATTCATTAGTAACTCAGGACGAGGATAAACGACATGTAGAAGGCTTGATTAGTTTTAAGTGAGCATGCCTGCATGATTTTCAACATAGCAGTTCTGAAAAGAGTTGGCTAAAAGCATTTCTGGGTCCCTTATATTACTTTCTAGTAAGTCTTCAAATACCAGGGAAATTCCAGAAGACTGAAAAGATGATGATGTTCAGCAAGGGCAAAAAATGTGACTCACAGTAAATGGAGAACAGCTACCCTGATGTCAGATCTAGGCAAAATCACTGTGCAAAAAAGTAAGGAATTAAGACCAAAAATATATTTTGTGCCATTCCACACCTTGAATATGCATCATGCAAGTGATCACAGGATATAAGCTCTCTAATGCTGCTGTGAGAAACTTTGAGACCAGCTTTAGTCAACAGTTTGGGTTTGACTCCTTCAGAATTAGTAAGGACTTAAAATCATAAAACATTCTTATGAAATAACAGACATTTTCACTATCAATAACGTGCTCTTTCAGTGGAATGCAAAAAAATATTTCAGATAACTAACTTTGTGAATTACAGTTAGAGCTTTTCATAAGCGGAAAATCATAATTAACAGCAGTGCCAGCAGGATTTGAAAGCAAACACACTATTAAATGGTTTCATCAATTATTTTCCTGTATCTAGATAAAAGAAACACAAACGGTAACTAGAGAGTGGGGAACTGGATCTCAGAAGTCAGTAGGATCTGGGTGATGGTTCTGATGAGACTAAAACTGAAGGGATACATATAGAGTAGCTGCCTTTGTTTCTAAGATCATGCTGAAAAGTTTGAGAGCGTGCAGTAAAGAGCCACGCAAATCACTTGACGACTGGAGAAAATGCTGCAGAGAACATTAAAGAGTTCAGGCTGCTTAGTTTATGAAACTTGTGAGGCAGCATGATTTTGCTATATGAGTGCCAGAGAGGGAAAATGCCATACCCTAAAGAGCTCTTTAATCTAATGGAGAAAGGCTTTATATAAAACAAAAGATGGGAACTGAAGCCAGACAAACTAAGATTTGGGAGAAAAAATAAAAAAAATCAAAATGTGAGTGGAATTAAGGACGCTCTCAAGGCCTCAAGGCAAGTGATAGATTCCCCCATTTGCATGTTTTCAAATTAAGACCAGAGGACTTTCTGGAAAATAAACAAAGTTAATATGTGCCCAGAAACAATTATTGGGCTTAATACAGAATAAATGCTTGAAATTTCATAACCTACATTCACGCACACACAAATTGATAAAAAATGTTTCTTTACACTTTGACTCTATGAACCTATTATCTCTTAAGAAATATTACTGAAAGATGGTGCTATTAGTCACTTACAACTAATTAGTGCAACTCCCACCCCTTCTTTTTAAGGGAAGCGCCCCACAGTTATACTTCATGCTCATTTCACAGTTGCATTCTGTTTGTTCATGTTTGCTGTCATCCACAATTCCAGCAATTAGCCATGAATATGGCTGACTTCAAACAAAAGAAAAATTGTCAAGGAAAGAGGAAGAAACAGCAATATAGAAACAACAAGAACCAAAAAATAAATAAATTGCACATTCAAAAAAAATAAACTTTGAGTTGTCTTACCACCTGGAAACATCATTTTCCCAAGTGATGTGGGGAAGCAAGAAGTTCTGAAGAGTTTAGTAGATCAAGGCTATTTAAAACAAGTTCTTTATCCCTTATACTCAAATGCTTTGAGGACTAGGACATTGTCTTTTGGGTTCATATTCCATTTCAGCTCTGTATGATGGTTTACACTCAAAAGAATTTAACCCCAATTCAAGCAAAAACAGAGAGGATCTAAATTTCAGTTGTACCCTTCTGTGGGCTATGTGCATAAATGCATCCATGTACTTCCACGTAATAGTGTATGTATTAACAGTTCTTACCTGATGGGATTTTAGCATCTGAAATATACTGATGTCTCCAAAAACTAATGGCAGATCTTTCTCTGTTCTGCAGCCGACATAACCTCTCAGCCAGCCCTCCCCTGCAGAGAATAAAGGAATGCTCAGTTTTGCCAAGAAGCAGGATACAGTTTTGCCAAGTGACAAGCCATAGGACATATGGAATATGTATGCTTTGACCCTAAGAGACAGAAACATACAGGAACGTTACATTTTACAGATTAGCTCTCCTCATTTTGATTTTCCAGTGGATACACTCCCAATAAAACACAGTTAGGGTCAATACACACAATAAAACACTTTTCCACTATCTGGGTGTCCACAGCCTTTAAAGCTTTCAGAACTGTCTCCAGCACAAGGATTGTAAAGAAAGGTTCCCACTTTCTTCCTCTGCACTTTCCCTGCTCTTATGCACATACCACGATAGCTACTACAGACAATTCTGAATTTGAAACAAACACCCTAACTGGTTCAGTGTAACCACCAGTTATAACAGGTTGTTTTTTTTTTTTTCCTCACAGATTTGTTTGTCTGTTGGCAAGGAGTGATCACAGAAATATTCTTTTACCCATACTTGACCCTATGATTCATTTCACAAGCTGGGTCAAGTGTGCAGTTTCAGTGGTCGGAACATTCTCCGAGATGGAATTAATTCAGCATTCCCAAGGTGAGGAGCAGAGGAGTGGCATCGAAAGCACAGACATTTAAGGTAACACTAAAGCAATTCCTACCCTTGGATTCAAATTCAGGAGATGTCAACTTACCTCTTTAAAACCAAAAAGAGCATGTTGGAAGCTGGTTTGGGGCTGTTACAATGAGCTTTGGAATAGTAAGGGAGTATTTGAGCGTTTTTCTTTGGCTTCAAACAAGTTATTTGCATTAAAAAGCAATTTATTCTTTCCTTCAAGTGTAAGTTTCCCTACAAGATCTAGTATATATCAGTAAAGGCTTCCACTAAGCTAAATCGTGTCCTCAGGTAAACTTAGTTTGGGAATCAACAAAAATAGAATAAGGCCAGTTTATGAGTGCATATAAATGGGATTATTATTACTATTATTTTAGAACAAAGATCAAATAGCTTGGAAAAGCTCATGCTGCAAATGAGAAACTGGGAGGAGCCACACCTGTGGAAGGAACAAAGAAGGAACTAAAAGGACTAAGCAGCACTTCAAGGAGCCTGTAAAAAGTCTCTTTGGTTAGCAATTACTAACAGCAATTTCACCTGCAGAGAAAACAACAGGTTATATGATAATGAATTAGCAGTCTCAGCTGATCTTCTAATGAGCAGCTATCTAATTTGCGAAACCATAACTATCACAGGACTTGCTGGATAGCACGGCAAAACACCGTCATAGTGAAGCCCACAGAACGAATACTCGGAAATACAGGAGCCAGGTTTGACCCAGAATGATTTGTCAAAGTTACGTAGTTTATCTTACTGCAGTCTCTTCCATGGCCACAGTGGTTTAGGCAGGGAAGAGAAACTCAGACTCTAATTTAGCATCTTTCAGAGGACCGAAGAATTCCCCAACCCCCACGATAAAGAACCCACAAGCTACATGACTTGCTATGTTACGGAGGAGAACAAACAAAAACCTTTAGGACACCTTGGGCTCCAATGAACTTACAGAGAAGCTTAACAATGTTCTTTAATCCTGCTTTCAACGTGGATTTTAAAACACATGGGTAACTAGTACAGAAAAGTGCAATGGGTGCTTTGGTATGCAGCAGGCTCAAATTAAGCACAGACCTTCTTACAGGGTAATTTTGTCTGCTGCTAATGCCCTGCTCAGCCAAATTTACCCAAAAAACGTGAGCACTTGACACTCAAGCCTTACTGCAGCCCTGTGGTTGAGGACAAGGCAGTTCCACAAACACCAGCCAACTGCCCACCCAGCTCCTCCTCCTGCCCGGCTGCTGTTCTCAGATGCAGCTCTTCATTCAGCTTGGCTGCACCATCTACCCATGCCGTGCTGGAACATGGTTCACTTGAGTTACGTTTAGAAATACAGCTGCTAAATGCATTTTGAATTTGCTTGTTTGCTGAAGTCTTGCATGGGTAGGTCTGCAACTGAACCCTGTGGCTGGACTACAGCAATACAGAAAAGAGCGAGTAGCTCAAAAACTTGTTCTGGTGGATGACAACTGTTCAGCAGAAGTGTTCCAAAACCTTATTTCATTTCTTCCACAGACAACGTTCAAAGAAATGTATTTTCTTACAGTGCTTAAGGTACCTGCACAAAAGAGCAGCTCTTAAAACCTCGGTCTGATTTTCCCCCTTCCCCTGAAGAGGGTTATGGTTGTAAGCCATATTGCTCCATCTATGGCAGAAGCACTCCATAGCATGACGAAGTTCCTGGTTTCATGGCACATGACAGAAGCATACAATACAAAAAAAAAAACAAACAAAAAACAACTCTTGTGTCAGGCCTAATATACCTACCAGGCAAGGTCTTACTCTGACATGACTTCACTGCACATTTGCTAAGCGGGTCTGTATCAGGACAGCAGTTACCACAAGGTCCATGAAAAATAAAACCATGTCTTTCCTTAGCGGCCCCTTGGCTAATAAAATTGATAGTTGTTAATACTTATCCTTCTATTCCAATTCCAAAATGCATTTAAAAAAAGTTTAAACTGCAAACATAATAAGGCATTTGCACCTGCCTGGTTGCAGAACATCAAATATAACCAACAACGTAGTTCTGAGAGGTTCTCATCCAGCCATTGGCATTGCTTTTTTGTTCTGCCCCTCTCTCCCTCCCCCGTCTTTCATACGTTGTGAAACTGGAAAATACAGTTCAAGGACATGCCATGCACAAAAGGAATTTTGACGGCAAAAGAGAGAGTTGGTAGTTTATGGTTCATTTCCCCCCCCTTCTTCTAAAATGTAGAAACAAGAAATTTAAACATTGCCCCAAAACCAGCAGAATCAACCCATTTTTAGCACTTAAGAAAATGGAAAAAAAAAAAAAGAAAAAAAAGGTGCATTCTGTTGCATATTTTGACACATTTTGAGACAGCGACACTTGAGAACTATTAATGCCTTCTCATATAAGACAGGTGCCCACGCTGTTCAAAATGTTTGTGTATACGCCGTGAGAAATTGTGAGCAGATGAGAGAGATAACAGAGCTACAAAGCTTACACAAAGCAGAGCGTGATGTTAAGCAGGAGCCAGCTTCGGCGTTAAGAACAAATTTCATGTTTTGAGAAGAGCAACACTGTTGAAATTACTATTACTTTATTCCCAGTTGCACCCCTGTGGATTGTTATACACCTAATGAGCTTTTATAGTCAGTCTCTGGTAGTTAACTCAGTTCACTGGGACTAGCAGGCATTCTTCAGCATATATTCTATCCAAGAAAGGGGCATTTTGCTTATTTTTGGTAACACAAAATAAATATTTTTTTTCTTTTCACTGTCCACGCATTCTCCCTCTGAAAATGCCCTAGCTTTTCAGCGCTGTGTGTTTGGTTCGGGTTGCCAGATACTAGAGGTTTTGTTGGCACAAAGGGTGGAGACTGGATTCCACAACGCAAAGTCTCGTTGCAGTTTCTTCATGTACCCAGCTGCCCCAAGGAGGTTGGAGAAAAATATCCAGATCCCTTTTTTGATCTTATGATGCATTTAACTGTCCTACATGGCTAACCCACCATCTGGATTGTGTGTGTATATATAAATGGGCAAATATATTTTTATTATTAATAATGATTTCTGTAATCAAGGAAACTGACAGTCTGTATTTAAACAACAAAAACTTTAATCTGAGATGCATACCTTACTGACTAGCGCTTTGAACTTAACCCCAAAATAATGTTTTATCGTGAGCAAATTTAATGCATTTGGCAAACTGTTAATGCAAGGGCTGCTCAACGAAGCCAAACTGCACAGATACAATCTCTGCTACTCACGACCTTTTTACTTTTAATCAGGAAACTCTTAGTACAACTGTTTTGACCCTTAAAATCCCTTAAGGTAGATTCAACAATTGGAAGTCCACGTCCTACTTCCCTACTAAAACTGAGCTTGTTGAAATACTCCACCGTCCATGTTCAACAATATCCATGTGAAAGACACAGGTTTGCTGACCAAAATATAACTCAGCATCAAGTACAAAAGCTCAGTTTCTGGAGGTGCTCCTTTCCACAAAGATCGTATTCTTCTGGAGAAGCTGGCAGCCATGGCTTGGACAGGCACGCTCTTCGCTGGGTTAAAAACTGGCTGAATAGCTGGGCCCAGACAGAGGTGGTGAATGGAGTGAAATTGAGCTGGCGACTGTTCACCAGTGGTGTTCCCCAGGGGTCAGCGTGGTGGCCCATCCCCTTTAATATCTTTATTGAGGATTTGGATGAGGGAATTGAGTGCCAAGTCCTGCACTTTGGCCACAACCCCATGCAGTGCTACAGCCCCGGGGGAGAGTAGCTCAAAAGCTGTGCAGAGGAAAAGGATCTGGGGGTGCTGGTTGATGCTTGCCTGAACATGAGCCAGCAGTGTGCCCAGGTGGCCAAGAAGGCCAAGGGCATTCTGGCTTGCATCAGGAATAGTGCAGCTAGCAGGACAGGGAGGTGATTGTCCCTCTGTACTTGGCTCTGGTGAGGCTGCACCTCTAGTACTGTGTTCAGCTTTGGGCCCCTCACTACAGGAAGGACATCGAGGCCCTGGAGCGTGTCCAGAGAAGGGCTGTGAAGCTGGTGAAGGGCCTGGAGCACAAGGCCTGTGAGGAGCGGCTGAGGGAGCTGGGGGTGTTTGGTCTGGGGAAGAGGAGGCTCAGGGGAGACCTCATTGCTCTCTGCAGCTGCCTGAAAGGAAGGTGTGGGGAGCTGGGGGTCGGCCTCTTCTCACAGGTAACCAGTGACAGGACCAGAGGGAATGGCCTCAAGTTGCACCAGGGGAGGTTCCGTTTGGAAATGAGGAGACATTTCTTCTCAGAAAGAGCAGTCAGGCACAGGGAGGTAGTGGTGTCACCATCCCTGGGGGTGTTCAAGGAAAGGCTGGATGTGGTGCTTAAGGACATGGTTTAGTGGGTGATAGTGGTAGTATGGGGATGGATGAGCTTGGCAGTCTTTGCCAACCTTGATGACTCTATGAGTGTACCACCCTCTGTCAAACATCGCCACATAGTGCTAATCCCTAGTTTAAAATTCCAAGAAGGTTAATAGCAAATGGAAAAAAGAAAGAGCATTAATGAGTAGGCTGCGTTTTTAAAAAGCCCTTTTCAATCTTTTTTTTTTTTAATTGCTAGAACTCTTTCTGTGTTTATTTAATGAAGTTTTAATTCAGCACGGCAAGTACTAAAAATAACCCCATAGAATTAGATTTAGATAAGTTTACTCCTTCCCAGACTTCAATTCCAATTTAAGAACTGTGAACACTTACACATCTGAGTCGCCTCCTCAGATACACTACTCTCAGAAGTCCATGCACTTCAAAACACTGTGGATTACTTATATATATCCATCTTGGGACTGAGCAGTTAGTGGTTTTCTCCTTTCAAAGCAATGACAGGTCTCTACTAATATTTCCAAGCTAACTAGTAAAATAAGTTATTTCTGTAACAGTCAGCTGTTCAATTCCACTCCAGGGGGTGCTCACTTAAATGCTAGCGCTGACAGTCACTACTCCGTGCCCCTTTACTGTAAAAAACAGCATGGGTACATATGTAAGATATGGGGCCCACTCCTCTCCAGTGCAGGAGAGCAGCTGTTGACTTGGTGAGGTAACAAGGGCTCTGAAAGAGTAACTTGGTGTACGCATGAGCCCTACTCAAGCTCTGGCTCAACGCTTAGATTTATAAACATTCACCTTGGATGAGTCCCCATTAACATGATCATTGGGGTAATTTTGTTTGTTAGATGTGGACATGCACAACCAAGGCATAGCACTAGTTCTTTTCCTATGTGATAGAACAAGCAGACAGCAATCATTTTAATTCCCTAAAAAACTTCTTCAGTAACTGTGCTCTGCTACAAGTTCTGGGTTCTTTCCCTTGGAAAGGAATCAATGTTTCTCCCAAACCACAATTTCCACGTCAAATGAACAGCATCACGCCGACGTGTAAAATGAAAAGAAAACAAAGATCTGTACTGTAACACAAATGATCATTTCTAACACACAGCTATCAGACCTCCAGTCTTATGAGTTCAAGGATTTGGAGCCTCTCTCAAGAAATAAGCCCAAAGTCTTTTCTGGTCTGTGTGGTCTCTTTGATATTTCTTTGTTCAACTGTTCCACAAAGAAGCTCACCTCCATAAAACGTATGTGGAACAAAGGTACCGTTTTCAAGAGCCACCACCAGCGCGTAAGAGACAGAGATTTATGTGTTGCTGTTATACCCTCATGCTGCTTACGGATGTGTGTAAGAAAAAAACAGACCCTATTTTACAGCCTGCTGTCGTTTGTGCCAGCTCCTTCCTCCCTTGGCATTTTCCTTTATTTTCAGGACCTCACTTGGCCTTGTGTGACCATTTTACTGCATGCAGAACCAGGACATTCTGTATTTTTCCCCTCTTTTGATAAGGCAAGTTAATTTTAGCAGATGAGATCTGTAAGTGATCTACTGGCTTAAATATATAATTATAAGATAATTAAAATGGAATTTCCTAAGATTTTATTTCACTATTAAGCTAAAGAGGGCCACATAAAACTAGCAAATAAACAAAACCACACATGCACACAAAAAAACAAGCACCCTCCCCCAAAACAAAGCAGTTACTCTTCACAACTAAAAGCTCTTGCAGCATGACAGATTTAGATGAAGTAGGGTTAACGTTATATAACTTCAGATATCCATTTCCTGCACTGAAAGCCAGACTTTTTGTTTAGCTAATGGAAATAAAATTTTACTAGAAAAAAACAAACAATTCATAAAGCCTTCAAGAGAGGTCTTCTTGTAGACAAGAAAAGCTGAGTGAACACATTTTGATTTTTTTTTGTTTACAAATACTGAACAAGCACAGTTATTGGTTTAACCCATGGAACAAACTGAGACTTTCAATACATTATTTCTCTCTTCTTTAACATGTGAACTTTGAGTGACTTGGAACTGCGCAGGTTATACATTTTACCTTGTATTATTAGCATTAATTCAAAATCTGAAAAAAAACTTCCTGAAAATGGTTATTTGCAGTGTATATACTCTCACCCTTAGGTCTGCAAATCACTTGCATAATTTTCCCATGCAATGTTGACTCAAGCTGAGAAACTGAAACTTTGTGGTGGAATAAAAGGGCAAGAACATCTAAAACCAATACCTCTTGACCTAATCACCAAGCCAATTTATCTCTGTATCAAATACCACTATTAGCACTTCCTCACCAGCTACTTTAGTAGCTCATCAGTGCAGTACATTGACATTTATCTCTCAGCATACCTTGGAAAATTATACTACTTCCACTCCCTCTAATTCTCACTTCTATTTAAATAAAAGGAAGATAGCTATTCAAGATGGCACATAAAACCGATGTTTAAGGTGAGGATGTCCAGGCGCTTTGTTTTGATGGTTGTGAGTGAAAGAAATCTTTCTTTCTGCTACTAGGATGGCAGAGCTGGCACCTCCTATAGCACTGCCCTTCAGGGAGATCTAGAACCTGACCATGGCCACCAAGAGCCCTGAATACCAGTGCTACACAGACCATCCAGCTCTACCCTGCAAATACTGGCAGAAAAAAGAGCAGTCTCCATGTAAACCAATTTTGAAAACAGAAACTAATATTACAGTGGATATATGAAGGGATGCTTGAATTTGGTAAGAAGGCACAGAATAGATCAGACAATTAGTGAGGGTAAAGTTCCCTAAGCTGGGTCTTTCTTTTGTGCAGATGCTAATCACTTTCCAAAGCCCCACTAACTACTGACAGAATGATTGCAACATGCCCCTTCATATTTCACCCATCACAGCATTGTGCATGTTGCATGTTTCTTCTGGGGAGATAGGTGTGCTTCTAATTTTCTTTCCACTCCAACATGTTGCTATTACACTCAGATTTCTAACCCCAGCATTAATGAATAATTAAGCTAATTTCTAATAATCGGCTTACCTCTGAAGATTTGTTGATTTGTTGTTTAGGTTAGATCTCTTTTTTTTTTTTTTTTTTTTTTTTGTAGAGTATGGCAATTATCTTTAATAGGATCAAATAAATAACACTCTTTCCTCCCATCTGGTCAACTGCTCCCTTCCAATTTAGGACCAAGAGCATCCCAGGCAGAGAGGTTGGGTAGAAAAATGCAGTCATTGAGGTAATAGGAAGATAGCTGCAATCAGATAATGAGAATATAAATGCAAACAGCAGCAGAACTAAATAATATTGGAAGACTGTTACACATGGTATAAGACCTTCTCAGAAAATAGAAGCCAGAGTTTCTATGTTCTCTCTACTTTTTGGAAGTAGCTGTAGTCACCTCAAAAGGCAAAGAGAATAAAATAGAAAATATATTGTTGTTTTCTAAAAAGTTGAAAGGAGAACACAGGCAGCCTACTCCAGTTAGAGCAGGACTTCTCCAACCAGTACACATACTAAAACCATCTGCTTTTGGATTTGAACCTCTCTCACAGGAATTCACACAGAAAGACCATGGCTCTATCACTTTAACACCTCCTGTCAACCCTGATTTCACTAAGCACCAGCTTGGAGGAAAAAAAAAATAAAAATAAGCCTGGTTAAGCAGACGTATTTTTCCACGCATTGCATAGTTCCCAATGGTCCAAGTGGGAAGGGAAACCATGGACCAGATCCAGCCTGCAAAATGAATTCCCTTGTTTATTGCTTTTTCTGCTGTGGTCTCAACCTGCAGTAGAGATGGGGAAAAAAGAAGGGGACAAGCCAACAACTGCTATACAGCTTTTAGCTATATAAGCAGAAAGAAGGGATCATCACTTCATTGACCAAGAAATTGATAAACCTTTCCCCAAACTAGTCTTCAGCCTACGGTGCTGAAAACCTAAGCTCTCCTATCTAGTATACAGACTCTTATATCCAGTGGTAGCACATAAAATGAAAACATTCTCAGTCAACAATGAAAGGAAAAGTGGAAAAGAGACATACAAAATTAATGCCCTGAACAGGAAGAATGAAAAGATGAAAATGATCTGGACAAGCAAATAATTAGACAAACAAAACTCATCTGAGGAATTTCCTGCTTGCTTCTGTGTTCCAAAAGGAACCCAAGGTGGAAGCACAGAATAGTTTAAAAAAATAAAATCAAAAATACCCCAAAAATCCCCCCTGCATGCTGTCCTTGTCTACCCATTCTGGAGGGATTGCATTCTATATTGAAATTTTGAAAAAGAAATAGATAGATAAATCAATAACACTGATTATTCTCTTATATAGCCATTTCAGAGTACTTTTACTACAAAAACACATTTTTGCACTAAAATATTTGATACTAAGGGTCACCAAATGAAGATGGTAGGTACAGATTCAAGTCACATTTAAGCTACGCAGCTCCTAAGCGAGGGATGTTATTGCTGCAGCCAAAAGCTTTTATAGCTTAAAAAAAACACACACTACTGGACAAATCCATCAGGGATGACAAAACACTCAGCCCCCAAGGCAGTAAACTGATGAAAGCTCAAAGTGCACCAGGGCAAAAAATACCACTATACACTTGTCTTGTTCTTAATACCTTCACACATACTTGCTTTTGGCCACCAACAGGCATTTTTGTCAGTAAAGCTTTGGTCTGACCTAGTACAGTTCTGTTTTTATGTTTTTAAAGTAGTAAGTAGAGCTTGATTGCACAAGTACTGTAAGTATAGAGATCCTCAGTAATTACATCTTTTAAATCTGTTCCTTCACTCAACATTTTGAAGTAGCCAAGAACATTTTAAGAGGAAAAATAAGGTATGGTTATTTCTCCAAAGTGCTTTTTAAGTGCTTCATTTTCTGATTGATTACTGTATTGAATCAGCTGTAAAAAGTGTAAGAACGAACCATATTGTTAAAGATGCAATTGGTATCTACAGCAGCACTGTTCGGAATTTTTGTTTCTGTAATTTGAGCCATGCCCTCACATATATCATTTAAATTAAAGCAACTTTAGTGAATACAATATAAGAAACTACTATTTCTGTATTGTAGCTAGCTAGGAAAATAATGAATCGTGAACATCAAACTTCTGCTGCTCAGTTTCTGGTGGTTTTCTTTCTGCATCTTTTAATACATTTAATTAAGTCAAAAAGATCTCAATTTCAGATAAACAAATACATCACACCTTTGCTTAATTATCGCTCTGTTTTGCACTATTCAGCACTATTAAACATCGGCCCCTTTTATACAGTATTCCAGATACTTTTACCCTGATAAATCTGGAAAGGACTAAAAAAGTAAGAGGTATAATATTTTCACTATATATCTGAGGAGGCACAAAGCAATGAAATGATGACAAGCTAAAAGAGAAATTATGTTACAGTTATGAGAGTATGTGTACTTAAGGCATCAATAAAAGTACAAAACCTGTATCAATTTGTATAAAGGAGTTCAGATTGAGAATTTTGAGCACAAGTTTTAAAACAACAAAAAAAAGTTGTTTCTTGTCTTCTTTGTTTACAGATAAATGATATTCTTTAAAGTTTTTGGAGTTGGCATCTTTAAAGTGTTTATCCTTGAAATGCGTTCCTACTCTTCTGTTAGTTAACTTGTATTATCTTATTTACAATACAAAAGTTCCTTAAGAAAGGCAAAACATTTACCTCAGTAATTTCTTCTTTTTAGCAGAATCTTCTGGGGTTCTAGAGGCCTTGCCCGACTGTTTCTTAGGAGTTTGTAGAAGGGCCTGTGCAGACTTCAGCCAGTCACTGGCAGGTCTTGTCGGAACTTCCCCCATAATCAATGCCAAACTTGACTGCAATTTCTTAGTGAGTCCTGGATTAGTGGTCTCTGTTTCTACTTCTTCCACGCTGTCATTATCAGATGAATATTCAGAAATTTGTGTTGGAGTCATCTAAACAAATAAAAATAAAAAGCTATTTAAACAGAATGCTAAGGAAATAAGCTAATTCACATGGAAAAAATCTTGTTTACTTTCTAGTACAGATTTATGTAGCCATTTATTTATGTTTCCCAGCAATACATAAATTAAATGACAATTTATTGATTAATATAACTTGGACAAGTTCACTGTAAATGCATATTTATCTTTTCTAAGCCAGTATGAACTGCTGAATATAAAGACCATCTGGTGAGGGAAAACTGTGATGAACTTATTTTTTTAAACAACTAGATCTTGAGAATTTATCAAAAAGATAAGTCAATGCCTATCTCTATCCAAAGTCTATCTGAAGTTTCCAAACAGGTGTCAGGATTAAAGCAAATTTTCAGGAAAATAAAGAGATTAATGATGAAAGGGATCATGACTGGCAGGAGAGCTGAAGGAAGATGAGCTGTTGCATCTAGATTCAAGTAACTAGGAAGGTTTGCTCCTCTAGTCTGAGCTGACAAATCATAGAAGCATAGAATGTCCTGAGTTGAAAGGGACCCACAAAGATCATGGAGACCAATTCCTGGGTCCCCAAAGGACCACCCCAAAATCAGACCATGTGTCTGAGAATGAGAATGGTCTGAGACTGTTGCCCAAATGCTTCTCAGACTTTTTTCTCAAGCTTTCCCTAGCCCCCAGCCTGATCCTCCCCTGTCCCAGCTCCATGCCGTTCCCTCGGGTCCTGTCCCTGTCCCCAGAGAGCAGAGCTCAGCGCCTGCCCCTCTGCTCCCCTCGTGAGGGAGCTGCAGGCCGCCATGAGGCCTCCCCTCAGCCTGCTCTGCTCGGGGCTGAGCAAACCAAGGGACCTCAGCCATTTCTCATACATCTTCCCCTCTAGACCTTTCAGTATCTTTGTAGCCCTCCTTTGGGCACTCTAACAGTTTTATATCTTATACTGTGGTGGTTTACATATAAACATATGCCTCTGTGTGAAACTCAGAAATCACAGCTAGCAAAAAGTATTGAACAATTCTGTTAATATAAATTTGACCACTAAAGCTAGCGTTGATGCATGTCCAGCAGGCCTATGGCTTCCAGTGGAGGTTTCAGAAGTGTACATCCCAGACTCAGAAGCCATCAAGCCACATCCACGTAGTTCCAGGGAGGATCAATCCCTGGTCAGCCACAAGTGCTATCAGCAGAGTGGAGCCGAGGTTCCTAAAAACTTGCTGGCACTCTCTCATAGAAATTCACAGGACATGCTGAACCAAGAAAGGAAGGATGAGAGGAAAGGGTGCAAAGGCCCCAGAATAAATCTGGAACGGGAGATGAAAGGATTAGGAGAGTGCTGACGGGGAAAAATCACCTGCTTTGGCTCAACTTATCATATTCTCCCATAGGGCTCCCGCACAGGCAGGGCATGGCAGCAGGTTTAGCACCCTGAGGTAAGCTATGCAGAGTTCAGTTGTTATGTAAATTATCTCTTGACCCAGTATTTCTTAACTAAATAATATTAAGCAAAAATACTTGGAAATTCTATAAAAAATAAATGTGGAAATCAGTCAGAGAACCACACAGCCATTTATCCTTGTAGAGCAGTGCAGAAGTGCTGTACAACTGCTTGCTTCTAAATAAGAGCACAGACACAACTCATTCAAGTCATGTTTTAATGAACCAAGCCGCTTACTGGAGGAGATTTTAATGGCATAATCTGGCCTGAAAAACTCCAGAAAAGCTGACCTACAAGCCATGTTTGCCGTTCCTATTTTGGTTACATTCTCCCATTGTTGTAAGCTGGTTAGCAACTCAAGTGCTGGTGGAGCAAGCACTGGAGCAGTCCTACCACAGGGACTGACTCATGCAAAACCCTTCTTTGGAGCAGGTGAGCTCCATAACTCATCCCTGATCCTTGGAAGAACCAAAACCCAATGGATAACTGCAAAGTATTTGATTCATGTTATCAATGGGAAACTGGAAAAAAAAATAAAGTTAACTTTGCTCCAGATAATGCTGCTCTGATCACAGAATAAATGAACTTGTTTAACAGCTCTCCACACAGGTTGTCTGACGAACGGCTCAGATAAAACTTTAAAGATAAAAGGCGAAAGGGAGGGAAATCACTGCATTCGCTAATGGTGTATGTTATTAATTAGTGTAATCATCTGAAACCAACATTTCTCAACTGTGCACACAAAAAAAATGAATAAAGCTATTGCCAGTTCTTTAAAACATTCTTCACGTAAATGATGAGACACTGTGTTCGTGTCCTAAGAGCTGACCTAAGTATTCTGGAAATTGGAAGGACCTTTTAAAGCTATCCAGAGAAGAATTGCTAAAAGAATGCAATTCATATCAGCCTGTGATTTTTCTGTTTTAAACACAACACAGTCAACATTAGTCCCTTGGCAACAACATTTCTCTGAAAACAAACTCCTTCCACATTGGAAAGGAGCCAGAAGTAAAAGATTTCAAATAGTACAAAAGCAGCAACCAAACGCTTCATTCTTAAAACACCACTTCAATGCCCTCTTTTGCTACAGGAGTGCTCTAATTTTACTCAGATTGTTACAATATCCAGTTTGCCTAAAAAAGGATGCAAACCTGAAGTTCTCCATGCATGCAAAACACAGATGAGGAAAGCCCTTGGGATGTAATTAAAGTCAAGCACATTATAATCCCACTGCCTGTTGTAAGAGTTAAGCGGCTTTCTTAAGTAAGGATTGTCTAATAAATCATTTAATACTTCTGCTAATATTTATTACTGTATACTTGTTTAGACTTAACTTCCCCAAGGAAACCATACTTTGAGGTTTTTGCTTTTGGATTGTTCGCTTGTTAGTGCTGTTTTGTGTGTGTGTTTTTTTTTAATTGGTTCCTTGGATTTTTTTTTTTTTTTTAAAGAGGAAGCTATAAAAAAGAGAAGAAAAACAAAGAACAAAAACTGAACTTTCCAATTCCGTACATTATTTAACGTCAGCCGTCAGAAACACATCCTGAAGAGGAAAATATTTTCAAAACTTACAGACATGATTTTTCAAGTAGGCAGTATACAAGATGGCACATCTACCAACATTATGGTGGTAGACAGATGGCCAAAAAAATAGCAATTTAATTCCTTAGGTTCACTTTAAAACAACCATTGATAACTAGTGAACAAACTGTTTATCATTTATAAGTATCCTAAATATCATGAAGCCGAATTTTCAAGAGGTTTTTGTTTTGTTTGTTTTACAATAACGTCATCCCCAGTAGTATCACTATGAGTTTCTGAAGAGCGTCATTTGCTAAGCACTGAGAAGCATCAAATTAAAAGTAGCTGACATTTCCACACTGCTATTACTTTGAAATAGTGATTTTTGTTGTCACGGCAGAGGGCACATACCCTACCCCAGCTCCCTGACTCAATTTCTCCACCTCACTCCCTTTGTTCAACCCCTGAGCCCAATCTAACTACCTTCATCCTGGCATTTTCCACGGCTGTCCCCCATATAACCTCATCACTCCAGATACTCCGCAGTAAATTGTCCACCAATATTTACTTTTCATTTCCAATTATAACCTCGCCACAACACCTTCATTTATCTTATGCTAACCACTTTTCCATTTCCAAGGTCTGGGTAGAAAAAAAAAAAGTGGGAGCTGACTTCATACTCTCCATACTCTCTCACTAAGATGATGACATGGCTCATTTTGTTCACTTTTAGAATAAATGGATTTGCTCTGCACATGGTTTCCTTTGGAAGTGTTTAAATGCTCCTCTTCCACGGCTCTTTATTTTACATGGAAAAATGACCAACATAAATGCACATAGTATTGCCATTATTTCCACTAAGATTTGTCTTTAAGAAAAAAAATGTCAGTGACTACTGCAGCTGAGCATCCAGAACCCTATCGAAGATAAGCATGTTTAAATCAAAATGCATTAAAAGATAGCTCTCAAGATAAATTCATTTATGATGTGTTTTTGACAACGCTCACCAGTACGTAAGGGATGGTACAAACATAGAAATAGGTATCAAAACGAGAAACAGCAAATTTGCCCCCACTACTAACAAATTAAGACTGCTAAATGTGTATATATATATATATATATTTATATATGATCAATTTAAACAGAAATCAAACAAACAAAAGCACACCCCCACACCCCTCAAAGAAATGGCAAAATCCCATCCCAAAGCATTCAATGACAAAACTGATTTCAGTGAAACGAAGATAACCTCCCACGAGTTGCCTGCGTACATTTTGCACCCAGGCAGCTGAGTAGCTAACACACTGTTACTTCTGCAGCCAACTACCTCCTCCCTCACCTTCAGGAGATTTGCTTCAGCTGTTACTTCACCTTGAAAACCTTGCAAATTCTTTGGGAGTGCTTTTACAATCTGCACTTTGCAGCACTAGCCCCAAGATGATCTGAAAAAAAATTACCTGTTGACTTTAATGACAGAAGCAAGAAATAACTGTATTTGATCACCTTAAAAAAGACTTGATATATCTTATTAATAAAATAGCAATAAATTAACAAGAATTGTTAAATCTCCATTTGAGCTTTCTAGTTTAATTAGAAATTTAATTAGAAATCAGGATGAGTAGTTGGGAGAGTTTCTCACCCACTTTTGTTCTCCTTTCAAGATACACCATTCAGTGAGAATTTTCTGCAGAAAAATTTCAGCACGTACACAATGTCTTTGTATTGGTTAAACACTTTCACTTGTTCAGTCATCTCACAGTCATGAAGTGTCATAAATCTTTTTCAATTAGTAATGAAGACACTCTGCAGATATAACACTAAGTAAACACACACTGATATTCTGAACGAGCCCATCACCTGAAACTAAGATGCTTCAGCATGTTGTAGCATGTTGAAGTTTTTTATTTTTTGTCTGAATCTGTCATTGTCAAAAAATGGCTGTCAAATTCTGACTGGATACTGAAGTAACTTTTTGCAAATGGAACTCACTTAGTCTGTCACTTGCCTCCTTAAAAATAATAAATTTCTTCCCTCCTATCTTACTGCACCTTAGCTCACACACAAGAATTAATATGGTTTCTCAAATGGCACACTCCAGGAGCCAGGCTTTTTCAGGGTCAGAAAGCAAAGCTTTGTCAAAAAATGGAATTAGTATTTGAGAGTTTCCAACATTGATCATTATACTTAAAGAGGTAAATCAGTCTCGTTGCATTCCCTTTCCTACTTCTACTTTCACATGCCTTTACTTCTAACTTCAGAAGTATTTTCTATTGTCTCCTGTTGCTCTCATGGACTTTTTCTCCTCCCTGATTCCCTTATTCTTTGCAGGATTCATTTGCATTTCTTCTAACTGCCTTCTCATGGTAGCTCGCAAGATTGGTGGAAGCTGGCTGATATTAACAAACACGCAGGGTGACACTGCATGACTATCCCACCACCTTTCACGTCTCTGTCATTTTCCTTTCTGATAAGCAATGCTATGTTTGAATTAGATGTTTTCTTTGCATTTGAATCCCTTTGTACACCTGTGAGCAGAGAACTTCAACTGAAGGGAGATAATAGTTTGATTTTCTATTTTGCACAGTACTCCCCAAGAAACAAAGTGAGCAGAAAAGCCGCTGAATTTGCTACAATGAATATTCACGAGCATAAATCACCAGTGCAGTGTGTCAAAGGCCCAGGCTATGCTAACAAATGCTTGAAGCTAACTCCACCAGAAGCTGCCTTGCAGGTTTAGAGGGAGTAGGAGAAAGGTAAAAGAAATGAAGTTTCCCCTTCTTTTAATTAATCAATGCAAAATTAATTCAAGCAATGTGCACGCAAATACTACAGGATATTATTCACCTCTATAAAGATAAAGACATATAGGATTTAAAGCCTACTATTCTCCCTACAGCTTTATGTTTTCTGAAGCTTTAACTGAAGAATTGAAGCCAAATATTTTCCTATCTTGAGAAGTAATTCGGCTTTTGGTAAGCTAGCAATGTTCAGTCTACAGAGAAAATTCAGACGCACCATCGTACTAGCAGCTGAATTTTCATGAGCAAAGCTAGGTGTGTGCCGCTCTGTGGGTGGGGGACCCCAAGCTTTCTTCTCACAGAAGAACCACAGGAACAGCACAAAAAACACATGGGGTTAGGTAGCAGCGCGTGGGCAGAGATAGCTGTATTACAAAAAAGCACAACAATGAAAGACATAAATCACTAATAAGATATTTTTGGACCTGCAAGCCCAAACCGACGCAGCAGATTAAGTCAAGTTTAGTATCTGGAACAACCACACGGTGTTATTACAGAGGCAGCATATATTTAACGTGGATCTCAGATAATGCCTAGTTGTTTAGCTGCGCGCAGCATTCCTCCGCAGCACACGTGCCTGCACCAGCTGAGCTGTCCTAAATATTTCGGCGCGGCGTTGGCCCAGCACCCTAGGAAACTGCTCGGCCTGCTCCCTACGCGTTGGCATTTCATGGCTGCCATGGCAGGAGGAGCACCAGAAGGGCCCACACCGAGCACCCTGCTGCGTTTGAGGGTGTCCCTGTGAGACAGGCCTAGGCCTCGGGTGCCGCCCTCCACAGCCACCGCTGCTCAGCTCCAGCGGTATTTCCCTTCACGCGGACAGGGGAATGAGCTCCTGCTATCTCCCGCACGCCACCACCCCTGGGCTGGAATGCCGTCGGTATGAGCACACAGGAGATCCTTTCTGCCAAGCGGCACAGAAGAATGCTGCATCTACTGGAATATGGAGGAGAAGTGTAGGCAGCAACGCTGTCATTATTCAAAGCAGAATTTGGTCACGGACTGCACCCTCATCTCACCTTAATGGTGTTTTGAGGCCTTTACACAAGCGCTTAGGACGTCTCCTCTATGACTAATTAGAAAGTATTCATTACATCCAGCAGCCCAGTGTTTCTTATCACAAAGGAAATTGATTCATGATTATCTCTAGAGGAAGGAGGCCAGCTACTAAATCTTGAGCACCACTGCTAACACTGCTGGGCTTCCCTTTGGAGAGCTCATGGGGAAGTATCACCCATGTCTGACCCCATTTATTCTGCAAACTCAGTCCAAAATTACAGCTGCATGAGCTACTGTCTTAAAAGGTTACCCCAAGTACCCACATGATTCAGCCCAAAGCAGAAACACTGATATCTGTTATCAGACAAAGAGCAAAATAGGACAGTTTCCGAGACACTTTTAGGAACTGAAAGAGTCAAGAGGTCTTTGATATAGAAATTAATGGGATGATATGCCTGCTGCTGAGTCCATCAGTTATTATCCATCAGGCACCATCAGCACCTAATGAGCTTCCTGCAGGATTTCTGAAACCACAAAAAAGCATGGAGGGCAATGCTGACGGAGTAACTCAGCCTGACACTCTTCAAAACACCAAGAAGCTGAAGCCCAGTACCTAAGCCAGCACACCGGCGTCTTCTGTCTCAAATGAAGTAATGATGAAAAAATAAATAACCTGTACCATCATTCAGCAGCTCCCCTATCTTGGGTGGATCATACTGCCTTGAATTGGAAAATAAGGTGATAATTTGGATTACACAGTATTTTTTTTTTTTAAGGGAGATGCATGTTCTTGTTTGATTTGAGCTCTCTCACACGATCCTGTAGGATTAGAAGGCAGTATCCTACATGCAGCACTAAGAGTTTTAGAAACTAATGACAAAAAATAGAATATGATTTTACACAGAAAACTTGATACATTAACATGAATACCTGATCTTTGAAATAATAGCCTTGGGAGGAACACATTTAAATCATAGCAAAAAAAAGCCAAACAGGGTTTTTATAGCCCTAATGAAAAGATAGCATTTTAACAACTTTTTTTTTTTTTTGGCAGGTAAAACGTAATACACAAAACAGCAAGGAAGAAGAAATTGAAGCCATAACTTTTAATCCTGAGCAGAAACCTCAGCTTTCACAAGGCAAACAGGTTTAGCAGGCTGTGCCTCTGGAGATGCATCCACAAGCTGTTCCAGCCTGCCTCTCCCAGAACAGGTTGTTCTGAGGCATGGATCATCCAACCGAAACAGGTGAGGCTGCCTTCTCAACCCAAATACATTTTTATACCGAGCAAGTAAGTAAAGCAAGAAGCACTGCATTTATTTCCACGTGTGATCTTTAGATGTAGAATTAAATGGTGATTCTGAATATAAGGCAGAACAAAACTCCTGTCTGCTGGGCACAGGAGCAGGGCAGAATAGCAGGGCACAGGGAGCTACCAAGGCACAAAATGGCCAGGAAGCAGCACCTTACACAACCCCGGTTAAGGGATACAGATTCATACTTTACGGAGTGTAAGGAAAACCCTTCTGCAATATTGGCATCCATACTGCTCGTGCTGCAACTGCACCTCTTAAAAGCATCATTTTAGTAATTTAATTAGGCTTTACCATTGAGAAATCCATCTATCACTTCCTAATTTTCTAATATTATCACTGATCTTGCCATCAGCCTGTGATTTGAGTAATAGTCAACTTCTAATAGGGCCAATAATGCTGAAAAATCTCCATATAGATAGCCTACAAGTGCTTTTTCAGCTTTGTGTAATCATTTTCCCATCACACAAAAACATATTCAGTTTCTCCCAGTGAAAATGACTGGGTGTTAAAGCCAATTTGGACCACTTTACACATACTGTAAGCCAACATTAAATGCAACTGAATTAATGTAACCCTTGCTCTCATTCCTTCCTTTAAAAAAAAAAAAAAAAAAGGTGGTGGTAGGGGGGATGCCACTTCACGTGTTGCTTCTTGCAAACTACTCAGGGACAGAACCAGGTCTCTTCATACGCAACTGTGTATTATCCCACGCAGTTGAGCTCTCATCTTGATAAGGATCCTCCAGATGATAGAGACCCAGGTTTTCAAATATAAATACCTGACTGATAGGACATGCAGATAATTGCATCGTTTCACACAGAAGCCTCAGCATAACTTCATGCACTGAAGTTTGGACACAAAAGAAAATTTTAGTCAATTATAATACCACTTAAACAGGGCTTAGTTCTTGACACAGAAATAGGCACTTTCATGTTTCCAAGGAACAGATGTTATCTCATGGTGTGATAACCTACTTTCACATTCTTGTTTATAGTTATTCACTTAGTTTCATTTATTAAAGTTGGTGGATTCGGGCCCTGAAACCTCAGCTGCATTGTCTCTATTTAAGGTGATGCTGTGGTAATCCTCTAGGTTAAAGCTTGGATGTAACAAGAGGACTCAACTAAAAGGTATGATTAAAAGCCAAATTATTATTTATGAGCTAAATCCTAAAACAACTAGACTAAGCACCTGCAGGATTCATTGCAAACTGTTAAGGGAGGAATTGCAGCTCCATCTTCAAGAAGCTTTTTTGGTTTGTTCCAAGTCTAAAGAGAGAACAAATACTTACAATGAGAGTTAATCTCTTCTACTAGACAAACAGATAACTGTGGGGAAACAAGCTTTCAGCAGTAAACCCTTCTGTAAGTCCCTGTCCTAAACATTTGTCAGGTTTTTCCTCCAAATAAACCAAATAATCTAAATAAATTCTTTCCTTACAGTGTTATTTCTCTTATATGCTTAGCTTATGCAGTTATGAATAGTAACCCTTCAAGCTTTTTTTTTTTTCCCCACTTTCATAAAAAGAGATGCATTTTTTCCTCATTATTTTAATGAAACACCCCTCACAACAATGTGACTGTTTAGACCTAACAGGGAACGGGCAATGACTTTAAACTCATCTTTCATATTGAGTATTCTTACTCAAAAAGTAAGTGATGTATGCAGATAACGTACTTTTGAGATGAAAGGAAGCAATTCCATGAGAACTAACTGTAAGAGAACTAACTGCACGTAGGTATTTAACAAAGTACAAAGTATGCACACAGACCTCTCATCTTTGCTTCATCTGCCTCCGGTTTCCTGTGAAACCCCTTAGGAAAGGGCTCATCAAAAAAGTAGTAAAAAAGAAAATGAGAGAAAGAGGAAGCACAACTGATATGGTGTTGTATAACATACAAGTGCAATACCAGCATCATTTCTGCAATACCGCTCAGCACTTGAGTTTCCACAGAGGTACGTTACACATGTCCTGAAATTCGGCTGCAGCAGTGCCGGTACTCACAGCTGCAGCACCGGCAGCTCAAGAGACACTGGGCTGCAGGGCAGCACATTACATTCATTTTCTTCTACTCCTACTCACTCCACATTCTTCTCACTTGACTGTGCTCCCCTTTGCCCCATTTACTGCCTCACAGTGCCTGCTGTACTGCCCCCAAAGCCTAAAATAGTCGCTCCATTTCTTCCTTCTCCTTTATTTCTAGCTTCTTCCAGCCCTTCCTTTTCCTCTCCAGAAGTTCTTCCACAGCCTACCTTTTCTAGAACATTGTTCCATGTTTTTCCCCTGTCAAAGCTGTTTTAAACAGCCAGCATTGCAGGGCAAGAAGTGCCTTACCATGTCTGCAGGGCTGTGTTAGCAATGACAGAACCTGTACGCATACAAAAGCACCACCTTCATCTAATCTGGTTTGTAATGATGACAGTGTATATATGCATGCAGACTGAAAAAAAACAAAAAGACCTCTTAATCGTTTTTCCAAGGAAAGCAAAGAACCCCCAGACAAGAAAATTAGTTAGAAGAACACATTACATGTTCTCTGTTGAAGCTAATTGTCTGGAGGAAAAACAAAGAAAAAGGAATCCAGCACTAAGCTTACAGCTATTCTTTTAGATCATATACTTAATCTTTGGAGGAGCAGCAAGAAAATAAGTTAACCATCAATTGGGTCAGACACCAGAACTTAAAACTGTAACGGTGTGGTTGTAAATATAGATGGTATCGAAAGATTCAGAAGCACTAACTGCTGCAACACTGTCTTCAGTTTAACATTTATTTGCACCAATTGTTCAAATATGAACACAGTACTTACAAAGATTTCAAACTAAAGACTAATTAAAACAGAGATCTAAATTAGATTAACACAACTGCACACTGTAATGTGTTACATTGAATATGTATTGGTGACATGATTGCTGTAATATGTGTATAACATGTTACAAGACACAGAGACAATCGCAGATACTTAAAACTTTTATTTGTAAGCAAGCGTATCAGATAAACACACCTGGTATAACACTTGAAATGTCATAATAAGGCAGCAATCTGAACTCCATCCTTAAACAATTAGAACCTGAGTTGCCTGTAAGTCTCTAAGAACCGGCTAGCAACTGGCATGCACAAATTGCAAAGGAAAGAGCCTTGAAATACAAACCCCAGCAATTTGTACCACGTAATTCCTTATAAGGGTTCTAAAGCTTGCATCAAGTGGGAAGGCTAGGAGGAATTATGACAATGCTTCTCAATTAAAGGCAAAGAGGAAAAAGAGAGCCTCAGTGCATGTCTGCACACTTTAGCACACTTCAAAGAGTAATAGTTGACTGGTTGGTTTCCATAGCAGTCACCAATATCTTTTGGCTTGATGCTTCTACTATCTCAAACCAGATCAAGAGATTGTGACAGCTCAACCTCACTGCCATTCTTAAAGCACTGCTTCAGGAAGGGGGGGAAAAATCACGAAGAACTATCCTTTTCTTTTCTATTAGGCTAGAACATGTCAATGTGTATTTACATGTGGAAAACGCAACCTCTGCAAGACTCAGAGGTTCGTCTGGTTTTGTTTTTAAATGTAAGAGAAGCTTAAAGTCGACAAGATAACGCTAAAATAATACACATCACTTCAGCTACTAAGCAAAGCATTTAAGAATAAAGCCTTTGTGTCCTTCAAGACACTTTTCTCTGCTTGTTTTCCTCTTCCCAAAGTAAAAACACTCATGCGATATTTGTCCTTCGTGCTGAACTCTGCAGCTAGCAGGACTTTAAAGTGTCATAAGCCATTTTTCTTAAGCTTTTGAGTGAACTATTAAAATTCCAATCAAAAACTTAGATGCTATGTACGAAGCAGCTAAAAATACTGTGCAAGTTGCAATTTCCTGAAATGTTCTGTTTGTGGCCACCAACCCCCGCCCAAAGGTGGCCCTACAAGTAAATGGAAGCAAAATATATCATTGAACAGTAGTTAACTCTAAAACACCAGCAGTAGTGGGTCTTGCTCCCAGAGCTCTGCTCACCAGTGAGAAGTTGGTGTCTGCGGGGAGGGATGAGTTAAAAACAAGCTGAGAAAGCATCAGCAACAGCTTTGAAGAAAGTGCACAGAGCAGCTCTGCGTGTCTGGCTGCACAAGTTTAGGGAACAGGGCTTTACTTCCTGAATGAAGGAGTGCAAGTGTTGGCATCCACTGTATCAATTTAGTGCTCGTCTTCTTGGCAACTATATTCATTGGAAATGCTACCACTTAGCATCTAGACAGCAATGTATCATGCACCCCTATTACTTCAGTAGCAACAAATGGTCCCCAAAGTCTATTATAACTACCCAAAAACACCACAACATTTTCCATTCCTCACTTCAAATCACTGAACATATTTTTGTGCATGTACCGTCCTAAACTGCAGTCTGGATGACCTCCGTTCCCCAGTTCGCAACTACACTAATTTCATTTTGGTCAGGCTACTGGGTAAGACATTGACATATGCTGTCATATTTTAAAAAAATAAACAAGTAAACCCAAGTCCTTTAAAATCCAAAGACATCAAAAAATTTCAAGGGTACAACATAGGGCAAAACTGGTGGAGCAGAATTGTGCTTTCTACTTCTTAAAAAACAGAACTTGTTTATCTGTACTGCTAGTTTAACAATTTAAACACCAACTCGCACAGCATTTTCTGTTCAGAGCAGAGGGCAATAGCTACACGGATCTGTCAATACATTGTCACTCTTCTCAAACAAGGAGAGCCAAAGCAAAAGCAAGTTTGTAGACACTGGCAGAAAAGTAGGTATGAGATCTTCTTTCTAGAGTTACTTGTTTATTAAAATTAAATATTATAAATGTTATTAAAGCAAAAAATTGTGTCTGCTCAGAAAATGCAGAATTCAAGCCAACATAGCTGTGTCATGTTATGGTGCACGATGATTTTGTCCAGACAAAGAGGAACGTAACTTCAAGATTCAGACAAGAGCTTGAATTTCTTTGTAGAAAACATTATTTCTTAGTTTTAAACTTCTCTGTCAAAATAATGTTAAAATGCACCCACAAGCGCATCACTTAAGCCCCTGGTTTCCAAAACGCTGACTTAAGATTTCCACTGGAGCTATTGCAATTCAGAGCATTAACGTAACTATAACACATACCAAGACTTCAGGATAAAGATCCTTCTGACATGTTTATTGACATCTACTACGGCCAAATTCAAACTTGGAAATCTTAGACACTTTAAATGCATTTTCCCCCCAAATTGCCAAAAGCAAACATTCTGCTATGTACTAATCACTTAGGACTACTTAGGACTGAAGGGGAGCTGAGTTTCTAGATCGAAATCTGACTGTGCCAATTTGCAAGAGTACCAGCAAACAAGTGATTTTTCTCCTCTTCTTCTTCCACTTTACCGCTAACAAGAGTCCTGAAAATTCACACCACTACAGCCAGATGTAAGTATTATTATTCCTGGAACGCACACCCTATCCTTTTGCAAAATAGCAAAAATTTACAACTGTGTTTAGACTACCTGATGAGACAACCAGCTCTTAAGGAAGAAGTGCTCAAGAAAATTAAAATTCAACTTAAAAAGTCACCTACACTCTCAAATGAAAAAAGGCACATGTGCATACACACACCCCACCACATCCCAAGGATAAGTATGTTAAAATTATTTGATTAAATATAAACAAACCCGTCACTTCCATTTAAGGAACACTGCACACTTTTCTCCCCAGTTTTAGGTGTGTCTGTCTAATACATACCTACTGTCAACCTTGTTCTGGGTAAGCTATAAAAACTGTCTATAAAGGGTTTGCTGAACTTGCTCTGCTCTTTGCAGAAGAGAAACCGCAGTTATTTGTGCTAACTTCTATATGAGACTGTAATATTTCAACATAAATCTTACTGAACAGAGAAAGAAGAACAGCACACACAAAGCAGACGGATGCACCTACACTTCTGTTCCTCCCTGCCCCAAAACAGGCTCCCACACCACTCCTCACCCACTGTACTACACACCCTGTCATCACACACTTGCAGGACTCGCATGGCTGTTAACTTTACGTTTAGAGGATTACGGAAACATACCACACAAGAATGAGGAGCAAAAGCAGCAACACTTTCCTATACCCAAACCCTCAAAACTTTAGGACAATATCTCAAGAGCTCCTGTAATTAAAAGGGATATCATACCAATAAATTAGGGCTTTGAGGACACTGAAACAATGCCTTAGTCCTGAAGAGCAAGTATGGAAGTCCAGGAAAAATAAATACTACAACACAGCATCATAACAAAAAACCCAAAGGCAGACCATCAAAGTCCCTCTATTTCATTTCACAGCCATTTAAACAGCACAACACAGTGAGGGGATGTACAGAGTGCATTATAAACCAAGCTTCCTATGAAAGCAACACCACTGGATTTAGGTGCACAAGTTGATGGATACTCTAATGTTACCACTGATCACGGCTGGGGCTGTGAAGACTGGGTGCATGAACCCTGCCTCTCTAGGGATACATCCACATGGACAGAACACGAGCTGGAGCTTTTCCTTGACATCCCAAATTGGCCTGTGCTAGTGCCAGCTGGGAACACACACTTCCATAGTGGTGACACAGAGGACCTGATGTCCTTGGAGAGCTCATGAGCTTTCCAAGTAGACGTAATCAACAGTTCTTTACCCCCTCCCCCCCCTTTACTGTTCCTCCTCCACACACTCCCAATCCCTAAACCTGTTTCCTATCAACATTTCCAGCTATAAACACAGTTGTGAGGATGGTTTTGTCAATCACCACCTCATGCTGTACTTGCCCTCAGACATTTGGGATATCGGCAGCACAAATTTATAGGTGTATTTAATGCTTTTATCTTGCAGGGTTGCTAGGTCTTTATTCTGGCTACTACTTTTTTCCACTTAAATTACTACTTCTTTCAAATTTTCTTGTGATTTGGCACCTCATTTTAGAGATGTGTAGAAGACCTCGATTTATATCAGAACACTTAAAGAAAATAACCTCCAGCCCTGGCAGAAAGCAGCACAGAAGATACCCAAGGCAGTATGTCAATATATAACAACACTTCAGTACGTGCTGAAGAACACTGTCTGCTGTAGATGGTGACCACTGCCAGAGGAGTTTGCTTGTGACTAATAATGTAAAATTTACCCAACTGATTTCAAGGGAAGGAGGTTTTTGAGCATACTTAGAAAAAGTACTCTTAAGAGAAACTTGGGGAATTCCCTGATTCAGATATAGAAGAGGAAACCATAGCTATAATAAGAACCCAAGGATATACTTTAAATGCACATGAGGTTTCCCTACTACCGCCTGAACGTGGAAGCCTTCACAATGAAGTGCTGCCTAGTAGCATTAACAGAAGATTGAGTCAGAAAGCCTGATATTTAAAACTGGCTCTAACATCAGTTTCTGTGGTTTTGGGATACAGCGTTTAGGACAAAACTTTTGCATGTTACTCTCAACTGTACCTGGCAAACTTGGTTCTCCAGCTTATTTTTCACCGGTGCTAGATACCAGGTCCCATTTGGAAGTGCTGAGTACCACTCGTGCTTGGTGTCTACAAGCAAGGAAAGCAAAACTGTGAAGTATCTGCATCTGAATTTGCAGACATTCAAACTTTGGAGACTTCTGAAAGTCCTCATTTGTTTTATCTTCAAAATAGGAGACTATGGATCATTTTGATAGCTTCGGGGAGACCACAGAAGAAAATTATCCAGTGCTCTAGGCACATAAATACATAAGCTTATCTTCAGCTTTTATAGCTGAAGACTCAGACTCCAAAAGGCACTTTGATAGCATTTAAACACCAAAGTCCAAGAGTTCAACCACATCTTCCACTCCTGTCCACAAAGCCTCCTGATGACCCCAGCATGTTCAGTGCCTACTATTTCAAGAGTTCCTTCAAGCACTGCTTCTGCCCATACCCAGCTGCAACACAACTCTGTCAGCTTCTCTGTTTATGCCACATGTGAGCACAGGTACTTCTGCATGTCTGCTAAGGGGCTTGATTCAGTAGGTGGGTGCTTCTGCTCTGCAGAGCTCAGCTGCCAGCACGCCATGCATTGCTTGAGCTGAGAAGCACATCCTTAACAGTAAGCCCACCTCTCTTCTGCAACAACCCAGATGGTTCAGCCTAGGCAGCAAGGAACCCAAATTCTAGCAAGGCAATCCATAGCTTAAGAGTTTAAATTCCCCCTTCTCAGCAAGGCACCAAACCTGACAAACAAAGCAATAAGGACCTCATTTCTAACTCTCCCTTGAAGGCTGGACCAGTGTGGGGATAACAAGATTCACGGGGTCCTACAGAGCATAGATGTGTGCTATTACAGAACTACATTCACTTGGGAAGGTAGGAGAGAACTGCCAGGCCTCTGTTACAGTCCCTGCTCATCAGCCAAGCATTAGATAAAATGCAGGAACACCAGGGAGCTTAAGTGTTCCTTGGTGAGGAGACAGTAGCTGTGAATCCTGGTATTTAGCACTTAAGCTCTCCTGTTCATTGTATGCAGGACGTCGGAATCTAAATCTGAGTTTAATGGCTATCCTGCAGGCCAGGACTTGGATTCCTGTAATCCTGGCACGACGATCAGCCACACCAGAGAAATCAGTCCATTTGTGTCTCTGGCTCCAAGCATGCTGCAGCATTTTTTTGGAAATCCACACAGCTCCCAAAAGGCAAACCTCCCCAAGTCCATGCTGATCACAGCAAATATGCTATAACTCACTCCTCTCTCGCTGCCTAACCAGACTTGAATTGCTACAGTTCGGAATTTTACAATGACACAGCATGACCAAGTACAATTTAGCTGTATTTTCATTTGTTTGTTAGGCAAGTGCCCATCCCCTTCTATACTTCCTCTGTTCAGGCGGTACACTGGATTTTGCAATGCGTTCAGGACTGCAGAAAGTGTCAAATACATCAAAGTGGCCAGATAAGTCAGTACTCAATAGGAAGTTGGTTCTCTAAAGGAAATTGCAAATTTCAGTCAAAGAGGAAGATGGAGAGCTAGAATTAACTGCTCCGAGAACGTCAGGAAGCATTTGTGAAGGCTACGTGAAGAAATGGCATGTGAGCACACAGACAAGCTGGATTTAGGGTGGTATAAATATGTTAAGAATATGTTTCCAACCAAGCAAAAATATCAACCAAAGAGAGCTCTCTCATCAAGCTCCATGTTTCTGAAAGGATGTGACAGGTATCCTACAAATTGTCGCATTCAGACCTATTTACCAGTGGGGTAGACTACACCCAGACAACTACAAACTGGCTGTCCAGTACAAAAGATTTACATTATTTGTCTACTCAGTTATCATGGAATACATAACAAGTGTGCTTAAAATGAGAACACTTGCTGTGTTTTGTTGAAGTTTTCCCTATCAGCCACAACTTTCTAGTCCTGTCTGAAGATCAGGAATTATCTTAATCCACGTTCAGCCAGCAGCAAAGCAACTGGTAATACGATTTGGCCAATCAATCCGTGTAGCTTGACATACATTTATATCCAGTGCCTAAATTGTGGGTGGGTGGCCACAAGCACGGAAAGGGCAGTGGGCTAGGCAGATACTCAGTCTATCCTACACAGCCATTCTCATATCTTAATAGAAAATGTTCTTTTGCAACTGGGAAAGAGGTACATGGACATGGGGTCACTTAATACAAGTTAGATAGAAAAACTACCAACTAAAGACCATATTCACTAGTACCTAGCCAGCAACAAAGACTTACTTTGCCTTTAAAACCCCAAAACACCCACTCCAAGCAGTTCCACTAGCTGTGTTCATCTGTAACTGTGAACACACTGTAAATCAGATAGGCTCGGGTTGGCAGGGACCTTAAAGGTCACCTAGTTCCAACCCCCCCCGCCGTGGGGCAGGGATGCCTGAAGGCAAATCCTGTCCATCTTTCTTTTTACTACTGTACCTGAAGGCCAGCATGAATGTGCACAGCTCAGAGATGCAGCTTTTGCTGAAACACCGTGATAGTGCAGGCTCGGCGCGATTACATCACGTGGGTTATCTTGGCAGTCAGGCAGCAGCAGCTCCACCAATTGAACTCAAGGCCAAGCCATCAACAGTTGGGCTGAACGCAGTTGTCTGCACATTTTTACAAAAGGCTTTCCCATTTATTGTGTTTGTTTTAATTTACTGCCCTTATCTTAATGCTGTACCAACATCCCCGTGCAATGTTTGTATACCTGGTAAATTGTGAGAAAACATGCAGTGACAGGCAACAAACCCTAGCCTTGTCATGATTGCTTCACAAAAATGATCCTCAAATTTTTTTGCCCCTGATAGAGTAAAACAGACAATGCATAATTAAGCCTGAAAACCCTCACGTGTGCGTGTCCTGGACCCACAGATTTTCTGGCTTCTGAATTCTGGGACTTTCAGCACAAGATCAGCTGCCATGACACAACCTTAAGGTCTTTCTAACCACCTGGACTAGCATTCTCAGCTGCTTTCAATTCTCCCAACTGCACTTAACCTTTCAGTCTAAACTTACTGTAGATCAGTTCTTTTTAGTTGTCATCTTTAAGCATGCTACCTTGTGAAATGCAGACATCTAGCTCTATTCGACAGATCTGCCATTCTGATGTTGTTCCTTCATCTTCACTATTTGGTACCTGTCTTGTCCTTTCCTCCTCTTTTCATCTTCTTTGCATGATTAAAAAAAGACAAACATATCAGGCAAAATATGAAACAGAGTAGAAGCAAATGTTGGAAGTTACTGTATTCAGACTAGAGCAGAAAGATTTCCTTTTAAAATATCTGCTAGCATAATTAAAGTCTGCAAGAAACAGCACTTGCTAGGCTTTTTTTTTTTTTTTAAAGTGTCAGTGTTAACACAAGGCAGGTTGGGGGAAAGTTGTAAGTTACAAAAACGTTAGTTGTGGCACATTTTTCTTTCTCAGGATGAATCCCAATGTATCAGAAATAAGAGAACTGCAATTAGCTTGCTTAAAATGGGATAGATCGTAGCTGAGCTGTGTCTTTGAGGGGCTGTGAGGGCAAAACCAACCTAGAGCACTGTTTAGAGGAAGCAAGATTTCGGCAGGCCGTGCCTTTGAACTCTGTATTGAACTATTTGTTTTCTACACCCATCAACCTCTCAAAAGCTTGAGTAGCCCAGGTGTACAAAAAATGTCACCCTGCATATTCAGAATCACATCTACCTCCACACACAAGACAACGGCAGAGGAAATCCAATGAATGTGGGCAAAATGATGTTCAGCAAAAAGAGAAAAACAATGGTGTCCTTACAGATTTAGAGGCAGAAAAAGGAATTTACAGTAGCATCTCTTTCTTCCCTCCCCTCCCCACCACCCCAAAAGTAAATCACACAGCTGTGTGTACTCCTGTACAGTGGCTTTACCATGCTGAGTGACTAAAAGTGACGACGATGACTACAGGCCATACTATGCATCTTGAGATGTTCTCCAGTTCAACACCGAGGGGCCAAATGGGGCTACCGTGTATCTAAAATACTTTACTCTGATTAAAGGTGCAATTATATAGTTAGTCATAATAGCCTCCATACTTTAAAGAAACCCACCTCTCCTCCAGGGGAAGGGAAGGGAATTATGCTACTTTATTCATCCAAACACACTCTCAGTTAAATTCAAATACAACATGCGGACCAGATAAATACAGTGACACACAGCCACAAACACTTAGTAATCCGAGATAGAACAAGGAGATGAATCTTTTAACCTATAATCTTCGCGAAGGGAAACTAAATCTTATGATTAAGAGTTCTGTCATATCTGTACAGGTATCAGCGGAGGCTGTGTTTTCTTCTCAACTGTCACAAGAAATTCATGGTGTGTTTAAGGCCTAAATATGAGCTGAGACGCTGCAAACATTGGGTTTGACACAGGTCTTAAGGGATTTACTTGTTCCTATGGCTAGCATGTAACTTCATTTTATGGATGCCCACAAATATTTTGCATACAAGAGGAGGCTGGCTCTAACAATCTTATTCTGGATAAGCAACAGGTCTGGAAATCTTCTTGCCGTATTGTCAGCTCTGCCGTAGATTTGCTCCATTATTGTTACATTCACCAAATCATCACTCCATGCCCTTACAAGAATAGTTATAAGAATAATTATTTCTGTCCAGGAAGGACTTCCTTGGCTTAGGTCACCTTTCACAGAAATGTAGTTGACTTCAAATAGCCGCTACTACCGACACATAAGAAAAGATGAGGGAAGATGATTTTTGTGTGTAACTATAGCTTTTGGACTAACACTTCTGGCTACGCAGGAGAGAGGGAGAAAACAAGGAACTTCAACCTTTTACCTTTTCTTTTTTTTAAATCAACACTCAAAAGTCTAATTTCAATATCACCCAAGTAATTCAGAGACTTTCAGCAGTGAGCGCTGTCTGGAGACCCTCCAGGAGATTCAGTTTCCCAACAAGACAAATGCAGACACAGCACAGACCCAGCTCGCTCAAACCTGAAAGGTGAGGCAGGGTCCACACAACATCCTGATCCACAGCAGTCCTAAGCCCCAAGCTGAACGAGAGAATTGGGTTGGACGAAAGACATCATGTTTCAGGGGAACAAGCAAGGGAAAGGGTGGGAAGCAGAAGAGAAGAAAAATCACCACCCTTGCAATGAAGTTTCCAGTTATCCACACTGATACTTTTACTCTCTGGAAACTCTCCTTCTGAAATAAAATACTTGGAACATTCGGTGTACATTCAACAACTCTAAACAAATCTAGTGATTTTTACTGTTTAACCTTCCCACTTCCACCATTTTTTTTTTGGTAAGCACTGATGTGAGAATTTTGAAGCCTTTTGCAGATCAGCAACTGCACATACACTCCCCGTACTTACCGCCCGACGAGGGAGGCTGCTGCCCAACAGATGCACCACATTCCACATAATTTGCTAGATAACAAAAGTATAAGTCATCTTTATACTTGCACAGATTTTTAATCACCATCCTTTGCCCAGCATAGCTTAGTGGTCAGGTCCCAAGAGCAATTTTATGGAGTTCTGGCATCCACATATTTTTTTTCCTAAGCATTCAGCAATCTAGGTCTCCAAATCTTTTACAGTGCTACCTACTATTCTTTAAGATCTTCCACAGTTGATAATATTGGGGATAAAAATATCAATGATAAAATTTTGTCTATTTTCTTGCATCAGTAGAACTATACAAGTAACAAAAATGTCGATCTAAATATCCTATAAAGCAATAAAATTACAAAACAACATAAAATAGCTTTATGGGAAAGAAGGATGGGAATTTTTTTCCCCACATTTCACACCATTTCCTTCCCCCCCACACACCCAATTTGGGTGAGGTAGGAAGCAAGAACTTTTAATTTTTGCCCTGAAACATACTTGAAGTAATTGCAAGTGAGTGACACCTAGTGATGAACACAAATCTGATCATCCTCCACTCTCCCACACAGAGAAGATAAGCCAGCAAGCACCAACAGGTAACTTAAGAGTGGGTGTTGAATCATGGGAACCTGACACTACTATGTTTCTCTCCCTTAAAAGCCAAACACCAATTGAGCCAAGACACAGAAACCTGATGCACAGCTAAAAAGAACAAAATAAAATAAAAACGGCTAATCTGTGCAAATGAGAGATGCTGAAAACATACCTAAATTATGACCTGTAAATTTGCTTCTCCATTCTCTTTAAAATTAGTCCCCTCTCTCTAGGGACACCAAATCCTCCCCAAGTTCTCATTCTCTATTAAAATTAAATAAAAAACAAAAATCCCCAAAGCAAATGGAAGAATGGGTTTTTCATCAAATACTTAAGTATCAACAGTTGCCTTAGAGACCATTTACTGATGTCTCTGGCATTACAACTACTGTCCTGTTGTAAGGATTTTATGAGTTTGTCAAAGACTTTTATTTTGCCAGTAGTTCCAAAATTATTGCTCACAGAGCAGTTACTGGAAGTGAAGGGGAGGGGAGGGGATCTAGTGTGATTTGTGGTAGGGTTACAGGAAGGAAAAGTATGCTACTATGCAAAGTAGCAACAACACAGTCCCCTGAAAGGGAAGCTGGAATAAAGAGACAGACAAAACCGATCCGACTTTTTAACACCATAACACAAGACAATCCTGCGTATGGGAAGCTCACGCTGAAAGAAGGGATTTCTTCAAGTACCGTATTTTCAAGGGTAGCTCAAACCTCAGGGCTAAAAGAACAAGACACAAACTCCTGTAGGAAAGGGAAGCAGTTAAGCTAGCCCAGCCATGAAGTTTTCATGCACTCTGTGCCGTTTCATGCATTTCATTTTTGTCACGAGCAGGGTTTTGTCCCTGGAATCTCAGGGCTGCTCCTGCTTTAAGGACAAAATATACACCAATTAAAAATCATTGCAAGGACAGAGTCAAAAAAAAAAAAAAGAAAAATAGTGGTCAGAGAAGGGGAAGCACTAAACACACACTACAGCTTGCAGACCTTGTTCTGCTCTGCAAACCCATGCGCATCTCATTTCTCTCTCCTCACAGACTTGTGAAAGGTGGGGCTTTTTTTTCTTCTCCCAAATCCTTACCCAAACCTGAAAGAAAACTGAAAAACCTGAACAACTTAAAACCCTGAAAGCCCAAGCTCTTTGGAAAACTAACACAAGAGAGCCACCTATCATGTGAAGACAGGACTGACACTGCTCGCGGAGCCTACGCTGAAACTTATTTGAATGAACTTGACCCAGTTTGGCTTCAGGCCAGTGCTCAACGTCACTAAATGACTTAACAGAACACAGTGTTCCTGGCACGGGCACAAAAATGTGTTGAAATCCATGCCGGAGAGAGGAAAAAAAGTCAGTGTATGTTTCAAATTAATAAAGGAAAACGGTAATAAAAAGGTAATAAACACAAAGATGACATTAGATGTGTTTTAAAACACATCTGCTGCCTTTTTTTTTCCCCTTCCCATCTCCGATTTGAATTTTATCTTTTGGCATTCCTTCCTTTACCAGAAGTGAAGCGAACGAAGAGTTCTCCCTACGACAAGCCCTTCCCTGCCTAAATCCCAGCCTACGCGCTCTCCCTCTCACCTCTCCTGGTGCTGTACCTGGAAAATTCCAGCACACCTTTCAGCTAGAGAAGGGCGGGAGTGACAAGCTGTAAAGGCAGGGAGCTGCTCATGACTCACTTCCTCTCCAAACCTTCAAGTAAAGGCGACGCTGCAGGTATCTCATCCTGTGCTTCTATAGGGGATAATCTGCTATCGAGTTATGTCATTCACAAACGGATTATTCTGAGGTTCTGCCACGAGATAAAAAGCAAACAAGTAGAAGGACGGGCAATATAAACTTGATGAACCATGAACCTGATGTACTTCCTCTGTATAACATATGGATCTGAGCTTGCTTCTCCTCATTTCCTCACCCTGGGACTGCCCCCCCCCCTTCCCCCCCAAGCCCAGTCTCAAGTCCTGCTTCCTCTTTCCTTCTGTTATCACTTCTGTCTCCTGCATCCCACCCTCCTCTTCCAGGAATGACGAGGATATCTGACACCTGTAGGTGCACGATCACAGCTCACAGGCTGAGGGCTTTCCCCAGTCACCCATCCAGGGCCCGTTCCACCACCCGTGACCCCATCCATGTCCTGACAGCACCCTTGCAGCCAGGCCGTAAGTAACACAAAAGCAGGACAACAGACCCAGTAGCTGATCCAGCACCCTCCACCCACCTGCTGAAAAATACAGCATTTTTGCCTACTTACAGATTCTCTGGTAACACACTCAAGGCACGCATCAAGGAGACGATCCATGTCCCTGGCCAGGTCTTCCAACATCAGGAGCATGTGTTACATGTGAATGTTACGCTGAGGATTTTTTGCCTTAACTATTACATACTGCAAGCTACTACTACAGCTACAAAGAAACTGCTAACAAGACAATAAAACTTGTGTAGGAAGTTATTAGGTCCCTGTTTAGTATCACAGAAAATCCTTTCAGAAGTCATCTTCTTTGAAAACATCTTTCAGAGTCCTGCTTGCAACTTAAAATAGTATTAGCTCCAGTACTATAGTGGTTTACCCGTAATGCCCTAAGGATAAAAAAAATAAAATACATAATGGGACAGAAACTATGCCCTTGATGTTTTGTGGCTGTATTTTTTGATTCTTAAAATGCCTTTTTCTAAGTAACGGCATCTTAAAGTAAACAAACATCTAGAAAGGCATGAAAAATACAACTCTTATACTCTTTGTTTACCTCTGTGCAGTACATATACTAAGGGCAAATTCATACACCAAAAAAAAAAAAGTTGACCAGGACAAAGTGGGGGATGGGACTTCTTAAAGAATGGATGCTTCAAAAGCTCCCTGCAAACACAATGATCATTTGACAGGACGAACATCTTCACAGAACAGGAGAAGCCACAGTGGCGATGACTATTCCTAATTTACTGTTTTTATGATGGTCATACTGCAGAATGAAGAAGGCAACTGAAGAAGTATCAGATAAAGTACAGGAAGGGAAGGCATTCAAATAGATATGCAGCTGGCTGATGACACAAGTGACAGGGAATTCATATCAAGGCAGGTAAATTTCCAACGACATGCCTTGACTTGATGGGTTATCTTTAAAGATCCCTCAGGAAGGCACAGAAGGACTAAGATTTATTGAACAAAGACGTGTGTTGGCATTCACACTGTATGTGTTCAACGTCCAAGCAGCTCCCTGCCCGCTCTCCCCTCTGAGCACAGCCAGAACCACTACCTCGTGCTGGAGATGGGGGAAGGTTTTCATGGAGGGGAGCTCCTCAGCAGACTTGTGTTTACAGAGGAGTTTACTGGGTTGTCAGGGAGAGAAAAAAACAGCAATCCCCGCACACCATCATTTGGACACACACAATTAAATTTGTCGCAAAATTACAGCTCAGTTCTCCGCCAAACGTTGAAAGCCTGCCCCAATACCCTTCCCTCTCCCCAAATGGGGCTTGGCAAGGAGTCCCGAGATACTGTTAAGTCTGAAAGTTTGCTCGAGAACCAGATCCACAGGTTAGGGAAGTTTTCTCGAGCCACTCCCAGCTGGCCAGTGGGCAAACCGCAGGGAGACTGCCAGCGTCTCCAAGGAGGGCAAAGTTGAAGGGAGGATGTGACACACTTACCGCAATCACGCAGGCTCCTGGTCTTAATAACACGCAGCGTGGCTTATAACCTCTAAGCAAATGCACCAGACCATTAACTCAAAGGGGACAAGATTCATTTTTTTATTGCATTCTTAAGGCAAATATTCAGTAAGAACATTTCTTCTAATCCTCTTCAAGACTATGAATGGGATTTAAAAAGCCAACAAGGAGTAGGGATCGCCTGCATTTAAAAGACGAAGAAAAAGCCCTATTATTCTGCAGCTGGACCCAGAAGCCAGCAAAGCCTGTGCCCCGTTGCCCTTCTAAACCACCTCACCTCCCTGGAACACGAAGCATTTTGGTTTAAGTCCTGGAGTATTTTTGTTTGTGGTTCAGAGAATCTCAAGTGACTGGATGCAATTTGCTGCGCCAGGACCAAAGGCAGGGTAACACATTCCTTGATTTCAGTGCATACTGTTTGAATTAAAACTTTCAATTGCACCAAGCTATTTATGTTTTTGTTTAGAGCACAAGAGAAAATCCTACCTATCCGCCAGTAACTTTAGTTAGACTTTAGTTTTAGTCTTTAGTTTAGACTGCACGGCCCCATTTTCAAAGTAGTGTTGAGTCCCGAGCCACGAATGCTTCTCAAACCATCTTTAACTATATACATACGAAAGTAACAACGGCAGCTCGTTGCATACCTGTCAGGTAGGAAAAAAATAGGCAAGAGGAATATTTTATTTTCTTAAATATAATGCCATTTATCAACTTGAAAGACAGATTAGACTAATGGGTCACTCCTTAAAAACAAGCGTAAACAAGGCTCAGATACTCAAGACCAGCAATTCCTTTTAGCTCCGTTAGCATGTCAGTTTGTTCATTTGAGAGTCGGGCCTTTTGATAATAAAGCCAAGAGTACTTACTGGACACGTCAGTAACACTGCGCAACCTGACAACCTAACACATTTGTCTTATTTCTCCTCCCCCATTTTTCAGCATAGTTCAAATACTCGCTTATGGGGTCAGCGAAAAGAATCTAGGACAGCTTGGTACCAGCAGGGAGACGTAAGTGCAGAAGCAGCACAGAGACATGAATTCAGGGGAACAGGAAGCACAGCATCACCTGAGATACAGTCACGTCCCTGGGCGAGTGAAAACAGGGTAACGTCAGAGCAGAACAAGGCTAGCACTGCTTCTGGGCTTCTGGAATATTAGAAGGCAAAGTGTTTTAATTCTGTTATTCTTCTATAACACTTGATCTGTCACTCCTCCTAACACTTTGTGCTGGAAATGCCTCATTACGAGATGAAAAGCACAGCAAAGAGGTAAAAGGAAAAGGCATCTAGCCACCTCTGGGGAATGGCAGAATTTACGTGACCTGTGGTTACAGCAAATGCAGGCAGAGGCAGACAAATTACACCGTTCTGACTGCACATACCGAACTCGGGAACTTTCAATTTATTAAATCTAAGTTACTACCATTTCCCATGAAGGAGATGATGCCCATTGCCAGCTAAACATAGGGACACATGATGCTTTTATTTTTACTAAATGCAGCTTCAGGTTTTCGGGGTAGTTTTGTTTTTCAGAAGCTAGTGCAGGTTGCCTGATTTTTCTAAGCAAACAGACACTTCTCATCCTGACAACATTTCAATCACTGCAACAGTGCAATAGAAGTGATCAGGCCTCTGCATGGCGTTTCAGTGGTAACACAAATCTTACCACACCTTCTTTACATAATTCCTGCTCTGCTTCTTCACTCAATTTCATTCCCATTTTTGTTAATTCCTTTAAATCTGAACCCATCACCTTCACTTTTGCCTTATGCTTTTATTTCATTAGCGTGCTTTCGTTTGCTCTTTAAGAGTTTTAGCAAGTTTTGATTTTCCACAGTATCATTTTTTCTCCTTACTGCAGCACTACATAGTTAGGCACATAAACCCAAAACAAAAGAATTCCTTCCTAACTTTTTCCAGCATTGTGCGTTTATATTTCTTCACATGCAATTAGCCTAATTTTATCTAGCAAAAACTAAAGCCTTACTCTTTTTAAAAAACTGAATCCATGGAGATTAAAGCGTGCCAGAGAGACTGAGGCATCAGGTATGAGTGAAACTGAAACTTCATAAGTAACCTATCAGATCCACTCTGTATTTTAGATATAAACAGCAAACCAGAACTTCCTTTTGCTTTAATCCCATAAACATTGGCAGAATGCCACATAAGATAATATGCTAACCAGACTCTGGAAGCTGAGGGCTTAAATGCACAATAAAGCAGCAATTAAAAAATTGTGAAGCTCAAGGAAAAGAAAAAAAAAAAAAAGAAGACAGAACAGCAAGAATGAATCAGGCCATAGCCTTGCTGAAATCAGCATCCTACCTGGGACAGTAGCTATACGAGATGCATACAGAGAAGAACAAGTACAAAGCAAGAAAACATTTCTTTCCTGGTATACTCCTCCAGAGTGAAATGACTTGCAACTCCAGAGCTTCCTAAGGTAGCCTCATTTCACATAGCTCAATCATTGTTTGTTAAATTATTATTATTAATTTTATTATTATTTTTTTAACTCAGAAAACCGTCTAATCACTTTTTAAACCAAACTCTGCAGATAGCTGGTAATATTGTACTTCTTAATACTTTATGTCAGTAACGAAAGAAATCAGAAGGGCCCACAGGTAGGTCACCAGCCATAGGTTTCAGATCGTTTTAGTTTCATTATCGTGTATTATTGCTGCAACGCCTAAAAAAAGCCTCAGGAAAGTTAAGGAGTGCTATGCTAAGACCTGTACCAAAAAAAAAGACAAATAAGTTGCAACCACCGTACAAGGACTTTGTGCCACCTAAAGAGCCTGAGCAATTAAGTGCTTAAAAAAAGTTATAGTGACAGAGGGGAAAAAAATAAAACATTGGAAGGTGCTTTTCTTCCAGCTAAACTCTACAATGCTATTAACACTTGGGTATCTTCTTTAGAAGGAGATTTATTTCACCCATCCCAGTTTGGGAAAACACACGAACTACATTATGTTCTTTCTTCTCTTTAAAACTGGAGCACAGTTCTGCTAAGAAGCAGAAGAAGAATTTTTATGATCAACTGGCTGCAAAGCTCATAAAAATTAAATCCATTTGCTGTTCTTCCATTTGAAATACACATGGCAACAAAGCAACAAAAATTAGCATTCAGCGGTCTCTTAAATCATCCCTCCCTGCTCAAAGCGTGAAAATAAGCCACCACGCATATCACCAGTAGTCTAGCTTTTTCTGTTTTGCCATGACGACATGGATTATGGCTGTGTCAGGGCTGACTGACTGTCTACATTATTACTTCTGACTGTTCAGAGCATCTGGAGCATGCAAGACAGATAGAAAACTTCCACCACCACTTTCCAAAATGCTTACAGATTAATTGATGGCAATTAAGTAACAGCTGAGTAGCATTAAAAAACACCCAAGCAATTCACAGGCAGAGAATTTTTTTTTTTTTTTGCCTCTTCACAAGCAAATTCTGGAAGCCACGATCCATAAGCAACTCCTGCATTAAACCACAAGTTAAACACACAGAAATACCAACCTGAGACCGTTCAGGGCAGTTGCTAGGTTATACATACCACAAAAAGTGATGTGGAATGCCTTAAGATAATACAGAATGACAGAGATACTTTAAATCTGTCATTCTTGTGTTTAGTAAGTGACTTGCACAGCACAAATGTGGCATAAAAGTTATGTTACCTGCTAGTATGTTTTAAAATCATGATTTAGTTTTCCCTTCCATTATTTCTCCAATTATTTCTTCCACTTAGCTTCCCACACAATGACCTGTGCTATGGCAATGTTAACTTAAACATTTCTAAATACTCAGCACACACGAAGGGAACAGAGGAGATAGTGCAATATTTTTCACTGAGACTCATACGAAAGTGATGAATCAACTCATCTTCATCAGCAGCGAAAGTGATGCTTCCTTCGCTGTTTTAAGACACTGAATAAAGCAAAACAGACATTTTGCCAGACCTAAGTTTCTCTTCTGAGCTCATCAGATGTAAGGGGCCATCAATACTTGTGGGAACCATGTATCTAAAATTGCAAAGCCACGTAAGAAAGGAATCTTCTGCCCTGTTCTGACACCCACTTAGCAACTTTTTCCATCCGCAGCTCCTGTGGTTAGTACCAAGTTTTTAAACTATAAAACGCTCTTACAGAACAGTAATCACAGGACCTTTTAAATCACAAATGATATAAACCACGAGTCAAAAATAACATATGCTACAAATCTAGTTCTACTGTTCACACATGAAAAAACTGTGGAAAATGAACCTCAAGTGCATCTAAAGGTTAAAAAGTAGATGGGAATAATCACTCTCACACTTTTTTCCTTCCAGATTTGTTTCTTGTAAAAACATTGCTTTTGTTTTTGTTTAAGCTGACAATCTTATAATCTGTCACTCAGTTCACTTTTTAAAGCACGAGAATGTCAGTTTTAAGCCCCATTTTACTTCCTCATCCTAAATTTGTGCTAATGCTCTAACCCTTTGAAAGGACTACATACATTTTGATATTTTCCAGCTTATCCTTCCCCTGAAACTACATAAGAGGGCAAATGTCTTTCTTCCCTTTTTCCTCCCCTCCTCCTCCGATAACTACAGGCTGATGCTCACACCAAAGTGCCTTCCTAGTGCAAAGGGCTGCCCGGACCCCTCCCTTTTACACCAGTACATAAATGCCATACAACAACTCTTACATTATAAGAATGATCCCGGTGAGTCCTGTAAAGGCAGAATGCAGTAGCTAAAGTTCGCTGTTGGCAAAGTTTCCCAGTATACGGTTATACACTGCAGTTTTACAAGCAGCTCTGTAATGCTGTTATGTTACTGCCTGTAATGTTAATTCTTTTCTCTGTACATGCCTGCAAATAATAGGGTGATATGAAATACAATTCTTTTTTGTATAAAGATAGAGATAAATCCCCACTATAATAATCCTGCCTCATCAGTTTATTAATAACACATGCTTATTACTTTACAGAATTATGCACCTATTTCCAACTTTATTTCACGCCATTATACAAGCACACATTCACATGCATGCTCCAAAAATGACCCTGTTTATCCCAGTAAGAAGGTTCTGTATTGTAATTATATATTTTTTTTCTTATACTGGTACTTATATTGTTCTCTCACTCCAGGGAAGCTAAATGCTTCTCTAGGCAAGATTGGCTACAGCCCTACAGCCATCACCCTCTACAGAATCTGTGCTGTCTCAAAGGCTCCTTTCCAACCCTATGTCTGTTTAGAAAGCTTTGTAAGAAATGTGAGGTAAGCATAAGCTAGACTACAAGGAAAAAAAGACTGCCACATGGAGCAGCAGGTGACAGGACTAAAGCTGATAAGGGAACCAACTGCACTGCATCAAGAGAAGGTTCATTTGCAGCATCACCTGTTGGTACGTTGACTTCCCAACTGCTCTACAGAGGAAGCACCAAGGGTGGCAATGGAAAGAGGACAAAATCCATACACACTGAAAAGCCCACAGCATACAAACATGGGAGTAGCTGTACAGGAATCTACCAGGAATAGTTCTATCCCATTTTGTTTCTGACAATGGTTTATGTCAGATGTTTAGGGGCAAGTTTGAAACAGGGCAAGCATGTGGCAAAGCTGCCACAGGACAGCCTCCCTTACTCCAGTTTGCAGCTTCAACTGGAGGCATTATCTTCGTATTTAATCCTTAACAGATTTCTCTTTTGTGAATTTGTCCAGTTAGTTTTGAACCCATGTAATCTTTTGGCATCCACATCACCCTGTGGCAGGGAGCTTTGTGGCTCAATCACATATGGTGGGATGAATAATCTCCTTTTAAATGCTGACTCGACCTGCTGGTTTCACTTGATGAAACTATACACCTAGCTCTATACCATAGTTTGTCACTTCATTTACTACTTCCTACTTATTTGTGATTCACGGGTTTCTTTCATGCCCTCTCCATGTGGATCTCCTTCAGGCTGAAGGTTTCTATTATACCAAAGTTCTTCTCATGCAGAAAACACTCCATAAATCTGATCACTATTACCAACTTTTTCTGAATCTTTCCTGCTTCCACTGCTTTTTTTGTGAACGCTAATACTACTACCCATAAATACAGTGGATGTTGAAAGTTAATGGATTTTTTAAGTTGCAATTTATTTTTTTTTAAAGCATATTTTTAGAGTATCTAAGCTCCAGCAGAAACTTCACCCCTTTTCATCCATGACTACTTTGTATGAAGCTGTTTTACCCATCGTGTTCACCTTCACATACAGACAGCTCCAGTCTGTTTTTCTCACTTAGCTCCTCTGGTTCCTTCTCCGTGCACACGAAGGGGTCTGCAGAACACCAAGTCATTTCCTCTCAGAGGCAAACTTCTCAGCAGCCCTCGCAGGGATTCACACAAAGGGAGATCAGGGCTTTTCTCTATTGATGTAACGTAAGGAGAAAGATGCATGTAGATAAGAAAAATCACATGCATAACACTGGAGGGTGCAACAACAGCACTGCACTGCTAATGCGCCTGATGTGAGGAGCTGCTGCAGCTGCCCTTTTTGAAGGTTGGCTACCAGGTGAGAATATTTGGTGACACAGAACAAAATGGTTGTATTAGGCAAGAGAGAACGGGTGAACTGAGACTGAGCAGTGACCAGGTCAGGGTGAATGGGGACAAGTGAATGAAACAGTGACCGAGGTGGGAAGAGAAGACTGAGTGGGTGGAGGATGACTGGGACTGAGTCAAAAAACATGCCCCTGTGATGGGACTGAACAGCGACTATAGAGTGTGAGGTGCAGCATCTCCTTCATGTGTTCAAAAAAGTGTGGATAAAAAGGCTGGGCTGAAGTTGTAAGTAGCAGGAGAGATACTTTATGAAGTAACAGCTTTCAGAGAGATGGATGACAGGAAGACAAAGTCATCAGGTAGTCAGGGCTGCTGCCCTAGCTTGAAGGCAAAGTGACATGTTAGAGACAAAAAGTGAGGAGCACGTTACACACAGCTGGCACCTCTGTGGTGAGTATGCTAAGAGATTCTCACGGAGTAAGGCAAAGTCTTCTCCAACATTTTAGAGATCTGGAGTTCCAGCCCATCTCCACAAGGCTTCCCCACAGGAAGGGTTAATCAGTCACCAGGGTTATTAGTCTGGAATGCGAGTGTCCTGATAACAAAAGAATGGTAGATCTGAGCTGTCATCTGCAGATGATTCAGACGTTTGTCTAGAAACTGTTTATCACAAAGCAAGAGCAACAGAACATGACACAGACCCTGCCAAACTGGCTATGAGCAGCAGGACTTCACTCCACCCCAGTACCACCTCACTGTGCCCAGGAAAGCCAGCCTCCCCCCACCCACAAGTTCCTACTTCCAACTTTAAGCTTTATCATGAACATTTTCAGCTTGAATCCATTTGTTCTGATCTCATTTACTCCTCTTATCTAACAAGTTTCCACGTTGTGGTGGGAGCCAGGAACAAACGTCCTGTTCTTCCATACCGTACCACAAAGCTGCATTCCTTCCAATCCACAGATACAGCAGCACGAACTAAAAACAAAACACACACAAGAAAACAACAACAACAAAAACCAAAGAACCCCCCACATAGCTGCCTTCTTCGATCCAAGATAAAAACAAAGACAGATATACAAGACCTTCATCCATTAAAGAGAGGCAGAAACACTGAAAAACCTGTGGAGGTTTTTTAAAAACCACTCAGCTTCTAAACTTTGATCTTCCTGTGTTTTCCAAGGTATTCTAAATTTAATGTCCAGATCTTCGAAATTCAGTAGATTTTATCAATAACTCTTACTACAAGAGGAATGGCTCTGTTTTTGTGAAAAGTGAAAAGAAACAAAGTGATATCTAAAATGAAGGGATAATTGGGTGAATTTGGTATACATCATGCTTGACTTATTCTACCAGCAACTGGATGACCCTAGACACGCAATATCTTATTTTTACTTAACAGCCGTTCTATAGATAGCATTACACATGCTTTTATTTTTTCAGGTAGACGCACACACGTCTTTCCTGTAGTGCTGTGACAACCTGCCAGACCTGTACGGTTCAGCCTGTGAACAGGCACAGCCTGCAATCGCTCAAGGTACCTGAAATGGACAATAAATGCTTTTTCCACCATTGGATGCAACAAACATGCCCGGTGATAAAAGAGCATTTTACTTTCTGATGTATTCGGTCCTTCATCTGACGCAATGATTTGGCACAGCGGGTGACAAACAGCTATGGGACCACTATAAAATTGTTTTTAAAACAAAGTAATGGCCCACGAGACAGATTCAAACAGGAATTGTTAAATGAATTCGAAAGTCTTTTAGACATAAAGCTCAGCCTGCAGTACACAGACCCCTTTGTGTGGATGGAAACAAAATTGGAGCCATTAGCTGATGTTTCTGGCTCCTCTGTTTTGGTTTCTTTCCAGACCCACAGTATTTAGAAAGTATATTTATCAGAACAAACAGCTAAGATTGAGCCTATGTATTCCTTTTTTTTTTTTCCTTCCACCATTTGCCTCAAAACGGATTTCAAACAGATTCCAACTAATCTCTCCTCCAATCTGGCCTGAGGAGTCCCAAGGCGCATTGTTAGGAATGAGTTTGGAAGGCAGATTTAGACAAAACAAAACCCAGCAGCTTTCTCACTGTCCTCGTGATTCTTCGCAGAGTGCAAAACTCTTCACCAATTGTCCGGAGAGTCTTGTCAGAGGTGGGGAAATGAGACCAAGGCCTTCAATCTCCTACCGGTGTCATTAACTCTCCTGGCTTTAGCCTTGTCCTGCTTGCAGAGGACAGCAGTGTGCTCCCAGAGATGCATGCTCCACCCTCTCCTATAGCCTCTTCTGGCGTAAGGCTATGGAAAGGAGACACGTGAGACCCTCTTTCTTTGCTTCACCTCTTGAGCCTGAGGTCAGGGCAAAGCATAAAGCTCCTTGCTTCTCCCTCACACTCGTGAAGCCCCTCTGCAATGTTCTGGGGAGAGGCACACTGCTGAGAGGTGCCAGGCCTGAGAAAACCCAGATCCCTCCCGTGGAATGCAGCCACAGGAAAACCACCACAGGCCACTGTGGTCTTGTTTAAAAAAAGAAAAAAAAAGCGAATGTGGGGAAGAGGGGGATGAAGAGGGGAAGACGGCAGAGAGGGGGGCACTCGATACACGTCGGCAGAGATAGCAGCGCTGTCAGCTGCGCTTCAAGTTGTTGCTCTCCAGAGCTGTGCAAGAAAGACCAGGCGGCCCAGCTGCGGCCTGAACTTAAACAAAGCGGAGGAGCTGGATTAGCGCACACGAACAGCCCCGAGTTGGGAACGTGAAAACACAGCCTTGGAAAGGCAGCGGGGGCTAAAGCCTGTTTATGGCACTGCGGTAACTCCTGCAGTCCGTCAGATCGGGTACACCCAGGACGTGGGATTCGGGGCTCTTTTGTATTTAGTTAATAAACCACACGGGGAATTTCGCCAACTAAGCTCAAAGCCCCGCTACCTCAGGGACACTGGATCACATGCAAGGTCATACAAACACGTATGCAAGCACACAAGCATAGATGGCAACTGTGGCAAAAAGCTTCCTGCAAAACAGGCACCGCGGCCCTACAACATCCCTACAGGGCAGAAAAGACAGCGTCCCATCACTCATGGGGCTGCCTGCACCATTGCCAAGGAAGGTAACGAGACAATTCAGCTAAATTGAGATTGGAGCTGCTCTCTCTTCGACTATGAAAAGTCTTTCCAAAATACTTGAAACCATTAAAGCAAGGAACATCTGAGCCAGTCAGGTATTAGCTGAAGTAATACCTCTGATCCTGATTTAAAATTAATGGGGTCTTTGCTCAACTGGAGACTTAAGACTTCAGTCACAACACAGACAGCCACAGCTCACTCAGAAACACGCAGTTTTCTCTTCTGAGAACCTGAGCAAATCACTGAAACAGCACACTGAGAGGGGAGCCATTAGCTGTGACTCTGAAAAAAGTTTTGGGGTTTCCTTTCTGGATGACCAGATGCAACAGCATGCCTGCAGCAGAAAGCAGCTGGCACACAATTTCAGTTTTGTTCAGCAGCCCATGCATAAATTGCTCCACCTCACCAACATGAACACAAATGGTATTTGTTCCTACACTGCTACCGACTTGCGGTCTTGACTAATAGGTCTTGCTAAAAGGTCCATCTCAGGAGCCCTGCTAGAAAACACCAGTTCCACCCAGAAAAGCAAGGTTCACTTTTTTTGAGGGGAGACAGGGAAGAAGTGGGCAGAGAAGGAAGAAGGACATGGCCCAGACTGGTTGTGCAAGTGCCATGCCTAAGAGTTTTCCAAGATTGCACTGGATAAAGCACTAAACAACCTTGCCTGACCTTGCACCTCAGCCTGCTTTGAGCAGCTTGCATCAGAGACACCCGGAGCCCATTCCAGTCTGGGTTATCCCATGAAGCACACTTTCAGAAATAGTGAGCTTGTGCACGTTCTTGTGTATATTCTAGCCAGCTTCCTTTGGTAATGGACTGACAGAAGTAATTGTTTGCAACAACACGGTCGTACCAGCATCCTTTATCAGCACAGAGTCATCAGTCTGACAGGATGACACAAATTCCATCTGCCATAATAACGATTCCTTGCCTTGAGATAACCTATTTTAAGTTCTGTTACACAACAATAGTTCTAGACTCCATTCTAATTACTGAGCCAATGATAGTTCTAATTACCATTGTAATGGATCAAGGAACAAGGACATATAAAAGCAGGGCCAAAAATATTAGCGAAATCTTGGCCATGCATGATTCTTCTAATCATTCTTAAAAGGATCTCTTCAAAATACCATTGTGTGTCGAATCCCCCCTTTTAACACCATAGAGGGAGAAAGTCTTTCAAAAAAAAAATAAAGACAGCAATAAATCAACATATTAAGCAACTGATTGGACCCAATTTTGGCAGATGGGAAGGCCTCAGATATAAGACAAACCAACATACACCCATACGTAGGAAAAAAATCCCAAATAATTTGTTCCCTTCACTCGCAGAAAACCTGATAATTAACTTTTGCACAACTCTACACAAACATCACATCAAATCTCCCAGTATCAGTGTACGCAGGCTGCAGCACAGAGGAGTGACAGCACAGTGCTGATTCATCTAACAAAGTTTTGAAACAAAACGTGGTGATTCTCTTCAACTGCCTATGATCATACAGCAAGATACTTTGGGGTTATTACCATTCAATCTGTATTTAAAAGAAACAAGCTCTTAATCACGTGTTTTTTGATACATTTTTCAGCCACATCAGACACCAAGATTAGCAGGCAAGCTTATTTGTGTGTTCTGCAACAAAGGGTGTCAACAGTAACAACTTAAACTTTATTAATGCTGCATAGCAAGTACAGAAGGATGCCTAATTCCTATACTTTAACTATACAAAGGGCAAAAACCTCTCCTTCATACAATTCTGGGATAACTCTCTTGCCTTGCATATTTGACATTGGAAGTGGGGTGATGGTTGGACCAGATGATCTTGAAGGTCTTTTCTAACCTTAACAATCCTATAGAAAGCAAGCACATCTGGCCATCCATAAGAAAACAGTAAGGAGATACAATACAGAGGACAAAAAGGAATAAAATACTCTGAGATACAGGAATTATATACTCTGTATCACTAGAAGTAAGCAAGTACTAAAGCTACAGAGAATGTTTTAAGGAGGGATTGAAGTGTGGAAGGAGATGCCGCTCAGCACACATGGACAGAGAAAGTTGCCAGTGTGGCAGGAGCCAGGAGCTCACCTTCAACAGCACTAGAACATCAGTGTCCCTCGGGTCAGTACTGTGACCAACACTACACTTAACATCTTTGTCAGTAGGATCGAGTGCACCCTCAGCAAGTTTGCCGATGACGCCAAGCTGTGTGGTGCAGTTAACACACTGGAGGGAAGGGATGCCATCCAGAGGGACCTGGGCAGGCTGAAGATGTGGGTCCGTGCAAGTCTCATGAGGTTCAACAAGGCCAAATGCAAGGTCCTGCATCTAGGTCAGGGCAATGCCAAGCACAAATACAGGCTGGGCAGAGAATGGAGTGAGAGCAGCCCTGAGGAAAAGAACCTGGGTAATAAGAAGCTCAACATGAGCCAGCAATGTGTGCTTACAGATCAGAAGGGAAGTCCTATACAGGGCTGCATCAAAAGAGGCAAGACCAGCAGGGCAAGGGAGGTGATTCTCCCTCTCTGGTCTTGTGAGGCCCCACCTGGAGTGCTGCCTTCAGCTCTGCGGCCCCCAGCACAAGAAGGATGTGGACCTTTTAAAGCAAGTCCAGAGGAGGGCCACGAAGATGATCCGAGTGCTGGAGCACCTCTCCTATGAAGACATACAGGGCTGGGGTTGTTCAGTCTGGAGAAGAGAAGGCTCCAGGGAGACCTTATAGCAGCCTGCCAGCACTTAAAGAAGGCCTACAGGAAAGCTGGGGAGGGACTCTGTCAGGGGGTGTAGGGATAGGACAAGGGGTAATGGCTTTGAACTAAAAAAATTAGATTAGAGATTAGGAGGAAATTCTTCACTCAGAGGGTGGTGAGGCACTGACACAGGCTGCCCAGAGAAGCTGTGGATGCCCCATCCCTGGAGGTGTTCAAGGCCAGGCTGGATGGGGCTTTGGGCAACCTGGTCTGGTGGGAGGTGCCCCTGCCCATGGCAGGGGGTCTGGAACGGAGGGATCTTTGAGGTCCCTTCTCACTCAAGCCATTTAATAAATCTATGAGATCTTATATAATCCCCAACATTAAGATATTAATAAATCAAATATAATTCAGAAATTAATCATTCTCACAAAATATGGTTCCTCAGCACATAAGACAAGGCCTCTGCACAAGTCAGGGAAAAAGTAGTTATTACCAATGCATAAAACTGTGTTAGACCAATTTTGAGGCGGATAGATGGTGGTCTTCTGGAAAACATGGATGCTAAAAAATCATTAATGGTTAATCTTTATTCAGAGCACCACAGTCCCCAAGAAAAAGGGCAATTGGGCATCCTTCAGAGGTAGCAGAGCAGAGAAACAAAAATCTTCTGGCATCAGGTCTTGCCAGACCTTTGTTCTTTACCACCTTAAGTAAAAAGTGACGCATGAGAAATTCCATCCCTTAACAAGATACAAAGGAAAGTAAAGCATGACCATGTCTATTTTTTTCATACACCTCCTCCCCCCCCCCCCAATAATTCTGGATTGAACGAAAATTAACAGTTGCTCACCACAAGACGAGATTCAACTTGCCTTCCTCATTACCCTCTGTCAAGTAGCTTTACACATCAGAGGCTGCTAGCTGATAAGAAAGACACTGCACAGGGACTTAAGATGGAACACAAACTGAAGTGGGACTGTAGTTTTACACCTGACACAAAAACAAGAGTTTTACCCTCATACTGAAACAACACATCAAGTCTTTCTATGTAGTTAATTGAATAGAAGTAATTCTCAAATTAGATCTACTGGTACATTAGCAAAAAAAATCAGCTATAAAGTTATTCATTTCTCAGTAGAAACCTATCTTGCTCTTACCATGGGTAAATATTACAATAAAGATATTTGGCAGCAGTCCTAAACCTCTAGAACCTCTTGGTATTTGGCATATTTTGAAGTGGGGTAAAATAAATTTCATGGTCTTTTGATTATCCACACACTCCATTAGGTTCCAGAGATTTAGTAAATACCACAAAAATGATGATATATCAACATTTGGCTCTTTTTCCTTTCCCCACCATGAACTAGGCCACAAAATTAAGAGGCCTTTTTGAAGAATACTCATACAGCAAATGACCTCCTATAGTGAACACTTCTTTTGTGTTCGCTCTTGGAATTCTCTCAAACAGCTTGCCTGCAGTGTTTCCTAGGAAAATAGCATATCTGAAGTAAAGCAAAGCAAAGAATGCAAATGACACAGTGATCGCTGGGGCTTTAACCTCCTGCATACACCAAATTCCCAGAAGAAAGTTTACTGGTAAGGCTGACCACCCATGGAAATTCCCACAGCGTGGCACTCCGACTGGGAAAGAAAAACCTGAAAAAGGATCCTGAGATTCCCAATTTCCCCACAGATTTTGTAGTAGCGTAGCTTATTCTGGTTAAGGTTAAAAACCTGTTTATTTTAGTATGGTTGCATCCAAATGAACCTTCTCCTGAGCACTATTTACTATTATTGAAGTGTCTCATAGCATTCACCCAACCTTCCATCTACAGCGGAATAAATCACACTGGTATAACAGAAGAGGGACTTTTATGGCTTGCGTAAATCCCAGGTCTATTTTCCCAAGGTTTATATGGACTGGATGTTCTCTTCTAACACTGCTGTCCAAGACTTGTGTTATTTTAAATCAGCTCTTCAAGAACCTGAAAAATACTCAATTAACCCATGGTGAACTCTGAGCTACGGATGCTAAATTGCTACCACCATCCACGTCAGACAGCCCAAAGCCAGGTCACATGTGTCAACACGGCAGCGTGCTGTAACACAGGACATCCAGTTCCACTGGGCTATTTCCAGCCTCTGGCTGCAACAAGAAGATACTCTCCCAAAGGCAGCCGGTCCCTGTCATTTGACTGCTTGGGTGAGGAACCTGGACACGGCTCAGTCTGCAGGCAGAACTTCTTCACATGCCCGCTGCCAGCCGCGTTAAGGAAGCCTCTCTGATTAGATAGATGGAAATACACCTTGGCCAGCCTCCCTGCTGCCCGGGAGGAGGGAACTGCTCGCAGCCCGGCCTCTGGTGCCCTCTGCCGGCTCTGCGGGGCTCCGGGGGCTGCCGTGGCAGGCAGCATCCAGCAGGCAGCATCCAGCAGCAGGCGGTGACTGCCTCCTCTTTCCTTCTCAGAGGTGGCTGGGGAGAGGGTCAGGCCAAAAGGTAGACACTACGCTCACCTCAGAGGGTGGAAGAGAGACCAGAGAAATAGGTAGTTGTATGACCCACCATATTACAGGAAATCTGGACATCAGCTCTCTAAAGGCATCACCATTTAGACAGAGGCTATAAAGAATCCAGATCAAATTTCTGGTAAGAAATCTATCCACTTGATCACCTTTTTGTGTGCACATTGAAATACAATAAATTCCACTTAAATGTAACAAACTTACTTACTCAGAGTGAGTGAACACTAGAACAGGTTGCTCAGAGCAGTTGTAGAGCCTCCATCTTTGGAGATGCTTGCAACCCAGCCAGACAACCCTGAGCAACCTGCTCTATCAGGCCCAGCTCTGAGCAGAGGGGTTGAACTGGATGATCTCCAGAGGTGCCTTCCCACTTCAGCAATTCTGTGACTCAGTGACCACACTACCAATTTTTAGGCGTGGGACATTGTTGGTTCAGCAGTCAGAGAAAATACCTTGACATTCTTGTGAATGTCACTATACACTACAAAGCTATAGTAGAATCTTTTTAAAAAAAAAAACAAACAGTTTCTTACCTTATAGAGCTCATCATTCTCCTCTTTGACAGGCGGAGAATTAAGATTTGTGCAGGAGTCTGAGTCCGATATCTCCAGTGAGCTGTCATCTTTTTCTGATCCATCAAATTTATCTGTAGAATCACTATCTTTCTCCCAGTCAATGAACTCTGGTTCATCTAAAGAAAACATGCAAAAATATTTTTTCTTATTCATCCATGTATTATTCATAAATACCAAATTAAATAAAGTAAAATATTAATTATCCCTACATTGGGAAAAACGCAATGTTATTTTGCTGTATATGTTCAACCGGTCTTTATACTGAACTATTTTGTGATCCTGTGCCTCACACTAAAACCTGAACCCTACTAGCAGACAATAGAAGCTTCTGTGAAGAAAAAAAATCCCAACGTTTTCAAAGTACTGACCAATAAGGAGGCAATATTTTTAACTACTTAGGCAAGTAGTTAGTTTAGTTATGATTAATTTTCCTCAGTTTTAGTTATGTGGGTTTTTTTTTGGTGGTAGTGGTGGTTTGTTTGTTGTTCAGTTGCATTAGATTTTCCAAGTTTATTTGTTCGGATTTAACTGTTTTAAGCAAACATGTCAGACCATGACTTTGAAGAGCTAAAAAGCCAATGTAAGTGAACATCTGCTATGAGTAGTAACCCCCAGAGCAGAACTGAAAAAACTAGTTGAAATGCAAACCAAACCTCTAAGCACACCACACAGAAGATTGTTTAGGATAAATTAATAGAAACAAACGAAAGAAAAGCTTGGTGTCCCTGTCTGTATAATGTCTCAAAATAAAAATATGCATGACACATTTGTTGTTAGTAAACTGTACATTATAAGGGTGCAAGGGACAAGTGCAAGCCAATGCTATTAATGGCAGGTTTGAAAGATTCCTGGTGACCACTAGATTACAGTCTAGAAAGTCAACAGTCCATTCAAAAAGAAGGAAAAAAATATTAGGAATTAGAACAGACAACTATCAGATATATCAATGACAATATAAAATCTATGATAGAAACAAGGGTGAAAGAAGTAGGGAGACTGAGTATTTTAAACCAAAAGAAAGTGCACAGCCAGAGCTACACACACGAAAGTGAGTCAGTCTATTCCTTTGCTCATCTCAGTGCTCTGTGAACACTTTGCCAGATAACGAGGATCTGAAGTTGTAACGCTGAAGATCTAGCTGAAGTAGTCACAATGAAAATACTTCTTAACAAGTTCTAATGCAAATTAAATATCTTAATTTATATAATAGATCACACGAGTAAAGATTTTTCTGTCTTCAGCTGCACTTTTAATCAATTTCTCCTCATCAACCCCTGCTCTATGAAACTGAAAGTAGGCCCCAGGAACAAAAGTCATGGTTGCTTGCACAATACAGCTAACAGGGAATACAAGGAATACTGTGTACTGAAATGAAAACTCATGCCACAGAAAATGATGCTATCTGCAGCTGCAAAGCCTACCACAGCTATTCAGTAAACGCAGACAGCAATATCACTTGTAGAACAGAAAGGGCAGAGGAAGATATTTACAACCCGGATGGAAATAACAGCACAGAAAGGGAAATGGAACAAATAAACCACAATATATTGAAAAAAGCTAACACATTTTACTCTGGGTATAAACTGCTCAGGCATCTCCTTCACTCTAAAGTTTATTTTTTTTTTTAATACATAAGTTATAGTAAGAGGTTATGCTATACTCAAATGCAATTGATGAAAAACCCTCCAAATGATCTAATCCCATTTTGTTTAAATCATGTCATTTTGCCAGAATGACCTCAAGGTATTTTCATTACAGCACTTGAAGTTGTCAGAAGGTTCCTTGACAAATCTGCTTGTGTTTGAACTTACCTTCATCACTTCTGTCCTCTAACAATAAATCATGTCTGCTTTGTGACTTCTCTATTTTCTCAGTGAGGCTTTTTTTGCCGTGTAACCTTGGAATCAATGTTTTATTTTCATTATCTGAAAAATCACTGCCACTAGAGGTCCATATTATGTCTTCGGCCTCCTTAGAGCTTTCAGCAGCAGATCCTATTAAAGAGAATTACAAAGTTCTAGATTGCTATAGAAATGTAATATTGTTAAATTTAAAATCCTTAAAAATTAAGCTATATTCTTTTTGAACTGGAAAGAAGTCATCAGTTCTGTCACCAGGCATCAGCAATTAACACTGGAACTTACATTTATTTCCTACACATACATGCATTAATCTCATTTTGATTCTCCAGGATAATTTTTTTTTTTTTATACAGAGAGGCTATCAATCAGTCCTTCAGCAGAGTGAGGACAAATAATGATTGTCTGACATACAGTTCTCTACACATAGACCTAATCCTCCCACATATGCTCTTTTAAAACCATAAATGGTTTAAATAAGGTCTGTCCTCAGATTCTGGGTATGGATTTCTCTCACTTTATACAACGAATAACAGTTGAATAAAAGTACACCATCAGTAGAGATGACTTCCCAGTTGTGTCCTGAGAGAAAATAAGTTTCAGGAGTAACAAAGAATAGCTATTAAATTTAAATTTCTCAGTTCAAAAAAAAAAAAACCACAGAATACCTTTCTCCACAGTTTTTAAATAATGAAAGCAAAGAGAAAAGGTTTAATGCTTAGTAGCTGAGCATTCAGAATCAGTAATCATAACAAAGCAGCGATTTCTACTTCTACTACCACAGCTTTTTAGGCAGATGGAAATTTAGACAATTAGTGGGGATTTGAAATAAGGCAGGGGGTGCAAAAGAGAAACACCTGCATCTCCTCCTGCCTGCAACATGAACACACACAGGTTATTTTCAGAAGTCTGGAAAAGCATAATTTTAAACCCCAAAAGGTCAACAAAAGGTTCTCAGTATTTTAACCTTAAGAGGCAGCTCTAGTGCTGCTGGAGCAAGTAGAAACAAAGACTGAAGAAAACACTGCCCTCTCTTTCTTTTCCTCTGGACTCAAAGAGTGAAAGAATTGCAGACAGTATTGTCCTTCCTCCTCTTTATTATGCCTAGAGTTCTTTTTTCAAATCACAGTATTAAACAGATTCAGGTACATGTAGAAGACTGTTAAAGTAGGTTGACAACATCCTGTTTTACCATCTATTGCTTATACTTGGAAAATACATATTTTTTTCATGCCTGTCTGTCTCCAAGGAGAAGAGAACCATTTCACCTTCTATCTAGACAGTTATGGGTTGTTTTTCATTCCATTCTCTGAAAAATGTGAAGAATTTAAATATCCTGTTCCTGCTAGAACCCACACCATATACAGCACTAGTCATACTCCCCAATCTGTTCAAGTGCAACAGCTAAAGTTCCTGTAGTTTTGCAGAACTGGCACTCTAGGTAAAGAGAAGAGTCTAATCACAACAGCACCAAGACGGTGTCTCTTAACCTAAATTAGGTTCTAATTACAATAGAAGAAAATAAACAGTATTTTAAGCCAACTTCCAAAGGGCAAAACAAAGTGAAAGTCTTTCACAATGCTAAACATGAAATAACTGTAACATACCTGCTGCATCTTCAGCAGTTGCTAACAGTGGTCCAAGTTGCTTCTTGGTCTTTGATTTATAATCAGTAGGTCTTACTGACTAGAGAGAGAAAGAGAGATTTAATCACCAAGAAATATATTACGGATAATTTTAACACATAATATACTCAGAATTGTTATTATACACCCACAACGTCACAAAACAACTTCAGACTTTTTTTGTGTGTCCTACTATGCTGCAGTACCATGGGGACAGTAAAACAAAAGTTCAATTTTAATTGTTTTGGAAAATATAAGCTTACTGTGAGTACAACAGGAATTACATCTAACCTTGCGAAGAAGAAAAGCCACTATTTTCAGAATTAAAATGTCAAAAGTGGGCAGGAAGCATAATAAAGCATGTGCCCTACTCAAGGGTTACAGAAAGAAGCATTCAGTAGTCCTGTCTCTGATTTTATTAAATCCCACAGGCTACACAACACTGACTGCTCAGTACCAGAAAAAAAAATCAGTTGAAGATTACTTTCAGTACACAGCACTTTCTCACTCACAGCTGGATTAACATCTCAAATTATGACCAAGAAGACCAACACAGATAAAAAAAAACACAACTTAATTTGATGTATCATTCAAAGCAGAATCTGTGAAGTCATCAAAAAGCAGAATTTCCTACAGTGAATTCATTGTTGCAAATATACTCCTTAGATCTAACAAAAATTCTCCCAATGCAAGCTATTGTCATTTTATTATTTTTTTTTAAAGGAAGATGCAGTTCCCCATCCCAAATGGGAAGGATACAAAAGTAATTTAAGTGTAATATTGAACTTATCCAATTCCTAAGTACTATCTAGAACATAACATGTCGACATATGCTCTGAGAATTACACTAATAAGTGCAGACAATGCTCTTCAGTAGCCTCGCTTTCCATTATTGTCTACCTTGGCAGTTGTAACAATATGTTATTAACTGGGAAACAATACAAAGAAAGGTGACATCTATCTTATAAGTCAGTCAAGTATAGAAACTGCTTTAACTGTCAGTATGTATCTCTTTTTTGCACTGTTAAATACAGCAGCATTTTACCTCCAGCACAGACGTGCTCTGAAAGCCATCCCCACACCTAAGCCATGCATTGGAAATCGAAGTAGAAGCCACTGACGTCCTGACAGTGGATTTTTTCAGCTGTAGGGGTGTCTTGTCGGGGAAGGACGTATATTCTGCATTCCAAAATCGCTTCCGCTATGAGGAGAAACAAACCCATTAAAAGCTTTGCACATGTAATGCTTTTTAAGTGAAGTTTACTTAATATAAACATCCCCTTTTTCTGAATACTTGCAAACAAATTCCACTTTTAAATAAGATGGAAAAAGTCTTGAACATCTGCAGCCATTTTTTATGCGACAATGTGTAATAATGATAACCCTAACATCATGGGTAAAATTACTCTCTGAAAAGCGAAATACTCTCTTCTGGTGATCTACGTTACATTTCCAGTATCTGTTAGCTGCCCAATGAAGCTGACAATTTCATCCTAAACAGGAGCAGCTCAGTAAAATACATTTTAACTAATTAATTCCTTCACATTCACATTTAGTCTGATTGAATTCTATGCTATACAGGGAATCAGAGTAGATAATCAATATCCAGCTCTCCATAAAAAAATTAACAAGCAAAGACGACACCAAGAGCCCCTCACAGAACTCATTCAGCTTTACTAATTATGCTTCTTTTCGTAACAGTTTCTCAGAAGTGGTAGATTAAGCGTCACATTTTCCTTACGTGCAATGCTGGAAAGAATTTGGACTACCAGGCAAGTTATGAAAACAAGGTCCTGATTAGCGTCCAGAGCTAATTTGATGCACTACATTTTGATATTTGAGAACAGCTTAAGCTGTTATCTGTAAGATGCTATACCAGTTCACACGTATAAATCAAACTTGAGCACGATAAAGATCTCAGCACACTCTGCTACGTAAGTTTTAGAGTTAGAAAACTTCAGAAAACTTTCACTCTATCTTCCCGAAAGGGTCTTTCTCCTACTGATAGTTTCTCTCAAGCCACTGAAGTTCCTACCCATATTTAAAAGCTACTTAAAGTTTTGTTAATCAGCACATACATTTTCAGCCAGGCTGGTCAATCGGGACTGTAACATACACTTAGAACAAGCAGGTGGAAAAAAGTCTTGGGCAGCGTTCATCTGCTTTGTGACCGATTATGTGAATTCGCTTCCTCTAGATCTTTTGAGTGCTGACAAGAAGGGAACGGGCACATTCCCAAAGCATACAGCGAGCAGCATCTTGGTTCATCCCTCCGTGCAGTTAACACGCTGGAGGGAAGGGATGCCATCCAGAGGGACCAGGACAGGCTGGAGAGGTGGGCCTGTGCAAACCTCATGAGGTTCAACAAGGCCAACTGCCAAGTCCTGCACCTGGTTTAGGGCAAATCCTAAGCACACATACAGGCTGGGTGCAGAATGGATTAAGAACAGTCCTGAGGAGAAGGACCTGGGGGTGGTGGTGGATGAGAAACTTGATATGAGCCAACAACGTGTGCCTGCAGCCCAGAAAGCCAGCTGTGTCCTGCGCTGCATCCAAAGAGGCATGACCAGCAGGTCGAGGGAGGTGATTCTGCCCCTTCACTCTGCTTTCTTGAAAGCCCACCTGCAGTACAGCCTTCAGCTCCGGGGCCCCCAGCACAAGAAGGATGTGGACCTATTAGAGCAAGACTGGAGGAGGGCCATGAGGATGATCAGAGGGCTGGAACACCTCTCCTATGGAGAAAGGCTGAGAGCTTGGGGTCATTCAGCCTGGAGAAGAGAAGGCTCTGGGGGACCTTATAGCAACCTGCCAGTGCCTAAAGGAGGACTACAGGAAAGCTGGGGAGGGACTCTGTCAGGGGGTGTAGGGATAGGACAAGGGGGAATGGATTAAAACTAAAAGAGGGAGATTTAAACTAGATTCTAGAAGGAAATCCTTCACTCAGAGGGTGGTGAGGCACAGGTCACTGGCACAGGCTGCCCAGAGAAGCTGTGGATGCCCCATCCCTGGAGGTGCTCAAGGCCAGGCTGGATGGGGCTTTGGGCAACCTGGTCTGGTGGGAGGTGTCCCTGCCCATGGCAGGGGGCTGGAACTAAGGGATCTTCAGGGTCCCTTCTGACCCAAACCATTCTGTGATTTTTTTTTTTTTTAAACAGCAAGTAGTACAACCTTGAACCTGATCCACTACTAAATGAGGAACCAAGAGCACAATTATAAGGACATGTCAAACAAGGAGGCTACAGCAGTTTAAACAAGAATGGTTAACAGTATTACACAAAGTATTGAAATCTTATCTTCCTCCCAGCGACCATATTGCCTGACCCTCCACTTCCAGAGCACTTAGACTTGAACATCCTACTGTCCTCTGGGAAGTACTTCTGCCTCTGCCCAGAACAACACGTGGATAAGGGAAATATTAAGAATTGAAGCATGGCAAGGCCCATTTTTCGGTTCTTTGTCAAATCATAGCATGGTCTCGGTCCAGTCAGCCACACTTGCTTCATCTCCACATCCCCCAGATGGATGACTTCTGCCAGGCTAAAACCTAACAGCACAGCAATGGTGCATCAGTGCTCAAACTCACGCCATGGCTATGCTGGTTTAGTAGTAAGAGAGATCACCAAAGGGCCTGACTCTTCAAGCTTCATTTGAGATTCCTTACAAAACTATCAGTAATGGTATCGGGCACATACACAGTGCTGTGCTACTTATAATCCCACTACAGATTACCCAGGAATACCTAGCCATTAATTTGGGTGCAGATTAAAACCCTTTATCACCTGGTAAAAAAGCAGGATTTTTTTTTTTTTTTTTTTTAAGAGTAATTACACTGAAGTGATTTGTATTCTTTGAAAAGGGGGATTGCAGCCAGCTTCTTTGTTAATTTTTGCTTTGTTCGTTCAGTTTCTTTTTTTCCATCCTGGCAAACACTGGAAGACTTGCTTATGTATACACTTCCCTAGCTTCTAAAAGACTTTGCACGATACATTTCGCAGACCAGAACTTGCAGTACATGGGAGACTAAAATGTGGTTCATCTAAGCATGCTTCTTAACCAGGACACTCCGGTTATGAAGAATGTGCATCTGTGCCAGTAAGACCACTATGAGCTGCTCACGGGTTTACAATACGCTACTTCTGATGGTCAATTAAAAGCAGAAGCAGTTACAAACAAATGGAAAAAGCCACACAAATGCATGCACAAAGTTACATAAAACAGGCTTCGTAATGAATTTCTATTGTTGGGAAGCCTTATAAACACAGAACTAGAGAATGACTTTCTGGTAAGTTTCTCATCCATGTTGTCCTTTAAAAATAAATCATTAAATCCCTTTTCACAGAAAATTCCTCTATACTATGAATATCAAAGGAAGGAAAAAAAAAGAGCATGGTCTAAGAGGCATGGCAGCTCATGTAGGGCCAGCATTACATCAGTTGACCATTGCCAAGGTTCGGAAAGGCAATGCCATATAAAACCAGGAAGGATAAAAGCTTCGTGTTAACTCCCTCTCCCTAGGGAAGAGGGGTTCGGGTGCATATGGAAAGGGCACGCTTCCAGTTGACTCTTACTAGAGTTATTTAATCCTCCCCTTCTCTAGCCTGGATTTAGATGGGCTGGGCAGATTTTCAGGGCAGCGCTGCGGGGACATCTCAGTGCAGAAGGCCTCATGACAAACCAGAAACAGCCAGAGTCCTGCCCCGTGCTGCTTGCCCCTCTCCCCGTCCATTTCACTCGCACTTGGCCCTCAGGCTCTGTGCAGATGTAGCAACAAGGGACTAAAGGAAAAGAAAGTTCATTTGGGAAGAAGCACCAGTTATCTGCAGCTGGCTCAGCAGCCGAAGAAAGCATACGGGGACCAGTGGGACCACTCCAGCAGCTACTCGGCACCGTCAGCTCAACTATGATCTGAAGGGATGTCAGCGCTGCCGACAGCTCTGGGTAATTACCCCTCATCTCACCACATCATGCTCCAAAGGCACAGGAAAATGGTAAGAGTTGCTCCTATCACCGCCCAGAAGTTGACAGCTGTTAGAGTCAACAAGAAAAGTGAAAACTGGTCCTAAAGTCCCAGAACAGAAAGCAAAGAAACACAGCCTATAAGTAAGATGTTCAACTCTCATAAATTTCTGGCAAACACCATTTGGAGGGAACAGAAAGATAAGGCGATTTTTCATACAGGCAGCAGTGACTTACAGGTCTGTGCCTCTAAGGCAGATATATTTCCATCATTTAACAGATTCTTTAAAAAAATAAATTAAAACCCAATAACCTAAAGACAACTCCCCTCATTCCAAGCTCTTTGACAATGAACTCTCTCCATGCAAGCGTTTGACATTAACCCTGGAAACTGGACCTACAGTTTCAACCCACAGATACTGAGGAGAGAGCCTGTCACAGCACTGGGTGCAAACATATATAAACATATGTAAATATGGATGTCCGTGTGCACACACAGGTATGTACGTGCATAAATACATATATAAATCGTTTTCAGAACAAAAATGTTATGTAAGAAGCATATTTTAACATGCATAAAGTAACATTTACATGCATGTGTGAACATAAAGCATAGAAGCATTTGTCATTAAAAGGCTGTCACATGAACACTACCCAGCAGCAAAAGGTTAGATGTGCATAGATGCAAAACTACGGGACAAGAGCGAGCTGGGAACAGGCCCACATGGCCTCCGCTTGGCCCTCAGCATTTGGGAATTGTGCCGGGAAGGCACTGTCCCCCTTGGCTCTGCCAGTTGTCCCTGTGGAGCTGCAGCGCCCTCACACCCTGGTGCAGGGAGCTGCTGTCCCAGGGTCTCTGCCACAGGAATGCATCAACCAACACACCCCAGAAATGGACAGTTTTAAAGGGTTTTTGCTTCCGCCCCAGCCTGCTTCAAGGCAGCTAAGAAAGTAGTGTTTCAAGAAACTTGCTTCTCTCATTAATAAATATTTCTAACAAAGCTGATCCGAAGGACATGCTGTTCCTCAAGAAATGCAGCACCAACAGTGAGTTCTCTTAATCTCGAGTAGCAAGGTTAATCACAATCTTTTTCCTCTGGCATTAAAATGGGACACAAAGCATACCTTGTGCAATTTATTAAAGTTATGCATGAAATGTCTAAACCCAAGATATTGGTATAAAAAGATAAAGGACTGAATGGGGCTTGGAAGAGCTAGATCACCTAGATCTGGTGCATCTCAGATATCAGGATGCATTACAAAACAAAGTCATGCAGATTCTTGTGGATTGCATAGAGTGTCTGGAGACAAAATATGTACTCTTTAATTTTAACTTTAAAAAAAGGTGAGGCTAGGATGGCTACTTTGTGCAGATGTTGTCTGCTGGTCTCTGCTCATGAAAGCGTTATATTTCGTCTCTGGAACAATTTCTTCTATCTCTGGAGCAATTCCTTCCAACTACTGAAAAACATAAATTACTGTTGCTGGTGTCAGTGGAACTAGGATCAAACCCTCCGTGCCAAAGGCACCAAAAGTAACCCTTCATTATTCCTGCATTACTCCTGTAGTTATTCCCAGTTAGATAAAGGGTCAGATAGCCTACGTATGCAGTGAGGAAAAGGGAAACAACAAAAATTCAATAAATTGATAATGAGTATACAAGAGACTATTAGAAGTATAGGGTTGGAAGGCTGGTGCTGATTTTTGGAGAGATGGTGATATCCAGCACATCTCCACTCAAACTCTATATTGTTATTTTTGCCAAATATTTGTTAAACAGAAGCACCCTAGAAGCTGTCTCCGGGAGCATATGTTGAAAGACTTCTCACTGCACAGCCTTTACACACCAGACAATCCCACTTTCTTGGGGCTGTGATACCAAAGGAACCCCCAGGAAAGCATTGCCCAACACAGTACCTACCTCACATGCAAGTGGTGTTTCTTTGACACTTCACCTTCCTAACACATAAAAAGCAACCTAAGCTGGAGGACAACAACTAAGTATATAAGTGTTTTGCTATGGGAACTCCTCCTGCTGCTGAGATGCAAATCCAGGAATTGGTCATATCACTTAAACATCACTAAAAGCATTCAAACACAATTATCACATTATTCCCTAATACAGAACAGAACAAGTAAAGTGCTAAAAAATTTAGTTTTATTTTCATGAGAATTTTTGTGTTTAGTTAGTTATTTAAAAACTAACACTTCTGAAGGGAATAATCACAGCAAAGCACACAGCAATACCAAACACTGACCAACAGCCATCCTATCCTCTTCTTTCACCTTGGTCCTAACAGTCTTCACAAAGAAGTGCTCACAAATTAAGAGGAGTCCCTTTAAAAGCCCAGTTTTAAGACAGCATGAAACTGAATTTGACAACATGCATCTCATTTTCAGAAAAACTCAGCACTCATGTCACCGAACTCACAGAATCACAGAACCATCTAGGCTGGAAGAGACCTCCAAGATCACCTAGTCCAACCTCTGACCTAACACTAACAGTCCTCTACTAAACCATATCCCTAAGCTCTACATCTAAATGTCTTTTAAAGACCTCCAGGGATGGTGACTCCACCACTTCCCTGGGCAGCCTGTTCCAATGTCTAACAACCCTTTCAGTAAAGAAGTTCTTCCTTATATCCAACCTAAACCTCCCCTGGCTCAACTTCAGCCCATTCCCCCTCGTCCTGTCACCAGGCACGCGGGAGAGAGAATAGACCCAACCTGCACAGACCAACTCCTGACAGCATAGCTACTGTTTCCAGCACCTGGCTGGAAAAGGAAGTTTTCATTAGTTTGAAATATTGAAACATCTTGGCACTTTAAGCCTCCAAGTAAAGATTTAAATAAAGGCTGCATTTTTTCAAGGTAAGATTTTTTTGTTCCTATGAAAAACAGCATTTTTTATTTTCTAAAGTCAACTTGCAAGAATACAAATGACCGCAACTGAGAAGGGATCTCATCAAGTCATCACAATTCATTAAAAAAATGCTGAGCTGGAAGACCATGGTCACAGTGACCTGGCATACCTCCTTCTACATTGTCAGCACGCACTTCAAAACAAAAGAAAGATTTTTTTTTCCAATATACTTTTCTTGATGCATGGAATCAATATTTTTAGAAGTTTTAAACCCCTTATGTTTATGATCTTTTACTTCTGCTAACTAAAGGGTAATACTATTGACTGGTACGTATGTATACGTGCACGTACACCCCTAGGCAATTGTACTATTTGAACATCAGTTGTTTGTTTTAAATCTATACACTGTTACATAAGCAACAGTATGAATTATGTGCTTATACTGAAGAAAAACGCCCTTGTGGTATTGAAATGCACTTTTTATTCATGAAATGCACTTTTTATTCATAACTTGGTGCCGAGCTGTTGTTCAGACAGAAATCCACACTCTATAAAAGCGATCAGAGCTGAAGTATTTTAGAAAAGCTTTCACAAAATTACCCAACGCGTAACTAAAACATATTATGACTGTGGCTTGTATAGCTCAGGTCAGTTTCATTTTTAAAATGGCTTAATTAATGGAGTTAATTAAGCAAATGGAGAGGACCCCTGCCTTCGCATGAACTCGGTGTGACTTTCGCTGAAGCAGGAAGGCTGCGCACAAGCTAAATTAGTGTTACCCAAGGCTGCCACCACGCTGCACCACGCTCCCGCTGCGCCCTGCCTGCTCCGTGCCGTTTTCACAGAATCACAGAATTGTCTAGGTTGGAAGAGACCTCAAGATCATCGAGTCCAACCTCTGACCTAACGCTAACAGTCCCCACAGTAACTTTTAACAAGCTCCGCACCGCCGGGTGTCCCGCGCCACGAGTTTATTGTAAACTTTGTGACATTTCTCCTCTAAAAACGGAGCCGAAGCAGCGCCAGGCAGCGCCTCAGGCCCCGCAGCCGCCGCCCCGAGCTCCCCGCTGCAGCACCCGGCGGCCGGCAGCCCCGGCGGTTGCAGCCGTTACTGACCGTTAGGGCCGTTAGCCCCTCGCTCTCCCCCCCCCCCCCCCCCGCCGCCGCGCGCGCGCAGGTACCTTCCTACTGGGCATCGCCCCCGCCCGCGCGGCCACGTCCGCGGTCACGTGGCGGGGGAGCCCGAGGGGAGGGGCGCCGAGGAAACCCCCTCGGCACGGCCCGGCCCGGCCCTTTCTAGCTTTGGCGCCGCGGGAGCTGCCGCTTCTGATTGGACAGGCGCGGCGGAGCGCGGGTGACGTCACGGGGGGTGCGGAAGGAGGGGGAGGAGGGTGGGTGCGCGCATGCGCTGTGCGGCGGGTGAAGGAAGGGAAGGGAAGGGAAGGGAAGGGAAGGGAAGGGAAGGGAAGGGAAGGGAAGGGAAGGGAAGGGAAGGGAAGGGAAGGGAAGGGAAGGGAAGGGAAGGGAAGGGAAGGGAAGGGAAGGGAAGGGAAGGGAAGGGAAGGGAAGGGAAGGGAAGGGAAGATCTACACAAGAAGATACATTTATGTTCAAAAAATGGGGAGATATCAGTGCCAAGTTGTACGGAATTTCATCTGAAATGGTATTTTCTGCATGGTCCTGAGCAGTTCAATTAGTCTAATAGTGTTGCTGTTAAGAAAGCATAATAAGGAATAATAAGACAGTAATAAACAGTCTTTGTTAAAATACATTTATATCTCACAGCATAACTGCTTAGAGTTTGTAAAGCATGTGTGTTTTGATAGCAGACGCTGCATGACTGTAATTTTTATTATTAAGCCCTAATTAGGTATATACATGTCTACAGTTTACAGTTTGTGTTTTTTCCAAGGCACCCTGTGTCCAATACCCATCTCCCATTCCATTTATGAAACTAACGCTAATTAAAGTGGATTTCTCAAGAGGAGGAGAGCCAGGAACATCATCATCCACAATTCATGATGCCTTTGATTGTTATGTTCAAAACAGAGTTAAAAGCCGTATGGTCTCATCCTTCCAAAACTTCGCAGTATTTCTTCTCCAGTTACCAGATTGACAAATGAATTCTATTATACACCATCAAAGTGGTTTTCTTTGATATTTGTAGAGGTATGTTACTGCACTGTTCAGTTGAGTGCTCTATGTTAGAGCTAAATCACAGAAATACTTGGACCACTGAAGTCTACTCAGCTCATTGAGTCTGTTATTTTTTTCTATACAGTGTCTTCTTCTGAGGATTACAAAATACTCACATCAGTGAGGAACGTATTTCTTTTGAATCCTAAGAAGGTGATCTAATCAATAGATTTCCTTAATTTGTTTTAATGTTCTTCACAATCTACTAGAATGACATGGAAATAGAGGAAATGGGCCAAAAACAAAACAAAACAAAACAAAACAAAAAAAAACAACCAAACAAAAAAAACACCACAAACCAAAACAAAAGGCTATATACTATGAATTAAAATAGAAATGATCGTTTTTAAAATAATGTTTCTGTGGAGAGAGAGAAATGGATGCTTAGCTTCCTCACAAAAGTTTTAAGAAGCTTCATAATACTCATACATTATTTTTCAAGTCCATTACATTTTTTTGTGAGTTATTGACTGATTGACTGTTTATGTGCTCAAGATCAAAGTTGCCGCTGCTCAGAGAACATTAAGATATATACCGTTTTATTTTGGTGCATTAAAATTCTATAAAAATATAAAATTCTGTTGTTAATAGCATTTCATTTCTTTAGTAAAATCTGGAAACTCTTATTTTTCTGTGGTGCTCTTGATTGCATGGATGTTTTTAAATCCATGTATAGAAAGAACTCTCTCAAAGAAACAAATATATTTTATACAAATTAATCAAAAGATAAGGAGGCTTAAATTACTGAGGCTGGAAGAACATGTTTATATTTATTGATTGTGGCTGTTCTTCATTCTATCGGGGGTTTATGGATTTATTTCCTCTTATGAAGCATAAAGTTACAACTCTAAAAGCTTTCCAGCATATAAAACCTGCAAGGACAATGTGAAATTCAAACACAGAGGAAGATGTTTGGTTTGAGTCATTTCCTTTGTGAAGTTTTAAAAGTCACAAATATCCCAGCTGCTTAATTGGGATGAGATTGAGGAGAAAAAAAAAATCATTAAGTATTTTATAACCCGTGTTTTAGGGTCAGATGGATTTTTATGACTGTAACAGGCAATAGAGGATCCCAAGGTCAAGCCTAGATCAAAGATAGGTCTCCAGACTAGATCAAAAATAACATTTTCTTCTGCAGACTGTTGCAGTTTGGTGATTTTCAGCTTTCTAAGGTTTCCTAGGAAACGACATGCAAAACTTCAGATTTTTTAATCCCAAAGCTGTGGCATCTGTTCTGCTGTAAATTAAATTGTGTCACTGCCCAGTACGATGCATGGCTATGCCAAGACAAGGTGTAGACTTGTGAAAAAAACCTCGGGGGCTGCCAGATTTTAGCAAACCACATGGAGTCAAGTTCATACATTCATGCAAATTAAAAATTAATAGCTGCTCATTTGAAAACCCGAAGCAAAAATAGACTAAATGAATCAACATATCCCTGAAGAAATGAAGAACAGGGCGGACATTGGACTCCACAGAGCTGCCATACCACCCACCCGGTGTGTGCTGTGTGGAGATGATGGCCGTTCTGTCTTTTCCACGCGTTTCTTTGCATTCTGTGCTGTAAAAGAAATATGAGTAAATAAGTTGTATATGGGTCAGCTGTGTGCCTTGGCAGCCAAAATGGCCAACCTTCTCCTGGAGTGCATCAAGCACAGCACTGCTAGCTGGTCAAAGGAAGGGATTGTCCTCCCACTGTGTGCAGTTTTGTGCATCACAATATAAGTCATAAAACTATTAGAGAGTGTCCAAAGAAGGGCTACAAAGATGGTGAAGGGTCTTGTCGTGGTTCCGCTCGAGTGGGCAGCCGAGCTCCACCACAGCCGCTCTCTCACTCCCCCTCCTCAAAGAGGAATGGGGAGAAAATATGTGAAAAGGGCTCAAGGATTGAGATAAGGACGAGAAAATCACACAATAATTATTGTAACGGGCAAAACAGACTCGGCATAAGGAGATAGTAAGATTTATTGCCTACAACTAACAAGCGAGAGAAGTGAGAAAACAAAGGAAAAAAAAAAAAACAAAAGCACCTTCCCCCCCATCCACCCTCTTCCACCTCCTCCCCCCGAGCGGCGCAGGGGAACGGGGAATGGGGGTTATGGTCAGTCTACAGCACTTCTTCTCTGCCGCTCCTTCTCGGTCACTCTCGTCCCCTGTGCTGTGGGGTCCCACCCACGGGATGCAGTCCTTGATGAACTGATCCGGCGTGGGCTTCCCACATGCAGCAGCTCTTCCAGAACTGCTCCAGATATGGGTCCGTACCACGGGGTCCATCCCTCAGGAGAAAACTGCTCCAACCTGGCTCCCCTACGGGCAGCAGCTCCTGCCAGATCACCTGCTCCTGCGTGGGCTCCTCTCCACGGGCTACAGGTCCGGCCCGGAATCTGCTCCGGCAGGGGTCTTCCACAGGCGGCAGCCTCCGTCGGTGCAGGGCCACCTGCTCCACCGTGGTCTCTTCCACGGGCTGCAGCGTGGAACCCTGCTCCACCGTGGTACTCCATGGGCTGCAGGGGGACATCCTGCTTCACCATGGTCCTCACCACAGGCCGCAGGGGACTTCTGCTCCGGCGCCTGGAGCACCTCTCCCCCTCCTTCTACACTGACCTTGGTGCAAGGCTGTTCTCTCACTCCCTTGACTCTCCCGGTTGCTGTGTGGCACAGCGTTTTTTCCCTGTCTTAAATATGCTCTCACAGAGGCGCAAAACAACATCGCTTATTGGCTTGGATCTGGAAAACAATGGGGCCCTTCCCAAACATGGGGCAGCTTCTAGATCTTTCTCACAGAAACCACCCCTATGGCTCCCTGCTACCAAAACCTTGCCACGTAAACCCACTACAGGTCTAGAGGGGAAAATGTGTGAGGAGTGGCTGAGGTCCCTGGGTTTGTCCAGCCCAGAGCAGAGCAGGCTGAGAGGAGGCCTCATGGCGGCCTGCAGCTCCCTCACGAGGGGAGCAGAGGGGCAGGCGCTGAGCTCTGCTCTCTGGGGACAGTGACAGGACCTGAGGGAATGGCATGGAGCTGGGACAGGGGAGGATCAGGTTTTAGGGGTTTAGGGAAAGGTTCTGCACCCAGAGGGTGGTCAGGCACTGGGACAGGCTCCCAGGGCAGTGGTCATGGCACGGAGCCTGCCAGTTCAAGAAACATTTGGGCAACATTCTCAGACACATGTTCTGATTTTTGGGTGGTCCTGTGTGGAGCCAGGAGTTGGACTCATTGATCTCTTAGGACAATGAGTTGGACTCATTGTCCTAAGACAATGCGACCTACACGTCGCATTGCCACATCATCCTTCAAAAAAGAAAGAAGGGCTATTGTTATGGGGGGCTCCCTTCTGAAAGGGACAGAGGGACCGATATGCCGACCGGACCCAACCCGCAGAGAAGTCTGTTGCCTCCCTGGGGCTCGGGTGAGAGACTTTGCCAAGAAAGTCAAGCGCCTGGTACGGCCCACTGACTACTACCCGCTACTGGTCTTTCAGGCTGGTAGTGATGAAGTAGCAACGAGAAGTCCGAAGGCGATCAAAAGAGACTTTAGGGATTTGGGGCGACTACTTAGAGGATCAGGGGCGCAGGTGGTGTTTGCCTCTGTCCTTCCAATAGGGGGGATCGAAGCTGAAAGACGTACTGTTCACATAAACTCGTGGCTTCGAGACTGGTGTGACCGGCAGAATTTTGGTTTCTTTGATCATGGGAAGGTCTACGCTACACCGGGCCTGATGGCACCGGATGGGATGCGCCTCTCTCGGAGAGGGGTAAGGATCTTAGGTCAGGAGTTGGCAGGGCTGATAGATAGGGCTTTAAACTAGAGTCGAAGGGGGAAGGGGCTAAAACCAGGCGCGCCGGTGAAGACCTAAGGGATGGTACGCTAGAATCAGAGGGGCTGTGTGCCAGTGGGGTCCTTTGGTCAGATCCACAAGGTGCTGAGTGTAAGGAGACGCACCTGAAGTGCTTTTACACAAACGCACGCAGTATGAGGAATAAAATAGATGAGCTAGAAGTCCTGGCCCAGTCCCGCAACTACGACATCATCGGCATAAGCGAAACCTGGTGGGATGAGTCCTGTGACTGGGGTGTTGCGATAGATGGTTACAGGCTCTTCAGGAGGGACAGGCAGGGTAGGCGAGGTGGTGGGGTGGCGATGTATGTGAAGCAGGGGCTGGACTGTGTGGAACTTCAGGTCGGCGATGGCAAAGTTGAGAGCCTCTGGGTAAGGATCAAGGGACGAACGAATAAAGGGGATGTCGTTGTGGGAGTCTATTACAGACCGCCTGGCCAGGATGATAGCGCCGATAAATTATTCTTTACAGAACTAAGAGAGGCCTCGAGATTAACTCCCCTTGTCCTTATGGGGGACTTCAACTTGCCGGACGTTAACTGGGAGTGCCACACGGCTGACACGAGCAAGTCCAGGAGGTTCATGAAGCACCTAGATGATAACTTCTTGGTACAGGTGCTAACGGAGCCAACTAGGAAAGGTGCCCTCCTAGACCTGTTGCTAGAAAACAGAGAGGGTCTGGTGGGAGATGTGGTGATTGGTGGCCGCCTCGGTCATAGCGACCATGAAGTGGTTGAGTTCAAAATTTATGGTGACAGAAGGAAAAGTGCCACCAAAACCTCATCCCTAGATATGGGGAAAGCGGACTTCAGGCTGCTCAGGGAACTAGTCAGTAAGGTCCCCTGGGAAACTGCTCTTGAAGGCCTCGATGTCCACCAGTGCTGGTCACTCTTTAAGCGATGCCTCCTAGAAGCACAAGATAAGGCAATTCCAAAATATCGCAAGTCAGGCAGGCGGGGCAGGAGGCCGGCGTGGCTAACCAGGAATGTTCTAATGGAGATTAGGCGGAAACAGAGAGTGTTTTGCTACTGGAAGGAGGGCCAGGCGTCATGGAAAGAATACAGGGATGCTGTTCGTGTTTGTAGGGAGAAAGTTCGAGTGGCCAAAGCACAGCTAGAGTTGAAGCTGGCTGTGTCTGTGAGAGAAAATAAAAAGGGTTTTTTTAGATATGTAAATGGAAAAAGGAGAACTAAAGAATACATAGGGCCGCTCCTTGATAGGGAAGGTCTCCTCACAGACGATGACGTAGGCAAAGCAGAGACGCTTAACGCCTTCTTTGCCTCTGTCTTCAATGCCGATGATGGGCTTCGGGACCCAGGGTGCCCTGAGCTGGAGGACCGGGACGGTGGGGATGACAAACTCCCAACTGACCCTGAACGTGTGCGGGATTTGCTACTCCACCTGGATCCCTACAAGTCCATGGGTCCGGATGGGATTCATCCCCGGGTGCTGAAAGAGCTGGCGGATGTCATCGCGGAACCTCTCTCAATTATTTTTCAACGATCCTGGGAATTTGGAGAGGTCCCGGTAGACTGGAAGCTGGCAAATGTTGTGCCGATTTTCAAGAATGGTCAGAAAGAAGACCCTAGCAATTACAGGCCTGTCAGTCTCACGTCAGTGCCTGGTAAAATCATGGAGAAGTTGGTTCTCGGACTTATTGAGGCGCACCTGGGGGACAAAGCAGTCATTGGTCCCAGCCAGCATGGGTTTGTGAAGGGTAGGTCCTGCCTAACTAACCTGATTTCCTTTTATGATAAGATCACCCGTATGGTGGACCAAGGGAAACCAGCTGATGTGATTTTTTTGGACTTCAGCAAGGCTTTTGACACGGTTTCCCATAGGATCCTACTGGACAAAATGTCCACCATACAGCTAAATAAAAACATCATACGATGGGTGAGCAATTGGCTAACGGGCAGGGCCCAAAGGGTTATGGTAAATGGAGCTGCGTCAGGCTGGCGGGCAGTCACCAGTGGGGTCCCTCAAGGCTCCATTTTAGGGCCGGTACTTTTCAATATTTTTATAAACGATCTGGATGTAGGAATAGAGGGTATTTTGAGCAAGTTTGCTGATGACACCAAACTTGGAGGAGTTGTGGACTCAAATGAGGGCGTAAAGGCCTTGCAGAGGGATCTGGACAGGTTGGAGAGCTGGGCGATCACCAACCGCATGAAGTTCAATAAGAGCAAGTGCCGGGTCCTGCACCTGGGACGGGGAAACCCTGGCTGCACGTACAGACTGGGCGATGAGACGCTGGAGAGCAGCCTAGAAGAGAGGGATCTGGGGGTCGTGGTAGACAGCAAGTTGAATATGAGCCAGCAGTGTGCCCTGGCAGCCAGGAGGGCCAATCGTGTCCTGGGGTGCATCAAGCACGGCATCGCTAGTAGGTCAAGGGAGGTGATTGTCCCGCTCTACTCTGCGCTGGTGCGGCCTCACCTCGAGTACTGTGTGCAGTTCTGGGCACCACAGTATAAAAAGGACATGAAACTGTTGGAAAGTGTCCAGAGGAGGGCTACAAAGATGGTGAAAGGCCTTGAGGGGAAGACATATGAGGAACGGCTGAGGTCACTGGGCCTGTTCAGCCTGGAGAAGAGGAGGCTGAGGGGGGACCTCATCACAGTCTACAACTTCCTCGTAAGGGGTTGTCAAGAGGCAGGAGACCTTTTCTCCATTAACACCAGTGACAGGACCCGCGGGAACGGGGTTAAGTTGAGGCAGGGGAAATTTAGGCTGGACGTCAGGAGGGGGTTCTTCACAGAGAGGGTGGTTGCACACTGGAACAGGCTCCCCAGGGAAGTGGTCACTGCACCGAGCCTGTCTGAATTTAAGAAGAGATTGGACTGTGAACTTAGGCACATGGTCTGAACTTTTGGGTAGACCTGTGCGGTGTCAAAGAGTTGGACTTGATGATCCTTAAGGGTCCCTTCCAACTCAGGATATTCTATGATTCTATGATTCTATGATTCTATGATCTTGTGGGTCCCTCCCAACTCGGGATAGTCTAGGGTTCTGTAATTCTTCTACAAAGTCTCTGACAGTACTTGTCTGCATTATGCAAGATATCTCTGTCATTTAACAAAATAAACACAAATAAAATACGACTCTCAAAACTGAAACCAAGCATCTATTATCAAATCTACTTTGGTTTGGCTTGAATGCAAAAAAAAAAAAAAAAAAAAAAAAATCACAGGCTTATGTTCTGAGATTGAAAAAAATGGCACTTTTTAAAGGTCAGTCATTAGACTGGTTTACTCCCACCAAAGTCTAAAGCTCTTCCTGCTAATTTAATTCAACAATATTTTAAAATTATTGAAGTATGATAAAACTGTTCTTTATGTTTTCTAGTAACTTTAGAAATTTCTCTTTCATGTCCAGCATTACTACTGCTTCAGCATGACTGGTTTTATCACATTTAGGCATGTCCTCGTGTTGAACACTTTGCATAGACTTGCTGAAAAACATTTAAGAAAAGCCATGCACAAGGAAGAGTATATTGGAAAGGGGATGGGGACTGCTAACTGTCTGCAGTCAAGAAGATCTTGCCAGTTTGAAAAAGGTTTTTTTAAGCACCATTTAAGCCCAGCATTTTTTTGGTGCTGAGGAAAAGGCAGTGAATGGCAAGTATTCAAGGAGGTTAGCTACTCCCCAGGAGACTAAAAAGAGCTGGAGCAATCCAAGTGGAGCAGGGAACAAGGTAAGCAGGTCAGCACTGTGGGCAGCTGGGTCCAGGCTTTTCCACCAGCATACTGAAGGGAGCCAGACCACAGACGGGCTCATGCCCTGCCCTGTGACTGTCCTTGCTGCTTGATTGTCAGCAGGCTTCCTGGCCTGGTTCGTGCCCCTGCCAGCTGGCGTCTTCCCAAACAGTGCCCCTGGCACTGTTCAGGAGGTAGCACAAGCCAGGATTTGTTTTCAGTAGGCAGCACGGATGAGGCTGCCCTGTCATGGAAGAGGAGAGTTTAGTTGGACTGCACAAGATGTACCATGTCATTTGCCCCCAGAGCATGAGAACAGGTTCAAGCCTGTTCTGTTTATTAGGATAGTATGTTGACCAGTGACACTTCATGTGGTATTTTGTTTAGGACTTTTTCTTTCTTCACCATGGCAATGTGAAGAAAACATCTGAGGACCTGCAGGAATGGAGGTAGAGGAAACAAGGATTAGGCTGTCTGTTTAAGGAGTCCACCGTGGTGATGAGTAACATGGGCTCCCCTCAGGAGTAGCTTCAAGTTCCAAAATTTGCCATAATTGAGCTAAGAACCAAAAGGTACAGCCCTGCCACGACCTACATTTTCCTAAACCAAGATGCTACATTTTTCCTGTTATTTGTCCTATCTTCTTTAACCATCTGTCTTCACCACATGCTTACTTATAAGCCTGCTTTGCTCCAAGTGTAAGATTTTCTTAGTGCTACAAACAGTCTGGAACTGCCTTGCTGTAGAGCAAGTGACCGTCATCTATGCAGAAAAGATTAAGGTCCCCTAAGGGGCCTTTTTCCCAGTAGGGGTCTGCCTTCATGGAGCTTGTCTGCCCATGGGCAAGCTGAAACTGCAAATGGACAACTGGCTTGGGAACTGGTACATCACCTTTTGTGGGGAGATGTGATCATTTTCTAGGATGTGTTTCCAATGTTAGGCTAAACGGGGTACAGACCAGGAGAAGGTTAAAGGGAGCCTGAAACTTAAATTGGGCATCTAAACTGATTCTAGACACGCTGGAACAGCCTTCTTCTTTTGCAGCACAGACACCTTGAATATTAACATGCCATGATTTTGTGGTTTTTGTGGTTTTCAGTTTCTATCTGCTTCCATTATGGTATACTTTTTTGCTTACTTCTTTGCTTTTTGCTAGAACATGCAGTAATGGGGGGAGCAAGAGGTCCCGTACATTACACGTTTTGGGGAACTCTGAGGTGTCCCACACTGCTCCCATCTCATCTGTTCCTCCCAGTACATTAGTTCCTTCCTTGCCTGCTTTGGCTGCTGATTATTTTGGGGTTGCTTTCTGCCTGATTTCTCTCTAATTTTCCTTAAAGTACCAGAAATGTATCATTAGATGTCTTTTAGATAAAGGCTATTGCATAGTAGGCAGCTTTAAGCTGGGGAATAAACAAAACAGTGTCATAAATTACTAAATCTGAAGTTGCCATACTAGCTGTTCTCCCTATACAAGAAACCCCATTATAACTTGTAATAAAATGAAAACTGAAAGCCAGATATTCATTCTAAGCCATCCTGAGCCCTCATCTCTTTTCCTGGCATTTTAAATATAACTTGTCTTGATTTGTTTCCTTCTTTCTTTTTTTTTTTTTCCTTTTTTTTTTTTTTCTGTTTTTCTTTTTTTTTCTTCTTTCCTATTTTGTTTTTTTTTTTTTTTCTTTTTCTTTCTCTTTCTCTTTTTTCTTTTTTTCTTCTCCTTCTCCTTCTCCTTCTCCTTCTCCTTCTCCTTCTCCTTTCCCTTTCTCATTCTCTTGTTCATTTACTTTTTCATTTTTTCTTTTGTTCGTTCTTTCGTTCTTTCATAACATTTGTATCTGTAGAACAGTTATCCTTTTAAACATTTTTTTTTGCATCTACTAGTGGTACAGTATGTACCACTTTCAAAATAATAAATCATTGTTTTTCTCTCAGTACTACACATCATTAGTAAACAGCACTGATGACCTGGGAATTTCCCTACTGATTTCCCCAGACTCAGATCTGGCTTTGAATTATTTCTCCCTGAGCTGCAGAAAGCCCTGTTGGGGTCATTTCCTCAGTGAAGTCTGAACTGTCACAAACATTCCAGCCAAAGTTTTTATAAAACTCAGGCTTTTTCTACAATGAAAGTTAACTGTGCTCTGATTTGGGCATTTGTCTTAATGCTTGTCTCACCCATACTTAAGCTCAGTTCCTTTTGGTTGTGATACCCACTTGCCAGTTAGGTTCCTTTTTCCTCAGGCTCCAGCTCATTAATTTTTCAAAAATGTGACCAGGGAATGTGCTACAGCACTAATGCTGCTTTCTTCATTTTTCCCACAATCATGCATGTTGGACAGACAGCTTGGACTACAGCTGTCTGGAAAAGCACTCTAAATCATCTCAATTTGAAAAAAACAACATGGAATAAGCCTCTAAATGTATCACGGAATCATATAATAGCTGAGGTGGGAGGGAACCTCTGGAGGTCATCTGGTTCAACGCATCTGCTCAAACAGGGACACCTAGAGCAAGTTGCCCAGGACAAATGTCCAGGCAGCTTTTGAAGACCTTCAAGGAGAGAGAGCCCACAATCTCTTTGGGCAACCTGCGCCAGCGCTCTGTCACCTGCACAGGAAAGAAGTGCTTCGTGATGTTCAGACTCCTGTCTATGCTCATCACCTCCTGTCCTGGCACTGGGCACCACTGAAAAGAGCTTGGCTCCATCTTCTTTGCACCCCCCTTCAGGTATTTATAGACACTGATAAAATCCCTCTTAAGCCTCCTCTTCTCCAGGTTAAACAGCCCCAGCTCTGTCCGCCTCTCCACATAGGAAAAGTGCTCCAGTTCCTTCATCATCTTGGTGGCTTTACCTTGGAACCTTTCTAGCATGTCCAGGTCTCTCTTGTACTGAGGGGGTGCAGAACCAGACCCAGATCATGAATGAATATTCTAAACAAGGCTGGACCCAGTATCGACCCCTGGGGTACTCCACTCACTACTGGCCTCCAAGAAGACTTTGTGCCGCTGACCACTACCCTGTGAGTCTGGATGTTCAGCCAGTTTTCAATCCACCTCACTGTCTGTTCATCCAGCCCAAACTTGAACAGCTTCTCTGTGAGAAGCTCATAGGGGACGGCAGCAAAGAGTTTAATGAAGTCCAGGAAGACAATATCTATGCTGACTACTCCTGATGATTTTCTTTTCCTTCATGTGCCTGGAAGCAGTTTCCAGGATTAGCTGTTCCATCACCTTCCCAGGGATCAAGATAAGGTTGACTGGCCTGTAGTTCCCTCGGTCCTCCTTCTGGCCCTTCCTGAGGGTGGGAGTGATATTTACTTTCCTCCACTTTGGGCACTTCTCCCAGTTGACACAATTGAACAAAGATTACAAGGGTGGCTTCACAATCACACCTGCCAGTTCCTTTAGCACTCATGGATGCACCCCATCAGGGCCCAAGGATTTATGTATGTCCTCAGTTTGCCCCAAATCAAGGAAGTTTCTTAAATCAATGACTAGCACATGTCAGTATAACTTCCACAGTTTTCTCAAATGTAGTATTACTTATGTCGTGGCTTGTTTTGTGATGTTTCATGTTCAGTCATTAGCCTGTTTCCCTCTGCTCATTATAGCAGAGTAAAGCTGCCTGCTTTGATGTGGTGATTAGCAGACATAGAACATGCTGAGGTGTAAATTCATGCAATTGTGTTGTTACACATAGCCAGTCTCTTGCATTCTCTGGTTAGTGGAGTATTTGCCCCTTTTTGTTATTACTATTATTATTTTTAAAGTGCTTATCAGCAAGATAGTTTTCAGGGAAGAACGGGAAATATAGCTTGTGCTCTGTAACTACTATATATATCTTCTATATCAGTATCTTTCTGATGGCAATTCTTCTTTTTAAGATGCACTTAGAGGTCTGCAGAGAGAAAAAATAGTTTGTGAACTCATAGCTTTCAAAAATCACGTGCCTTTTCTACCACTGTCTATCGCACTCCTCACAGTTGTTCCATTACATTTCTGCTTTCATGTTTGAGGCTTATGTGAGTTTAACTTAGGAAATGAAAGTGATAACCAGAAAATGGTTGGGTCAGTTTTGGCAACCTACTTGCATAAAAAAATATCTCTGTTGACTATGGCAGGGTCTCTTCTCAAACACCCATGTAAATTAATTCAATAACATAATACGACTTAAAAACACGATAGTAACACTGAGAGGTGAAAGGAATCCCAAATCAAAATCCAGTGTATGAGTGCACGTTAATTTCAGGAGTTGGTTCCTGGAAGTTATCAGATCCAAATATTTTAGCTTTCCTAACTGGAGTCAAGCAGTAACTCAGTAATCTGAAGCTCAGTACTTAAGTTTTGGTTGTTTCCAAGAGCTGAAGTTGGAAGACGATGCTGCTATTGGAAGCAGTATGTGGATGTAAGAATGTCTCAAATGATTAATGTGTAATTAATAATAGAGAACAATTGTATACTGTTTGCACTTAGCTATTTTAACTTGTATATAATTCCTATCAAACCTGCAGAGCTTGTAAAATAACACTGGCTCTCACAATACATTAGGTGCCTGGAAGCACTCACAGGCCCTGAGTAATGGATGTTAATTGATTTTGTTTCTGGATAGATTCCCTTTGGTTAATGGGATCTCAGCCATGATTTCAACTCTCCATCGAATAGTGTGCAGCAAAGGTAACGCAAGGTGTCAAGCCATATGCTCACAGGCATTCGCAGCTGAAAGGTGGCTCCACGTTTTTCCACAGCCCCTTGCCCACAGCAGTGCCTCCCTTCTCTGGGAACCAGCAGGAATCAGAATTGTTTAGGCTGGAAGAAACCTCCAAGATCACCTAGTCCAACCTCTGACCTAACACTAGCCAGTCGTCCACTAAACCATATCACTAAGCTCTACATTGAAATGTCTTTTAAAGACCTCCAGGGATAGTGACTCCACCACTTCCCTGGGCAGCCCATTCCCATGCCTAGCAACGCTTTCAGTAAAGAAATTCTTCCTAATATCCAACCTAAATCTCCCCTGGTGCAACTTTAGCCCATTCCCCCTCGTCCTGTCACCAGGCACGTGGGAGAACGAGCAGCACAGCAGGCTGGTGCGGATCTCTGGTGCAGGTGCTTACACAGAGTTTAAGAGGGTTGGACCGGATGATCTCGGAGGTCTTTTCCAACCTCAGTCATTCTGCGAGAGATGCAGTACGCGGGCTGTTGCTTGCAAAATCTCCACTCCTCAGTATCGCTGGTTTCTCAAGCACGCCAGTTTAAACGGTGTGGCACATCCTACAACCGTGGCGCATCCTACTACCACTGCACCTGCAACGCGGAGCCCAGAAAGAACCAATTAGCCAGAAAACCCCTTTCAGGGCCCACCAGCCGACCAGTTTCAGTGCCCACCACCACAATGCCCCCTGAACCACAGCCACAGGGGGAGACGAAGGGCTGTGCGAGACCCACCAGCGGGGGGGCAGGCGCCAGGAGCCGCCCCCGGTGCCCGCCCCTGGCGGCCCGGCCCTTCCCTTCCCTTCCCTTCCCCTCCCCTCCCCTCCCTTCCCCTCCCCGCCCGCTGCGTTGCGATGTGGCGGCGGCGGTATGTCAGCGCCCGGCAGCTGGACGGCTTCCGACACTACAAGGTACCGGGGGCATGCAGGCAGCCGCCGGGATGCAGCCCCCAACCCCACCCCGCTCCGTGCAAAGGGACGGGGGCGAGCAGCGGGTTTGCAGCCTGGAGGGGGTGCCCGCCGGGCGCCCTGCGCGGCCGCGGGGCGGGAGCGTGAGTGGGAAAAGCAGGGAGGGCGGAAAGCTGGGGGTAAGGAGGCTGAAATAAACCTCCTGGCTGCAAACAGCAGGCCTGCGGGGTTCAAGCCATCAGGTGTCTCGTGAAGTGTTTCGATTTACCTGTTAGGTTTACCCTGCTGGGTTTGCTTGCAGGTGAGTGCGGTGATACCCGGGTTTCGTTCCCAGGACACAGCCCCTGCCTTGCAGGGTGTGTTAGTGGGGCTGCAGGTGCCCGGGATGTGCAGTGCCACCCTGCTGCCATACCTTCACCCCGTGCCCTGGCACAACCACGGGGGACACGGACCATCCACCAGCCAACCTTGTATTTTAGGCTCCGTTTCCCAAAGCTCCTCCACCTTGCGCTCCCCACGCTTCTTGCTTCCAGCACGCACCCTGCCAGCCTTCCCTCCAGCTCCTCCTGCTCCCCTGCTCGCTGCAGAGGGCCTTATCTGGGAGCAGCCGTGCTTGCGAGAGCCTCCGCAAGGTCGCTTACCAGCAGCAGCAACTGGTTGTGCCAGCAGCTTGTTAAAATGCACTAACCTGTCTGGGCGTCTGCCGTGCCAGGGGGATAAAACGCGCTGCAGGCTGCATCTGGCTACTGGCTCCGAGTTGCGCAGGCCCCTGCTTGAACAGCGGAGCCACGCTCTTGACTGAGGTTGCCAGAGGAAAAATAACAGGCTATTTTTAGCCTAAACAGACATAATAGTTTGGGGATTAACTCGCCTAAAACGTTTTGAGCGTGTAGTGCAAATGCAAGGAATTTGTGTTACGTTCTTCCTTATCACTTGAGTAAAAGTAGCTGCAAACACATGCAGTTGGGAAAGAAGTGTAATACCATCTTCTTTTAAACTCATAATCTCTGTATACTACTTAAGAATTACAGGGCGAATCATTACCTGAACACAGAATCTCACATTGCAATATTTTAGTTGAGTATATTCAGATTACTTTGGTTTCTCAGGAGCGCTGGAAAATCTGTTGGCAGTTTTCTTAACCAAAGGAATCAGCCAACACGCTTGAGAAATGTCTGTTGAACTGTGCTCTGAAACACCAGGGTAAGTACAGGATTTAGAAAAGCGAGATCAGACAGTGACTTCTCTTTTATCTCAGGTGGCTCAGGACTGGGACATCGAGAAGTCCATAAACCCAAAAGATGCAGGCCACACCCCGAGAAACACAACTGCGTGAGGTCAGCGCCGCTGAGCTGGTGGGGTGTCTGCACCACCTTCCTGGCGCTCCAGGTTGCAGGAGGAGGTGGCAAAGCAGGTGATGGCAGCTCTGCCCCTGAGCTGCCCTGCCTGTTCCTGGAGAGCAGCTCACAGTGGGTTAAAGCCCTTGGAAAATGCAAGGGGAATGCAGCCAGGAGAGGCAAGGAGAGCTAATCACTGTCACCATCTCCTCTCCACCTCCTCTCCTCTCCCTCCCATGCCCAAGGCTGCTGCCACAACCACTGCTTTGTTCTCACCCCTCCCAGGCCTGAGACAACCTCTTATTGCCCTCTGGCTGCCATCTCCCCCGTTCTCCCCCACATCCAGGGCCTCATCCTGCTCCTCCACCTTCCCAGTGCTGCTGCCTTTGCTGCTGAGTCAACAGGACTGGCACTAAACTCTGCCCAGCACACACATTTCCTCTTTTTGCACCCACCTGGGTATCTCTGTAGCACATTTTCTGGTGGACCCAGACCTACAGTACAGTGGAGGTGTTCACAGGTTGGCCCTGTGAAGAGCTAGATAATCCCTGGAAGGATTTATTAGCACATGCTCAATATTGAGCTAAAACACTCTTGCTTCAGACCTGAAGCGTGCCTAGGAAACTAGATGGAGGCATCCATCTCTCCATTGTGCACTATGTTGCAGCATTATATTTGCACTAACGTCAGTGGCTCAATATGATCTGCGCTTTGCACAATTTCTCCACCAACATCTCGGAGCTGATCACAACCCAGCTTAAAAGACTAATGTATAATCAGTTCCATTTCACAAAGGTAAACCTTGCACAAATAAATTACTTGGTGATTTTCAAAATCTTCGCACAGCTGAACTCGTTTCTTTGCCATGAATGCCTCAATTGTACGCCTTAGCCACTTGCTGTCTCCTGCTCGCGGTCGGAGGAGGGTCTTGGCAACAAACCCAGTACAGCTCTTTGCAAAGGGAATGGCAGACCTAATGAATGCAAAGACTTCAGCACCCTTTAGCAGCATCAGGTGCGAGTGTATTTTAGCGAGCATTTTAGTTTAGATCAGCAGTATGCATTTAAGCAAGTTTTTCCTCATTGACGAGCTCTGGTTCACATCACAGAGCCATCCTGGAGCACACGAAATGAATTCTTTGAATGACCCTAAAGCAGATGTATTGGGAACACACTGGTACAGTTACGAGCGTTCAGCCCGTACTGAAACCACTTTAATGTAAAACTTTCTGAAATCCTTATGGCATGGACATCAGATCCTCAGTGCCAGCTATTTTACTTTATGAATCTACTCCTGTTGGTCTACTCTTTGTCTGAGTGAGGACATAGCCATTCAGAGAGTGTTCTGGTTGGAAGTGTGCAGCGAACAGGCGGGGGTGTGATGATAAGGACACCTGCAATCCTGGGTATTGCTGCTGCAATAACCCTGCCTTGTACCTGCCCCGGGGCAGATGGGCACGTACTGATTTCAGGGCAGTTGCAAGCACAGGAGATTTGCTGCAACTGTAGAGCAGAATGATCCGATACCCGGACTTCATGCCACTGCCTAGCATCTGGTGTGACATGGCTGAAATGCTGCAGCCAGCTGTAGCTATACATGTAGGACTTGGATCGTGTGATTTCTACAGTTAGGTTTGTTACCAACATTTGGCAGTTCTAGAGAAGCACCCATGGAATTTATGAAAATTGCATTTTCTGTTTGGATTTCTGTTGTAAAGATGCAGTTCTGAGACAGTCATGTAATGAGTACAAATAAAAGCAGAATTTTGGTTCTTTATTTTTGTAGAATTGAGGAATTCTCCTCAGTAGAATTGAATAATGTCAATGATGAGCTCTTGTTGCCATTGCCTGTTCCTTTCGCTGTGATCTTAGGGTTTCCCCTGCAAGTCTGCCTTGAACTGGCTTTTCTACAGGACCTATGGGCTGAGGTTTTCCAAGACAAAAAACTTGTACTCCTCATCATATTTCATGAGTCATGAGATCCAAGAAAAAGGTACATGAGCTTGACTCAAAGAATAGGCTTTGCAAAACATCATACAAAAATCAGATATGATATTACAAACTCAATGGCTCTGTGTCCAGGTGGAGGCTGGTGACAAGTGGTAGCTCTCAGGGATCTGTCTCAGGACTGGTGCTGTTTAATATCTTTATCAGTGACATAGTGCGATCGAGTGCACACTCAGCAAGTTTGCAGATGACACCGAGCTGAGTGGTGCAATCAATATGGCAGAACGAATCGATACCACCCAAAGGGATCTGGACAAGCTAGAAAAGTGAGCCCATGTGAACTTAATGAGGTTCAACAAGTCCAAGTGCAAGGTGCTGTACCTGGGTTGGGGCAATCCTAGACATGAGCACAGACTGGGAGAACTCACTGAGAGCAGCTCTGCGGAGTGGGACTTGGGGGTTCAGGTGGATGAAAAGCTCAACACGAGCCTGCAGTGTGTGCCTGCAGCCTAGAAGGCCAACTGGGTCCTGGGCTGCACCAACAGAGGAGAGGCCAGCAGGGTGAGGGAGGTGATTGTGCCCCTCTGCTCTGCCCTTCTGAGGCCCCACCTGGAGTGCTGCATCCAGGTCTGGGGCCCCCAGCACAAGAAGGTTGTGGGGCTGTTAGAGTGGGTCCAGAGGAGGGCCATGATCAGAGGGCTGGAGCACCTCTCCTATGGAGAAAGGCTGAGAGAGCTGGGGCTGTTCATCCTAGAGAAGAGAAGGCTCTGAGGTGACCTTATTGCAGCTTTTCAGTACTTAAAGGAGCTTATAAAAAAGATTGAGAGTGGCTTTTTGCTTGGTCAGATAATGATAGTACTAAGGAGGATGGTTTTAAACTAGAAAAGGGTATATTCAGATTAGGTGTTAGGAGGGATTTCTTTACTCTGAGGGTGCTGAGGCACTGGCAGAGGTTTTCCAGAGAAGCTGTGGATGCCCCATCCCTGGAGGTGTTCAAGGCCAGGCTGGATGGGGCTTTGGGCAACCTGGTCTGGTGGGAGGTGCCCCTGCCCATGGCAGGGGGTCTGGAACGGAGGGATCTTTGAGGTCCCTTCCAACCCAAGCTGTTCTATGATTCTGTGAAATTAAGGTTGAAGATGCCACATTTTCACCTGGTATGTCTACAGTATTCCTGTTATTTAAGATGTTTTTTTTTTAAGGCCTTATCTCCCTGTGCAGAGAAGGGGACACTAAATGAGGTGTATGTGATTTCATTTCAGTGAGACTTCTGATACTGTCCCACGTTCTTGTAAGTAAACTAGATAGAGGTAACTAAGAAGAAATCAGCATAAAATGGAAATGTATTGCTCTAAAGAGTAATTTTAAGTTCTGTGTCAAAGTAGGAGGATAAGAGTCCTACCTACAGAGCTGTCTCTTTGTCCCAGCTCCATTACTGTTCAATACTTTCATTAATTGCCAGAACAGAGAATACTCTTGTAAAATTTTCATGTGACACCAAGGAACTTTGAAGAAAAGCCTTATGATTTAAACTGTTCTTGAGAGAGGGATACATAATGGCCAGAAATCAATATGGCAAAATCCAGTAAGTAAGTTACAATGCTTAAGGGAAAGAAAATCAGCATTTCAAACATAAAATAAGAGACGACAGACTGCAAAACTGATACCTGGGGATCACTCTGTCAGCAGCATTGTAGCTGTTCTAAATAAGAAAAAAAAAGTTCTTATGTGTGAAGTGTGTCACAGATATGTCAAAGGGGTTACGTATGCTGCTGGTCTTGAGGTACCACTCAGATAGCAGCTGGAGCAGTGTGCCCTGCTTGCTTTGGCACACAGTTTACAGTCCACAGAATGGCTTTAAAAATATTAAGAGACCTAGAAAACGCAAACTATGAGAAATTGTCTTAACACAGTAGGAACAGGAGAATAACAGCCAGTTAATCTTCATGCATGCCCTTTAAAAGAAAGACAATATGCAAGCTTTGGCTGCACAAAGAAATTTAAGTTAGGTGCTGTGTCAGCCTTGCATTGATAAGGGCTGCGAAGCACTGGAATAGCAGGTACTGGGAGGGGCTGTGCAATCCTTTCACCAGTCCTAAGAAATGGTTTGATTTCCCTCAGGAGGATGTAAAACCTAGAGCTTAGTGTTAAAAACCAGTTGCTTACCACTTTTTTAGCAAAGTGTTGGATGACGTGTTTTATTTTAATTTGCCAACGCAGTTATTTATCACTAGCAATTGGAAGGCTCATTACCTCCAGGTAACTCGATCTACTTCCTGAAGGTCTCATAAAGGTGATCCTGCATTAGATGAAAGTGCTGGGCTACAAGACCTCTCAGGTTACACCCCAGCCCTGCTTTTGGTGAGTTAGGGAAACAGTATCAGGGCTGGTGATAGTGTTTCAAGGTTTGATGGTTCCTTCTCATGCCCACATGCAACAAAAGAGCGAAGTGTGTTCAGTATAGTACAGTGGAGATCACTTTGTGTAAATCCAGGACTGGACCACTGTCAAAAAAATACAAGACTGGATTTCTGTTAAGTCCTTATACATTTCCGAGGCTACCAGTATACCTAGAAGATTTTGAAATGTAATAGATTCTGCTCACATTGTTGGAATAGGCATTTTGTTTTCAACTCCAGTAGCACAAGAGTCTTACATGGTTATAAAAATTTAGGGCAGGAGACTTGCATTTGTATATTTATCTGGAACTTCCTAGGAGACACTTAACGCTCTTCATGGTTGGGCATGGATGGCTTTGTGTATGATGAGTACAGTGTTTATTATACAGTGTTTCTGCAGATGATAGTTTCATTTTCCTAAATTTTAATTATGAATATTATTCTAAAACAGCTATCACCAGTTTTATCAGCTGTAGTTAGTTTTTCAAACCTCCTCAGTATAATAAGGCATTTGACTGTCTGAGGCACTGAAAAAGATTCCCTCAGAATAATGTTTTCCACCTTCCATAAAATTGGTGAGTCATTGCAAGTCATTGTCTCACCAAGAAACTCTTGCAGTCATCTTCATACTAACTACCTTAATGAATGACCTCAACAGGCTGGAGCTCTGGGCTGCCAAGAACCTCATGCGGTTCAGGAAGGAGAGGTGCGAAGTCCTGTGCCTGGGGAGGAAGAACCCCAGGCTCCAGCACGTGCTGAGGGCACCCAGCTGGAAAGTTGCTCTGCATAAAAGGACCTTACTATCCTGGTGGACACCAAACTGAACGTGAGCCAGCATTGTGCCCATGCTGCTAAGAAGACCAACTGTTTTCTTGGCTACATCAGGCAAAGTATTGCCAGCAGGTCAAGGGAGGTGATCCTTACCCTCTACTCAGCACTGGTGAGGTCACACCTGGAGTGCTGGGTCCAGTTCTGGGCCCCCCAGTACAAGAGGGACGTGGACATGCTGGAGAAGATCCAAGGTAGGGATAGCAAGATGATGAAGGAACTGGAGCACCTCTCCTATGAGGAGAGGCTGAGAGAGATGGGAGGTTGGGAGCTGGGAGCTCAGCCTGGAGAAGAGGAGGGTCAGGGGGATCTTATTAGTGTCTATAAACACTGGAAGGGAGGATGCAAAGAGGACAGAGTCAGGCTCTGTTCAGTGGTGCCCACTGCCAGGACAAGAGGCCATGGGCACAAACTGGGCTACAGGAGTCTGTCTGAACATCAGGAAGCACTTTCCCATGTGGGTAATGGAGCACTGGCACAGGTTGCCCAAAGAGGTTGTGGGGCCTTCTCCTTGGAGATCCTCAAAAGCTGCTTGGACATGGGCCTGGGCATCCTGCTCTGGGTGGCCCTGCCTGAGCAGGGGGTTGGAGCAGGTGACCTTCAGGGGTCCCTTCCAGCCTCATCCATTCTGTGAGTCTGTGAGTTGGAAGACTGGGAGTGTAATTAAATTTGCTGAATAATATGTAAAATAAAACAAATCATTCATTACTCTTATGTTTTCTCTCACTGTATGCATGTGTAGAAGAGTCATGGCCTAACTGAACTACATAATTCTGAAAGACTGTCTTCATAAACCATGATTTCATATTCCTCATCCTGCTGTAATGGTAGCTGAGATCATAATGTGGTGTACCAAGAGCTCTGTAAACATTATTTTCCTCATACATATCAAATGCTAATGCTAATGAGTCAGCAACATAATGAAACCATATCGTAAAGATGTTGCATTTGATATTACCTGCTGCTGGACTTTTTCCCAACGATGGTGTAATTGTATATATTTTTGAGTGCTACATTACACCCATGAATTTACAAAGGTTTTCTGTTCCTGACACCAGTTCTGGGGCAAATACTCTGTATATGAAGTGTTGTATGCCTTGTTGAGTCTCTCAAAAGTGCAAACGACAACCACATACTTTAATTTTATTGCTTTATCAAGAGATTTTAGTGTTCTGAAATGCTTAGTGTTTTTATGTGGGATATGTGAGGCTATGCTTACATATACATTTATGTATTCATATGTACTTTTGTTCATCTGTTTTTTAATAGAAGATTAATTGTGAAGATGAATCTGTGAATTAGATATGGATTATTTGTTTTAAAACTAGGGGAGCTATTCTTTTATAAGGGTTGTTTTGTAGAGGGAGGAATTGAGTTTTTTCATCCTTATCTGAAATACCGCCGCTCTTTTATGCATCAGGATACTAGATCACACAACCGCTTAGCACATGTGGTACAGAAACTCTCGTTATCATCCCTCCTGAAAACTGCAACCCACTGTTATCTGCCAGCCCTTTTGGGCCTAGAGCACTTTCTTTGGGTTCCCCAGAGGTTTGGGTACAAACCCTGGCAGAGCTCCAGCTGGGTGGGAATTCTGGCTACTGTTAATGCAACGCAGGAGTTTGTACACATACACAAAGAGATATAGCACAGAATCCTAATGTCATTTCCTTTTGCTGTCTGTCAAAGACAAGTCTACACAAAAAAATGCATAGAAATCAACTTCCTTGCCATGTTAGGGCTTATTTGAATAGGGGTAGTTAAAGATCTTTTTGTGCAGTTCCTTGAGGGTGGGCAAACTTGCTTTTTAGCACGGTTTGTGCTTTTGCCAGTCTAAGCTAGCCTCTAGCTTTACAACAACAAATTTGCACCTGTCTTCTGTTATCTCTTGCTCAATATTTGTTCATATTTCTGAGTTCTTTCCTATAATTTTGACTTCTTTGTTAAGTGTTTGGACATGTTCCATTACACAAACCCTCCACCTGAAGATAAATTAGGCAGCACCCTTAACTACTGTTGATTGAAAAATGGTTGCTGACTTTCAGCATTACATCTCCACCTCTCCCTGCTCTGGGTAATGAATTGGATTTGAATGTATTTGGATAATGAATGTCAGTAATGGATTAGATCTATCTTGTCTCACACACTGAGCAAGAACTTAACTCTTGGGGCCAGCATGTTATGACTTCTTCTTGGCCCTATATGTGCCTTTCTCTCAGTAGTAGTGTGGTTCTGGTGTCTCTCAGAGATCCCACATTTCAAGCATAGTTAGCAGACCAGGCCGTCAGCCTCTTACTCCTGGCAAACGGGACTGTGGGAGGCAGGAAGCTGAACGTGAGCCCTGGCAGCAAAGAAGGCAGCAAAAGCCTGGGTCATATTAACAGTAGCATATCCTGAGGAGAGTAATTATCCCCCTTCATGTGGCACTTGCTAGGCCTTATCCAGAATTCTGCATCCAGTTTTGGTCCCCCAGTACAAGAAAGACCTTGACAAACTGGAGCAAGCTCAGTGTAGGACCAGCACGATGGTTGGGTCCGGAGCATTTCCCCTGTGAGAAGAGGCTGAGACTGGTGCTTGGTTGGGCTTGGGATGAGTCAGCTCCAGGCACATCTAACACCAGCACCCCAGTGCTGGCCTTCTGAGGTCCCTTCTAACCTGAATTAACCTCTGATCCTCACCCGTGATTCTGTGAAGGAATGACAAAGGATGAAGGAGGCAACGGCACTGCTCTGCAGGCAAGAGGACGGGCTGCTAGCAGGCATGATCCCCTGAGAGCAGCCCATCCTGACCTACAGCTCCACGTGCCCCATGGCGTCATAGATATGGGTTCATACAGATTTCCATTAAATGACAGGATGTGGCATGTGGCCTAATGCATGTGTCAGGATTCCTGAAAATGGGGAGGGAAGTCTGAACGATGACTATACATCCACAAAGTATCCATAACACAGCAGTTTATGTAAGAACAGCTTCCTAACATCTTAGTGATATCAACCAGAGTTGTTGAGTTGTCCAAATCATCACATTGGGATTTGAGCATTTTACAGGAATAGTTTAAGATGGAAGGGTAACTTAATCATATTTCCTCAGTGTGAGTATGCACAAGCTAATGGAATCAGAGGGGAGAAGGTCAGGGGACAGAGGACCTCCCAGGAGCACAGCTTGGGCAGCCTCCCTTCCCTCACCATGCAGCTACGTCCAGCACCACCATCAGATAACAGAGCCCACGGTCTCAGAACCTCCAAAGAGACAATCATCTGCATCTGAGGATGCGATTGCAAGCCCCGCACTCCATACCCTTCTCCAGGATAAATTACAAACCCTTTTCTTCAGCTTCTACTCGTGTGTTGTAGGCTTCAGCCCTAGATGTCTTAGAGGCTTATACTTCCTGGTCTTAGGTATCAATGACCTAATCAAAGTACAGATATATGGACAGAGGGGAAAGGCAGGGTAGTCCAAACTAAGCAACAGGACATATAAAATCTGAGTCATTTATTTATGAATAATTAACTAAGTGATGGTATAACATAATTTCATTATTAGAAGTACTGGGCTTGTGTTTTGGAATATATCAGCACTTTTGAACTGCTGAACATTTGGAATTTATTTGGCATCCACAATGTTGTATATCTGTCTTGTTGTTGTATAGTTTACTTCTTCTTTCCCATTGTGAAGCTTTTATTAAAACCCAAGACTGTCCCATAACATATACAAACCTGTAAAAATACATATAAAGTACAATTAAAAACCTTGTGTTTAATGCATTGTAGGTATCTGGAAGGTGGATGGAAAATTATTACCAGATGTTTTAGTGATTTCTTTATTTTTTTGTGTGGTTTCAGAAGTGCAAAACACCAAAGAAGGAAAGTTTGTGTTGCATAATTATGAAATAACTTGCCCAGAAGGGAGAATTCTTACAGAGCTCTCTGAAATAACACCTGATTGATCCCTAAATTGGGAGGGTCATTTTTGTAGCTTAGGAAAACACAAAAAATTCATCTAATGCAAAAGAGAATATACCTCACCTAATCCATTGCCATTCCTCTTGTTGTCTGTTAGTTACCAATCTGGGTATGGTGACATTTTGTATGGAGAGAAGAGATGTGATAAATAATGCCGTAGGAGGGTATGTGTAGCAGTTGGGCCACTGAAGTGGCTGGGGACCTACCTTGGGGGCTGGGGACATCAGGAGCCACCCAGGGTGAGCAGAATAGGGTCTGGCAGCCAGGATCCATCCCACCACCCTGGCCAGGAGCAGGGCAGGCCTGGGGACACCAGGGCAGTCCCGGTCCTGGGCATCAGGCACCTTCCTGGAGATAGGGGTGGCCAGGATGTTGGCACATGGGTAAGGATAAGTCCCGTATCAGTGGGTCCATGGCCAGGTATAGGGTTCCTACTGAGAGATGCACCCTGGACCCTTGCAAGGGTAAACACAGTCAAGACTATGTGTAATGCCTTCTTCTTTATCCAAAATTTTTTAAACAAAGCTGATAGAATTTTGGACTGATATAAATAGTATTGGAGGGATAGTTGGGTGTTTAGTAAGACATTATCACTTGTCAATTTTTTTTTTTTTTAATTTCAAATATATACCATTGAACACTGGGTTTTCAAGCATTTCCATCAGCAGACCTCCCCAAATTTTCCATCCAAGATATAGAGTCCTTCATATAACTACAGGCCAAATGATGACAAGCTTGTGTTTATGCTTTACTGGGAAATGATCAGGAGATGTTCAGGTTCCACCGTTGAAACACGCCACTGTACAAATATTGTAGGAAACCACTCTGTGGAGTTATTATTTTCAATAGATAACTTATTGAGAGACCATAATATTGCCTAAGTTAATTTTGAAAAATTAATTTAAGAGGAGGATAAAATGATTTGGTCCATTCCTCTCTTCTCCATTCATTTTGAACAGATGTAAATGACTATAGGTTCAACGTTCAATTAAACCTTTGATAACACTTTAAAAGTCTGATAACATTCTGAGCTAGTTTTAGAGTGGAGGAATAAGGTAATGTATGTTGAGCAACATGCTTAGGGAGCTTACTGCATTTCAGCTTCTCTCATTTTGGTTGGCTTCCCCAGCAAGAAATATGAAGTACTTTATCCATGTACCATAGGCATAGGTTATCTCAATTCATCAAATCCTCATCTAGAGGTAATGACACGCACACGTAGATCTGCTCTAGTGCTTCTCAAGGCAAATACTGTTACCTTGTAGTAACTTCTTTGCACGTTCTCACCCTCCTTCATCATTCATTCTTTTGCCAGGCATTGCTAATTAATATATACAGATTTTTTTTTTTTTTTTTTTTTTTTTTTTTTTTATGGATAACACAAATATGATGAACACTTGACTTAAGAGGTGCTGTGGAGGTTACCCATGCCTGCAGGACCATATGCAGCACATGTATGCAGCTGTGGCTCTTTGATACTTGTGCCTGAGCTTGCTGAGTTTGCTTGCAGGAAAACGGCAGGCTTCACAATATTTATGTCCTTCATGTTCATCCTTGCATTGTTGTTAGATGGTTCTCATCTTTTCTGTGTGGGAACAACTAGTGTGTTCTTCCACAGCAGGCATCTAATTTCGCATTAAATGTTAGAGGGATCATGGAACCTTCAATATTGCAACCAAAACTGTGATTGCTATCTGATAAATAGCTGTTTTAAACATTAGTTTGTCTGGAAAAGAAGCTTTCCAGCCTTTGCATTCTGGATAGACTTATTTCCCTTCGCAAAAGTGAACTCGAGCATAAAGCTGAGCTAATTTGGGTGACTTTATTTGAATACACTGGTACTGTTATTGCTTATACTTAAATTATTTATACAAACATGACACGTCTAACAACATTGTGGCTGTATCCTTTGCTAGATACTCCTAGGGTGAATCACAGTCCATCTGTGCCTCAGTCTTGCAACATATACAATGGGGACAATGAAGCCTGTGCTGATTCATGAAGTTCTTGTGAATTTTAATGAACAGGTTGAATCGGCTGATTTCTGGGCAGGAATGTAAAGCATTGAAAATCTGTTGCTGCTAAGATGAAATCAACACCTACAGAGTCATTATGATGCTAGCAATTCAGATGTAAGGAATTCACAACAGTTCTGCTCTGTATCTCTGAATGGATGTGGCTGCATTGCACAGTACGGTGCTACCTGGAGTAAGATAAGTAACAGAAAAGCAATAGTCTGTTAGCATAATGACCAGCTTGGCTAAAGTAAATATCTCCCAGCAAGTAATGCAGCTACATTTCTTGCAACTTGCTTTCTTTCCTGACTCTGGAGTTAATGTGGATATATGTTTTATATTATTCTTTTCGTTGTGGTCATTCCACATTTTTATTCTTGGGATAACTCCATAATGCAGTGCTGGAGAGGGCCAGGGACCTTAGTGAGGATCCAGATGCCTGCTTTGGTTAATGGTTGGCTCACTCGCTCATTCTTTTTTCTTTTCCAGAAACTGTCTCCAAGACAATAGCTTTGTTTTGTAAATAGTCCATTCTGGAGGCATTATGCACCATTATGTGGCTTTCACCATCCTTCAGCACTCTCCCCACACATGGGCGTTTGGGCCTTTGAAAATGCACAACATTCACTCTCCTGCTATGAAAATACCATATTACCAGGTTACGATGTGGTCTCCAGGTTGTTTCAGATACTTTGAATTGAAATGTACTTGTACTCAATGCTAACAGTGCATTAGCTGCACAGGACCAGGTAACACGGCCCCAAGCCCCTCCACCAAGAGCAGTGAGGTGTGGATGTGACCAGTCTGCGGTAACAGGAGGTGTTGCTAAGCTGTGTGGATGTGAGCCAGAAAGTAACATTTGTCATGCATTGAGCAGTGAAGACCTTGGTCATGGAGACTGCTTTGGACCCACTGACAGGCTGTCGCTGCTCGCCCCCTCTGGCCTCTTGTATTTGCCCATTTCTTCTCTCTGCTGTGTAGCCAAACCTTTGCTTTGGCTCATTCTCTTTCCTCTCATTTCCCTTGCTCACTTCTGTTTCCTTAGTGTGCATTTTCTTACTGTTCAAACCTTCATCCTCACCCCAGCCCTTTGCCTTAATCCCCTTGCCTTTCCTCTGAACAGCTCCGGCTCGATGTGCTGGAGTGGCTGGGTGGAGGTCAGCACAGGGAGAGCGTGTCTGACACGTGCTGCACACGTGTGTGTGTGTCTGTGTGCATTGCTGTCTGTGTGTCCTGCCTGCCCTCTGTATCGTCCTCTGGCAGCAGCCATTGCTAACATGGAGAGGGAAAGCAGATGGCTTTCAAGGAGATATCAGCTATTTAAAAAAAACACCACCACCAGAAGTAATTTTCAAGCCTGGCAGTAAGAAGGAGCTGATTAATGCCATTTTTCCTATTCTGCTACTGCCGTTCCCTCCCAAATATTTTTGTAATAACTAATAGAAACTTTCTGATTAATGCAATCCATTCTTCATGTAAATAAAAGAACAACCAAAACCCCTTTTCTAGCACAAAAAGGGTTTGCTGGAGAGTGCTTAGCATTTGTATCACTTAAACACCTCCAACAGTCTTACCCTCCACTGCTGTCTTTTAACATAAGCACCCTGAAAATGTCAGAGTTATGCAGTAGCAAATGGCAGCATTTTTTTCACGTCATGTTTCGGTATGCTCTCACATTCACGTTCATTGATCATTATGTGGGCATATTACCAAGTAATTTACTTTTATGGGAAGCTATGACAATTAAACTCCTGAGGGTTTAATGACCTTGAGGTTAGTAGATTCTTAGGAGCGGAGCAAAGCAGAGTGTTAAACTGCATAGCAGCTTTTGTTTGTTAAATATTATTTTTGCCATGACAGAAAACTGGCAGAATGTTTTTTTTCCATGTATGTTTCCTTTGGTCTGACTAAAAAAAAGTTACTGAATAGGGAAGAGCAAATTTCCATTCTTCTTCATGCCTACTGAATCTGAATGTTCCGTCCCCACCCAGAGGACCGCAGCTCATCCACAGGCATAGAAATGAATGGGGAGCAGCATGAGGATTCTTGAAACGTCTCCAGGTGACACAACCTAACCATCATCCTCTTTTTTTTTTTTTTTTTTTTTTTTTTAAGTAACAAATAAAGACTGTTTTGATCCTTGACTTTGGAAACTGTCAAGGAGACAGAAGCTGACTGTATCTTCAGTTTTCCAAAATATCTCTGTGAGAAGAGAATCGTTTTGAATAATAAATAAAATTTTTCCTTTTTCTCCTGGGAGCAAGTAGTTGTTCTGGAAAGCCAGTGAATACTTTGGGTAGAAAGTCTCATTTTGCTGCTGTTATTTAACAAGGACTGTATGATTTTATTCATGACTCTGAAGGGCTGGGGTGAGGAGGAGAAGGAGAAAGCCAAAGAAGAAAGAGCAGGAGCCAAGGTGACGTATTGTACCTTCTTATTTAGGTATGGCTCGATCTGCTGAGCTTGCTGGTCAGCAAGTTGTCACATACCTCATGTAGTCTTCGAATAAGAGCTGAGGTGAGGAAACAAGCAGTAGTTATAGAGAAACTTTGGTCTGATTCCTGGACACCTGCAACCTCAATAGCACTAATGAATACTTTGAATTTTCCACCATTTTCAGTGGATTCCCTTAGTTCTTGGGTGAATTAAGTACTAGCTGACTATTCTATTTGCATAGGGATCTTATGGCTTGGCAGAGAAAAATGATACACATAAGTGAAACTTCACATATCTTTAGAAAAAATAAGTGATGTACGCTTCACTAAACTGTATGTTTTACTCCAAGTGGAAAGTTAATCTGCCCTGTCTGACCAGTAGTTTATTGGATATTTGTCAATATCTAATATCTAATATAATGTGCCCCCAACACATGTTCATCCTGGAGAAGAGAAGGCTCCAGGGAGACCTCATTGCAGCCTTTCAGTACTTAAAGGGAACTTATAAAAAAGATGGAGAGCATTTTCTTACTTGGGCAGATTATGATAGGACAAGGGGCGATGGTTTTAAACTAGAGGAGGACAGATTTAGATTAGAGATTAGGAGGAAATTCTTCACTCAGAGGGTGGTGAGGCACTGGCACAGGCTGCCCAGAGAAGCTGTGGATGCCCCATCCCTGGAGGTGTTCAAGGCCAGGCTGGATGGCCTTGGGCAACCTGGTCTGGTGGGAGGTGTCCCTGCCCATGGCAGGGGTTTGGGCTGGATGGTCTGTAAGGTCCCTTCTGACCCAAGCTGTTCTATGATTCTATTAATATGTACATGTTCACAGCATATAGCTATGTTCTAAGTTTTACAAATATATTACATTTATTATCTTGATCAAAACAACCACAAATTTAAAAATAACTAAGCAAGTGTATTTTTTTTTTTTTTTCCGGAAAGTAATTTAAAAACATCCTTTATATGCAGATAGGAAAAGGAAATGTGGTGAAGCCCTCTGTAGGCTGATATCCTCAGGAGCTCAGAAAGATTGAATGAAGAGTCATGGACTGTGAACTCAAAAATGGAGGCATGCTGCATTAATTTTTTGTTTTGCTGGCACTTGTGCACTGAAAGCTCTTTAACAACTCAAGTGTGCAGGTGAAATGTGTGTGTTAAAACTTGGAGAATGGGCATACAGAGATCAAGATTAATGTTGCTAGACCTCAGTCACCTGAAAGGTGCCCAAGTTTAAGATAAGCGTCTAGGCTCCTTTGATAATTAATGAGTTGAAACAGGTATTTCAAGAGTGTAGGCTCATCCCATGTGCAGTTGGCTGAGATAGGTAGATAAATGAACTATAGAGAGAACAAACAAAGAGTTATTCGTTAAAGCTAGGTGAAATGAAAGCCATCACCAGCTCTTCCATGTGTGAACACCTTCAACAGATTGTGGTCTAATGAGTCACTATCTTACTCTAATTGCCCACACACAATGTTTGGACAAAGCTGTGTACAGATACACGTGATTCTTTTTGGGAGTCTCATGCATCATGGTAACACATATGCCATGTATGTTCTTTCAAAGACCTCAAATTTCTGAAAGAATTGCATGTCCACCCCAATGAATATAAATTCTTATGCTTCAGACTTGCCAGTGTTCAAGAACTTGGCTGTGAACGACCTTATCAATGAAAATCATTCTTGTGCATATAGTTCTGGGTGTGTGCTCTTAAGTGTGAAGGCAGGCTACATCTTGATACTGTCCTCTGTGAGAAGGTAGACGACAGCAATTCAAGGCAGGCTCAGATTTCTGAAATTCTTTGCAGGAGTTGCAGATGTGCAATTACTGGAATTTACAAAAGAATATGTAATATTTTTATAACTCCGTCCAATAGGAAAATTTTGTTTTGGTAACGAACTATGATATTGTAGAACATATTTTTATGGTAACATTGTCTTACATTAATTAGCATAGTGGAGATATGACTGTGTCCAAAGCTGTGTATCTCTGTGAGACAATATTCCACTTATGACCATATTCCATATGCACTATATTTTTTACACACCAACAATGAACTGCTGCTGAGGCTATGCATTACTGATGGTGCAAATAAAGATATTAATTAAAAAATAATTTAGAAATGCAGGGTCTCATAGGATAGCTTGTAAAATGATTGAGAATTTAAAAGTAAAGTGTGATTGCACAACTGTTTGCCATTATATCAGCCCAGACCTTTGTTGTTGTACGTAAAGATACTGTCAAGATAAACATAAATGAGGTTGGCGCTATTCAATTAAATTAGAGCTGTAAGAATGTTCATCAGAATAAAATAAATTTGCACCAGGCATACCCAGAATTACTGTTCTTAGATGCTGATGAGCATACAGGGATAAAGTATGCATTGTTCACTGCTTTGTTTAACACCTGTGCTTTTTTTCCTTCCAGTACAATGCTGTGGATACAAATCCTTTATCTGTGTATGTTATGCAGCCCATCTGGAACAAAATTATTAAGGTAGGAGTCTTATTTAACAGAATATCACATGATAATCTAAGAATTTATTTTAAATACAAGAAGTATTTTCATTTAAAGGTACATATTGATTAATAAAGCTGAAATTAAGACATCAATATGAAAGATAACATATTACTGACCACATAGCTATATAAGATGAATATGTATGGATTTAGAGGTGTTTTTTTTGGGGGGGGGGGGAAACAAGGTTTATTTTTTTATTTTTAATTTTTTTTTTCTTTTTCTGATCATTATGCAGCAGGCATCAGTTTCTGTTGCATCTTTCGTTAAACAGCTTTGCAGACATTAAAGGGTTTACTTAGTACACATTATTGTTGTACAGCATATGCCACCTAACAACAGCATGGCTTTATCTCTGTGCTGTGCAAGTGATTTTATGCAAGTGCTGTCTCATTTTCTCCCAAGGGTACTTGCTTGAGGGAGCTCGGCATTTCTCTAAGAAGCTGAAAATGAGAGCGGTTACCATGATCACCATAACGATTGGGAGATGGCATCCCTTGAATGCATTATGATCTGCTGTTTTTAAAAATAAAACTGCTCACAATTAGCTTTGCTTTTGTTGGCAAAAGAAGAGGCTTTATCTCAAATAAATACAAACTTTATTGATCTTCAAGGAAGCAATAACTTCTGCATGTCTCTGAAATGGAAATCTTTAGAGTGGAGCAGACTTAAAGGAAAAGTATATGCAAGAAAAATGGATGCAGGTGGCCTGCCATGTTTGGGTTTTATAATTCAGCTGTTGCTTATGCTTGGCACAGCAAGAAAATTGTAATATCTTGTTCATTACCTCAATGTAATTTCTTAAAACTGTTTATATGTCCTAACTTCCGAATTAAAAAATAACCAGAGCCTGGTATAAAAGAAAAGCAATTCCAAGATGTGAAACTAAATTCAATAATTCAGTTAAGAGAAAATTGTTTCCATTCCCATCTTAATATAGAGGAAAACACTGAGGCAGAAAAGCACCCCTAGCACTCAGGAGTCCCGTGCAGATGAGCCTTTACTGTGCAGTCATGCTCTGGTTTGGGAGATTCAAAAATATTTGACTGCTATCAAACTGAAGAGAAAGTATCACCAGAGAAAAACTTCCTTTGGGGTTGAGTTCTTCTAACAGTTGCAGGGTTTTCCTGGCAGGAAAGCATCAATCTGCTTGTCAGTCCCCATGGAGCACAGAGTGATAGGCCCTATGAAAAATGTTTATATATGTTATATAAGCTTATATATGAGGTTTACATATCTTAAACCTCCTTAAATTCTAGCTGAGCATGATTTTGTTCACTTTGGGGAGAACCCAAAGCAGAGCACAGTGCTGGAAGTGGGCGATCTGAGTGCAGAACCAAGGGCTGGAGTGGGTGCTGTTCTGTCTTTGGCTTTCCTATGGCAGCTTTGCCACCGTGCATGAAACTATAGGGTAACAATTAACTTTCTCTATGTATTATTTAAAATTATTCTGATTATGCAACTATAGGTATGTATTCTTAATGAATTAATTCCATGCACAGTCCTTTTGCCTTTAATTAAGATTTGTGTTTTATAATAAAGCACCATGGCTTGCTATCTGATGGATAATGGATAGCATTACTTAGCTCCTATACTCACTGAATCTTCTTCCTGTATTTGTATTCATGAGAAATCACACTTGTGCAGGACAATAAGAGGAAAAGGAGGAAGTCCCCCTAGGATACACAGGTGTATGCCAGCTCCATTGAAGTCAATTAACCGACCCCCCAGTTGCCTTATGAACTTTGATTTTATCATTAGAATCATGCGTGAGTAGAATTTTAGTGGTCTCAAGTGACTTACTTAAAGAATACTTCAAGTTTCTACAGAGCCTTATATAAATACATGTACTTTACAGATTATTATCCACATAGGCAGTTGATTATGCTAAAGCATTTGTTGTTTGGATTAAGGCTTTAAGCATGAATGGCTGTGGACCCATTAAAACAGAAATCAGTATTTTGTGGAACTATAAAGAACATTTTGCAATAGAGCAGATGTTATGCTTCCCAGCGGAGCCTCCGGTTGTATTAATCATGTAGTGCATCAATGCATTAGACTTCTCCTGTCTGTTAATTAGATAATAAAGTTTGGAACGTGTTCTTATATAGGATACTAGGATACTGGTAAAGTCAGGCTGTGTTTTTCCAATATGTTTGAGAAGTTAATTTTCACCACCCTGTGATTTCTGAATTGTGAAACAGGGTGATGGTAGTGTAATGCTAACCAAAAGAATAATGGGCATTGACTATAACAAAAGGGATTTTGCAACTGGAATATTTTCTAAATACCTAGACAGATTAGGTCAGTTAAGGATCAAAACAATGCCTAACTGGAGGAGAGGCTGTTTTCCTGAGGACTGATCTCCTGTAACTGTTTTTCATTGCACCAAAGGGATTGCACTTATAACAACATGCTTTGATGGTTTCCTTCCTAAAATACAGGTTAGCAAGAAAGTGGGTTAAAATAAAGTCTTCATGTTTGTACTGTGTAAGTAGAAATTATTTCCCATAATAACTTGCTAATGATATTGAGGCTATTTAGAATGGTGAACCTAATTAGGAAGCAGACATTTATGGCACGTCACTTTGGTCAACAATTATTATGAATCATACAGTAGAAATCAGTCATTTAAAACAATACATTGGATGTCATCTGTATATCCATGTAAATGGTTCATACAGGAGTTGTCTTAAGGCACTATTTTTATCCCATTTTACAGTAAAAGAGACCAGTCTAGAATTTCTTCATCAGTATCTGTCCTTGGTTCATGTAAGATCACAGACAATAGACAAATCCCATAACAGGAGATTTGCACCAAACCTTCATCTTACTAAGTTTCTGCATCCTCAGGTATCAAAAAGAGATGTGATGCTATCACTGCATCCAGAGTGTGCAGTTGCTTTAGTAAGATGTGCAGTGAAGAGAGTTTTTTCTTATGTGAACCCTTAAAGGAACTTCTGGAAACATGTGCTATCACTTGATCTTAGGGATTTAGAATTGGGGTTTTGAAAACTCAGATTTATATATATATGTATACATAGATGTATAGTAGCTGTGCGCATTCCATTCCTTACTTTAATTACTGTAAGCACTGATGTTTTAAAATTACCGACAAATTCCTAGTCATAAGGAATGCAGCTACCAGATTTGATATTTTTTTCAATGCACTTAAGAAAAACATCTAAGAAACATAACAGAAAAACATTCAGGAATTTTCATCTGATTTTTGAAACCTTACAGTGTATATTATCGGTTGTACCGATTCTCTTGAATACTATTGTTTGTAATATACTAGAAGAAAGAAGATCTCATTGTGATGGTTAATCTGTCTAATATTTCATACATTTTTTTTTACATAGAAGTAGAAAAGAGGAAATGTAAAATGTATATAAATTAATATCTATTCATCTATGTCCATGTATCTAGTCCAAAGAAATTAACAAAATTTTGATTTCAAAACTAATATTAGTATATGAAATTGTTCTGCTTCTTATTCTATAATATTTAAACTGTTTTGTAATATTTTATAGCGTTGAAGTACATCTTTATATACATTTCTAGTCCATAGATGCTGCAAAGAATTTGATTATAAGTCTCCAATATTTTTATGTTGTATATATTGATATGTTTTTTCAGTTACAGAAGTAGCTGCTATTTAGACAATTTTTTTTGCAAGTATATTCTGTCTAAAAATCATGTAGACAGTTGTGTATATTATTTCAGAAAATATTTTGGAAAAAAATGATCTATTTGGGAAGAGCATTACCATAAAGGACCCCTGCTGCAGTGTAAGGAATACCTGAAAGCCGCGGGGGATGAATAGCTGAGAAGGGTTAATGGAACAAGAAATTAGAGGCTTAGGAGGAGACAGAGTCCTTTTCAGCACTCTACAAAGTCAAAGGAATTAATGTAGTGTTCATAGTTTATGGCTGAAGATGGTGACTCTGCAGAAAGTTACTATCCGGAGATGTCAGGAGCTATTTGTAACGAGTTCTGCTTAATCTTTAAGTCTCTGTTTTTGTTGATGTCTGGAATTGGAAATTATTAGCATGTTTTAGAAGAGCAAGTTTCCTTGTTGCAGTGTGGGAATAGAAAACTTAGCAAAACCCTGCCACCTAGATGCTGAATTGCCACACTGGGGTGCTGTAGGCTTCTGTCAGTTGTGCTACACAAAGTGGTGAGAAGCTTTCCTTGGTGTCTGGGAAAATAAGGATAGCGTATAACAGAGGAAATGCAACATTTTTATGTCATGTTTTTACTGCAGTCACAATGATCAAACGCAAAAGGGTGGCATTTGAAAATAAATAGCTCCAGAAATTAAAATTGCATTTTAATTTGAAAATGGAAAAACATGCTATAATATGAATATGGCTTATGTCTTATACAGGCTTCTCCTTTCCTGATAAAAAATATAAAATATTTATTCAAAATAGGACTTCTAATTTGAAAGAGGATATTTCTTAGCTTTTTTTTCTTTTTAACAGATAGTGCCTTTGTGGATTGCTCCCAACCTGCTAACATTCTCTGGATTTGTCATGATTTTAGTTAATTATTTTCTAATATCTTTTTATGACTGGGACTACACTGCCTCAGGTAAATATCCTTATATTGTAATTTTTCAGAATTACAGAGCTGCTTCTGTCATACTTCTGAGTAATACAGGGGGGACACACCTGAAACTTACACTCATTCCCTTAACAGGGCTTCATTTGCATATAGGAGGGTCTGACCTCACACATGGCATTATAAATTTAGGTCTTTTTTTGGAAAAAAATAATTTCATTCCTAAATATGGGTTTCAGCATGTACTATTTGAACTCTGTGATAATATCCCATTTTATTTAAAGTGTGTGCCAGGATTTTAATGCACAAAGAACACCCTAATAGTCTTCATAAAACTTTTGTCGGTTTCACATTTCCTAATACCTGAATCTATGCCTGAATGAGTTAATTTCCCTCTCCATAAAAAAATCACACACCCCCCTCCATTCAAGACTGCTTCTAGACAAAAAAGAAATTTTTAAACAAATGTCTCTTGAAATTCTCTAAGTCCAAACCTGTACTTTCTCCTTATGGTAGACCAAGCCAAGAGCTTTTTGGAGCTGATTGCTCCTGAGCATAGCCAGTGTTTAATTCTGGACTTCTTAGACCAGTTGTTGATAAAACAAAAGAGTGGTAAGCATCTCACAGGTGATTAACATATAAAGATCTTTGCTTTTCTTCAAATTAGACATCTTGGGCAAAGCTTAGCACTTTATTTCCTGAAACAATAACATTTGATTTTTTTGTTACTTTTAATTTCTTGCGCATATGGTTGGATTTGGGAGGTGCTCTGTGGTGAGCTGTTTGTACATTTATTGCAACAATTCTAGAGATATTTGCTAGCAGATTTGGTTTAAAAATGATCCTGTATGAACATCACATTTTCAGAGGCTATGAATCTCTAGTTACATGTTGTGTAACTACCTACCCTCACGCTTAAACACTTGCATTTTATTCCATACGGCTGATAATTGCCAAGTTCTGTAATAGTACAGCAGACAGCACAGGTCTCTTGATGCATAATTTCATCTTGACACATTCCCAGTAGATACATATTGAAGTCGAAGATATTTGAGATTGTGACTAAAGTATGTTCTTTTGTGTGCAGTGTGCAAGGCGGCTCTTGGTTTCACGGGAGCACACTGTCCATCATTTCTGTAGTGATTGAAAGCGGTCATGCAATTTAACGAGTCTTTTGAATATCAGATATCAATTCCATGCAAAGGATCAGGAATAAAAGACTTAATTTCCTGGACAGCTGTTTTTCATTCCGCAGTTTGAAAACGTGCAGCTAGGAGTCAGGAAGTGCCATCTTCTCTTTCACGCGGGCAGCGCGAGGTGTTGAGATGAGAGGAGTGCGCCTTCAGGTGCTGGGTCCGGGCGCACCCCTGGGTGCAAGCCTTCCCTCATGCAGGAACCCCAGGGGGCTTCGCAGAGCTTACTGCTGGCTTACTTCAAGCCCTCAATGGAGAATGTTTAATTTGAACAGAACGCTCTTTGGAAAACAAGGTTGAATTCTTGAAAAATAACCTCGGGCTATTGCTGTCAGAAGAGCAGTGACAGAACCTCATGTTCCGTCTAATTCAGCTTCCTTTCCCAGATTCATTAAAAATGTTAGGCACCTTTACAAAAGGAAAAAAAAAAAAAAGGTACTAATATCTGTCCTAGTCTAAGGGCAAAATTTTCCTGTTCAGATCTGTATGTTAAAACTGCCATACAAAACCCATATTGGTGCTAATAAAAATGATCAGGCTTAAAGGTTATTATTATTATTTTAATATTGCATAGGCATAAACTATTTTTGATGGGTATTCTTCCCATGACCTGTGAAAATTGTTGCTTAGCTTCTATTATTATTTTGTGCAATACTAAATTCATTTCAGGACCAAAAACCTTTAGTTTATCTTCTTTTCTTTACAGCACAAATATATTCAAGCCTGGTCATTGTTTGCTTGAAATGGCAGAGCTGGCTGATGACCTAAGTTGATTGAAGGTCAAAAGCAAATATTTAATTCTGTTTGCCATTGTAGGCTAATCAGTGGCAGCTTGTGTATATGTATATGCATATCTTGGCGGATTGCTTTGATATTAACCACTGCTGTGCTGACTCACTACCCAATTTATTTCAGGTACCAGTCCTGGACTTGTTCCAACCTGGGTGTGGCTGTTCAGCGCTTTTACCACCTTTTGTGCTTATGCTTTAGGTAAGGTACAATGCAATGATTCACACATCTGACGTCGTCACGTAGTTTTATCTACTAGTTGCTAGGGCTGATTCCAAGATGAAGAGTTACAGTAAATAAATTATTGCTCCCCAAAACTGTTCTCTGAGATGAAAACAAAAACAAAAACAAACAAAACGACAACAACCACAAAAATAAGATAAAAACCCACCAATTTTTAATGATATATTAAAGCTTCTATGACTATAGCTCTTATCTGTAAAGTTCAATTTTTTTAGAGGAACAATAGAAATCATTACATAGCAGCAGTCATTGCTGTTGGGTTTCATAAAAATTCTTGGCACGCAGCAGTGACATTCTGAGGAGGTACCTGACACTTGTATTAACAGAAAGTGCTTTCAAAGACAGGGAAAATAAAGGACAAAGCAGAGAAAAAGGAAAATGAATGTAGCATTTTAACCTGGTGTTTAAGGCGCTTTGGTGTGTGTCAGGAGAGATGGTATGAGTGGGATGACCAGCTTGAGCTTCTCATGGGGATATCTTTTTTTTTTTTTTTCTTCCCCTGTGGCTATTTTTCTTCAATAACACCTTTAAACCATTTTCTGTTTTATATTCCATATTTTACAGCATACTGATATTTCTAGGTCCATTACACTTTGCTGTGCAGTTTTGTGAAGCTACACCTCAGTGAGTTCAGTTGTAGATATGGACTGATGCACATCTTGGAGCGACATGGACATCAGATGGATGTCTTGCTCTCTCTGCAAAGCTAACCCATGCCAATCTAGAGCATGGTGCTGCAGAGCTCCTTCTGGGAGGACTCAAGCTGGTATGTTTACATGGACTACACTGCGCTGTGCAGGTGCGTTAGCTCTTTTGGAGCTGGTTCCTGTAAGGACCTTCACTGCACAGTGTAGCCATATATTTGAGTGCTGTAGTTAAGATATCTGGGCTAGATACAAACGTGTTCTGTATGTACACTGCAGTGCAGGGCAAAGATACTGACTGCTTTTGATACTAGACCTGTGCATGTAGAGACATCTTCATTAACCTGGGTGTATCCCATTGTGCATACATCTATACTCTCTATATTGTGAGTATCTTGGCTTTTTACATTCAAGTGGGAGTTTGGGCCAAAATTATTTTGTCCAGAATTTCTTCGTATTTGTACCTTAAAAATCACTGGGACAACCATCACTTGAAGTTGATTACCAGCCAGATTTCCCTAACAGCTCTCTCTAATCATTAGCAGAAGCCGTAGTTTCTTTTGTGAAAACCATTTGTTTTGTAACTGTAGGAAATGTCATGAAGTGGCTATTGTTTCATAAATAGGAATTCCATATTGGAGCTGTTATTATACGACACCCCAGAAAGCTCTTTGGAAATTTGGCTTCTGAGGTTCTTAATGTAGATGCTATTTGCCAGTGAGGCCTGTAGTTCCGAATGCTTGGAAGGCCAGGAGTATAATGTTGACAGTCAAAGTTATAATGAACTGATGTATATGCAGATTTTTGTGTCTGCTGTCCAAGCCACTTTATGAAATATTTAGTCTCAGATTTAATTCTTCATGGCCAAAGTTTTCCCATTGGAAGATTGCAAAGAGCCATAATAACTAACCAGATATGCAACTTAAGTCTCTCTCAGCTTCTTTTTAATGACACAGTTACTCTCTCCAAATTTTCTAGCATGCTGCTCTTTCTTTCCCCCTTGTTAAGGTGGTTTGGTATACTTTCCCTAAAATTGAATGCTTTTATCTCTTATTTTGAATTCTAATAGTTTGAAGTTATGTAAACTTTAATAAAATGGAATATTTATAAACTTTCCTGAGACAACATATAAGAATTCTAGAGCAATGGAAACACGGGGAAGTGTATGTCCACTACTGAACATGCACTGTTATTGGCATGAATGATTGCAAAATGACACCTAAAACAGAAAATACTGTTGATATGGATATATCATTTCATGAATGTATTAAAATGAGTCCAGAGGAGGGCCACAAATATGTTCAAAAGGCTTGAGCACCTCTCCTATGAAGACAGGCTAAGGGCAATGGGGTTGTTAAGCCTGGAGAAGAAAAGGCCCTGGGGAGACCTTATAGCAGCCTTCCAGCACCTAAGGGGGCCTACAGGAAAGCTGGTTAGGGACTGTGTCAGGGAGTGGAGTGATAGGACAAGGGGGAATAGCTTTAAACTAAAAGAGGGAGATTTAGATTAGATGTTAGGAGGAAATCCTTCACTCAGGTGGTAAGGCCCTGAGAAGCTGTGGATGCCCCATCCCTGGAGGTGTTCAAGGCCAGGCTGGATGGGGCTTTGGACAACCTGGTCTGGTGGGAGGTGTCCCTGCCCATGGCAGGGGGGTTGGAACTAGGTGATCTTTAAGGTCATTTCCAACCCAAACCATTCTGTGACTCTATGTTTCTATGATACCTTGAAGAGCTAGTGAAACCACAGGGAAAAGGTGGATAAAGATTTTATGAAAACATTTTTATGCATGTATTATAAAGTTATAGAATCATAGAATCATAGAATATCCTGAGTTGGAAGGGACCCTTAAGGATCATCAAGTCCAACTCTTGACACCGCACAGGTCTACCCAAAAGTTCAGACCATGTGCCTAAGTTCACAGTCCAATCTCTTCTTAAATTCAGACAGGCTCGGTGCAGTGACCACTTCCCTGGGGAGCCTGTTCCAGTGTGCAACCACCCTCTCTGTGAAGAACCCCCTCCTGACGTCCAGCCTAAATTTCCCCTGCCTCAGCTTAACCCCGTTCCCGCGGGTCCTGTCACTAGTGTTAATGGAGAAAAGGTCTCCTGCCTCTTGACAACCCCTTACGAGGAAGTTGTAGACTGTGATGAGGTCTCCCCTCAGCCTCCTCTTCTCCAGGCTGAACAGGCCCAGTGACCTCAGCCGTTCCTCGTACGTCTTCCCCTCAAGGCCTTTCACCATCTTCGTAGCGCTCCTCTGAACACTTTCCAACAGTTTCATGTCCTTTTTATACTGTGGTGCCCAGAACTGCACACAGTACTCGAGGTGAGGCCCATGTTTCTCCCCATGTCTGTTATAAGTTCTGTATTTCTTGATACTATTATGAGTCTAAGAGTTTTTAATAAAATATCCCTACAAAACAAAAAACAGTGTTTCACCATGATGTGCATATTTTAGTATCTAATGTGAGTATTTTTGGTGACACCCTAAAATAATTTATGAATATATGAACCTTTTTTTCATTCTCATTTTAAAAAAGAATTACCCATATGACTGAATTCTCTTGAAATACAAAAGACCATATAATACTTAGGAATGCTTAGGTACCTATTTGCTAACCTAAGTTTCAGAAGCAACCTTTAGTAAAGAATTTTTACATTTATACTACACTATTCAAGTAACCACAAGCTTATACACAATCTTCTCTCTGCACATATCAGTAAGATGCTGTTAATTCAATGGCAATGTTAACGGAGAAAGAATATGGCTCAAGACGGGGGCAAGACATGTTTGAAATCCCCTATGAGATCTTTAATTTTTAGAGTTATAAGAACTGTCTCAAGAGCTTTGTATTGGACTTGAGGATATCTCACAGCTGTTCAGGTATTACAATTGGGAGATATTCTAAAATCTGTGACAAAATGAAATTTCATGTTTTCCTGGTTTAGATCCCTGAAGTATATTTACATTGAACAAAACCCAGAGTGCTGCCAAAAAATCCAGAGAAGTAAGTAGCATGTGATCTGTAGCAGCTGTGGATTCTTTGGTCTCACTTTGCTGAATTGTCCCTTCAGTCAGCTATGGGTTAATAATGCTATCGGTAGTTAATAATTGCTAGCTATAGTACCTTCCAAACAACATAAAAAAATCTTTTTCTGTGTTATTACAGTGAGCAGTTTGTGTAAGATTTGTTCTGTTTACTTTTTCCAAAGAGGTTCAACCTGTGTTTTTACACTTAACTCAAACAAGAAAATACTTCTCAAATGCTCACCAGCACAGCCTCAGAGCAGAGGCTAAGGGCGTGGTTTGACAATGCAGCCAAGAAAAGTTACAGCTGCTAGACCTTCCTCCTCCTCCCTGCCATCCCTGTCCCTCCTTTGTGGCACCTCCACTGCTTTTTGTACACTCACAGAGCCAGCTCTGTTCAGTGACCCAGAACCAGAAGAAAACTTCATGTTTGGGTGTCTTTCCACTAGCTGAGCAAGCTGCGGGTCCTTCCCTGCTCAGTGGCAATGAACTCAGATCGACTCAAGCCATGCTGTCAAACCGTATTGCAAAGTGAGATCCATTGCAGTGTGGGCATCTTTCAAACACTTAAGCGATCAACATGTAACTCAGCTTAACAGTAAGGTATTCTTGTATCCTCAGACTTCAGCCAAAAGTCTCTTTAAAATATCTTAGGTAGGCACACGCACAAATAAGTTTTGTGAAATTGGCTCCATTTAGTCATTGGGGCCCTTAGCATCAGGTAGCATAACTGCCTCGGTGAATCCACCCCACAAGCACACTTTGTGAGCCTGAAGTCTCAGATAGTCCACAACACCAATGGATGGCTGTGGAGCCAAATGGACACTTCTCTGTGATTTTATTGAGAAGGTGGTTGCATGGACTGATGTGAAAGTGTGTTAAGGCCACTGGGGACAAGTAATTATGAATGTCCTTTTAAAGCATGTAAGGATGGTGGCATTCAGTAGAAGAACTGAGGTAAGGACAAAGTTACAAGAGAACTGAGGCAAATATTTTATGAGCAATCCTAATGTGTTGGTATTGAAAAGACTGTTGTGCTTCCCTTTGCAGTGTATTTTTCCCATGTTATATACAGCAGTGAACTGTATGTAAATATATACATACATATGCATATATATATGGTTAAGTCTATGTGAAGAAAGTTACTTCTCCTGTTGTGCTATAATTCTTTCTTTCTTTTCCTTTTCCAACCCTTCCAGACTCCATAGATGGGAAACATGCTCGAAGGACTCAGTCCAGCAGTCCTCTGGGAGAACTATTTGACCATGGGCTGGATAGCTGGGCTACCTCCATTTTTGTGCTCTCTTTTTTTTCTGTCTGTTCCCGTGACAATGGGAAGACCGGAGTTTCTGTATATACAATGTATATATATTTAAGCATTGTCTTGTTTAACTTTATGTGTTCACACTGGGAGAAATATAACACGGGAGTTCTTTTTCTTCCTTGGGGATACGATCTAAGCCAAGTGGTAAGTATTTATCATTCTTGTTTTATTTTTATTTTTTTAACTATGTTAGTGTTTTCATAATATTACAGAAATAGAAAAATATAGCTCAAGGCAAATATATTTGGCTGAGAGTTTGAATGTGAAATAGCATAACCCTAGAAGTAATTCAAAAAAATTTCCTGCATTTGCAAAGAAGGGAAATTCTCAAGCAAATTGTCAGCATCAGGGATTCATTGCCTTGCAGGAGAAAGAAAAAACTTGCTGCAAGCCTAGCAGCCAGATGGCATGCGTGAGAATGTCATTTAACTGCATTTGATTTGTGATATTAACAAAAATTATTATGCTCTCTAAAGCCATAAGCAATTTTCCCACAAACACTAGGTTACGAGGCACTATGCAGATCAGTCCAAACAGTGTTTATTAACAGTAGTTGTACAGTTATACATCGCTAGGCCTGGCCAATTCTACCACCTCTGACGTGGCATGTGGTACTGTCAATAGTGTTGGACTGTACGGTGAGCGCTAACTGCTGTCAAGTGACTTCTACACTTGTGAAAAAGTCGTCCTGTTAGAGGCCTCTTCTTTGGGCATGGTGTAACACAGATAACCTGTCAGTCCACAGCCAGCTCACAGGTGACTCCTTGCATGGCTTACAGCCCTGCCATGAGGTGGGCCTCCTCAGAAACATGACCAAAGGCATGAGTGAGTAGTAGCAGCAGTAGTAGCAGCAGCTTCGTTGCATTGCCAAGGGGCCAGTGCTTGGATTTGGGGGCTAACCAGCTTCTGAGATAGCCAGGCTCTTGCAGCCTGAGGAGCACACTCCCAGTCTTCTCGGCTTCCTGTCACAGGCATGAGATGAAAGGTACAGCCAACTCTACATAATTGAAAAGAAGTTTGACAGACGTTCAAATACGTGTTTTAATGGAAATGGAGTATTTGAATTAATGGCTGCAGATGTACTGCTGTAAACATAATCAGAATCCAGTGGTTTGAGAACAGCTCGGAGACGGTGGTCCAGCTGTGGTGCATCTGTTTCATCCCCCAGAAAACAGGCTCTGGGAGAAGGAGCTGGCTCAGGACGAAGACATTAGGCAGCCAGCTGGTCTGCAAGTTTCAGCCCTGTCTGTGTGAGGCTTCCTAGTGAAGTTCCTTCAGCCGGAGAGCAGTGGCTGTGTTCGTCCTGATTTCACTTGTTGCTCAAATGACCACTGTAGATATAAATGTGCGTATGTAGAAAGCTCTTTTTGATTGCTGCAGCATCAGAACTGCGTTAGTGGATAAACATGAGTGGCTATCAACTAATGGAGCAGTACTGTGCACGCTGCCGGGGCTTTTAGTGACCTAGGCCTCTGTGACAGCTTTCCCATCTGGAAAATAATGCTAATAACACTTCCCTGCCTCACAGATCTGCGGCGAGGCTTAATTTTGGTTAAGTTTGTAAACTGTTTTGGTTAAGTCGCATGCAAGGTGCTAACAAGTATTATTTCCTGTTCCCCTTTGATGCTGGATTGCTGTCCAGGATGCTTTCTTTCTAGTACTTCTGTGATGATTTTTTTTTTCATAGTCAAAATGATAAACATACAACTATAGAAATTTTTAATGCTTTTTAGTACAATCATCAACAGTGGTGCTCTGTAAATCAGTTTTCTCATCTGTAAAAATTAACTTTTGTAGTTGTGGTTGTCTGTGAACAAAAAAGCATTATATAACTTGTAGATCAAGGTAGTATTTTTTTTTTCATTAGTACAAACTAAATACTATGCACACCAGAAAGCCCATACATTTTTTTTTTTTTTCCAGCTGTACTAATCAGTCTGGTAAAAGATCTTAATTCTCCAATTCTCCACCAGACATTGCCTTGCTCTCTTTTTTTTTTTTTTTTGTAAACCAGTTCAGCAATGTCATATGATGTGTGCACTAATAAATGTAGCTCTTCTTCTCCAGCTACTAGGAGGAGAGGATATGGAGGACTGTAGCAAATGGCTAACGATAAACAGTAAAGACAAAATTACCCTTGCATTTTTTTGTTTGTTTGGCTGGTTTGTTTTCCCCTCTACTCATCCGCCAGACATTGCCACAGTTGCTTGCAGAGGAAGAGGGTGAGGAAGTACTTGCAGGCTGCTTTCAGGCTGATTCCAGGCAGTTAGCTCTGGGTTTCCTCCATGGCATTCCTATCAAGCTGCCTCTGTGCTCTGTCTTAAATAATTTCACTGGCAATATGATGCTATCGCATCGGCATGCCAGACATTCAGGTGGTCTCGTCCCCTACTTCTGCTTTTAAAAATGTATGGCACCCAGGGGCTTTGTACTTCATTATTGTCACAAAGCTCAGGAATACTGTAATTAAGGTAAGCAGTGCAGTTAAGTAACTGTTGACCCTAATGAAAACTTAACTGGCAGGTAGCTTCCCAGGACGCTGCTGCCGAGTCAGCTCCACTGTATATAAAGACAGGCAGCCCTCTCTGACCGGCTCTGTGTTAGCTGTGGTATTAAAAGAGCTGTTGTTCATCAGGAAAAAAGTGCCTCATTATGAACAGACAAATTGGTGGGATTTATGCAGATCACATTTTTCTGTGCTTTGATGACTCATCAGAACTGGTAACCTAATTATGGGAGCTGGGCTGTAGCTGGCACTCCAATTAGCTTTGATTACAGCAGACAGCCATTTAGAGGAAGCTGTGTCGTGTAAACCTGAAAAATGGCTGTGATCGGTCTGAGAGAGTCGGACAGAGGACTGCTGTGTTTGTGGGCCCAGCTCTTCCCCACTCTGCTCCCCCTGGCACAAAGCTGTCCCGTGCTTGTCCTCTGCAGGCAGGGAGAGATGCAGGAAGAGCGGCCTCCTGATACCACATCGTCCAGACAGTTTTTGGTATGTTTTCAAGTGAACACATCTATTAGAAACCCCCAAAGTCATGGGCTGCAGGTGAGGCTTAAAAAGAAACCCCGGGTACTTTCTGTGGGAACTCATCTCAGATACATCTAGTGAAAATGATGACTTTTTTTTGGTCACAAGCCCAACCAAAGAAAGCGAATATAATACCTGCAAGTTAAGTTTCTTGGAGACGAAAGGACAAAGCTTTCCTGAGAAATGACAATTTTGGGCTTCCTGCCATGTGTTAATTTTTACAGACGTTCCCTTGGTTATTTAAAAATCTGTTTTCCGCTGAAAAATGTAGTATTACCTAATTTTGCTGTGGCTTTTTATAAGCCACTGCAGTTGAGTTCATAGGAGGGGAGCAGAGTATTCATCTTTCTTTACTGTGATGCTGTGATACCTCTGCTGCCATCAGTGCTGTAAGCTTTACACCTGCCTCAAGTGTAACAGGGACGTGCCCTTGGTTTTCTTAAATACCAGCTTAAAAGTGAAAATAAGAACCCTGTGAGAGCTGCAGTGACCCAGGTGGCTTGCACATTCCCTCCTCTCATTATTCCCAGCCAAGAGGGCAAGCTAGGAAAAAAAGAAAAAAAAAAAAAAAGAAAAAAAGCAGGAAAGCACAAACATCAGACGTGAAAGGAAGCAGGCAGCTCTTTGCTCGCTCCCGCACTGCCCTGCCACTGCCCGGAGTGGATGGTGAGAAGCTCTGTGTATGGTAGAGTCTGATGGCACGGAGATGCAGACCACAAGCCCCCAGTTTTCAGTCTAGGGTGCTTCCCTTGTTGGTTCCCATGTCTGCTTGCCTGCCTGGGACAGTCCCACATACAGTCCCAGTACGTTTTCCCAGTGAGAAAACTCTGCTTGCCCTGAAACTCCAAATAAATGAAGTGTATGACACGGGTGGCAATGTCAACATTGTAGAAGTTACTTTTGTCCTTCCTTTCAGTATCTATCAAAACATGGGAAGGAGATTTTTGGATGCTATGTATCAGGCTTTCATTTGACAAGCAGTTTGCAAAACTTATGCTGGCATATTTCTCATATTCCCTTTTCCTGGGAAGTGCTGTGGCAGCCAGCATCTCAGCAATCAACAAAGAAATCCAGAGCAATGCACATCACAGCTTTTAAAAATGTCTGTCTCCTCTGAGGGACAAAAAAAAAAGTATATTAAAAAGATAAATAAAGATGTGCATCTGTCATTCTTTGGTCACATTATAGGAATTGAGCGTCCTTTTATTTCAGGCTAAAATAACATTTACCTTCAGTGTTTTCCTAAGAAAAAAATAAGCGACTGTGTTTCTGGTGAAGAAGTAATATTTATCATTATTTAGTTTAAAGGTAGGAGTGCACTGGAGTAGTTCAAGTTTACTCTTAAGAAAATGTCATATTTTAGGAGGAAACATAAACTTGTATTTTAAATGAATTTGCTCTCTAGATGTTCAGTTTTAGTACAGTGTTAATGGAAAGCATTTCAAGACATGATCAATTAATATTATTGTAATATGCTAGTGAAACTGAATATTGCAGTAAAATTAATACCGTTTTGGTGTAATCCTAAAAATTTAAAAGCATAGTGTATTTTAAAAAGTGATGAGGAAATGTTTGATTTTTCTTGTGTAGTACAACATGCAGCATACTTGATGAGCATGTGTGCAGAACACTTTAACCTACAAATTAACACTATCTATTTTCAGGTTTTTTGTCTGCACTAAGTGCTATTAACTCACAGATGAGGCCTTGACAAAGCAAAAATTGGCCTGGTCAGATGCTGCAGAATCCAGTACTGTATAAGTCTGATGCTCACTTGCAATACAGTCCTTACTTATGTTATTTAAATTGGACTTCTCATTTTGCAAAGCGTTGTAATTAAAAGTACTTGCTAAATACTAGCTTTACATATGAAAAGTACTAAATCTAATCAATGTCAGAGATGGGAACAAAAAGCCTGGCCATCTTTTCTCAAGCTGAATTGTACAGTTGCACTTCAGAACACAACTTTACATTACCTTTATGTATGTATGTATTTATTTTTTTATTTTTACCAGCAGTGCCTTTTAAAACACACTTGTGTTTATACAGCTTATCAACATACTTAGGTTTTGTCTGACAATCTTCAATTTTTGCTAATACAGCTTAGATCAAGGGACACAGCCAGTTTCTCATCTTCCCAGCTTTCTAAAGGAGATCTGCGAGAGTGCCGCAGCTAAGTCAAAGTGGTTGTTGTTATGAATTTCAGTGATGCTGGGGCCTCAGTTAAAATTCTCTAAAAAATGCAATACCACAGAGCTGAAGCCAAAGAGTGTTTCTCATACAAAACATCTGCTCAATGTGAGACAATCGTAGCCATGAGTGCTGAATCACCGAGTCCCAAGGCACAGGGATTCCCTAGAGAGCCTGTTGCATCAGCGCTCCTGTTCCTAGAGGTGTGCTGGCATCTGACAGCGATGCTCATGAATGTACTGCCAAAAATACTGACTGTAATAGTGGATAATACTGACGTTCCCCTTTCATCACTTGCCAAAAATATCTGTTCAGAATTCAACGTGTGAGGGTAAATTCAGGCTCTGTCAAAGCCAGTTGGAGTTGTGCCCTCAGCTCTTTTGGGGCCAGGAGTCCAACCGTCATGTCTTATAGATAACATAATGCAATTTCTTTAGGAAGCCAAATGTTAGCTCTGTTGTACTCGGTTGTAAAACCCATTGTACACATCCTTCATTTAGGCCATTTTTTTTTCAATGGCCTATGATAGCATTTTCGTCCTAGTGCCTGCTTTTCTCCATTGCAGTTCTCTTGCTTGTCCTTGCACAGGCAGTTCATTCATGCAGTCTTGCAGTGCCCCATTCAAGCAAATTCTTTGCAAATTATGTAAAGAATCTCGCATTTAGATACAGAGAAGTAAGTGAAGTCAAGTATAGCAGTATCTAAGTGTAATAGGAAGTTTAATCAACAGCAGCGTTTTGCTGCTAATGTATGATTTTAGCCTGTTATCTAGAAAAAAAAAAAAAAAGAGTTTTGTGTACCTTTACATTAAAGCATTTGTTTGATTTAGAAGGCTGGAAATGTGTTTGTCAAAGTTATAAATGAAGAAACACAGAATGTAGTAAAAACTACCAGCAGCCCAAACCCAAAGAAGCAAGAGCAGGAGTGGGGCATGAAGCCGTGCCAGCTGGTCCCTCACCAGCAGGAGCTGGTAGTGAGGCATGAGGAGGGCACAGAAGGGGGTGGCATAAGGACAAAACGGCCTGGGAACTGCTGCATCACGTTCGGTGCTGTAGTTGCAGGTTGCAAGCCTAAAATGGTGGAAATTGGTCAAATTTGTGCTGTAAGCCTTTGGTGGGCAGCACTGCTACAAGTCTGTGGGTGTGAAAGCTTTGTTATAGGAGCTATAGGGTTTTGACTGCATTAAGGTTTCTGACCTCACCTGGGTCTCAAAATTAGCTCTCAACAGAGAGCAGAAACTACATTTACATCATTACTGAAGCTGGTAGTACTCAAGCATGTTAGGCTTGGGGCTTGTGTATGGGTCCTTTCAGTCTTAATGAAGTTCGACTACTTATTTCTTTTTCTATCCTGTAACAATGTTTTCTGTCAAACAAATCAAAAATTGGGCAAGACATCAGCTCCCTGCTCATCCTTTGATTTCGTCACATTCAATGGAATTTTGTGATGATTTTGGGTGAACTTAGATTTTTTCCCCCCTCATAGTTATTTTGGTATGATCAGTTCAGGGTGCTGAGCTGCAGAAATAATCATATCAATTATCAGCAAGTTGCTTGCTGACTTCTCAACCATTTTGTCTGAACGTTACTCTGAGCATTGCTTCACTACTTACAAGGAGTTGTTTTGTGATGGCAGCGTGAGGCCCTGTAATGTGGAGACTTGCATTTGTACTGAGATGATAAGTGAAATTGTGTGCCTTTAGAAGTAAAGGATTAAAAGTACTTTATCCTTTTTTTTTTTTTTTTTTTTTTTTTTCTATAGGTCTTAATAACAGCATATCTGCTCACTGGTCTTGTTGGTGTGGAAGTTTGGCAGAAGCCTTTGCTGTTTGGTTATTACATTACAGATGTATTAGTAATCTTGCTTATAGGTAAGTGTCCAGATCCATGGAAAACTTTACTGTTTTTTTAATTATTTTGATTAGATGATTCTTGTATTTCCTTTGTAATTTCTTTTTCCTTTTGTAAGTGCTGGCTAGGCCAAAAGCTACGAGAATAGATGTGATTAATAGGGTTAATACTGGAAAACTTTAAGCTGGCAGATGATTATGGAAATACTTTTTCCTCACTGAATTTGTATCCGCAGTACTCAAATAATACAAAAACCGTTCCCTAGTTACATGTGGAGATGAATGCTCTGTACTGGTTGTTTTTCAGATTCTCAGGAACTTTGTCACTCAGGTAAAATGTTGTTCACATTTACATGCGCTGTAAAATTAATGTTTTGGCCTGCAGCACATGATGATCCAAAACATTATGGATAAAAGGAAGCAAGGTATTATTTAAATAATGTTAGGCAGCATAGGTGTAAATCTTAAGAAGGTCTTAGATGGTTTCTAGGCTATTTTTAGAATTACTTTCAGAGCAGAGGTGATGCATTTTTCATACACAGCAATGGCCTATTTGTTCACTACTTGGCACTGTCAGTGTAGTTTGAAATAAGCACTGAGCATCTTTCAACTGCTATAGCTAGACTCAGAACAAAGGATTTACATTTTAATGAACTAAAACCACGGTAGTCTTAGCTAAAGAGGTATGCACGTGAAATGGCTTCGCTGTGTTGCTTGGAAGGTGAAGGTGATGGAATTAGGATACATAGAGATATATTAGAGATTTTTATATGAACATACAAATTATGACAAGAGGGCCCCAAAAGAAGTGTTTGGCACAGGCAGGGGAAATAGAAATGCCTTCAGGCCTCAAGCCAAATAAAGGACTTGGATAAAGGTGTTTCTGCCTCCCGCTAGGAGCTACCTGAGCTTTTCCTGGGGGCGCTCCTGAAGCCACTGCGTTGACACAGGTTCTCTTCACCTTGCCCACAGAGATACAGCAGATGCTGTCCCCAGCCTCAGAGGTGACACCAGCGTTCACAGATTTGCAAGGGCTCTTTGCAACCACCCCGGGCTCAGGCTCTGCTCTCTGTTAGCAGCATGTGCAAGGACTTGTTTTCGACAGCCCTTTGTGCTCTAGCCCGGCTGTAAAATTGACCGTGTGCGGCCAAGGTTGAGCAGTCTTTTTATTTGTTGGGCCTGCTTTGTGTGCTCTGTGGAAAGGAAAGAAAGGAAAGGGAAATCTCAGCAGCTGCCCTTTCAGTTGGCAATGAATGATTCAGCCGGCCAGAGGCGTAGCTAGGAAATGCCCTCTGGTGGCTGCAGGGCAGGGAGGGAGGGCAGAGGGCTCTGGAGGGCCTGCTGCAGGTCCAGCAGAGATGATGGGTGCTGGCCTGCGAGGGAGACGTGTGCTGGTGGTGTCTGCCCACAGGGACCAGCCCCTGAGCACCCTCCTTCCACCCTACGCACATGGCTCTGCCTGCTCCTGCTGTCAAGGCACATGACAGCCAGCTCAGGGAGTGAAGAGATGGCTCCCTTTGTGCTTGGGAAGCCACGGGCAAAGGTTTAACTCCAGCTAGTCAACATATTAGGAAGATTTGTGCTAGGAAAGCACGTTGGTGTGACAGTCTGCAGAAGCAAGCATCCTTTTTTCATACTCTGCTGCAAAGCAGAGTTTGATGGAGTAGTCCCTCGGAGTCAGAGAGAAGCACTGCTTGTGCCTGATGTGCTCGTGTAAATGGATCCATAAGCAGAGAACTGGGGACTTCTTCCATCATTATCCCAAGCAGAGCAGATGTAACTAAGAGCCAAAAACTTCTTAAAAAACACCGTCCATCACACACTAACTATAACGCCATTTAATAAGGTGGCAGTAGCAGCTTAATTAAAGCAAGTTATGGGTTGGAAGTGTGCAAGATATGATCTTGGTTGACTGCATATTACCTCGTTTACATAGTGTTTAGTAATTCTTTTAAAAACAGAGACTATGTTTAAATATTAAAATATTAGTAGCGTCCTTTTACTTAGGATCATGCTGATCCAGAAAGGACTTCAACTTCATCACTGGTTTGAATCTCAGTTCAGCAATAGTGGTTAAAGGGTTTATCGCTGGATAACCTGCGTGCAGCGAGTATGGATACGTAAAGTTTTTAGAAGCTTCCAGTAAATCTCAGGACCCCACTGTGCTGAAAAGTGTCGGTCTAGCCTACGCCAAGGGCTGAACAAGCAGGAAGATTAAATTATTTTCTCCCTTGCAGAGGCTGCAGCAAGTGTGCCTTGCTCACTCAGGGAACCCCCTCTCCAGCATGTTCAGAGCAATGCCTTTGTGGCCACTCAAAAACCAGAGCGATGCAGTAGGGCCTCAGATGCTTTTTATGAGTTTGTTTCCCAGGACCCCGAGAGGAGCCATTAAACTGTAACTGGCTATCCTTAACCCTCTGGTGGCGTTTAAGAGGCACTAGTGTTCGTGCTAACAATGGGGCTACATGCCTGCCTCATCAGTCCTTGGCGAAGCATGTGCCTGCAGCTCCGTGCTTGTACTGTTCTGTACACAACAGGAGCTCCACTGCTGAGCTGCCTCTTTCCCAAGAACAGCTGGGCTTTAGTGAGTACCTTTTACAGCGGGAAGGAATCCAAACGAGAAGCACAAGAGTGGAGTTTTTCAGATGTCTTTCCTTGAGTTTCTGGGAAAAAAAAAAAAGAAAAAAGAAAAAAGAAAAATCCACATATAACCTGAGGATGAACTCCGCTCTGAGCACATCCTCGGTGGAAGCTGCGGTATCACCAGGTGACACTCAGCCACTAAAAATGGAATTTTTATCAGGTGCCAGAACACACAAAGATATACATAAAAACCGCAGCAATACCGGTGTTTAGATTAGATGTTTTAGGGAAACCTCCCATGAGAGGGAGTTTTACATGTGTCCCTGGGAACTGTCTAGCACACTGTGAACACCTGTACCAAGGTCAAGTCTCGGGCTGCTGAAGAGTGCCCTTGGAGGACTCCCACATGAAGCTGAAAAACTTCTGCATAGTATTTTATGGGAGATCTGCTATCTAGCAGATAGGCAGTTATCATTTTTGCAGGCAGTGAATGCAATTCTATCCTGAAGCTTTAGTCCTTAAGCCCCCTAACACACACCTAGCTAAACATCAAAGTAAGCAAGGCTGTTCTTCTGTTTCCAGTGTGTGTTATCCTGGATTCTGGACAGAATTTTTTTTTGTTGTTTGTTTGTTTGTTTGTTTTCCTGTTAGCATGAACTTAGCCAGACCTTTTTAAAGGTATGTGCCTGTGTGCTCAGCTGCAACTAATTACTTCTTCTCTCAGCAAGGCTTTTGTGGATGGCACTCCAAAAGTGCTGGGATTTAACCACCACTGTCCCATAGCATTATCTGGCTAGCTAGGGTCTCTTCAAAGGGCACCACTGAGGTGAGAGCAGTAGTATCACGAAGAGAAGGCTCCGGGCAGACCTTACAGCAGCCTTCCAGTGCCTAAAGGGGCCTACAGAAAAGCTGGGGAGGGACTCTGTGTCAGGGGGTGTAGTGATAGGACAAGGGGTAATGGCTTTAAACTAAAAAAGGGTAGATTTAGGTTGGATATAAGGAAGTAACTCTTCACTCAGAGGGGGGTGAGGCACTGGCACAGGCTGCCCAGAGAAGCTATGGGTGCCCCATCCCCGGAGGTGTTCAAGGGCAGTAGTGCCCAGATCAAACTAGTGAAGCTCATGCCAAAGCTGACACAATTTTTCAAAGTACAGGTTAGGACATGAAATGTGAATGGTGTACTAAGAGCTGTCAGGGATCAGAAACTTGAACTTTCTTTCAGAGATGAGGCCAAGGTGTGCTCATTTTATGAGCTACTTAAGTATATGAAATGGGGAACAAGTATGTAAATGAAAACATAATAGCAGCAAAACACTAATGATCAGGCTAAGCCACACCATTTGGAACATGCCAAGTATTTGAATTTTGTAATACTGAGAAAACACAGTTATCCATCTAAAACGGTGCCTTGTACTTAGTATCCTCTATCATATGTATCAAAGGAGGACATGGAATTCCATGCAGCTGACAGTTACACAATAGTCTGCTCTTTCTTCAATGTCATGAAATGTTTGGAAGGCCATAGTTAAACAATATTTTCTCCATAAATCAATTCAGCATATCTGCATCAGAACAGGCAGGCAGATTTCTTCTGACTGGAGCAATCTGGACGTGGTCCTCTACCTCAGCTCTAGGGAGCAGCTGCAGTGAGGCACCTTGCTCTCCCATAGCACACTGGTGAACCCACAAGCCTTCATAGCAGTGCAAAGTACTGACCACAAAGTCAACTTAAATGCACTTCTGATGGTGGAAGGAATTTTTCTTTTTCACGTTTACATATATTACGTATACATGCTTTCTGCTTTGTGCCAATAAGTCATTCTCTATTGTTTTCCTTCAGTTCCCATTGTGAATTAGCTGATCGTTCCACCTCACTGGTGGACAGTTCAGTGAGTAAATGTTAAGTGATGTGTTTTCCAAACGTTATCACTCCTACAGGCCCTGACTAGCCTTGTTTTCAAAGTGTAGTTAACATGAGTTGGCTTCTACTTGTCTGTCACCAACTTAACATTTATTAAAGCATTGTTGTGACAGATTGTACAAGGCTTCTTTGAAGTAAAGGGTGTGAAATACTCACCTGTCACTAGAGATAAATATAAAAAGCGATGTTGGAGTAACCTATCTGAAGCAGTCAGAACAAAAACCCAGAATACAAGAGTACTGGGGGCTGGCGGACGAGTGGTTTCAGAGGATGCTGATCAGAGGTGGGAGTGGGATCGATGGAGTTGATCCCACAATGGTGATCTTAATGATGGTGAAGAGTCATTTCACAGGCAGTGAGAGCCCCATAAGAAGGTCAAATAAGGGGGGGCACCCGTCTTAGCCCTTCTGGAAGCCAGCCTTGGATTTTCAACTAAGGGCACCACATCTCAGGTGTTTGATTCTTGCTGTACTCAGAAAAAGAGAGTTAAGCTTACATGGTTTGTAAATAGGACTACGTCTAAGCAGCAGCTACATCCATAAACTAATTTCTCAGGCTCTACTAAATCCCTCAAAATGCTAGTTGTTAGCTTGCAGCTCACTTCAAAGAGATAAATGCAGTGTGGTCTTTCCTAGACTCTGAAAATAAGCAATGAAATCAGCAAGCATGATAAATGCATCCCTTTACAGTCCTTATATGCAAGAAGTCTGAGATGCTAAGCATCCAAAACATACATCAACTTTGTGCATGAACACAGTGCTCATGTCTACACACTGCTCTTAATCCATGCAAAATCATTCTGTAGTGTGTAGATGTGTTCAGGGGTACTTCTCATCTGTCCTTAAATTGCTTAATGCATGCAGACTTGACAGGATCAATTCAGTCTGGAAATTGTATATACATTTTCTAGGAGTTTTTTTTTTTCCCCTCAATTACTAAATGGTCCTAAGATTGCCCTTTTATATAATAATAAAACATAATTTTATAGCTACTGGACAGCTCAATATGCAATTATCTGTTTGGACAACCAATTAAGTGGTTGTTTTCTCAAGAAATGCCTGGAAAATCACACAGTTCCGCAAAAAGCTGCTGCTCCAGTTATAAATGCCTCTGAATATTCGCCTTCTAATGAAGCTGACTTTCAGGCACTGATCAGTGCGCTAAACATTCAGTTGTTAAGATTTTTTCATGGGTCTCACTGCTCTAAATGTGGAAGACATTCAGAAAAAAATGCGGAAAAAATATTTGAAGATCTTTACAAGCTGATATTGATGCCTAAATACATACGTGTATATTTTTGTGTGTGTATGGAGTGGAAAAGGAAGGTAAATGGCATATTTGACACCCCATTTTGTTAAAGCAAGCATTGACTATGATGAATTATTAACCTAGAAAGTTATGGGATATTGAAGAATAAGAGAGGAGGGTGATGGTATTTAATTTCTAGGTTGAATGCACCTACAGCTGTTCAAGTGTTTTTACTGAGTTAAATTTCTGCAATATGTGAAGTCAAACATCTGTGCAGACCTCTTCACTGCCTCCAAAATGGGAGGAAGATACACTGCTCTGGGACTTGTGTTTTTGGGGAAGGGCAAGGGGAGTGCAAGGTACCCATCGGAAAGAATTTAGGATCAGAAAGGTGTGGTGAAGATAAATATAAGAAGATAAGCACTGCTCTTCATTTAAAGCAGCATAATTCAGTAAAAATAGTGTTTTCGTTGTCCTGGCTACCTACTTAGAATTGGTTTTTATTTAGCGTTGTTCAAAATCGTTGTAGTTTGGTGTGTTTAGGAACACATTCACCTGGGCTAGGTTCCTGGCTTTGCACAGGCCTCTTTTGTTGGCAAATGAAAGAGCATTTTCCAGGACTGGCAGCAGTGCTGGCAGTTCATTTCTTTGCAGGTTCAGCAGCCACACCAAGTAACTGCATTGGGCCATGGCATGATAGCCTTGCAGTCTGCTGGCCCTCAGTGGGTTTTAGGGCATGCTTTAGGATGCCCTCGTGTAACTTAATGTAATTATATTACTGCCAGTCTAGACTAACATCTCAGACAAATGTAGTACACTATCTGTCACATTAGCTTTTTTCCCTTTTTTTTGTTAATTTGCTCAGAAATATAACACAACTAACATCTTACAGTTTTGGAATTGAGTTTGAAAGCACCAAATGAAATCTAAAGTTGTTACTAGAATTGGTGGGAATTACCTTTTTGGTACTTTTTATACACATATATACACATGTGCTCATATATCTATGTTCATAGATATATAAATCTACATACATATATATATATACAAATTTGGAAAACAAGACATGTCTTTATTTCTGACATATCTGTAATCCTGAATTCCTTATTACATTGTTGTTATTGTTTTTTTGTTTTTTTTTTTTTTTTTGTTTTTTTTTTTTTTAATACAGACAAAATAATTCCTGATAAAGAGCTTTGTAAATGCTTATTTTTCTGAAAAGAGAGGCAAGATAGCTCAGGACTGAGCATAGGATTGTACCTAAATCCTAGGATTTGGGCTTGATGCCTTCAGCCTAGCGTGACCAAGAATTCCCTGTGTGTATCTGTGCCACCCATCTGTGCTTTAGTGTTTCTGCCCCGAGAGCAGAGCTGTTTTGTTACTGTTGGGCTTCAGGATTTAAATAAGCGAGGGAAAACATTAAATGTGAAATTAAACAGTACTGCAACAGCAGTGGTACTTCTGCTAAATACTTGTGGAGTTCTACTTTATATAGTGTGATTAAAAACTTCTAATGCACTAAGCTTGATTTTTTTAAATGAATTTAAAATAAAATAGGCCATAAAAAAAAAAAAAAGAAAGAAAAAAAAGAAAGAAAAAAAAAAAAAAACACAAAAAAGCACCAACAGCATCCCTTGGGCAGTGCTAAGGTGGCTGAGTGCCAGAGGGACAGCCTGGTGGCTTTCCAGGCTGCACCTTTTGTTCCCTGGACCAGCAGGGAATGGCAGCGATGTGGAAGCAGCAGTTTAGCTCCCGGGCACAAAGAACTCCTTAATGCCAATTAAAAAGCGGACTTAATGAGTACCAAAAGCAGCCCCCGAGCCAGGCCTCCTTAGCTAAAAAAAAAAAGATGGGGAAAGCAACATGTCGTAGGAAATGATGGAATTTTGAAAATCCCATAAGAAACAGGGGGAACACCCTTTGCCTTCCCTACCGCATCCTCAGCTCTCACTCTGTTAAAGGGAAGCTGCCTAAAAATACAGAGGAGTAACTGGTGTAACTGTCCTGTTCAGAAAGCGACTTTTAGCTAGCTTGTGGATTGTTTGTGGTCAGCGTGTTATTTCTAACTAAAATGGCACTTCATAAAAATAACAAATCGTTGGCAACCATTGGTCTTTGAATTCTATTTCTAGTTCCAGTCTCTATTTCTGTTCCTCTTGGTTGCTTTTCTCCTAACAAATCAAACTTCAGGATTGCAGCAGGAAATTTAGATTTAACCTCAAGAGTCAATGTTTTGTCTCATGTCTGCTCTAATGTGATGCAGATGTTGGAACTGCTGTACGTAACTCAAGATTTTATTGAACTAGCCCTCCCTGCCTAATCGAAAACATAGCTAACTGTAGTGCACATACAACACAAATAATTCTGAAGGCACTAAGCTTGCGAATTTTATAAATATATTTACAAAATACTTGGGCTGTTACTGCAGTTGTACAGCCTTCAGCTCCTTGATAGAGTTTCTGCAATGGTAAAGAAGCAGAGTTCTTTGTCTCATCTGGTTTAAGAAGCAACAACAAGTAAACACATGAAAAAGCAATACCTGAAATTATTTACAGGCTGGACATTGTTTTTTCCAATTCTTTGTTTCTTCCTCTTTAAACGATAATCAGAAAGGCTGGGGAAAGAGAATATTTATTGCATCCCTTTTACATCTTTTGTTTTCCAGCACTCCTGATCTCCACTGTTCCTGCTCTTTTAGTCTGCCTTCTCTTGAGTTGCCACTCTGGCCATGCTGAAGGCTTAGATGTGTCTTTGCTGGGACTGAACATTAAACAATGACATTGCTTGAGACCCTATTAATCCATGTTGGCCCCAGTGCAAAGTAATGGGAAATAGTTCTTACCTGGGTCCATTCTTACTGCCTTTTAACTTGCCTTATTTCTAATAACCAGATAAAAGTTTGCTGCCCTGACTCTACACTGCATTTCTGAAATTTTTTAAAGGTAAAACCAGAAAGTTTACAATATTGGAGTGCTGTTCTCCCCCATAACAAAATATGAATTATGAATGTATTTAGTGCTCCCTCAATAATCCGTATGCCTTATATTATAAAAGCCAGGCAGAAGTATACTACACAGAGCAATCGCCAAGCAGCAAACAGACCAGGTAAAGGCCCTTGATACACAGAAAGTGGGAAAACCCAAACCCAAACTGAAGAGCTCTGTAGGGAAACATGGGTGTCACAGAGTAAGGAGGGGTTGCATACATTCTGACCCACTTAGGCTGACTAATATTGTTGCTTTTTCTTAAACCTTGAATGCCCACTTTTATCTGGAGTATTTCTTTGTCCCTCGGATGGACCAACACACCGTGTGTGGGTGTTGCACAGCATATCCGTGGGTCTTCAGCCAGCTCCAGGGCTCTCGGCAGCAGCAATGCAGAGACACAGCGTTAACAAAGGGAAATCCCTTGTCCTTTGTCAGTTAAAGCTGAGCTCCAGAAAGGTCACAGCTGTATTAAAAAAAAAAAAGACAAAAAAATCTCATCCAAACGATATCATGAAAATTAATTCATTTACAGCATTGTCTCAGCAAAGCAGCTCATTATTTTAATCTCAGTATATTGAACTGTAAACCTATTATTTCCCCACTAATGTGGGCAGCACTGTTGGAGGTTAATTGTCCTTATATATTCCACTGGAAAGCTTTTGGTGTCAGACTCGTCTCTTTCTACATGAACAGAGAGCAGCTCATGCAAAATGGGGCCGTGATCTTTCTTAGGTCCAGCAGAAGAACCTGTATTACAAATAACTGATCCTACCGACTCATTACATCGTCATTTTTAAAAATCTTCCAGCTATTGTCACTCACTACACAAGAAAATCTGCATCAGCAGCTACTTCTAGCAGCTAACTCTTGGAAAAATAAGGAAGGCTGTATTATTGAGTAAAGCCTCCAAATGGAGTTTGCATCCTGTGAGAAGTACTAGGATACTGAGTCAGTTCTAAAATGGCTCACTAGCTCTGCTATCATACGAGAGACTGTGAGGTTGTCAATGTAGAATGACTGTAAATCATAGCATATGAATCCTCTTCTTTTTTTTTTTTTTTTCTTTTCCTTCCAGGCTTCAGTTTACTTCTTTCATTTCCACAAACACTATACAACATTCACAGGTAAGTGAATTAATATTATATAAGTACTACCCCTCCCATTTAATTCTCTGCATGCAATTGTTTTCTTACATGAGAAATAAATGTAATCTTTCAGCCAGATGCTGTCCTGAATATGTGCTGTATTGGTTTTTTTTTTTCTTTCTTTCTTTCTTTCTTTTTTTTTCTTCTGGTCAGCTTTCAGCAGCTGACTGGTTTCTATTCCATGTCTGTAACTCCTCTGATTTTTCTTTCCCTTGCCATTCTCCGGACAGTCTCCCACTTTTCCTGGATGCTAAACTGATGAAAGCCCTCCAGTTATAAACACTGTGTTTTATTTGCAGCCAAATGTGATTTGTAACTTTTACCTGCTCTAGGTAACATTCTGTAGCCGATCATTCCCACTCCATAAAGGAGTTTATTGTCTTTCAGATCCTCCTGTAAAACTTCTCTCTGTCTGAAGGCTGCAGATAATTGCCATCAGATATGGGCTAGGCACGTGGCAAGCTGTGATTACATCCAAGAGTTGTCTTGCTGCACCTAGAAATTTTATACACAGCTCAGTTATACTCTGATGGCCTATTTTTATTAACGCTCTCTGCCTTCCTCTAGTATTTGGTAGCTCGTTTCCCTCATCTGTCACATCAGGTCTCTCAGATACTATGTTTCTTGGAGGAGGGACTGTCACTCCCTGTCTTCAGGAATTAGCAGGAATGAATATTAGCATTTAAATTTTGGAGAGACTCTAAGATGATAATGCATAGTTCCTACGGAGCCCTTTTCATGTCGCCCTATAGCCCTAGGGAAGGCGATGGGGGGCAGGAAGGGTTGAGGACCTGCAGAAGGGCTGGGCTCTGGGGCAGGTTGCTTGGGGCAGCTCTGGAATGGGGCTAGGGGCAGTGGAGCAGGGGACTTTGCTTCAGGGAGGACTGGGAGAAGGCAGACAGCATGTCAAGCCCTGGCAGCAGCAGCAGCATTTACCCTGATGAACATCGAGTTTTTGTTCTCTTTCCTCTCATTTCGAGACTTTTGTTTAGCATTTGCCATCTCATGTCATTATCTGACATAGGTCTTCTGGTGGGATTTATTGTTCCCCTGAACAGCAGAGCACAGTAATTCTAAACATCCAGTCAGGGTTGCTTGAAGAATCCGTACACGAGCTATGTGATGATGAGGGATTTGAGTTTTCCAATAATCTTCTTTCTTTCTTCATCCTGCTGCCTGTGCTCAGTTGTTATTTTATCAGAAGAATGCTCTTTTTCGGAATGAGAAAAATATTTACTGGATTTTTGTCTAGCTGCTTTTATAAACACAAATATTCAGAGATTTTAAACAGGATATTTTGCAGTACACTTCAAACACAGAATCATTCGTCTGAAATGTATATATGAAGAAATGGTTTAATGTTAGTGAACTTTTAGTACATCAAACCTCCTACTGCTTTTATAACTTCTGAGTTTTGCTCGAATGAGTAAGCAAGAAAGATGCAAAAGTTATTGATGTTACACTTATCTTTTTTCTATCTGACAGAAAATACACTCCTTTACTACCGATAATACTGTTATCTCTAAGAGGAAACTTAAAATGTCCAAGAGAACACAATTCATAATTAATTTTCCATTTCTTTAATTAGTAAAAAAAAAAAAAAAAGTGTCTCCCTGTCTCTCTACCTTTAGGTTGCACTTTGCCAATGATGCAGGATTGTCTAGCAGCACCTTAGCTTGACCAAGACAACAGCAATTCCTGCCAGCCATGTTCATGGCTGTGTTGCCACTTAAAACGTGGGGCATATCAGCTGAAGTCATTACATGTCTCACATTAGAAGGTTCATCATCTAAAAATGTATGTTTTGACTTCACAACACATCTGCATGCTGTGCATGTGGACGACAGCTATGGTACTAGAGCTAGTGGTCTGCTGCCAGACAGTGATTAGGGAGGGGAGCTGAACAGAAGCTGTGCATACAAAGCAGTATAATTTTAGCCCAGAAATCAGTGTTTGTTGGGTATCCTACAATTTTTCTTAAAAAGCCCTGGTACCTAACACATTTGCACAGGTAGTTGTGCTGCAAGATGAATTCCTGGGCTGAGTTCAGGCTAGAGTTTGAAGTTACTGTGTGGAAATAGAATGGATAAATTTTCTCACTCCATAAAATCATTGTATTTATTTACAGAGCACATCTAAAGAAAACACTGAAGAATGGTTCTTTGTATGAAGGACTCCTACCTCTTGTGTCACCTCTGTTGCTATTCGTTCTTCTTACAGTCTGGGTGGTTTTATCTCCAGGCAACATATTAGCAAAGCAACCAAGATTGTTTTTATGGATGGTTGGGGTTACTTTCTCAAATGTTATTGTAAGTATGTTTGTGGTGGTGGTATTATTTAGAGACAGCTTTGTGTCAGCGAGACTTCTATTTTTACATAAATAAACAGAAGGGAACAGAAACTGTAGTTAAAATTCAGCAGGATCGCCTACACCACTCCTCTACCTCTGTGTTACGCTCTCTCTTACAAAAATACATCACAGCAGTTGTCTGGGCTGGGGACGCTTACAGTGCTGCAGTACTTATTCTACTACAGCAGAACATTTTAATGATTTTTTTTTTTATTTTTTTTTGCCCCAAGGCTTTATGAATAACCCTGGGAAGGCTCCCCTTCCAGAAATCTAACAGATATGCACTGCATATAGGCAGAAATGTAAAATGAAGCTCAATGCAGGCACAGACTTACCAGCTAGAGCCGGGGGTGGCTGTAGCCTTCGCCTCCTGCTTTCCCCATTAACATGGCACACGCAGTCCTGTATCCTGCATGTCAGCTGATCCCACATCTCCCCCTCACCGTTCAGAATAAGGCCATGCCACCCACATCCTTTTTTAAGGGAAGATGTGAAGTGATGCAGGAGCATAGTGATGGCTCTCTGTCCAAGGGTTGCCTTCTCCTACACCACATGAACACCGTTTCCAGTTTTGCCCCTTGTAATGCCAATGGGGCGACATCAACCTTGGTGAACAGCATGGGCAGCCAGGCAGTAATGCTGACCATTGCAGGAAACACAGGGCTTTCTTCTTTGCAGGAGGCCTTGTGCTTCTTTTCTTGCCAGGAGAGTAGCAAGTGAGCAGCAGCTAAGTAGAAAGGTGTTCCTCTGGTTGATGCTAAGGGACCCTAAAGGACAGTGACTGCTGGCATTTTAGGAAGGCAGTCTCCATCACCATCCAAAATCATTATCATTGAGCAACACTGCATCCAGTGTAAAAGGTGGAAGTCTTGAAATGTCTTGCATTGTGAGAGAGAGCTTGGAAAATGCAGGAATTATTAAAAGGGAAAGCAGAACCCCTCCAGAAACATATTAAGGAATGAAAAAAATAATTGTGATACTTGCTACATGTATTCTATAAATACATGTTTCTGAGGGTCGCAAATCGAACAATTCCATCTTAAGGACTTAATATGACAGAAGCTCATAGAAACATAGAAGAAAAATAGTAAGGCAAACCAGAAGTTTCTCAGTAGACTGCATTTTCTAAGGCATTGAGTGTAGCGCACATACTTAAAGGCCTTGGTTTTAGTTTTCCAAAAAACATCCACTGCAGTACGAGAGGCTTACATGAATTAAAAATGCCTGCATGTTAGCTGAAATGTAAGCACTTTAAAAGCGAGCATTAAAAATATATGTGTGTTAGCTGTAGTTTATCACGTTTTAAAAGTGACAAACAAGCCCGCCTTTCCTGTCACCTCCTCTGGTACCTCCAGCAGCAGAGGGACGGCTGTCGGAGCCATGCTCCCAGCTCTGTCACAGCCTGACGTGCTGGGTTTTCATTATCTGGCCTGCAGACCACGGACTGCAGCCCCTGTCTCTCTACTCGATGTTATCCCAAACTCCTTGTGCCTTTGGCAATGTGCTCCGTTGCCCCGCTGACCTTTTGGATAAAGGCCTGGCCATGGACCCGGCCTTGCAGCTGCATGAAGTCAGGACGTGTGGGGACGGTGGTGGCCTCCCATCTGTGGGCAGAAGGAAGGGCCTCCAGCCTGTCCTGAGAGGTGGGACATTTCCAACATTTTTGGTTAAACTGAGGAAAAAAGGCCTAAAAAGGGAAGACGCTTGTCCTTGTCTTTCCTGCAAAGCCCTCAGAGGCGAGTGTCCTCACTTGAGTGAAGGATTCAGGCCCCACAGAGGGGACCTTTAGCTGTGACCACAGTGGCAGTGCAGCAGCTGAGGTGGTGGTCCCCTGATGGCTGCCTCAGGAGATGCTTCGTGAGGAACCTCCTGGGGAGATCATAAAAGATGCTCAGGACCCACCTAGGGGTATACACCACAGAGATTTAAATCCAGCAGGGCCAGGGTAGTGCAGCAAGGTGGAGGCAAGGGGGATTGGAAAGCAATCTCTGATACCCTCTGGAACAATTTGTAAGGACTTACAGAATTGGTGCTATTCAAAAAATTCATTGTCAATATCCAATAATTCAAAGTAAGCAAATAAATTTACATATGTAGGAAAGCCAGTATTTTCATTAGATTTCAGTCAGACTGCTACTCCTGCTGTTACAGGATTTCAAGCACTGTACAGGGAATGATTTTTTTTTCATTTTTTTTCCCCACTGTTTTCAGGATGCATAAAATCTATTTGTGACCACATTCAAATATTGAATGAAACTTAAATACATAAAAATTTCCTAAATTCCCCCCCCCCTTTTTTTTTTCCTGAAGAGAATGTGTATGAGACAAATGGCTTAAGGAGTCTAAAACAGGTAAAAGCCTTGAGTGCCTTACTGTATAAATCTGAACTTAGCTGAGTTCATCTCATGACTTTTCAAGATCTCAGTAAAATTAAGCTAATTGTTTTCCGTTGAGTCATGCATCGTATATTCATTTTTTTTTCTGCCATTCTGAGTGGGATCCCTTTCCTGGGGCCCCAGCTCCATCTCCAGAGAGCTCATCTCCATAATCGAGCCAGGGAAATGGTGCTGCCCAGGTGGGTGTTTTAGTATACGGAGTAGTGCTAGGAAAGAAAAACAGGATTTGAAAGAGACATACATTGCTTTCTCTCCCTTACATACCACAAACCAGAATATATTCCTGCCATGCCATGTGATTAGAATACCACTGTGCTCTCCTAGTGACTAAGTGGTGGCAATTTGATTTGGGATTACAACTTTACGAGGCTGTGTGAAAGCACAGTGTCAAACAAACTGCCCTTTCGCAAAGCCGGGCTTCAGCTCATAAAGTGCAGCATGTCAAAACACTGTCTCCCTAAAAGAAGTGTGTATTTTAAATTACTTGCAATAAAGTCCTTTAAGAGTCACGGACAATGAGGCACAAAGTTTGTCATCGATAGTAGTAGAAACAGGCTCCATTTTGAAGTCTAGCCTGTTTTTTTCCCCCGTCAAAAGCAACCCACAGAGAAAACGGATGCAGGCTGTCTAGGAACACACTGACCGTCCTCTGCTTCTCACCTGGCCACCTCTGTTCCCACAGTGCAAAGTCATCGTCTGCCAGATGAGCAGCACCCGGCCCGAGCTGCTCCACTGGTTCCTGTTCCCCTTGGCGCTGGTGGTCTACGCAGCCATCTCGGGGCTGCTGGGCTGGGCAGAAGAAGCGGTGCTGGCCGCGTTCACCGCGCTGGTCACGGCGGCTCATGTGCACTACGGCATCTGCGTGGTAAGAGGGCTGCTCCAAAATGACCGGGCAAGAGCTGTGTGGGGCATGGCGCTGATATAGGGCCTGGGGATGGTGTCTGTGCTCTCAGGCTGGGGCCCTGTCCAGGAGTCTGAATCTTAAGTTACAGGTTTCTCGTGTTTTATTTAGTCTAAAGTTTAAAAAAAAATAAAAATAACATCAGTTTGCTGCTGGCAGTGCCTTTTTGTGCATGCAGCGGCCTCAGTGATGAATAATTCCTATGAAATGACTGGTATTGGCTTTAAAACTATCACAGTCATAATATTTATGGACAGGTTTACATAACAGCTGATCCGTCTGGCACGAATGCCCTCACCCCTTTGCCCTTTCTTCTCCTGAGGTTACTTGAGTGAAAAAAACAGGAAGGTAAAATGCAAAGTAAAATGCATAAAATTCCTACAGTAAGGTGGCTAACTCTGCTTTCAACCTGCAGGCAAAACAACTGTCCACACTTCTCATCTTTTCATGGCCTTCTATTTAGCATCTCTCAAGCTGGAGACACAAACGGTTTTCCAGTTCATTCAGTCTTACTCACACATTTTCATGTCTGTTAGATATCAGTTTTGTCATTTATTATCCTCTGAATTACTGCTTAAATTCATTTTTCCCTAGCTAATGCCTTTTTTTTTTTTTTCCAAAAAGCATTGTCAAATAATCCTTAGGAAAGTGTCTTAATGGGGGCTTATGTTCAAATAAAACATCTTGCATGGCAAAGACCTCATTTCACAGGGATTTGCTCAGCATTCCTTTATTTAAGATAGCTGTTGGGATGCGAGGATTTTTCCTCCTGCCTTTGCAGGAGGCCTTTTGTCAGCAGACATTGCCAGTGTAGTGGACTTCACCCAAGCACCACCAGGGGCCAGTCAGTGGAGATCATAATGGGATCACCTGGTCAAAATCCACTATTGAATGAGTGGGCCCAGCTCCATCATGATTTATGAGGGTTGTGGATCTGGCCTGTAGTAATTTAACTTCCCATCGGTGTGCTGCAAGAAGAGTGCCACGATCACAGCTCTCATGCTTGGATACTTGTAGGTCCCCACATGCTCCTAGGGCCCCAAGTACACCAGGGCGGCGGCTGGGTCCTCACCAGTGTGACTGGGAGAAGAGAGATGGGGAGCTGTGAAGCTTGTACAGGGCTGTTTGCTAATCTCTGTGATTTATCTTTAGGGGAGGCAGCTGAGCGAACACTTCAACATTTACATCTTTTCCCTGAAGAAACGCGTCCAAGAATGAACACCTGCACTACGGTCAGACTGTAACACTTGACATGGAGATTTCCAGCTCTTTTGATGTGATAAATAGTGGAATTAATCTGATTAAAATAACCAAAGAATAGAATAGTCCAGATACTCGAACAACTGCGACAACGAGCTATGCAGCAAGATGCTTCATCTCAGAGGAAAATTCCTGTCCAGCAGAGACGTGTTTACCAAGTTGTGCTGCTGCTAATATTTATTCTCTTTCCTAATGCCATGTCACTTTCTCTGAAGCTTTCGTCTTCCTCCTCCTTGCCACTGTGCCCAAAGCCCTTGATAAAGCTGTGCTGGGTTATGTGGGATCCTTGGTGTTTTATAACCAGAACTGGCTTTGCCCAGACTCTTCACCACTGAGACCCCGGCAATGCAAACCCACCCACCACATCCTTCCCACTCAGACATCTGTGCCTGCTGCAGTTTCCATATTCGTTTTCTCACAACTCATTTCTTCCATGCAGTCTCCTGAAGGGCTTATGCACATTCAGTCTTTTCTTCACCTCAGACAAATGTGTGAAGAGAATGAGATCAGAAAGCTATGGGCACACTGAAGTATTTTTGAAATGCAGGATCCCTACCCCCCAGCATTAAGATGAAACTCAGCTGACCTGTATCCGTCCAAAATGCAGGCTCCATACCAGAGGCGCTTGCTTTTATACTTATTTTCTCTTTTTTCTATTTCTTTTATACTTATTTTCTATTATTTTATATTCAAGCACATTGTTGATATTTAAGTAGCAACAAGCAATATGCCCTACAAAGGTAACCAGCTGAGAATAAATTTGGCCAACAAATGCTTGAATATGCTCATATTTCACTGCAAAGCACACAGCTTTCTAAACCATGAAACGAGCAGTGAAAAATGAGCCAGCCATGCACATTCTAAATATTTTTGAACCTTGTCTATCAGTGCAAAATGCTAAGCAAACAATTATTTGCCTGTGTTCTTGAAACAAATTTTTGTGGTTTCAGATAATGACAAAAAAACAACAAACAAAAAAACCCAACCAAATCAAACAAGAGCTTTTTTTTTGACATTACACATTCGCATGCAGATGTAAACTGCTCTCTCCATCTATAATATATGTGGGCTTTCTGTGTGCCTTGGAGGAAGAACGAGGAATTTGAGTTTTATCCCTTTTCATATGCTGCCCTAGCCAAAGGGACTTTGTGGCCTTGAAGCACTAATGAAACAATCTGTCTGCTTTCCCCAAGGTAAGCATTTTATTGCATTTCTTGCACAGGGGGGTGAGATTGACTGACTGGCATGTTTATTAAACTGTTAAGTATCTCACTTGCCAGAAGCAGGGCAGAAACATAGGTGTTGAGCCACTAAACTTCAGGTTCACCATTTTCAATTTGTAGACCTTTTTTTCCTTTTTTTTTTTTTTCTTTATCACTGGCCTGATGACGTTTTCCCCAGTTAACATCCTTGTACATCAGTAAGAGCACTACAGTTTTTGGATGACCACCGACTAGTCGTATCTTCCACCTGTATATTATGTGAACAGCCTCAGTTTAGGGTTGCCTGTCACAGTAGTTGGCCTACCACGATGTTGGTAGGGCAGACTTCCCCCAGCAGCGGCTCCGAGTCTGAGGCAGGCCTGCACCGAGCAATCTCACCGCTTGCTGAAGTATTAATTCAGATAGAAGATACACTGGTATAAAAGTCTGACCTACTTCAATATTTTTAACCTGTCCATCAAAAGCATCTGGAGGAAGTCCTGACAAGAAAAGAATAAGAACACAACAAACAAAAATACCTCTGGCTTGCAAGTGGTTGTACTGGAGGAACTCCATGGACAGGCTTTCCTTTTCCCTCTATTTTGCACTTACTTATAAAAGCAGTTAGAAATAAGGGGCACAAAAGCTGCACAATTTGATACACTGTAATGGAGTATTTTGAAATACTGCATTAAATGAAATTATAAAACTTGAACTGCCATAAGCTGCCTGCACTCGTACCTTTCTACAGTGTCTATAGCATCACTTTAAAAGGAAATTAAGCTCCGGACAGCTTTTTTGTATTCCACGTGAAGACATGGCAAACTTTTTTTTCCTTTTGAAAGTAACTTGTCACTACAATCTCTATAAAGACAAGTATAAACAGATAATGTAATGCACTGTGTACATATCGAATTGTTAGCCACCTCAGATGGTAACTGGTTCAATGAAAGGGAATAAAAACACTTTGTTCATACGGCAGTATGGTCAGATTTATTTTGCAAAGTCCAATAATGATATGAAGATGACCAGAGCTTGGTTTAAGAACAATTTTTTATGGCCAAAAAATTAAGTCAGAGAGTTTTCTTTTGAACTATTTGAACTGGAAAACGCATTACTTCCTTTTTGCACTGTGGAGTATTCACATGAGCCCAAAGACACACCTCCCCCACGTCTTACGAAAAGCAATACAACTAGCACTGCTCACACAGGTTTGGGTGCCCAGTTTGGAAATTGGCTCCTCGGGTCCCTGCTTCACCTACCCCCATATCAGAAACATTCCCAAAGTGGGGCCCTGGGGTACCTGGAGGTAGTGGGAGGAGCTGGTCTGACCTTGCAGTGGTGGCACGCAACCAGGTGGCTTCAACCTGTGGCAGAAAGATCTAAAACAGGTGGCTTTTAGGTACTGCAAGAAAGATTCATCCCTGAATCCCTTACAAAAGTCCACTGGGTGCTTCAGTGCCTTTGCTGTTGTGCTCTTTTCACCTCCCAGCTCCCTTCAGCTTTGCTTTTGATGTACCCAAACTAAGTGATGCTACAGGAGATTTAGTACTCTGAAATTGGAAAGCATTTGCCATAAAAAAAGAATGTTCTGTTTCCATGTACATATATACACACATATATACATACATGTACCTTTTTTTTTTTTTTTTTTTGTAGAAAGTGATACAGTTTCTGGGCTCTTGGGGAAAGAAATAGACACTACCTGCACACACTGGGATAAGTGAACTTATTTTTTTAAAGCAGCTGTCTTTTTCTTCCTGCTCCCATATGCACTCAATAACAAAGCAATTAAATATATGTATTTTAAACAGAAAGGTATTGTTTTAGAATGTTTTGAAGTCTCTAGAGCTAGACAGATTTTAACATATATTTTTTTATTAAATATGTAAAAAGATAAACGCAAGTCAAGTTATTCACATATTCAGACAAAAATCTACTCTACCATGCGACAATTTGTGGATAATGTAAAATGACTGATACATCTGGATAAGACTTTTTGTATCTATTATGTCATTACTTATCTATTTATAATTAACAATACATATGTTTACATTCCTTTCAGTTTACATTTAATATATAACCAAAGCTTTATGGTGTGCTATTTAGTAAAGGTAATTACAAATGCATATCAAAACCATAACGGAATAATGGGTTACTCGCAGGGGGTGGGAGGAGAAGGACAACTCTTTCCCCTTTCAGAGCATCGCTGTCCCCTCAGCACAGCCACATTTCTAGTGCCCAAGAGGTAATTTACTGCCCTGGCTCCCTGCATCAGTCACTTCCTCCTTGACACAAGCAGCGAGACCACTACACTCCTCAGATCAAAAAAAGGATATAGAGAACATAAGGAAACGAAGTTCAGCTTTTGTTGTTGTTGTTCCTTAAATGTGCTTCAAAGAGAAATGTTCAGAGGCGCCACAGCCTGACTATGAACCCCTGGGAGCTCAACAACCCAACTGTTTGCACCTTCAGAGAAGCATTTTCTCTTGAAGTGCTCTCCCTGCACCTGCTCGAATATTAGCAGAAGGACAAACTGCAGTCATCAGAGACTGCTGATGATGATTAGGTTTGTAGCCTGATCCCAAACTCCTTGCCCCATCAGAAATCCCCTATAAAGGACGTTCTGGAGACTGGAAAAAAAATTAGTGACTGCTCTTCAGTTCAACAGCATTATGAAGAACTACCGTTTATTACAATGACAATTGTAATAAGTACACAGGTTCTAATAAACACAAATACAATGAAAATGACAATTCCCCCATCTGTGGTGATTCTTGGAAATACTTAGTTTGGAAAATACACATTTTTATAAACCAGATCTTATTTGTAACCAATCAAAATCAGAAAGGAAAGTGCTGGCCTGCAGGTTGCAGTACTTTTGCTATTATCAGGTAGGCTGTGAGGTCAATGCTGGAGGCAGGGCCAGAAGATCTTCAACCCAGAGGGTCTAGAAACTCTACGGGCGCAGGGAGCAATCAAGGAGATAGAAATACCTGTTCTAATGTTTTAACAGTATTTTATATATCGCCTGCGGTGCAACACAACAGCAGCGTTCTCACATTTAACTAAGAGCCACTTAGCTGCAAAAGATTTCTTAGGAACAGAAAACTGCATGTGTGCGCGCGTGTTGGTGGGCTGATTAATTAAAAACCTCTCTATGGAAGCATCAGCTGGGAGCTCATGCTCTAGGAGTGCATGAAGACCTAAGAAGGTTTAGCTGTTCAATGGGTTTTTGATTTTTTTTCAGTGACTGCAGACTGGGTTGGGACTTCCATGTACCTGCTTGATCAGAGGAACAATCCAGAATTACGGAAAGTCAAGTGAGAGACCAAGAATACCAAGCATAAAATATTCAGAGAGACTAGGATGCACAGTTTCACGATAAAAACAAGGAATGCTTTATACACTTCAAGATACCTGTTTATAAAATACCATCATTTAGAACAGGGCGGTGGGGACCGTTCTGGAAAGGAGCACTCTCACTGCGGGCGCCTCCAGGGTGGATGTGCTGCTGCACCACGCCAGCCTCGCTGCAGGAAGGTCAGCCAAGCACAGAGCTGGCTCTCTCCTCCTTGGTCAGCGGGTCTGATGCATGCACTGTCTCCAAGGAGGACGTCTCGCTGCCTCTCCACACTTCAGAAGCGGCCTCAACACCCACGAGGTGTCCCCCACCCACTTACAGGGAGTTCTGGGGTTTTCAGGGCTAGTTCTGTGGCTGGGTTTCCCCCATAGCTTGCACTAGTGAGGAAGCTTTCTGTCTTCCAGACTTGCAGCAGAGGGGGGAGGATAGCAAAAAGAAATGTCTGGCCTACTTTGTCCTCTTCTGAGGGGTGGGAAGCCAAGCATGACAGCAGAGATCGTGTCCTGCAGCTACACTTGTGTCAAGGAGATTCCTCTCCTGCATCAGCACTGAGCCCTCTGCAGGCAGAGCTGAAGCTGGAGGCTGGGACAGGACTCCTCGGGAAGGAAGAAAAGCTGGGAAATGTCTATTGACTAGTCAGGAAACTGGGAGGGTTTTCAAAAAACGGAAGTGGATGTCTGTCCTCCAGAAATAAGTCAAAAAACATACCATGCAGCTTTCTAACAAGCTTTCTAAACACAAGGTTTTAAATCTCTCCTAGTGAAACAGATGCTATGCCTTCCATTTCGTGAAGGCGGGAAAGGAATAAACGTGAGCAACACGAGCATTTTCCTCCACAACACACCTCATCGTTATGGCTTGAGCACGACTTCCACTGTATCCCTTTATTCCAATTGACCGAATTTACGCCCCGAGGCAGATGTACTAGGAAACGCCAAAGCACCACAAAGTGAGAGACACAGCTAGTGGTACGGTACTTCTTGCCACACAAAATGCCAATATAAATATGTTAGAACAAGTTACAAGTGTATCATACTTAAGACAAAAAGAAAAAAAAATAAATATATATATTTTCTTAAAAGAGCAGAACAAATCTCAAGCAGCCAAGTGGTGAAGTTGCAGTGATGTACAGTAGGTGATGTAGCCCTACAACCTCTTGGGAAGATACACTGAAAGAAGACTTCTGCAAATGCATCTTGGCAAAGTATGGGTACAGAATGCAGTGGTTGGCTGGCACTCACTATGGTACATAAATGTTAATGGCAGACTGGGAGTGAACTGATTTCAAGTTTGAGGCCACACATGTTCCATTCTCCAGAAGAAAGTTCTCACACAAAATGAAAATTGTCAGAGACGCTGGGTGAGTCAGTACTCCTCCTGCTGCTGGGGCTGGTCATGGACTTGCTCTTCACCTTCATGCTCTTCTGTGTGGCCCTCCTGCAGGCAGAAAAAGACCCCAAAACATCCTTCAGCAGACAGCATTCCTCATGTAACATCACCCCACCATGCTCCCTCTGGCCTCAAGTTCAACTTTTAACTTTCATTCAAATGAGAAGACATCAACACAGAACAGTGAATAACTCAAGTTTGCCACTGATTTGACACCCTCATATTCTGTCTCCATTTCCCTGTCTGCATCCAATGTCTGTTTGGCCTTTCACAAGGCTATATGAGTTAGATTGCTTAATATTAAGCTATGTGCTTCAAATATTAAGACAAAGTTGAGATTCAGAGTTTGTTTTGCTTTTTAAATCTCTCTGCTGCAATGAAAACTGGCATAAAATAAATGCTAACTCTCAGGTAACATAAATCAGAGCTGTTGTACGAATGAATCTCTCAGTAGCTCTTTTGCATAATTTTTTATTTAACTAGTTTTAAGGCTATGAGAAGTCTGTTTACTGCAATTTGTTGCTGCAGCCTATGGGGTGTGGGCACAGTTAAATTCAAAACAGAGTAAAAACACTTCCATGGAGTAATTAGGCATATTCATGTTGATTTGCTCATGATATTGTGAACTGTTTGTTTCTGTACTACTTTTGGACTTGCACAAAGTGAGCTGTTTCCTGAGAAGAGCAGAATTTTGTGACTTACAATAAAATGCATTTATTTTGCTTTTAATCGATGTATACGCAGTACTGATACTTCCCCCAAAAAAGTGTCAGTTTTCATCCTCACAGCATTAGCTGTTTTAGCAAGTGAGCAGTTCAAATAACCAGGTAGTGAGATATTCCAGTCAGATGTTATATCATAGCATCCTGATGTCCTCCCATTTTCAGCCTGTCCACCGATTTCTGAGCCTGTCTGCTACAGTTTTCACACAATCTTCACTCCAGGTTTGTATCACAAAATGGACAAGACGCTTTTGCCATCACATACTTTAAAAACTAAACTCACTTTTTTTTTTTTTAGGTCAGCTACACTACTTTCCCCAAATGATATACTCATGCTAGTACAGCCCAGAGTTCAAAGGCTATCAAAACCCTGATTTTCAATGTTACCCAGAAAACAAAGCCAAAGATTTGCTAAGCATGAACACATTTTCTTTGGAAGAAGTCCGGTATTCACTGATTTACAGAGCTACTGGTAGAACGCAGGCGATCACTAATGAACACCTTCTTGCAAATGATTATTACACAGTATTTTCTATAACTGTGCCTCTGCATATACATTCCTGTTGTGAGAGGAAACCCTGACTGAGAAGAATGATGGATCCTCATTGCACGTGATACAAGTTTTTAAACAGTTTCCAAGTTAGAGACAACAGACCTGGTATCTTGAGTTGGCCTAGATCTATCAGAGCTCAGAAAGGCTGGCTGTTTCTTACAGCACTCTATATTCCCATCAGGTGTAGCTACATGTACAGATTCTCTCTTAAGTGCATTTCCATCCTTCCACAGCACACTTCGCTGAAAAGATCCTACACATCTACTCCCTGCCCTGCATTAGTAGTGCTCAGCTGTAGGCAACTCTCAAGGAAAACCCTTTTCCAAGACACCAAGCTGCCACTGGAAATGCACCCTTGCTGATGAGGTGCCTCTGCAGAACTTGCCTGGCTCCCAGCAACTTCCATCAGAAGCGAGCAGCCTGGACAACAGACTTTAAGACACTGATAATGCCAAGCTTTCAAACTGGAGGCAAAAACTGAAAGAAAAAGGAGGCCATAATTTGAATCTTCCCGGAACAGTTCAGAGCAGCTTATACAATAAGAAAATGCTCCCCTTCTGGCAGCAAAATATTCATATTTCTAAAAGGCAGGAACAAGTAAATAAGGTCCCTAACATTTGCTGATATGACAAATACTCAGCTGTTTACCACATTGAGAAACAGCCAAATTTCATTTGGAAGTAAGCTTTCCATCACTCAGGTGCTATTTTCAGGTAGATTCCACATGTATCAGTTGGGACAACTGCAGTTGTGTCTCATGGCCCTCTTGAGGGAACGATGCCTTTATTACATATGGTATGTCAAGTCAAATTCTTTTTGCATGATATCTAAAAATCCCATCTTCTGTAATAGGCTGCAAGAGTGCAAGAATTCAAGGGTGCACCAGTTTCCAGGCAGAAGCTGCCAGCTGTAAGAACATGATCCTGTGCTACAGGGTACGAAAACTGAGGCTCGTCTAAACCTAATGAGCTGTGTGACCTGCTCTGCTATGTACCTGTTCAATAGGCTCCACATGTGCAGATTTTATGATACGCCAAGTAGAAAGCGCATTCATGCAGATTTTATAGGTCATGTACATGCTATCCTTTCATGCATAATAGGGAAAGCCTCTAACCACAGGGAGTGGCTTGGGAACCTACCCTGCAGCTCTGAAGAGGAGCAGTGGCTCCTCTCCTGCCAGGCTTACCTTTGATGGAAATGGTAAGTCTTACGTGGCTACCACAGAAGTTGTTCCGGGACTTGGGCACGTGCTTTCCAGTATGCACAGCTTGTATAAATACGTGAAATGGGAAAGACAAGAATCACTCTGCACAATTACCTTGGGATTGTGGAATCTCCTTGAATAGCATCCCCTAATAAGGCAAGTAGTGGAAGGTCTATTTAGAGCATTTATTTCTGACTCAGATCACACGACCATGGCCATCCCTGCCTGCCACTGAGAGGGATGCTCGCTTCTGACCCTCAGTCCATCCGCCTCAAACCGTTCAGGTGTGCCTGCAGACTGCAAAGCTATTCTTTATCAAAACCAGCTGCTGTGTGGGGGTGGGTGCCTTTCCCAAAAGCAGCAACAGATGTAGCGGCTGCTAGAGCAGAAAGATACAAAACCAACTGAATTTCAAGCAATTTGTTTGGAAATGTGAGCTGAGCAACCCAGAGATCAAAGAGCAGCAATCCATCCAACTTCCGCATGAACTGAACCAGAACAGCCTATCTAGGAAAGCAAAAGCAGCAGCAATTTTGCTTTATGCCAAGGCCTATATGGCTCCAGCTTCCATAACTAGACACGTAGCCTCTTCTGGCTCTTCTGTCGGAAGCTCTCCTGCTATAAAACCAGACTACCAAATGCTTTGCATACTATCCAAGGTCTCAGTGCTGTCTGTAGCAGTCACAGCATGAGTGCTAGAGGCCACGCTTCCCTGCAACACCCTAATGCATCCTTTTTCAATAGCATTCGCTGACTACTTTGATTTTTTTTTTTTTTAAACTAAGAAGCAGAAAGATTACAAATAAGCAATTTGTAATCAAAAATTACGAAGGATTACAGACTGATCAGCTAAACTTTTAATGCAACTAGCAGATACAACACCCCTCTTGCATAAGCAAAGACAGGTAATGAGGAGGTTTAGAACAGAACTGTACCAGGGAGAATAAGCCTTAAAACCAAGAAACCCAAATAGATAATTGTGCTGAAAGACTCAAAACACCAGTAAAATAAAGGAAAAAAGTCTTAAAAACTTAGCCTGTACTGAATTAAATGAAACAAGCTCATGAGGTTACTCGGTTGAAACTGTGCTGTGACTTGGAATTCTGAAAAAATATTTATAAAAAAATACAAACAAAACCAAACCATTAATGTGAATTTGACAAAAATCCCTCCAATGCAATACTAAAATGATCAAATGTCTGGAAAGCATACCTTTTAAGTTCTAAGCTTTTTATTTGCATTCTGAGTCATTCTACAATAGAATTCACCTGACAGCCTACAATTCTCATGGGGAACCTATGAGCTACTAGGAGACTTGAGCACTTGAAGTGCTGTCCAGACTTTTCTTCTTTTACGAGGATTAAATTAAGCATAATGCAAAATTAGGATATACGGAGAGACTTGTCTTTTCTGAATAAGTTGGCATGAAAAATAGGACATGATCACTACGAGGAGTACAATAGACTCCTGTCACATTACAGCTATGAAGGAAGAGTTTGAGATCACTATGGAATGGTTATTGGAGGAATGAACTGAAAATGAATTTAACTTGGCTGTGATATTTAAGTACAAAGGCTTTGGTCAGGTATGACTTGTGCAGTATATGTGAGCTGCATTACCTCACATCTCCCTCCTTGGAGAAAAACCTCATGGCCACAGTATCTTTTATAACTGCCATGAATCCTGAAAATTAATGCAAACTTTTTTTCTCCCTCTAGGCCCTCAATATTTAAGACACTCTGAAACAGAGATTACAACAATCTAAGCTGGATTTACCATGAATTTATTAGCAAGAAACCAGGAATGCTGAAGTAGCTTGTGCTTTGGGGCTATTTCCCATCTGGGGCTTGGGAAATCTAAACTGCTGTTACCAAGGGATTAACCCACAAAGTGCGGAGAGATAAGAGAATTTAACTTGGAACAACTTCATTACACAGAGAGAAAAAACAGAAGTTATAGTCAAAGCAGGCCGATGAGACAGCAAAGTATGAAAGCAAGAAGTAGGCATCAGCAAGGTAACCACGATGTTTGGTTCTCAGTCTCTGCACACTTGGGTTTTGTTTCAGCAAACCATAGTCTGTCTACTAAGCTGAAGAGGGGATGTGCACCCCAGAAGGTAAGGAGATGAATTCTGTCACTGAAAGGCAGGAAAAAAAAATGAGTGGGGAATGACCTCTGTTCTTCCCTGAGAGGTCAGGGCTCTGCTGCTGCTGAAGTGACATCCACGGCCTCCAGCTGGAAGCCCATTCTAGATAAAGGCACAGCTCGTGTATCTAGCTCATGTGCAGGCACTGACGATGCTTTCAACAGGAAAAGTATTGGACGGAGTAAGCAGATAACACAGCAAGATGTGGACTAAAGTAGGACATTTTGTAATGTGTGCTGCCAGCAAGGAAAACTGCAGGAAGAAACGCAACTAATGCATTCCTTGGCTGGGAATCGCTTCCCATTTAAGCCAACAGAGACAGATGTGGTAGGGGTATAGGGAGAAGAGGGATTTTTCTGGCTTTGCTTTATAAATAAATCACTGTTCTTGAATCCAGAAGACATTTTCTCTGACCACTATACGTATGTAGTTCTTTTAGCCTGTTATCACGTGTCTAGCAAATTTGCCTGATTGTTTACTCCTGCAAAAATAATGGTTTTCTCCTCCTTTTCCTCTCTAACACTCACCCCACACCACTGAACAAATCCTCTTTCCCCTGTCACTTCTAATCTGAGCAGTGGCCTCTGTCAGTGACAAGCTTGTGTTCCTCTTGCACCCAACGTTCGTTTGTGCTCTGCTAGTTTATTTTAGACAAGCATACAATTCAGCAGCTGCTTCAGCACAACTTTTGATATAAATTTTAAGTCAGCTGACTACTGCTGCAGCAGCTTTGTGGGAACAGATGTAAGAAAGGCTACAGTGCCACAGGGCTACTGAGAGATTAGGCTGATGCTTATACGCTCTGGAGCCAAAGCTATCGTCCAGTGGAGACTGAGGGGTCAATTATCAGAACAGCGCATACAGGGATTTAGTTAGCATGAATAGCAGTAGTTCAGCTAAATCTCTACTGAATCATTATCCCTGAGTGTATCTGAGGAATTTAACCAGGATCCTTTACAGCTCCTTGCTTTGTTCAGTGTCTACAGTGCCGTGTCTAAGATGCAATGAGATTCTCGTTTAATCTTGCAGACAATACATTTCTGCAATTTTGGTAATAGAGGATTGTTGGGTTTGCACACTGAAGAATTTTGCCTATAGCAACAGGATAAAAAATGCTAAAGAGCATTACTTCTGCAGACATAATTATGCATTTGGCAACCTGCACTGTACGCACTACGACACTGCCACATGGGAAAGAGAAGGTTCACAGCTGTAGACATTAAACAGCACCTCTGTGAGAAATTCTCTTTTTTTAGTTCTCAACACCTCACAGAACACGAGAAACACTTCATGCAGAAACATAGGAGCAAAACAAAACTAAGTCTCAGGACCACATGAAACCAATTTAATACTGTGACACACACCCTCCCATTTCAGAGTAACTTTAGCAAAAGTAGAAAACAAAACCTACACTGAAGCAGCAAAAGGCAGCCGGCCTCCCGAGTCTATTCCCCAAGCTGCAAAGTCTGTTTGTGAAAGCAAGCTTCCATTTGGGGGGAGGATTCATGGAAATCCTAGCTGCTACTGCTCTGCTGACCTAGATATAGGACATGACCCAATACTGTGTCAATAATTTCTTTTATAGAATTAAGCTGTTCTGTCTCAATAAAATATACATTAAACTTGAACTTACGTGTTCTTCTGAAGCATAAAGGACTTCCATTAGCCGATGGACAAGGTCATTATTCTCTCCCCCATGTTCCTGGCAGAGAAGTTCAATCTCCCTTAGTTTGCCAAAGTAGAAATCTCTTTCCTTCTCCACGCCTTCAAGTGCAAGTTTTAATGAATGTACCTGCATACAAACCAGCACATGGTGCATCAGTTGTGAAGCACAGTACAGACAAAACAGCTCAGTCTAAAATCATGCGTGCCAACCACCACCCTAAATACATATTCATTTTTATAGCTTATATTCACAAAAAGTAAATTCCACTTTTTTTTTTTTTTTTTTGAAGTGCTAGACCGATTATTACACAACAAACAACAGTAAATCAGCCTTCCCCCACTATGCCTCGTGGATGCTTCTTAACCTTGATCCTTAGAGGTCGATTTTTTCAGTGTTCTTTTATATTGAAACCTAAAGCAGCAGTTCAAGAGTCAGAGCTATTTAAGATCTGGCTTCTAATAAAGCTGCCAGAAATGTAATGTAATGGTAATTAATAAAACATTCAGCACAAGAATTGCATTACTCTGCCTGGATTAATGTGCAGTTGTTTGGAAGCCTACTGCATCTCCTCGCCTGAAAATATGCAGAGCTAGTAGAAAAGCTCATAAAGGGAAATGGTCCAGTTAGGAAATTAAAAGGGCTAGCTGCAAGTGCTGCTGTGCTGTTTTTTCACCTCTTTGCTGCCTCCCCACTTGCTGAACCATCACAGACCTGTGTCTCAGCACCCTGAGGCTGCTGCAGCATGCAGTACCCAGGAGGTACTGTAGACTTTCGTCTGATTAATGTGCTGTCTCAAAAAGTCACAAATTTCAAGTATCATTTGTTACTGCAGCCTTCCACACGAGAGACTTTATGTTATACAGTTGGTCTTGATTTCTCTGCTGGGACTGCTGCAGAACGTGACCTTGAGGAATATGGGGCTGACAAAGAGCAAAGTCAGGACCCTTAACTTCAAAAGAGCAAACTTCCAGCTATTTAAAGAGTTATTGGATGAGATTGCCTGGGAAGCTGTCTTTAGGGACAGATGAAGTGGTCAGAGCTGGTAACTCTTTAAGAACACTTGGTGTTATAGCACAAGAGCTCTCCACCCTCATGTGTAACATATCCAGCAGGCAAGGCAGGAAACCGACATGGCTGAGCAAGGCCCTGCTGGTCAGACTGAGGAGCAAGAAGGAAATGCACAGGCAGTGGAAGCAGGGACACATGGCCTGGGAAGAGCACAGGGATGCTGTGTGGATGTACAGGGATGGGATCAGGAAAGCCAAGGCACAGATGGAACTGAGCTCGGCAAGGGATGCAAAGAATAACAGGGAGGGATTCTATAGGAACATTGCTCAGAAAAGAAGGGCCAAGGAGAGTGTGCCCCCCTCTGATGCATGTAAAGGGTGAACTGGTAATGACAGATACAGAGAAGGCTGAGGTACTCAACAACTTCTTTGTCTCAGTCTTCACTGACAGTCAGGCTTCCCACGTCTCTCATTGCCCTGAACCTGTAGGTGAGGGCTGGGGGAGCAAAGTCCCACGCACTGTAAGCAAAGAGCAGGTTCGAGACCACCTGATGCAACTGAACAGCTACAAGTCTATGGGGCCTGATAACATGCATCCCAGTGTCCTGAAGGAATTGGCTGATACAGTTGCCAAGCCTCTCTCCATTGTATTTGAAAAGTCCTGGCAGTCAGGTGAGGTTCCCGTGACTAGAAAAAGAGAAACATCACTCCCCTTTCTAAAAAGTGTAGGAAGGAGGGCCTAGGGAACTACAGACCAGTGAGCCCCACCTCTGTGCCTGGGAAAATCATGGAATAGATCCTTCTGGAAGCAGTGTCAAGGCACATGCAAGACAAGGAGGTGATCCAAGACAGCATGGCTTCACCACGGGTAAATTGTGCCTGAGCATTCTGGTGACTTTCTGTGATGGACTGACTGCATCAGTTGACAAGGGAAGACTGACCAATGTCATCTACCTGGATTTCTGTAAGGCCTTTGACACGGTCTCACATGATGTCTTGACCTCCAAATTGGATAAACAGATTTAAATGGTAGACTATTTGGTGGATAAGGAGTTGGCTTGAAGGCCACTCCCAGAGAGTGGTGGTCAATAGGTCTATATCCAGGTAGAGGCCGGTGATGAGTGGTTGTACCTCATGGATTTTTCTCAGGACCACTGCTCTTTAATATGTTTATCAACAACAGACAGTGGAATCGAGTGCATCCTCAGCAAGTTTGCAGATGACAACAAGCTGAGTGGTGCAGTTGATACATGAGAAGCAAGGGATGCCATCCAAAGGGATGAAAAAGCTAGAAAAGGGGATCTGGACAAGCTAGAAAAGTGGGCCCATGTGAACCTCATGAGGTTCAGCAAGTCCAAGTGCAAGGTGCTGCACCAGGGGCAGGGCAATCCCAGACGTGAGCACAGACTGGGAGAAGAACTCACTGAGAGCAGCCCTGCAGAGAGAGACTTGGGGGTTCAGGTGGATGAAAAGCTCAACACGAGCCAGCAGCATGTGCTTGCAGCCTAGAAGGCCAACTGGGTCCTGGGCTGCACCAACAGAGGCCAGCAGGGCGAGGGAGGTGATTGTGCCCCTCTGCTCTGCCCTTGTGAGGCCCCACCTGGAGTGCTGCGTCCAGGGCTGGGGCCCCCAGCACAAGAAGGATGTGGGGCTGTTAGAGTGGGTCCAGAGGAGGGCCATGAAGATGAGAGGGTGGAGCACCTCTCCTATTGAGAAAGGCTGAGAGAGTTGGGGGTGTTCAGCCTGGAGAAGAGAAGGCTCTGAGGTGACCTTATTGCAGCCTTTCAGTACCTAAAGGTGGATTATAATAAAGATGGAGAGCAACCTTTTGTTCCGTCTGATAATGACGGGACAAGGGGCAACAGTTTTAAACAACACAAAAAAAAGGTAGATTTAGATTTGGTGTTAGGAGGAAATGCTCCACTTGGACGATGACAAGGCACTGGCACAGGCTGCCCAGAGCAGCTGTGGATGCCCCATCCCTGGAGGTGTTCAAGACCAGTTTGGACAAGGCCCTGGGCAACCTGGTCTGGTGGGAGGTGTCCCTGCCCGTGGCAGGGGGGTTGGAACCAGGTGATCTTTAAGGTCCCTTCCAACCCAAGCTGTTCTGTGATTCTATGCTGCTGCAAATCATTTGTGGGCAACCCAGTTATTAAAGATTAAGCTTCATATAAACCATGACACATATTGCAATACATTTTTATACGTACATATACATTTACACACATATAAGCTTAAAGGAGAAGAATTTTGTGGGCACCAAGCATAAATTACTGTACAACAGGGTATACATGATCAGTGTAGCCTAAGTGGCTCTCAAGTTCAGAAGACTGAAGCGTATCAACCAACAGAAATAATCAGGGATGAAGCTGCCTACAGTAAACATGCTGACCTCAACCATGTCCAAATTACTGCTGAATTAGCATCCACATTTTAAGGCCTGTAATTATACAAAATGTTTTCTAAGGAAAATATGCTAAATAAAATTAACTTGCATCAGATGAGACTTGAGTGAACTGACACAGTTTAATACAAAGTTTGTGTTGCCAGTTCTACTGCAAGCTAATTTGTTCCCTTCACCAGTTAAAACATCAGCAAAGTTCAAGTAATGCTTTGACAGCCTACTAAACCCTATCAGTTCATTTTTCCGTAAGTGCTGAGCTAGCGGTGCCTTTTTCTGACCTTTGATTGCACTCTCAGAGGTGTCAGACAGCAGACCTGACCTGTTGCCAGGGCAGGATCTCAGAGCATCTCATTCACACACTAACCTGTTCCTTAGCAGCTGCCTGGGTTTGACACCCCAGATTCAAACTGTCAAAGGAAGACTATGTTTGACACAGTGACCAGTCACCTTAAGATTAACTATTTAGTTACAGGAAGTATGAATAGCAAAATGGAACAAAAGTTTACAATAATTTGGTCTATTTGTGTATCCTACTTAAATGTGAGGTCTTCCTCACGTTTAAGACGTGTCCTCTGGATCTGCAGCAACATATTCCTTGGGAGCAGCTCCTGCATCCAGACAGAACAAGAACTGAACTCCTTCCAGATCTCCTGCTCTGTGCAAGCTAGAGCTTGGAAAAACAACGAACTTCAGTTGAAACATTTGCAGTTACGAGTGCAGGCAGTCTTACCTTCTGACCCATTTACTATGAAGGCACTCTTGTTTTCATTGTATCACACTCACTCCATTTTTAAGGAACAGAATCATTAATCTATGCATATATGCACACAGTTAATTAAGTACAATGTTCTGAACATTCAGACTGAAAATTAAGTACCTATTGTAAACATGCTGCTAATATGATACTGTTTTCAGCAATTAAGTCTAAACTAGTATCCAGTTAACTGTTACTGGGACTACTCTCCATACTGAAAGGTCCTTTCTCCACATGTAATGGTTCCTGGTCTGTGTTCTTGCCTCAGCTGTGCTGAGAAACCCTTTGGGAGAGTGTTAGTTGGCACAGACCAAAAGCACAGCAGGGACCACTTTACCATTTTAATGTTATGGATAATCAAGTTCCAGTGCACAGCAACATGCCTTGGAAGTGTTTAATTTACTAGCACAGACCAGGGCAATAGCTATGACCATTTTAAGAGAAACTTTAAGATTGTTGGGGGCCATTAAGCCAGCAAATGTTACGGATGGCTTACAATTATTGCAAATAGCTCATTAAGCAACCCTATGGTAAAATCTAGTACATGGCCATCCCCACTACTTAAAACTTTCCACTACAAGTTGCACATAAGTTTGGATGTCTGAATCTCCCTTAGCTGCCATTCATGAAAGGGCTGAAAAAAAGCCTGTTAAAACCACATAAGAATATGATATTGACAGATGCCATTTAACAACTTTTACTAATAATCAAGACAGCAAAGGGGTATAAATGGCTCCTGCCCATACTTCCCGTGGTTGCTGGAGAGTGGGGAAAAATGAGCAATTTGGCTCTTCCAGCATATTCAGATAGAAGATCAAAAACACCTGGCTCAAAGCTGCTTGCACCATAGCTTTGTTTGGCTTTTGTTATGTGCCTGGGGTGCACAAGTAATCATTAATAGAAAATGAGATACCAAATGCTGCCAGCATTCAAAAAAAAAAAAAAGCTTCCTAGACCATTCTAGCTAGAAAAGGTCTCTTAAAAAACTAGCTTTTAAAATGCCAACTTTCCAAATCTTCAAAAATTTCTCCTTGGTGATGGGGAAAATCATCAGTTTTCCTCAGGGTGATTTGTATATAAAGCTCAAGGTTTTCACACGCAGAAGTTGCTAGGAATACATTAGCAGTGGATGTGATAGTGACTGCCTGTTTGTATTTTAGTAAAGATCAAATATTTTTATCTTGCTAAGACCCCAACTGACTTTTTGCTGAAGTGAACACATTCTGACTTCTAAGTGCAAATGTCATGGATTTAAACCACATTTAAGTGATATTTGAACTCTACTTACAATGATAGAAAAATCCATCAGAAATATATATATACCCATTCCTTGTACAACATATCAAACATCTCTGTTACAGCAAGCAACAACTGAACACCCAGCTGGAAGCTTGCTGTTGCTCAGAATTACACACTGAAGGCAGTACATCATGTTTGGGATGTGGCTATCCGTCACCACTTTAAGTACATAACAGTAACCAAGAACTTGCAGTTAGTGCCCAAACAAACTGAAATCTGTGCTGTTCAGGTCAATGAGAGCCTGAAACTGAAATGCCCTTAATTGTGGAAAATTATACTTGATCTTCTCAAGTATAATTCTCTTCTCTTGACTTCTTCCCGTATGCAGCTGCTGGGCAGCTCTTGCTCTAAAATATGAATCTTTTCCTTTCTATTTTCCTCCATCTAGGGCAAATACAGGAATGAGGTCTCATTTATACTAGTGGCCTTGACACCATCCTTGACAGCACAGATTTAAGCCAGATTCAGGTATTTCTTTATGTCCAGTGCAGACACTCTTGAATGTCCAAGAATGACAGAGTGATGTCAGACCACAAATAGCATAAATGAAAATTAAGGCTTTACCTTCACAACACTGAAGAAATTCTGAAATTGTCTTAATTATATTGCAGATTATTATTCGTAACTAGGTATTTTCACAAAGGTAGTTTCCATTTTTAAATTAAAAATGGCATATTACCTTCTGAAATCTTTCATTCCAGAAAGCAGAGTGCAATGAGCTAGTCTCAGTTCAGCTGCAATTCTCTAACACCTTGATATTACCAACAGGCTTGTCTTCTCCACAACACATTAAAGTGATTTATTTCAAATTTGTAGCACACAACAAAGACAGTATCGAGATTTTTCCTATACAAGTGAAAAAAAGCTATATCCCAAAACCTAATTAATACAATTATCTGTAATGAAGCTCTCATACTTCAGTAAGACTTACCTGCCACTGCTAAGATCTCCTTTTAGAATTACTGGCACAACACCAGTCATCTCTATTAAATGACATTTTAAACAATAAATCTTTTTTCTTCCCAGCTGAGCTATTTCAATCTTTTGTGCCTTCATAATTCTGGAGGATATCATTCAGCAGAGGGCAATATTAGATTTCATGCCTGTCTGTGGCAATAAATGCATCTAATTTCACGCCTAAAGCAAATTTACCTGTTCGCTGAGCTGTATGACTTGAGTTTCCAAATCTTTATCTGATTTGGATGCTGAGCTGCTTGGTGCAGCTTTTTTTGCTGAAGATGGGCGAGAAGGTGTTGATCCTGGTTTAGAAGCTGGACTGGATTTAGCAGCACCTAAAAGGTACAATAAATAACAATGATCAAGACTTATCCCTGGGATAAATACACTCTTATTAACCTGATACTGAAATAAGCGTATTTACAGACAGCCATTCACACAATTACTTCAAGAATACAGTGGAAAAAGTTCCAGTGTTCTACCTTAGGAAAGGAAAAACTAGATTTCCCAGCAGTTTTACTTTGACCTTACTATTCAGAGTGAAGCGACTCCGAAAGTAAAATAAATAAAAATCAGATTAGGGGTATAAAAGTCCCTTAGCTGTCGGCAGCCTTCAGTTCTTAAAAAAAAAATAAAAAAAAAAATCTTAAGAGACAATTCCCCCAGCCCAATATTTACTGTACGTATCTATCTGCAATCCCCCCTGAGAAAGACAGACTTGAAATAAAGCCAGCTACACCGCCTGCGTGCTTCCCTCATTTTCACAGCAGCCCGTCACAGAGACAAGGCATTGAGATTCAGACAGCGCGGGCAGAGCTCAATCCACCGGTGAACTCGCTGTTGCCATAGGGACCAAGCGATCTGTGCTGATCTGCTTAGGTTTCGCTATTTGTCTCCAATTACTTGTACTGCAGACCTGACTGAGCACAGGGAAACGCCTTCACCAGCAAGACCAGCAGCTACTAAGTACATACAGGTACTCCTCGCGGCACCAGTGGTGCACAAATGCCCCATCAGAGAAATGTTGGTGAGACAGGCTTTGGAGAGCCTCATCATGGGAGCCTCAGCTGGCTCCCCACCCCACCAATGGGTCTTCTAAAGAAGAAAAAACACTTGTACAGATGTGCTCTGGGCTCCATAGCCTTCCTCCACTGTCAGCTTTTCTTGGCTCTGAAGCCAAGAGAAAGACCAAATCCAGTAAGTGCCCAAATGCCAGCTGAGCTCTGAGCTTGCAGTTCATCACAGAATGCTTTGGGTTGGAAGGGACCTTACAGACCATCCAGCCCAACCCCCTGCCATGGGCAGGGACACCTCCCCCCAGACCATGTTGCCCGAAGCCCCATCCAGCCTGGCCTTGAACACCTCCAGGGATGGGGCATCCACAGCTTCTCTGGGCAGCCTGTGCCAGGGCATCACCACCCTCAGAGTAAGGAATTTATTCCTAATATTTAACCTAAATCTGATGGCCAGCTGCTCCCCCGAACCGAAGGAGGAGGACACACTTCAGATTGCTCCGCTTTGTCATTTTCACAACACATCTCCCATTTCAGACAACATTTTAATGGAGCAACATGTTGGTAACGATGTTCTACAAATGCACCACCAGCATGAAAGCACAAGGAAAGGGAAAGGGAGGAAGGCGGTGGGGAAGAAGACTTGGAGACTGCCCATACGACCAAGGCATACAGGTCCTGCTGTCTTACTAACCTAGGCATACAGGTCCTGCTGTCTTACAATGATCCCTTGGAGGAGCTGAAAAATGACGGAAAAGGACAGCAGTAATAGTTCTTTAAACTCACCTCCAGAAGATTTCAGATACCAGTACACAGACTCACAAGTTGGGAAAATTCAACATAGTCTATGTGCCTGAAGATTTTTTTTTTAAACCATCACACAGACCAGCAAAGAATAAATCACTTATGGGAGACCACTGAAAACGTCAAGATCTTTTGCTGCTATTTATTTCTGTGGGCAATCTAAGAAAAAAATTAGTCTGCTTTCATTATGCTTTTTCCAGGTTGGGTTGATATTTTGACTAACTAAAAGTCAGCTACTTCAGAATGGGATTGTTAAGGTGCTTTCAAAGCCAGGAAGATTACATTTATTTGGGTTAGCAGATAAATAGAAGAAAATAGGTGTTGAAATATGCAAGAGAAACACATGCATGAATGAAAATATGCATGAAATTATCACTTGGACTGTAGCACTCTAGCAGTATTGTTAAAAGACTTCACTCCCTGCTATCACGTTCAACTCAATTCCCCCATTTCTTATTGCTTCCTACAGCTGTAGAATGCAGTCTGGGACATGAGCTGAAACTTAAATGCTATAAAACAAGCTATGGACTTTCAGATGTGAGACCTTGGCCTACTCCTCTACAAACTACCCTTCTTTTTCAATGGCAGAACCAGACTTCCTCTTCAAGTACCCTCACAGAAGTGGAGGACATGCTGCCTAGCTTTTTCCAAGGGCAGCACCCCCAGACCTAGCAGCTTCTCACAGTTTCCCCTCAGGGTTATAGCGCATGCCCTGAGCAAGGCAGGCTGTGCAGCTGCTGCATAGCGCTCCCTCTCCTGCTCAACCACCCCACAAGCGAGCTCAGTCTTTGTAGGCTATGGCACTGATCACAACAAGCCAAATCACTAGGCACACATCACTTTTTTGACCTGCAGAGAAAGTTAAGGACAGCGCAAGCACAGACATTGACTCCTCAGGTATTGTAATTTGCAGCTGAGGCACCCTCCCAGAGCACACTGAACAATCTCACACCACCACCATCTGTGGACAGAGAGGACTGGAAAGTACCAAATACAAGGCACTGTGTTCTGCCTTCCTTTGGAAGCCACAAAGCCTTCTGAATTTCTACAGTGAAATGCTACTAAGCTTTATAAAGTCCTAACAAATGAAAAGAAATTGACTTTTGCTGTGCTGCTCAGGATCAGCTGTTAAATCAACACATATTCTAACTTCAGGAACACACTTATAAACCAGCTATATGATCTGAGCATTTCAGACACTATCAGCAACAGCTGGACAGAACTTAATTGCAACAGAATGCCTTGGGTTTTCTAATTTAAAATTTCCTGGAAGTAAAAAAAAAAAAAAAAAAAAAAAAAGCTTTAATGCACATTTATTCTAAAACATTGTTTTTGCATGCAGCTCAGAGACAACCCTCCCATTTGTAACAGAAGCTTGATTTCATAAAGAAATTAAAGGATGCTGGTTTGTAGAGTACTGCGAAGTGCTTGAGACAGCCAGATATCTAAATGGAGATGAAAGATCATAATAGACCTTAATAACTTTGCTATTAAGCGCCACAATGACTTTGCAGTCAATTAGTGCAGGCATAGAAGAACTCCTAATTTGTTGTTCATAGGTGCTACATAATACAAACAGTTCAAATTCTCCTCAATATTACATCTTTAATGAAAATATTTATTGTTCATCTCCAAAAAAAAATCATTTATACTGGTAGTTATGTTTAGTAAGACTTTTCAGGCATCCCACATGACCTACATCATAAAAAGTAGGTTTATTTGTTTTGCTTGGACAGCAGTCCATGAAGTCCTATTTCCATATTCTGAGAAAGCACAGTGTTTTATGCTAAAATCTTATATACAAAATACACTCTTATCAGTTCTTTTCACTGAACTCAGAACTGCATCTTAATCAGTGCTATAAATGTTACCTATTACGGATTTGTTTCCGCATGTACTGTAGATGTTTAAAGAGAAGTGCAGAGTCCTGCACTGAGAGGAGAGACGCCAGTCCCCAGAACACAGAAGGGGGTCAGCTGCCTAGAAAGCAGCACAGCAGAAAAGGACTTGGGGGTGGACACCAAGTTGGACATGAAGTTGGGCACTTTTCAGCGGTGCCCAGTCAGAGGAAAAGAGGCAGGAGTTGCAACTTGAAACGTGATAAATTGTATTTAAACTTCAGAAAAGAATCCTTTCCTATGTGGGTGATGGAGCACTGGCACAAGTTGCCCAAAGAGGTTGTGAGGTCTTCTCCTCGGAGATCTTCAAAAGCTGCCTGGATGTGGGCACCCTGCTCTGGGTGGCCCTGCCTGAGCAGAGGGTTGGAGCAGGAGACCTCCAGAGGTCCCTTCCAGCCTCCATCCTTCCATGAAAACTTCTATTCCAGAATGTTCTGCTTTTAGGTCAATACAGGGTTCAATTTGATATTTTTTAAAATGTATTGCAGCTGCATCAATTAGCACCTGGATAACTTTTTGTACCTGCCCATGTAACACTAGCAGAGACCAGAAAAGTTCACTTTAGCACTGACTGCTTCTAAATACAAATTACTAAAGAGAAGATATTTTGTTCTTGTACTGAAATAAGCGAGATGAACTGATTTTGAAATACATTAGAGTTTTCTATCTGTGGGGCTCCAGAAACAATTACAAGTCAGCTTAATCTTAATTAAATATATCCCCACAGCTCCAGCTTTATTATTCTTTTCACTAAACACAAGCTTTACAGGCAGATGTGCACTTCCAAAATATGAAGCAGTACGTGTTGGCACTGCGTATGTTTTGGGTACAACAGAGCCAGGCTTCGGATGCCAGGTCGCTTTACATCCCGAGAGCGGTCTTGCAGACGAGACCTATTTAATGTTTAAAGACAGATTTTCCTTAAAGCTCTATGAGCAATTAGTGCTCTGTTAAATGTTTAGGTAAAATTGCAGGAAAACACAGGAATGACTGCAGTGTGGAAGTGTGAGGACAATGTGGAGTGCAATAGTAGCCCTGAGCAAGCAAGGCCTGGTTGAGCCCTCACAGCTATTGCTTCAGGGGAATTTGGGAACCACTTGCAGTGCATCATTCCAATTAAAAATTTTGAAATTTTATTAATTTCAAGTTGAAAAACTTCAGAAAGCGAATATTCCTGACTCATGCCGCAGAAGAATAAACAAACCCACCACGAGGCCACAGAGCTAGCAATTTATTCACCAACCCAAGTCTCAAATCACTTAAAACAAACGAGTGAGAACAGTAAGCAAATTAATACTCCCGCATGCTTATTGTTACAGCTACGTTGGGATGCAAGAAGCTGTTCAATTTAGGGATGCTTGGTGGCACTAGTGATGACAACTGATGCTTAATGGGAATGAAACGACCTCGGACAAAATCTGACAACTTGCAGCATCCCAACAAGCAGCAACCCGGCTGTTCTGTGGTACTGTCTTCCCTCAGGGCTGGCAGGACCCCTCTCTCCTCAGCTCCTCACACGTCCATCACTGCTGGCTCCAGCAGTCAGATGAGCTCTGCTCAGCAGTGCTGCCAGAGAGCTGGCAAAGAGACGTTTGTAATAATACCTGAACATGAAACACCAACCAAAAAATTTCAACCGAGCCACCCAAACGAGAATATACAATGGAGTCTACTTGTCAGATGAAAAAGTTTTGTTTGTGGCATGACGGCCTCAGTTCATCTTTAACAGGAGATGACTTGATAGACAGGAACTAACCACAGCCTTCTCCCCATCATAAAATGATGACTTCTCTTTAGATTTAAAATAATCAAAATTTAAATGGCCAACATTAATTCCTGTTAACTGAAACCCCTATTTTCTCTAGAAAAATCTTCAAGCATGCAAGCCTTCATCTTCAGTGAATGAAACCACTCCACATAGGCCTAACAGAAGAAAACGTTTTAAAATTTGAAGTGATCCAATAAAAACAACAAACAAAACACCACAACCCTAAGAATTACGAAATTCTGCAACTATCTACTTAGCCATCCCAAAAGGAAAACAAAAATCTGAAAAACTATTCAAAGTACATTGAAATACGAAAGATTGAGCAAAAAATTAAGCAAGATTTAAGTAAGGTGCCCATAATACGCTTAGTTGTAAGATGGCAATTTTCACCACTGTTTTTCAAACAGTGTTGTCTCATTAAAAAAAAAAAAGTCCCTTTGCTCCTGCACTACAAGCAGGGTTGCTATGTGGTCTGAACTCTGTCTCAGTGAGTTTTAAAATTAAATTCTCCTGATGTGCATAGAGGGAGTGCATCTGTATGAAGGCTGAGCCATTTTCCCCCCCACCTCGCACGTGCCGTTCCTGCGGGGCTGCACACTTCTTTGGCCTCACATGAACTAGACATAAAAGCATTTTAAATTTGTCAACTCGCAGCTCTTCCTATCTTCAAGCTCTTCCACATAGCTCTGGAGCAACACACCATAACCGACAGGGGTTACCAACTGCCTGCAATTTGGGGAACAAGCGGCAGGTTTTGGTGGAAAGCAAAGAAAAATGCATTGGAATGAGCTCTCTGGTCCCCCGGGATGCTTAATCATATCACCAACTGCTACAATAAAGACTGGTTTTGTTGAATATTTTTACCCCTCAAAATTAATTTGCAGCACTTCTGCCGCTACAGGGCGTACCATTTCCCTAAAGGACATGGGCATTTTTCTTGCGTAACTGGCTCTTCGATGGCGTACACACACACACACGTATATATATATAGCATCCGTGTACAAACAGTTCATTCTGCCCTGGTTATTTTCCCTGTCATAGCACGATTATTTTTAGCTCTCATGTGATCCGCCAGTATTTTCCAGCTCTGCTTTAGTCATCCTGCTCTCACAGAATATTTCAGAATAAGAAGACGAGCAGCCTTCAGATCTAAGAACCTCTCACATTTTTAGCTGGTATGTAAATAATTAATTTCATTGAGCTGTCTTTTACCCACATATTTTTGACACTCCATACCCTGCAAAAAGCAGGGTTGTGCAGAGATTGGCTCCGATACAGAGGAAGGCTTACATAAGCCATTAGCTAAAATCCTGACCACCGGATCAAAATTTTCAATTTGATCAGATGAAGCTTTTCTGCCTCCTCTCTTTTCCCCCCCCTCTTACAGGAAGGATTAGAACCGGCACAAACAACCGGGCACGAACATTTTAATCCCTTACAATAATTGTGACTCTACATCTGTAGTCTGTTTACCACTGTGCTAGAGAAAAGCAGGAGCTGTAGGAGACCTAAAGGCTCAGGGCTGGCAGATGGCATCATATCCAAAAGCAGCTGTGGTACTGCTGGCAGAGAGCCCACACGGGTGGGCTGTGCTGCTGGTTCCCCTCTGTAAAGGATGAAAACTTTGGTGTGAGAGCCTCTGGAAGGGGTAGGGAAACGGCTGTAGGTGTGCTCTGCGATTAGCACAAAAATGGGTGTGTTTTCAGACTTCTCCAGTTCTGGTTTGTTTTTAAAAGCATCTTGAAAAATGAAGTCTGGACCACACTTGGCTCTTGCAGAGACTGCAGGTAAATACAGGTGCAGAAAGCAGCAACCAGATACAGCGGGTCTGGCAAGCTTTAGTGTCAGGTTAAAACACCCCAAATAATACTAACTCATTACAGCTACCATATTAGGGTAAGCTTTCAGAGTGCTCTCTAGGGATTTGACCACTTTTTTGGAAACTGAATCATATATCTTAGTCCACCCCTGAAAGGACAGTGCTAGAACCCCAGTTATGAATAATGAAAGAGATTAGCACCTCCTAAATCACTCAGAAACAAAGCTCTGGCAAAGAGCGCTGGAACAGCTATTCTGTGGAACAGTATGAATCATCTGAAACACACGTGAAATAACTAGGAGCTAAATATATTACTCCCTTAAATATGTACATACATCAATTTGGAATAGGCGGATTTAAAGGTCAGTGACAAAAACAAAAATACAATGCGAATGACTGCCCGTAAGTCTACTTGCTCCTGAGACTGAACAGAAGATGCATACACGTGGGTGCGTCTGCTGCATGCTGTTTAAATACTTTTGGATTATGTTAAAAGACCTGCTGGTTTCTTTATTTTATAGCACTACTGCATCTTTTTGTTTTGTTAATTATTTGAAATCCATTACAATTTCAAAGCCTCAGCGGTAAAGTAAAGCAAATCACATGTTAAAAATAGCATAAAGAAAACACACAAAAATAGAGGCAAGCTACTGTGGCAAACTGCAATTGATGCTGGCAAACGTTTGCAGCATTGGTGTAAGAGGTTGCTGCATCAAGCAGCCCACAATGTTTACTGCTCCCACAACAAAGTCGGTGGAAGTAGAGCTGTGCCCTAAACCTCAGCTATTTCACCAAAGACCCAGGGTTGTGGAGTAACAAAACAAATCAGCATTAAAGTTATAGATAGCTATTTAAACTATGCCATCTGATGTTGCACTTACTCGTGGGCATACATTCCCTCTTTGTGATTGTATTATCGTGGAAGATGTAACTCCAGATGGGGCAGAGAATTCTTTGGTTGCTGTAGATCTCAGATTTTTTTTTTTTCCTTTTTAGTATAAATGGCTAAGCTTATTTTACTCATATGGGCAGTGTCATTAAGGTTCCTATAACCACTGCAGTGCACACATGCATGTACAGGCACACACCCAAAACAGAGGTACAGAAGCACCTCTTTGATGAGCGTTTCTCAGCTACCACATCCTACCAGCTTAACCCCAAACAGCAGAAGCTCAGGCACACACAAGCCTGCAGATGTGAACAGCCCTCCTCCCCGAGTGTCCTACACCAACAGGCACCCTGTAAGGGCTCCCATTCTTTTAAGCAATCAGGCAACATGACGTTGTGAGGTGAGGCACAAAGACATCAGTGAAATTAAAACACGCTCAACTGGAAATTGGATAAACCTATGACTGACACATAACCAACACAGTCCTGTTCAACACAAGCAGCAATAAAAGATAGAACTCTTGCTTCACCTAGCCTCAGGCAACTCTATACCCTTCTTCCCTGGTTCAAAAAAAAACAACCCACTACACTAGTGTCCTTCCCACCATAATTCCATACAATAATTAAATAATTTAATCAATACTTAAACAAGGCAGCTTTCCATGAAACAACTAACTTCCACAACCATAAAATCTTAACAGAAATCATCTCAGTTGTCCTACTCCATACAGAAGGCATGTGACATGCACTTATACAACCAGCAATAGGACATGAGATCAGTGCATCAACATCCAAATGAACTGGCTGCTTCCACTCCAACAGCAATTCTATTTCTCACCTCCACAGCTTTAATTTGGATGACATATTTGTGACTTAGGTAAAAACAGACCATTGGCAAAACGACTTAAACATGGTTTTTAATACCTTGTTTAATGGTATTCTAAATTCCAGTTTCTCAAATGGACCACACCATGGTATTAGCACTTGTTTCAAGACACCACACAGAAAATTATACCATACCAAGTCCTGAAATTCAAAAGCTTAGATGCAAGATGGTGCAAAACAAAGATGTGAAAAAACAAAACAAAACAGAACTTCAGAAGCTCAGAGCATCACTGGCCTGCTATTTGGTGCTCAACTTACTGGGAGCACTAAGGAGATGAAGGCAGCTGGCCAAATATACTCACCTTTGACGTCAGAAATGATCAGAGCAGAATGTGGAAATCAGTGTATGATTCCAAAGCTTAAGCCAGTCTAAAACTGAGGTTGCCTGCCCCTATTGCCAGCACCAGTATATATATCTGAGCCCATGAGAGAATACAGGTCACAGAATTATGCCAACTGAAAATCAATCATTATTGCCTGGGTTAGCACGAATAAGGTAAACCCAGGACACATCAATAAAGGAGTTAAGTGTGCATACATGTGTGCTTATGTGTGTACAAACCTACATATCTCCAGGCAACCGACCCCAGCACCACATGTTTAGTGGTTAATTAAAAAAAAAAAAGTTCTGTTCTCTTGTTCACTTAACTCAGTTATCAAGAAAAACAGCATCTGTTTAGTGACCAGTAGTGCCTCTATTACATAAATACTGAAGATCAGGCTTAGTTGATTAGATCCTAGTTGCTTAGTTGCAGAAACACAAGGCAAAATGTGAAAGGACAGGTGTATCTTCAAGAATAAGCAACAGCTCCATGTTGCTTACATAGGGGACTAGCGTACCTGAGCAATAACCATGTGCAAAAGCACAAACCAATTTTTTCTTTCTAGACTGCACTTAGGATTTGACAACATAAGAAAAATAATTTAAGAAAATCAGCTCCGTTCCAATTTCCTGTATGGGTGGAGGTGTGTGAAAAGCACACCCCCCATTTCCTTTTGTTGAATATACATGCACACACCACAGGCAGCAATCAGATGCTTAAAAGCCTTTTTCTTCACCATCAGATACCACTAGAGTCCACAAAATTTATATCAGAGCTTCAGTGGGGGAGGCCCTACCGCTGACAGAACTGGGCCTGACCAGACAGCACCATGAAAAGTTAACTTCTGCCATCTCAGATGCTAAGCCTATGACAACACAAAATGATTGGCCTGCGCACATAAGGAAATAATTTCTAACTACTATTTAGATAAAACCCGTCACAGTTTATAGTCATCTTCAGAGACAGAAATGGAATTCATTATGACGCAAAATACCTGCAGTAGGAGAGTTTGCATGGTGAGACTTTTTGGGCAGGTTAAAGATCTGTTCACCAGGATCTGGTGGGGGAAGAGCGTCTTGGCCTTGTCGAGCTTCCACGGGATCATATTCCTTTCCATCATAGTTAGCATCAAAGAACTTCTTAAACCATTGAATGAAATCTAAGTTGTCTTGGAAGCGCCCTTTGACCAGTTTTTCCACTGGAATGACCTGAAAGTTAGAATAGAGGTTCCAGTAAAAACATCATTGCCATTTTAAAATTAATACACACACAATTATTTTTTTAAAAAAAGCAAAACCCTAAACTTCTAACTCTTTCAGCATATATTCCTCTGACATAATTTTCTTCCTAAATGGGAACAAATTATGTTGGAATTGCAAGGGTCTTAAGAAATAAAAATGAAATAAAATGAAGACCCAGCCTTTAAACTAGCTCCATGGCATATGTGAGCTATATGCAAGCCTTTAAAACTGCTCTTCCAGAGTTACCCCTTTCTTCCTGCAGTGACAGCCGTGGTGAACGAAGCTGTCCTTGGAATAGCACTACTCAACTAACTGGGGATTTCTGTTTTTCAATGGATACGCTGCAGTTGGGCATATTAACGGTGACCAATTCTTCAAAAAAAAAAAAAAAAAGTCCAAAAGTTCCTTGATCTGTTGTACTCTTTACTACAAAAGCCCAGTAGCTTTTCCAAGACATGCTGAAATTCAAACCAACCTACATTTTGGCAGTACATGTTCATCATATGAATTAACCCTGAGGTTTTAACCTTGTAATTTTTTTCCATTCCATATATAGCTATACATAGCATAACTTGTTGACCTGAAAAGGTTGACTAAAATGCCTATAAACTTTCAGCAGAAAAAAGAGGCTATGGGGATGTCTCCATATCAATGCCCTACAAATTTTTTCACAGAAATGAAACCTCCAAGAGGTGACTCGTGGCAGTGTTAGAGTGTAAGGAGGTACTTCTATAATGCTCTGCAGGAGGCGCAAGCTTCCCAAGTGTTGTGGGCAGGGAGTACCAGAGGCAATGCTGAAGGATGACTGACTACCTTGCTTTGCTTGATCCATACAGCTGATTAAAGAACCTGGTTAAATATTAATGCCTCTTGAATGCATTCAATTTTCAGATGGAAAAAGTGTATCTAAAACTGTTTTAATTTTCATTTTTTCTTTTAGGCTAAGCCAACAGCAAAGCATTTTGTAAGTCTACGATCCTCCAACAAGGATTCACATAGCATTTTGCATGTCTTTTCTCATTGTTACAATTGTGATATTTAATGCTCCATTGACAGAATAGAGCAAGCTTTCTGCCTATAGAAAAATTGACAGTATTCAACTTTATTGGACCTTCTGATACTTCACTATCAAATCACTCAGTAAATAGAAGCACCCACAACTTTTCAGGAAATAATGAGGGTTTTCCTCTGCTTCATGAAAGTCTTGAGGGACTCCCTAAAAGGCTGTTTACTTTTCAGAATAAGGCAACACTGAAAGTCAGCGCAGAATCCTAAAATGATACACAGGCACCTCATTAAAACTTTAAATATGAGAACATGATTTTTCATTATTCATTTTTATCAACATAGTAATTTATATTTGTGAGTTCAAACTCAAGCACAAATCCAACTCCTTATGGTTGTACAACAAGCCATTTCTAAGAGATCTCCATTCTTAACTTTAGAGAATCATATGCACGGGCCAACCTACCAAATCACTGGGTAAATCATTCCAGCTCTTGAATACTTGAAATTCCTTAAACCCAGTTTTGGACAAAAAACATGGAATACTTATAAGATCAGCATATTTCTAAGTAATTTTGTTAGAAATTCAGGTCATCAGTAATTTTACGGTATCTCAAATTAAGATTCTGGTGTTCAATGATGGCAAAGAATTTCCAACAGATGGTATTTTCTCAGAAGGGTCTCTGATATTAAGAAATAATGAGTTAGGCTCTACAATTTCTCAGCAGACACATGGACTCAATTTTCACTTTGTATCTTAACGAAGCATGCCAAATTTCTTCCCTCGTGCCCAAATACCCTTTTCAGATGATGAAAGATCAGGAACATCTTCACATACAACTTGTAACTCCAGTTCCAGTCAAAACTGGAAGTGGACTTAAGTGCTTTGAAGTTAGTTTCCCCTATTTATTGACTTTACTCAGCTTATACAGCTTGTGAAGCTTGAAGCGATTGAAATACAAATACAGAATTCCTACCTTATCCACATTCATTCTTTTAAACGATGCTTGCAGAAGCTTGAAGTTGTGAATGTATTCATGCTCCAGCTTTGCTTGAAACTTTACTTTCTTCAAGCTAATGCACCCTGGGAACAACATGTCCATGAACTGGCAGTAAGCTGCTCCTATAACAAGAGAATGCATTGACATTACATTGACATTAATCCAGATGCACCCAGCAAAGACCAAATGGCATTTATTGTCATGAGCAGAAAGCAACCGTGCTGAGTAAGTCTCTCTGTGGTTGTCCAACTCGATGCACCCAAGATTACTTGGCTAATGTACGATGAACAGTGTGACATACTCTGTGGAGTTTTTCCCATTCATTCCGGATGCACACAGCACTGTTGTACAACAACTGAAGAACCACCATGACTAATGCAAAGTGAATCTTTCTTCTATTTAAAACTGATGTTCTTGGAGTCCCTGTACACAGTAGGACTGTCCATACAGTCAGGAGATCACAGGCAGAATGGAAGTCTCCTAATAAGCTCCTTCAAACTTCACAGCCCCCTGAATTCAGCCAAGCCAAGATCTTATTTTTTCTGGCAACTGAAGTTGGAAGTAATCCTATAGACTAGTGCCAATCAAGTCCAAGGCAATCATTCAAGATTACATCAAACCACGATTTAAAATAAAATTGCAAAGTTCCAGCTTGTTAAAACACACTAGTCATTTTCATCCCCTCTAAAAACAAGCTTCGTTACTGATCTTTATCGCCTGTGAAAAGCATTTAAATAAGCAGACTTTAGCACAGTCCACCCACTGCCCCTAATTTGAGAAGCTGGGCTGCAAGCTTTAGTTCTCACTCAAAACAACAAGGTTGCTAAGTTCAACTTTGCTAAGTTCAATTTTGAGGGCTATCTGAACTTACACATTAGAAGGTATGGGCGTGGATCTATAACCAATCCAGCACAGAGAGGGAAGTACATTGAAAAACTCCTAACCAGCGTACTGACTACAGCTAATACCTTGTATGTAGAGATCTTCCCCCTACAACATTATCATGTCATTATCATTTGCAAAATAAGTCTGTATTGTCGACTAACTTAAGTGTTTGAACGTTTTGAGCCTTAATTTCCAAGGAAATCTGAGGAAAACCAATCTCAGTTCTTCAGAAGTGTTTTCTAACCCACAAATGCTTTATAATCAGCGAAGATTCACTGAAGCACATTTCTGAAGCATAGGGTTGTTGAGCGTGTTAGGTCTCCACTTGAATACACGAGCCAGGTAAATCATCACCTAAATACTCACAAGTTAAATTTCACTTCCCCACAAAAAAAAGACTTCTGTGCTCTTAGTGCAAATCCATTTCAATAAACTTAAGCAGCCAAAGCTCACCTATGAGAGCTATTTTATCAAAAAAATCTGCTTATTGCTCATGCAGAAGCTCAATTAACAAATTGGGCACCTGGCTTGTCCAGTTTTACAGGAGTGGCAACAATAATTGAAACTTTAACACATTTTTCTCCATGGGTATGCATGTGTTTCAATAGCACCAACTTTATGCATCCAGTAGCTCTCATTCTGTGTCTATTTAAGCATGGTACAAAGGGTTACAGAGCTTGTAACTTCCCCTAAAGAGATGTATAGAGTAAGAGTGGAGTCCAAAACCATTCCCTAAAATAGTGATATGAAATTTGATCAGGGACTTAACAAGATCAAGCCATAGTGCTGAAAAACATTTTTTTTTTTTTTTAAATATCTCTTAATCTTGCCTAGCTTTGTGGAGGAAAACTGTCAAAAAAAATACACCTGATTTTCCAAGGACACCTTGTACTTAGCTGTTTGCAATGGTTTTGATATGATTAGGAATCTAAGATATTCCCTAAAGAAAAATAACCCTTCTGGCAGACTGCAAACATCAGATGACAAAATTTGCATCTTCTTATATAAAACTATATAAACAGAATTAGTTATTCAAACCTCATCCTCAGCAAGAGAACTAGCAAATGTGGAGCAACAGAAAACTGACATTACAATTAAAACTATGGTTAAGCAAATAGCGCATGGCTTGACTACATTTATTACTGTTTAATTCCATGCAAAAGGATTATTATGCAATCATTTCATGTTATAAATTGAATTTGTTCCTAACTCTGCCCTTTCATCCCCCCCCGTATCCCAATTATAAGCTTTACTCTGATATCTAAATAATTGCCTGGAGGTCTTGAAAATGCACTGTGCAACCTTTCATCTCCATCCTTTTAGAGAACTAGAAACCTAAAATGTTCACATGAGATTTCCTCGTCCTGCTCGTAATGCAAATTCCATTTGCTTGCCTTTAGACAGAGTCTTCCTTACTAGGTTTAAGACTCTACTTAAGACGTTTCCTTGTGTTTCTTCTCCTCATTCAGACAGTTGTTTCTGTAGTTTGTGAGCCAGGAGGTGGCCCCGGGTTTGCACAGCGCTCGAGGGTAGCAAACACTGGCATACATCCACGTGACTGTACACACCTGGTCTCTCACACAATAACGAAGCCTGATGCCAGACTCTTTCCCCAACAGGAGGATTTTATCAAATCGACAAATGCAATTTATTAAAATGCTCCTTCCTGAAGTGCAGAGGCAACATACAAATACAGACTGAACTAAACGCTACCAACTACAGAAAGAAGAAACTCCGTGACCCACAAATAGCAGAAGTGAAAGTTAAAAGTATCATTAAAGCTAACTGGGGCTACCTGATTTTAGACATCAAAGATGTCTATATACATGTACACAAATACACTTAATATATAGGCAATATTTATTTTGGATTTTGCCCCCTAAAGCCTGTAGCTGTCACACTGCATTAGGATGCCAGCGCAGCAGAACCAGGACACTGCTTTCTACGCTGCCAACTGTTGAGATTTCACGGAGGCAGCTGGAAAAGCGGGATGGTGGAAGTTATGCAAGACTGCAGTGCCTGCACTTCACAGCCACAGCACATAGGCACGCGGTCCTCTGCACGCTGGGCAGCACTTTGGGTCTATTCAACATACCATGCAACTGATGCTTCACTGCAGCTGCGTGGGAAAGGAGCATCCTTAACATAATGTAAAGAACTGCAGTGGAGATAACAATGTCATGGCTTTTGACAGATAGCTCTTGCATAATTTACATGGACAAATGGGTTTTTATGCCACTATGTTTTATTCAAGATTTAAAAACCTGCATGTGTTCTCTGGGAAATAAAGCATACCCCCCCCCAAAAAAAATAAAATGACCAAAAAATCCTCACCCCAAACCTAACAAATCTCTACACCACAGTACTACCTGCCCCAAACTGCCCTCAGAGTACATCTCTCTGTGACCAAGAAATTTTTGTATACATAAAAAAAACTTTTGTATACATAAAGCATAAACACTAAAAAAGAAATAGTATGAAATCTCTTCAAACAACAGATGGAAACTAAAGGTGGTGGCACTGCAGAAGAGATTATTGGATGTGGGAGACACGTCGATGTTAAAACCCTCCTACTCCATATTAGCAAACAAGCAATTTTGAATCCCTGTGCAAAACCCCTTTCATTTTTCCATCCAGAATATTGACACAGCCACCAATTACGAGAGAGATTCGCGGGCCAGATGCCAAAACCAACCCGCAAACACAATTAGTGAGCAGGAACTCCACGCTCGCTTTCACGGTGAAGGGCACGGCAGCAGCCCATGAGGCTCCATCCAGCTGGCACACCCGGCAAAAACTGTTCTACTTGACTTGCTTTTAATATTTATAGGAAAATAACGGGGCAAAGTCACCATGGTTAGTCTTGGTAGCATTGAATCTGGCGGGCACACTGGATGCTGCTGCTTCAGGCCGAGGGGAGGCCTATGACTCATTTTCTTCCCCTTCTCTCCGGGAGGAATTTCGCTGCGGCCGAGATGGAAAAGCCCAGCAGCACCGCTGGCTTCAGGCACAGCCGCGTGTGGCCAGCCGCACTGCCAGCCTGCTGCTTGTGCTGCTGGGTTTTAGTGCATTTCGGTGGGTTTGCTGGGCAGGCGGAGGGCAGAGGAGGGGAAGGGCTGCATTCAGATACAGCAAAGCCAAGTGAGAAGTGAAGAGGTTGTTGTTAAAGCTAGATTTTCTCCTCTCTCTCTCCCATCTTAAGGCTGAACCATCCAAAAGTGTAAACTAGTGTTTTCTTGATAATAGAGATACTTCTGCTTCTGACTACTCCAGTCACAAGGAAATTGAAGGAGACAAATGAAATCAAGAGAACACCATTCACTGCAAGCTTTTACTGCTCAGAAAACCTCCTAAATTGCAGCTGAAGAGCAAGACTAGATCCTTGCTTTTTTGAACATGTATATTTATAACATTTACAAATTAAAATCACAGTATTTGCACACTATGAAATACTACAATATGAACACAAGTATGCCCATCTTAATATATACCCTCTATAGGAGTAGTCAGGTCACTCCTTCACATCCAGTCCCTCCTCGTTCATCCCTCCAACCCTGCACCACATGGAGGCAAGACCTCAGCAAGTCACAAAAAAACACAGCAGACAACGTGGGAACACAAAGGGCCTGTGAAAAAGCAGGGCCTGTCTCAGTGTGTGGGTGCGTTAGTTTAGTCCTGAGGTCAAAACCACAGCAGAAGAAACTAAGCTCCAAACTAGAATTTTGCTGGAAACGTTTAATAGAAATTTTGCTCTAAAACCAGCACGCAATTCAAGCTTAAGCATTTTAACTGGGCCTCAGTTTGATTGCCAGACACTTATTTTTGAGAAAAAAAAAAAAAAAAAATGTGAAAAAGACTGACTGCACCTTTTTTTTGTAATTATTTTTTGTTTGCTTTAAGCTTTTTTTTTTTTTTTTTTAAAGATAACCTAAAAAAAATCCCATCCCATTAGACAGAAATTCCTTCAAATTATTCATTCACTCCAAAGCTGCAACAACCTAACCACGCATTTGGAAAATACAGCATTATTTGTACGCACATTAGTCATAAGTGCCTCGGTTCACTACAGCCACGGTTGCTAACACTGATGGGAAAATGCACACACCCTGTGTTTCTGTTGCTGAGGGAACAAAAAAAAGGGCAGTAACTTGCAAGGAGCATGTATGACATAATATTTTTGATAAGAAATGGGGAAAAAAAGCAAAGGCCAGCAACCACTGCGTGTAGCACGGTGAAACTGTGAGCTTAGGTTTTGCTTCCAGCTTCCTAGAATCGCTTCCTTGGAAGTGACACAAGGGTAGGGACACAGCAGGTTTCTGATGTAGGTATCAGGGTATGGGCTTTTATTTAGATTTCAAATGTGTTCTTCCATTATGTCACTCTTACTGTTTTCTTAAAAAGCTGGGCATGTCTATGAGCATCATGTTGAGTTACCTACAGCCTGGGGTTTAAGCAATGCTACAGCTTGTGTAGAGCGCTCCATCAGAGGCCACCGCTTTCCCACTTGTATTTGCGCTTCTAGCAACACCTGCATGGCTGAGGACATGGGTCAACAAACTTCTGTTTCTCCAACAAACCAAAAACCACTGATTTAAGAGATTTCAGCCCATTTCCTGAATGGGCATTTTTTTTTTTTTTTTTTTTTTTTTTTTTTGAATTTTCCGAATGCTTGAGCCCACTACAACTTACTGCCTTAATGGTAGAGAAGCCAGATGTGCATCAGTGAAGCAATGCTGGCTTGAGCTTTGCCCTTCCCACTAACAGTCTTGGGAGGGCACTTAAAAAAAAAATAAATCCAGATTAGGATGCAGCCCTGCACTCTTGCAAACAGCTGCAGAAGCAGAGCTCCTGTAAGGGCAGAGAGATTGCCTGCACGCAGTCAGGAGCTCTGCAGAGCAGCACTGCCACAGAAAACAGCATCCAGAACTACCTGCCTCCTACAGACATTACCAACTGGGACTGAGGTGCATGAAACTGAATGATGTTTGCTTTGGAAACTCTGCTCACTGCAGGTGGGGCTGTTGCGGGAGGTAATCCAGGATATCCACTGATCGTTTTAAATAACGGACAGTGGAGGGAGGTTTCCCCTGTGCTAGCTTGTATTCTCTTAAATGCCTACCTCATTAAGCTCCTCATTAAAAACTCCGCTGTGCAAGATTTATACTTAATTTTTAGTAATAATTTTGGAATTCGTTAATTTTGAAATGGGCAGACCAGAAAACAAAAAACAAAACAAAAAACATGCACCAAGCAAAATCTAACAAGCTCTTTAAAAAGGGGGAAGATTAAGCAAGCAATGGCAAGTGACAACTTTATGAGTAATTAAACAGAAAGAGGTGAAAACCTCATTAAATTTCTATTCCTCCCAAATTCTGAATAACGTTAAATATATATATATATATATATATATATATGCATGTATGTATGTTGGCTGAATGTCTCAAGATACTGCTTTGCAAGCTTCCCCAGAAAGTTTTGGAAACGATCTTAAATGCGATCATCAACATCCATTATATCCCTCTAATCCTAAACATCATATGGAAGACATTAAAGAGTCATTTACACTGAGCATCCTCTGTGCTGCAGGACCCCAGAGCAACATGCCAGTTCCTTGAAACATGGCTTGGTTTCACAGTGCATCGAGCCTTGTTTTAATCACGTTTCCAAGCTGCTCTAGCGACCCAGACATTGCAAGGCTGGAAACTGGAAAAAACAACGTTGAAAGATGCTTCAGCTCAGCCTGCACTAACACACCAGGCTGTGCAGAAACCGTGTTGGCACCGAATGCCCCAGCAGGGTGCTATAATGCAGATTTTAGTAATACATATAGGTTTATATAGACACTGGGCAAAATACACATTCTGAGGCAGGAAAAAATGAAACAAATCCTGTGCATGTAAGTCCCTCAGAAGAGGGGAGCAGCTCTCCTCACTGTGACTCACCAGCCATCGCAAGGGACAGTGGCCCATAGAGACTGTGGTGAAGCTCTCCCCAAAATCCCAAGCCCTGAAGGCAGCACAAACCCACATGCAGAACGTCTGCTGTGCCAGCACACTGCTGTCCTTGCTTCGAGACAGAGGGTGGAATACCAAAAACCACACCCATACAGCGCTCACCTATGCTCACAGAAGGTACACCAATTGAGATGTGGTACCAACTTCAATAGTAGCCACATGAAAAACACACAATTGCAAAAACCGGGAGAGCATCAGAGTCTAAAATTTCAAAATGCTGAACCATATGCTCTTTCGATGGAATGGTCATTTATTAAAAGCCAGGGAGATAATAAAACATGGTTAATCCTTGTTCCTTGCACACAAATCCTGAAAGACAGAAGGTCTGCCTGCACTGGAGAGCAAACAGTTTGCAAGTTTGTATTTCTACTGGGAATGTTCAAATGGGTAGGGGGGGAAGATTCTGCATCTCCTTCACCTCAAAGGCTTGCATGAGCAGAGCTGAGACAGAAGTTATACTTCACCTTAGGCTGCATTTTCTTTTCTATATACATTCACCATTTCTAGTTTCCTTGCTCATAATTTATATAGCTTGTGTACTTTGTTTATAATTGTATTGTTTTGTTTATAATTGTATAATGTATTATTTTGTATTACTTTGTTTATAATTGTATATGTATTATTCCTTTATATGTGATGTGTAAGCCCTCTATAGTCTCCTGCAGCATTCCCCTGCCTGACTCTTATTTTGAATATACTCTCATGCAGCAGCCAAACACTCCTGAAAAGCCTTGTAACAAGTTCACTCTGTATTCCCTACAGATGAAAAATGGCCTTAGTAAAGAAAATTCAGTTATAAGCTATTTAGTCAGAATTGTTTTTAAGAAGCCACTGTGTATTCATTACAAAAATAGCATGACTCCCAAGAAACAACTAGTGACATAATTCATTTGAAACTCTTATTCCCCATGCTTATGGGTGTTGCACATGGGGCCCTAATACATTAAGTCTTTTCAGTTTTTCCTCTATTATTCTTCACTCAGCAATACCAAATTAAATGCTCCCAAAGCCTACTGCCCACCTAAAGGCAAGGCTCGCTATGCCTTAAATTATAAATATGGATCATATCCTTCATTTCCATGCTAACAGTCTTCCACGAAGCCAAACCTAGAGACCAAAACTGACAAAATGACACTCACCTAAAGCTTAGGGAAATGCTTTGCCAGAGGAGCTGCACACTAAATGTGGGCTCTTTGGTGCTGCATCCATCCATAACCTGGCATTTTTGGCACATCACAACTACAGCAGACATTCAGAAAGCTTAGGGGACATTACACATTGCCCGGCCTAGTTAGCAAGGACAAACACAAGACTCATGAAGAATACAAACACTTTATGACTAATCCAGCCTCTTCCTTTGCCACCTCTCATCCTAGCTCTGCTCATGTAACTGGCAATGGGGGAACAGGCTGGTACTTCCCTGCACGTGTACTACCCAAGCTACTTCACAGCGGGGCAATGAGGAAAAAAAAGAAGGGCTGACTGTCTTTTCGTTATTACAAACTGTCAGGTTAAGCTCTAGGTATGCCTTTCAGCTCTGAATAAAGCCCTCAAAGGCAGAACATCACATTATTCCTTACTGCTTAAGCTTGGATTGACCAAAATTATCGCTAGGCTGGCTGCAAAATGTAGGCACATGCGAGGTCTCACAGACAGGTGCTGGAGATGGCTGTACAGCACATACAGTTGGCTCATGCCTCCTGAAAGTAAAGCCTCTGAGCTTCACATCCAGACTTAGCACCCTCAACCACCCTGCCCCACTTTGTGGTCTTGCATTTATCTTTTTCTGGCCTTTCGATTGCTCCTTGTTAGCAAAAATGAACAAAAACTGAATAGGCATATCACAGCATGACCAATTTTAATGCTTTTTTTTCTTAAAAGTAGGTTATAAAAATTCAGTTGCAGTGGCTCTGAAGTTCACCATTAATGCTGTGAAATGCTTCACAGTGTTACAGAGGTTCCCACATGCTCCTTCTCTTTGAAGTCTCTGAGAAATGCTCATGTTTTACGGAAACTAATGTTAAGCTGGATGAAGGCTGCCAACGCTTTAAGGAGCATCAGCCAGAGGAATGCCAGGAAGAATGAATTAGTTCGGCTGCTCTCAGGCTCTGGTCCATGCTGCGCCTGCTGGTGCTTTGCCTGCTAGCTGGCCAGTCGCTTCTGCTACTGCCCCTCTTCCTTCTGTCTTGCAAACTGCACTAGAAGTACACTAAATAAACTATCTGTGCATGAAAAACTACTCATTGTTCATGTGCTGTACTAAATTAAGTAGAGACAGATTCCCAAATTCCACCTCTTTACTCCCTGCAAAGATCATAAAATCATAGAATATCCTGAGTTGGAAGGGACCCTTAAGGATCATCAAGTCCAACTCTTGACACTGCACAGGTCTACCCAAAAGTACAGACCATGTGACTAAGTGCACAGTCCAATCTCTTCTTAAATTCAGACAGGCTCGGTGCAGTGACCACTTCCCTGGGGAGCCTGTTCCAGTGTGCAACCACCCTCTCTGTGAAGAACCCCCTCCTGACGTCAAGCCTAAATTTCCCCTGCCTCAGCTTAACCCCATTCCCGTGGGTCCTGTCACTAGTGTTAATGGAGAAAAGGTGTCTTGCATCAGCACATGACAAACAAACTGCAGTCTCTGACGGAAAGGACAACCACCAGTAGGACTGCTGGAGCACTGCAGACACCAAAGCACAACAGAGTTTAGCAGAGTTCATCAGTGCAGAGATGGAAGTGCTCTGGAGCACAGAAGGGACTGTGCTGGCATAGGAGAAAGCTTCTTCAGAGAAGCAGACATTAAAACCCATTTGTGGACTTACCAAACATCAACCTAAAAGTAACAATGCATGCATATCTGGACTATCAAACCAAATGGTGAAATTCAAGTTTACAGGTTTGACCCATTAGGATACAAACATCACAAAAGCATCAAGTAACAACAGCAATTAATGCAAACCAGGAAGTTCTAAAGGAAGAAAAAAAATAATTTTACGCAGGATGGAGTAAGAGCTCTTAATGAAACAATCTTTTTTCAGTCCTTCCCTTGTGGTATGCCCTAAAATTCTCACTAGAGGTCACAGAAACAGTTGTGTAAGAAGCTGTGCAATGAAATGGGACAGTGCTTTTGTGACAGTTCCCATACTTTTCTCCTGTCTGCCTAGCTGAAATCTCTCTCAATCCGGCTCTTAAGCATCTTTAACTTGTATTCACCATAATCTGACTTCTTTTAGATCACCTCTTCCTTTTTTTTTTTTTTTTTTTTTAAGCCCACACACATTTAACTTGATGGAGAATTCACTTCAAAAGCTTCCTTCCAACTACTTAAGAGCACATAAATAGCTATGGAGGAACAAGTCAATAACATGGCTAGTGTACTTCCTGTTTCAAACAATGGCAAATGTAGGGTATTTTAAGAAGAAAAGGGACATTTTCATCCATCTTTCCATCTCCTCATATATATATATATATATATACACACATACCCCTATATAAACACACATGTGTGCACATCCCAATGCGTATATTTCCTCTGTGTGTAATTCACAGAAAAATAGATTGACTAACTTCCGGACCTGTAAATATAGGTCCGGAAAAAAAAATATATAAACAACTAAGTGCAACATTTCAGTTCCAAGCTTAGTAATTGTCAGAAAGGTTATTTCCCATGTTCTGTGTCTTTAATTACTCATTTTTATCAGTTACTTGCACGCACTTTACCCTGTACTTCTTCCACCTTGGTTTTATAGGCATTGTGAATTTAAATATACAAGACTGATTCTGCAGATGAGATTAAAAAATAAACAATATGCTACAAGGACGTCATCATCTAATGATTTTCTGAACCTTTCAGAGAATATCTACGAGACTGAAATTTTACCCAGAATGGTAGGTAAATTCACATATTTGAATATAAGACCCCATTTATGCATTTCAAATGGACCACTAAATAGTTGAACTGTGGTAATGTGGTTTCAGTTCTATGTACTTAGAGCATTGTCTTCGTAAGTCAGATATTCCCAGCATGTCATTTGTCTGGAAGTAGCAATCTTGCTAGATCTCCTCCAACACAAACATCTTCAAATTTAAAAATCACAGCAGGAAATCAGAAAGAATCGCTCCCTGGGGGCATCTGTACTCTCAGTAAAACATCAGCCTTTCTCTGTGTCATTTCTAGTCATCAGCTAGTTACAGACCCCGTTGTTTAATATGTATCTTGTAATTTCCACTCTGATTAACCAGACTGGCCAAAGTATTCAAACCATTACTTTTTCTTAGTGTTCATTACCAAATTTATTTACAAGAATTCAGTTACATTTAAAGGGAAACGGGCAGATTTTCTTGGCAAACTTCTAAAGCACCTTACAGCAGTTAAGTATTGATTCCCTCAAACCTATGTTTTTCTTCACAGCCATACACATGATCATCTGCAAACACCAGCAGGGTTTCAGGACCCTTACCCGGAAGAAACAGGTGCTGGAGAACTTTGCTCACTTGGGTTTTCAGTAATCTATATCACTTTTTAAGCTATGTCCACTCAACATTTGAAAAGTTACCACCCTAGTAGCTTTAAAACACATGAAAAAAATCTTATCACTATTCTTTTCTTACTCAGTCAACCTTTTTATTACTTCTATGCAACTCCTGCTACATTCGTCCTGTTCACCTCTGCATTTGCTATGCTTTCTCATGGCACCTTATCTTTCCATGATTAACATGCACACAAAAACTTTTCCTTTGTACACACATTAGTCTCTTTTCACAGAGTAACTGCTTTATGTCAAAGCTAGAAGTGATCTATTTTCAACAAATCGGGCTTTTAAAGTGGTTTTTAAATAAACATTTGTAGGGCATGCAATACTTTCTTACCTGAACACAGTTGTTCGACTTTTGTGTAGTTTAAAGCTAGTATATCATTAACCCATGCAATGATGTCATGTCTGCTCATAGTCTCTTGGGTTATAGAGGTAGAGTACACGTTGACCGCCATTCCCCAGCTAAGAGAAAAAAAAGAACAGAAAAATATTTTTGACATTGTTTTCTGGTTACAGTGAATTCAGACTTGTTCGAAGAAAGAAGGAAAAGTTCCATCACTGCAGAACCTTTTCTCCTTTACTGAGAAAAGTTTAGTTTTGATGCCTTGACAACGTATAACCCTCTCAATGTCCTCTTGTACTCTGTGAATGCATGTCTCTTGATGTCATTGTGAACTTAAATAACCCACAAATGTACAGTATTCTCTGTAAAGCCAACAAAGGAGGAACAGAAAGAGTCAAACATAGCTTAAAGATATTAAGACAGAATCAGAAGCCTGGGATTCCTCTGTGCAGTGCTGTACAAGTACAGTGATTTGACACCTGTGCCTTAGTTTTTGCTACTGCACGGTGATCCAATTTCCCAAATCTGCATTTAATTTTCAGATAACTTATAGAAAATGTTCTACTTACTCAAATACCTATTTCTTACTGGGATAGGACCTTTTGGATAAGTAATTCAGTACCTAACAGTCACAGAGTTAACACCATAGAGCGAATCTGTTTTAAAATCTTACCAACCTTTATCCTGGAAGTAACTCAGATTCGCAACCCCAACTGTATGTTTGGAAAGCTGTTTCAGAGCCTGATTTCTCTAAATCATTTCCTGTCAGCTTAAACCCATTTGTTCTTCTGCCAGCATTATCCTCCAGCTCTAATGGCTTTTTCGTCCCCAGAGCTGATTTCATAACACGTTACAGACAGCAATCAGAGCCTGTCCCGATGCCCAGGTAGGTTAGATTAAACAAATCCATTTTTCCAGTCTCTTGCATAGTCAGATCTTCATTTGCTGGTCATGCCAGCAGTACTTCTCCAATGCAGCCGAGCAGAATTGCACTGTGTTCAAACAACATTTCAAGACCTTGGAAAAGGGCCCTTTACTTAGTATCTGCACAGTCACATCATTTCAAACATCTTCGTCTTAAATACACCTCTGTAGTTACTTAAGGTCCTTTTCTGCAAGTAGTTCTAATTCATTGTAGCATTTATCATCAGTCCCCAAGCGCATCTTACTGATTCTTATTTCCTATCATTCTACACTAGCCATATCTTTCCATTGCAAGACATTGCTCAGAGAAAAGATGTGCGTATTCATGTTTATCTTACTGATACTTTCAAAGAGCTGAGCCAAGAACATTCATAAATAGAGTAAATAACATTCCCAAGACTAATCCAGGAAGTTCACTAATAACAAGCCACGTATGACATGTCTCAAAAATGATCATATAGTCAACAAACTTGCAATGTTATTCTTGAAAAGAAATGGTTTGCTGGGGACTCTACACCTTTGCCTCTAGCAACACATCCCATAGCTCACACCTGGCTGGCTCTGGTGTTAGCCGTGCCTCCCCCACTGTAGACCTCAACTTTCTTTCTCAGTGAAAGAGAGCAGGACCTCCTCTGTGGGATTGGAGGCTTGCATGGATTATTTCCACTGAGATTTTGCAAAGATATAACTGCTTGAAGCTTGATAAACAATTTTGCAGACAACACCAAGACTGAAGGTTAACTCCATCTATTTTTAAGTATGCTGGAGCCACCTTAAAAAGCATACAAAAACAAAACAAAAACAAGAAAACAGCAGACTCAGTAGCATTTAAGTGTATAATTACATACAGCATTAAAGAATGAGATAATGAAATTACTAATATAGTTTAACTTTTTATGAAACAAATTTTTAGAGGCACAGAAGGTTGTTCAAATTGTTCGTATCTACTGTCAAAGAGATCCAAATCCCCTATAATTTGCCTTGGCAAGGGGGTGGGGAACAGGCCAGTAAGAGACAGCAGGCTCCAAAAATTCATGCTCTGATAGTCAGGGTGTGACAGAGCCAGCAGTGCCAGGAATTCACTCAGAACCAGGCTGCCCCTCGACCCACCTCTGTTCTGAAGTATGGAAGAAACCAGACTGCCCTCAGCCTTCCTGCGGGCTCCTGGACACCACGACTGATTGTACCAGCACAGCATTGAACTCACTGTGACAGTCAGCAAAGGCTGTTTTCTTGGCACACATAAGTGCTTGGACTGAACTGAGAGCTGGGAACAAAGTTTAGAAACAGGGAGTGCCCTTTTATTCCTCAAACTACCTCATCGTGGCTCATCCTGAAAGCTTAGCTTCAACATCGGGATGGAAGAGGGACTGAACAGGCAAACAGCATCTGAAGGTTAAAACATCATCTTTAGTGTTTTTTACTTTATTATTTTCAGCCTCTTCATGTAGATAGGAAACTAACAAAGACACTGTCACTACTAAACTGACACATTAGATGCTGTTTATAAAGTCAGTTCAAGTAACAACTTAATAGTGAATTTAACATTGGCTTAAGATTCAGAATAGTGAGTTTGATATTAAACCAACAGTTTAATAGGGAACAATCCACCAACTCTAAAGAAGCCAAAGATACTTAGATGATAGCATTGAAATAACGCTGCACTGGATTTGTAGTTGTCATTAGGTCATCCAAATTTTAATTGACCTCTTTTGGCCCAGCAGAAGTCAGAACAAGCACGGGCTGCTGGCAGTGAAAGCACCAAGGCTATCCTGCGAAAAAGATCAAGAAATCCCCATGCAGGAAGGAAGCAGAAATTCCCTCATCGCACTCTTCCAAAAGCAACTGCGGAGAGGAATGCCTGTCTTGCTGCAAGTGACGGGAAGGCAAGCAAGCTCCCTGCCACACAGGATGGAGGGCTCCACTTCAGGAAACACGTAAATGAACAAACACGAGTTTTAAAATGTTACTTTGAAGGGTATCTGTAATATTACTTATGCTGTGCTCACAACTGAAAGGAATTATTATGGTCAAGTAAAAGTTTATGCTAGTTGGTGGAGACAACAGCTTTACATCTGTATACGTAGGTATGCATGACTGACTATCAATACAATTTTAAACAAAGTTAAGCAAAGTGAACCAGAATTTCTATTTAAGAAGTCAATAACATGCTGTCAATAACATTTATTCACATCAACCTGTTAACACAGGTCTGAATGCCCCACGGCTGCATCTGCTGGATGAGGCCACCACGTCCCTGGCGGTTTTGTCCCCCATCCTCCTCGAGCCACGACTTAAACCCCGCTAGGAAAGGTTTCCTTCACGGAACACACGCTCTAATTCGGTGCTCAGAGACACACACATCCTGTTTGCCACACAGACAGACCTTGGGGAAAAAAAAAAAACACAAAAGGAAAATCCTAGGCAGAAGAGCTGCCATACACAGCGATGGGCAAAAATCCCGGTGCTTGAAATCCGCAGCTGGGGCCAGGCTTTCCTCGGTGACTCAGTGCCCGCGTGCTGAGCTATGCTGAAAACTCTGCTTGAGCCTGGAGCAGGGACAAACATCTGTAACGTGACGCACGAGGACAGCTGGGCAGGTGCAGACACAGCCCTTGCAGAGAGCCAAGTAGCGAACAAGTTGTTTGTACGTCCTAAAACGCCGCTTCTTCCGAACACAGTATTTATGTTTTCAGCTGTTAGGCTTTCCCTTGTTTAGGCTGGAGGCTCTCAAGCATAAGGCTGTGATGAGGCTTACACAAGCCTTAAAACAGCGTCCACCTCATGGAGACCTTTAAGCTTCCTTCAAGCAGATGCCTGGCAACCCTACAGTAACCAACAGCAGGCTGGGGCTAGCTCATCGCATCCCCTGCTCCACAGCACGCGGGTAGAGGTTAAAAACCTCTGTTACTGTGCTGCATAACCACAGAGGATTCTCCCTTTTTTTCCCCTTATAAGAAACTGAAATTAAAATCCACAGCAAATATGGACAAGCCGTAAGAGTCTTTGCATGCTCCAGGCCATTTCAGAAAAACCCTTTTACACTTGCATGCCTGACCACCATAAACTTGAGCTCATAGGATTAGCTGAAAATCTTGTATATGCTTAAGTAGATCCTGAATCAGAAGGGCACAGGCTCAGCTGGTGCAATGGTACCCATTACACCCTAAGGAGGGTTCATTTTTTAAGGCATTACGTGCAGCACGCGGCGTCCAGCTACAGATAACTGCAGCTGTTACAAGGTGTTACCCAGCTGTGCTTACAGACAGCTTTGCAAAAGGCACATTTACTTGGCTTGTCAGAGGCGAGGAACTACCAGTTGTTGACAGCAGGAGCTGTCTTATGCCAAACCAGTAAAAATGGCAAGACTGGAAGGACTGCAGCAGGGACCTTATCTCCAGAGTAAATATTGATCACCTCCAGCCCCACCTGGCTTTCCTGTTGTGCGTGATTCGGCAAGGTACCGTGAGAGGTTTTTGAAGACAATAGCAAGCCAGTGTGACAGCTCAAAGAGGAGCCCTGTGGAAGCTGGTACCTGATAGCATGGGGATGGATAGATAACTCTGAGCAGAACAAAAGCTCTCCCAACAAAACCTGCTGAAGTGGCAGATACAACAGAAAGGCGAGGATGAGACAGATAAAAGAGACTGCCCAAGCTTCTCTAGGAAAGGTGAGGTGAAAGCTGCTGCAAAATGAGGATCCCTGAAGGAAGAAACCTGCAAGCCTCAGTAGCCACATCCCTACAGAAGGAAAACATCCTTTAATACAATATAATCCTGAAATGGCAGCTGATTTGCAGCTGGGCCTTGTACACACCTTTAATATTCACTGCCTACAGCCTTGGCTGTAATCATCAGCGGGCAATTATGCTCAAGGTTGTCTTTACTGTAAGGAGTCTCGAGGACAGAGAAATAACACAAAAGGCACAGCGCAATTTTACCAACACCAATTTACCAATTCTTACTCTCCCTTTTGACTTATGCTGTACTCCTGCAGCAAATTCAATGGCCATGACTGGCTCCCTCAAATCAGAGCAGTAACTGAGCTGCTGGATCAATACAAAGGCTCTGTCTAGTCGGAAACTCAAACAGTGAAAGATTAATCACAATGAAGTACTGCCACAGAAGAAGAGGAAAATAATCCTCTAGGTGTAAGATCAGGGGAAATTCACAGCCTGCAAAAATACTGAATGTCAAATCCCCTGTGCTCCGTTCCCATGTTACTAGATAGACCTGACATGCTAAATGTATTTTATAATCCATGGATTTCATTCACTTCTGAATGTGATTTTAGCTTCACAACATGGATCATATTTGAAGACCTGAAATGATTTGTGACGCAAGGTACAGAGTCTAGACAAGACTGAAGCAATCCATGCACGTTTAAACTGCTTGAACCCTGCAGTATTACCATTTGACACAGTAAACAGAGCATATTTCGCATTGTTCCCATTGCAGTCCCCTGTTTTAAGTGCAAGTGAGGTTAGAGTACAAAGAGATTTACTCTGACTGCATTAGTGCACCATTAGTAATATTATTTTTAAAGTTTTGTTCTTTTAAGTTAGAGGCTGTCCGCAAATGCTGGGATCTTCTGACCTACACAAATGTTATGATGGGTCTCAAGAACTGGTTTAGACCCAAATCTGAAAAACTTTTAAGACCAATGGTAGTTGTGTTTTGTGGTACATATGGCCTTAGAAAATGTAAAAAGAAAACCCAAACCCGTATTATCTGGGAGGCAGAAAAACATTGGTTCTTTTCCAGACATTCAGTTGCCCCAAATCTGAAAAACACAATCAAAGCTATTCAAACAATATACATGGCTTGAGCCAAAACCTCCGAGATGGCCCAATAACTGGCAATGCAGTACACTGCCTACTGCTTACTTTTTGCAAAATAGCTTTAAGTTTATTCACTAAACAGTTAGGAAAGTAGGATAGTCAAAAAAAAAAAAAAAAGCACAGTTATGACTTTGAAGAAAATAACTTCAGTGCTTGGAATATTTCAGGGCACCTGAGGAAGAAAAGCAACATTCACAGACCCACTTGAAATATTTTTATTATTGTTTTTGATCTGCAAGTCATATTTTCATAGCATAAACAATGTTTCCCCCCCCCCCCCCTCAGACTACCTTCATTCCCTCACTCCTCCTGCTGCCACTGGAGCTGTATGGCAGTGCAATGCATAATGTTGTATCTCTAAATACTAAAGCTTTTTCCTCACCCCCCTCAGGATTTGCCTTTGCATCCAGAAGTACAGTGCAATATTAACAATTAATTACAAGATCTCTCAACTTTGGCTGGAACTATTTGCACATCCTGGTAGGCTCCCTATCAATTTCGATGTGTAAATGAACCCTAACCAAAATAAACATTGTCTTGCCAAAGGAAAGGTAGAGAGCAGCAGCTCACACTGCATAGAAGTGACTCGCCCTCCCGTAAAGGTGGCTCCCCCTGGTTATGAGCAAAGCTCAGCGCTGCACCTGAGCAGGCACTTGTTATCATGGGGACAAGAGGATGCACGAATTCCAGTATGAAATCATGCTACTACAATTTAAGACGACATCTTATTAATGACGAACCACGAAAACCTTTGAAGTGGGCTGAATGGGAGGAACATAAGCGTGGCAAGGCGGTGATGTTAAAAAAAAAAAACACAACTGCTTTTTCTTACAGTTATTACCCTCCCCCGCAAGGCTTTCAACTCGGAGATCTTAAGCTTGAATTGCTCCTCTGCTGCCCCGAAGGCAGACATTCAACCTGTACAATTTTCACAATAGGCACTGGTAGGCTAGTCTGCCTTTCACAATAGGCGTTGGGATTGTGGGGAAGGGAAATTGATTCAGAGAAGAATTATTCTCAGACTTGTGTTCTATAATAAGCCCAAGCCAATTAGAAACACCTACATTATAGTATAGAGAAGCAGATATATGATAATTTTGTTACTAGAAAACCTTGGAAAAGCTGATGAAGAAACAAACATTTAATCTTCTCTGAAACAAAGTCTCAATTCACCAAGACAAATGTGGGAGTTTTAATTCTCCTTGTATTTTTTTTTCTCCTACTGAAATTAACAGATTACTAAGCATACACTGCCGATCACAATATAGCTAAAGGATTTCTAAGAGGTTGCACATGGCATAAAGGTAGCAGCAGCACTCACTATGGAGGAGAAAGGGTTTGCAGATGCCTCTGAATGCATAACAGATGAACCTTGCACCTTTCTGCTCCCACTGGATGGTGGGTGGGTAGTTATAGTTTCAGATGGTAAACCCCAATGCTTGAACAAATGCAGATTTACTGGAAAACAGAGACAGCAGCTGAGGAGAGCTTGTCCTTAAACCCACTGCCCACCTGCACACAGCGCCTGAGCTGTGGGGCACAATGGGGACAGCCCGAGCAGTCACACCAGTGAAACACATGCCCCTGACAAGGAAGGGACAGGAATCATCACAAACCCCGATTAAGGAAAAACAGTACTCCTGGAAACATCTCACAGGCACCCAGCTTGCCAGGCACCTGAGGCATGATTTTGGAGAAGCCCGGTAGCAGCAGCCCCGCTGCAGCACCCGCTGCTGCCTCGTGACGTTTCCGCCTTGCAAGTCCCGAAAACAGCGTGGGCAGGCCTGGGAGCTTCAGCAGGGACGGGATCCAGCTAGCTAGTGAGATGAAGTCACCAAATTAATTTAGCGTTGACCTATCCGGAGCTTTGCTGCCCCCCCGATGCGGATACATTGGGAGGCGAAGGGCTGGAGCGACACGGCAATGTGCTGCGGGGTTTTGTAACACCCTGCAGCCCTCCTTGCGGAGGGACAGCAGCCCCCAGGGCCCCATGCATGGCTGTGATGCAGCAGCATGGGGCTGGGAAGAAGGAAGATGGGATTAAACAGGGGGAATGCAGTGGCTCGATGCTAGCAGGCAGCTGCAGCTTGCTAGGAGGTTTAATACAGCTCGCTTGCAAGGCGCAGGGAAGATTGGGTGATGTCTCATGGGATGGGTGCTGTGGTGGCTCAGGAGATGGACTACGATGTGCCTTCTCTGCTCCCCCCCCTCTGCAACACCGTGCAGAGGACGAGGATCTTGCCACGCACCAACTTTTCTCTCCTGCACGAAAACAAAATGCAGATGCACGCTGTTTTTACGCCCCATTTCTTCTAACCCCGACACACACACATTACACACAGGAACAGTGCCCTTTGCATGGAGCCTCCCGAGCAGGCACCCTGAAGGTGCACAGCACTGCACCTGGGGAAGGAGCAGTGACACAGCTGCTGCCCGTGCAAGCATCCCAGGGCACATGGGGAACGGTGCCAGGGCAGAGCCCACGGGACAGAGCCCACGGGACAGAGCCAGGCAGGTGGCCAGCTCCAGCCGGAGAGACTGTGGCAGAAAGGTGACGACACCGAGCTGGGCTACGGGACAGCGTTTATTTTAAGCTACCTTCACCCCACGGTTGTAAACAAGCATGTGACAACAGATGAAGCAACACGCAGCCATGCTGGCTGCTTTCGCCCATGCATCACTCTCTAAAACGCGGCTCTGTATTTTTGTAACATAAAACACGAAGCTCTGGCATGGTCGCCCAGGGTGGCCACTGCCATTTGGGGCTCAGGGGACAAGCAGCAGGATTTCTGCTGCCTGTGCAGGGCACCCCACAGGCAGGCTTCTGGGACCAAGCTCTGCAGCATACAGCCACAACCTAACCCTTGCCAGCACCATGCTGCAGACCACTGAGCACTGCTTTTTACTGAGTCATGTCCAGAAATCAAGAAGAAAAACAACAAAAAAAAAATCTGAGTTTTGACATCTGAGTCTGTTGAATTAGGCCCAAATAAAGACCCCCATCTTTGTCTCACACAAACTCCCCACAGAGCATTATTAATATTAGAGAGATTTCCAGTGTTAGCATTTCAGCCACAGAACTTAATTTTTGTTTTGGACACCAACTTAACTTGACCTCTTCCCTTGTTTTCATGACTTCATACTATAGCAGCCAAGGAGATGCTCTGAAATTACTCTGGTACTAGAAATATTACTAGCAAATGACTTGTACTTAAGAATTAATCCTACTAAGGACTACCTAAGATAGGACTGAACTTCTAGCTGCAATTGCTTCACTACTAAATTAATTTTAGAGCAACTGGAACTAGAATTCGCTAATCCCTCGTGGAGTAAATTGCCCTTTATGAACACGTTAGCTCAACCATCTGTGATTTATGTAATTTTAATGTATTATTCTTGCTGTGTGCCAGTAACCACAAACTTATTTTACCTTTGTTGCACTACCCATGCAAGCGCTGAAGTTTCCAGTACAAAGTACAGCTACCCCCAAACACATTTTTTCAGCCATGCTGTTCTTTGAAGGTCTGTAAAGACAGTGTTTTCTTCTGGTTTTCAATCTTAAAAATCTCCTGCTGATCTGAAGTGGGAAATACCCAAAGTTTTGTTTTCCCCAGTCTTCTTTAGATGGTGCTTGCTGCTTTGGTGCAGCTGGAATGGTAAGACCAGAATTACTGGCAGTTACAGCAGTCGTTATCTGTGAGCCCCAGCAAAGCCTTGTACCTTAAGCTAAGAGAAGCATAGATGTCCTGTTTAATAGGATTTGGCCTCCGTTCATGGAATATCTTGAGGTCAACTCCTAAAGTATATTGCTTCCAGCTGGCAAACGGTGACATTAGCAAGTTCAACTCCCAGAGTAAACAAGACAAAAAGCGTTTATTGCTTGAATTACCTTCAACTACAAGTAACTGCAGTTAAGTTAATAACCTGTGCTGCAATGTGAATATTTAGATTCTTCAGCCCTCTCAGTGTTGGCGTAGGTCACAGGACAGGACGGGTCTGCACCCCTCCCTGTAAACCTAAGTCAAACTTGGCACACATCTGACATAGCTCGGGAGCTGTGCCTACAGCCAAACATTCCCCACAGATTGAACTTATCAATAATGTTAGCATTTTCTGCATGAAAAAATATACAAGTCATTAAAAACAGAAGGAGCAATTTATCAGCTTTTAACTTCAAAACATAATCCTTAATTGCAATGTGCATAATTAGTTTTATGACACAGCAGAACTACCCTTCTGCTCCACTGTGTGTCAATGAACTTGTGGTCATCCCCGGGTACTAAATTGCAGAAGTAGCTCCCAGTGACTTACAGAAGGCAGCATAAAATAATTAATGCACTGCAGCAGCAGCAGAAATACAGCTTTGGCAAGAATTAAGCTAAAAAGCAGTTGAACTGAGACTGCATGCATACATTTTTCTTTCCCATTTAAAACGTTTGGTCATAGGATGGTTTCACCTTGGTGACAGCACTAAATTTGTTGCCATATGATTTTTTTCCACTGTCAGAGCCCCTGATTTCATCACTTCCTTTTGTGTGCTGCATTTTGAACTCAAGGGCTGTTTATGCCTTTGAGAATTACAGAATAGGATCATGAAGTGATTTAGGCAGGCAGGGAGCGACGGAGATCATCCACTCCAACCTCCTGGTCGCAGCAGAGCCAACAAGAGAAGGTTGACAATGGCTCAATTTAGCCAAGTGCTGAGCCTCTCCAAGGACAGGCACCCCACAGCCTCTCTGGGCACCCTCTTCCAGTGTTAGACTATCCACACTATGAAAACTCCTCTCCTGCTATCTTAAGAAATCTACTGTTGCAGCTGCTGACTGTCCATGCCTTCCATCCTCTTCCTGTGCACCTCAGGATCTGTATCTTGTATAGCTTTGAAATATTAATGCAGGCAAGGAGTGATAAAGACCCCAAACAGTAATTCAGCAAAATATAATTAACCCCATTCTGCATAAACAGGTTTTCAACAGGGCAGCTATTTACATGTGAATGCTGTCCTTTTAGGAAAATTTATCTCCTTTATTCAACCAATTACCATTTCACTGCCTCCATGTTCTCAGCACTCTCGCACGCGACAGTCTTTCTGTGTATGTAAGCTCCCAAGGGACTTTCATATCACTGCGTTATGTACCCCACTTCCATACAATTACTCCCAGATTCTCTAGTTATTTCCATAAGCTATGATTTGCAAAACACTGAATCCATAAGTAAAGCAAACGCATATTCTACTTCAAGTATTTCAGTGCTTCCTGTTCATGCTATTACTGGACCAGCTCTACAGAGATTAACCTTAAGAAGTGAAGCACAACAACCATGTAAAATTTGCCTAAAATGAATTTTCACCCCCCCCCAAATTGTTTAACACATATTGCCAGCGAGCCCTTCCGAGAATCAACACCGCATTCCAGAGTGACAAGCAAGAATTTGCATTCAAGTGCATCTCTGAATAATTGCAGCTGTTTGGGTAGAAAATCTGTGCAGTACCAAGGAACCCTGTTGTAGAGAAAATATTCACCTAAGTTATCCCTAAAAGATAAAACTGAAGTCTCCAGATCTCTCTGGCTACCTCATGGTAGCAAGAAACATATTGGAAACTAAACCTCTGAAACAATACACACAACCACGTGGAAAACCAGGAACACACACCATCAACTTCACATATGACTACAGCAAAATAAGCCATTCCTTTGTCATCTGCCATGCTGGAGGATAAGGGTCCATTTCACACACAAGAAATCCCAAACAAATCCCACACTGAGCATTCCTTGGTTTGCGTAGCTTGTTTAGATATTGCTTCAGACCACTCTTAGGTTTCGGTTTCGATTCACAGGAGCTCACTCCAGTGTTGCTGGCCATGCCCCTCCACCCATACGCTCCATCTTCCATCACCTCACCCAAATTTCAGTCCCCTCCATCCCTCGGTCAACACAAATGACACAAGACAGCCATACACAAGGCCAGAACATCAAGACCAAGATCTGCATGGCATATTCCTCTCCAAGCAGAGCTATTGGCACAGTGGTAGGATTTCCTACGGAAGCTACATCCTTAAGTCTCTACTTACTGTTTAATGTTTACATTTCCTGTTTGGATAGCACAGAAAACACACTGGATTTAATACAAAAGCATATTCAATAAGCATAGAGCTCTATGCAAAACAAGAAATCATTTCAACGCAGATAAGGCAAGCCATTTAACAGCAGTGCTTTCAGTGCAGAGCATTCTCTATCAAATATTAAATAACTCAGTGCACCATCAGAAATTTAGAGAAATTTTTGTCCAAAAAAGACAGGTAGATTTTCATTTTGTCTTCATGCCTAATGCATGTAAATCAACAGAATCGTGATAAAAATAAGAACACCATTGCTCTAAAAAACCTGAAGAGTTAAAAGCACTTCCAGTAAACTTTTATAGCTGATATTCCCCTTCCCCTCCCACCTAATTATAATGAAACAATATGATGGAGATGCTTTATTGGTGAGTCAGGCAGCGGGGATGCAAGCATGGCAAGACTCGAGCAGCTATTCAGCGTGACGTGAACACCATCCCTGGAAGAAACACATGGATGTTTTCCATTTACTTTCCGTGGTACCGATACTAGAAGCAAGCAAGCAGCACCACTAACCAGAAGCTGGGAATCAGCGAGGGGACAGGACCCAAAAGCTCTCACACGCTGTCCCAGCACGGCGTGACTGACTGCTGTCACCGCCGCTACTCCAAGCCTTCGTGCCATCCCGTGCAGTGGTTTGCGTGATTGAGAGCAGATGTGGTGAGGCCACTCGTTTTCAATTATCAAACAAAGGCTGAAAGTTGCATCTCCAAATGAAAAGCTGGCACTTGGCTTGATCTTCTTCCTTACCCAGCCTTTGCTATAATTATCTTGGGAACAAGGAAGAAGAAAATTCTGCCAAAATGACTGACCTTCCCCCACCCCAAGCCCCAGAACTGAAACCTCTGAAGATATTTTTAAAAAGTCACTCATTCAAGTGCCAGGGCTTGAAATGTAGGCCTACTGCACTTGCTTTTTTCTTCTCACTGTCTCCCAAAATGAGTCCTATCTCAGGTGGTTACTCCAGGTATCCCACACAGGAGACTATTCCTGTAGCCCAGCCTGCAGTGGGGTGGTTGCATCTCCCATGCAGGATTCATTCACATAGCAAAAGAGAAACTCAAATAGGTTTAATCAGGTTCTCCTCTTCCATAGCCCTGCTTCCAAATCACCTTTCCTTCACAAGGCAGCATTTTTAGTGCCTGTTTCCCCACGAGGCTCGACTGAGGCAACCAAGCAGAAGCCAAAATGTCTGCTTCCGAAAATGACAGCATCAAGCTCGGTTCTCTCCTATCTTAAATTCACTCCTGTTTTCGTTAGCATGCTAGAAGCACATTGCTGTTGCTATGCAACTCAAAAAGGTAGTTTCAAAAAAAAAAAAAAAAAAAAAACCCCAAGCACACAAACAACATCCCCCACATGCAACAAAACCAGAGGCCAGCCTCCTACCTCCAGGATGTCTCAAACCCACAGCGCCTGGGTGCAGCTCAGCTGCTCTCAGACCTCCTTTGGTGAGAGGGCCTGGGCACAAGCCGAGAAGATGGCACTGCCTGAAAAGCTAGTCTCATTTCCTGCCACAGACCGGGCTGTCTGTGAAGTGCTGGCTGGTTGCTTTCCTTCCCCACCCCCTCCATAAAGCTGCCTCTCAGCCCCCATTTTAACAGACAATAACCTCATCCACCAGATACCGTGAAAATATTCCCTTTAAGGAAAGCCTAAATCCAGGTCAAAAGAGGTAGCCCAATAATGCAGGCACAAAACATCTAGGCTTCAAACCACTGATGAATGCAGTACTGAGCAGAGCCATCCTCATAGCCTCTCCTACATCTCCATGCACTCACAGGTGAACCCCAGCTACCCTGAAGCAGTTTCACCCTGTGCTTTCTGAGGGCTGGACCTGTCCAGCTGCAGGCACTCACCAAAACCGTTCTGCCTGGACAGAGCCCTCCCTAATCACAAAACAAGATTAAAGAAGGGCAGCTGCAGCAGGGACAGGAAGCCAGCTTTATGAAAGTGAAAGAAGAGAAACCAGGAGGTACCTCAGCTGGCAAGTAACCAGAGTGCTTTCTGCATGGTCCCTCTTACCCTGGCTGCACATCACCAGGGTGGTCTTCTCCCAGGCAGCTAGCAACCATCCTGCTGCTTTCCAGGTGCTCCAAGGACAAGGGGTTATCACAAACACCACTTTTAGAAAAGCTCAGGCCAAATTCACAGGGTGTGACTTCTTACAGGCATTTATGATTGCTTTTCTCCTGCTTCCACTGCAATTTAAGAATCATGCTCTCATGACCTGCAATAGCAGCAGTTAGTCCAAGAGCAAACACCTCTAACGGTAACGTGTGAAGTTATTAATGTATTTACTAGCATTTGCTTTAGTAGCATTTACTTTTGCAGAGGATGAAGACAGAAGACAGACATTGGCATGACAAACAAGAAGACAACATGCTGCATTTACTCAGTACTTTTTTCACCATTGCCAGCAAGAAAATTTGGGGCCTTAAGCTACTGATGTTATCAACACTAAATTGTCTTTTTTAAATTCAGAGGAATTATCTGCTTACTGTATGCATGAGGACCTAGCTTTGGGGGCAGCCCCATGGGCAGAACAGGCTCAGTAAGGTGGCACAGGAGCATGGACCAGTCCCACAACCACCTGCCTCCCGATATCCACCAGGAGCTGGGAAGGCAGAGACCAGACCAGATTTTGATGTGACACAAATCTTGACTTGCAGCAGGAGTTAGCGGCTCGTCCTGCACTGAAGGACAGCCAGACACACGCTGCAGCACGCCACGGCTTAGTTCAGTGCTGGGTGAGGAAATCACCGCTTCCGCCCAACTTTCATTATCGTGCACGGCATGGTCACATGTCGGCTGCTTAAGAAACCGTTTCCAAGAAGACACGACACTCAGGAAAGCCAAACATTTAAGGGATACCATCAGAAACATACATAGTGACAGATAGAAACTTTGTTTTTTTCTGTTTTAGTTTCTTTTAGCTTAGCAATTTAAGCAAAAATAACCAGTAAACTAGCCTCCTCCCTGCCTTTCTTGAAAGCTCCGGGTACAAAACTAAATATAGCTGGTGTATGAAGGACCAGATCAAACCAATTTTCTAGCAGCACGTAGATAAAACAGCAGTTAGAGGGCACAACAGGTTGACTCTTTTTAAAGGGAGTGTTTTAGGCTAGGCATGCCCTTAAAAACCTGATATATTCCAAGTCTGTACAGCTAGCTTTGAAAACTACGGTGAACTGATCAACCATACAAAACGCCTTGTCCCTGGCAAAAAAAAAAAAAAACAAACACCACAATTTAAAACAAATTCTCCACCCAGATGTTGATTTGGTTTCTTGTTGAAATGTTTCAGTCTCCTTTGAGCATACAAATAAAACTATAATTAAATGCAATGCTGTTCTCAGAAATGAGCCCAAATCTATTTTGGCCAACAAAATGACACCTCGGTTCCAACCGAGTTGTAAAGTTAGTCTCCTGATCTGAAACACACACAACTGACACATGCAAATCCTTCCTCTGGAATAGAAAGAGTTTTACTGGAGAAGTGCTGATTTGGTCCAGTTATTTACTGCAGAAGGTAACATCTCCCTGTGACTCAGTTTTATGCCAAAGTGCCTGGTTTCCATTTACCAGCTCAGTGAGGCTGCAGGAGAAACTTAACACCTTGGGCCTGTATGTCCCAGTCTGCAAGATATAATATGTCCTTTGGAAGACTTGTGAAAACTATTTGTGGCTGTGCATACAGAGCACATGGCTGGAGCTCATGTGGTACAGGTTCAATTCCCCACTGCGTCCTCAACGTGGTGGATAACGGAGCAACTCCTTTCATGTCAGCCTCCTATGTTGTAAAATGGTATAAAATTTACCTTCTTTTAAAGTCTGCTTCAGGAGTGACATAGTGAGGCTCTGGTGGTAGCCTGCTAGGTGTTTGAAAACAATAAAGCTTCCCTTTTTGGTTTACCAGTTTAGATGTCCTCAGACCCATCTATTATGATCAACAAACACTAAAGTTGTTTTAAAATACTTATGGACTAGAGTAGGTCAGAAGCAGTAAAAATGAGGATGCATTTTTGATATTACAGGAGAGAGGAGCAAATGCTCTCTGGTAACCCCTGAACCCCTACACAGGGGGTAGGCGCAGCTCAGCTGAAGAGCAAAGCTGCAGTATGCTAGGGCCCATTACAAGCAAAGTACTCATGGATCCGTGCAACTGCTGACCTGATGTCATGCTCCAGGCTGTGCTTAATGACATATTTATTCCATATTTCTAGATACAGATGGAACAAACCAGCCCGACAATCAGAGGCATAGCAACTTGATGTGTCATGGGGTGAAGTTGTACAGGCTGCTCCCTGTGCCTGCTCCCAAGCCAGCGTGGCACCCAGCACAACAGTGGCCAAGTAACATGGGTAGGAACCTACTGATCTTAAATACAAGATATTTAAGATATTTAGTGATCCACTGCTCCACCTTGAACTTAGCAAGGCCCAAACTAGCCTAGCTGTTAAGAGATTTTTATGGAAGTTAACAGTATTATTTTCCAGTTTCAAGGAGAAGTTTCACTGCAGTTTTCACATATTTTCTTGAAGGCTTCCTTTGTGTTATGATTAACACTTCACATTTCACCTGTAGCCCTAAGTACCACAATAAGTAAACATTCTCACTGCAGGAAGGGGGGATGGACAGATTTGGGTGCCACAAGTCTGTAGGTAAGGGTAGGATTCCACAAGGAAATGAGAACCTAAACAGGAATCCCCTGTGGAGTTTTTTGTTGTTGTTGTTTTTTAAACTTTGTGCATTAAAAGGTTTACTTCCTTAATGCTTTTAATTAAATTATTTACTTCCCCAAAATAGCACGCAACATCAGCATTAGCGGCTCTGCATTCCTTTATATTCCTGCAGATGGACAAAAGGATGCAAAGCCCTACAAGTCTCAAAGAACAGCCTTTCCCTTAGAAGAACCAGCCTTTCATTCAGATGCAGAGCAATTCCACGGTTTCTAGAAAATTGGGCAATTGATATAATTATTCCTGTCATCATGTGCTTAACACAGCAGCCTCACAAAATGCCTTTTCTAGACATGGCTCAGCATATAAGACAGACAGAAGGACAAGAAACCTGACCCGTTGATGGCTGCAGAAAACTACATGTTGCAAAAGGATAATGGAGAACCCTATTCAGAGGTTTTCCAGGGAACCCTTCTGAAAGAAAGCAGCAAAGATAGCAATCGGTAGCACCTATGATTCATGCATTCATCTTTAGTGGCTGTAGCACGTTAATTCATCTCAAATCAATTGCATATTTCTGCTTAGCTACATGGTGGAAATGCAGCTTTCCACCAAACCAGAGCCTTTCAGCGCTCAGCAGCGATTCAGATCAGGGAAGCGAGGGCTCCATTTTTCCTGCAAGGAGACGCAGGTCCTTACAAAAGGAAAAAAAAAAAAAGCCACGACAGTAACGTGCCATCGCTCCTTTGTGCTGAACGCGTGCGCCGGGGCTTTGCCGACAGAGGTAGGAGCAGCTCCGAGGAGAGGGATGGATGGATGGATAGATGGATGGATGGATAGATGGGATCCTGCGGCAGCGCCCGACACACGCCCGCTGTGCTTTTGGGCACGCTGCACGACCCCACCTGGGTGCACGACCCACGGCACCGCTCAGTGCCGGGGATTTTCTCCGGGGCTGAGCCACCCGCTCTTGTTTTGATCCAGCGGCCGGCCAGATATGTGGAAGCAGCATCACTTCCATTTCCTGCTGCTCCCAGGCCAGGCTCCCAGGGGCGTGCAGCGCTGCGCTGCTCCGCGGGGGCACCGCTCGCTGTCAGCCGGGCGGCATTTAAACAGCCGGGCACGGCGAGATGAGACGGGGCTGCCGCTTTTTTCCTGCCTTTTGCTTTTTTTCCCCCCCTTTATTTTTCATTTTTTCTTTTTTTCCCATTTTATTTTTCTTTTTTACTTTTTTACTTTTTCTTTTTTCATTTCATTTTTCCTTTTTTCTTTTTTATTTATATATTTTTTCATTTTCATTTTTTCATTTTTTTCATTTTTCTTTTTTCCCACTTGAAATTTTTTCCCCTTTCCCCCTTTTCCTTTTCATTTCCCCCTTCCTCCCTTTTCCCATTTCCGTTTTTCCTTTTCCATCTTTTCCCTCCATCCTTTTATTTTTCCCTTTTTTCGATTTTTTTTCAAATTTTTTTTTTTTAATTTTCTCCCTATTTTTCCCCCAACTCCCCCCTCTCCCCTGCACAAGGCCATCCATCCCCCGTCCCCCACCACCGTGTGGAAGGAGGGGGATGCCCGCAGCCCGGCCCCATTCCGCAACGCCCCCTCCCTTTCTCCTTCCTCCTCCTCCTCCTCCTCCTGCCGCAGCCGCCGCCCGTCCTCTCCCCCCCCCCCGTTTCCCCACATCCCCTACCTGTAGGAGCGCTCCCCCCGCACCGTGTGCTTCCTGAAGGGGATGATGGTGCCGTTGTCCTGGATGATGTCGTTGTTGTTCTCGCCATTTGGGGACAGGGCTTGGGTCGGTCCGGGCATTGGCGCTCGCTCCCCCGCGGCTCCGCGCCTCCTCCCCGCCCCAGCGCTGCGGCTCTGCCTGCGGAAGGTGCTGGCGGCCCCCGCCTGCCGCCCGCCCGCCCGGACCCCGCCCCGCCGCCCCGCGTCACCGCGCCACGTGACCGCCCGCCGCCATGGCAACCGCCCGACTCCGCGCCCCCCCCTTCCCCTTGTGTGTGTGTGTATGGGGGGGGCGCCGAGCAAGCTGCTCACGAACTGGTGTCCCTCAACACCCAAAAAAACACACAACCCAGAGCAACTACTCCATAAGCAGTCCTCTGTGACCTCCAGGCTGTTACATGTAAAAAGACCAACAAATACTTGAGCACATATCACATCCCCCCCCCACCTTCAAAAGAGCCCCCAAACCCAACCCGCTTCAAAATAAATAGCTCTAAAGCTGCAGATCAAATGAAAGCAACGTGATTTCTAGCATGTTCCCAGAAGCACACGCTGATGTTCCATCAAAGCTCAAAAATTTTCTCAAATGAGTTTGATCAGATACACACCAGATTATTTTTTTCTGCATGCAAAAGGTGATTCTACAAGATTACTTAATCTTTATCTAGCTTTTCAGACTAAATAACACTGCTGAAAGCTGAGCTTTGGGGATTATTATCATGATACACACGATAAAGATTCTCATGATACACACGATAAAGATTTTAGATTCACAAAGAAACTGTAAGGTGAGTGCCACCAGTACCTAGACACCGGCTGCCCAGCACTTGGATTTAAATCAGGTGCCCACATTAACACACTTGCACAGAGCGATCCCTACCAGAAGTTAAATTAGCCTGCCGATTTGCCACAGCCCTCTGAACACTGAGACAGGAGGCTTTGTTTATTGTTTCTGCCAGATTTTCCAATATACTCAAAAAAATTGCTTTCAGTAACCAACCTATGGCCATTTGCAGATGACATACCTAATTGAAAAATGCTCCGTTCATCTGGCAACAGTAAACCCAGCGGAGAAAGTCTCCTTTGAGCCTTTTTAAAAACAAGCAACAAAATATATTCTGCTAAAAAGGGCCAACAAGCCTCTTAGTAACACTCAGGAGCAAGGAGAAGCCAGCAATGCTACATGGTGACAGAATGTAAAAATAATCTATAGCAGGTCTCTCCCTGCCAGACATAACCCTACCTGCTCTGCTAGGCAGCGAGCTGTAAAACACTCCGCTACCCTAACTTGTAAAAATATTTTTATTTCTCCACCAGTGGCAAAGAACAGAAGCTTCTTTATTGAAGCTTCCAAAACTGTTTAAAACATCGACTGGAGAAGCTACAGCGGAGAAGTGCAGGTGAGGACAGTGTGGCAGCCTCCCTGCAGACCCCTTATTGCCTTTGCATTAGGATTAAGTGCAAAAGAACCTCACAGCACCTCAACATAATGCCTTACCTTTATCACGGCTGAGCCAGGCCCAGGCAGAAGCAGCTCGTTGCTGGTTTTCAGACAGCACATGCTGCTTCTGTTGATTTAGCACAGCCTGGGGGACACAGGGCGCAGTGTGGATCTCATATGCACGGCACTCCCTCCGCTTACACCTCCATTTCTGAGGAACATGTGGCCCATGAGCACAGCCCTTATCTTTACGTGCAGGAAGCCACCACTTCATCTTCCTGCTTTCAGCAGCCTGGGCAAAGTTTCTGAGATGTGGATCCAGCGGCACAGAGCGAGAAACAGGAACCTGCCGCTATTATCAGGTGACTGCAGCCCTGCTGACTGTACAGCTTTTGGATGCAGTGAGCATACAGACAAATGCATCTCAAAGAGGTCAGATTGGTCATACAACACACATCTAGAACAGTTGAAAGCACTGAAACCTAGTACTCACGTGCTGTAAGTACCACAGCAATAGATGTAGGAAGGGACCTATGGAGGTCACTCAGCCCGCTCTCCTCCTCAGAGCAGGATCACCACTGCTACCACGAGCTCAGGTCGTTTGACTTAGTCTAGCCAAATCTTGAAGATCTCTAAGGATGGAAATGTCCTGCCCTCCCATGGCAGCATGCTCCAGTGCCATGTTACCTGCTGTTTCTCATCTCCTACCTGACTTTGGCTTCAAGGAGATCCCACACTTCCCCCAGCAAGCACAGAGTCTTGGCTGGGCTACAGATTGGAAGAGGCACACCCTACCCAAGTACATGCATTTCAATACTTCTGTTTCCACCATGGTGAACCAGGAGGAGTGAGTACCAGTAAGCATGGCAACAGCCCTGAATGTCATTCTCCAAAACACTGGTTGCTCCTTCCTCCACAGAGCTTTTCTTTCCAGCCTCCTCTCATTACTTGTTCAAGGTCTCATGCACTGCAGTAAAACAGCCGTGCGGCATAATTTATAACACCAGAAAGTGAAATCCCCTAAAAGCCCAAACAGCAGTGTTAGAAAGGCCTCAGGCATGCTTGAGCCAAAGTTTTATACTAGCCAGCTGATGTGGAAATAAATTATGAGTATTTTAACGCTGATAAGAAGTGACCAATGCACAACCTCTGAAAACAGAGGTGATGGCCACACTAGAGACTTCTGCTAACATATTTGTCAGAAGATTAAAAAAACACCAAAGTCTTACGGAGCTTTGTGACACAGCCAAAGTATAAATAAAATTAATGATGGCAGAAATTCCCCACTGCTTGGATAACTTGTTTCTGTGGTGGCGGAGTGGGGGGAGATCAAGAAGAATGCATTTAACCCTAGAATGGCCAATGAGCATCCCTCATCTGACATTTATTCTTGTTCAAATTAGTAAATGAATCTGAAAGTGATATTCCTTGCGCTGCCCTCTGAATATTCCTCAACCACAGCTTCAATCTGTAGCAAACACCACTTGGGTATAATTATTATGGCCAGCATGCTTCTCTTGTCAGAAGTGTTTCAAGAACACTTCTGTCACAAGTGAAGTGCAGTTTTTCTAGTGGGAAAGAATGAGAAAACCTAACTTAAGGCAAACAGTTGGAAGGTAGCAGCATCTTTTAGAAAGCAGCATTCCTGATCAATGCAGCCTGCTTTTCTAATTTAATGATCACTTCCTATACTCTTAAATGATCACAATGAAGACGAACAGAATGCTGCAAAAACAACAGATGTACCTCTGGTAAAACAATCAAAGCTATTTTTAACATTTAACTGTGTATATTTATCAGAAATTATATTTATCAGAAACTTGTGCAGAAACAGGCTCTCCCTGAAGGAGCTGGCCAACTGCATTTAGATTTGAAAAGCGGTGGATAGAGCAAAGCAGGAAAAAGTTGGGAAGAGGTGAAAAAGCTACAAAGCCTTGGACACATCTTGCTTGTTCAAGGAAACCCCAGTTCACCAAGGTACATAGCCATGCTTTGTTCCCAGCATGAGTAGCTTCAGTAAAATGGATAAAGCCATAAGTGTACTGCAGCAGAATCAGCTTAATATCTGACTGCATGCACCCTGAATAAAAGTTTCATTTAGTAAACTAAAAACAGAAGCCTTAGGATATCCAGATTTGCATGTTATCTACTGGAAGTACAAATGAGCCCTCTGCAACTGCACACCTGTTAGGGAGCACTGGCTTGCGCCAGCTTAAATTAGTGCGTGGTTCCAACCTGTAATGATAACGTATTACACAAACCTCCGTAGGGGAATTAGCAACAGCAATGTAACTAACACAAGGAACGCATATCAGATGCGATGTGGTGTATGATATGTTTTAAGCTAACCTGGGCTGTGCAGAAGAGCTCATGTTTCCTGTTCCACTGACGTATCATTTGTCAGCCTTGCTGATTAGCCCAAAAGAAAGCTCCCACTGTGACGTAAAATCACTTAAAACTAAAATTCAGAACCAGAACTTCACAGGCTTCCTTTGTTTACGCAGCACTAAGTCAATTCTCCCCCCCTCCCATCCCGTTACTTCATTCTGTGCCGTACATTTCAGGGCGCAGAGCATTTAAATTCACCATACCAAACAGCAAATGATAATGATTTGGCAGGACAAAGAAACACTGCATGAATTTTATTAAAACAGCTACTTATCACTCCAGACATCCTGTTGATAAAGAATGAGCTTCCCACCCTTGGGGATTATACTGTTGCCACTTTAAGCAAAGTCTTGATTATTTGCCTTCCCTGGAGAGAAACACAGAAAGAGAAAGACAGGGCTGTCCCAATTACACAATGTGCATGGACCACATCCCTATGAGGTAATTCAAGACTATTTTAAAATATATGGACATATTTATATTTCAGAGGTCACATTTCATATTTTAAAAAGAGAGTCCTGTGCCTGGGAGGAACAGAGAAAGGAAAGTTCAAGTCTTTGTCAGCTAAGCATTCCTGAAAATTTAGCCATAAGCTGCAAATCCAATCTGGTCATTAGTGTATGAATTCCTCGCTAAAGAGAGTGGTCTTGAAGAGTCACAGCCTGTGGGCATTTTTCTTTAAAAAGGCAGCAGCTACCGTTTGTAGTTACCGTAGAAATCAAATAGAAATCAGAGGTTTATTTCAAGATCCAGACACTGTCTACAATACCATTTTTTTCCCCCCGTTCACAGAAAAGGGATTTCAGAAACCCTTGAACAGAACAATATTTTAAATCAAGTTATATACTTCAATATTCAAATTGTTAGATAAATAGATTTACAGGACATAAGTACATTTTATGGGCACTTGCAGATATCAGCGCTTTCAGGGTTTAGCTAGATCTCATTGCCTTAAAGGAAAACAACTATTTAGAAAAAAAACACTCTCCAATATACATCAAAGGTCTCTGTACTTAAAACATAAGCAGTTCACATTGAATATGTGAAACTTTTTATCCAACGCTTCCTACATAACAAAAAGCACCAGTGACAGCAGGAAACGCTCAGTGAAGGGAGGATGGCTCCAAAGAGGAGAAATTTCTACTTCCATTTACTCCAGACCAAACCAATATTTTGAATTCTTTAGTCAGTGTTACATGTGTACTGGGATATCACAAGGTTTCAAGCACATCCTGGGAAGCTGCTTTCACCTGAAAACCTATAAACAGCTGTGATCAATAAATGCTGGAAGTAACAACTCCTCTGTCTCACTTTGCCTTTAATACTGATTGAAAGCAATCGAGAGAGGAGGCTGACTCACATCTCATGCATGCACATTTACATGGAAGTATTTGGCTGGAGCTGTTCTAGGTTTACAGTAGCCAGTCTCGTTTACAGGGAGCTGTTAACTAGTTTTCTCAGCTTGTTTTGACAGAGTTCAGATGTTAAGACTATTAAGCATGGAGATCTAAACCAAGAACATTCAAACTGTTCAGGTAATCTGGATTCCTAAACTTTTTCAGAGAATGACAAACCCTTAATTAAACGAACATGAGATTAGTGTTCTGGTAGAGAGGGATTTTTTTAAGTTTCCATGCTTATTAATAAATCATATGGCCAGGGCTTCAGACATTCGTATCCTAAACAAAACCAATGAATCAAATTATAAATGATTAAAGAGCAGGAGATTTTTGATATATGAGACAGAAGGAGAGAAACCTAGCATTTCTTTACATATTTTCAACTGTTGAGGAAGCTCTGGCTTTCTTGGAGCTAGAGAGGTTAGAAAAATGAAGGATGAAATTAAAAATGACATAAAAGAATGTATTATCTACCTCTCTGATGTTCCTTCTTACATTCTACACTGAAAACAACAGCAATGTGCTTTGATGGCACTTCAGTCTAACGATATATTTCAAAAAAGTAATACTGGGACATAGGGGAGGGCAAATGCTTCGCAACATCACCTGCCAACAGTGCAGGTTTCTAAAGTGAAAGCCTGATATGGCTGTAATCCCACACCACAGTGATACCTTATTAGTAGGTGATGATTTTTAATGCTTCTTGCTATATTACTCCACTGAAAACTTGACTTGGCTTTGATATTATATATCAGGAATTCAAGAATAGTTAATAACAACTCTTGGGATTGGTGATTCTCTGTTCATGTTGTACAACAGAGCATTCTGAAGCTGACAGCTATTTGATTTGTGCATGTTATCCAAGTCATTTAATGCCCCACATGACTATTTGGTACCTGTATGTAACATAAGGAGAAGTTTAAATACTTTGCAATGATTATTGGCCAAGACCTATCGTGCTTACAGCATTGCCTTTTCCAGCATCGGCATTACAGGTACCGAACATGTGAAGCTTGCACAGGGATTATAGCCCATTGCAAGGAACATTACCCTTGCCAACAATCATCAAGCTGTCCAAGACACTCACCACTGCTAAAGAGGAAAAGAGAAGGCTAGCACAAGAAAGCAATAACTCCAGCAGATGGTCGATTAAGTTTTTGGATACCTATTCCTGAAGCAAAAATGCTTCAACCAGCCAACAGAAAGGGCCTGACCATTACAAACCGAGATTTGGAGGGGTTACTTTGCCCCAGGAAATTGTTAATTAGGTGCCTGTCCTCCCACACCCAGCAAAAAGCCAACATAAACATTATTACATACTCTAGCTAATGGGAAAGAAATACAGAGCGTATTCACGCCTGACTCAAAATCAAAATCGTACTGCCAAGTCATTCAGTAGTATGTGAACATTCAGCAACTGCAGAACCCAAGAATTCAGTGCCTTGCTGCAAAAATACTCTACAAGAAGTTTCCTCGTGCTCCTACAACATGCTACAAACTGTTCTCTTACAAAGCAAATGTGTATCAAGTGCCATCAAATTAGTGAACGCCAAGAAATTACACAAAAGGGGCTGTGTTTTCTTGTTGTTTGTTTTTGCATTCTGCCCTTCCCTCCTCTCGGTAATTGCTTTTTATCTGGGACATTGACAAAAACCAGCTTTTGTACAATGCTGTCAGCTTTCCTCATTTTGCAAGTACAGAAACAGGCCCTGCTGTTAGAACAAGATTGCTGTCATTCATCTGCACAAACTTCCCCTGCCTCACCCTCATCGCCAGGTGTTGGGTCCCAACCCCTCCTCTCAGGGTTTGCTTTTGGATCCATGTATCCTTTTAGCTCTGTTTGTGTTTTCTAACTAACTCTGGAGTTAACCAAACCCATCCCTTCTCTCCATTGCTACAGCTAGATGCATGGCTCCTCCTTTCATCTTGAGATTTCTTCCACATCTGGGGTTTGCCCATTGTTCCTTCCCCCATTCTTTTCTGCCCTTCCTTTGTTAAGCATCACCCTTTGTAGTGCTCCAGTAATTTCCACTTTCCTTCATCAACCACCTGCAGAGAACCTGGGTCACACTGGTTTCCTTCCCCCAGACAAAGTCCCCAGCATGCCTATTGTCCAGCTAACACATTGTCATTAGCTAATTATGCCTCCTCTCCTCCACAGCCAGAGAGGAATGTGCTGCACCACTTGCCTGCTAAGGTACATGCACATTCACACGCAGCCACCACAAGAAGCAACACCTGTATTTATGGCTGCATCACCTCCAGAGCTCGCACACTGCAGGTGACACATGTCCTGTTAACACACCTCACAGCTGGAAACCCTGGGGGCACCGCGGCACCTCTCAAACACCAGGTTGCAAGGGTTTATTTGCAGTCACTAGCCCACAGAGAACTCGAGGAGTGCTGCTTTGTTGGGAGCAAGAAGCTCTTCTTCCAAGTACATTTTCACTACTACCTCACATGAGTCCATTGTGTAAGCTTAAACAAGTTGTAGCTTCCTCACTTATTGATGGAAAACAAACCTTTTCCAATCGTAACAGTCAATGTTCATTATCACCTTCGTGTTTACTCAGCCTTTATCAAAAAGTCTTCAAATGAAGAGGGAAAAAAAATATATATTTTTACAGATACTTTTAAACACAAAGTTACACTGATGTTAGTGCCCCGAATGAAAACAAAACAAGAATATCCAGAGGTTTGAAAACTGTGTCAGGAAACTTATCTCACTGACAGACATTTCCTAAGAGGACTTTTGGAACTTGGCATATCAGAGCAAGTTTCCATGAATACTTAGAGCCCTTTATTAGCCTAACGCTGCAAGTGCTTTATTTAGCTACCAGCATACTACGAGCACTTTCTGGAATTCTGAAATTCAGAATTAGAAAAAATATGTCCTTGCCTGGTTAAGAGCCAAAGCTAGTTGGAGGAAAGCTGTATTGGAAGGTGCATCTGTTCACAGAAACACACACAAATACTGGGGCTTGGGGGGCAGAAATAGTGCTTGTGAGCTTATGTGCCTCAGTGAATTTTCTTTTATAGCATCAAATTAAAGATTTTTAAAAGGTACCTAGCAATTAAATTAACAATACAACAACCAGTGATATGTATTTGTGAATCAAATCTGATATCAGCTGAAGTACTGCTGAGACATTTTATTTGATTTGAATGTAGAGGGCAGATGAAATACAAAATAAAGCTCAGGTCCCTGCTCAAAAATAGAGGGTGTGCCATTAAAAATGTACACATCTCCATTCTGAGCGCACAAGAGCATACAGAAAGTGCATGATCTTACAGAAAAGATAAACAGCTGGATTTACTTGCTTCCATTAACCAGTGACCCACTTGTCAAACATAAGCTTTAGATTTAAGAGTGATTACATGAAGCCTCTTACATTAGACAAAAAGGATCCCAGTTATGAAATCAGATCAAGTCTGAAAATACTTGAATGCAGTCAATAGCGTTCTTCCACAAAGACACAAGGTGAGAGCCAATTATTCTTTTTAAAGCATACGATGCAATGTAACAGTATTTTCTCCAGTACTATTCACAGCATGTTTATCCCACACAGCCTGCTCAGGTCATTAGTGATGAGCCAAATCCAGACCTCCTGTAAGAGGATGAAGCCCTGATGGAAGCCAGTTCATAAACCTCACTTTGGGGGCACCACCGGTTTCCTTCTACTATGAATATTGATTCACAAAAAAATCAGACCAGCACTCTCCACGCTGAAGGGGAACAGCGATATTTACCCAGCCTATCTAATCTCTCAGAGCAGATTTTTTTTAACAGAGGCTGTGACTGTGCGTGCGTTGGTGGCAGATCTCCAGCTGAGGCTTCTCCAGCAGCATCGGCTTTGCCCTCTTGTAAGCTCCTGCCTCCACACGCCTCTCTTCTGTGCCTGCTCCACACTGGAGCACAAACAAAAGGCACGAGAAGATAGGGATGACCACAAAGTTTGGGCTTGCGTGCAAGTCCTGCGTTAATAGAAGAGGAAACTTAACAAGGACAACAAATCGCTAGGTCCTGAAAACCTCTAATTTTGCCACCTTGTGACACAGCAGCGGAGCACACAACAATGGCTTGCCCACACTGTGCCACACCTGTGGCTATCCAAGGCTCCAGGAAGACTGAAGAAGCCATAATTATAAGCAACATTTTTAACTTAAGGACAACTTCCAAAATTAAACGTGTGCATCCACCTGACCTCATGAGCATGCTGTGCACTGTCAGCAGCTCACGTGACTCCGCATATAGGGTGATTTTCTGGAAGCCACAGATCATGGAACAACTTAATGATGGAAGAGTCACAGCAGCCAGCAAGCCTAGGTTTCCATCCCTGATGACTGCAAAGAAAGATTGGAAAATGCTGACACTTGGATTAAGAAAACAACAACAAAAAAAAACCAACACAAATGAAGACCCCTGAAAAAAAAAAAAATCAAAAACAAAAAAGGAAAACCCACCACCAAAGAAGCAGAAAACAAAACAACCCAACCAAAAACCAAAAGCAAAAAAAAAAAAAAAAACCCACTACCAAATACCATCCTCAAGATAAGTGGAATATCCAAATTAACCCTTTCTTCGGGCTCTTAGCAGGCATGGTGCTGTTCTGGGAGCCTGTCCAGAGGTGATTTGCTTTCCCCTGGATTTTCAGCACCTGATCATGCTTACAGCCAGTTTTGCAAACAGACACTAGCAAGACACCAAGATCACTGGAAGCAGATCCTCTGTTACCCTAACTGATCCAGTCTGTCAGCAGAGGCAACATGATTGCACAGAGCCAACGTGGGTTCTGCTCACATTTGCAAGATTATATTTATAAAAACCTGTGAACTGCTCTGAAAAATGAAGTGTTTTACAGCATCTTATATGCACTATGAATACTTTATATTTAACATATTTTTAAAAAAATGTGCTTGGGAAAAAAGGATTGTTTGCTTATAGAGAAAAACTTAAATAATTGATTGAATCAATGGTCTTCAGTAAATCTGAATGAACTGTCACTGATAGGCAAAACACAGAAGTCAGCAACAACAAAAAAAAGCCAAGAAATAGGGGTATTATTCATATTTTTCTTTAAATTGTATATTGTCATAGCTTCAACAGCCATGGCACGAAGTAGCTACATTTTGTAACCTCTGAACAGTCATATTGTGTATAAATTAAAAATAGCTTCTGTAACATTTTGAGCACAAAAGGTACTAGTAGCATGTAAACAGGGTATTATCCTCCTTACAGTGGAAAATGAGTTTTTATTAAATAGAAAACTCCAGCCACAAGTCTCTGTGCTTTTGTAACTGTGGATTTATGTCAGCGCTGTTGACAGCTTCTGCATTTGAAAGGATCTCATTATTAACTATTAACAAAACCACGCATTATCTTTTTGAAAAGCTAAGTTATGTTCCCGATGAATCAGCCGCTTTGCTGAGCTCCTGTGGGATAATTTTTGGTACTGGATGCTGAAAAAATAAATATCACCCCAAAGTTCATAATATTTTCAGACAACACCATAAATGGCTATTCAAGCTCACCAATTCCTAAGTTAAGAAGGGAATGAGGACGGGTGCATAGGAAGCCGTACACAAACATTCCATTGAAGTTAACTTTGCTCCGTTAGGTTCAGAATTTAGGTCTCCACTTTTCTCGTCTTGGATCAAAACCAGACATAAAGCAGCTGTGTCCTATGCAGGACTGACTCCTGAACAGATGTCCTCCGCTACATTTTGGGGGACCTGACGTTGTTTCTAAAGGATGAAAAGGGCTTTCAAAGCAGGCTGCTCAGCCAGAAGTTCAAATATTTCATACTACTGAATTATTTTGGCTGAAGGTTCAAAGCAACCCTTAGGGAAGCCAGGTTGTCTTTGGTAGGAATTAAGGGGACCAATCTGGGGAAACTAGCAGGGTTCCCACCAAGTGAGAAACAGAGCTCACTTATCTAGAAGCAGCATTTTATCCTGCACCAGTGATGGGAGGTACGGAGAATGAAGTGAGAGGAAATGCTTCTTTATTCTTCCCAGTTTGAGTAACTCCACGCAGCTTTTGCATGAATGACCAGAGAACATTTGGTTCTGCTCAGGGAAGGAATGAGAAAAGGTCATACAGGCCTTTTTGTTCAGGTTTCCCCTAAAGAAGGCATGAATTAGTAGTTCAACATACAAGCATACATTGTGTGTATAGATGCATTTATAAAAATACATAGTATAATGTGTGTGTGTATATATATATATATATAATTTTCTTTCTCTTCTATCTCAAAACACAAGTTTATTCCTGACCTAATGTTCCAGCATAAGCCAGCATTGTTTTCTAATATTAGAGTATTTTAAGTGTTTTAAGTCTTAATACATCAAGCAAGGAACAGTAACTGCCAAAAGCCCCCTTATTCACATCTTGCACATGAGAGATCCTAATGTGAGAACCGTAAAATCCTTGGATACTCCAGCATTCATTCTTTGTGCTGATTTCCATATAACTTAGCTCCAGGAATAAGTATGCTCATTTGCCAGGCTCAAATGCACTGAAACATGATCAGAAGGTTTCCCAAGTATGTTACGTGGATTTACTTTTTGCAATTGTAATAGCTCAGTTAGCTTTTTAGCAATATAATGAACCTCTGGTATTAAAAAGCTGATAGCTAGACCTTTATTTTGACATATAATAGGCCATAAGGACTAAGGGATTTGGAGAGGAAAGGCTACGCAGTACGTAGCAGCCCACAGGGAATACACTGGGAAGCTGCCTGTTACTTCAAGGGTAGGGTTACCGATTCCAGGAAATCTGCATGCTTCAAATAAGTTCCTATTAGACAGGTAGGATGTAGTCTGCTCATATGAGTGTCTATTTGATGGCCATTTACTATCTCAATGTCCACAGTTTTCTTCAGATTTCCTGTTGTTTCAAAGTACTTGTGAGAGTGCAGCATAACCAAGTAAAGAAGCTGTACTTTAAGCAGTGCCACCTACCCTGGGCAGGAATAGAAGCAATGGAGATGAGCACAGGGCGTTGTCCCGCTGCACTTTCACCTGTGACACCTTCATGAAAAGGGTTGTGTCCATGATACATTTTCCTAGCTCTTGGTATTGGATTTGTCCTGTACTTTATCCTAAGATCCATCCATGATGCATACAAGCCTCATTCAGCTCCAGACTATATACTGTTCTACTGAGGATTTCCAGGTGCACTTGAGAACTGAATATCTTCTAATTGCTCTGGAAACAACTCTTCTCTTGCAACCTGATGAATCTGAACTGAGGCTCCTGTCTTAACTCTCCCTTTTCCAATGCCAGCCTCCTTAAGTGCATCTGTGTCAGTTAACACAGGCAATTCTTTAATTTCCCACAGAACTTACCCTGAATAATTTCTCATCTATCATGTATCCGGAGAAATTCTTCTGCAAACATTTAAGCTTCTTCAGGGCATTAAATAACTTGGAGCAAACCCCTAGTTTCACGGTGAAACAAGTGTTTAAAATAGCTCAGACACAAAGCTCTTACTTTTAACTACAAAACATGAACAAAAGAACCACCACAAACTGAAACCTATCCTAAGTCCAAAGCTGGAATTTATATGCTCGTAACAGCTTTTCAAGCATTAGCAGAAACAAGGTGGCATATTTTAACATTAAAGTGCTTCATTACACAGCCCTAGGATCATTTCAGTGCTATGCATATTTCCAGCACTAGCTATGAATAAACCTCCCCACACTGTACTGCAAATCACTAATGCTGCCAAGGGAAAAGGCATGCACAGCACCCACCACAGCATGGTGAACAGTGCCAATGGCCAATCTATTCCAGTAAGTTTTATTACCAGGGCATCCTATGCTCCATTTTGGCAGCAGTTACGGTTTCTTGTGTAGTAAGTAGCACAGATGCAGCAGCAACGAGAGAAAAGGGAGCAAGTGACAGCAACTGGAGGGAGCATAGATCTGTTCCAGGAGCATCCTCTCAGAAGGCTTTCTAAACATTGCCACCTTGTGGGCCTTGCATCTCCTTGTTTCGTTGATCCCTTCACAGGTGACTCACTGCGAGGATTTCATAGATGCCAGGTTGGAGGCTGGACAGTTGGGGTTAACACCCAGATTGGATGGGATACAATCAAATCTCACTTAGGAATTATAAAAGGGACAGCACCTTACAAATCGCATCTAATGTAAATGACCAACCCCATGCAGCAGCACTTAGCATACTTTGCTCTTCTTCCACTTATCATTATGAAAGCAGCACTAATAGTGTACAGAAGTGCTAACACTTAAAAAAGAAAAAGTGAAAACGAGAGTATAATTTCCTTGAGGTTCCAGAAAAGAGGGAAGAGAAGTTAAATTCACCCACAGTTTTCCCTTTTTCATTGCTTTGTCAGCAATTCTTTGACACTAGTTGAAACTATTTCCCAAATATTTGTGGCACCTAATTTAGTTTTCATCATTTCTGTTGTATGAATGAATAACTTTTAATGACTTGAATCTTTTAATTACATTGTCAAAGACATTGCAAAGGAATATCACTTACTATTGATATCAAAACTTATTTAGCTATTGCCTTAAAGGCATCAAGCAAAAATTCTAGAGTGGATTTTATCAGTTGAAACCACTGTAACAAACACATACAAAAGACACAACACTTACTTTGAGCATCCAAACACTTTCCCTGGTTGCTGGCTTGAACTATTCCTTGCAGCAATTTGGTACTAGAAAGAAAACATGAAAACACTTAGTTCAACAAGCAAACTGGAAAGAAAAAAAGAGGAAAAAAAGAATCACTGAATGGTCTTTGCCCGTATTGGTTGGGCAGTGATGCAGTAGCTGTATGCTAAAAATGAAGCAAGAGGAGAGGTCCCTTATTACAATAACCTAATTCAGCTGTGCTCACAATAGTTCAGTGTCTAACACATCTGCACAACAATCAGATGTCCCTCTGATATAGTAGCAGATCTATGAGGTCCCTTGTGCTGGGCTACATTCAGAGTTTATTCATAATTGCTGGGCACATTGCTGTTTCTTCATCTGACATGTTTCTTCAGAGCACAGGCAATCAGTTATGACTTGTGTCATGCAACTGGGGCCTTGCTGCACTTGCCTGAACAGATTTTTCAGAGAAAAAAAACTACTATTGAGAAACACAAACTGATTCCCAGGAAAACCTGGGATTTTGCTAATACAACCCTAAAACCTATTGCCAATCCTTAGAATTTTCTTACTTGGCAGTGAAGCCATCATGTTGCCATGTGCAACAGCCACATTTAAGAACCATTCCTCTGTGTTCCTATATACATTTTCCTACAATCGCTGGATTTGTCCTCATATCCATTCTCGCAAGTGCTACATTACAGGCTACAGAAACATAAGCAGGAGCAACCATATGTGGTTTTCAATTTGTTATGAATTACATACTAAGGTTACATGGCGAGGTTTCTTAATTCACCTCCTCAGTCAGCAGGAAATCTTTTTCCTAGCAGGTAAATAATGGTTTACTCAGACCAAGGCCCCGAATATTGCTTGTTTTGCATTCATGGTCAACTAGTTGGGACAGCCCAGCAGGGAGGGGTGTTCTAAAGGCATCCATCCCTGCAGAGCAGCATGAAACTACATCAAATGGGATCCCAGTGGTGCCTAGATTGAATCAGGACTGAGGGGTGCAAGAAGCCCCGGCAGGTGAATTTACATTCATCATAAATCCTATTCTGAGATGAGAAAAACACAAAGCAAGTCTCTCTCTAATACATTATCTCCTGGAAAAGGTAAACAGACCTTTAAATACAGCTTGTCTAGAAAACTGGATCCCAGCTCCAGGAGCTGTGACTCATCCTGGCAGAGGACTTAGGAATCCTGTTAGCAGACTGGAAGGCTGAAGCTACCTTTAAGCCAAACCAGAAGGGGAATTAGCTATTAAACATGTTATTGTTTCATTTCTTTGAATCTCTCCAAGACTCTTAAGCTTTGCTTTTCAATATACTCTTTTTTCCTCCATTTGTTTAATGTGGAAAGTGATTCCAGCACAGCTGACAAACCTCAGGCATCCTATTGGCATAGGAACAGCAAATCCAATGTGGTATGTTGGCTTTTAGTCAACTAGACCCCCTGAACTGAAGCTGTGATCTAACAGCAGAGCTCCAATAACTTTCAGGGATAGGACACTCCAAGACAACATTTAGGAGAAGTGCTCTCACATGAGGTGTTGGCCAGAACTTCTAACAGGTGAAAGTAGTGAAGAAACATGGTGATTCCCTTAGAAACGCAAGGGAAAATATGTTCATGGCACATCTTCTATGTTATATTTTCTGAGCAGAGTGGTATTTATTGAAGACAGGTAACGATTTCATTGCCTTCAGCAAGTAGACCTCAGTTTGAGTGTTTTGAGTAATGACACCATGCTGAACTTCTCTCATAAATAATGTAGTAAAAAAAAAAAAAAAAGAGGGGGGGAAAAAGTCCTCATAGTAGAGGCCCCTGAAGCCCGATGAGTATATGCAGAGGTTAAACCAAAGAGGTACAACTCAGCAACGTCTCCTGACTTCTGCCTGCATGCAGTTGCTTACTTGAGCTACAGGAGTCGTGCAACAGCTATGGCCAGAAGAGGTAATTGTCACTCATCTGCTGCCAAGTGCGGTAGCACTCCTAGGTCTCCACCTGCTCTGCAAGCCATGCCAACACCTCGACCTGTACTTCTGGCTTCAGATGCCAGAGCAGCATCCAGGCAAGGGAGTGGTAGGAAACATTGGCTCATTAGGGTGGAATTTAATTTAGGTGGACACAGGAATGCAGTAGAGGTCCTAGTTATTGGGTGTGCAGAAGGTAACGATGGTGAGACGGAGTCCTCTTTGGAAGGGTGGAGGGATAAAGGCATGCAATGAAAACAAGGGGGGAAGGAAGGATGCCACAGGTTTACCACCAGTAGATGTGAGGCCACACATAGCTCACAGCTGCAGACACTGACATTTTATCACCAGTGTACATGAATCTCTTAACACGACTCAGCCCCTTGAAACTCCCCAAAACTCATAGATCATGCTGATTTTAAAATAGGCTCCCATCTCTTCATAAGAAGTCACCTACCAAGGCATCTAAAGAATGTATTCCTTCCATACTGGTAAATATAGGAAAAAGGCCAAGAGGTAAGAAGGGAGAAGATAAATATCTAAAGGATCTCAAAAAGTCATGAGGACAAACCCAGACGAAGGTGTCAAACTGTCAGGCCACTTGCTTCCAGGTAGATGTTCAGAAAGTCCCTCATGGAGTCCCTCATTTTGCCAGGTGTATGTGTAGCCCTGTAGCCCATGTTTGCCTCTTTTTCAGATGCAGTTGAGTTCCACAACATGCTATTGATGATAGGGGCCTTGGACAGATTCAGCAGACTCTTGCTGTTGAAAGTGATCGGATCTCAGGACATTCAGTGGATTCAACAGGATCACTGCTCCCCAGGGCTCCTCTGCTCTCAGGAGGCTTTCATGTACTCACTTTCAGTGCATCTGTTCCTCTCTGTGAACTTATGTTCTGGTAGATATTTCTACATCCACAATCTTAGTCACATATTGAACCTGTTCATACAAACTGAAGGTGCTTCTACGACAAAATCTTTTGAAACTCTATAAAACATTTAGTTCTCAATGAGTACTGATCAAAACACAAAACCAACCAACCCAACAATGAATGAGCAAGAAGGATTTGAGAAAGAAGACTAAAAGCCAAGCTGCTAAGCCAAAAAATAAGCCAGTGAAGCAAAGGTAAGCTGCAGAAAACAACGTACAACAGCTTCTAGATGCACACCACAGACTCGTACTACAAGTAGCAGCCATAGCTGTTAGTTGAAAGGACCGGTGAGGAAGAGTTAGGACAGAATGTTTGAGGTGATTTAAGAAAAGTGCCTTCTATGACATTTGACTATATATGTTCAAAACTTTGTGTCAGGGAGCTGTATTTCCCTTTTGGTGGTAGAGCCTTCTGTCTCAGTGGACTGGATGCTTTCTACCAACCTGCACAGATTTTTTTTTTTTCCTCCCCCTGCTGAGGGCTGGGAAAATGATGTTACATGAAAATAACTTGCAATATAGGCTGACAGTCACCTATTATTGCCTCAGATATCCTCGGCATTTATAGAACAACTTCAAAACCAACTTATTTTTAGCAACTGAAAGAATTCAAGCAAACCCATTGTGGCTGCAGTCCAGGCATTCACTGAGCAGAAAATAGCTTGACAAATTACAGAAATTGACAAACTCAGACTGTAAACCAGGAAACAGCGTATAACACTGTTTACATATATTTTCCCCTTCAAAAGTTGAACTGAAAGATTAATTTTGATGCTTTCAGTGTTGAAGGAAAGAATTGCTGTGTGTTTTTTTTTTTTTGACTTGTGCACAAATCACCAAAAAAATCCACAAAACAATCAAAAGACAGCAAAGCAAGAGAAGACCCGCACACCTAACAGCTGGGCAGATGTCTCAACTTACTGCTAGCTAACAGCCCAACCTTACATTGTCTCACTCTTCCTGGGTAAGTCCTGAACTTACCCATAGGTTCCCCATTCAGGACTGTACAACCCAGTTCGTATATGGAAGGCACAGACACAGATTCAAAACAAATACAGCAACAGAGCCGAGTTTAATGCCATTCACAACCCAAACCCATGAGAAATGCCCTGCTTTGACTCGGAGCGCTTCACAAGGAAGGCAGTCATGGAAGACGCGAGATGCCGCTACCGAGCGCCCGACACAGCCTCCCACCTCTTTTGCCCTTGCCATTTCAAACAGGGCTTTGTTCCAGCGGTTCTGCTTCTCTGCCAGTGCTCTGATTTCAAGTCGCATATTGGCACGAAAAAGGTCTGGAATCTTCTTATAGAACTCTGTTCCCTCCCTCTCATTTACAAAGCAACCAATCTCTTTTGCTCGTTAACATACAAAGTAAACCTGAGCACATCCTGCTTAACAACTTAGTAGCAAGGAACATGCATCATTTCTCCAGAAGACTTTTTCCATCCTGCTTGGTAAGCCACTAAATTTGCTCCCCACAGGGCAGTTAACCAGCTTCTCTCATTTCTGTTTTCTTCTCCCCTTCATCCCGGAAACTGCAGTTTCCAAGATGCAAGTGCCTCAGAGACAGGGCTGGCTCAAAGCTGCAGCCAGCTACAGCATGACACCCACCACTCTGCAGGGCCTACCTGCCCTCCTCCCATCGATGAACACCTTCCCCGCCTTCCTGCCCAGTCACCTGGAGATGCAGCAATTATATTCCAACTAAAAAAGGATGTAACTGAGCTCACCTCATGTGATATCAGCTAAAGTTAGCCTGACACTTTCAGCAAACTATTTTTTTGGGGCGTAACAAGCAATGCCAAACAAGTGCATCAAGCAGTAGGTGGCAGACTTAACAGGAAGAACTGATGAGGATGTGTATCTATCATTCTCTGTATGTAGCAGCAGGCTGCAGTGTCATACTTAGCTCCATTTCAACCAAAAAAATAAGGTTTTTCCTCTTTGCACTTTGAGAAAACAATCTTAGTTCAATTACTTGAGACACTCTTCTGTTTAAACTTTGGTTCAGAGTCACTGATGTCTGCATTCCAACTTCCACCACACTAATTAAAAGTCTGTTTTTCTTGCATCGTCAGTGTCTACATCTGTTGGCTTCCACATCCAACACAGTCACCAGTTTTAGTAGGCACCTGTCTGATTTACAGTTGACTGCAGTTTACTATTGACACATTTCTGCATCTATTAACTCATTATGCATTTGGATTTGTTATTTTGGTAGACATTACACAATGTTGTACAGTGTACTTGGTCTAAGAATGACTAGAATCAATCAGTTCTGCATTATTTCATACACCAGAATAACTTAACATTTCTTTTGAATACTTCCCTCTTCATACACAAAGTTATGCTGTGGTGATGCATATGTTTTGCAGTGAGGCAAGAAAAGCCAGCACTGACTAAGGTTTCAGGTTACAAAGAATTTGGCAATAGTATTGGCCTAAGGTATTTCAGCCCTAGGTGTTCTCTCCTCGTATCTCTGGGCTGTTCTGCAGTTCTGCTAGAACAGCTCTGAATCCAGTCACAGCTTACATGAATCACAACTCTATGAAACAGACCAAGAAAGGGATCCCATTTCATAGTTACCTTTCTGCAGATTAAAGTAAAAAAAAAAAAAAAAAAAAAAAAACAACCAACAAACTGAGGCAATCTTTTATTTCAGTACGCAGCAGGGCCCCACCAACAGTAGGTCAGCACAACTGGGAGGGCAGGAACATGCTAACTGGTACTGAAAGGGATACAGGGAACAACTCCACTGAATGGACTCCAATATTAAGCTTTAAAATATCTGCAGTATGAACTCCTCCTCAGGTATGGCCTGGAAACTAGTGGGTACAGAGAGCTTTTCCCTGTTCAGTCTGGAAGAAATGAGACATTGAGGGCAGCTTGCAGCATCTTGCAGCTTAGATCCAGGATATTAAGTTTCCAGTACATTTATCACTTCCTATGTTCAGCTTCAGGCTGCATTTTGTGGCTGAAATTTTATAGGCTAGTCAACCTTATAATTAAAAAGAAGGTCCAAGGAAAAAAGCATTAATACATTCAAAGGTAATAAATAAAATAGAGAATCTGTGTTCTGATCCAAAACACATTTTCTGAAGTTCTTAGGACAGCAAAAACTGAGGGTTAACATGAGCCCTGATAGCATAGTATGCTGAAATACCCAGGCTGGCATTCTTTGAAAACCAGCATGCTGAACAAGCATGGTAGGAAGTGTCTGATGACTTTCATGGTGTACAGGCACCCACAACAAACTGAGGGACTTGCAGAACTTTGTGAGGCTTCTAAAACATACCATCTTCAGGACCAGCAAAATATTTAGAAAAAGATTATTTAAGAGCTTTAAAAGGCATTTAAACCATTTACATTTAGGTGTTACCCCTCAATGTAATGCTGACACTTGTAGACATGCCTGAGAAAAATGCATGTAGTTCAGTTAGGATTATGGGCTGAATTCGGTACCTAAGATTAGATGGGCTGAATCCCTCTGTATCGTGACATTCATTTTTCAGATCTTTCTACAATGAGTGAAGAAAAATAAGCATATCAGAGGTTATTCAGCACAAACCAGCTAGGTGTCTGCATAGAGAGGGATAAAGGCTCCTACCAATCCTCTGCTCCAAAGCACCACCCTGCTGCTTGATATATCCAGCTGACAGCCCAGTGACCTCTGTTAAGGTGAGGAATTCAGTGTCTTTCAAGTCTCCAAGACTGCAGAGCATTCACTACCTGTGCCTATTTCAGCTCAGGAAAGAACCAAATGTAGCCTGGAAAACACCTGGCCCTGGGAGGGAAGCAGTCCTGATGGACAGCACAGGCTGGGTACCAGCCAGCTGGAAAGCCACTTCAGAGGAAAAACAGAACAAAACTGGGGGTCTTGGAGGACAGCAAGTTGAAAGAGACTCAACAGTATGCCCTTCACAGTAAAGAAGGCCAACCCCACTTGGGTCTGTGTTTGCAGATCCGGTGATTGTTCCCCTGTAATCAGCACTTGTGAAAGTGGCCTACTGGTGTCCTGGGGAGCCACAAACCACACCAGATAGGCACAGACATACTGGAGCCCAGCCCAGCATACCCAGTTGTTTAAGGGGCTGGAACATGTGAGGCAGGAGAGGCTGGGGGATCTGGGGTTGTCCAGCCTGATGAAGAGAAGGCTCAGGGTGTGGGGCAATGTCCCATTGCAGCCCACAGCCACCTAAGGGGAGGGAACAGAAAAGATAGGGCCAGGCCCCTCTCAAAAGGAACACATTGGCAGCGCAAGAGGCCACAGGCAAGTTTCAGCAGGGCAAGTCCTGATTACATGTTAGGAGAATTGTTTTTAATCACAAAATCATAGAACAGCTTGGGTTGGAAGAGACCTTTAAGATTACCTAGTTTCCAACCCCCTGCCACAGGCAGGGACACCACCCACTAGACCAGGTTACCCAGGGCGCCATCCAACCTGGCCTTGAACACCTCCAGGGACCAGGCATTATCATGACAGTGGTCCAGTGAATCTGTGAATTGTGCTCTTTGAGACAGAGCTCAACAAGTCCCTGAACAACCAAACCTATTAGGATTAGGTCCAACAAGGGCTGGACCAGGCAACCTCCAGAAGCTTTTTTAAACATGTATCATCCAGTCTGTGTGAAAATGTCATAACTGCAGGCTGTTTGTTGCCTGCCCTAGCTGGGGTACTTTTTTAAAAAATAAATAAATCCAGTATGTCTTTCTCTGCCTCAAGTTCCTAAAAAATAATAATAAAAAGGACCAACTCAAAGATGAAGGATGTAAAAACAGATTCCAGTATCCGTGGAGCTGATGAAAACAAGACAAAATCTTGTATCTTGATTTTAATTTCACCTCTTCAAAATCTAAATATGCAATACATAAGTGTATTATTAATATGTAATGCATAATATATCTAAGAAAAATCTACACATAAATCTTTGCTCTTTATAGCCCTTGAAGAAGTTAAAGAGTTCTGGGACTTCTTTCTCACTTGAGCAGAAAGCAGTACTTGCAGTCCATTGGGGATGTACAAACCTGTGAAGGCTGTAAGGCCAGTTTGTGGAAATGTCCTCATGAACCTCTGGTTAGATAATGTACTCACATGACAGATGAAGGTACACTGAATGAGGTAACATCACCACATTTGTACTACAGTTTACCACAAATACTCAGAGACAAACCAAAAGCCAAAAGGAATGGGAGTGTTCTCACTCTCTCATTTTCACCTAGTAAATACCAACTAGCCAGTTTTGCCAGGTAGTATGTGAGAGCTACTTTTCCATATATCCCCAACAGTACTAGTGTCCCTGAGTGCCTATCTCTGCTCAAAGGACTGTGTTCACCTTTTACATTTTTTAATCTGTAAAGAAAAGAGATCAGGTTGTCCCAGTGACTTAATCACAGCCAGGTGGCCATGAAACCCTTTGGTAGTGTGTGTTTTAAGCCTTATCCAAGCTATTCATGGGGAGATCCTCACCAGTGTCTGTCTGTTCCAGCCATCCTCATCTGCAAGGTAGAAGAATGGCATACTGTCACTTCACACTCTACCACACATTTTAAATCAAAGGAGTCATCAACTGCTGTGTGTAGCACAGGTAACATGATCTGAGCATGCTGACAGGACTGGATCCCTTGGGGAAGCAGGCAGAAAAACCCTTTGGTACCTAACTGATGTTTCAAAACAACATGCGCTGAACTGCTCAGTCCACCCAGGTGGCAGCAGCTCTGGTCACCCTAAGAAGCAGAACTTCAGTGACAAGTACAGATGCCTGTGCTCTCAGTAAGACCTTTTACAAGTGTAGGCTTTTGATCCCATCAGCAAATGAGGGCAACCTTGCTTCCTGTCTGCAAACTGGGAAAGCTACAATGCATGGAAGTTTGAGGACACTTGCACTGTGATAGTGACCCCATACAAGTAATTAGTATAGCTGAAATTCCAAGACCTAAATATTTGACACAAGAAGCACAGAACAAGCTAGTATTTTTGGATTTTGACCATTTGTAGAGCTGGAAACTAGAAAGATCTCTCTATTAAAGGAAATGAAGAGTGTCATTGAGAGGTTCATCAAAGTAGGGTTGTATCTGAAAGCTGCACGAATACCTTCTACTCCTTCAGTTACAATAACATAGCCACCTGATCACAGCTTGTGAGCTTCAAGTTGAAGGAAAACATTCCAGTCTGTGAGATAAGGGTCACAGCTTGTTATCTCATTTAGTTTATGTTATTACATAACTAAAGCAAGTCATATGGGAGGGGGTTCAAAAGGCTGGGCAAAGGCCTCAGACTTCAACCTCTCCAGTTAACATTACTTTGTCCTGAAAGGACAGCTTATATCTGGAATTTACCAAATCAGAGGTTTCTAGGCTGCATGTGAGCTGCACTATTTTTTCCCCTAAGAGACTGCAGTACAAAAGTCAAAGGAATGATTATTTTTCTGTATTTGTTTTGTGGACAAGAGCCACAGAACACAGTGAAATGATTCACTAACTTGAAGATGTGCATCACTTCTGCTCATCAGAAAAAAAAAGCAGACTGGGAGATTTCCAAGTTATTCTACCATATCAGACTGAATTTGAACTTCCACAATATTTTGCTCTGGAAACTTTTTTCTTTCAGCACACTGCCTGCAAGTACTGATCTGGAGGAGCACTAAACTCATTTCAGTAGTATATACAGTTTAAGTGTGGATACTTCTCGCACTGCCTTTCCCAAATGCTTATTATGTTTCCTGTTTGCTGTCCAAACTAAGCAAAGAAAGTCACCACTTAACTGGAGAAATGGATACTTTGGACCAATTCACCATTTAACATGCCCCTTACTTCCCTTACAGTTGACTGAACTTCTACACTGGTCTTTTTTTAATCTAGAAGGCAAAGCCTTTTAGCTTGAATGGAGAAGCAGAACGCTGGCAGTTGTTTCTCATCATTCCTGTTGTATGGAGAACTTTATGATAAAGACTAAGCATTTGTCTGACCCAATCTTATTGGGAAATCCATCTCTCTCTCTCTCAACATAAACAGCACTTTCCCTCTTTTGTAGACCTGCCAGTACAGCAAATGCTGTGCCGAATAATTACGCTTACTGTTTCTTCTCAGGCACATGCAGTCTGTCCTAGACAACACAACACCTGTCAATGTTGCTAGATAAGATTTCCTCAGGCTGTGTCACTTTCTACTCTTAATGCCTTAAGGTGGCAGCCTCCTAGAGTTTTTTTTTTTTTTTTTTTTTTTGGAGTGACCAGAGGATCCTTCATCTGAGTCTGAAAGAGTGCTTAGCACACCTCCTGTCTTGCATGAGCTGGCTCATGCTCTTTGCATCCAGGGCTCCCAAGAAGGCAACTGGCTGATGGATTTATGCACAGCTACTTTAACAAAGTAGCTAGGTATAAAATACACGTGAAAGGCAAACATGCAGTTTTATTTAGAGCCCCAAATTGCAAGTGAGATTCTTGTTTCCCAAATATGTATTAATTTAACAGAGCCCTTCTCTTCTCAGCAAGGTTAGTCAGCTATGGACACACCAGACGTGCCCAAGACCAATCAAGGGAACAAGTCATGGAGCTAGATAGCACCCACAGCTAGAAGCATCGAACATCATCTGAAAACAGGTCTCCCCATAGCTATCCAATGAACACTTAAGGTATGCTTGTGGTATAAGTCCATTTTCCTCCCATTTTGGTAGCCAGCTTACTTGTTCACTCATGTAGCAAAAGCATGAGATTCAGCCTACGCTTTCCCACAAGACCCATTCACCCACACGGCCCACCCAGCTGCCCTGGTCAGAGCGCACCCCAGCTCTCCAGAGCCCTAACACAGCTGGGCAGAATCCCTGCATCCTGCCATGCTCCTGCAAGTACAGCCCTTCAACCCACTGTCAGACAGGATACTTGGAGAAGTGCCATCTTGGTCAAAAACATCGTCAGGAGGTTGCAAGTTGTACTTGAATTAACCAGATCAGGCAAGGTCACTTCTGGTGAAACGTTCACTGGGACAAATTCTAATTCACCCAGATATTTTGTTCCCATACAGACAGCTGGAAGTCTTTACAACACTCTCAAATGACAATGTTTGGCAACTTATCAAACAAACTAAATGCCTTTTGCCTGTCTAGAGCACGAGCACATCATTTTACTTCAGTGTTACTCTGCTCTCCCCCAGTGCAATGTGTCAGTTTTGCCAAACTGCTTTATCCTAAAGAACACTTCCAGGGTTCAGCTTTCCCACTCTTTTTTTTGATGACAAATTGATGTTGAAGTTAAATTTCCAGAATACAAAAATGACCAAGACGATGTATTTTGTTGTACAAGGTATGCAAGGAATAATACAACTGAAGTAGTCTCAGCTTTATTGGAATGACTTGTTATATTTGGAAGCCAACTATTTTTATTCCTGGAAATACTGTTGCTTTCCTTAGTGCAGATACTTATAACCTCCTCTTGTTGAGGTGCTGTGCTCCTTTTCCTACTGTTCCACACTGGAAAACAGGACATGCAAGCCAACATAATTTTCTGCCATTAAGAAGCCAATAAACTCATTTGCAGAAACATTTGCTGCTTTTTCTACAGCAGATTATTAATTTGGAATAAAGCCCCATTCTTTTGCAGTGCACGCCCCAGAGGAGCAAGGTAGGAGGAAGGAAAGAGGAAGGTGTGCACGTGTGGGGACGTGTGCCCCCCTGGAAAAAGCTGAGTGTGTGCACGGTGGGAGAGCTGGGAGTGAAACCCTGTATGGTCAGTGTGATACATAGATACCAGGGAGAGGATTTGGGCTCGCACCAGGGAACCAAATCAGTCCTGCTGGTCAGCCCAGCAGGAAGTGGAAAGGAGCTTTCCTTCAGGCCCCTGGGGTGGTGCAGATTTCTTCAGAAACCACACACACAAAAAAATAGAAAACTAGAAAAGATAGGGGGGGAAGGACCCTACTGCATGGGACATATCAGATGTGGAAGGTATACATTATTAAAGAGCTTAATCTCACCTGCCAGATCTCTCTCCTATTGAAAATGTACTTTTCCTTTTATTATGTATTTTTACGTTCTAATAAAATCAGCTTTGCAGACTGAAAGCCTCTAATACATCACTTATGCTCAAATCACAAAAGAGTGGTGTGGTTCCCCCTTAAAGCCCAGGCCCTGCTGCAGCACTTTGTGAGCATGCAGGCTCCCAGCTCTCAAGAGCAGGCTTGCCAGCACCCTCCAGGACCAGCCTGTATGCCTGGGGCTGCGAGACAGGGAAAGGAAATACACCATTCTGTTTTACCTCAGACATTGCTCTCAGCAAGCCTCTTCCTGCAGTTTCAAGTCATAGAAGTCAAAAGTAAACAGGTCATACAAAAAAAAAATAAAGCACCACCAACAAAAAAACAGATAAACACCATAGTGCACAGTGGGACATATGTAGGAAATAACAGCCCCTATACCACTGCCTTAGAAAGCTTAAATAGTGGTATTCAGGCTGCAGCATAACCTATATATTTTCTCTTACTGTGCATCAAACATTCAATAAAACCTCAAATAAGTTCTTCACTCAAAGAGAGGAAGACGATATTGAAAAACACAAAATTTTCACAGTAATACACAGTGAACAAAGCAGCACCAACTCCTCTGTGCCACATTGTTTTAATGGACAGAAACTGTACCAGTAGCTACGCGATCCTTTCAAAGGAAGACAAAAGATATCACTGCCATCGGTCAGACAAACGTTTCTTGTTGGTCCACAGCTGCATAATAAGTTCCCTGTCATTTGACAGGCCCATCGTAGTGTTTCTCTATCTGTTTTTCTAACATGATCATGTGTTGCCTGTAGTCCCTGCACCCAGTGAAGGATTATTGCTGCAGCAGACAATACATCATCCTGAAGTCAGATATAATGCTAATCACATCCTTTACCTGATGTGGCCTTCAAGCATCTTACACACTTCACACAAGTTATTTCAGGTCAAGTGACATCTGACTGGGAGACTGACAGTTACATTTCTTTCTCAGTTTATTTTATCTGCAGCCATAAACAAAATCTCTCTTTAGATCTCAGCCATTTAAAGAGAGCTTTCATTGTCACTGCATCTGCTGCAACTCCCCTTTCAGCTCTCACAAGGCACAGAGGAGCTGAACTTCAGGCTCCTGCCTCATGATGGGAAGTGTTGCTCATTTGCATGATCGTCATAGAACCACAGAATGGCCTGGGTTGGAAGAGACCTCAAAGACAGCCCAGTTCCAACCCCCCTGCCATAGGCAGGGATGCCACCCACTAGACCAGGTTGCCCAGGGCCTCATCTAACCTGGCCTTGAACACCTCCAGGGATGGGGCATCCACAACCGCTCTGGGCGACCTGTGCCAGTGCCTCACCGCCCTCTGAGTGAAGGATTTCCTCCTAACCTTTAATCTAAATCTCCCCTCTTTTAGTTTAAAGCCAGTCCTCCTTGTCCTGTTATTATCTGACTGAGCGAAGAGTTGCTCCCTGTCTTTTTGTAAGTCCCCTTCAAGTACTGAAAGGTTGCAACCAGGTCACCCTGGAGCCTTTTCTTCATGCTGAACAGCCCCAGTTCTCTCAGCCTTTCTCCATAGGAGAGGTGCTCCACCCTCTGAACATTTTCATGGCCCTCCTCCACACTCTAACAGCCCCACATCCTTCTTGTGCTGGGGGCCCCAGACCTGGATGCAGCACTCCAGGCTTCACAAGGGCAGAGCAGAGGGGCACAATCACCTCCCTCACCCTGCTGGCCACTCCTCTGTTGATGCAGCCCAGCATGCAGTTGGCCTTCTGGGCTGCAGGCACACACTGCTGGCTCGTGTTGAGCTTTTCATCCACCTGAACCCCCAAGTCCCTCTCTGCAGGGCTGCTCTCAGTGAGTTCTTCTCCCAGCCTGTGCTCATGTCTGGGATTGCTCCAGCCTAGATGCAGCACCTTGCAGTTGGACTTGTTGAACCTCATTAAGTTCACATGGGCCCACTTCCCAAGCTTGTCCATTGTCAGATGGACAAAAATTGCAATAAGTCAAGTCTACAAGAGACAGCATATTGTTTGAATTTAGCAGCTTGTTTTGACTTGAACTAAACTAAGGCAGTAGAGGCCAGATGACATTTTCCTCTGACAATGCCCTGAAAAAAAAAAGCTATTAAAGTTCAGCGTCTTCTCACAGATAACTAGTTATAGGACTAGAGGGAATGGCCTCAAGTTGTGCCAGGGGAGGTTCAGGTTGGAAATTAGGAGACATTTCTTATCAGAAAGAGCAGTCAGGCATTGGGAATGGGTTTTCTAGGGAGCTAGAGTCACTATCCCTGGGGGTGTTCAAGAAAAGGTTGGACCTGGTGCTTAGGGACATGGTTTAGTGGGTGACATTAGGGTTAGGGTGATGGTTGGACCAGACAATCTTTGAGGTCTTTTCCAACCTTAATGATTCTATGAAATCTAGCCATGTGAAAGAAACTGTAATGATTCTAAGATTGGTAAAACCCCTTTGATTTCAGGATCCTAAAGCCTAAACAAACCACAGCTGATCAGGAGAATCCATAGAGGTCTGACAATTCATACAGTAACAAGGCACCCAGCTAAGCACAACCAGCTCAGTTCTTCTCAACAGTACATTGAAAGCCAACTTTGGCTGACCCAAGGATGTCAGTAAAATGCATTTCCATCCTTATCTAGGAGTCCAAAAGTTCAGTTTTTTGGTGGTAGCAGAGGAGATGATGGTAAACAAGGAGAGCCATTGAAGACTGTTCAGGGCCACCGAAGTTTAAAGGCTGGGCAAATTCTCAGAAGCTGCCATCAGGACATGGCCTCTCTCCATCCACTCTGCCTCCCCACCCTCTTCAGAGCCTCCTTCCTCTCCTTGGGCTCTCTCAGGCCAACCCCTTCCCACATCTGCCCCTCCAGCTCTGCACCCACCACAGCTGACACCCATGAGCCACCCCATGCCTCTTCTCCAGCTCAGTTCTGAAGGCACTTGTGTTGCCATACATGGACCAGGAAGGGAGAACCCAGAGCAGAACTTAGCTTTAGTATCCACCCAAATATGCTAAAGCTTAATGCTTGAATCTTCTGATAGCAAAACTATTGAAGTGTGAGAGGACTAACAAAATACCAGTCTGGAATAATCCAGCTGTCAGTGCCATTCTTGATATACCACCTCAAAGAAATAAGTTACTTTGCAATTTTTTACTGGCTATCTGCCTCTTAATTACTTGTCTCACCATGAAGAAGTCATCTTTGTAGACTTCCTGCATTTAATACAAATGTGGCTCCAAAAATTAAGATCAGGGGAGGAAGACAGCACCTGATGATCCTTATGGGTCCCTTCCAACTCGGTATGTTCTATGATTCAGTTTGTATTTTGGCTACTCAAAACCAGGCTATTAAAAATGATCTAAGTTTATCAAATATGGTAAATCTACTATGGGAAAACTAGTGTCCCTTCACTCATTCATGTTGAATAGCAGGTTAGTGTCACAAATGCTCTGGGTAAGTACTTTATTCCATGAACTTTCCTTTTCAAGTCACAAAATGATAAGTCATTTTAATCCCTACTTATAGGAGTGGCAAAATTTAGAGATGTGTTAAGGAATGTATCAATATCCTAAAGTAATTCTATACTGCACACTTGAAGAAGCTCAAACTTTTCCCCTGTTTTGGAAAACCCTTCCAAAAGTATCTAAGAGCAGGGGCATCTATGACTTTCTGCCAACATCAGAAGTACTTTCCTCTTTCTTCCTCCCATTTACTGAATTAGTAAAATAAAAAATGCCAGCAAATACTTCTGAACAGTTTGGTATACAGCAGTTTAAAAGACACTTAAAATGAACGCAATGCACTTAAAAATACATAAAGAATCTAACCACAGCATGGCTAGATACCGGAAGAATGGCAGTGGATATATCTAAGAGGACTAGTGTCCTTGCAGGACACTGCTCTACTGTCAAATGAGCCTCCTCCCACCACAACCCAGTACAGTCAGAATTTCTTGCATATCAGTGAAAACACATGGTAAAAAGCAGAAATGGCCACACTGCTGAAGTGCCCTACAAGTTCAATATTGACAGTAAAAACTCCAAACCAAAACCACAGCATTATCAAGGTGGAAAATGTGTCTCCTCCAACTCAAGACACATTTATTTGCTCATGCCTACTAAGCACACAAAGTCAAAATGCTCCGACAGCCTTTCCAACTTCCATCAGACCATTTTGCCCAAAGGGCTGTCAGTCAGTTCCTTGCCAACTGCATTAATTCACAGTTTTGCTTACAGCTAGAAGAAAAAAGAAAAATGAAAAAACTCATCAACACCACCAGTTTTGTGGAAACCATGACTTTGGTCATGTTTGTAGTGCTTGGCAATAAAACTAGAATATTTTGCAGAAAAACTAGGAGACCATTGACCTGCAAACACCTCACATGTTTTGGGAGCAGTGATTAAAAGAGTGACTTCACTCCTTCTAAACTGAAGGTTAACAAAAGAAAATCTACAGGTAAAGTGACTGGAAGGAAAAGTTAATTTTTCAGATTCTTGTCTCTTGTTGCTTTTAAAGTTTCTGGAGAATTCCAGACTTTAATTTTCCCAGAGGCCTGAAAGGAGCTCCAAAATCCAAGATGTTGTTTTCAAGGTTCATTCCCCTTTTGCCAGTTCCTGTCAACAACACTATCAGCACACCAGTGATAAGCCCATAGCTAGGTAACTGGTACTATGGGATTGATATTTTTAAGCTGACCAGCATTCTTGATGCATCCCAGCTGCACACCCTACATTGCTGTGATCATTTCTTAGTACAACACATTTGACTTCAGTTGATGATTATGAAAGCTTTCACTCAGACATCTTGTAAACTGATACAGAGCTTTCTAGAAAAGTATTGTACCATCATGAACACCTCTGTCTTCAATAGCAAGCAGGCCTTTGTAGCACCTAATCTCATTTAGGGGCATTGATAGCAACTCAAAAGACCTCTGCTGAACAGAATAGTTTACAAGCATTTATGTGCAGGTGCATAAAAGGAAACTGTGATACACTATAAGCCAGAAATTATGACAAGATTCCTGGGTGTATCAAAGAGTTATGACTAAGCCACAGCAATTATGCAATTAAGCATAGCATATCTTTTATTTGTATGCTTGAGAAATTAATATTGGGGTGGCTAACAAACAGCAGCACAATAACAAAAACCACAATAACCTCAGCATTGTAGACAGGTGGTACAAATTAGTCCCCAAAGCCATCAGCCTTCAACATCTGATCACCCTATAGCAAATAGTAATCTCCTCAAATTCTAATGAACTTCAGCATCTTTTTTAAGGTTGTTGTCCCCAACACACAAACACACTTGACTTAGCATTACAGTAATAAAAAACTATAGAGAAAAATACCTTAACTATACATGGCAAAGAAAATACAGACCTTTGAAATTACAGTAGTGCTCAGGTCTCTGCCACAAGAAGTATTACATATAAGAAAAGAACTCAGGTAGCAAAGCAGATTCCACAACTTACCTTACTTCGCTGTTTCAAAGATGTGCTTAGATGATCATTTGCATTATGGGAATCTTTATGAGGCCTTGACATTGTAACAAATTTATTTTATTTTTTAAAATAAAACCCTGCTAAGTAAAACTGACAGTTGTCAGAGACTGGCAGAAGAGAGCTCCCCTAAAAAACTTCCTTTTATAAACCTCACCATGGGTGTAGCTAAATGACTAGCTCCACCCTTCATCCCACCCAGAAACTCAGCCTGTAATAAAGGTTTCTGAAGCAAGATGATCATGTTGTCAACTTCTCATGTGCTCTGTTTACTAGCAAGGAAAAATAAAGTAGATACGTAGTTGATAGCTTTATAAGCTAATGGGAAAATGTAGATAAATACAATTAACTTTGTCCCTAATATTTGCATTTCCTGCAACTTAGTCTAGAAATGTTAAGTGGGTGATCTTGCTTGGTTGCTTTCTCTTTAAAAGCACTGCTGTAACAACCTGAGGGAAGCCCAACAGCTTTTGCTATTTATTTGTATTAGAGATGCATCACATTGGAAACCAAACACATCTATTAACTCGCAGCAATTGTTACTTACATCACCACAACCTATCAAGAGCCTTCACCACTTACATCATGATGATGATGCAAGATCAAAGTTCTTTGTACACCTCTTTAAAGTGCACACAAGCCCTGACTGTGAAGGGACCACCACCACCAAGAACTAGATTCTGTTCCTTTGTCCTCTAACTACTTTACTTCTTAAAAAGCCAGCTTTTTTTTTTTTTTTTTCCTCAAGGACTAATTTAAGAGAACAGGGAGACAGTCTAGGACATTGCCACTAAGGCAATATTGCCTGAGTGGTGATATACTGAACTGGTGTGTAATATAAACAGATCTACATGCATATACTCTCAAGTCTTACTCAGGTTTTTGTAGTATCCCAACTGGCATTTTTTTTTTTTGGTTTTAAAAATAGAAGTATAAGGAATTACAAATGCATAGTGGCTATGGTTTTCTTCCCTGAATAGTTGAGGTTATCCTGGCACTCCTGCAGGAGCCTGGGTGTGAAATCAGAGTTCTTGAGTTGTTTGGCAGGGGTCCAGCTACGCTTCTATCATCTGGGTTTGCTTTCAAGGGAGTGATTAGGAGATTATGTTCTCGTTAACAAGATCGGTGCAAGTAATGGCTGTTATGCCCAACATTTCCTGTATTTAAGTTGAAGCAATTGTTCCATCTTGATATGGAGAGGATGACGTATTTTCTTGAGATTTTGTGGTTTGGGCCCAATCTTAACTTTAATAAGTATTACAAAAAGAACATTTATCCCTTCTCACACAGCCAGTCCACTTCTGCCTGAAAATGTTAATTGGTCTTTAAAACACATGTATCCATATGGAGCTTTTACTATATCATTAAAATACAAACTTAATATCACCTCTGTTCATCTTCTCCTCCTCTCAAAGTGTCAAATGGATGAAAAACATATCTTCATTGCAACAAGATGTTTTGCTTAATAAACTACAGCATTCACTTTTAAAGCACATTTTACTTTAAAATCTATATTTAAAGGACACATACTCATGTGTCCTGAAGCTACTCTGTGGCTTCAAGTCTGCAATCTTATGTCATGCCATGTGTGAATGTAAAAATTCTGCAGTGTTCTCCAGGGACAATAAAACCATTTCACCTTTTAGAGAAAGTCTGATAATTCTGGGGAAAAGACAACATCTTTGTGAGTTCACAAATTAAACACTGCACCTAAGAGTAAAGAAAACAATTCTATTTAAATACCAAGAGCTCATTTTCTTCCTACCACTGTGAGGCCCTCTAGCAGGCTTCCTTTCCATCCACTTCAGCAAAGATTGATCAAGGGTCAACCCTGATGTCTGTGGTTGAGTTCTCACTTATTTGGGATTGATGTTCCCAAGGCACTGGGGGGAATCCAGAGGTGTGTGTGAAGGGAGGAGGAACTTCACAGGCGATGGGCAGAACCAGAAAATGGGATACAGGTGCTGGTATGTTGTGCTCAGTGCAGCTAACTCTGTACCTAGGATAGGACTTGAAACCACCTTCTGTTAGGAATACATGAACAGCGAAGATAATCGAGAGGCTTTAACTTTTACAGGCTCTGCTGTCTTGGTTGGTAGTAACTACACCCTAATACTAAAGCCTGAAATGGTGAAACTGGGTATGGTCTGATCTGTAGCAGCTAGCAACTAAAACCATGAGAGAAAGTGCTCAGTGCCTGGGATTTGCTTCTGAAAAACCCTGCACATGAGGTGGAGGTGGGGTGGGGTGGATAACTATATACGTGTATATATCCATGTATAGCTATGATTCTCTGAGTAGCACCAATGCCTCTTACAACTCTTATTGCACACCTGCAGTGCCTACCAGAACCACTTTATTCCTGTCCTAATGGCAAACACAGCGTCATGCAGCTGTACGAGCAATCACACTTTTTGCCATTACAACTGCAGGAAATTGCTAAAGCTTAAGAGACCAGATCATGTTTTAGCAGCTGAAACTGGAAGAGGTGAGTACAAATCAAATAAGCAAGTGGCTAGCAGGTCAGTCCTTGCTGAGAGGTCACCTCAGTAATGCCCACCCCCATTGATGCCATCTTGCTTTTGCCAGCTATTATCCTGCAAAGGCAAGACTCAAAAGTGCATTTTAAGGTTGCAAGAGCTCCTCAAAATCTGCTCATGCTTAGCAAGGCCTCAATGTTCAAAGTACAACATTTGTCTGGCTGCTGACACTTCAGGTCCAGGGGAGGACTTTGAGTGTGAGTCCTGTTTTGTTCCACAGTCCCTTTCTTCCTCGCAGCTTCCTGGAGCAAAAGCTCTTGGATCGATAAAGCAGCACGTTCAGCTCCTGAACTCAGTAACTCTTTCTTGCTTCTCTTGGGAAAACGCAATACTTTGTGCTCTGCTGCATGGCTGGGGTAAGGCTAAACTGAAAATCTGTGGGGTACCCTTTCCTAGTGTCTGTCCTTTCTTGCTAAATCCATGATCAGAGCAGGTTACAAGGGTTATGTGTCAAATGCTATGCAACTGTAAACAAGCCTCTGTTAGAAGAGAGGTTTAAAGAATCATTTTTAAAGCATCCCGGAAAGTGACAAGAGGGGAACCCACATCAGCAACATACAAACTAGGGATCAAAAGAGGAGGCTATCCACTCCCCCAGCAAAGCCGGAGATAAAGAAGGAGAAAAGTAAGCTGGCAAAATTACTGACAGTAGGAAGTGGTGAAAACAGAGTGCTGCTAAGAGGAAGAGAAACAGACAAAGAATGTGAAAAATTTCTCAAGAGGTATTGTGTGAGAAAGGAGCACTCCAGAGCAGCAGCTAAACAGGCAGCAGTGAATGGGTGCAGAGCTCCTTCCAGGCACACACACCACACACACACAAACAAAATGAACCCAGAAGTGGCTGAAAGCCCAGAGCTTTTGTTTTCTTAACTTTTTTTTTTTTTTTTTTTTTTTTTTTTTTTTTTTGGGTCGTCATCTGGAATTATTTAAACAGCACTTCAAAAGTTTTCCAAGAGACAGCAAACCTACAGCTGCCGTTCAAAACTCCAGCAAATGCAGTTTGCCTCTGACATTCCCCAGACTGTTTTCAGCTGCACCTTGCAAGCTTTGCTTCCCAAATGCATATTCCTAGCAAGTTTCCTGTGGCTTGCTGATGAAGTGCAAAGATCTTCATGACCAGTTGTCAATATGTACTCCTCTGTATCTCTAAACTTGCTGCTTTGTTTGTAAGTGTTTCTCATGGTTGTAATTGACACCAGCGCACAAGAGGGAGTTAAAGGGCTAATGGTGTTGAAAGAAGTGAAAGAGAGCAGACTATAAAAAGTTAGTGCAATTAATAATGGCTGAGAGCTTGATCCACAAGAAAACGTAAAATTTTGTGATAATAAATGAGCAGCTTTAAGGCTTACTCTGTGTAGGTTGCACACTTCATTTATGTCAGTGTTTTTTAAATACGCGATCGCTTGGAAATAATGGGTATCGCTCAGCTTCACAGCAGAGCTGCAGATAACCTGCTGAAGAGGAACACAGCTGCACGAGTGGGACATCCTGCCCACGCCAGGGAAATCCCGGTGCACGTGATGTTGTATGCAACTTCACAAGCCAAGGCAAATATTTGTTCTGTTGGTGCAGTCTCCTAGTTGAAGCAGCAATCCTGATAAGATAGGAGCTCTCCACTGCCTCTTTGATTAGCTTAATTACAGACATAAGTCACCCCTTCTCCTGTGTATGTACTTCTATTAATTCTAACAATGCCCTTCAATAAGCTGCCAATAAGCTATTTCCAATTTTAGAAAGTAAAGCAATCAGTATTTGCGTGTACTTGAAAATGTATTTATCTGGCCATCAAAATCCACAAGACCCAAACCATATTTGTATTTACAGACACTCCTGCAAGACAATGTCTTCTGATCTAATATCAGGCACGAAGAACTCAGGAATCTGATGGAAATCGAGAGAGGAATTCATCTAGTGCTTCCGTTTTGCCTCTTAGGCTGGGCCTTTTCCTCAGACTTGCAAACATTCTTGGATTTGAAAGTGTGAGCTCTGCAAGGGATGCTGCGTTCCCAGTAGAGATGAGTCATGAGATCCAAGGTTAGTTTCAAGTGCCACATTGCAATAAAGCTTCAAGAACAAGTTTATTCATAGCATTTCTATTTAGTCTGAATACTGTAAAGCCAGACAAAGCATATTGTTTTCTTTTGATAAAACTTGACATGCTTTGCTCGCAGTGTGATTCAAACTCTGAAGAGATTGTAACAAGTCTATATTAAGCCCAGTATTAATTTGGGCATAAAATGGTTACCAGATCAAAGCATATTTTCATAAAATTCCTCAGGAAGGAGTAGCCTGAGAAGATTTTTGGCTATTTCATTTTAGAAGTTGCACAACCAAACTCTGCAGTGAAATCAGAGACATATTCTTTCCTGCTGACTTTAACGAGTCTATCAGACCTACAAACAGATATACTAGTTAGAACAACTCAGTGTCTGAAACTTGAATCTGATAAAGCTTCATCTTACATCCTCCTTCCCTTTTCATCTGTTAAATCTATGAAGGAGTTGTATTTTTGGGCAACTTGTTAATTTTATGTGGTTTTAGTTTGGCATTAGTAATTAGATCAGCCTGAAAGCTTGTCACTTATGTGTAGGGTAGATTACTCAGTGTTAGGACCCTACTAATTTTATCCCTTAGGAAAATTTACTCAAATGTACTTGAATTCTTCTGTGTATTGAATATATGAAATCACAAAATGCCTAAAGAAATACTATGGACTTCTTCCCAGAAGGCAGAAGTCCCATGGTCAGCCATTCCCAGAAGAGGCTGTGTTAAAGATTAGGCTCCTGTAAGGCATTAGAACTGTTTCTGTACTTCAAATGGGCCAAATCTGAAACCTGGGGTCATTCAAGGCTCAATGGAATAAAGCTGGATGAATGGAAACATCTTCAGCAACAGGCTCAGGAGATTCTGGGGCTGAAGAAATGTTCAACCAGGATCAAAGCTCTCCCCACAGACTTTGCCATGCTTTCATCTTCTTTACTACTCCTTCTCCTCCGGACCTTCTTTAGAAGACCACTGTGGAGCATCAGCCCCTCTTCGGGGCAGCAGCTGCTGATCAAATTTGAGCACACTTGCCCTACCTGAAGCTCTCTTCTTGCTATAGGGACTGTTAGACAGCCGGATAGGTTTCCTTCAGCCTTTTTAAAACCCTGTTTGGACATGGCCAGAATAAAAAAATAGCACATGGCAGCCCTGCTGCTAGGCTGCTGACACTGGGCAGTGCTCCCAGAGCTGCCCTTAATCCTTCCTGCCTGTCCTGCGGCTGCGCGATGGGGATGGGGTCAGCCCACCAATGACATACACAACGTGAAACAGCTCCAGCTGCATCTTCAGCTAGTAAGATGATAAATACTTGTCCTAACAGCTTTCCTAGGGCATTCCTGTTTTCTGGATCCTTGCCCTGTGGTTCAAGTTCTGCCTTTTACTTTCCTCATTCTTTAGCCCTGCTGTCAGTCCCCCTTTCCCCACACCTGACCTTCCCACATGCAGACTAGTCACTGCTTCTTCTTTACTGTCCAAGAAGTGTCTCTTCAACCCTTTTGTAAAAAATACCCCGTTTGAGGCATTTCCCCACCTACCCTTCCAAGACAGTCTATACACATAGTTTCCCTTGCTCCCCTTAGGGTGCACATTGCTCTGCCAGAGCTCAGTCTTCAAGTTCCCTCTCCCAGAGCCTGTCATTGCACGGAGTGGCAGCAGGGAGGATGTGGAGGCACCCCTTGGCAGTAAGGATGCAAAAATTGTTGCAGATTGCCCAAATCGCCTCACCTTTTCAGCAGTGAGAAATCTAGCCCCACCAAAGCTGCAAAAAAATCACACAGGCAGTCACAGCTACCCTAAACTTAGTGTTTAGCTAAGCCAAAACAACAAGTTTTGTATACACACATCCTATGAATATATACAAATAAATGGTATATAGAGAGGTGCTGAAAGATTCAGGATCTCATTTAAGCCTCACCCAACAACAACACATGTGCCATCATGCTGTGGTTGGACTTTGGGCCACCAGTGACTCAGAGCAATGCTATCGACACGTTCACCACCGGTGCTTTCTGCACCAGCTGCATTTTTCCTTCCCATGCCTCATACAAACACTGGCCCAGCCCAGCTCTTTGAGACAGCAGCTTACAGTTTTTAACATGATATTGTATCACTCTCCAAAGGTGCCTGAGGGAAAAATTCCACTCACCTAATTGTGTTAGTCTGAAGTTTCTCCCTCTTCTGGGATTAAGCTGTTGTATTAAGGTTTCATTGTGGCAGGAGAAGCCAGGATAATGGCTATTTTAAGCAAAACCTGAATGAAGTGTTTTAGGAAAAGTTGTAGCAGTTTTGAAGGGTCCCAATTCTTTCCCCTCCAAGTTTAACTGCAGATGAATTCTTGTGATTACCCGTTCAGGTGTGTGTGTGTGTGTGTGTGCAGCACTATTTGTGGTTTACATAATTACTCCTCCAAATATTTCATCAGCATTTGGAGGAATGGTCAAAAAATAACACAGAAAAATATCTGGACAAGGCTTCACATCAGCAAGAAGAGACAGTATGAAGTAGTTGAGAACACTTGGAGCTGTAAGAGCTGAAATAAACCCAATTTGAGAGGTTTATTGTCAAAAAGAGGACTTAGATTTATAATATCAGGCAACTGAAGTTAATCAGGACAGGGCAACACGCACTAAATCAAAGGACTGAAATATCTATTCCAGTCACCCACCACCAGTCAGGACTGTCACTGTTGTTATTTCCAACACACTTCAGAGAACAAGCAATAAAGACTCTGTGCCCTGAATCATCTGCTTCTACAACCCTTGTGGACAGATTTTGAGGAGCAAAAGCTACTGTACAGGCATCCCTGTTCCTTCTTGGGGGAATAGACTACATGAAGACATAAAGACATAACCTTGAGAAACACGTGGTATGTGGCCTATTGCCAGAAGCTTTAAATAAGCAGAAGACACCCCAAATTACCAAACCATACCCAGCACAAGAAGTTCTTTCAGTTTGTTAGGGCTGCTGGCCAGCTTATGCCAGCCTACCATGTCACACCCCACAAGGTGAGGTCATAGAAAAGTATCCAGATTTTTTCCCTCTTTGAAATATATCCAGAAGGTGTAGGTATCACTAAAAGACACCAAGCCCATTAGATGTTAACTGCCCTGTCTGCTGCAGTCCCTGGCTCCCTCCTGCTCTCCTACCAACATGATCCTTTTCTCCTTATACAGCTGAAGCAGCAAATGGATTCTGCATGCTGAATTTGAGGCAGACTGATAGAAACAACACTTACCTTACAAAAAGTCAAATTTATAAACTGTTGGTCATTTCTTAAGCCCTTGCTTCTATTTCAATAGCTTACATAGCATCTCAGTCACCTTCCTCTACTAGGGGCAACATGAAGCTTCACTATCCCAGCAGCAGTACCAAAAATACTGTATGTTTTAGGAAGACACAGAGCTTCCTGTGACTCAAACACCGTATGCATGATAGATACAGAAGTAGGTAAGTTAAGGGGTCATAACCTCGCCTTTCCCTGCTTTTAGGATGATTTTCACCACAAGGGCTTTACTAATAAGCAGCCACTGAATCTCAGCAGTGGTTGTGCACATCCCCGGTGCAAGACAAAGGCATTTTGTGCTCTTTGTGTCTTCCCACCCATCGGGTGGAGGCTGGCCCCACACATCCAGCTGTGTGCCTGAAGATGGAAGCAGGGGTAGAAGCAGGGGTCCCTGTATCTCAGTGAAAGGAGATGGAGCAAGCACGCATACAGCAAGGATTTGGAGAGCATTTGGTCCTTGACCTGGACATCCTGATACGACAGTGCGTACAGCTGCTCACACAGCTGTTGAATAACAAATATCTCAAGATGCCCTTGAGATGGTTCTTCTAAACACCGAGCACTTGACTGAAGAAATCAGAACCAAACCAGATTTACCCTGCCATGGTGCTCCTGCAGAAGTTTTTAAAGAGTTCATTTTACTTTAAAAGATAGCATCTTTTAAAAGAGCAAACGCATCTTATAAAATAACCTTTAAACTGTATTTCAAACAAAGTGTCATACTGTTCTGTTCTGCTGTTCCACTTCTGAAATGTCATCTCTGCCTCACTGTTTGCCTTCTCTTAAAACACGTAGAAATTGCTGCAATACTTAATTAAAAAAAAAGAAAAAAAAAAAAGAAAAAAAAAAAAAGAAAGAAAAAGTTTTCACCTTCTTTACTGCTTCAGATTTCTCTCTGTTTTAAGTCGTGAGCTTATACCATTAGTGCCATTTCCTTTGCTGCACTCCTCGGGGGGCAGAGATAAAAAACGAATACCCCTTTGGGGGAGGCGAGTAAAGTACGACAAGGACAACAACTCACTGCAGAAAAGCACCGGAGGGCTGTTAGCAGAAGTAGCTGTTCGAAAGGGGATAAATAAATAAATATAGCGGTGGTAAAACGTTTGTTTTCATAACCTCACGTGCACCCACACCGCACGGGCGGCTCGCAGCTTCAGGTGGTGCTGCCGCAGGATGCTCGGCCGGCCAGCGCAGCGCGCTGATTCATCGGGCTGCAAGGTGCACCCTCTGCCAGGGTCCTTCCCCGCCACCTGCAGCTGCTTCAGCCCCTCGCTCCGCGTCCAGCAGGACCCTCGGCGTGCACCCAGCGCCTCCTGCAGACCCCCAGCTCCGGACAAGAAAGACCCCAGGACCCCCAGACCCCCGGACCCCCGGACAAAGCCGCCCCCTCCCCACCCGGCTCCAGCTCCGGCTCCGGCTCCCACCGCGCCTCTCCCGGTGCCCGGGGGGACACGGGGCGAGGGGCGACCCCAGCCCAGGAGGGGCCGGGCGCTGCCTCACCTGCTCCGCTCCTCTCCGCTCGTCGCCACCGCTGCTTGTCCCCGGTCCCTGCCGCCCGCCCCGCCGCCAGCCCGGCTTTGTCCGCCCGCCCCGCCCGGGATTCGCCACGTGAACCGTGCGGGCACCGCTCCCAGCGGCACGGCTCGGCTCGGCACGGCAAGGCACGGCTCCTCTCCGAGCCCCCAGCCGCCCGCCCCCGGCCCCACCGCCCCCTTTTCCCCCCGGAGCCCCCCGGAGCCCCGGCAGCCCGGGGGGGGGAGCCGTCGGGGTCCCCCCCGTGGTCCTGTCCTGCCCGCGTGGAGCCCCGGGTTTTGGGGTTTTGGGCTCGGTGTCACGCAGCCCTGAGCGCTGGGGGGAGGCGAGCTCTGTGTAGGACGCTTTCCCTGTTTTTTGGGACGGTTTTTCTCCAAACGTAGGCTCGGAGAAAAAGAAGCGGCGCGGCTCGGTGCCTCCCTCTTAGCGCAACCCGATCCTTCCCTCCGGATGTTAACTTAGGGCAGGTTTAGAGGAAGGGAAAATTAAAAAAAAAAATAAAAACAGGGGAGAAAAAAAAAAGCTCCAAAGCTCTGAAATAAATAGCCGGAATTTGCTGTAGCCTCTTGTTCTATGCAGGGGAAGGCATCGTGTCCATCGGAGGAGATGGTGCCGTTCCTTCCCGAGTGGCTCTGTGTGGGTGAGCAGGACCAAGACCCAGATTCCTCCCTCTCCAGCTGAGCACAGTACAGGATCCCATGGCCCCAGGGATGTGCAGATCCCATACAGATCTGACACAGCAGCCCTGCGGCCCCACTGAACCAAGGGGAAGGAGATGGGGGAAACCCACTGGGTCTCTAACCCTTCCCATGGCTTAGGTCAAGGCCAAGGTGCAGATGTGCACCGCCACCACCATGTAGGTCAGGGCCACCTGCTCCAAAGGTTGCAAACCAGGGCTTGAATTTTGTATCACAGCAGTCAAATCTCTCCTGGTAGAAGGGCAGCAACAGGGCCATGCCTCCAGCACCACCCCGCACCGCTGATGAAATGATGCTAAAACATCCAGCTGTCAAAACAGGCCGGGAGGCCAAGTGTGCCCATGAGCCCTGCTGCTTTTCACAGTTCAGACACCTCACAGATGTCTGAAATGTCCCAAATATGAGCATTTGCAGGTAGTGCAGAATGGCCAGCATTTCAAAAACCTGCCATTCAAAGTCAAAAGAATTTCCTGGCTTTTTCGGCAGTGTCTGAAAACTGCCAAATTTCTTCCTAGTCCTGTCACTTCATGTCATAATGATATGAAATCTATTTTTGTGTCCACGGAACAATTAGAGGATTTTACTGCATCTGCAGACTATGCTTAGCAGAGTTTTAAGATCAAAAGATATGCTATTTTTGTATGGTCGTCTCTGGAACTTTGCACAGCAGTGTCTGAGCTGCTGGTGAGTGATTTTGTCATCAGCCTGTGCCTGAGCAGCGCAGGAATTCGGTTATCTTCCCTGTGCAGGAAGGGAGGCTGCAGAGCAAAGAGAGAAAGTTAAGCTTAAAAAAGTCCTTTCACTTTTGAGCACACCCAGTCCAAATGTCCACAAGCAGACCTGCCATCCCAGGAGACCTGCAGGTTTAGCGACAGGTCACCACTTGGTGGTCCCTCTCTCCTGCTCAAGGATCCCAGCACCCTCGGTGAGAAGTGCAGTGGTGTGCTGGGTCTCAGATATGGCCCCGTGCTCTCATGTCTGGCAGTGCCTCTCATGGTGGGCAGTGTGGGTCACCCTGTGCCTGCACACCACAGTGCACCGTGGCCGTGATTTCACAGAATCACAGAATGGGTGAGGCTGGAAGGGGCCCATGGAGGCCAACTGGTCCAACCCCCTGCCCAAGCAGGGCCACCCAGAGCAGGGTGCCCAGGATCATGCCCAGGTGGCTTTTGAAGACCTCCAAGGAGGGAGATCCACAGCCTCTCTGGGCAACCTCTGCCAGGGCTTGGTCACCTTCACAGTAAAAAAGTGCTTCTTGATGTTTAGATGGAACCTCTTATGTTCCAGTTTGTGCCCATGGCCTCTTGTCAGGACACCACTGAACAGAGCGTGGCTGCATCCACTTTGCACTTCCTTTACTGTGTTTATAAACACTGATAAGCTTCACCCTGAGCCTCCTCTTCTCCAGGCTGAACAGTCCCAGCTCTCAGCCTCTCCTCAAAGGAAAAGTGCTCCAGTCCATTCATTAATTTTGTGGCCCTATGTTTGTCTCATTCCAGAATGTCTGGGTCTCTTTAGCTCTGGGGGGGACCCAGCACTCCAAGTGTGACCTCACCAGTGCTGAGTAGAGGGTAAGGATCACCTCCCTTGACCTGCTGGCAATGCTTTACCTGCTGCAGCCAAGAATACTGTTAGCCTTGTTGGCAGCAAGGGCACACTGCTGGCTCATGTTCAACTTGGTGTCCACCAGGACTCACACACAGGTTCTTTTCTGCAGAGCTGTTCTCCAGCTGGGTGCCCCCCTGTGCTGGTGCCTGACATTGTTCCTCCCCAGGTGAGGCACTTTGCACTTCCCCTTGTTGAACTGCATGAGGTTCTTGTCAACCCTGAAACAGCTCAGTCTGGTGGAAATTATCTCCCAGAGCCTTCAGGTACATCAGAATGCTCAGAAATGAGGATTTATAAAATTAGAGAGAGATGTGCTGAGGTCCTTGAAAGGACTGAGATGGGGGTTTACTGATCATGTACATTAATGCAGAGGCTGCCCTATCTGTTGACATTTTAACATGGGTTTCCTTCTCTCAGACACTATCTGTGTCTCTCCATTCTACTCAGATGCCAGCACCAATTTAATTTTTTTTTTTTTTAAATTATTATTATTTATTATTATTATTATTTTATTTTTTATAGTCCCTCCACAGTAGATTTTGTTTCATTTGGTGGACAGAATTTTGGGTCACATAGCTGTCCAGCATCAAGGGGTGTCTGGACCAGGTTAAAAATTTGTTTGTGGCCAGTCAAACAAAAACCATTTGGTTTTGTGTAACTTATTTACTGTGTTCTACCAATGATGCTGGGTGTAGCAGCCAGTGGTGGGGTGGCCTATGCAATCTGGTTTTGCCTATGAACACTGTTTTAAGATTAAACATTTGTCTCATCTCTAAAACTAGATGCTTATTAGTTATTCCTTAAGAAAACTTGCTCTGTGGCTCATGTATGGATATCTGTTTAGCAAATAAAGACTCCAGAAGATGGCTCCAAATTGACAAGGGAAAGGGCAAAGTGACATACTGGCATCTTAACTTTCCTTCAAACACAGAAGGAGGAGCACCTAAAGATACAGCTGTGACCCGGTCAGAGCTGTCCTGACCTAGAAAAGGCCACTGCACTTGCAGGGGTCAGTGAATTGTCTGTCCCTGCAGAGCATTAGGGAAACACGTCCATCTTCAGCCACACTTTTCTTGCAGGGAGAAATGATGACTTTTAGTTTTTTTAAGAGCTCTTTACACTTGATCTTTAATCACTGATGGAAGAGTTGCAGTTAGGTTACGGGACATAATCTCAGTGTAATTTATTACCAAAGGCTTTTTTTTTCCTGAACTCCTTTGACCCTGCAGCCTCCCTGATGTTAATCCAGTGCAGGGTCACGACTGAGGAGGGAATATGGCCTTTTTACTTTCATTCTTCATAGCTGTAATTAATTATCTTCATCATCTTCATCAGTGAGTGCAGTTAAAAAAGGAGGAACAAAAGGGATGTCAGTCTCTCTAATGCATAATTGATTTAGATACTCTGAGCATTTGGTCTTACTTATTATATAAACCATAGGAAAAACAAAGTGAGTGGCTGATTCTTCTAGCAAATTCATACACAAAAGCCATCTATCTGAATAAAAAACTTAACATTTCCTCTTGCAGTTGTTTCTCTGTTTCTTCATTTACTACTTCATTAACTACAGGAAGGGATTCCTGTACAGTAATTTCTTTTTACAGTAGCTAACATGTGCAATATATTTCCCATTAAAACAAATGGGAAGACTTCAAATTAATAGACCCTATTATAATAAGAGCTGCAGCTTTTCTTTCTGGAACACATTAAATAAGTAAATAAATAAATAAAATTATCTCAGGGTAAGTAGTAGCACTTCCTAAATGTCACAATTAGTCTGGTTAGACTGTCAATTTGTAGAACCTGTTGAAAGACAGGCTTTTTCTCCCCTCATACAGATTTTCCTTCTTAGCTGGAACAAAGCTTTTCAAAGGTTTTCAGTCTCTCCCTCTTTTTATTTATTTATTTATTTATTTTCCCCCCCCTGGCCAATTGTCCTCCAAGTCCCACAAAATTTTGTATTTGGCCAAAATTTACAACTTAATATCTAGAAACCTCTGGGGAAATCCACAGAAAACATTAATCTCTTGCTATTATTCCTATTGGTTTTGTTGATATATTTATATATTTTACTTTTTAACCCAAGTGTCCCCAATGTGCTTAGAGCTCCAGTCAGATACCCTTTCCTCCCCAGGAGGCACTGTGTAGTCAACAGGAGGCCTGAATGCCCCACACCAGCAAAAGTTGGTCTGGCAACCACTGCTAAGGTCAGCCAACAACGCCAGCTTAACAGCCCTTCTGTTCTGCTCTGTGCTGGTGCAGCCTCACCTTGAACATCATGTGTGGTTTTGGATCATAGTATAAGAAGCATATAAGACTATCAGAGAGTGTCCAAAAGAGGGCAACAAAGATGGTGAAGGGTCTAGAGGGGGAGATGCGTGAGGAGTGGCTGAGGCCCCTTGGTTTGTTCAGCCCCGAGCAGAGCAGGCTGAGGGGAGGCCTCATGGCGGCCTGCAGCTCCCTCACGAGGGGAGCGGAGGGGCAGGTGCTGAGCTCTGCTCTCTGGGGACAGCGACAGGACCCGAGGGGATGGCATGGAGCTGGGACAGGGGAGGGTCAGGCTGGGGGTTAGGGAAAGGGTCTGCACCCAGAGGTGGTTGGGCACTGGGACAGGCTCCCCAGGGCAGTGGTCATGGTACTGAGCCTGACAGAGTTTGAGGAGTGTTTCAACAATGCTCTCGGACACATGGTCTGATTTTGGGTGGTCCTGTGTGGAGCCAGGAGCTGGACTCAATGATCTTTGTGGGTCTCTTCCAACTCAGGATGTTCTGTGGTTCTATCTGTCTGCCACTCATACTAAGAACATGTAGCCTTACACACAGCAGTGCGCCCCACAGGGCATACAGCACTTTGAAGAACGCATGGCCTCATTAAATATAGTGCCTCTATTACCTCTCTCTTACAATAGCTGTGGTGAGCAGACAAGATCTTCAGGAGGGAAGGAGGCTCAGAAAGCTTTGCCTTGTATTGTGTCAACATGGTATTCCGATCAATACATTGTACAGTACTTTTATGGGAGTTCTTCTCCCTGCTGAAGCCTTGAGAAAGGAAAACAAAAAACAAAAAACAAAAAAAAAAAGAGTACAAATTCATTAGTGGTAAGCTGGGTTATTAAGTTTTTCAATTGGATTCACACAGCCCATTTTACATGGCGTGTGTGGAACAGAAGTGATATGATATATCAACTGTCATTCTTAATATTTTATAGTGAAGCATAAATCAGCAGAGGGGTAAGTCTGACAAGTCTGACTCAAGGGCATACAGATTCCATCACCTTTTATGTGGTATTGCTCAAAGGTAGGCTTGAATAGAGCAATTCCTGGGTCATGCAGGATATAATCAGTTGCTTCTGTTGCTGTCCTAATAAGTTATTTCTAGTAGGTCCAAAAGAAGATGTTTTGGTGCAGTTCTCCCCTCACGCATTTTAGCTAACATACTTGGCTCAGGGAAGGACAGCATTAAGTGGTAATTACCTCAGCCCAGTCTCAACATTAAAAATTAGGTTCTTAGCTGCATCTGCATATTTGCCCACTCTACCACTATCCCTGGAGAGCAATCTCTCTTATCTAACCTTACTGTGGCCCTGGTATAACATGCTACAGGAATGAATGAATGAGTTTTAAGAGCACATTTAATTTAAGGGGTACTATCATGAGGTCAGGCCCACGTATGGTCTTTTAAAATGATTCTCTCCAGGAGGGAGATTTTCTAGCACAGACATATTCAGGTAGTGGTGAGAAATGTATTCATGCCAAGTGAATAGGCAATATTTGAAGAAATAGATGCTACAGGCAAGTTCTTCATTAGGGGTTATGCAATAGCACCTGCCAGACAAGGTCCTTTACAGGAGAGCTCTTAAGCATGCACTTCCTATTAGGCCCACACCTAAATGCTTTCCTGATTAGGATGCTCTCTTGAAGGTGTGCCAAATACCTCATTTCCAGAAGGATGCCCAAGTCCATTTTGGGGATTCTCTTCTGATTCACCTTTGACCTTAAACTTTCAGGATTTGGGAATATTCCCATTTATTATGCAGAAGTTTTCATCAGTAAGAGCCTGGCTACTTGAGTGGCCTTTTTTGCTGAATTTAGGATGGTTAAATCTTCCAGGGTCTGTCAAGTGTGAAAGCTTTTTGTGAGGCTGTGTGGCTGCTTTCCCAATGGCAAGTGGTTTCTGGATTGGATGGTCATTGCATAAGTCAGGAAAGAGGCAAACCCCTCAAGATTAATATAATCTTTGTTATCAAACAGCAGAGAGGCATTTGCAGCAGTCCAAACAGACTGTCAGCAGACTATGTTTTGAAGGTGGTTGTAGTGTAAAAATGAGATAGGTCTCATTTTTTTTAGTGAAAACAGATTACAGTCCCTCTGTAGATGGTGGCAGCTCCCAGCTGCTGGGACCTGACAGATGTGAATTAGGGGAAATACACTACAAAAGTGAGGAACAGCATCAAGAAGCTGAAGACCTCCTTTCCTTTGAAGCATCACCTACGCAGAGGTGGGATCGTGGTGATATATGTGGGACAGAAGCAGATGGCTGAGCAGACACTGTCTGTGGCACCTCACGGAGCAGACATAGTACCTAAGAGTGTGAATCCTGCCCCCATATCTCTAACACACCGTGGGAACTGAAGTTGCCAAAGTGCCTCGGGAAATGCAGCAAATGTCTGACAAAACGGTTGCTAATGGCCATGTGCCATTGTGCAAGGTCTCCTCACCCTCCACAGGTGTCCCCCAAACCATGTAAAAGTCAGGAAACCTCCGCTTTGAAGGACCAGACTTATCCTTATTAGAACTGGAAGAAATTCTGCTCCCTGAGGGAATAATTAGGAGCTGAGCTGAAACTCATTTTGAGCACACTTTGCCTTTACAGTGGTTTTCCTTTGCATCAGGCCGCCTGACTTGAAGGTTGATTTTTTTTTCCCTTTTTTTTTTTTTTTTTTTTTATAATTGAAAACATTGTGTGCATCTCACTGTAACAGATGCTGGAGAAAGCCCTACTGTTCTTCCCATTGCCTTCAGGAAATGAAAATAATGAAATAAGGAACAAAGTGGGGAACTACCTAATCTTAAAAGAACATTTTTTCCTCCTAAGCTGAGGTCGCTTAGGGTAATCATAGCAGCAAGAAACATTGTGATACCCATATGCAAAGTAATAGCCTTAACTAGCATCATGGGTCAAAGTGGTTCAGTTTATGACATATGACATTGGTATTTCTAAATATGGAATGACAAGTAATTAGAAATCTCCTGTTTTAGTATTACCATAGAAACAAGCCATGTAAAAAGTAAATGACTGTGTTTACAGAGCTGAATCAGGTCTTAGTGAATCTGTAAGGACTAAAACTAACAGTGGAAGAGTCTAGGGGGCTGAATATCCTACTCAGCAGAGCATTGAAAAACCCTAACTAACAACGTTCACCCCGCCACCATGTGTTTCTTTGTTCTCTCTGAAATTAATTCTGTGCACTATCCATGTATGCATATTTGGCTTTGTCTCACAATAGTGACTAACAGTAAGAGAACAAAAACACATTTTCCTGTCAGGCTGTAGATTTTCTGTGAGTGGTTCACAAATGATTTTCTGTATAAAAGGTAAGTTTTTATCAAATACTACTTTTTAAAATGTGTGCTCAAACAAGTAACTGTTCATCCATTACAGTGGGTAATAAAGAAACTAATGACAAGTGACTAAACCATTTCCCAGAGGACTTAACAATTTGCATAAGCAACGCCTACCTCCACAAACAACTTTCTCTCCCACAAACACAGTGAATTTTGAAGTTAAATGTCCTATACAAGGAACAGCCGTAAAGGAAAACAAGGAAGAAATACCAGACTCCTGAGCAAATAGAATCATTGCTGAACCTAACAAGGTCTCTGGTTCTTATTTATATAAAATTATAAATATTCATACCATCTCAGTAACACAAGAAGTGGAGGTCTATATCATGACTGCTGATCAAAGTTTTGACTTCAAAGTTTGATTGAAAACCCAGACTCGCAGTTTTTATGAGAGGAAACTTGTGTAGAAGTACTGACAACTCATGTATCGGTGTAGTTAGAGAGATTTCAGTAAGGAAGTGATTGTATTTTAAAGGATAGTAGAGATCTCTGGAGAAAGATGTATTAACATGAGATGATAAATGTAGTTCAACATGTATGGGATAGAATATATATTTCCAATGCATATTTCAAATTTATTTTGAAATGCTGATGCAAATGCAGGAAAGCATGAGTCTGGAGAATTACAGAGGGCAGATTCCAGCAGTTCTGGCCTTGCAGTGGATGTCAAAAGAGCAGTTTCCCCTATTAGTCATGATAAGAAAATATATCCTGTATTCTTGTCCTGCCTTGCTGCCTCCTTTCTCCTCTGCACAGCAGTCATGCTTCATTTTGAGTAAGTGGGTAGCACAGCACTTCAGAAACTCTGGAAACAACATATTTAAATTGTCATGGACTGTATTCTGCAATGGGCTGAATGTTTTGGCAGTAGTTTAGCAGGGGGAATTATCCTTGGAACAGGTTTGGCTCTCCTTACAGAATCAGGCAGTGGCTCTGCAGAGGAAAGTCCTGGTGAACCTGACGGTCACATTACTGATCTGAACTGAAACCTCCATCTGAGCACATCCTCTACTGATGGGCTGGCATCCCTAGCTTCTAGTGATAGCAAAAAAATGAGCAGAGCTTTCCAAATGAGCCGAGGATAATCACCATGCCCCTTGCCTGCGGAGTTTCAGTAAGAATTGAGTTCCCAGAAATAAGAACTTAATTCCCCAAGTCTTATTTAAACTTACTTCAAAAGCAATTAGTTGTCTAACATCCTGAAATCAAAGGAGACACCTAAATAACTCAAGAATTTTGTTGGGATTTGGCACGTATAGATACATTGGCCCGTATTCTCAAACAGCCTCCAATTTCTGATGATGATAATACGGAAAGTCAGATAATTCTCATCTCCTGGAACTATCATTCTGTTTTTAATTATTTATTTGCAGGCAAGGAAATATAACTCTTTTGTGGTATTGCCTGTTGGGCTGGAGGTTTGGGTATGAGTATAGCTATAGCGGAGACAGAATATACATTGTAAACTCAAACTAGGCAGGAACAAAACAAAACAAAATTACCATAACAAATATTTTTTAGTTATTAGGATGTGTTGGTTTTGACTTGCAATAAAGGACATCTTCTGCACTGAAGAGGAGAATTGTCTGGGAGCAAAGCCAGTAGTAGCAGTGGTAGGAGGTAGGAAGAGGAGAACTACAGAGATATGTTTGTTACAAATTGTCCAGAAAGAGGCTGATTTTAATGATTAAGTTAAACAAATAGTACTCACAGCTCTTTGCACCACAGATGCCCTGATACTAATGAGGCTTCATAGAAAGATACACAATAACAGTAGCTATTGCTTTTTACTGTTCCATGGCTTTGTGAGAAGTAAACATAAAAATAACAATAATAAAAAAAGAAAACTCTCAAATCCTCCTCTACATCTGACCCTATTACCTTTTAAAAATTATCTGTCCACAAAAGCAAGCTTCCTTGAGCGTCATGACACACAGAGTATTGTATGGAAGATAAGATTTGTCGTGGCCTGACTCGCTGTGCTTGAGCTGGCGTAGGCTATCTGTCCTTTGCACGCACACATTTGCGCTCTGCTTGTCCTCCAGCTCTCTACATGTTTCAAACAGACAACGACCCAAGAGAGAGGTATAGGTCACAAATATGTCTGCCATCTTTGGGCTGTTCAATGCACCTCGAGGTTAGGAAGCAGGGCTGACACATCAGCAAGACCCTGAAGGCAAAAGTGGCCGGTAATTGCATTGCAGGGCTGGGGTCCTCCCCTCCACAGATGGCGATGGCCTCACATCCCGAGGACAATCTCCTGCCAGCCCTGCCAGTCCCCTGGCTTGCTGCCCCCATGGGCCATGTTTGGATCGTGGATATTGACTGCAAGGCTTTCATTGTCTGAAGACCTTGAAATGACATTGACATTGATGTTGACATTGACACTGATGTTGACATTGACATTGATGTTGACATTGACATTGTGTGTTCGAGCACCTGTATGCCATGAACACTCCTGTGCGGAGGTGGTACATCCCTAGGTTGGTTTAAATCGGTCACACAGTCGATTCTACCAAAACATTCAAAGCCCTTCTCAGTAACTGGAGCTATGCCATGACAAATTTCTGCTTTTGGCATGGAAGAACATCAGCTGTACAGATATACTGAAAAGTTACTGGAAACATTCTGTAAAAGAATCTGTATTTTTCAGTTTCCTTAGTTCTTACATTTGTTTTGAAAGGCCAAGGCTGAACTGGAAGAATTTAATTTAGAAGATTGGGAATTTTACCAAAGTTTGAGGAATTGAAAGCAGAAATAGAGACTGAAACCCTAGATGGGTGATCAGTGCAGGTTGATCTAAAATTGACTTGTCAGAATGGAGTTTCTAATATTTTCATCATTTCCATAAGACCTGAAATTTCAATGATTCAACAATGCAATGATTCTCTAACAAGGGCATGGTTTTTAATTCATGGAAATGAAGTTTCAAATGCAATTAAAATGCTTATACAGCACCACCTAAACTAGATTTTGTATGCTGTCCTCTATTGCTAATAAGTCAGCAGTGCTGCTTTCACTTTCATTGTTGCTAACTCTTGCCAGTTTTAAGCTGGCAAGACTATTAAACTATTGGTTACTATGTCATAATATATAGAGAAGTCCATGGTGCACCTGGATTTGTTTTTTTTCTCCCTACACTTGTTTCTAAAAGAATATAACACCAGAGGAAGAGCTACACAGAAAAGCAACAAGGAAGACCAAGGATGTGGCACAACGTCTGCTCAAGGAGTGACAAATAGGGGTGCTCTGTAGCCAAGAGAAAGGGCAAATTAAGTTCTGAGGGAGACTGGAAAAGTCATTTGAGAGTGATTGTTTGCTCTCTCACAGAAAAAAATAAAAAGAAAGAAATTGGGGTAAAACTTGCAGGATCTAGGTGTCAGACAGAACAGATGCAATAATAAATGTGTTCTTTGTCCGACAAGTATCTAAACTGTGGATCTCATTACCAAAGGATGCTATGGACCCAAAAGGCTAAAAAGGGTTAAAATTGACTAAATATATTAATGGAAGAAAAATCCTCTGGGGCCACTGAACACAGAGATGCCATGGCTGGTCCAGGCGTTCCCTGAGCTGCAGTCACAGAAGCCTGGTAACTATATTAGGAGAATGTCGCTACATTACTGCCTATTTTTATATTCTTCTCAATGTGTGCAATATTTGTTACTGAAAGAGACAGGATCCTGGGCTAGCTGGACCTTGAATCTGATCCAGTGTATCTGTTCTTGTGATCTTACATTAACCTTCATCAGGAGAGAAAGGGGGGACATTTCTGTACTCAGGACTTTGAAGCCTGTATGTTCAGTTCCCAGAATTAAGTAAAACAAAATGAAAGAAAAAACAAAACAAACAAACAAACAAACAAACAAAAACACCTCACTCCTTTAATCTTGTGGTTTTTAAATCAAGATCATGATTTTTGAGGGATTTGGGGTTTCTGAATAATTGAGCGATATTGCATGGTAAGAAAGTACACTGATGTGCCAAAAGAGTCCAGAAGATGGTAGATAATAAACATATTCACAGCTGTTTTCTGATAATCTTGAGGTACAATAGATTGCATCATTCCAATTTGCAGATAAATCTCTGGCAGCATTATGAAACAGTGCTTCTTCCTCAACAATTTTTTTTTTTTTTTTTAAAAAAAAAAAGATACCAAGAACCAACAGAGGCTCCTTGACAGTTTTTATAAATTGTACAGGACCTCCCTCTGCTAAGTGTCCCACTTGTGTCTATGTGTTATCAAGTGTAACTTCACATGAGTTAAATTAAAAAATTCTAATTAAAAGATTAGGAATGTCATTTTCTCTACTGCAGTTCAGAATCCAAGAGAGAATCGACAAATGAAGTTGTTAATGCAAGCTGCAGAATGGTGCTCTATGTAGCTTTATTTTTCCTTCCTCCTCCTTCATTTGAAGCTCTGATAAATAAGTCATATTCACAGGGGTCAGAAGGGAGAGAGAAAAAGAAGAGATTATTGCTTAAAATTATCAGACTGTATAGGAAGCAGATGTAACCATCTCTTTGATTATCTCCCCTGGCCAGGATGAGATATGGTCTACAGTTCATGGCTCATTCCTCATAACCAGCGAGGCAGAAATGCAATGTAATGAAAATTGATCTATAGAACATATTCGATTAGTGAAATATGAGCAAAGGAATTACTTCTGAAGAAAATGAAAATTAAGAGGGTACGCCAGCACAAGCAGACGGACAGATAGGCATTGTTTTTATTCCTCTGGAAAAGCAGATGGGGTAAGTACTGGATGAATTCACCAAGTGGAGTTTACTGCTTGACCTACATCTTAATCTCACACTGTTCAACTATAGAAATAGAAAAGGAAAAATAAAAATAAATATAAAAATATTAATTTTGTTCTTTCATCAGTTATCAGAAGACAGCATTTTGGAAAAGTAGAGAATGGCTTCACTGCTAAAGAATATTCCATTGCAGCAATATGTGCCTTCAATTATTTGCTTTTCTTCAACTTGTCTCTGTGTAAGCCAAGGCAAATCACTGATGTCCTCCTGATCCTATGTTTTGTTATTTGTAAAAGGTGGGTAGAATACACTGGAGTTCTGTGAGAATTAATGTAATGCAGGGAGTGCTTCGATTTCCTTGGGCAACAGGTTTACAACAGCCTAAAAATATGTTGGGGAAATAAATGCATTCCCTCTTATCTGAAATGTGGATCTCTTACGTGGTCACTTGTATGTTCTCAGCAAAATAGTAACAAATGATCTTTCCATCTGTGCAGGCTCACTCTTATGGTACAGAAGAAAAATAACTTCTGTTGTTTAGATGAGCAATGAGAGAACACGGAGCAAATCAGTGTAAGCAAACACTCAAGGCTAAAGCCATACAGCATTCAAAAGCATGCATAGGCTGAAATGTGTTCATATAAAACATTTATGGGCTAATTTAAAAAAGGAAATCATAAACAATTGAGTATATTTGTAGAAAAAATCAGTGAGAGGAAAGAAGTTAAATGTTTAAAATAATTTTTTCATTGCCAGTAGCTCAAGCAATTCTTCTACATTATTTTGCAAGGAAATGCTTAAAGCGTTTGCTGTTCCCTTTGAGTCTGCTAAGCCATCTCCAGGGATTTCCCCTTTCCATGGTACCCCCGCCTCAGCACCTAAACATGCTTACAGATTTTCTCCACATTTGTTTTCCATGACTGTATTTTTCTGACAGACTTTTAAGGGAAAGCAGCACAACAAAATGCAGGAAGTCCCTGCCCTATCTCCCTGGATCCACTCTCACTGCTGCAGAAAGTCGTCCTGCTGTCCCAGCCCATGCTCGTGCTGCCTCTGGGACAGGGCCATGCTCTGCAGTGGAAAGTGAGGGCTGCAGAGGAGGAGCATTGGGCACCAGGGCTGCTCCTCCACGGGATGGCCATGGGACAGACCCAGCAGTTCAGGGGGCATGTAGCAACAGGGACACCATCTTCACCCCTTTTTGAGATCTGCAGGCATTTGCTCATTTTGCTCCTTCGTACCAGAGATCAAAAGTTTTTGTCTTCTCCTATCCCCAAACTGCTGCCAAAAGAGGAGACAAGCAGCAAGCTTGCTTCAATAGAGCATGTGAGCAAAGCCTCCAGGATGGAAATACTTCACACAGTGTGCAGGCAGGTACAGCTCTCAAAGGGAGCTGCTCTTGCTTTGTGCCAGGGTGAATTTGGTCCAAAGATCTCAGCCTTGGGCTGAGCCTCTCCTTTGTTTTCATGTTCCTGTCCAACAAAAACCAGCTAGCAGCCAAAGCATTAAAAGGCAGGCTCAACCTCTTCACTTTCATGTTGAGTTTTTTCTCCCCTCCCTCAGAAGAAGAGGAACATCTGCCAATGACACGCAGCGATCGGGCCCATCAGTAGCCGTGGATGGCCGGGCATGTGGTCTCACAGCCGCTCTGAGCAATAAGATCAGGCACCCCATGATTTGCAGCTGTTGGCAGTGAGATGGGAGTCTTTCCTGATACATAATTTGCTGAGAGAGAGTGAAGAGCTAAAAATGCTGTGAAGGAAGGGGTGCCTTCAAAGTGGCCTCCACTCCTGGAGGTGTAAAACTGCACGCATTTTCCATTCCTGGACACTGAAGGAGAATCCAAAGGAATACCTTTTGAACAAAAGCACAGACTTGCATTAATCCAACACCTGGCTGAACACAGATAATGAAATCTGGATGAATTCTGTCATCTCCATGCTGTTGAGGTGACAGATGCTTGCTGTTTCGTGTTTCATATGTCCATAGGTCTTGAGCTAACCTTTGTGGAAGCCAGTGGAGGACCTTCCTTCATCTTCAGTCATCCATGAACCAGGCTTGGAGAGACACTGGGGCTGACGTTACCTTGTAGCATCTCACTTTCTGAAACACGTGGCAGGTTGTAATTGCTTCTTGCTGAAACAGTGATGGCTGAAAGCATGCCAGTGTATTAATACACTATATTATTTACAGCCTTGCACGCTGGGCCAAGGCAAACACTCAGTAACTGCGTCACCTCAGCTTGAACTTTTGTCTCTTGCCTTGAAACTTCATTTTCTGTTCTCACAGTACCTACCACCACTGCTCTGTTTATTCAGTTTGCTGTGTGCCTCGGATTAACCTACAGTTCTGTTTTTTCACAGTCAAGACAGTCTCATTGACAAATGTGAGCTTCCACACCCAGCATTGCTCATTCTCAGAAGAATGACTAGAAGAGAGCTCAGAGGCCAAAAGAAGCAAGGCCAGGCCTATTTTACGATTTGCTTTTATTCAAAGAATTGATTCTTTTCCACTTGAAAAACTATTGTCTGAGAATTTTGCATGAGCTAAAAATAAAAGTAGCAGAACCACCCCCAGTTTCTAAAGAAAAGATGCTCGAGGTAAGCAGACTTCCCTAGCACAAAGCCATATCCACAGTGCAGTGATATGCTCAGCTTTGCCACCACCAGTGGGATGCAGATGGCAACTGGGGACAGTCTGGCTTTCTCAACAAAATCCCCCACATCCACGTTGTGCTTGCATCACAGTTTCCACTCCATCTTGGATTCCCACTGTAAAAGATATCTTTGCATGTATGCAGATGGGGATTTATTTAAAAATAGCCCCCCAGGGTGCCCTCTAGTTAGCAGCAGGAACTGTAGGACAAGCTGGCAAGCCACCCACCTAGTAGAAGTTGGTAGCAAAAGTCACTCAGCAGAGCCACGTTTTTTCCCAGGAAGTTTGTCAAGGGTTTTCCTGAGTGCTCTGCTTTCACACATACTTGTTTCTTCTGCCTTCACTCTGGTACATAACTGGGGGAGAAAAGTTAAATTTTTACCTTCAAAGATTTTTCTCTCCTTACCTCTCTCCATTACCACTGTCTGTTTGTCACCAAGTAGAAGAAACACCCCTTTGTACTGTATGACATGGATATATTTTTCCTTCCTATATATACTCCGATGTAGTACATGAAAAGACAAGTGTTCCAAAAGCATCACACTATTAAAAATATACAGAAAATGAAATTACATTAACAAGATCTTTCAAAAGAAGATATAATCTGTCTGTCAACATCATGTGCCAAAATTTCCATCTTTTTACCAAAAACTTTACACCTCCTACGAGCTCAGGATGGTACCAGACCCAGAAATGAGCAAGGAAGCCATCCTCTCCACCACAGAAGACTTTGATCTGTACATCATAGACAACAGTCAGGGCTGCATATCAAGGTCTGAAATAATAATCTGAACAAAAAATGGAATGGGTAAAAGTAAAAAATTGGCATTCGGTGAGACAGTATCTTCTCTTAAAATCAGGCCCCTTTTTTCCTTGAACTGCATGTCTAGAATTAGTGAAAGTTTTTCACCCACCTTCTTTACCTGTGAAATAGGATCGGTTCAGATATAACACCCCTTAAAAATTACTCTGTGCTTTCATTTAAGGACATCTGCCTTTCCAATGCCAGCCTCTTTTACCAGGAATATGAACTAGTAATGAAACAACAACAATAAAATAGAAAAATGAAAATCCTTCTTAGTTTATTAATTGTGTTTTGTTGCATCATTTGAACTGAAAGCTATCACTGTTCAGTAAAAGTGACCTCGAAACCAAAAGGAAAGAGTAATTCACAGGTCTTTTAAATCCACTTCTTACAAAAGGCAGGCTGGGGAGGCCAGAATAAGCTCTCTTTAAAGAAAAAAAAAATAAATCACTCTTGCCAAACTTTATTCTCACTGCCTTTTGTTTCTGTTGGAACAGGTCTGGAAAGTGAATGGCTGCCCAGCAGTAAGGAAAAGCTTTGCTGTGTTTCCTCCTGCTGCTTGTTGGAAATCCCATTTGCATGGTTCAGACTAGAACTGGGGGAGGGGAGGGATGGTTTCCTTTGCTAATTTTCCTCCCTAGGGTGGGTAATGATTTCTCAGCGCTAATACGTCCTGACAGATGCAGTCATACTAGTGCCCACACTCTGCATCTTTGCTGGCCTATCGGGGTCATGGTTTGGAAAGCTGATCTCTTAATCATTTTATCTGACGGATGTCTCCTACTGTAAATCGGCAGTTGTTTGAGGAACCGGTATCGACCTCTTCTGCTTCCATTCATGCAGGAGACAGGCTTTCTGTGAGCTTCATTCAGCCACAGACCAGGGCATATGAGACAGCATAGCTGTTTAACAATTAACTTATATACCCATAAAACTACAAAAACGTCAAAACTGATGTTTTTGGCAGGTTGGTAATTGACAGACACCAAAGCTCAGCACGGCACAAGCACCACATTGTATTGCACATCACACCTCTGCAGGACTTTGAACTCGATCCTGGCAGATCCTGGGCAAGGGTCTGCCACTTATTCCTCTTAGCAGACACTGAATAGCAAGATAGCAAGCCGTAGAAAAACAACGTTTTCCCCAGAACCCAATTATTCTCTCCAAGTGAAATTCATCTTTACAGTTATCAACTGTATTAATCTTTACAGTTACTTAATCTTTACAGTTTACTGTATTAATCTTTACAGTTACCAACTCTTTAAATTTATGTGCTGCTCATGTTATTAAGAACAGTCTAGAACATGTGCTGGGTACAAGTCAGTAGCTAGGAAAAGTACTTCTTGTCCTATTCCATCCCACGTTTCGTTTTAGTTTGATAACTGGCCTTCCAAAGCAGAATATATTCACTGACCAAAAGACTCAAAGCAGAAGAAGAGGAAAGACCAGAACTTAAAAGACGGTTTTCTTCATGTTTATCTCCTTGTCAGTACTGCTTTATTACAGGAGACTTTTCCTGAAGTAAGTTTGCACAAAGTGAGATACTCACGGCCTTAAAATTAATTTGCCTAGTAGGTAGCAGAGCCATGATACGACTGGTGTGGTGTGGTGGTGGTGTGGTGGAGCTCCTTTGCTCTCTGGATGCTGGCATGGGACAGGGCCAGGAGCCAAAGCTCCTATTCAGGAGATCCAAGGGCAGAAGTGCCCTGGGGGAGGATGTGCAAGGTAGGTGCAGTCACTGCCTCGATTATCCAGCTTCAGCACAAGTAACGGCAGGAAGATCCATGGAGAAGGAGGAGTTAACAAGACGTGTGGATAAGGCTGGATTTTTATAATATATTAGCCTGAGCAGCTGCACAGTGTACAACGCTACTTGGCATCAGTGGATTTTTATAATAAAAATTAAAATAGTATCTAGTGTAGATAGGAACAGATAAGAGTTTAGATCTGAGCCATAGCACCAAGATTAATGAGGCAGTAGGAGCTCAAAGGCTCAGCCTGGCTGTCGGGTGTACTACTGGTCCATGGACATGTGAAAGTGATGGAAACTGCGACCGAGAACTCAGAGCCAGAAACACACCATTTACATTACTGAAGCAAATTAATACTAGAAAGTGTTTTTCCCTTACAAATAGGCCTCAAGAGATTGATCTAATTAATTAGCTTTTGGCTGTACAAACCCGACCCTTCTGCCTCCAAGTCACCACAGCAGGGATCTGACGGAGGGCAGAGGACAAAATAAATAGAGCTGCACCAGGGGAGAAGGGCTGTGAGTACACAGCGAGCCTGGGATTTGGGCTGAGTGCATCCTCTGGGACCGGTAATGATGGGGTGCAGGTGGCGACCAGGCTCCCTGGGGAGTACTCGGGGGAATGAGACCTTAAACAAGTCAGAGGAGCAGCTGATACAGCAAGCTCTCCTTCAATAAAAGTCTCCCTTTAAATCATACAAGTGGCCAAAAGCATTCCTCCTGTAGGTCTGCAAGAAACACAGAAATCTTTGCAATGTGTAGATAGAATTGCAGGCTGGCTGAGAAAATGACTAAAATAATCAAAAGCGAACGTCTGCCCTTTGTTACAACAGCATTGCCAGTTACTAACAGCTTTGCCTGTTATTCCTCATTCTGGGGAGACAGGGTCTGATGTGACAAAATATTGGTCTGTGCAGGGTGACTGCACTATTCTTACTAAAAATACACTGGAAGCACGTCTCAAGTGGCTGTAGAGAGGACAGAAACATCAAGCTTTGGGCTGTTTGGCTAAATTCAATTTCATGTGAGGTCTGAAGGGGAAAAGCATGGCTTTTCTGCTCACCTTACCCACAGAAAGCTCCAGCAGGGTTACTGCATGCCTGGCTATGGGCATCATAAAACAGCGATATTTGACCCCCCAGACAACTGAAAATCTCTTAATCTTTGTGTTAAAGGCAAGGATGAACGAACATCTTTTACTTAATTTTATGTATCATGAAAGATTATTGACCAGCACAGGGTCACGCAAAGTGGGGCACATACATTGTGGTGTCGTGATAATGTTTATTATTTTTGGCAACACAGGAAAATCCACTCACACATATTGCTAAGCAATTTAAATATTTTTATGAGTACTACCGAAATCAATTATTTTTAGTAGAGATTTCACCATTTTTGTCTCATTCTTTGACTAAGCCTAGGTGAGAGCAGTATGATCTACATTTCTTGGAGCTCTTCCTCCACTAATGAACTAGAAATTTCCTTAATATTGCCTTCCCATCCTATTAATCAAGATTTGCTTGTTGTTACTAATTACAAAAAGCTTCTTTATTGCTTCCAGGAGCTACTGGGGGCACAGTCCCTAATTCATCAACAGGTTTTATGGTCATTTCTGCTAGGAAGCATCATGCAAGGATATAGCACAGGGGAAAGGATGAGGAATGTGTCATAGGACTAGGTGAATGGTGCAATGGGGTTTAGCTCTTGGGGCTATGAAGCATGCTGGCTTCTGGATACACAGGCAGAGCCAGGAGGCATGTGGATAAACCGGGCACGAGGAGTGCAGGCATTGCTGACTGAACCAATTTCTGGAAACCGTGAATTTGAATTCAAGGGAGATTGATTGGGGTTTCTTTCTGAGCTAAGAGGGGAGAAATGTCAGCAGAGCAGATGTCTAACGGAGCTGGCCAGGGAGCTGCACTGTGATCTTTGGCTGAGCTTTGCAACGCGCAGCAGCAGCAGCAGCACGTGGCCTCCTGTGCAGAGGAGCCACAGCAGACAGGAGCCCACTGACTCATGCACCGCTTAGCCGGACTCGCTTACTCACCAGCTGCTGTCCACCGGGGTGTATAAAGTCACGTTAAAAGTCCTGATGGGTGCTGGAGCAAAATAGGCAGCTTTAGCAAGCGTGGAGTGACAGCTTAACAGTGCTAACGCTGCTGTTAGCACAGAGGAATAACGCTGTCAGCATGTTCCCTCTTGGCTGCTAACTTCTCCAGCACTGTCCGGCCCCCTGAAATCCCCACCTCGCTCCAGCAGCACTGCCTTTCTGCACCCTGAAGAGCCCGACATTGAGCTGAATGGTCCCCTGGGAGTCAGGAGATCTCCCCAACAACATTTCTCTGGATTATGGGGTCGTTTGTTCTCTGTAAGGCTGATGCAGGAGAGGAGGCATTAGAGCATGTCAGGACATGGGCTTAGCAGTCTGTGTGCACCTGCCCTGCTTTCTCACACTACTTCTGCAGCCAAACAACCCAAACTTAATGCACTCAAAATGACCAAAACGCATGCATTCTCTCTGTGGTACTCTGCATTTTGTCCCTCTGCTTCAATTTCTATCCTGTAGTTCTTATAAATAGGCACCAACAGAGAAGACCACACCTGACACCAACTCAGTCTCGTTAACTCTCTTTCTCCTTAAAGCCAAAATGAAGCTGGAACACAGGAGGTGTGCAAGTGGCCCTGCTGCCCCCCTCGTGCACACACGTCTCCCCTTTTCCTGCCCAGTTCTGATATCAGTGAAGTTTTGGACTGATTGCGCTTATCCAAATGCAGTTTATTAATAAATAGAGAGCAAGTAATTATGAAGTTTCTTGTTTTAGAATGAGTTAATGCTGTGTTAACATTGCACATGTGTTCCTGTGGATCTCTCCCTTCAGCTCTCACAATATTTCTCTGAAAAGGCAATTTTCTTTCCTACAACCATTTTTTTTCAGCTGAAAAAAAAATAATAAATCCATAAAATAATTAAAAATTCACTTTTTTTTTTTTTTTTTTTTTTTCATGTTAAAACTGTGTACGAAATTGGAAAAGCAGAGTAAGTGTATGGGCATTTAAATGGATTTTAATGGTTACTTACCATGACAAATATTTTAAAGTGGTGTTGTGGCTCTTTGTAATCATCTGGTTTGGTGCATTTTAAAAGTTCAAATGCAAGTACTTGAAAGAGAAAAAAAACTCTCATATATATATATATATATATATATATATATATTTTTTTTTTTTTTCCTGTAATGTCATAACAGCAGTGAAGCCAGATGGGTTTTCTTCTGCATCAGCAGGTGCTGGTCGGCTGGGAACCCCAGCTGCCATGTGCTAAGAAGTGCTGCGGTTTATAAACCTACACAGAGGCACCCTACTAAATGTTAATTCATCACTGCGTTAGAGCAGGCATTTAAGACAAGAAATCAGTGAACAAAGGGCTTTTTCACATTTGCACCTATGCTCTTTTGTACCAGTTTCGTGCTGTAAGTGACTCCAAGCTTGGACAAGTTTATATTCTCATGGCTGCAGCCAGCTGCAAAAATTTGTAGGCTTTCTAAAGCTCCTCTCCTTCCTAATTGCTTAATCTTGATGCTCTTGTGAAGCTGTAATTTTTCCAACTTGCCAGACACCAGCATTTTCAAGGCTAGACAAGAGGTAAACGTCTCATGCAGAAAACAAAGACACTCTTGAAGGAGAAAAACTTCAAAGCCATCAAAGTCAAGGCCTTCGCTGCACCACATAAATATCAAAAAGCATGGGGTAAAACAATTCATCTTTTCTTTTTTGGCGGTCACAGCTCATGTTTTGTGAGCCTCACTGAACCTCAGCGTTCAGCTAAATGCCACCTCTCTGGGAAGGACTTGTCCCATGTTGGGGTAATTCCCTCCTCCCCTTCACAAGCCAGGTGGTGGGATGGGAAGAAGAGGGTCTCTCTCAGACCCTTGGGTAATGATCTGAAGCCCTGAAGTGTTAGTCCTGATTATAACCATTGGCACAGCACAGCACTGCAGGACAGGGAAGGCCACAGAGCCTGCTGGGGGTGGAAAATCGTGACTCAGTGCCAAGTTTCCCAAAGCCAGGGAGGAGACCGTCCTCCCACAGAGCTCATCGGGGTGCACTTCAGACAGGTATTTCACCTCAAGTCCAAGACATGAGCATGCAGTGCCTCCTGGTCCCCCAGGGGTGAGGAGACTGCTCCTACCCCACCACTGTCCCACCGGGGAAGAAGAGCAGGACAAAATGCAGAACATGTGCATTGACCAGGGCCTGGAGGAGGACACAGTGCAGCTGGGATGGATCACTGCTTGGACATTGGTAAAAAAAAAAAAAACAACTTGTTAGATGAGGAGCATGAAGGAGGAGAGGAAATACAGCAATGGCAGCAAGAAGGATGCTTGTTGGCCATAAATTAAAAGCCAGCAGCAGGGGTTTAGATATAACTATGGCCAAGGACAACGTTTTAACCATCCCTTAGTCATGAATTAGCTGTTTACCCATAAAAACTCAGGGAAACGCTTCAAAATAGTTCCAAAATGAGTTTTATTTTTTTCCTGGTTTCACTCACCACTGCTCTTTAGTTTCCCTGTAGGAACACAGGGCGAACCAAGGCACCAAGGTTTCATACCAAGTCATACAGTAGCTGGGACTGTGGGGTGGAATGAGACGATGGCTGAAAATCATGCAGCATGCCGGGGACTTGGCTCACATCGCACTAGGATTATTGTCTCTACACGCAGTGAAAAGGGCTGTTCAAAATCTGAAGCCTAATGCCATGCCAAAAGTCTGTGCTTGTCGGGTATTTTGTTTGTCATGAAAAATGTGACACCACTCTCCCATTCTTTCTATTAATTCCTATGGGAAAACCCTTATCTGCAACAAGTAAACCCCAGCCTTTTCAGTTTATTGCATATTTACTTTTCTTGAATTCTGCTAGTTTTACAACTTCACTACTTAATTTCTGCTTTACTGGTAGAAAAAGCCAGCAGACAGCTGTCAGTGGGAACACTGCGTGCTTTTTTAAAAGGCAGATGTGCCAGTGACTACTGTTAAGAAATACATGTTCATGTCTCTGCAATTTCTGTTGTTATTTGAATGGTGTTTTGTTTTTTGTTTGTTTGTTTGTTTTTCCATGCACTCCCTCTAACTTATATGGTTTGTATTTTTTTAAAACAACTCATGTTTTCTACCGTTTCACATCTGTGGGATGTTAATTTGTAGATTCTTTAGAAATGAAAGGAAAAGCTGAAATTGTCTCCATATTCTACCACTTAACAAATTATTATAATGGCCTTTATCCATGTTTCCAAAGATTTGAGCTTTGTTTTTCAGATCAGTGGATGCTGTATCAGTGTTGTCCGTAGGTTCGTGCCAGTGTTCTTCTATGAGGACTGGATTTATATTGATTAATTGTTCGAAGTGTTACTGTGCTACAGATAAACAAGTATAAATAATGTTAACAGCATATAAGTAATGTTAATTTCAACTAGGATAGACAGTTTAACCCCTGTAGATAGACACAACAATTAATCTACAGAAGACTTACATCTTCAATATGTCCTTGCCTTGGTTTCCAAAACACTTACTTACCCTTCTTTGGTTTGAAGGTATATCTGTTCTTGCAGCTGTGAAAGATTTGCGAGCAAATAAAGTCACAACCATGAGAGAGATTACCTCTTGCATGATATGTTGCACCACCCCTATTTAGCAACAGATCTTCATGGGTTACAGGTTTTATGAGATTTTAGACCTTACCTGACTGTGTGACTTCAGGCAGCTAATATAAAGTGAACAGCATCAGAGGGAGAGAGGTATCTTTAATTTTCAGTGTGATTTCATTTATGAACAGTGCCAACTTTCTGTTGAAAACACGTACTTCCAGAGCAAAAATCTTGCAGCTTTATGGGGGAAAGAAATCGCACTTAAAATCAATGTTGGATTTTAAAGAATACTTTACATTTCTTTTAGGACTGCATTGCATGAGAAATCTTCAAAAACCTGTCTACTCTACTGAAAATACCTCCTATACCTGCATTATTTATGATAATGTAACCAGAAACAGAACATGTTTATAATAAGGTGGAGTCCCTTTAATAAAATGAAAGGATTGTGTTCTCCAACACTGCTCATGTTAATAATTTCCAAATGGAATTTGCATAACAATCTTTCTTTTCAAACTGCTGGTCCAACAAACCAAGCTGCAACACTTCTGTTTAAGCTTTGTTCTGCAACTATTCTGGGATGGTAATTTAGTTGTCAGTTTTGGGGCTCCATGAGCATAATTAGGTTTATGTAGCTAAAGACACGTCCACACGCTTCTGTGGTAAATTAGATGAAGGGAAGTGCTGGATTTGGATGTATTTGACAAAATTCAGATCAGAAATTTTAGAGTAACTAAAATGTACTGTAGACATACAGTACACTGAAAATATTTTTCTCTGGAGTTACAGCTATGGTATCACTGAACAGTAATGAAATGCATCCATAGGCCATAGGGAATGAATATTTTCATTGCTACTGTGCCCTTCAAGAAAAATTCTTTCTTGATCAGGAATGCTGCACTATTGCTGCTTCAGTCAAATGAGGCTATGGGGCAAGCACATATGGCTGATATTCTAGATAGCTACTGTCTATTTGGATCTTAACATTAAATTGGCCCAAAGCCCATAAGTTATGCCTCCTGACACATTGTGTTAACAGGTGAACATCCTTCTTCTTTTTATATTTCCCTCATGTTTTTTCCTTCTTAGCCTGGAGCATCCCACCTCCAGAAGAGGAGAGACATCTGCCTGTGTTTGCTGTGGTTGGGCTCTGACATCCTCTGCAGCAGCTGCTTGCTCCAAAAATATAAAACCAAAGGCAGGGTTTTTGGAGGCTGCTGTGCAGTAAAATCAGAACCTTCACCCCAGGGAATGGCAATTCCTGAGGTGTAAAGTGGTACTGCCCTGGCAGGGTATGGCCAGCCACGTTCTGGGAGGCTGGTGTGAGGGCATGTGCTGCACAGCTCTCCGCTGCCTGGGGAAGGACGGCTCATGCGCCTTCTTCCCTTGCAGTGGGAATGAGAACAACCCGACTCACCCAAACTGGGTAGGAGAGCCGCTTGCTCTCTGACTCATCCCGTGCAGCCTGGGATTTCTTATTCAACATGGCAAGAACAAACCCATCAGTGTACGTGTGCCAGCGATCATGCAGAGCTAGGCATACAAAACTGGTTGAAGCAAGCAAGGGAAATGCTCCTGCAGGGTATCGACATTCCTGTGTCATCACTAGACCATGAATGTCCAAATCAGCACAACAAAGTAAATGTATCAAAGCAAAGCTGAGTCCTCTTCTCTTTAAAGAATTTGCTTATTTCTACAGTTTATAAGTCCTAGAAACAAGCCTTTGAATTTTAAATACGGATACCTAGGCAACAGTGGATGACAAAGACGCTCAACAAAATCCAAGCCTTGCCTTTCCCAGATTTTTTTAATGTGTTGGCTTTAAGTTATGTTGGCCAAATTCTATATTCAGAGGTGAGAGAATAAATATTGTTATTTTTTCTGATTTGACCGGAAAGATTTTATCTCAGAGCCCAGATGACTGAAATGGATTGATTTTATAATCCATATTATGGCAAGAGAGGGAAAATGCTGAGGGCTGGCAGGATTTTGAGGAAGCTGTGGGACCTCTGCTTTGTGTATGCCTCTCTTTTCCAGCTTTGCTCCCTTTAGGTTAAGGGGTGGATCCCCAAGTGAACCTGAACATAAGATGGTTTGACTTTTCTGCCTCCAGTCCTGCAGGCACTATCAGCCATGGTAACCCCAACATGAAGCCAAAACAAGTTAATTTTTGCATTATCAGTTTGCCGGGCAAACAACCATTGCTAGAACTGTGCAGACTTTGTATAGGCTTTACAAAACAGCTTTTAATTGGTGAACAGATGCTTTTCTGAGTGCACTTCTCACAATCAAGGCCTCAGGATATTGTTCCCCATCCTTCTTCTTGCATTTGTATATGAACTAAGTTAATTTGTGAAAGCTTAGATCCAAAACATAGCATAAAATATGCTTCTGCTGCAGTGTCCTCTGATAAGTGTGCAGTGAGGGGAGTCCCCTGGAGTACTAATTACTGCCTGCACCCACTCTGGGATCAGCCTCTCACCGAAACAAGCAGTTCGCTGGGGGGCTTTGTGCTCAGGGGGGCTTGGGGCAAATGCATTGAGGGGGAGAGCACATTTGTGGTATCAAATGTAAAAACAACTCAGGGAGTGGGTAATGCCACCTACACATACTACTTTTCTACTTTGTAGTAGTGCAATATAGTATTATTTTTCAGGTCCAAGCAGAATTGAGGTCTTTCAGGCCCTAGGAATGGAGCCCACTGGGCAAAGCAGCAGCCCGAGGAGGCCCCTTTGGGCAGCCATTTTCCTGGGCTGACACAGCACTTGTCTCCAGTGAAGGCCTGGCGGAGCATGGGCAGAAGGCTGGGAAATGTGTGTATACAAACTCACATCCCCAAGCCGGAAACCATGTGTGATATTTTCAGAAGGGGATGCACCAAGAGGGCCTGAAGCCGAAGCAAACAGTGATAAGAAAACCACACAAAACACATACTCGCAGGAGGCCATTCTCCTCACAGACTAGGCAGGCTGCACGCAGGGTTGGGCTATTGCAGGCAGGGAAGCAGGAGCATTAATGGGAGGCCTTTGTGGCTGGCAATTAGTATAATGAGCAGCAGGCCTAGCACATCTGCCATCTGCCCACTGCTAAGTGTCTTGTAAAAAAAAGTAAGTCATGAGGAAACTAATTTGCTGGTGGTAAATTGTGTTGTATGAAAACAGCAAACCACACTCCGTAAGGCCACGTGCCAATGACAAAATACGCTGTGGCCTCCTCCAGTTCCTTCCAAGGCACACAACAACAACTACTTTTTCACATTTCCCATCCTTTTAGTCTTTAGCAGTAGTCACCTTATCTCAAAGCCTGCATGATGTGGCTTGCAGGGCTCCCCTGCCAGTTTCCCTGGTGCACTTTCTGCCTGCCAACATGCCCATCTGGGAGCCCTATCCAGCTCCTTTCCCCACTCCCGTCCCTCCCTCAGGCAGGCCAGCAGCCCTGCCTTGTGTTCATTCCCTTCCCATAACCAAATTAATGACATCCTCCCACTCCTTCCTCATTAATGAAATTGTCCTCAACAACCAGCTCCATTTCTTCAAATTGGTTGGAGATGTAAGATTTCTCCTCCCTCACCCACTGAACCTGTCTTGGCGATAGGCTCAGCCTCATAGTCCTTGTAATGTTCTCTTATAGAATAGCAAAGTTTTCACCTGGCTTGCAACTCAACTGCCGAGCAACAGGCAGTTCAAACACATGCTGTGGAAAAGTGGCCATAGATCCATGTGCTGCTGAATGAACCTCCCAGATGGCCTTAGGGAACTGCAGATGCTTTCAGTCACCCAGCTCAGAAATGATGCAGCCAAGGTGCCACCTTCCCAGATCTAAAGACGACTTATTTATATATTATTTTCTACTCTTTTAATTTCTTTTTGCAAATGAAACCACTGTATTCCTTCCTGCATGAGTCTATTTTCCTCATAGGGAACAGAAGTTAGCTAGAGTAACTGAGAGGTAAAGAGGAAAACAGCCTATGCCTATAAATAATTTTCCATTTGTTCCTTTGTTCCCCAAAGGCCATAGTCTGACTGTGGGTTAGGAAGAAATACAGCAGTTTGGGATTATGCATGGATAAAACAGAGTTATCCTCATGAGCTGATGATATGTCATCATATATTACAATCCTGTGGCTGTGAATTTGGATTGGGATTTTGGAGGCAAAGTTCAGAGTATATGGCAAATAATTTACAGTGTAAAACGATCGCCTTTATTGAAGAATGTCACCACGTAGACAGGGGAATTAGGGCAAATAAACCTTGGTGATTTATAGGTTACCACAGCAGGAAGCTTGGAAGGAGGAGTGAGTGTACTGGGTTTTATCTGCTTCCCAGATACTGGGATATTTCACTGCATGGTATGATTTACAGGATTATTTTTAATGTGCTGGTACTGCTTTCCTTCTAAGTGACCCCACCCTGGTGTAATTAACTGGATGGTTAGCAATGTTGTCTGTACACAAGGATGTCTTGGCTGTGCTGAGCTGCCAGGGGCATGCTTTGTGGTGGCTGGCTGTAATGCATCCACTGGCAAGGGCTGCTGCCATCGCAGGAGAGCAGCACACCTTCAATAAACCATCTCATGGGGAACCACCGGCACTGCAGGCACAAAAAGCACAGCTGGGATTGCCTCCCTGCTACCTTTGCCATGCATGGTGTACTTCACCACAACACAAACTTGTTGCTTTAGGTAAGAGCTCTTCATCTTGCTTTGCAACTCTCTGCTCTTTTAAGAAAGAAGAAACTGCCCGGGCTGCTGGAAAGCAGGGGCTGATCAGTGCTATGTTATGTTAGTGTATGCTGCACCACAGGGAAACTTTTTGTTTTCCTAGAGAAACAAACTGTCCTTGGGCTCCATGGATTTACGAAACCAAAATAAGCCACAGACATGATGCTCCATAAATTACTTTTAAAAATCTTTTTAATGAAGAAATAATTCCATTCCAAAATATAGACACACAATTAAATAGTTTAATCACTTCAAAATATAACATGTCCCCAGTAGGTTCCAACACACACACACAAAACAATACTTAACAGCAATACAAAAAACCCATACAATAGCAGTTCTGTTACAATACCAATGAATATTGTGACATCTTTAGTGTCTCTGTATCTGTCTCAAGTGGTGTCAAGTACAGTAGTTTTAAAAATGTCTTATAGTTAGTAGCCTCAAGATGTAACTCTTCATACATTATTTTTTTTTTGGTTCAAAGGTAAAAATGCCCTTTGCCTTCAGGACACAGTGGAGTGCTCGTTGTTCACAGCTCCGTCTGCTGAATTGAACCAATGTGATTACAGCAACCTGAGGTTGCAATATTTACAAAGTCTATCTACAGTAATTGCCAAGAACCAATAAAGATGGGAGAAGATGACTGAAAGTAAAGGCAGACACACGTGATAAATTATGATGCAACAATTTGGCTCATGCATATAAGAAAATACATATTATATCACAACAAAGGCCACACACCTTTTTATGCAGTTTAGTTAACATTACTACTTACAGACAACCCATTCTCCACCTTTGCTTTGGACATTCGAGGACCATATACATCTTCACATCCCTGTCTCCTGAATCCAAACCACTGGTTTCCCTCCAGTGACAGTAAAACCACCCAGAGATTTGACTGCTGTGGTGGGCCATTGGTAGTTAAGAAAAGACCCATGCCAAGGACCTCTTCTGTAACTCTGTTTGTTTTAATGACCGCAAACCACAATCAAAATAATATTCAACAAGCAGACAAAGACCAGCTGGGCGAAAATGTAGCCAGCTCGACAGTTGGAAAATGCTTAAAATAGATATTTGGAGAGCCGAATAAGAGGTGCTTCATCTCAGAGCTCCAGGGCACGAGGGACATACAGCCCTGCTGGGGACCACCTTGCTGAGAGAAAGGCGCTTGATGCATCGACTTTCTTCATTACCCCTAGTCCGGAAGCCCTTGCAATGGATTTATTCTATTGCATCTATTTTAAGCGTAGTGATAATGGTCACAGAGACATGAGGGTGATGGGAGGGAGCTATTACTCTGGGTACAGTTAAACATGACATGGGTTGAATTAGTCAGCCATTGCACATAGCTGCGTTCTAGCTTGTTTTATCACTGTTCAGGAAATGCTTGACTGGAATCCTGAGGTGACAGCAACATCTCCAGCTTCATTGGATTAGCTTTAAATGTGGAGTGCTAGGCACTAGTGGAGGCTCACCCATTCCTGAGAGGAGGTTGGAGGAGGGGGCATCAGAGGATATGGTGCCTGCCTTGCCAGGTCGACGCATATCCCAGGAGCAAAGACCAGTGACTGCAGAAATGAAAAGCTTACATGAAGATGTCTGGATGCCTTAGTATCCATTTGGATGTCTGAGACCAAGCCCAGATATGCAAGGAGATGTGGACAAGAGTTCTGCATAAGCAATAATACGATATGAAAGTGAAAAATGGCAGCAGCTCTTTCATACAGATACTCATCCCCTAACACATAGTGCCCAGGGAAACAGCCGCGAGCCTAGAGAGTGCGTGCAAGCAACAAGTGAACTTACTTGGCTGAGCTACACAGCAATCTCACATAAATACAGCAGCACACATCCACATAATCATGAAAGAGAGGACAGACAAACCATGTTAACCTGCTTCAGATCGGTATCTGATCACTTGCTGTAGGCAAACTGTGCTGGTGTGAAATATCTGTATGAAACGTTACTGTTTTCAGGGCTGCTAGGCAATGTCACTTCAGGTCAGCCAGGTACTGGAAGCAGCGATGTTGCATTAGTGCAGTACAATGATGTTAGCCCAGAGGCTGTCCCAGGCTAACACGCTGAGCTTCTCTGCTGGGCTATATGGCCAGCACGTAGTGTTGCACTGATGTTCCTGCCCTGCTTCGGGTCTGGCTGGTCCTGGACTGGCTCCAAGTTCTCCGTGTGGGCTATTATTGGCTATGTATTATGCCATACACGCATAATCTTTATTTCCAAGCAATACACTGCATGGGGGATATTCCAGCTATTTTGTGTCTGTCCCTACTCAGAACTGCCTATAGGCTTGTAGTAACAGCTGAGCAAACACGTTTTAGCTAGCAGTTTCGCTTCCTAATCCCAAATGGCCAGATAGGTCCCCTTTCTCCTGAAATGCCTTTATTCTTGAGAGCTAGGAAAATGGACAAAACTCCAATCCTGTAACCGTATGCCCATCCTTTCAAAAAAATCCTCTGCTTTTCTTGTGCTTTTCACTGATAGCTAATTCTCCATCCAGCTCTGAAAGAGTCTCACTACACATTTCCAAGAGTGCATGCAGAACATCTGGTGGCTGGCTAAGGCAATACACATTCGGAAATAAAAAGAAAACAGTTGCAAGCGCACTTTAAGCCTGTACATTTAAAGCTGAAGGCCTCAAAAATAACGTCATGGAGTGGGTGAGTTGGAGGGGCAGAGAAATGGAAAGAGACGATTCGTTGAACACATGCTTACTAAAGCTAAAACATCAATGAAACGATACCATGGAAGATTATACATAACATCAGTCAGTTCAGGGATCTTATGGCACCTGTGGTTTATAAACAGCTTTAGCAACGAGTATTTCAAAACATAGTTCACAGTTTTAAGAAGATCTGTGCTGATTTAAAAACTAGATTCTATATCATTTGAATGTCACCTTTTGTATATGATAGCTATTTGGAAAAAAAATATTTACACTAACTTCTATGGCTGATTTGTTAGATTATTTTGAAAGAAACATTCCTAAGTTACACATTAGCCCTAGATTAGAGATTTTTTAGTTATTATTAATAATTATATTATTATTTTAGTACATTTTGTATAAGTCAATTTAAAGACTTGCAAACAAATTGCAAATGTAGTCTGGTACTTCAATTTTTGGGCTACTAGATATATACACTCAGGAGTATAATCATTCAGTGTTAAATGCATAATTGCAGCTTTTTATTTCTTCCGTGGAAAAAATGTACAGTGTATAGTAAACTGATCTACTAAAATCTCAAAGTATTCAGAAATCAAATTTCTATCTATAAACAGTATTGTCATTGTAAACTGAACAGGTTCAATATCATGTGCAAAGGGTTTATGTGAGTTATTAATACTGCCATCCTTTGTAACAGCAGTACGTACTTCAGTCTGTATTCTTCACTGGTAATGAGCCATGTTACAGAAGATGTAGCTAATATAAGTTAGCTTTAAACAAAAGTCTTTTTGTCAAAACACACATCTACAAACTACAACTCTTAGAACAAAAGTACTGTGCTACAGTCCTCAGAACTTAGTTATGTGAATTTTTTGTCAAGAGACGCTGCACCTCTTGGTTCCACTCTTCTGTGAAGTTTGCAGCTAAGCTTTCCTCATCGTCTGTCCGAAAGCAGCTCTCCTCATCATCTGTTCTTACATAGCTCTCGTTGTCTGTCTGACTGCAGCTTGCCTGTTGAGAAATGTTTTGGGAAACTTATTTATAAAGTGCCAGTTGAAGATGCTGCATGTGTGTGCACATACCCACACAGGCACACCCATGAGCATAGCAAGAGCATGATGCTTTACAGAGAGAAAAAAAGGAGGACCTGGCCAATTCCTGTGCCTATACCTGAAAAAAAAAATCCCCCCAAAAGTGAAAAACCCGTTCTACATAGATGAGCCATAGGTAGCTGAGCTATAAACAAAAACTTACAGGGCACTTGCTAAGGAGAAAACTTCTTACCATGGTGTTCTTACCAGACTGTTTTCTGCTCTTCATGTAAGACACTGGAATAACTGGCTCTGCATTAGCACAGATTTGCAAGTTTTTCCATTTTTCTTCCATTTTATGCTTGCAGGTTGCTGTCTAAATAAATTATTTGTAGCCAAACCATGGATTATTGCCCTTGTGCACAGCCACCCAGTTAACAGTCACTCGCCATCTCCTGTTGTGAGTTGCCCCTCACGTGAAAATGTCTTACCCTTCATTTACAGGCTTGGATATGTTTTGTTATGTCTATGAAGAAATGCAGTTACTTAAAAGGATGACTCAGAATGCTCATAAACAGCCTAGTTTGCTGGTGTACTTTTGTACTTTTTTTTTTTTTTTTTTTTTTTGGTGTTTGTGTGTGTGTGAGTAGCTTGAAGAATTAATATCTTAATATTAGAGGCATCAAAGTTTTAGCTGGTAATGGAAAATGCTTAATAGATGACCTCTGCTCTCTCAGAACTCTGTCAGGACCTGTGAACTTTTTTTTTTTTTGGTGTATTTATCCTAAAGGCACTGTTTTTTCATACTGTTTACAGCCTTTCAAAGATGAGGAGCCCATCCTTTTTCTTTTCAACTACCTCAGACAGAGATCTGATAGTAACAGCATGAAAGACCAAACCCTATCAACATGAATTCTTTCCTACTCATTTCATTTCTCATCTACAAGATGAGAGAGGAAATGCAAATGGCTTTAGCAAAGAAGAATTAAATGAAATCTGATGAATCAAGAAAGGTCAGGTAGATTATCTTGCTTCTTCTCCTTCCTGACACCATTTGATTGTATTAATTATTCAAGCACAAATGCTTCCATCTGATTCCTTAATACCTAAGCATGTCAACTGGTATGATGATCTTAATTTAGTATCTCCTTGTGTCAGGCAGTTACAAAAGACCTAACATTAACATTTTGTTGATGAATGAAAAGGAAACCTGCATTACAGGTATAATGAGAGGTTTGCAAAAAATTCCCAAAGTGAATTTTAAGGAAGTATTTTTTAAAAAATCAGGCATGCATTTATGCCACTTAAGCGTGCAACCTAATTTGGTAATTTTATAAAGGAACATTTTGTTCTTCACAGGTCAGCCAAAAAAAGAAAATTAAAGGCACGGCACAGGTCAGTTCTCAGCTGTGTGAGACTAATTTTTATTGAATCAGTTTAAGGGTAAATACAGGTACATCTCATATTTCTTGATGGCATCATTATAAACCACAAGAGCAAAGCCAGAGTGGCTTGTGAAATGCCAGATGCATTAGGATGCATTGACAGTACTGATAAGTATTTGGTTTTGTTTCTAATTTTCTGGATAAATTACTTATCTTTGGTTGAGTGGGGAGATGGCTATTCTAAAATCTCTCAAGGCTTCTCTGTTTCATGTCCAGCATTGGGACAGAGGTTTCCATACAAGTAAGGAACACTAATGAACCTCAGGACTCTACATTCATTGAGGCATTTTAGAAATGCCAGAACTAATTCCAAGTTAAGCCTCATGGCTTGTCATATAATGAAACTGCTTCTCAGCCTTTGTTGTAACTTAATCCAAAAATTCTTTTCTGATACTTATCATTCAGTGATTTTCAAAAAGTACCCTTATCACTCGTGTGATTTTAAATTATTATTTTTTTTTATAAAAAAAGGAAGCTGCTTCTTCACAGTTAACTTGGTCACAGTTCTCTTACAGCTTTCTTACACCTACGTGCTAAGAAGAGAAAGGCTTAAGGAGAAAAATAAAGAGGAAAAACAAAAAATAGCTTACAAAGTAGCACACATTTTTAAAAATTGCTGTGCTGCCAGCCTTCTGCTATATTCAGTTGGAATGGTCCACATAATGCTGTTTTTTATGTTCAGAATGAAAAAAAAATGAATTAGATGAGACCAACTACAATGTTGCTGTGGCAGCACTAAGAAAGCATTGCTTTAGAAAAATCTAGGGAATTGTAAGGCTTGTGGGCACATGTCCACTGCTCAAGCTGACAACTCTTAATTGAAAGTGACAACTTCTTAACCGCTTTCAGAGGTGGAGGTTTTCTGTTCCCACTGGCCATCCTTGGCAAGAAATGCAAGTGCTATCAGGAGGATAAAGGCAAAATAATGTTGAAGTTGTGTGTTCACGTGTTCAAATAATTTTGAGATCTGCCTAGTGCTTGCTGGAAACAACCTCAAATTCACTCTGTTACTTTATTAAGAATAAATCAAGTGGTATAGAGGTACGTTTAACATGTAAACTCAAAACATGATTAAATTATATTACATGTATTACTTGAACCACTTAGTCTCTTGGGAACTTGTTATACCAGATGTTATTTCAAATCAATTCTAGAGAATTGAACATAGCACTTTAAAACAAGCAAATTCAAATAGAATACAGAAAACCTTAATCAAATGACATCAACATTGGTTATCCATGACTGATAAATGAGGAAGTGAACAAAACTCTGTGGCTGGCCATCAGTACATATCAGTCATGTGAAGCTATAATAAATTGATATGATCCAAAAACAGCCAGGAGATGAGATAGTAACTCAGTATCAGATCTCTGCTAATTTGAGCCAGGGTACATATTTTCAAGAAAGCTGAATGTACAGAAGTATGTATTTTCCTACATCTCTGTATTAGTATTGCTTTTTCACAAAAACTGAAACCTTAAAAAGGATTGCCTGGGCTTTCAATTAATAGGATTTTCTTTATTTATTGCATTTTATTGTATTTTGTTTTTTTTTGCTTAATACTGCAAATGATTTGCCTGAATGTTGCTGTCCTTTAAAATCAGTTACTCACAGTTGCAATTAAAAACAGCTAGACATAGTAGTACCACTATATACATCATTACATACATTATTATCTTCCTTTTCATGTGACCTGATCTGCAACTGTCAAGTGCAATAAAATTAAAGATGAAAATTTGCTTTTCTGGCTGTCTATGTTTAGGAAACTCTACACAGCTCATGTTTTTAACAGGGCTACTGATAAAATGGCTGTAACCTGAGGGGCAACGTTAGGAGAATTTTTACGAGCAGCTATTTGGTGTTTATAGTACTCTGGGTATTGCTGTTTGCTTTTCACATCCATTTATTCTTCTTTAGCAGACACTGAGACAGATGCTTCAGAAATACCTAAACAGATTTTAACACTCAAGACGGGCAGCTCCTTTCCCAAGGCCCACACTTTAACACTCAAATCCTTGTACCATCAGAACTTGTAAAATTTTTCAATTAGGGTTGAATTTTGCTCTCAAAACTGCCATATAAATTAGGAGGGTTTCAGCCTTTCCCAAAATGCTGGCACCTCTAGCATGAAGCGCAGCATACAAAACCTAGCAGCACGAATCCCTGCTACAGTTGGCACAGCTTGACCCACTGGTTTTGCTTGTCTGAGCGTGACCCTGTTCCCAGCTCTGAGCGCCCATTGATAGCGGGCCTTCAGTTGCCTTTACTTCTGGCTTTGAGGAATAGACTCAGTTTGCAGACTGGAGTCAGACCCCTCCTTTGATTTCTCCCCCCTTCCTGGCCCTGTTAGCCCAGGGTTCAGTGTCACGGTAGGATGGATGGCATCCTCTCACTGCCGGCTCCACAGCAGGGCACTGCGCTCTCCTCACAAGTCAGAAATGCGAAGTCCACAGCAAGAAGGAAGCCTTTGGTTTCCCATTCCCTGGGCAAATGTTTGGAATAACAGGCTACTTTGTAAAAATAGCTTTTGCCTGCATTTCTGAATAAAAATACAACTGTTGAACTTGGCATTAAACTCAGTGCTGCAACTGTGCGGTTGGCACACGTAAAGAATGTGACCTGAACACGGATCAGCAGGGAATTTACAGACTTTCTTGCTTTATCTCTGAATTGCCAGACCCTAGGTGTTAAGCAATTGGGTACCTTTCACTTTGGATTGGGGCATTTTAAACTTCCGCAACACACTGGAGGACAGCTCTACAATTAAGCAGCTGGCAGATTGCTTTCTTTTGAAGTTTTGGTCCCACCAAAATTTATTGATGATTTATTTCAGTTATCCTAGGAAGACCCAACCATTCCATGGAACTGAACTCAGGTCTGCTGAAGTGTAATCCGTTTTCTTATCTACTGAATATGCTTCCTCTGTACTGGCTAATATACTTGTCATCATCCTCAGGGGCAGAAGTCCCACATTCTCACCCTCATGGGTAACAAATGAAGAAGATGAAAAGGGTGCTGGCTTAACAGGAATCCTAAGGGCCAGGACCAGTTTTCAAATGCGTTATTAGCAATTATTTAGGCATATGCATTCCTAGGCATACTGATACAAGTTAAAAGAAGAAAGAAACAGCATCATCACATACACTCAGACAGTAGTACATGGTGCATTACAACCGAAACACACATTTTGAGGATTCACCCTAAATACTCTTCTAAATTATAGTGGTACTTACTTGAGAGGAGAGAGAGAAGGATATTGCACTCAACTTTGCAAACTGACCTGTAGATAAACAGAGGATAGAAAACAAGAACATGACAAATTAAGCCAGTGAGCAGCCAGTGTATTATTCTGAAGAAAGCCATGCACAAGCCTAGAAATAAAGACAGCAATTAAAAACCGAGAAAACAAACCCAGTGAAAAGTGTCTTACACAACACATCCAGCAAAAGGCTGTAACAAGAACACAACTGATAGGAGATGTGGGAGGAGAAGCACTGTTAGCATTTACACTTGTGTAACAAATGTGGTTGTTTATTTATTTATTTTTTTTCCTGGTATGAATACTTGTTATTTACAACATGCTTCAAAAAAAGAGAGAGAAATAAGTCTCCTTTGAGGCTTCCTGCCCCAGATTCCCTTGTGCATCCTGAGTGTTTTGCTCATACTTTACTAATTTAGAGTTTTGCTTGAAAGTCTTGCTTGGAGACAAGGTGACACAAAATAACAAGAGTGGGTTTTGACCAACAGTCTTCCATGCTACACTACATCTACACATTTTTAAAAATGTGCTGCTTTTACACAAAGTGAGATATTAAATAACATAAAAACGGTTACCATATTGTTACTGAGGGTACCATTCTGTAACCCCAGTAGGAGTTCTTCCTCACAGATTATTTCAGCTGCAAATAGCATTACGACAGCTATGGTCACCATTTTTTTTTTTTATTTATTTTTGCTGTCCATATGAATGCAGTGTACATATGAGTACAATGAGAAAAACAGCCTGCAATAAATTCCAATGGTTGGATGCAAAGTGAGAATATTTCACCTGGCTACTGTTCAATGGGATACCCGAAATAGTAATTTCCCAGTTTTCTATCATTTTTGCAAGTGGAAAGCAAGCCATGACTTTATCTTTAGAAACTATCAGTGACATTAGTAGAAAAAGGCATGGAATAACAAAAATCACAAATTAACTGCAAAGTGGAGAGAACGAGCCAAAGCTGAAGCATGTGTGTCTCAAAAGCAATATACGATACTATCCGATCAAATCCTAATGGTGCCTTCATCCTAGTGGTGCCTTCTAGCTTAGTTCCTAACTCTGCTTGCTTTAAACCTGTTCCCTAAAAAAAAGGATATCAGCCAAACTAGGAAGGACTTCTCATACATGTTGCATTCTTTGGGTCTGAGGTTATCAACAAAAAGTAGCTTCTACTTTTAGGTCACTGCTATCAAATTATTGCCTGATAGGAGCTGACAATCTGATGGACAGTGAAGTACATCATGAAATCTCTTTTGGAAAAATTGTACTAAATGGAAATTGTACAGAACGAGGAGTTTCGACTGCCTCAGTGAACGCATTTTTGTTCACCTGAGTGTAGTCTTGGCTGACCTAAATTTAACAGGAGTTTTATTCTGACACCAACAAGAGATATTTCCTCCCCTTCTCCTGTTGGAATACTGTTGGAAGACAGTGGAAAAGCTCTATTTTTGACCCAAACGAGAGTAACACCTAGTTCTGTTTAACAACATTTGCAGTTTCGACTACACAAGGAGTACCCTTATTTTGCAGTGCGCACGTGTACTCAGGTATGTGCACGTACAAAATCCTTTTGTGACTTGTGAAACTCATGTAACACTGTTACTGTATATTGCATTTCCATCCTGAAATCAAAGTACAATCAAATTGGCCTATCATTCCTTCCAGAAAAAATGAAATTTCTACCAGCAATAATAACATTTATTATTTGATGCACGATAGCTGTCACTGTTGAGGTACTCCTTAGCAAATGACAGTTATTTTCTATTACATCAGCAGTGGCAGCTTATCTTATTCATAGTTTAAAGGCTGTCATTTTTGTCATTTCCTAGCTTGGATTAAAAAAAAAAAAAGTGACAAAAAAAACATGTCACCCACTGTTGCTTTGGTATATATTACACAACAGTGCTGCTGCTGCTGTCATCGTGTCCAGTTCATACAACGAAATGAGGTCTGGCAGGCTACCCATGAGCCTGTAGCAGACTTAGGTAAACAGAAACCAAAGAAAAGATTCTAATCAACCTCCAAACTACCTGCAATTTTGATGAGTTTTAATGAACTTTTCCAAGACTAATCCATCCTAGCAGCTTTACAGACGATAGTCACAAGAGCTGCCATTTTTTATTAGATCGAGTGCCTGTCAGTCCCAGAATCTTGTCTCCAAAGTGACCAGCAATGGACACTACAGAAAAGCTACCATCAACATTCCTGCTCAGAAGGTGCTTTCAATCTGATTTCTGATCTCTCAGTGTCTGCTGAATCCTTTTTTTAGCTTATTTATACCTTTGGTCTCTGTTACACTTGGTGTTGGTGAGATTCAAATTTTAATTGATCACCACATGGGAAAATACTTATTTTTGCTTGCTTTAAGCCTGTTCCCTAGTAACTGAATTGGGTATGCCCTACTACTGACACTGCTACCAACATTATAGGAAGATATGAATTTTATATTAGGATGTTCCCAGTCAGAATAACTTAAAAACTGGTGATAGTTCATTACACCAGGCAGAAGCAGAGACTGCCGTGCAGACAGGACAGCATATCTACAGAATTCCAACCCCCTCTGGCAAATTAGCTTTTCTTGGACTCTCAAACAAATGCCCTTTGAAAACTTCCTCAGGGGGTGCTTAATGACAAATCCCCAGGCTCCACTATACTAGATGCTTGTTGAATACTCACTCCTCTAGGATATAATTCTTTCCAGACCCTCTCCTCCCCTTACAGATTCTGACAATGACAATGACACACAGACTCTATTTGAGCTTCAGTTCACAGTGATGAACCATTATGAATGTTTTCCATTACTGGAGGAAAACAAAATCTAAATATAGCAAGCTCTCAGCTTAACATCATGAACCAGCCTACATGGTATGGAGCGCTGAGGTCTAAGTGACTTGGTGGGAGCTGGCAGAGAACAAGGTCAGGGGCAATTCTGGCCCACCTGATGGCCCTGGTAATGTTAAGGACTACTGTCATGTGCCTCAGGCAGTGTGGTCTTCCTGGACATGCAAAAAAGCCAGATGCATGCATGGCTGTGGAAGAAAACAGAAACAGTTTTTGGAATGTGTCTGCTTTAGTAACCAAGAAGAGATCACACCCCAGAGCCCAGGAGGGATAAGAAGGGCTCTGGACAGCTCCAGCACCTAACTGTTTCACATTTATGGATATGTATGGGCAGCTTCTTTTCCCACCTGGTATGCCTCATCCTGCAGCTTCTGCTTCAGGTACTCCTCCATCTTCAGTTCATTCTCCAGCTGGCGGACAGAATCATTCTCATAATTTTCATCATCTGCTCTGACAAAGGGGTCTCCATCTTCTGTAACCCTAAAGACAATTATTCATAAATAGCCTCCTGAGATGAATGACATTCAGAATGAATAAAAATTCCTCTTATTGCAAGGTCTGAGGAGAGCAAGATACTTTTACTCCAGCCACATGCACCACCAGTTAATAATTTCCTGGCAGTGGAAAACACTTCTGCTGTTTCCCTTCTCCAGTGGTCTAGTATTGATGAAGTAGACCAAAGGGCATGTCCTGCTGAAGGCATTTTTGGTGTACAACATTATGGAAATGAGTAACGAAAGTCCTCAATAACTGCTTTGAGAGTAAAACAAAGAGTAAGAGGTTGAACCAAAAATAACTGGAAAGATGTCTATTGTCTTAGATAAGATTCAGATTCTAAAAATAAACTGGTTTGTTGATCAGTTGAGTTGGTCAACAAAAAGCATTCTGTCTTTGCCAAAAACAACTGCACTTTTTTCAGTGTGTTCCAATAGGCCCCTCACTCTGGATAAGCAGGGATTGGGACTGCAGAATACATTAAGGAGCACAGCTGTCCCATAAAGTCTGCACACCAGGTTGGGTGTGAGACAGCTGAGTCCTGAAGGCATCCTAAGTTCTGTCCTTCGGAGTTTACAGCGCTCACCGCTATCTCGTGTTCATAAAGCTCTCCTCACTTGAATTTAGACTTTTAGTGTGGTACTCAAATAGGAGAGAAAATATTGCAGGCTGCGTGTTGCCCTCAGCAGAAATACGAGCGAGATTAGGAAGATGAGCCGAGCAGTTACCCACATGTCACTGCGCATGGATCCCGTGGCAGCAGCACTGTGGATGTAGCCTGGCTTGCGGGCATGGATCTGTGCGAGGAAAGCCTTCTCGGACGTTGGGGACGGAACGAGGTCATCAAAATGGGTCCGTCCAAATTCGGAATCCACGTTGCTTTCTGTCTCACTGCCCACCTCTGTGAAGCAAAAGGTGAAAGGCGTTTGCATTTAACTTCCACAAGAATAAATATACTCGTCTGTTTCTTTAAGCCTTTCTCTGTCTTCCCTGCTTATGATGATCACCTCCTCACAGTGAGTACAGTACAATATAGTAAAATGTATTTCTACATAGACCTGCAGACCTAATGGTCTCCTTCTCGGGGAGGGACAGAATACTGAAGCTGTTGCTTATTTGGCTTATTAGGTAGGATATTTTTATGAGTACACTACACATTGCATTTTACAACAGATCCTATATATTCCATGTTGAATAAAATTTGTGAAGACAGAAATCTCTCCTCCCTGCCATTTCAACCATCTCTTTAAATGGAAGCTTCTTTTTATGGAACAGGGTGCGATTAGGGTGCTTTGACAGCAACCAACCAAGCTCTCTCTCAGGTACCACCATTCCCTGGAAAGGCCATTTCCATATGAAAACAGGAACAAACTTCTCAAGGAGTTTTCATTGTATACAACTGCATGCTTACATCCATGGCTTTCAAATCTCCTCTATTCTGAAGCCATTATTTGGGAATTTTGTTTCTACAAGCATAAAAAAGCTTTGAAACTACATTACACTGCTTTCCTTGTTGGTCTATATACTCCTAACTCCCGTTTTTCTAAACATCTATGAAATGTCCGTGTGTTGACCATCCACCTTCAGCCTCACTCACCAGAATTTAGTTCTTTTACCAAAGAAGACATGGTGTTGGTGATTGAATCTGCTGCCACCAGCAAATCATTTCTCAAGTTCCGTCTTGCACCTGAAGCAAGAGACAGACAAAACAGTGTCAGCACTCTTCACAAGACATATGTTTTCCTGTTCAAAGCAGTTTTAACCTTGCTGAAAGCTGCCATTGTGATGATTCAGGGTATCAAAGTCCTTACGAGGGACACGTGCGGAAGAGTTCTCTGCAGAATGTCCTCATTTACTTATGCTCTGTGCAAGAGCAGAAGCCTGCCCTCATGCTTCATTTAATCACAATGCCAGATATGTGCAGATTATTCATTGCCATCAAGCTTGCATTTGTGTAGTGACACCAGCAGACCAGGCCTGGAAGATTAAATCCAGCATGAACTCATTTAAAATGTCTGTGGGGGAGGAGGGAAGAAATGAAGTGTTTTCTCTAAATTCTCACTGTTCTGTTTAATGACACCATTATTGTTACATATTTGCCAGCTAATTATGGCAAATGTTGGAGAAACATACTTGACCTCATCAAGACTGATAAGGATTTTCTTCTCTACTCCCTCTCAGCCTCTCCTATAGCTGAAGGATTTTCTTGTATATTTCATAATTTACCTTTTTTTCTTTTTTTAATAAAGGGAGCACTATTGCCTTTCTTAACAGCCCCAGGCTCCTGTTAAACTCTTTCTAATAATGGATCCAGAAGTGCCTCCCTGCTGAACCTGGCAATATTCCCTTAACCATCAATCATGAAAGATTCTTGTGAGCTGCATGAAATACTCCTTCCCTAGGAGGCTGTGGGTAATGCATGCTTCACTCCCTCAGATCCCAAACATAGCTCCTATTGTGGCTGAATAATCAATATATCCCACAGAATCTCTAATCTTCCAGACTGGATTATTCACAAGAACTGGCAGGATTCAAATGCTGTAGATCCTTTAACACAGGCTGAATGCAAAACAATGCATTAAAAAAATTTCCCAAACACTACAGTGTGTTTTTAAATTTTTAATATACCACTTTTAGCAAATGATTCCTGGAATGCAAATCAAAGTAGTTAATCTCTTTCTTACACACACACAGACACTCAGACAGCCACTCCCTCTATAAAGTCTTCTCAGATTTTTATCTCTGAACTATTGCAAACTCTATGGAGGAAAAAAAAAACACACACAAACACAAGAGAAACAGTGCTTTAACCATGGCTTGTCTGCCTTATGTATACAGAGACAGGTCTCTGCTGGTGCAGTGCAGAACGGAGCATCATACGTCAAGATGTGACAGAATGGCTGGTTTCAAGTTCTTTGGTTCTGACCTCCCCATATCTAGGGAATATGGTAAATAATGACATAAAGCTAGATATTCATCAAATTCTGCAGTTTTGAAATGTGATCACTTACCTTTTTATATTGCTTTTTCTCTTGAACAAAACACATTTATATATTTAAAAGCATTTGCCTGAGGCAGCCTTAGTATTATTTATGAAAATTTTATTGTAGCCACTGTCTTATTTCTCTCAGTCTTAGCTCTGGAAGAAACTGTTCTACAGTATCACAGAGGTTAGTGCTCCACATTTTTTGCCTCTCAATTTTTTCACAGCAGAAAGAAGCAAATTAATTCTTGACTTGTTTCTTTTCTCACAGAAAATGAGGTGTCCAGCAGCCTGGTATGTTGGGATTAGGAATTACACCCTAGTAAAACATGCTCAGTACATGAATTGACTAGCACTTTTGTAGAAAGTTCTTGATTGCATTATAGATTCGACCTTGTTGTAAGATGGAGACACACAGTGACCAGGGAAGGGTAGGGGCAGGCTGCATGAGAGGGCTGAACTGGGCTCTTAGGAACAAATACACATCCACTCTAGCAGGGGTACTTCAGAGCTCCACTTAAATTTGATTTTGTACTAGTGAAACAGGACAAAAAATATCCAAGTAAAAGATCTGCAGTGAGGTATGTATTTTAGAAGAAATCAGATTAGAAAAAAAAGGAATATTTCATTCGGGTCACATGGACTATCTGTTTTCTTTAGCATTCAACATAATAATTTAACCTGTGGCCTTAGAAGTTCAAAACTGTTCAAAATCTATTGCTACTTGACAAGACAGTGGAAAGAGAAATGAGAAACATGGTGCAGCCTACATCAGTTTTCTAAAAAAGCAAAGGGCTCGCTGTTACGGGCCCAAAGGAAATCAACAAGGGACAACAGCCACAAGCTGCATCAAGAGACATTCAGATGTAAGGACAAAAAAATCACATAACAGCCATGGTCAAACACTGGAGCAGAGTCTGTGGAAGATTCACACTGGGAGCCATCCACAACTCAGGTGGCTGAAGTCCTGAATGATCGAATCTCACTTTGAAGCTGGCTTTCTTGGGGCAGGAGGACATGGTAGCTTACAGAGCTCTTCCTACCTGAACTAATTCTGTGGTTTTATCATCTAGTCTTCATTAAAAAACAAATGCACTGACAATGCTTTCCTGAGGTCAATAACAACTCTTCTTATTCTGGTTAACAGGGTACTGATAATGGGCTGACCATCTTCGTTAAAATTCCCTCTAACTGCAAAATCCACTAGTTGGCATCACTGTCCCGGTTGTGCTTACCTGCCTGTCCTGAGAGCAATGTCTGGCAGCTGACAAAGCTGATGTACCATAGTGAGACACAGCTACTCTGGATTTTTTTCTTTTGTTTCATTGCATGCAACTCAGAAACTCAAGCTCATTTAGTCATTAACCACATGAAAAAACAATTCTTAAAATAGTTTCCGAGTACCTCACACAAGCTAATAATGACACTTACTTTGTGCAAAGGCTTCCTGCACATCTCCTCCCACCCCGGTCAGAGAGTCCTGAGGTGTGTGGGTTGGGGTGGAGCAGGCGGAGGCAGACCTGATGGGCATCGGGATCGGTCGACTGATGGTGTGGCTGGGTGAGGAACGTGGGGACCCTGCCCCTTGGGTCTACAAAACAATCAAACAGTTAAACAGGTCTTTGCGAGAGCCCTCACCCTCAGCTTACAGGCATCATGCTGTTTGTAGATCAGTTGTGCAATGCTAATTTTGCTAAAAGGAATGTACTGAAGTCAGTTGTTTGTTAGCAGACAGCAATGCTCCAGTATAGAAAAATAGTAAGTAGGAAAGCACGAGTCAAAATCTGGCTTCCTCGAAGCATGGGAAAATGTCAGGCAGCTAAATTAGAAAAAAACAATCCAAGTTAATAAACACCAAAGTATAGGCTTGCTCTCTGCCCTCTTCCCTCTCTCACTCCCCAGTTCGCATGCATGTTTGGTAAAACACAACTCATTCGGACTGTGAGAAGGGGAAAGATGCTGGCACTAAAACATCTTCCAGCCTGGGCAAGGACCTGAAGCAGTGCCATTAAGCAAAACTCTGCCGTGCCAGTAGGTCACATCTGTGCCCTCCGCCTCCTCGCAGGGGTCGTGCATGGCACATGCAACCTCGCAGTCACATCAAGGCTGACACAGTAAGCAATACAGCTTTGTGCGTTTTATTAGGATCTAGAGGACCGTTTTAAGCCACTACTAAACCATACGCTATTAAATTGTTTGCACTACAGGACATACTCAGGCACTCCCAAACCACTGTGGGGACAGGGCAACTTTAAATCTTGCGATGGGTTCAGCTGCTGGAAACCGAAATATTTTAACACCAGTCATATAAAATGTCATGCTGTTAGCACCTCACGGTTAGTGTCATTTAGTTGAAATCCAAGCAGGCTTTACAAACTAATGATAAGTTTTACAAATGCAGCTGGGTGAGCAATACCGAGAGATTCACTTGTGCACGTTTCCCTGACTGCTCCAAAGCCTCCAGGGATGCAGGTCCACGTAAGGAAAAACAAATGCCCAAGCCCACGCCAAGCTACAGACGACTTTTCGTGACTGAAAACCCATCCTCAGTGGAGGACAAGGATGGAGGTGGCTCGAGTGCTTTTAAGCAGCAGCTACAGCATGTGCGCCTGTTTGTTCACAGTGAAAAAGTAACATAAGGGCTGTGTTTCCCTCAGCCCATATCTATTTTGAGAATTTAGAAGGATTTCTTAACTCTTTGATGCCATTTCTCTTGACTTCTGCAGTGGCTGCCACTGCAGCCCAGATAGGGTTTGGCAAATGTATTCTAAAAAAGCCAACAGCAGCCCATAATGGAAGGACTGCAGCACTGCCCTTGAGATTTTTATAAATTCCTGCCCCTATCCATAAATAATGTATCAGAATACTAAGCTATTTGTTCATTTCTACCACCCCTTTCTAAGAGACATTATCACCAGAGAGACATCAAGGGCAAATTAGTTTTATGAGGAATAAGCACATTACTGGTGGGAGAATGGGGGATTTAATACTTAAAATTTCTCTAATGACCAGCTTTAGAACATTTAAATGATGGATAAAAGGGAAGTTGAATATATAAGGGCCAGACGCTCCCCTGTTTCTGGAATCGTCTGTACCCACAGCAGCAGAAATGCAGATCCCTGGTCCACCAGAGGCTGAGCACAAAGCAACCTCGAGATCCTCCAAGGTCCTTAGAGGTCGCACTCCCGGCACATCAGGCAGGGGATCTGGGAGCTACAACTTTTTCCTTTCCTTTCATGCCTCAATGCTTCTATGAAACAGATATGCTAAAGAATTTCTTGTTCCCAGCTCCCTCCTTCACTTGCCCTTTTTCCTCAGCTCCCCTTTGCCTTTGATCAGTTCTGGGGAACGCCAACAACAGTGGGAACATTCAGAGAATACGAGAAAAAAGGGACAAATTTTGTTTCCTATAACCAAGTCACATTTCAGGAATGAACTTTATAATAGGCATTTTATTTACTAAAAATAACAGATGCTTGCCAGCACTACTTCACTGGAATTTTCCCACAAGAGAAATGTAAAAGCTGCACACCAGTACTTGGTGTTGTGTTTGCTTTACAGCTAGGGCTGATATCTTATGTGTTTATGACAAACACATTGAGTGTTTATGATAAACAGCACTCTCTTATCTGTAGGACTCAGTTTTTGAACAACTTATTTCGGAAGCACTGAGAAATGAAGCACTTTGATTCCCCTGTCCAGCTAAAAACGCCTAACTTTTTGTGTTACTTGGGCAACACTGGGCAGAACTGAGGAAGTTGAAATATGAGGATATTAGGGAATTCCTGATTTAAAATAAGCGAATGCTTTAATTATATTTTGCTTAGATCCACCTCAGCCCAAGTTCGTGGGATGGGTGTGTTACTAGGACCGGATTTCTGCTTCGTGGCTACCAGGAGAAACATGTTTTCCACTGGAGCTAAGTGCCTGCAGCCCGCGGATACGATTAGCAGTGACTTGGTTATCTCAGCAGAGAAATGCAGCACCAAATTGCACCCAAACAAGTCAGCCCCACCAGCTGGAGGGCTAGGGCTTGCTGAGAAAGAAGCTAGAGCAGCTAGCACCAAAATGTGGATGACTTCAGGTTTTTTGCTGCAATTGGTTGCAGCTGTCAGTGCTCTGGTGCCTTCTAGGAAAACCTGTATTTTATTTAATTCGCCATTCCTAGTTAACATACTAAGGATTTTAACATTAACCCTTGCTAGACAGGAGGTTTCCCGTTATTAAGCATCATGCCTGCTTAGGAGAAAAGGCTTGGAGTGCAAACGGGAGCTTTAGTGCATTGCTCCCTCTGCCGGGGCTGAGGAGGGATCACAAACCCGAAAGCTTGTCCCACAGCCTCTTCAGATAGAGAGGAAGCTACGCAGACGTGAAGAACTCATTATCCTTTCTCAAGGAAGGGCAGTAGACAAATAGAAAGTTCATAAGCATTAGGTGATTTGCCAGATGGTTTATTCCAATTGAATTCCTCCAGAAACTAATTGAATCCTGTTTCTCTCAACAGATCATGAAATGGCAGAGTGTAATGGGGATCACTGCATGGAAACTGTGAGTAATTCCAGGGTGTCATCACCTGGTATTCAGCAAGGCTATCACTCTGTGAAGAAAAAATCGTATCTCGTAATAGCCTGAAAATGAGCTCTCCTTCAGCTGTCCGGTGAACATTTCACATGATAGGGAAACTGTTCACGTCGGGAAGTTCTCTTTTCTGAATGGAAGATCTTAGATCTTTTTATACTGATACATGGAATGAAAAAAGATGGCTCTTACACGGAAATGCTATTTGGTCAGATTTTATTTTTTATTTTTGGTGCAACAGACTGATGCTCTACAAAAATCAGCCAAAATGCTAGCTTTATGAAGTTAAGCATTACCTACAAACACTGCATGTTCTTCCATAGACAGAATACTTCAGACTTCTAACAGTATTTCTGCTGATGAGACCAGGAAGAAATGTGTTTTGTTAAAATGCAACATTTTTATTGGAATCAGAAATCAGCTTACTGTCTGAAGAGGCCTTTTTTTTCCCTTTTCTTTTTTTTTTTTTTTTCAGCCTAATATATTTCCAAGATCCATTTCAGCAATAAAAAGCTCCAAACCAACTAAATCTTCTAAAATTTAACATTAATAATACAAATACTTGCTCTTTTTAAATTTAAGTTACAGGAGTCATTTAGCAACTACAATACTGTCCTGAAAACTGGCAGGACTGTTACTATCAGTGGTGGCCATAAAAGATGTGCACACAATGCCCCGACTTTTTTGGATAAAGTGGGATTTAAAAATCAATGTCCTGCTCTAATTTTAAGTCAGTCATATATTTCTTAGAGATCCAAAATTTTCATTACATTTTTAAAATGTTAATTATAGTGGAAGTGTGCTTTAATTCACATTCTAGGTTGGTTTCATTACATATGCTTTGATTTTGTATCTTAAATGTCTGTATATAGAAGGGTGAGAAAAAGATCATGACCCCTTGTAGCCATGGCTCCATGTCTAAGGGGATAAGATGGTTAATTATGAAAGTTACTCCAAGATACTTGAAAATAATGTGTGAAAGAAGTGCAAGATATTAATTTTATTCAAAAGAATATGCACACATTTCAAGCAAAGGAAGTAAAATAAATCACAGGAACATAACCATGTTTAGGAGTTAGTGAGGCCTTCAATAAGTAGGCAACTTATACCTGTTTCAATTCTTCTTCCTAAAGAAAGAGAGGATCAGCAGATTAGATTAGACAGGATGTAAGCAAAGAATAGAAGAAGAAATCTGGAGTAAAGGGTTAAAGCTAAAACTGAGATAGTTGAAAATATGTGTCCAGGTTATGGTCCCGTTTCTGATGACTTTGAAACACCAGAAGACTGCCAAGTGTGCAGAACACTACTATAAACTCCTGTCTTAAATTCTCTTTGCCCAGGCTGTGCAATGACAGCAAGCTGCCCAGACTGTTAGCTGTAGCTGTGCAGTGTTTCATGGATAGAGGGAAAAGTATCTTGTCTACTCTTAGCTCCTAGCAGAGTTGGTTGTTTCTGCTGCTCAGGTGCCACCAAGTCCTGCACTGTGGCTGCGGAAGACTGTGTCTGAGGAGATGCAAATGACTTAAGGGGTCCAAAATCATTTGATGCAAATACGTGTTGCTTGATGGATTTCTGCCAAATTCTCTCTGTTTTTGTCAGTCATGTTTGAGCCAAGCTGCATTGAATTTCCATGCACTCACTTTATCTGGCATGGCCGAAAAGAAAACAGGCCCTCATGCCATTCAGAGTTCTTTCTCCCAATGTGAATTTCTTTCACTGTCTATTCTGAGGCACATCAGGTAAGATAGAGCTGGACTCTAATAAAGAGACATTTTCCATATTACCCTAGCCTCTCCTAAAAGTGCATGTGTGTTTCGATATCTCAGTTTTTAAGTGAGACCCTTTCTTGAGGCATGATTCATCTTTTTAGCATGGGCTTATTTCTGTGTTTATGAAAATGATCAGGTGTTTTTGGGGAAGCATCTCTAAAATCAAATAATTAAATGTGGTTGTCAAACGGCATGTCTGACTGAACTAGCCATGGAATGGGCAAATTAAAGGAACTTGTAAAAACAGTTCCCTACTGTCAGCTGCAGTAAGTAGTAGTGTACAGTGCTGAGCTGTTTTTCTCATGGATATTAGTTATCTCATTTTATATGTCATTATGTTTCTTTTCTGGTTCATTTCTTTCTATGTTTGATGTCCTCAACAGAGAAAATTGTGAAAACACCTGAAACTGGGCCACAAAATATTTTGTGTTCAGACATTACTGAATGGCCAATGCAGAGACTGATAGCCTAAAGTCGAGATGCTGTCAAAATCCTTCTGCAAATGAGCAAAACAGGACTGCATTTCATCATGCTGCAATATTATGCAAAGGACTGTATTATTTACTCCACAGTACGGAGTCTGTCTTGACTGTTCCATCCGCTTAGCAGTAGATGACAATGACAATGTGGTGTTATTGCAAGAACAACATCATCTAAACATCATTTGAAAGCCCTGAATTTAAAGACCAAAGAAAAAAAATATAGATAGGGAAGATCACAAGGCCAAGTTTTATGGGTGGAAATAGTCAAATTCTGCAGAATTCTGCACTTATCTCTCCTCCCTCTCCTCTCTTGCTTTGCTCTGTCCTTCCTCCTTGGTAGTACCAAGCATAGCTCCTTACCTTCAGCAGTTTCATGAGGCCTTCTAACTGAGCCATAAGCTCCCTTCGGCTTTCCTGGAGAGCAGACATCCTTTGTTCCAGCTCGTCTTTCCGCTGTCTGAGAAACAAGCAGATACGATCAGAGCTTATCCTTCAGCCTCAGCAGCTTTTAACTGCCTCATTTCCCCAGCACGACCATGAGATATAAGTCTGTCTATGGACTGCAGGAAAGCAAACATGCTGTAAGAGTTCAGTGCCTAGAAAGCAGGGCTACGTGGAAGCTATGGAGTTCCCTTATACTGAGAGTATTCATGGGACTGAGTACAGTGATTAGGAAACAGACAGACCCTGACACAGACCCTTCTCCAAAGAGCAAATGAGGTTCACATTTGTATATATTTTCCCTTGTGGGAATGCCTGGCAGTGATTTCATCTTTTGTCCTTGAATCTCTCTAGTCAATAACCTCACTAACTGTCAGGAGAAATTAAAGCCATGCCCTGAAGGACAGGAAATTGCAGCAGGGGCACTGCATAGGGTAAGATATAAGAGAATCTAAGAGAGTTCAGAAATTCATCTAGAAAACACAGTGAACTGTGTTTATTTCTATTTTTTTCCCCACAAAGCAAGCATAAAACTATCACATAATGAAGCTATAATTGTTTGAAAATAGCTCTTTAGTCTTTAAGTCCAGTGCTAGTCCCTTGACAGTGTGAACACTGAGCCACCCCCTGTGTGACAGCCAGCCTGTGTCCTCTTCACTGGCAACAGCTTTGATTCTGCACAGCCCCAGTGCACCAGAGGGATGTGCAGCTCTTGCACATGTTCCAACATTTCCACATTGTGTGAGAGGTCCCCAAATGAATACAGAATGGAATTGTTGCTCCCTGGAAGCTGTGCTGGAATTAAAAATACCACTTTTTTATGAAAAAATGTATATTGGGTGTGTTTTATGCCCTACTGTGTTGCAAATAAAATAAACCACTATGTCATTAACCTTGTACTACCTGTGAAACGTGTTCTTTTTCTGAAAGGCCTCACCTTGAATATTCTGTGCTGTTCTGCTCTCCACAATATAAAAAGGATGTTAAGGTCCTTGAAAGTGTCCAGAGGAGGGCAACAAAGCTGGTTAAAAGGGCTGGAAGACATGTCCTGTGAGGAGAGGCTGAGGGTGCTTGGATTGTCCAGTTTGGAGAAGAGGAGGCCGAGAGGTGACCCCACTGCTTTCCGCAGCTCCCTGCTCTGCTCTGCTCTGCTCTACTCTACTCTACACGAAAGAGGACCAGAATCCACAACACTAAATATGTTTACTATATTTAAGGAAATATGAAACCCGGATTTTGAGCCTTCTATGCACATTGTGTGAGCAGTTGCTGATATAAACACCACAGATATATACAGCTCATGTGCGCTATCGCTCACCTATATATTAGGATCAGATAGTAACTCTGCTAGGCTGTATTACTCTTTGGGAGGATTATTTTCTGCTACAAATTGTCTGTCTTGGACCTTCTTTGCCAAGCATGCAATGGTTGGAAATGCTGTGAATTGTACAAAAGCAACTGAGTTTAAGAAACTGCTAATCAAAATAAAATACTGATGTAATTCAAGGTGGCATGTCCTAACACATACCTTTGTTGGGTTTAGATTCATTCTATATGGAGAGAGGACCTAAGCAGTGTACAATGTACAGGCCACTCCTCTGACAGCAAGTATTGATTCAAGCCCCCAGATCTGTGGGTTAACAGATGTAGATCAATGCTGCTCTTCTGAGTCCTGCTGTTTTACATATGAGCAGCCTTATCCCATGTTAAGTGTATAGGAATTTGAGTTTTTGCCAAAATTCAACTGAACATCAAAAGCCAATCATTTACCTTTCAACTGGTGAACGTGTTGGAAGATACGCAAAGAAGCACAGACCCATTAAAAGTTATTTGCTGACTCTGACACCGCATATTAAATCAGAAATGATACCGTAATTGGGGAACTCAGCATCACTGCCCTAGGGACATCCCATGTCAGGAAATTTAAATAAGGTTATTATGGTTTTAATATGTGTAGCAAAATTGAGAAGATGTAAAATTAAGCAATCTGCTAGCACTGCACAATCATTTGATGTTTCTTTTTTTAAGTATAATGAATTTTATTTGTCAACTACATAGAAAGTTGATCTCCTAAACCTGCTTAAAATAGACTTCAAGCTTGATGCACAGAAGGAACTACATTATTAGTATATTTTGTGCAGTGCATGCATCTTCATCACATTCAGTTTTCTACCTTAAACTCTCACAGAGTGTCACTTACCTGTAGATATCTAGGAGCAATTATTTACATACTAAAATCACACATAGAAATTAAGAAACCAATTTGGTTTTAGATTGGAAAGCAAATGTAATTATTTGTGAAACAGAAAAATATTTTAGCGTGGAAAACAGTAATAAAACTATACAGTATTTCTAAATAAAGAATTTGGCATAATTTCTTACAGTTACTTTCTTCGGTTATGAATTAGGCCACAAAAATATCACTAGCATGAGGAGGAAGAAACTAAGTGGCCAGAAATTTTCTCTAGTCTTCTCATAAGAGAACTGCTGTTTGGGAAGGAGGGGATAAAATTTATCTAGTATTGTGCCACTGGAAAGAAATTATTTACACTCTGTTCTCCATATACATGAAGTGATCTGAATAGCTCTTACTTGACTCTCAGCCTGGCTCTCACAACATGAATCAGGACTTAGAGGCAGCCTACAGATCTGTGCCAATGACAACTGTTCTTCAATGTGATATATATGGCAATTAGAATACCCACATAGAGAATCCCAATTAACATGCAGATACATCTGTATCAATGTTTTTAGCTTGGTGGGGTAATGGGAGGAATGGTTCTCTAAATCTTCAGCTGCTGCAGATGATGTTATTCCTCCCTCCTCACATGGCACAGACCATAATGCTGCAGCCTGGTTGTGTACCGTGAAGAGAACTGACCTCTCCTTTGAGTTCAATGCATGGGGGAATTTTCCAAAAATTAACGTCTAATTCTGGCTGTATTCTCATGTAACTCTGTATTTACTTCAGCATAAATGAGAAGTCTTTGTAGAAGCATTTGTTCTGACAGAAGAACATTTTTCCCCATATGATTAATGGCATTTGGACAAGGCTGTGGGGACCTATTCCAAATGACCTAAGGGCCTAACTCTGCAAACACTAATGCACAGGCTTAATTTAATGTAGATGAGTAATATGTGAGATTCCTCATGCATGCTGCTTAAAGCATAAGCTTAATTACTTTTAGGACTACAGCCTGCACTGAAATGGGAGAAAAAACACACAATGTGCTATTTACTTAAGAAAGCTCCCAGAAGTGTAAGCAAGGTTTATCTCGTATTTCTTCCCCTTTTGTTGTAAGCCTGGCCTCAGGAATGGCCTCAGGAACTGCTGTGCACTTACCTCAGGAGCCGGAGCTCTGCCAGGAGAGTAGGATTTTGTTGTGCCTTCTCCGGTGTGGGCTGAGATGCTTGCTCGTGCTCAAGTCGCAGCCTCTGGATCTCCTGTAGGATTTCTCTTGGGGTTGGGAACAAGGAGAATACTGCAAGTCAGTCACTGACCACAAGACCTGCTCACTACACATCACTAGAGGAGAAAAAGTATGACTGTATGTACCTCTTCACCAACACGGATTCAGTGACTGAGCTCTAACCAACAGAAGAAGCCCTCAGCACTGGGATATTTTTTCAATAAACTTTTAGGGTTTCACCACAAAAGGGAAGTATTTCTTCCAGACCCCCAAACCTAGAGGTAGATATGAAATAGCTATATGCTTAATTAAATTGCTCCCTTCTATTTCTTCCCAGGAACATCTCAAGCACCCCATGAACTTAGTAAAAACTGAAGTAATATCCGTCAACATATTTCACACTTAAAAAATACTTGTGGAGTAAGTACAGATCTGAGAGCGGTCATCAATGCACGGAGAAGCACTTTAATAGGACTTGTTACGACTGGCACACCAACCCTGGAAGACTGTCAAAATGATAACACAAAGCTTCACAGCAGAAGGTTGAAACCTTTGTGATTTTCTTCTCTCCTTCGCAGCGTGCTGGGTACCAGACGGTCAGGAGGCGGACTCAAACTATGAAAGACAAATCAAGGCTGGAGCCGGTGGCTCATTACGCTGTGACAGAAGGCAGTGCAGGGTTTGCAATAGGAAACCATCTGGTTTGGGCTGTCCTCTCTTTTACAGTCCAGCAGTAAAAGCAGAGCTGTGCAGTCATACATTTCATGACATCAGGCAGCCTGATACCTCGGGCCAGATCCTCTGCTGATAACACAGGGGTGTCACTCCTTTTTTTGGGGCTGCTAGACCATTTCTCCTGGGGACTCTCTCTCAGTCTCAGTTACATCTGTAGCGAGTGACCTATTTCATCAGCACCCTCACGTGCTGCTAACCTTTCTGCAGACCTTTCTCAGGCAGTCTGTGTTCTGGGGAGCTTTAATCATCTTCTTCACAAATAAAAGCAGGGGAGCATATCATTACCAGGATGACTGATCCTTTTATCATTTCATGTTATAGTTCTACAGAGGATCCAACTCAAAATTAATCTGGTTTAGAAAAAGGACAGGCTTTTTTTATTAAAAAACCCCACTCTTATAAACAACAGCTGCAAACAATAAAGTATCAATAATTACATCATTTAACACTACATTCATGAAAACTCAGGGTGGCTGGGGATCTCAAAGCCTTTGTCGTGTTCTGTGGAGCTTTCTGTGCCCTGTGCTTTTTTGGGGGGGATGGGTGTGTGTGTGTATAAGTACATTGCACAGAATTAGGTGGTAATAAATGGCAGGGAGCAAACAGGCATACACGATATATGGGACTGAACAAAACCAGGCACTTTGTGGATGCTTACCGGTTTTTATTCTCCAGCTCGGCAATCAGCTGCCTCTGCTGTTTGTTCGCATCAATGGTGAAGGAGATGTCTGCTGCCCCTCTCTGCTGCCCCTGCTGCTGCTGCTGAAAAAGAGAGGCTGTGCTGAGGAAGGAATGGCCAGCACGCACCCACACGCCCAGTGCAGGGCCAGGCTGTGAGACCTGCTCACAGGACATGCAGCACCAGCCTTGCCTATGCGGCAAGGAGAGCAGCCACGTTTTGGCTCACACCAGCGCGGCTCTAATCCTAGTAAAAGCAGCGTAAGCACTACCATAAATAAGACTCGGTGTTTACCATCCTGTCATTCATCACATCTTCTAGGAGCTTTCTTTGAGACAGTTGTAAAAATGCTTAATCCCACCCATCTGAAAACCGAGGGAAGAGCACTGGTGCAGGCACTGCCATTAACACAGCTCTTCTCTTTGATACTGCAGACTAGAGGAGGGCACTGAAGGAAAATCACCTTCCTTCTCCAGAAAAAAGAGGTTATGTTTTCCATTTCAGTGATGCTTCCTTCCCTCAGAAGCAGGGTTTTTCTTTATATTTGAAAGATTTATACCCTGGTTTCAGTCTGGCTATTTGGCCCATTTGGCCAAGTCTTCCCATATGTTCTGGTGATACTTCCAAAAAGCTTATCCTCCAGTCCTGCAGATACAACAGAACCTTTTCTATTTTTTTCCCTAATAAAATTAAGTGGGAATCAAATTATTTCTTGCCAAACTAGGCAGTGCTCACTCTGGCTTTATTGCACTATGCTCTTTTTTCAATATTTTCAGCAATAGCCAAATACTGGTTTCTTTGCTCACACCAGTTTTTCAGCATTGGATCAATGACAACGAAGAGCAAGAATTAACAAAGCCATATAAAGTTTTGTAACTTTCAAAGATGTCCAGTTATTTCTGACTCTGATGTGAAAGACTCAGACACTTAAGATTACTCTGCTGAGCTACTGCTGCCATCTGAGTGTTTCCTGCTGTAACAGCCCTGTGCGGTGGAAGTCCAGAGCCCAACTCTATGTGATGCCAGGCACCTCCTGAAGCAATGGACCCTCAAAAAGGATGAGGAAACACCTCAGTACTAACCTTTGTTAGCACTACCTGTGGGGAAACAATGCGTGGCTGTAACTGCTTAGCATTTTTTCTTCTGTGCATACATTTTCCCATTAATGTTCCAACCACCAAGGGGGGCAGTGCATAAAGAACTGATATGTGCTGATGGATGTGAGAAATCATGCGTGACAGACGGCTGCACGGGGCCATGGGTTCAGCTTCGCTGCCTTCACTTGGGCTGGCTGGGACTCAGCGCGTTCACGTGACGAGTGCTGCCTGATTTCACCCTTTCAATTGACCCTGCAGTGTAAATCTCGGTGTGAAAGTATGCTTCCTGACATCTTGGACCGGCTGCCTTTTACTTAACTATCATTTATGGTTCCTTGTTCTACCAAATGTGCTGAGATGGAAAAAAGTAACTAAGGCTGACCTTATTTATGCCATTTAAGATTTTATATACTTCGATTGGGTTCCTGCTTTCCTCTCTCTTATTCCTGAACATGGTTAGCGAGGTTTTAGCCTGTCATCACCTTCTGTCTTGAGATACATAGAGCAGAATAATCATTGCTCTGAAATGAAAATGGGAGCTGGGGCTAATGCAGTGGGTCATTACAGTCATCCTGCTGAAGATCACTCTTAAAAATCCTCAGCACTTAGGGCCCCAGTGGCTGTGATATTTGAACTAAAGAGCAAAATGGATTCATCACCCTGTTTTTCCACTGCAGTAAATCATTAACCTTTAGCCCAGGCTTGTCCAGACAGTATTTTCCAGTCTTGCTTGAGTTCAAGATGTCAGATTCTCTTTGCTGTAGTTGTTTAAATACCGGTACATTGTTATATAGATTATACACATTAGTACGTGGATTCTTTGGTTTAAATGGCCTGCATAAAAGTGTTATTCCAGAAGTGTAACAACATGCGATGCAAAGGATAGGGAAAAATAATCCATTAATCACTGAGATTGTCAGATGTAATTTCCCTGATCTTGCCAAGCCCCAGGAACATGACATAAGGAAAGCACCTTCCTTTAATTAAAACACTTACTGATGAAGAAGTTTCTGCTGCCAGCCTTGCTGCATACCTGGCGATCAGCTTATGCTCTTCATCCAGGCGACTTGCGCTGTCGAGCACGCTGCTCGGGGTGTGGAGGGGAGGGAGGGAAGACACGTTAATGCACACTACACAGGGCAATCTCTCTGTCACTCTGTCCACTCACACACCCTCGTTACAGAATTTAGAAACAAAGCATCACCAACATGTTTAAAACAGCAGGTGTTAATTGAGCCAGGGGGAGAAGTGGGAGGGTAAATGCCCTGGGGGGTCAGCTCTAGGGGCCAGGCAGCACCTTCCTTTTGGGAGAAACAGCATGGTCTGCATGGCCAGGGCCAAGGGCCATGCAAGGTATATCTCCCAGACTACTGTGCCCACAGAGGGGTGGAAGGTGGTCCAAAACACCAGTCAGTGTCTGGTTTTACTTCTCAGCAATGTATCACCAATAAGAGGGATTGCTATTTGGAGAACAGATTAGTGGGAACCTCAGTGTTTCCTGTGGACAACTTCAGAAGCTTTGCCAAGTTGACAACAGAAAACACTACCTAGAGCAGTTTTGCACGGCACTTACCAAGGTCTCACAGACCACTTTAGAATCCAGGAATTTATAATCTGACTCTTTTATTCTCATATTCTTGATATTTAGGAGTAAGACCTCAGAGAATCACATAAGGGTGCACCGCAGATCCCTTAAATGTGGATGACTTAAATGCAGAAGCCTACTCATGCTGCCGAGATGCAAGAGTTTACCAGCACACACTGCAAAGACACTGCTTTGGTCACACGTAGAATCACCATAAAATTGCTAATGAAGTCTAAGAACTTACAGCAAGTATGCTGAATTCCTTTAAAATATTGCATCTTACTACAATTTGTTTTCTAACAATATCAAAGGCAAGTACTCCTCACAGGTTAATCCCTTGCCAGCTGTCCTTATTTTAAATGGAGTTTTATTATTAAGTCAGAAGAGCAGGAAAAAGGTAATGCAGTGAGAACCTTTGCCATTTCTAAATATTTAGAAGTTTGCAGAGAACCACCAAAATGAATAAAAAGGACAAAAACAAAAGCATGAGGAGGGCTTAGCTACTCCCAGACAATCCTGGGATTTAGAATCCTACATTGCATGATGCCTACTATATACATGTACAAGAGAAAAAACGAAGCCCACAAGAGAAGGGGAGAAGAATGCTTTTGCTGTGTGGAATCTGTGACAGCCCAGCAGATAATCCCAGACAGAGGCAAGCCTGCCCTCTCTTCTTATGGCTTGGAAATTTTGTGATGTTTTGGTTGAAGGGAGACAGGCACATGCCTCCCCACCCATGTGCCAATTAGGGCATGCAGCTGGTTGCTTGAGAACAAGCTTCACATCTCAAAGGAGTGCACAAAACAAGGGTTAGTTTGGGTATGTTCCTCTTCTTCTTCTATTTATTTTTTTTTATCTAAATATTATACTTTGAACCTGAAAAGCCTGCCAGATGAAAATAGCACAGAGATATTTTTCAGCAAAAAGTTCTGCTTCTGAAGAATCAGCATCTATAAAAGAAAAAGGAAGTATTTCTCCAAAAATACTCAGTGAGTTCATATCCCCAGCTACCTCAGAGGAATACAGTGTGCATCTTTTGGTTGGCTTGATTAAGTCCACTGGGATTTAGAAGTTATGTTTGAAAGATGAGTAGTGGTTGATATTCATTGATCATTAAACTAAAGCTGGGAGTTGTGTGGATTTGTTATGATTTGCTGAGGTAAGGGGAAAGAGACAAACATCATTCTTCTCTTATTCTGACAATAACCTGTGAGACTACAAACATGAAGTTTCAAAAAACAGTAAAGCTATGAAAAGTCAGATACAGAGATGTTCTGTGTAACCAAAGCTGGTGCAACAGACTGCACAGAAGACTTTTGGTGATAGACAAACACAGCCTTTTTGGCTGTTTAACTTATTTTATTACATAAATAGCTTAATTCTATTCTTACTCAAAGTCTTGTAGGATGACAATGTACAACTGATTTACTTTCTGAAAAGACCCAAGCTAAAGATGTTTTTCTAAACTTTCTAAATCTATCACAGCCATGCTTCTTACATACTCATGCCTGCTGTAGTGATCTGTCATCCAGGGAAAGACCGGGGGAAGCAGCTCTTACAGACACACAAAATCATGCAAACCAGGTAATAAGGATTAATTTCATCACAATACAATTCATTTTTAATTTTTCCATAATGATGAGAGCTGTCCTAACAGATGGCTGTGAAAACAGCAAGCACTGAGCATCAATTCTTTTTACAGCTATGTGCAACTGTATTACCCACCCTGGAAAAATAATGGATTATGGTTCCTCTTGCTGGCGTAACATAATCTACAACGTAGTCCTGGGATGTGAGCTAACCCCAAAAACAATGACTTTACTGAAAGAATCAAGCCTCTGCAGCTCTTTTATTTTTACTTGCTATTATGTCTTTGATATACATTTATGCGTAGGTGGATGTCATAAAATAGATGTAGCAGTGCATAAAATTTGGTTTATGAATGCCAGAAATCACTGGCCCCAAAGCTTTGTAAATTAAATCTCTATGTCTGAGATAAATTTAATTCTGAAATGTACCTATTCTGTGTGATCATTAAGCAGAGAGGTATGTACAGCAGCATTAGCCTCAGATGCCAAGCCTTTTATGTCTCTGATTTCTGGTTTGCCATAATTCACTTTTGTTTTACTTCAGCAACTTCATGGACAATGATACAGTGAAATACACACAAGCTTTAAAATATGAATACGTGTGTAGAATTTGGGATCCTGCAGAGAACCTTTCAGGCATCCTTTTGAAATAAATTAATCTTTTTACACAAAAATAATCTGCCAATGATCCTTCTTTTCTAAAAAAAAAAGTTAAACAATGTTTTAACACTGCTTCTCCATTAGTTACCATTTCTTTAAAGACCTTATAATTATTAGCAATATTGGTCTGGTGGAATTATTAGCATTCAAATGTTGGATATCCAATATTTGCTTTACAATAGGTGCTCTTTTTTAGGCTTTTGTTGATTTGTATAATATATTACAGCCTAAAGGAGGTCCATGAAAAAGGATCTTAAAACTCCAAGTAAAGGATCAAGAAAATGATAGTGTGTGAAAAGAGGAGTGACACCCAAGGACCTTAGCTATTTCTCATGCTTCAGATGCGTCATATTAGCCAGTTCTGCAGTACAAGCCCAGCACTAGGTGATATGGATGGTCTCTGGCAAAATATGTCATCACTGGTTTGAGAAGTCTCAGAAATGCCACTCTCTCATTAAAGTTTTGCAGTAGGGGAATCAGCATGGGCTGCATGGTGTGCTCTTATTCTACTGAATTTAAACTTTCACTGAGTAAATAAATAAACGAATAATTCGTTATGAAAAGTACTGCAAAAATAAAGGGTAGGTTTCTAAACATCTGGGCTACAAGAACAATGTCATAATAACGACCCAGTAAATGTATTTACCTGTGACGTGTCCAAAATTGTTCTGCTTTTAAGGCATTTTAAGCTGCGACATATCATCTGAGCTCTCTACTATTGTTAAATTGCAATTTCCTTTAGAACCACCTAGATTTTACCATTGAAATGTTGGTATCACTCAGGTATGCAGATATAACCAGAGAAATTAATTCCACTCAAGAGAGCCCACTGTCTATACATTTCCTCTGTAATCAGCATCTCTGATTTTTTTCCTCTTTCAATGGAAGACTTAGTAGAAATCCAGCTCAAGTATTTTGAAGCACACGAAGCTCTGAGCTGCCCCGTAGATTTGCTTTACGTCCTCCACAGATATCTCAAAGAGAGAGACCTGCCTTCCTAGCTAGCTAGCTGTTTTGCACACTTGTGTAAAAAACGTCTTTGAAAACAACATGGAATACCACGGCGCTTTTATAGTACAGAAGTATGACTCACCATACTACTACAGAGTATAACATAAAAAATCAGAAAGTATTTTATCTTTATCTGCAACTGAAAAGAAAGACTGAAATACGTGGAATTAATATTCAAGACTAAGTAGAATCTCTTACTTGTGTGAACAAAAAGGAAAACAATTTGCAGTTAAAAGATTTTCTCCTCCTCCCCCCAAAATTAGTCCCTGAAAACGAACTAAATTAAATATCAAGTATTGGTTTTGCACTTTAAGATTAAAACAAGCAAAACATCTGCTTAAGGGGTGCTATTTTTACCTATACAGTTACTATAAATACTAAGTTAGTCCTTCTCTTGTTTCTTAATTTGCCCTGGAGTACCGGATTCTAAAAAACCCTGATGAAGCTTATTAGCCTGTGAAGGATGGAAAGGAAAACTTGTACTTCTAATTCCAGTATTAACTAACTGCAGATGAAAGACAAAGATAAGCACTGAAAATTAATTAATTTAAAAGATCAAATATGAATACTAGATACACTTTAAAAAAAGGCACACGCACACAACAATAATACTAACTGGGGTATAGTGGATTGAGCATTAGCCTGACTCAGTATCTAAAAAAACAATTTGTTCTGTTTTGAAATATGACTTTATAATTGTCAGGATACTTGTGTTCTTTATGCTGACAAAGTGTATTTGTATTTTGCTTGAAGATGGAGGCCCATCTACAGTCATTCCTCTTTTCATCTTCAGATGCCAGTAGCACTTGAAAAATGGTATTTTGCAGGGAGACACAAAAGCTGAGCTTGCTAGTTGCTGCCTCCCCTGAAACCAGGAGCTACCTGGTTATGGTCAGCTACATGCTTTACTCTAGTGATCAAATCTTGAGCTGCAGGGCAAATGAGCTTGAACTCAGCACTGTCCTAACACAGCTGTGTGTGTTTTGAGCAAACTGCATCCCGCCATGTCAGGGCATGGGCAGGAGGAATGCACGTTTTCCCGAAGATGCTGCCCCAGTTGACGAGATGCAGCAGCTGAGACCTCACCTACCCCTCCTGGAAACCAGCTTCACAAAGGAGCTCCAGAATGACAACATTTTGTTTCTTCTTCCCGTCCTTACCATAACATAACCATTCCTTTTACTAGTCTCACTGCAGCTGAGCAGAAAGTGACAATGCAACATGGTTTGATGCACGACTAAGACTGCTGTCCATCTCAGTTATGCTTCTGTCAACATCTAATTGGTATCTCATATAAATGATTGAGATTGTTTCTAGTTGAGGAAGCTGTGGCTGCAGTGATTTAAAGTCAGTAATCAGATGTTATGTACCATACTTTGCGTTAGTTATTTAAACAATTAAGGCCATTATCAATCACTCTCCATTCATCCCTCAAAAACATGACACTTGAAGGATGTTACGGCATATAAGTTTTATGTACAGATTTGAATACAAACGTCCTGTGACTTGGTGAGGTTGGCCCAACTGCTTGAAGGAACATGGAATATATGGGATAAAATTCAGAGGACGGAGATGGTAAAGATGAGTCTTAGCATTCACAAAGGGATCTAACTGGTGGTCCTCACTGAGGCTAAACCAGTCACAGCTATAGCATTAGTAGCCCACCACCAAAAATGACTAAACCAGGTCCAGTCTACGCTGGCCTCATGAATGCCCATATTGAGTAGGTCACTCATGGTTGGCAGGGCCACATTTTATTCTTCCTGTCAACTAGGCCTAATGGTACTGTCCTCCTGTCCTCTTCAATCATGACTGGGCAAGGACTGATCTAAACACATGCCCCCAGTAGCTTGTTTTCACAGGCACTCTGTAAATATCATTAAAGCCTGCTTTCTGGAAGCACTGCTCCAAAAATGAAATTCCCCTTCAAAATGCTTTTGTTTTGGAGAAGTGGTTTTAGCTTTTCTCTTTAAGAACCAGTTTGCCTTTTCCCCCCACTGGCAAATTCCAGTGGGCTGCAGAGTAGAGAAGCAGATCGAGAACAACAAAAGCAGAATCTTTTCTCCACTGCGCATTGCTACATGGCAAATTACCGTCATTTCCAACTGCAGCTACACACAGAAGTGAGTTTTGTAAGACTGCAGAGAACCACTGCATTCACCCTCCCTAAAGACACTGTCTTGTTGCCTTCTCTACGTATAAGAGTATATGCAGAGTTTCTCCTAACCCGGGAAATACTCTGCAGTAGCAGTAGGAGAAACTGAAGGGCTCGTTATGAGTAAAAAAACCCTGCATGAGCATAGTTTCATCAGAAACATCCTGCATTTTTCTCTTCAGTGCCATATCTTCTGCACTGCTCACCATCTCTCTGGTACAGGGATGCCAGGACTAGAGTTTTCTTGCACTCAGAGAGGCAAGCCAGCACGTCCTCCATGGATGGCCTGCTGTGATACCGTCTTCCACCAGTGTCAGGACAGCGCATAGGTTTAGTTGACAAAGCTCCATACTCCCTCCAGCAGAAATAATGAACTATGCTCAAGTATGCTTAAAACCTGTCATACCTGAATTTGAATGAAAGATAAGGGCAAATATGTATACAAGATGTAAGCAATGCAGAAGTCAGGTAGATGTAAAAACTGTGCCTGACATAAGAAAAACTGAAATGAACTCCTTCCTTCACTAGGCTAGTAAGCAAATTCCTATTATTATCATTATTTACATATTATTATCATTTCTTACTTTCAAGGTACGACGAAGCTACGAATTATATACCACCTCAGCAATTATTTCCTTGAAAACACAGACTTGTCAGTCATTGCTGCGTGAACATCTCCGTGCTGCTGACAAGACCTGCGCTGACTGGTGTGTGGCATCCCAAACCAATTTGTATAGTCACTCTTTAACTAAGTGCTTCTTTGCAATACCTTGCTATTTAGCATCACTAGAGGGAATAACAGCGATTGCCAGCTCTGGGAGGACATACCCCACATGCATACGCATTCCCTTTAGGTTAGTGCTTATAGAGAGCTGCGTGATGTGCAGCCATGAGGAAGCGAGGAGAGCTCTTGGCCGACCAACATCCCTTTCCTGGGTTCCCCAAAGGTGCCAAACCTGCACTAACCGTGCGGGGTTGCTCTGCAGCATGTTGACATACAACCCGATGAGTACATGTTCATCGGCCAGCCTGTCTGCAACATCGAGGCTGTACTGTAACCTGGAACGGGGTCGGGGGGAGAGAGGGTGCGGTCCGGACAGACAGAGGGAAATAAACAGAGAAAGCAGGAGCAAGTGAGATTATGAAATGGGAATTTAGGAACGAATAATTAAATGCTCTTAGAAAAAAAAAAGTGCAGAAATTATTTTGTTATTGTTGTCACTTACATATTAAGGATTTAATGGCTTAGGATGGTTGAATACAACTCAGTTACAGAGCCAGCCACGGAAATCAGTGAGCTGCCAGATCAGGCCAGAGACTGGGGCTATACAGTACCATTTATTTTAAAATAAAGCAGATTGTGAGGTCAGCTCTAATTGCTATATACTATGTATAGTTCATATACATCAAATATATCTAAGTTACACACAATTAACATAGTGAAATCACAAGCTGGATTTGCTTGGAAGTATCTGATCAAGACCTCACATCCAGGTGTACATGAATATATTTAAGCGTGCCCTACTTAGCTCACAGGGTTAATTGGTTATTAGAATTTTCTGAGGAAAGATATTTAAGTAATACATTAAAAGCAGAGGAAATAGAGGAAAAGTTTTGTTTTAGCTGTGTTAGTGCAAGCTATGAACATACTCTCTATTTAACTTACCCTTTGCCTTTCAAGAAAGCTGGAGCAGCCCTAGCCAGCAGTTTGCTCTGCTCTACTTCAGTATTCTTGTAAGGAGAGCTAGTTAATAAGACAGGAAAACTAAGAAGAGGGTAAACACTTATGTCTGAAATTCATTACAGAACAGAGTTTGGAGAAACTCATTAATGAGGTCTGGGCTTAAAAACCATTCAAAATAGAACCTTTACAGAAATGTTAGAAAACTTTGGAAATGTGATGCCAAGAATTAGTTTTCCCTCCTGTTCTCCAAAATAAAATTATAAAGCCTTCACTATAGAAAAGACAAATAAAATGAGCTTCTCTCACAAATGGAGAGCTGAAGGCTTGTATCACTTCCAGGCAAAGTCTGATGCAAACATCACCTGAAATGCAGCCTTCAACTTCCCCATAACAGCTAAATTGCTTTTCTCTGAATCTACCATAAAGTAGTTTCAAAAAATTAGGTAAGTCTTCTTATTTACATTCAGTGATAGGCTACATCAATTTTGTTTCCTGAAGTACTGTTCTTCTGTTGATTTAAAAAAATTGTAGTTCATCAAATCCCATTTGTCCAATTGCATAATGCCACTTTTTTTTTCCTAACTACAGTATTTAGTGGATTGCAGTAACTGCATCTTTCCCAATAGAAAAACGTCCATGTTGATAATTTCTTAAGATAATACTGGCTAAAGACAGAGAAATTTAAATGTTAGCATTTCTTTCTTGGTGAAGAGTTTCTGTTAAAACAAACAAACAAACAAACAAACAACAAAGCAAAACAGAAATACATTTAACTTTCTTGCTTTTTAAAATTATTTATTTTTTAGTTTGGCTACTGATACTGTAAATACCTTTGATGAAAAGACCTGTGTGTGAGCATGCATGCACCTGTGCATCCAGATGTGTGTGTGTGTAGGCAGATGATGCTGTATAAATGTGATGCATGATAAATCTGAGCAGATGTTGCTCTGATGGACTGAAGAGCAAAACCTTTTATATTAAGACACCCAAAGAATTCACTATGATTGGGTGTGTGCCATTCTCTCCCTGCTTTGGGAGGTTCAATAAGGTTTGAGGGTTCAATAAGGTTATCAGCCTTATTGAGGGTTCAATAAGGTTGAGGCTATCAACCTTGTTGAGATTGTCAACCTTACTGAGGGTTCTGAAAAGGATGGCACCAAAAGGTGTTCAAAGAACCCAAGCCCTATTGCTTTATAATAAATCTGAAAGAAAGCTCAATGAAATGCAATACAACACAGAAAAAAAAAAAAAAGCTTGCTTCACATTTCTATGTTCATCAGCATGCTATTTACATGTGCCGTGCTTCTACAGAAGCAACATCCATGCAGATAAGCATGCCCCAAGCCATCTAGAAGGATATGTCTCTCACTATGTTTTCTTCCCAGTTACAGAATAAAAATGCACTAAAGGGATACAAGATGTGCCATGTGCCGTACCAGCCAAAAAAAAAAAAATGCAGCATTCCGTTCTTAAGTAAAGATAAATTAGTTGCCATAATTGGAGACTGAGGACCACATGGTAGATTTCATGTTTTGCTTTCTAACAGTGCAGTGCAGTGTCCCCACCAGGTGTAAGCTCCCCTTACCAGGTATAAGCTCCCCTTACCAGGTATAAGCTCCCCTTACCAGGTATAAGCTCTCCTATGCTCCAGAAGCAACATAATAGGGTGGAGGGATCCTCAAGCAAACTTCACAATTGGTATTGTTTCTCACCTCCGTTTCCTTCTTAGTAGATTAAACATACTAGCATCTTTCAACCTTTTCTTTTGAGTCATGTTTTCTTAGATTTTTTGAAATTTAAGTGTCTCTTCTAGACTCTGCCAAGCTGACTAGCATATTTGTTCCAATACCATGCCCTACACTGGGTGCAAACCTCCAGGCAGATGCCTTCTCCTCTGGGTAAGGAGTTTTAATGGATTTCCACATGGTGTCCCAGAGTCAGACACACTCTAACAGTCATATTGCTGACTCCAATTAGTTTGTGGTTCACTGCAACTGCTTGGTCCTCTGTTAAAATATTTCTGTCCATCCAATTATGCTCCATCTTTTATTTGATTATTTGCTTCCTTGCTATAGCACTTATAATTAGTGTGTTTCCTCTAACTGATTTCAGATCATTTGGACATCAATTACTACCATTGCAATTGAGCTCATTTTTTAATTTAGAAACTGCTCTCCAAGCACTCCTTCCCATAACTGTTTCACCTTTGTGCCATCTACAAATTGCATACACTCACTCTACTGCTCCGACGAGGTCATTACAAGAAATAATGCTTATTGTCTGACTTAGGATAGACTTCAAGAATCCCAGCTGATATGTCCTTCTAGAATGACAGCAAACTTTTGAAAATTTAATTACTGATTTTCAACCGCTTGTGCATTGACCTTATACTAATTTTCTCTAGCCCTTATTTCCTTCGGGTACTTCTGTGTCATCTGGGACTATGTCAAAAGCCTTTTTAAGGTCAAGCTGTATATCTATCGCATCTTTTCTACCCACCGGACCAGTTATCCATCAAAGAAATAGATTAGTTTGGTTTGACATAATTTGTTCTTGACAAATCCATGACGGCTATTTCTCATCTGTTTATTATCCTCCAGGTGCCTACCAATTCTTTCATAATTTTAGTATCTTTGGATACCAAGTTTAAACTGTCACTTGCATAATTCCTGCAATCTTTGTCCCTGTTTCCACCTTCAATGTTACTTGCTTTGTAAGATCCAATATTAGTCTCCGTAATTTGTTGTCCATAAATTCCCCAAAATACAGAGATTGTTCTTGCCACAGTGAACTTCTCTGGATCCTACAAACTGGAACGTATCTTTTTAACTCACATTCCTGTTAAAGTGAGCTGCTGAAGAGTGCTTTCCCTAAGAGTTAAAACCTCCAGCTTGGAGCAGATGTCTACAAAGATGCAGATCCAACAGCTTTGGTGCAAATGTTACACCCTCTTTTGGAGCCTACCTGACTACTAAAACAATGAGACATTAACTCTTCCTTTAACAAGCAGAATACTGGTCAGTAAAATCCAAGGAGGATTCTAATCTTTTTGTGAAAACAACATGCAAAGACAACACACAGTTCAATTCTACAGCACTCCTTAGCCGAAGAAACATGGACAGCAGCAGCAACCAGAACATTTTCCTCCAAAGTTAGTTATTGTCCAGAAATTTGGCCTAATTGCTCAGCGCTGTATGCCCAGGCAGAATATCCAAATCTTTTTAGGTTTTATTTGGAATTCAAAGAAGGCACCATCTACTCTGACTCATCGTTAAGACTCTATTTCTCATTGGTTATGGGCATTTGATAACATCAAGTATTTTTTATACCTACTACAGAATTACCGAGTTATTTCGGGTTCATCAGAATGTGCTGTATCACTCCACTTATTCTAGTTGATTACACCTTTAGAAGAACTAAACATTCTGCTGTGAGGGGGCACTGAAAAAATGCAAGAAAAGCCATTCTGTTTCATCTTATCCCACCTTAAAACCTGTAATTCAATAGTTTAAAGGAGACAGTTATTAAGAGAGAGAAAGAGATTGTATCCTTTACTGCGGTAGTGATAGACTGTAGCTGGGGAACAAAAGAATCCAAATAAGGAAGAAAATGTTAATTTAGCTGGGTGTAGAGTTATTCTTCTCGACTAGACAGAAGTTTCTATAATGCTAAATTAACTTGTTTTGGCATAACACATCCAGTTCATTGGGTTTACAAGGGCAATGCCTACTCTACAGCAATGTTCCCTTGTTCTGCTGCCCTCTAGGTAATCAGGGATCAGAAAAATAAATGTGAGATTAAAAACTGAATATTAGCTCCAGTAAAAACAAATCAGGACTTGTGGTTTTAATTGCATATTAGCTGCCATCACAACAAATTACTGTGATTTGGTATTTGGGAGAAGAACAGTGATTTTTTGTTTCTTCTTTTCTAATATGAGTACTTTTAATTTATTCTTGAGCTGTACAGAGAGGAATAAAGGAGCCAGCTGAGCACAGTATATTGTTGATATCAATTTGCACACTATGTATATTTAAAAGAAAGGTATTTGTAATTGTTATGCCAAACCTTTCATTAAAGCTTATTTATGGACATGATGGCTCAAACTAGGTAAGCATTAATTTTAAAGGGATTGTGATTCTGAAGTGGCCTGAGGAAACTAAGAAGCATCTTGAGGAAAGCCTAAATCTGACTTCCTTCGAGCTTTGTAATAATTGCATATCCACCCAAAATTGGTGCTTCAGACTCAATTAAACTGCAAATGACATATCATGTTCAATCTCCTTTCAGCTGTTCCCCACAACTCATTATATTTACTAGTTATCAGAGATCTTTTTCTTAATAAGATTCTTCCTCTTCCTAGTTCATTTCCCTGTTTTACCCATGAATCCAGAAATGAAGACAGTGTTTTGCTGTACTTATGACACCATGTTCATTTCCAGCAGCAGGATGACTTGATGTGCTGAATTCAGCATTTCCTGATACAGGAAGAAACTGGTTGTGAATGGTAAGGCCCCTATGTGAACAAAACTATCTTAAATAAGTACCATGGGAACGCTACAAATGACAGTCTGTGCCAATTCTCTTCTGCATAAACATTCTAATTACATAAAAACTTTCTGTAAAACTATCTGAAAGCTCTGAACTAGATTGCAACACACATTAAAGTAACCTTTAATAAGTTGTCTGCAGTGAAAACACAGCCAGCAGAGCTTTTACTCTTGATTACATTCAGCTAGAAATTTTACCCTGAGTTTATACGATTCTCAGCATAATATGAATCACCGAGCATTTAATATAAAACCAGCAGAATTGCAAACAAGGCTGTCAAAGTCTGTTTCTCTGATGTATGAGAGGATGGGCTTCCCCTAATGAGGCCTGATTTTCCCATGGCAATAGTAATAGTAAAACCTACAAAAATGAATGAAGATATTGTTATTAGTCTAACACAGATTGAAGAACTTGGCATTTAGGAGAAAAGTACCTTGGTCTCAGTACTTTCTTACTGAATTATAGCTAATGCTCACAGACTAATCAAAGAAGAAAAAAAGAAAGGTCATTACACTCCACGGTAAAAAAAAAAAAAAAAAAAGAAAAAGGAGAAAAAAGTGGAACTGCTCTTATCCAGCAGTGTATATTTTATGCAGAATGAGTTTGCCTCCTCCTGCAGGTCACTAAGATGAAAGAGAGTGCTGGGAGAAGAGTGCATCAGCCGGAGGCACTGGTCACATCTGGAGCTCTCTAAGTAAATGCTAGGTCTTCGCTAGCTACGGGAGGGCTTAGATCTGCCTTTTCTGTGGCCATTTTGAGAAGCAAAGCAAAGTGGTTTCGGGAAGGTTATTGGCAAGTGACGCTAACTGCAGACTGGCAACCACCAGCAGCAAGAGCTGTGGAAAAGGGAGGGCAGGCTGGCCGTGAGACTGGGAATCGTTTCCAGACTCTTGTGCGAGCCTCTTTCATGCCTCTGTCAAGAACGCAACCAGGAAGCCATGCGCTGAAGATGACAACATAGAGGTGCCATTTTTTGGTTTTCAAAAACAATGTTTCCAACTTCCTCCAGATGCATAATATTAATCCTGTGTGAAAAGGTAAAATGGAAGATTTGTGCTGTGCACAAGCAAGAGAAGTTGGCAAAGCCCACAGCCAGCAGGAAGTCTAATCAAAAGACTAATTAGAGCCACAGAAATCCTCTAGCCCGCCAGAGCATTCCTTAAAGAGTATCTTTAGTAATTTAGCAGAATTGCTAATGATTTAGTGCTTGAGTTACAGAACTACGGCAATTAGTGGGTTAGTGCTCTCATACTGACCGTGAGTTGTTGTGAAGCTGATTTACATACAGCTTTATAAGAGAATGCTCATCAGCCACAGGACTGGCTACATTTATACCCCCAAGTAACCTGAATGATTCAAACAACGAAACCTTGTTAATACCCCAAAAAGTATGCACAGAGAGTATCATGTTCATTGTGGATTCATTACAATAAATGCGATTTACAACCACTTAGAAAGAACAATGACTTTTTGGCTTATAGGTTGTGTTTTTTTGTTGTTGTTGTTTTGTTTTTAATAACAAGATGCAATTTAAATTTATAAGAGTTGAAAATAAACATGAAAATAAGCTGTAAAGCTCTTAAAATCCTGTTAATGCTGTGAAACAAAAGTTACAATAGCTTTTATTATACAGAATTGTTTTATATGTTGGGGTACTGTTAGCTCTAAAAGAGCCAGAACTAACCACTGCATCACGGAAACTTTTGTTGTATATAAAAAATTCATAGTATGCACTTAATCTGTGTACCTATGGTTGTGGAGTTATGTCTCCTGCTTTCAGAGGATTCGCCATCAGTCAGTTCGCCCTCTAGGAGGACAGGAATTCTAATGTCCCAGGAATTATCTACATTTAATCCTCACATTTAGACAGCTGAATTACCACACAAGTAAAATTATCAGGAATTATTCATACTCCAAAAAATACAAGTAGCACAGTAAATAGGGCTGCAATCATTCCTGCAGGTCCCTAACCTACGTGGCAAAGCACACTTGAATGAGCACAGGGACTCCTTGGGCACAAAGGGAAGCAACAGCTATACTCTAAAAGAGCATTGCTCTTAAAGACCTGTCTTGGAGAGGCCACAAATAGATTGTTACGCCTTGTCCCAGCACATAAAATCCCGAATACTCCAACTGTAGATATTTTATATCTCAGATATTTTATATAACTGTAGAATTTGCGTTTGCAGTTTCACTGTCTGTACAGGCAGCAGATCTTGTCTTGGGGGCTGCCCTGGGGCTGGCTCTCAGAAAACATTTCAGACATACCCAGCAGCACTTGCACTAAGATAACAATGGGAGTTTACAGTTTATAGCTCCCCGTACCAAAGTTCATAAATCAAAGCAGTAGCAGAACATCTTTACTCTGACATTTCAGTGTTGTACATTGAGGATTTGTTTTCAGTGTTAAAAAAGGTAGCCATGCATACCCAGAGATTGTGTTTGGTTATTGGGGAACACTGAAGCACTGACAAATACAGCAAGGACCAAGCAATAAAATGCATCCGAGGAAGCCATGTCACTCTTCCCCAGTATAGCAAGAAGTTATTTTCCTGCCGCCTTCTCATCTATGTACATTGGTGGGCTTACATAGATCAGGTGAAACAGCCAGAAAGTGTTACACACATATTTTGGCCATGTGAGCCAAAATACTGAGCCAAAATGTACATGCTCAGCTGCAAGCACCTTTTCTTTGGTATTAACGCTTCTGACCACTCTTTTCTGTTTTGTTTGTTGACGGGTCACCATATTCCAAGACTTGTAACCTTCAAAGAAAATCTGAATGGCTTAACAGTAGGAAGGATGCCTTGCTACTTTGTGAGTATGAACACATTTTCCCTTTGTTCATATTACACCTTGCAATACGAAGCAGGCATTCCCTACTGGCAATGGCATGTCCCAGTTTCTATTCCCACAGTGCTGCAACATCAACAAAATGGCTTATATAGCTCATTTTCAGCCCCTATCAGTGGATGCCTAGGTAGCATGTGAGCACAGTTAGTGGACTTAGGAGTACAAATAAGAACTGAAGCTCTGTGCTCTGTTTTGAAGAGTTTGGGGTGCCCTTAATCAACTTTCCATCTGGATAGCAGGGTATCAGTCCAAAGTAACCAAGGCATTTCTTTTAATTTTTTTCTGGGAGGGGGAGTTAAGATCTCTAAAAATCTCTACCGCCCTCATACAGTCATTTAGCATAAATTAGGATAACAACTCACCTTCTGTTTGCAAAAGGACTTCCTGAGGGAACAGAGTGGGAGAAGAGTGTGTCGTTCATGCTGGTTACAGGTCGGGGGGGCCTAGAAGAAGGCAAAATGTCCAGCTGTATTAATGTGGTACAAAGAACAAAACAAAGCAAAATAAAAACAGCAACAAAACAGGAAAACAAACAAAACAAAAAACAATACACCACCCATCAGTAACAGTATTTGCAGAGAATTAGGTAATTTTTTTGTTTAAATTGACATTACTGCTGGCATCTTCAGCTTTAAGTAGCAATGGCTCCAAATGAAACATGCTGTGTTTTTAACCAGAAATTGATAAAAATATACCGTTGCCTAGTTCTGAAAGGAAATAATGCTTCTGTGTGTTCTGAGGTGAATTTTAAGGAACTCACTTGATTTTTTTCCTGCTTTAGCAAAATAATTACTCTACAATTTTTTTTTTCTTTCCAGAGGCAAGTAGTCTGTGGTACAGTTGCTGTGTTCAACCTGCTAGGTTGAGCACTGGTAGCAGGTTAGCTGTGGCAGCATGCAGGTCTGCATTGCCAATAAACTGCACAACTTTTCACAAATTTATCCCTGGTGCTGAGCTCCATGCTACCATATCCACGCAGTGACCACAGTGTCCCCATGCCCCTCAGTGTCCTATAAAATTCATGCAGTACAAAACTGCTTTAACTGCAAAGCTTTTCAATTGGGATATCGCCCCCCAAATCAAAATTTAAAGTAAGTATCTAGTTTAAAAGGACCCATTAATGATGATGGTTTTATTATTACATTTTTTATTTCCTGCTCTGGCTAAAAATGAAATGAGAAGGAATATATCCTCTCATTTCTTTTATTGTCTAGTCTTAAAAAACATTTTGTGCATAATATTTGCTTCCGTATCCATCAAAGTGAAAGTTTCCCTTCTTAATGGTCTTCTTACGCAACATTGGGCAAAAGATATGGACACTTCAGAAAAAAATGAAAAATATGATACTAAAATCACAGGGTTTTTAGATCTGAGCAGAACCTGAAGCCACATATAATATAGACTGCAAACTCCCTAGATATCAAGGTGTTTAAAGTTCCCTTTAAGCTCTGGAAGATCTGTCTTGTCTTCTAAATTTTGCAAATGTGCAAATCAAAATATAGTAGCCATCTGCAAAAAATTCACTGTGCTGTCATTGTGCAAGACAATTGGTCACTCAAACTCTTTGTAAGAAATGAGGAAAGCCAGTTCAGCACAGAAGTGACTGATTAGTATATATTTTCTTTCTTACTCTGTTACTGTTAGAAAACAAGCATAAATGCCTTCTTTGGCAAGTTCAAGTGGATTTCTCAGCATGAAACCACCACACTGATTGTAAAGAAGTTAAAATCAGGGTATAGAAAGATGCAGGATTTTCCATATTTATATGAAAACACACTTTTAGAATGTGTCTGCAGACCCACATGAAAAACTGCAGATCTGGTCAGTCATGAATTTAAGAAACATCCCTTTGTGTTCTATTTACTTATTGCTGGATGGAAAAGTGCTTAATATTATTTTTCATGGACTGCTTCATCAAAGCTATAAAGAGCTGGGATGAGGCCATAATTGGAGCCAAACCAGTTTTACGATAATGGAAAGGTCATTGCAGTATGGGTCTTGAAATAGAGATTTGAAAATAAACTTCGAGAGAATACTTGGAAGCTAATCTTATTTAATGAGTAAGCAACCGGTGATTTGTTGGCTGGTAATTATTTAGGAGCAACAGCTCATACCAACCACATGTGACTACTGATGTGCTTTTTTCTCTTCACAGTGCAACCACTGTCCAGTGAACACCTTCTAACACTAACTGGGCAGAGGCCAGGATTTCTGAAGATGAGTCCAACCCTAGGCTATGCAGTCCTAGACACCAAAGGAGAAGGGTGGAGAGCTGGTTCCTGATGTTCTCCCAAGGAAGGAGACAGGGAGAGTGTCCTCTTGGTAGAGCTTGGGCTCTGCTTTGCCCAGTGGGTATGCTGCACCTATTAATTTCAGCAAATCACCACTTATGTACTTCAGGTTCATGTCTTTTCTAAGTTCTGTGTGAAAAGCTGAGTGGAAGGGAAAGTTTCTAACACCCCCAAAGAGCTCTTTCCTTTTAGTATGTCTCTGTGTACACATTATTGGTTTGGTTGCTGATAAAAAGTTAGGTATTGGTAGTGATGAGATTATAGACATTTTTCAAACTATTTTCCTCCAACAAGTGTACTAAAGAAGAAAAATACTCACCAAGTATCTCTTTTGCAGCCAAAATGAAATGGAAAAGACATAATTAATTAAATTGTCAGTTTACAACGTATGTGGTCTGAATACAGCATTGGACAAACTCTACTCTTATGACCCTGATTCTGCAAAAATTGTGAGTCTCTACACATCATAGAGAGTCTCTACACATAATAGGTCACTGATGCTGTTTACATATGCAGAGTTACTCTTGTGTACAAATGCCTACAAACTTCAATGCTTTGCTAAAGCTTTGTGATTAGCATTTGTTTGTCAATTCTTGTATCAAGAAAACTGCAATTTAAACTAATCTGAACTTTCCCAAGCAAGTTTTTTTTTGTTGTTGTTGTTGTTGTTTTTTTTTTTTAAGGTTGCTGCCCACTGTCTGCCCACTGTCACATTCCTCAGGTTCAACCTGAATATTAAATGGATGTTCAAAGGCACCTATACAGTTGTATGATATGATAAAACAAGAAAAGCAGACTTTATGGTAAAGCAAAGCAAACTCTCATCTATTGACTATAAACATCTATCTTTCAGAGGTTATTTCTAAACTTCTGAAAGTGAGTCATTAAGCTTTATGATAAACATGAACTGCTGATACCCAATCAACTGTCCTCAAGGAGGAAGAAAACCCTTAAAACAATACTACCTAAATATGCTGTGTAATAAATGCATGCTATAGCATAACACATACCCACGGTAATAAATCAAATTAAATAACAGGAATTTTCTGAAGTGTTCCATGCTGGCCTAAAATCTTCATGCCAGTGTCAAAAAGCAATGCTCCCACTGATGTAGATGGAAATGAAGTCAGGCCAGTGCAGAACGCCTTTGAAAATCCCTCTGTGATGCGCTGGCCATGCCATGTCTCTGCAGCCTGGTGTGTCTTTGTTGTTGCCAGTCTTATGCACAGAAAGGCAAAATGACCCCTCAGAAGTTCCTCTGTGTAATTAACTACACATTGATGACTACTTCTCTAGATAAGCCTTAGATGTGTTTTTAATTTAATTGAAGATTTTGTGTGGCACCGGTAAAAGAAAAATCCTCCAATCTTTCTGTCTGGTACCACTCAAAAGTGTAAGAACAATGAAAAGCAAAGGCAGTATAGTAATGCAGAGAGTATTTGTCCTCATTTAAGGAAGAAACTACTAAAAAAAGGATATGGTTTTGTTGCCAGAATTCTTCCATTAAATGCATGTATAAAAACCTTTTTGCCTGGATTCTCGCCCAGAGCTGTTTCTCTCAACTTCCATTACGTTTAAAAATAAAAATCACATTGGCAAGAAGATAGAAGGTACAACGAGGCACTGTGGCATCTCTCTCCCCTCAGTTAATTTATGTGAATTATTCCGTAGATCATGCTGCCTCCACATCTTACAGGTTTTTCACTCACGTCCCATTATGGCCAATATAGTTATATTGCCAATCTACGGATAAAGAGAAACCCTATCATAAAACAAAATGGATGGTGGCTCATTCTCACATCCAATCACTCTAAATTATGCCTATAGAGCTAGGAAGAAGGAAGGCGTTAATTTCACAGCAAAGATTTGGAACGGATCCTACTCAGTTACAGTACCTTCTCTTTTTCTTGCTTTGCCTAAATGCACTCAGTTCCCTCATGGTAGCCCAGCTTTTACCTCCTGCTCACTTCTGACATAGCCCGAGGCCTCGGAGGGCCTCCAGCCACCAGGGAGTAGAGGCTTCTGTTTCAGTTCCACGTCCCTGTCCTTCCATTTCCCTTAAGCGTGGCCAAAATCCACCCTGTGAAATTACCACTGACTCGCCAGCAGAGCTGTGTTTTACACCACATAGGGCAGTGTGGTAGCAAATCAGCAAATCCACCCCTGGCTGATGCACTCCCAAGAACAAGCTCCTCTGCAAGGAGGTGCGCAGGTTTTAAGCAACAGCTGAATGCAACAGCAGCTTGGCACAACATATCCGCCAGGGGAGCCTCCAGTCTGGAAAGCAGAGTGTGCTTTTACGCCTTGGAAAACTGCTATAACCACTCGAGGAAGGCCATCAGCATGATTTATCCTCCGAATGTCAGGTAGGTTAGATGAACTTTCAGTGTGCCACACAGCCCACAGCGGCCAGCACGTGCTTACCCTTACGGATCCTACATAAAAAGCAGTCGGTAGTGACTAATGTAAATGCATGTAATAATTACAGATTGGAATGGTTTCAGTAGCCATCAACACAGATATGCAGCGTGCAAATATGCTCATAAGGGCTGCTGCCTGAAGTGCTTCACTTGGGGCTGCTAGGAAGGTGGTTAAGAGAGGTCTTTTCTTAAGAAATACAGCAGAACATTCTCAAGAGAAACATCTTAAAGAATTTTTGGAATAATTTTTCCAATTTAATTCCTTGTGGCTTTCTTAGCTTTCTTCTAATCAATGTATTGATTTCCTGAATTATTATTTTTTTTAGGACCCAAGAAGCAAAGGTAAAACAAAGTCATGAATGAGAAAATCTGAGCAATGGCCAATATGGACAGTGGATACCCTTGAGAAAAAAAAGTCCAAAGTAATGACTTCCCACCCTGCACAAATAAATTTTCTCTCTGCTTTGAGTTTCTTGATTCCTGAGGAGAAAAAGTAATGACACAAACTACTATAATAAAAATACTTTCTCAATGTACAAAAAGGTAAAGATAATAGGTCCCTTTCAAGTGACTGGGCAATTAAAGAAACAATTTATGCAGACTCATACAGCTACTCTTTGGGATCAGGTGAAGTCACAACTCCCCTGAGGTCAGTGACAAGTCTGACACTGATTTCAAAATTGGTCAGACTCTACTTTTCTCTAGTGCCTCATGTCAATACCTGTGACACGCTGATGTCTGGTGTCTGTAGATGACAAAACTAATGTTCTAAGCATAAACACATCCCAAAGTGCTGAAACTATATGAAATTGCACATAATCCTACCTCCCTACTTGTGCAGTCACACCAGAAGCACATTTTTATACTAAATATCTCTATCAGCAGATGCACTGGTGATGCACTGAATTTGGTAATGCCACAGCTGCCTCCTGTTTTGTTCAGAGCTATAGCATCTACGCTAGGTGTATGCAACTCCCACAACAAAGCTTACTTTCTCTACAGCACACAGATACTTACACAATATGAGCCAGGTTTAGAGGTTTTTCAGGCTGGTCAGGGAACATTGGGTGCAAAGGTTCACGGCTGGAAGCACAGCTTAAAGACTTGCTAAGTGCATTAGTTAGCTTCTTAGCAGGTGATTTCTGGGAGGAACAAGGAAGGTAGAGGTAATGTGGATGAGTAAGGTGCATACTGTTTCTGCTGTAGGATGCACAAAACAACAGGAAGCTCTACTGCTTACATTGGTATGGCTGACATCCCCCCCATCCCTTCCCACCCCGAGAGTATGGCAAGCCAGAGACCGTTCAGATCGGAGGAAAGATTGCTCTTACCTTCAGCTGCCTTTAGAGTAGGCTTTTTGGGGGTATATCTATACGGACAGGCGCAACCACCACGGGTTCCTGCAGTGCTGTGCTCAGGTAATGCTGAAGGTAGGGCAATACAAAGGAGGGTGCCCCTGGCTGGAGCTGGCTTGTGCCTCACCAGCTGGGGGTGCGAGCAGGACAAATCTGTTTATGCCCGTCCATATAGATATACTCTACAAGACACTGTTCATCTCCTAGCTGGGGGCCAGATGCAGAGCTGCTTGGTTCTTTCTCTAGGGCCCGGGAAATTTCAGACACAGACTTGGCCAGAATTGCACCCCCACGGCAACACCGTGTGAGAAGCAGCTGACGTACTGTCGCTGTCACTGAAACACCGAGGGGCTTTGCAGGAAAAGCATGCTTTTCTGCCCCAAATCCCACCAGTCTTCAAACAGCACAAGTCTAAAGAACTCATCTTCTGCTTTCCAGTTTTGCTTGGGCACTCTGTGCAGTTGAACACTTTTCTAAGGATGGGCTTGGAGGTCTAAAATCTGTTTTAGGCTTGGTGAGAGATTCTCAGGGAATCCAGTTTGTGTGCCTGTGCTTTAGCTTCTCTGCCATCCAGACCAGGGGCTGATGACCCTTGCACTGTCTCCTCCCCCCAAAATACAACTCTGTATGCCGAAATTTAAAAATGCTTTTAGAACTTAGCAGGAGAGGTATTGTACGTGTGCACACACATCCCACATAAAGTTATTACTGTAATCAAGATAATAATGATATATTTGAATTACAGAATTCCCACCTAAATAGGTAAAGTTCAGGCTTTTTCTCTTGTATTATAAACGCAATTTCACACTAAATTCAGATCATTTGAACTCCACTGTGTATAGGAACACCTTTAATCTGCATGTGGAGCTCAGTATAGATGCATTATGGATAATGCTAACCTGTTTTGAATGACTGCTAATGAACGCTATAGAAAGGCAATTTCAAACTTGAAGGAAAACATTTGTTTCTGACAACGAGACATTGGAAGCAACTAGGCACGTAGTCACGTTTTGTCTTCAGCTGAGCAGAAATCTTAAGTTTTAAAATGATTTCCTGCCTATAATTACAGCTCCCTTGCTACAGCCAAGAATGATTTTATAGCACAGATTGCTATTAGTGGAGTCAGAGCTAGGTAGCAGGCACTCTCCTATTCAGAGACTAAGCTCAAGTCATTGTGTCTATGCAACAAGCAGCAATTAGGTCCCACAAAACATTTACAGACCCAGATCTGCTCTGAGGGAGTGCAGGGCCATGTGACTGGCATACAGAGCAAATCACATCAGTTTAACCCTTGCCTGCTCCACCAGCAGAAAGATTGAACAGAAAGATTTTAAAAGTGTCAAGTTTCAGAGCTTTGTTAAAAAAAATATACAGGAAGCACTGTATGTATGTGAGTTGCTGCTACAAAAATATTTTTCTTTTTTATAACAATTATAACAAGAACTTTTTTTTTTTCTTTTTAATTTGAGATCAGTTAGGATTTCTCTGCTGGTCTCTGGATTTGTACCCTGAAGGATGCTCAGTGACCAAGGGCTTCTCTTAGGACTTTGCTCCAGCCATGGAGAGCACAGCCCCTGGACCTGATGCCCTTTTGAGAACATTAATGTAGCTGCTGATACTTCTCTGCCAGCTTAGTAAAAGTGAAGAATTATTTTGTTTAGCAATGAAAAGGTTGAAGTGTGTTTTTCTCCACAGTAAGCAAGCGCTACCAAGGATCTAAGTCTGCGACCACACTCAAATCTCCTGTGCCAGGACCATCCCAAATGCTATGCATATGCTACAGCCACTTGACTGAAAATATTGATGAATGCGCGTTAAGTACTCATCACTTACAGGCAGCCAACAGCATGTCAAACAGAAACAGCCAAGGACGAGTCCCTTGGGGAGGGGGAGACTTACTGTGTGGCTGGCGCTCTGCTCCGAGCCCTCTGGCGCTGCGCTGCCCCACAGCACGGACCGTCACGGGCACCCCAAATCCACGCTCCGAAAAGACCATTCCCACCTCCGCGCTCTCCCACCAGCTCCCAAGGGTGCAGCTTCCCAGACAGGGTGGCTGATCCCTGCCGGCAGCCCGGCTGGTGGCCACCCCTTGCCGGGAGCTTCCACCGGAGGGGCAAAGCTGCCCGCGGCGAGGCGCGAGGCGCGAGCCTCCCCTTACCCATGACGTGTACTCTTTCATTTGGTGCTGGTTGCTGTGGGAACCGCTGGCATGGCCTCTCCAGAAGCAGTCCTGACAGAGCTGGTAATTGTGACACTGCTGGCAGCGGTAGCGAAACCCCATCATGCTCTCGCTGTGGCAGTAGGAACACTCGACGGGGTGGAAGACTGCGCAGGAGAGAGACGCCGAGCTTTAACCCGAAGCAGAGGAACCCCAAGGAAAAGCTGACGGACAGAGCCCTGAACAGAAGGGCAAATCCTCTCTTTGTTTGCACCTATCTGCAGTGTAAGATGCTGTCTGTAGCTCTGACCCATGGAGAGCTACTCACAGAAACTTGTGTAGCCCTCCACAAATCTGTCCTGAGCCACAGACAACACCTGACAAATCAAGCCCCAAACCCATGATCACTTCTGGACAGATGCATGCACCTCCTGCTCACAGCAGCAGAAAATGCATTCAAATGACATCTAAGAGAATAAATACTCCATAGAGAAAATGTGAGAAAATGAGAAAATCCCCTGCATCCTTAAGCTGTATTGCTGGGGGAAGCCAATAGTTTTGCTGGGCTGTTAGGAGCTAAAGCAACATGCCCCAGAGAAAAAGTCAGGCTTGCTGACTGGTTACACAAAGCACAAAAACGTCCTTGGGCATAGAGCTGTCCTTAACTACCTCTGTCTCATCTGTACAGCTGATGACTTTTAGGTACCTACATAGGGAGTTATAAATTTGGCATGGGATGCCCTGGTTTGGAAATCTGGCCATTGAAGGGACCAGCTGGGTCCCTTTCCCTGTTCTCTGTTCCTCTCAGAAGCAGGCAGCGATGAGGATTCAAGTCACTGAACATGCTAAGGCACCAGCCATGACATTTCGAACCTCCTTCCTCGCACTGCTGCTGTCTCTGCTTCTCTCCCCTTACTGTACCATGTGTCGCATTTACCACAGGGTACTGCACATCGCCTTCTTCCCAGACACCTTCTGCTCTTCTCTCGTTAGGTTCAGTCTGGGAGGATTTGGATCAGTCTGAGTGCGTCGGGATTTTTATTCCTTGCCAGAATTTCACAGCCGGGAGGGTTTGTGCTCTAGGCTGGGAAACAGTGCAAATCTGGTGAGGATCAGGGATGGATGGCAAGGGCTTGTGGAAAACGGTGGTGACAAAAGCTGGAGGAAGGTGGGGTGGACAGCTGGCTCTGTAGCCAAGGAGGACTTGGGGATGTCATATCACCCCCCCTTGTGCCTTTAAGTGGAATTGGGATTTAGTATAAAACACATACAACATCCTTTTTCTCCTGTTAACATAAAAAATGGCTAGACACCCCCACTTCCTCCAGACTCATCTACTTGTAGGAAATATGTTATAAATATGTGAGTATATATGACATGTTCTGCCTCCTGCGACCCACTTCTTTTTCCCTGCATTGTGCCAAAGCTTCAGTTATGTTGGAATAAACCTTCAAAGAAGCAACAACACAGGAATATTCAACAAGCCCCGTACACAGCAGCCCCAGAGGCAAAATACTGGGCTGGAAAATTATTTTTAAAAATCTATTTATAGTCAAAAATCAATATTTTATTTTATTTTATTTTACTTTATTTTTTCATTTCATTTAATTTTGTATAACCTTCCTCTGCTTCTAAATCTTCCTTGTTTTAGATTTACAGTACTGGAATAATGCTTGTCAGCATCATTGCCTCCTGATGATCATGATCAAGAAATGTCACATTAAGAACAAGTACAACTAAGCAAGACAGGCATTTCTTGTCTTGACTTTTTTTTTGGTTTGTTTCTAATTAATATTGGCAGTGTTGGTCTTTCTGAACAGCAGAAGCAGGCTGTTCTGAAGCTGAGACACTCTCCAGAAGTACATGAGATCTGTACAGAGTTTGTGGGGTGCAATTTGCTCACACACTGAAATGAGATGTAAAGGTTTTCTAGTTCTGCCCTTGTGCTTTCAGTGTGACAACACTCTGTGTCCTACATAACTCATATGTATGAAGGGTTTGGTTGGAGGACTTCATAACTGTGAGTCTGTGAACTTTTCCCAAGGTGGTCGAGGAGTTGCAAGTCTGAAAAATGTTACTATCCAGAGACATACTAAGTGCACCACACAATAATCAAATTAGTTGATCTTCATGGTCCCTTCCTGTTTTAATGTCTGCAACCTACTCATTTTGGAGAAAGAAAACCCTTGAGAAGAGACACCTCACAGTTAGATCCTCACACTCCACACAAGCAAAAGCTAAGTATGAATTTGGATCATCCTCGCTCCTTTTCAGAGTATATTGTCCAACTGTGTAGGCTCGGGAGGAGCTCCTTCAACCCTTTGGTTGGTGTTTTCTACTGCACTGGCCTTCTCCTGCCAAGAATATTGCATGAACGGAAACTGCCAAGCTGTTCCTTCGCTACTGCCATATGTTGTAGCTATTAAAAGCCATGGTCTTGGAGTATGTGAATGGATCAAGTCCTGTCACTCTTTGCTTATCCAGAGCACAGGAGGAGCGGACATGATCAAGATAATTTCCCAAGCACAGCAAAAATTATGCCACGTTCCTGGCTGAAAGACCAACAGGATTCTTTAAATATTTTACCAGTGACTGTAAAAATAGCACATGGAATCGATGAACCCAGTGCAGTAGCTCCTACAAAACCACCCATAGAGTAAGAGAATCATCACACACAAGGTTACTCCTGTAAATTTTTTTTTTTTTTGGTGGCAACACCTCTTACTTACCATTTTCAACATTTGCCAGCCGATGAAGAAGTGGTAACCACACTAGACACTGTGGCGGGGGATCAGACATGAGAGTATCCAAGAAAGTGTTTAATGTGACTTTTTTCTGCTCAAATAAGAAAACAAACATGCACAAAGAATCAGTAATCAGAGATATCAAAATGAATTTTATCTTGTACTTACAGAAACACTTGGGGACAGGCTTCAAACACTGTTTACTTGTATCCTTGGTTTACTAAAAAGAGCATTTGATACTAGCAAAGAACTTATGGGCTATTTCTAGAGGTTACAATATATATACCGTATATAATTATAGTATTGATTACTAGCTGTCCCTTTCATGAGGCTGGGTTCCTGGTCACTTGCAAACTTTCTTCTAAAGTCATTACCTGAAGATCCTTTGTGAATAAAGTTCACATTTTTGTCCTCGTGTTTTGAGTACCCCCGAACAGGTACCAGTGCATGTAGCATATCAGTGTGCATTACTAATATTCAACTGAAAAGCAACTGCAAAGAATGACTGATGATGAAATCAATGAAAATGGAGTATAACTTCAAAAAAACCTTGCTCTTTCCTGTGTAGTATAGTGGCTACATAATGTGTGTTAAAGAATACAGCTACTAGTTAGTCAAGGACAGAGAGTCCTTAAGAAATCAGAAAATGAGACTTCCTTCAAAGTAAAATTAAGACACGAAAATATTAAGCCTGGTTGAGAATGTGTGTAGGTATAATTTAGACATACATATTTAAGTGGCATCCCCATATCCAAAGAGACTGCTAAGTTTTCATATCTGATTGCATAAGGTGCTGCTTTAGCTTGCTGAAGAACTGTGGTTACCCCATGAGAAAGGAAAACAGCAGCTATGCAGTGACATGTATCATCTCCATGTGTTGTGGAGTGCTTCTCAGAGCTGAGATTTCCAGATGGAATGTCTGAGCCGCATTTATATACAATTGCTGCCAGATGTAAAGAAAATCAATATTTCTCTTATACACTGAGTGATCAGTGGGAAACATCTCACTCTGTAACAGTTTTAGGGTTGATATATTACAAGATATTGGGAAATGTATAAAGGCTTCTGTTCCTGAGACAAGAGAATGTACTTCAGGCTGTTTGTGAAAACGAGCTTGATTCTTTAAAGGCCATAAATAGCTGGAATATGAGCTTTAAATCTCATTGAAAAACTGACTTTTCCCACAATACCTGCAGTATGAAAGTCCTAACATACAGTCTTGTAAGAGTAATCAAAGCTGTGCCAGTCCTGCAGATCAGCTTGTGTCCGTGTGCTATCAGAAGAGCTACCACCTGCTTGTTGTATGGATGACCTTCCCACCTGTGCAGAGTGGATAACCAAACCTAGGGGAAAAAGGGTCCTCCAGTGCCCCAGCTTCAGAGCCAAGTAGCCCTAAGTCTCCTCTCTGCTCTTGAAGGGAGGTATTTGGCAGAGCACCCACAAGTGGTCTAAACAAGCAAATATATGGGGAGACAAGACCAGCTCTTCCACAATGGAATAAGCTCCTAAAAGCAGCTGTAATTCAAAATGGGACTTGCACCAAATAAAGCAACTTAGCTTCACTGACAGCTTTATGGCTGAACTCCTCTGGTGGTCACTGATTTTATGGATTAGAGAGAACGATGTCGCTTAAAAAGGCACCAGCAGAGCAATTTCCATACATTTTAAAAGACATATTTTCCTCTTGCAGTTTCTATCAGTTGCTGGGAAAGTTGAAACTGAAAGCTGTTTTCTAAATATATGCTACATGCAGATGGAGTCTGGGTTTGTGGAATAACACTTAGCCAAGTGATAAGAAAATGAAGTTAGTATCTATGTATTTTTTTTTAATTATTTTGGGATAAAAATGCGAAATAAAAAGTGTGCTTTTTTAAGCATAATAGCACTTTTTAATATGAATACAATATCATATCACATTAATTCTACCCATGGGGGAAAGTGGCAGCTATAAAATTCCTTTTTGAGCCACAGATCTATATTCTGAAACTTTAAATCACTTGCGCTGTCTGGCATTTCTGTTCCATAAATTTGCTTATGAGGAAATGTTGCTTCTATTTTGAACAGCCATTTCCTCTAGCAGTGGTTCACAGACAGAGGAGAATACATGGTTTAATCAAATGAATGAGTGCATCAGGGAAGAATCAAACATTTCTGCAATAGGAAAATTCCTTTTACTTGCAAACTGAAGCAGATTTGGTGCCATGAGCAGAAGATCATTCCCAGAATTTTTTCTTCCCATGAAACTGCGAAATCTGTATATTGTGGGGCTGAGCACTTTTGGTAAGCAAAAGTGATCCCCACCAAGAGCAAAAAGGGCATAAATGAGCAACCCAGTCACTTCCCTTAGCACTCCAGGGTGGGTACTGGCTAGATCTAAACAGACACAAAATGCATTTGAAGTACTGAGGAAAAAAGGTGACTCATGTGCATGTGTGAGGGGGCTCTTCTACAGCGCAATACATGCACTGAGCCAGAAACAAGCCTGAATGTTCTGTCCCAGGGAAGGCAAGGTCTAGGCTGAGAAGCAGATGTGTGTTTCCATAGAAAAGCACAGTACCGATTATTTTTCACACAAAAGAGCTCAAAGGTGGCCATAATGCTACCAAAGTAATTTCCTAGCTGTGGATAAAAAGTATGCATCCATATTGCTCAGAATCTGACATCTCAGCTTTTTAGACAGTAGGACATGATGGAGGACTGATTTTTTTTTTTTTTGGTCTTCTAGGTAGTGCAATGAAAAACTTCCAAACTTTTTTGGAAAGCACTTAAAAATAGGAGTGTTGTTACTCCAATAACACACTAGCAATTTTATTTCAAATTGATCAACCTATTCATGTTTTTTAGATACTGTGCTACAGCGAAATGATCGTGTTTGTCCAGGAAAGTGATATTTTGAGACATACAACTCTGAGGAAATGCAAAAAAATAAATAGAACAAAAATGTATTAGAATATCAGGATGAACATGTTAATACTTAGATCTTTTTGGATGTACAGCCTAATGGGAACTGAAACAACCCTCCTGCCCCCCGCTGGAAACTTTAAAAACAGGACTGCAGAAATAATATGGTACTAATATGCAAAAAGTCCTGTGCTCAGAAATACATGGTAATTGCTTCTACTTTATATAACCAATTAACTCCAGTGGAAGAAATATTTGAAGTTCATGAATGCTTAAAACAACAGGGTGACTGCCAAACTTATCCTAAGGTATACTAAGTGCAATATGAGAGAGTGAAAGAATGACCTTTGGGGTGACTAAGACTGTGGGTATCATGTATCAGAATGTCATGCATCAGATTGTCAATAAACTGTTTAGAGTCTCATTTCGAGACTCTGGTTCATTCCTAATGAGTATTTAATGAGAATTACATAAGTAAATTTAAGTGAATTATTAGACCAGATTTACAGGAACACTTGGCTGCCCACAGATGCAAACCAGCAGCTTTGTAAATTCACTGTGTACCTACATAAGTCGGAGACCTAACTCTCAGTAGCTTTAAACAGAGATACAGAATTAAATCATCTAATGGCTGTTTGGAGACTGTTTCTTTCTTAAGGTAGCTTAACATATCTGGTCCACTCTTGGATGCGGTGTCAATGAAAGCACCATTTCTGATGACTGCTTAGATAGAAAACGAGTCCTGAACAACATTAAAAAAAAAAAAAGAAAGAAAAAAAAGAAATTGCATTTTGATTTTGACAGTATCATGTCCAATGTTCAAAGCCTGAATGCTCTGTTGCCATGCAGGAGGACTTTTTATTATCTCAACACAAAATTACCAAAAGTCACTTCACTATGTAAATTCTTTAACATAATATGAAATGCTATTTTAAATCCCCCACTGTGAAACAAGACTATTTTCACACATGCAAGCATCACCATTTAAAATCACTTGGGAGATGATTTAACAAATGAATTTCAACAATGCCTTTCAGTTGACTGGAGTGACTGTTGATTAGTGATGAAACTGAAGGAAAATAAGAAATAAGACTATTTTGCATGAAAATGACGCTATTCCTGCTCCATTCGTTCAACACCATTCAGTTATATTTTGGTAATGAATGTAAGGCTAAAGAGAAGGAAAATATCACTTTATTTCTAACATTTTCCCAGTTTCAGCATCTTCCCTTGTATTTATGCAGTGTGCTGCATGGCAAGAGCCAGAGGATCTCTTTCCTTCCACTGCATTGGACAAGTGGATAATCAGACCCAATTATGGGACCTTAAGGAGTGCTAGATCTTAGCTGCAGCCAAACTGCCATAATCAGTGTGCTTACACAGCCTGGTGAATTGTGGAAAATCTAGTTTTTTCTTCCCAGTAATTTCATTGTTTTCCTGACTCTGCCTCATTGACAGTATCTGTATGGGACTAGGGATTTTTTAATACCTACTGACTCCCATTTTCAATAAAGGTTTAAGACATAATTTTCTACTCACTTGTAAACTTCTCATGTGTGTACAGCATCACTTGAAAAAACGTGTAGTTTGATTTTTTGGTGAGAGTTGGGCTTTGTATGGTGAAGTTAAAGTCTCCTATGTGCTTGCAGCAACAACAAACTGCAGTGGACTGCATGTCTTGGGGCATTTACATAACCTAAAAGTAAACATCTAACTTCAGTGCTTAAATTAGGAAGTTATTCTCCCCAGGCTCCCTGATTTAGAAACATGTAAGTTAGGATCCTGCTCTGAATCACTTTTTGTCTAAGACTCTCCCTCTTCAATATAGGGGACCTATAGAGACTAGCTCCCTACCACAGGTACCTAAACTGCATGCCAGAAGTTAGCAAAGTGAACCTGCACCCAGCCACGTGTTCCCTGGGTGAATATGCACGTATGTGTAAGAAAGGAAGGGAAGGAAGTCTCAGTTTGCTCTGAGGTGTGTTTGAAAACCCGTGTCTTCAATTACCTGTTGAGAGAAACAGGATTTTGCTGATTGCTCAGTATAACCAAATGAAGGCCCTTCAAAAACAGCCGTGGGCAGCTTGAGAACCTCCCGCAGAAACATGTCGTATCTGCCATAAACCATCACTCCACTGGAGTCTGAAATCATTGAGAAAATATCTGAAGGGAGAAAAGACAAGAAAAAGACACAGTAACTTCAGTGAGCTACAGATTTGCTCTTAATTCAGTATCATCTGATCTGAACCAGAAGTGCTAAACAACATGTTCTGCTTATGGAAACAGCCACTATTACTGCATTTTAATTATAACCATACTCAATAAAATACACAGGGAATGATTTACATATAAAAAGGAGCTGATTTTGATATGAAAATATTCCTGCTTTTTCATTCTGTGGGGTCATTTTTTAAGTGAAGTCTGATGCATGACACGAGGCAGCAATTTAATCAGATAAGAAGAATTTAATTTGACAAGATACACAACATCAGCTTTTTGACTACTGCCAGCTTACCCTGACAAATCTAAATCTTCACAATGAGCTCATTAAGTTTGTTATTACTGTTTTGGACACACAAAGCACTGAAGCTCTTTCAAGTACATTACTTTTTATCCTTCTCCCTGTTTGTTTGTGTTTTTTTTTTCTTTTTTTTTCTTTTTTTTTTTTTTTTCCATGTACAATAATATCACAAAGTTTTATAACTCCTGGATGTTTCTCCTTTGTCAGTCTATACTTTTCCCCCTGTCTAAAAGGATCCTAAGCTTATCAGGGGGTCACAGACTAAGAAACATGCATCATTTTTCAGGCTGTGATGTCAACTGCTTCGTTTCTAGGAAGCTGGAGTAGAAATTCTATTGACAGGAACTATTCCGGGGACTGCTATGGGAAAATTCAGCATCATTCTCCAGCCTTCCACTGGATGGACCCTGTTCCTTATTCTTAAAGTAGCTTAGGGAGCAGTGTTCCCTAATTTACAGTCAGTGTTCCCAATTTACAGTCAGTTTATATTTGTATCTCTACATAGAAATAATGTATTAAAAAAATGGCACCGAATCTGGAAGACTAAATTCACATCTGTGATGTCTACTTGCCTATTCTAATCAACAAAAATTTGTAAATTTAATTTTCTATGGCTGTGGTAGAAGGCTTAGAGGAAACCGAAGGCTGATATTAATCCTTTGGTCAAAAAGTCTGGAAAATGGTGTTCTGGACCTGGGCTTCAAAAATCATAGCACTCAATAGGAAGTCTTTCATTGCTGCTGCAAGTAAACTATGCCTTAGCTGTTTGGGAACTGGGAATAAATCCTGTGAAATGAGAAGCCATTCTGCAAAATAGATGGCATTAATATGTGCCCTATGGGAAGAAATATAAATAGTTCATAAATATATCGTACTTCTAAGTGGGAAATGAGAGGGATGTTATTAAAAAAAAGCCCGAGAAATTGCTAAATGATGCCTCATGATGTTGAATGTTTGAAGCACTCACCAAGCAGAGGCTGAATACATGCAATTTATCTTCAAAAATAAGAAGTTTGATGTGACATTCCATCAAACTTTTAGTGGGTTTTACTTGCAGATGTACACAGTGCAAATACTATACCCAGGCATGAAACTATAGCTTATTGTAATTCCATCTTCTCTTACCTGTACTTTTGCATCTCCAAGTACAACAATGATTAACAGACAAAGAATATCATCCCAAATACTTACATCTTAATTTGTCCATGATCTTTCCTCCACAAAGAGTCGCCAAGGCCATTTTGACTGCAAAAACTGAAATTTTGCCATGTCCTTCCCTGTTCAAAAGTAGAAAGTAGACATATTTTGTAATATGGACCTTTCAATTTCATATATTTATCATTGAGATGACACATTGTAATGCACACTATATGTGGATTCACGTAAAAAGAAATCAGACCTTTAAAATCAAAAGTTTGTTTTGCAGGAGCACACATCTATACATTGCTCTGTAAAGATCTCAGAAGTGATTTATTACGTATACGAACATGTATATGCATCTCAATATTAAAGTGTTTATCTCATTATGCATTAAGATAATGATTCTTACTGCTGTTTGTGCCACAGCAGCACCGAAGGACACCTATCACACTCGAGGTCTCCCTATCTGAAGAGCCCTTTGTGTTTTCTATCACCAAACGACTGCAAATGAATGCAAAAATTAACACTCTGGGAGCAAAAGTGAAAAAAATGAGAAAAGGATCACAGGATTACAAAAGCTGGGTATTGTACCCATTAATACATCCTAGAAACTTTAAATGATACACCTGACCCCCATGAACTTATAAGGACTTTGCTGAAAAATGTTGAAAGAACATGCATCCAGAATGGGCAAAGGACATTTGCGGTGGTATGTAGAAGACTCTTGTCTCTGATTAGTTCAGGTTGAGGCTACACCTGGCTCTCTACTTTCACCTTAAAATGAATACTATTAAAGTCCAAATATGCATAAGAATATGCCATATAGGCAAAGAGACATTTTTTTCCTGTAAATTTAGTCGAGTTCAGGTAGGAAAAAAAAGATTCCTTTTCCTCCTTTGAACATATACAGTACTCTCAAGATGTTTACCTTTCACACATTGCTACCTCTTCATTTAACTGTCCTCAAGCATTCAATGGCTTAACTTCATTGCTCCTCTTGCTATATTCTCTTATTCTCCCCCCATAGTCCTGATGGCACCCAATGGTTATCTACCATTATAGAAACCTTGGTATATTCCAGTTGTCCGAGTAATATATTAGTTGACACACTGCAAGGCACTCAGCTCCTAAAAGTACTATCCCTTAAGTTTAGGCACTCAGCTCCTAAAAGTACTATCCCTTAAGTTTAGGCAAAACTAAATGTTCACAGGAACTGCAGAAAAAAAATGTTATAACGCTCAGTCCCTGAGATGAGAATAATCAGACTCTTTTAAGCTCATCTGCTTTTTAAAATTCATTTTTTTTCCCCTTTGCCATTCAAATGTTGAAATGTGAGTTTTTTCCTTGAATCCTCGGAGTCTTATTATAAGGCAGTCCAAGTCCACATCGCACTGGCACATTTATCTATCATCCAAGCTCCTCAGCATTACTTAGTAGCTTTGCATATATCTTTTTAATAACATCAGCAAAAAGACATTGCCATCATGTTAAAAAAAAAAAAGAAAAAAAAAGAGACATTCTCAGCCACTATCTGTGAGCTTAACAAAATGACACCTATGTTCCCTTCCAAACTCTACTGATAGGGCTAATGATGGGGACAGATAATACAGTTAGTTTTGTGTCATTTTGAAGTGGAGGTTCTGTAATATTCAGTGTTTAGCAGGGAGCATTATGTTTATAAGGTATTTCCCGTTAATATATATATTTATATCTTAAATAAGATTAACTGCACTGGCAATAGCAATACATTGAAATTTAGCTCTCCATCAATGTTTATGAAATTATTCCGTTGATTGTCGCTCATAATTTTAATGAATAAACTTATGTCTGATCAGAGATAAAATATTAACTGATTCTGGAGAGACAAAGGGACTGTGATTGTGTATCCCTCTGCTAACCCCAAAGCAGACTAATACAGTAATACATGCATATGTTGCAGACATGCATGGCATGCTCATTTTAGTACATTAAAGCATGCTACATGCTTCATGGCTATGTTCATTCTTAAGTCACTCTGACTTTACAAAATGAGCCAGTTTCCTAAGCTTGGCTAGCTAATCTGTAGGGTTCAGTGAATTAGGTTTGGGTTTAGTACAATGTAATACATAATTTTAAATATTAATTCTAAATATTCTTTACACATTTACAACTCTGCTTTTTGTCAGAAAATCACCTAGAGATGCAGACAAAATGAAATAAATTCACCACTTCAGTATTTAAGATATAAATCTTTACTACATTCTATAAAGCTGGCTTTGGTGCACATTTACTTTTTCATTACATTGTGTTCTCTTTGACTGGCTTCATAAGATTAAAATCCCAGTACAGGAATTTAAGAATTTATTCCAGCCTTCTGCATTTCCTTCCTTTGTTGGTCAGGCTCTAATCTGTGCAAACAAATTGTAGGCATGGCTGAGAATTTGGTCATTTGGCATTCTTTTGGGGCATGTTACCCTTTAGACCTCTGGGAGTCTTTCTGCACTGTTTTATCATGAGGTTTTTACCTGACTTTAAAAGAAATGTTACACTAAAGAAAAATAAATGCTAAGCGGAAGCAATAGCATTATTAAGAAGCAGTGGAAGAACTTGAGGAAAAAATAAATCCCATGTGGAAGTGCTTCAGATTTAGATATCTTTCCCAGTAGGTTTAGTTACATTTACTAACAGGATTGTATTCTTGAGTGGCAGGCTCATCAACTCGCCTTCAGCTTTCCACCCCAGAGCCACTGGCATTTCCTGTACTCAAACAGCTATGGAACAGAGGAAAAGGAAAAAAAAAAAGATTTCATTTATCTCTTCAATCTCTCAGTTTGAGTTGATCAGTTTTGACATTGTATTTTGTATCAGTCATTTGTATTCATAAAAGCATCACTAGAGCCTGTACAAATTCAATTTGCCCTCCAAATATGTATGTGTGTGTGCATACATATACAAATATGCATGCATAAATATATGCGACTGATAAACAGACAAGATAATATGGCCTAGGACTTTCCAGTATTGCTTGGATCTAGGAGTGCCCTAAGCTGTTGCTGAGCACTAGATGCCCTTGACTGGCAGCAGTGGGACATCGCACTGTTTGTGGCACAAAAACAAATGCCAAAGAAGCGGCTCACAGCAGCATGAAGTCCTCTACTCAAGTCGGCACTCCCTGAATGAAGCTTTAGGCTGGCTAATGTAAAGAGAGATAAATTCTACTAGTGGAAATTGGAGAGGACAGAAAATATTTTGATTTATAAAGCACCCCTCTTCCAGCAGTTACTCGTCAGTTCCCTACAGAAAAGCACTAGAAGTGTTAATGATGGCCCAGGCAACTGTTGGAGCTGATGTGCACTTAGCAGCAGCACAGGATAGAGTACTTAGAGAAGGGAATGATGGCCAGGGCACAAAGGTTACCTCCTGCTGCTTGGGGGAAAAAGGGCAAAAAATAATACATGCTTTTAGACACCAGAGCAGAGCAGAAGGTTTCTTCTCTAAATGTGTGACTGCAGAGAGAGATGGACTCTCTCCAGAGCAAGGAACCCCCCCCAGACTGCTTGATAAACTTCCCCCTGGTGCTCTCCATCACCTCTTTGTGTTACCTTTTCCAAAAGTTGGAAAATTTCTTCAGTTATATGTGGACCTCCTTGTACCCACGTTAATTAGGGCAATGACAGCTGTAATGTCAGAGGCTGTAATTACAAATTCCCATTTTCACAAATAGGTTTCAGGTATGAAATTATTGGAATCAAGCTAAATTCTTTCATTTTGGAAAGCAAAATTTGTAACAGCCAAATCTCTTAAATACACTGTTTTGCAGGACTTCATTCCTAAAAACCAGCCAGACTGTATCACTTCCAAGGATTAGCAAAGGTGGAGAAGAGAGGCAATTAAACACTTCACAGCTCCAAATGGATGGCCAAGCAAGACATTATATTTCCAAAACAGATACTGAACATCTTTACATGTTGAACTCAGCATGGCTCTAATGTACATTTGATTAAAAAGGGCATATATTTCCTCTTTTCTCTGCAGAAGCCTAGCCCCTACAACTAGATTTAGTTTGTTTCATCGCCCAGAGCTCACAGCTCCAATCATTAGACAAATGTGTCAAGGAACAGAAAAATCTGCTATGATCTTGTCAGTCAAACTTTGCAGCAAGAACAGCTGTATTGCAATACTGAGTAAGTGCTGAAGATGACCTAGCACAGAATATCTTACAGTCTGTATAATAAGAGTCTTTTTAGGAACTGCTTTATTGAATGAGGCTGACAATCCACCTAGCTGGCTGTCCAGGCTTTGACATGTCTTGGGATGATTTTTTCTGAGAGGTTTGAACTTGTCATCCTGTTACATAGTACTTTTGTGCCAGTAAAGGAAGTATGCTATTACTACATACAGCCAGTTTATCACCTGAGGCCTCAAAGCAAAAGCTATTGCCCAATTTTCATGTGCAGTTAAAACTGCAGATCAGGCACATTTTTGTCCAGAATCTTTAAAGTCAGACGTGTTCACTGTTTTTTGTCTATCAGGGTCCTCTATGACATGATAATGAATTTCATACACTGGGGCAAACTAATTGGAATGGCACTTGTGTCTATGAACTTTGATTTTGTTGACTTGCAGTTTTATGAGGTTGCATTTTGATTTTGGCTTAGCATGATGGAGCACTACTGTCAGTGTAACATGAAATCTCACACACTGTAATTTTTCCTCACTTTTTCCTTCCTTTGGGATCAAGCAGTACAGAGATATAATTATCTGCAGGCCTAAGGAATCCCCAGAGACATGAAAAAATCTGTGTTTCATAGAATTGGGATGAATTCTCAGTACTGGCAGTAGGCAAGCTTGCCAACATGCCATGGCATTGCACAACAGTTCCTCTGAGGCTTGCTGGCCAGACTCTAGCTCCTGAGAAGAAAACAGTATTGCAGACCTAGAAAAATGCCCCCTGCCAGAGGGCAGAGAAACCTGCCAGGTTTTCAGTGGGCTATAAATGAAGGAAGAAGCTCTGTTTAAAGCTCAGAGGATCTTCAGCCTGTTGCTGACAGATTCCCAGCCTAGTACACATGGGGCAGCACACATTGACTAGAGCAGAATAAATGAGAGAGTGGTTAGGCATGTTGGATTTCAAATCACATATTCACTTGTCCCTTGTTGTCCTTTCATACATGCTAAGTGACAGACTACACTTCTCCACTCCCTTTCTTTGCATTTCACATGGGACACGAGGAACCGAACAATCTCTTCTGGAACTGCCCAGAGCACAGCAGGAACAGCTTTTGCTCTGCATAGCCACAGACGCCAAAAAAGTCTGTGATAGCTTTGAACAGCATTCACATTTATACTGAAGAACTATTATGCTGTTTTGGTCTTAGAAAGCTGTTCTGCTTTTTCTATGGTTTGTTTTTTGTTGTTGTTGCTGTTGTCTGTGTTCATAGAATCAAATGTGATCTTATTAACATTCATTAAAGAGAAGGAATAATTCCTCACAATCTGGAATTTTGGATGGCATTTGAGAAAGGCCGCCCATTTCCTGAAAACACAAGGCTAAAAAACTAAGGAGTAAACCCAGGTCAAAGCCAACAGGACTATTTCAGGGGTGACTACTGGGATTTCAGCATGACTCATGCACCTAATAAAACCCTTGTTCCCATCCAAGAAGGCTCTAGGGTAATTTAGTTTAACTGCCTGGTTTCTTTAGATGAGGGAAGGACATGGAGAGAAAGAACCCGGCCTCACAGCCCCACGCCTGTTTCTTCCTATATCCAACGTATGGCTTCTGTGTGAGCATGGGACCACCAGAAAAGGCCTTGCTCCTCCTTCTCCTAACTACTAAGTCAAATGAACCAAACACCAGATATTTGTAGCATTTCAACTAAGGTCATATGCAGCCGCTACCCTTCCTGGACCCCAAAGCAGAGTGTGTTTTCCTCAGGGCCCTCCGGCTGTCTCTGCCCTCCTGGGAAACGCATCCCGTGCGCCCTGCCTGGAGGCAGCTGCGTGAGGAGGACTGCCTCAAGGTTACAGCCTCCTCACCTGCAGATCCTGACAGGAGCCCCAAACAGGTCACAACACACAGAATGTGTGATGTTGTGCTCAGGGAAAGCAAAACCGTGCCCTTCAGATTTTCTGTTTCCCTACAGAGGAGTAAAACCCTTCCCTCCATTTTGCTGCGAGCAGCCTTGACATCGAGCTGACATCTTTACCCCCGCTGCAGAGAGCTACAGAACAAGCACGTTATCGCAGCTCTTGCTTCCATGGCCCTGGGCCTTGTGTTTATCAGCTGGGAAGCGTTTTGCTTGCAGCATGCACCGATGCACGTGTCCGGCCATTTCCATTGTCCTTTAGTGCTCTTGTCACAGCTGCAACGGCATAAATTAAAGCGCCTGCTCCCTGTTTTACTGCCCTTGAGAGGGGAAAAATATTCCTGAAGGCTCCGGTTTCACAACTGATTGACTTCTTGTTTTTCCCTCGGAGCGGCCGGAGGGGAGGCTGGGTGCAGCCCTGTCATGTGGAACAAGTACTTTTTCTCCCCGTTGCCATGGCGACTGAGCCGCCCGGCTGATCTGGCTCCAAAAGGTGCAAGCCAGCACCAGGCCGTCAAGCCAGAGGATGGAAAGGGGAGGGGAAGAGAGGGGCAGCATCTTTATTTTAGGGTGTCACGACAGCATTTTCAGCTGGTGAATTTTCAAAATATAAGCCATATAAGGAGATAAATTGCAGATATAACCACTGTTCTCCAATAATTTGTTTCTGAGGATTTTGAACACGGCAATGCGGGTTGATGTCTACATATCCACTAACTATAATATGTATACACGGTACACTTGTTAAGGTAAGTGGCTCGCTCTATCTTGAACTTTTCCTTTCTGTAATACAGGTCCCATGCAGTAATAAACAACATGAATTTCAATTTCACCTCCTGGTCTTTATCCTATTTCTGTCATGGTCTCAAAATCATGCTGCACTGGCATGAGCCAGAAAAAAAAAAATTGCTTACAGCTGCAAGAACTTGCAGGAAAATGAGCTCTTTCCAAATAATGAGCTATTAACCCCTGTCACTGCTGCAGAGTCATTGCAGTGGTGTCAGCCACTGCTATGTCAATAAATAACTACGCAAATTAGAAGTGGATGTAAATTCGTTTCTGTAGATAATTCCTCTTTGATATAAACTGGAACAAATCTGAGTAACTGGATGAAAACACAGTTGTGCTGAATTTGGCTCAGCAGAAAGGAAAGTAGAGGTCCTTAATTTTAGGTTCTCTCCCTAGTTAGCACTATTCACATGCTCATTATTTGGGTCAGAATATAGCTCATTGAATTGTTTTCCAGAGATATTTCCGGAGCTAGCAAAATCCTTTTGCCAGTCAGGAAAGGAGGGAAGCCCGTGTGGGTACTGAAGGCACACTTACGGATCAAAGGCCGCCAGCAAGAAGTTCAGCAGTAAGCTGATGGACTGCTCCACATTGATCTGGTGGGTTGTCGGCATCCGTTTGTTGAGCTGGTAGAAAATCGTCGAAATCACAGCTTCGAGGCGAGCCACGTTCAGTTCGATGTTGGGGTCCAGGTTGTTGAGGGCATTTTCTCGCAGTGCTTCTATCACGTTCCAGATGTCCACCAGGTGCACTAGGGGACAGCACACAGACAGTCAGGGGGACACACTCCTGAGCACACCACACCGTGGGGATAACACCATCATGCAGGACATGATCTTTGAATAATGAAATGAATGAATGCGTTTTCCATCATTGAGAATTAAACTTGGTAAAGGGAAGAGCAAATAAAAATCAAATCCGTTAATATGCAAACAATATATTGATATAATTAGCTGCAATAAGTACAACTTCAGCTCAGGAAACCACTTCTTATTGTATAAAGTGTTCAAGTAAAAATCTATATTTTACTGAAATCACTGGAAGGTAAACATATGCTAATTGTTTTTCTGAACCATGCCTCTATGAATACCCATTCAGAAATTACTCTTAGATATTAATTTGCATAGCAGATGGGCTTTTCGGAAGATCCTACGAATACTAAGTGCTTAACACACACTGACATTTTGAAAATTCTTTTCAGCAATTTGTACTGAAGGCAAAATATTTTACAGAAACAGAATTGCAATTGAGTCAGGGTAGACAAGCCACATTTAAATAAAGTACACATAAGGAGCGATCCCAAAGTCATATTTTGGTCTTCTAAATATATTTGCCAAATGATTTGTTAAATCTCTCTCTTTGATAAAGTCCTGGTCTAAGCTGAATTTCACGGGGGCTGGTTTTGCCTGCAAGGACAGCTTAAAGGACAATCTCTGCTCAACCCTCACATTGTATCTGAACAAAAATCTTGTTTGCGTAGCACTGTTATTGTGACAGTATGATCAGCTTGCTGCAAATTGGTATTTCTTGAAATGGTGGACCATGCCAAAAATTAAAAAAACCCACACTCATTTGAAATCTGGATTTAGTTCAAACTCGAACTCAAAGAATCATCTCTCTCTTTCTCTCTCTCTCTCAGTCTTAAGTATTACCTTCTTTCCTACTAAATTTTCAATGGAAAACAAACCATGAGGCTCAGGGTGCAAATTCTCTCTTTTTACTAGATAAAGTACTGTACGGTTCCTATTACTTAGCATGGTGATACGTCTTCATTTCAAGAGCCACCCATATCTGGAATCCACCATTTTATTGTGGATAGAGAAATTTAATTCTAATCCTCATCATTATATTTTTACTTGCATGGTTTGAAGGCAGTGTCTCAGACTGCAATGTGACATGATAGTCTGGTGGCAGAGAAATGTAAACTGTCACTAGCTAGATAAATGAAACCAGATATACTGTCTTTTTACTTAGTCTAGAATTTTCCCAGTGATTGGGTTTCTTTCCTTCTACCTTAGGGGAAAAAAAAAATCTGCTACTGCTGTGTAAGCTGCAACACCCAAGGAAGAAAACAGAGCATACAGGTGAGTGACAATAGCAGCAGCAATTACTTCAGGCATTATACAAAGCACTTTTCCACTTGATTGGGAAAAACTGCAAGATGTTACACTTAATTGTTTATTTGGCCTTTGTACTAGAAACTTCTACGGCTGACCTTGTATGCTGTCAGGAGATTGTCTTGAGAGACACATCCTGAATTAAGCCAGGCAGGGAATCACACAACTTCTCTTTGGATCCTTTTAATACGGCCATGCCCATTCCCATTCAATCAGTTTTTACTGTCAAGTTGCCACTAAAATAATCTGGGTAAATGGGAGATGAACAATCCCAAGGAAGACAGCTGGCACATATTACCTGCCCCTTTTTGGGAAGCTTCTCCACATGGCTCAGGGGATGGAAGAAGTCACCAGAAAGCAGGCCATTGGATGGTACAGAAGAGTTTTTTACAGAGAGAAGAGTTAATGAGAGTTTCCTACTCTGGGCCACCAGTATAAGGCAGCCAAGGAAGAAATATAGGGTGATATGCTGAAAGATGCAGCTAATAGCCAAACCATGGGCCTGTATTTTGTGGCCTTATTAAGAAAGGAAAGGCAAGCAGAAAGCAGAAGGCTAAGTGTGATATTTCTCCCAAGGTCTATCTGCCGCTGTCCATGAGGATGGTCCCTGGTAGTTCAGATAAGTAGACGAAGGAGAAGGTCCTTACACCAGCAGTGTCACCAGGAGGGTTTCTGGGTGCTGGGGTATGCATGCGACCTGTCAAACCTGGGTTGTAGCTACACTGGAAAGGTGGCAATGAGAGAAATTACAAGGCATAAGAAACAGCAGAAAGGGAGACATACGTATGCAGATGGCTAACCTTAACTTGAGGCTCCACTAACAAGAGAGCGACCCCAGAAAGAGCATAAACAGGGTTACTAGATGAGCAGCACTGCTGACAGAGGCAGAAATTACTAGGGCAACCCTATCATAAATACTGAGTAAGGATGTAAAATCAGCACCATTGTGGCCAGTGGGAAAGGAATAAACAGGGACAGGCTGTTTATTTGGGAGTGGATGAGAATGGTAAATGAAAAAAAAAAAAAAAAGAAAGAAAATAAAACATGGCAGTGGAAAAAGAGAACATAAAGGGTAATAAATCATGTCATCAGGGCTGCTTGAGTGTACATCTCAAGCAGCCTCAAACCTGATCATTGCAAATGAACAAACACAGAGATAAGCCCCTTGTCCTGGCCATTTACATACCTGGTTTACTTCTGCAGTTGTGGGGAACTGCAATGGTTTTCCTAGCATTGATAAAAGGCCATCCAGGCAGGATGAACCAGACTTCCAGGCTCCCTAACAGTGAGAACTGAACACAGCATTTTACCTTTAATTGCCGGATCCTATTAGCAGAAAACACTTGAATAAGAGAGCATGGAGGAAAACACCTGGCATAAGGAATGAAGTGGAAATGGGGAATGGTGTCTTTATTCTTCATGTGATCCAGTACTGATATTATGTGGCTGTCTAATTTTCATGAGTTTCTTCTTTTCCCACTGATACTATATCATACCCAGAGTTAGTTTTGGTGATGGTCCTCAGAATGGAAATATCCAGAGGCTAGCAGAGGTGGGACTAATAATATCAATACACTAACACATTTGAGAGAAAAATATTGTTTTTAGCACTAACTTTAACTTGAAAGACTCACAGGCTATCCTGGTATTCATTGGTATGCCACAAAGGTAGGGCATGCGTCTAAGAAAGTGATTTAGTGGAAATTACATAGCAGTAACTGTCCCCCACCCACCATAAAGTATTAGTCTCAAGGAACTGCTGTGCGTTTGCACCATAAATAATTTCACTTAGGCTTTTTTTCCAGAAACACTTTGGTTCCACTTGAAGCCAAATAAACAACAATCCTACTGCACCATTTTATTTTTCATTTTACTCATGAATTTCTAATCTCTTTACAGAGGCTAGAAAGCAACGCTTCCTGGAGGAGGAAGTGAAAGATGGACAAGATCCAGACTTTTTAACAAGATCTGCTAATTTTAAAAATATATGTTTAAACGCCTAGCAGAAAACCACAAGGAGATATTGTTAGATTGCTGTATGGAGGACTGAAGACCCTGGCCTTTACTCAAGTCAGTTGTTATGGGCAGGATTTTGCCCACCTGAATTTAAATGTCAGAAAACAGATGTCAAGTGTCAGCTGGTGATCAAGGCTCCCTCTACGACTGGTGAAAGGAACAGGCATCCAAAACGGCTGTTTGGAGACAAGTGGGATGAACACTGCTTTGAAGGTGCCTCTGTTTCTTCATTGACTACAAAGCGTGCGGGAGCTGTGACCTCAGGGCTGGCAAGGTTAACGGAGACGAATCCCACACCTTGTTCTTTAAACGTCAAGAAAAGATGTCTTTTCTGTTCTGACTACCACATGGCCTAGAATAATTAGTTTTTACAGAAAATATGAATAATAAATATTGTGATCTGTATAAATAGCTACCAGATCCTGTCATAGCCACAGCCTCCGCATCCCTTGACCTAGCACAGATTGCATCTGGGTCTAGTACCCTGCTGAATACTATTTTTAAAAAAATTTACTCACGTAGTAAGCAGGCTTAAGTATTATACCATGTTGCCAAGTCAACCTATCAATGCTGGGAAAAAGCAGACAAAAACACAGGCCTCTGTAAGCTCCTCTTTATCCATTTGTACTATTAGAAACTTATGACAGTATCAATCTACAGCTAATAAGGTATCTGTAGGGTCACACCCTTTTTAATATAAGAACAAAATGTTAATCCTGCAAACTTTGCATAAGCTTACTTTCCTCTCATTTTAATTTTCATCCTCTCTGCTGCCCATTTCCTACAGCATCTGTTATGCCATGTATTTATTCATCCATCCCGGAGATTGTCTTAACCTCACTGAAGAAGGCATTTCTCCTTACTTTGTACCATATTACACATAGGGCAATAAAACCTGAATCTGATTTCTAAGTACTGTGGTGATAGGAAGTTTGCTGCAAAACTAGCTTATGGAAGCAAGAGAGCATTCTTTCCTCTATAATCTGACCTAATGCCTTCAACAAAGTCAAACCTTGCAAGTTAATTATCTTCTTTTTTTTTTTTTTTTTTTTTTTTTCTTCACAGCTACTGTTGCTGCTTTTGCTGCCTTGCCCACATTTCCCCCTAAGAAGGGGATTACCCCTCAGCATGAGGAAGATGCCCTTTCTGAAACGGATCTCCTAAGCTGCAGAATCTGGCAGTTGTTTTTACAGTGCCACCAAGCTATCATTAGACATTAGGATAAAAAGCAGCTTGTGTATAGCAACTATGTAGAATAAAGCAACTCAAAACCATACAGCCCAGCCAAACTCCAAGGACTCTTCAGGAAGGCTGCCCACTCTGTACACTGCAGAGCTACCCAGGTATAGCAAATCTTCCTCATCTGCCTGTTGTCTGGAAAAAATGTAGTCGATTTCCACAAGCAAATGCTCAACTAGCATTTCCCCTCCGATTTTTTATTGTGATTTCTAAAGTCATGTCTATGCTAAACATCTGCATTATTAGATCTTTTACAGCAAACACTGTCCGCTAATTTAACGTTTATATGAGATTAAATAATATTTAAAGACTGCCGAAGCTGTTTCCGTATTTGAGCACATTCAGCAACAGACAGTGATTAGTGAATGTAAATAAAATTCGGTATCCGTTCAGACAGAAGTGGGACGAGGCAGATGAACAGCACTGCAGATGGCTGCCCTTCACTTCTCCACAGCAATTGTTAGCAACAAATGCACACTTTGAGGAGACATAGCTCAAATTGCAGAGAATTAAGTTTAATGCATGAAAATACACTCCAAATAACAAATGTTATTTCCTTCAGTGAACTCCTTCACCTGTTAAAACAATACTTGGAGAGTGACTGCTACCAGCACATTGTAAATGAATTAGTCTGCCTCTTTTGCAGCATCTAAGTGTGGATGGAAGACGTCTGACTCACTTTGAAGGAGTTTTGCATTTTCCTCTAACTGAAAAGCTTTTAGAGATACCCCTGAAGTTTTATATCCTGCCCTTCTGCCTTTACTCGTGTTCAGAACATCTTTTCCTATCACCTTTTACTACTTCATTACAATGAAAAACAGTAATTAGAAGCCAGAGTGCAGAATTCCACCATCCCACGACTCTGTCAGCAGGTTGATTTGTGGAGGAGGTGTACTCAATACACTGGGAGAGAGGAGAATTTTGGACAAAACGATGTTGTTTACTACAAATATACATGGTAGTTTTACTGATTTTGAACTTCATTCTTTAGCTTCTTCATTAGGAGAAAATCAATGTATTTTTAATTTAATGGCTATTTACAAGTAGTAGTTTTCTGTTTGGTAGATAAAGATGTATCAATAGCCAAAATGTGAGAGAAGAGGTGGACTACTCCCATTTTTTCAGCTTAAAGCAAAGAAATTAAAATTTATTTGTAAGGTGAAAAATGAAGTCTTGTTTCCATCATTTGGTTTATTTAGAATCACTGTGATATACAGAGGCTGTGAGATATAGATAATCTTGGATATATCACTAATCTCAAAGGCAGAAGATTACTTCAAACATCAGTTGTCAAGAAATGATGTTGCTCTAAGCAATCATATAAAAGAAAACTAGTGGAAGTTTATCTTCTAAGAAATAAATAAAATAAAATAAAAAATAAATAAAATAAAATAAAATAAAATAAAATAAAATAAAATAAAATAAAACAAAACCAGTCTGTGTGCTTAAGCTTTCTTAGCATTAAGCTGATCTACTTGTGCAAAAATCCTCATCTCTTCTACCGCACTTTTGGTATTCCACCTGAACCATGAACTCTACAATGCTATCTTTCCATTTATTATTAAATGAACGTGGAAGAGAAGATTACATTTAATCAAACAAGGGAAGCGACTAAATTAGGGCTTTAATAATCAATTCAAATTTACTTAACGTACAGTAGGTCTAACTAAATCTAAGTTAAACATGCCAACAGAATAGCTACAACAGAATTCTGCCTTGACAGATTTTTGTTTGTTGGTGAATAGATGAAAAACTTTTTAAAAAGCATTTATCTAAATTATTTCTAAAATCTAAGGTGATGTTTCATTAAAAAATTTAGTTCAGCAATGGACTTACAGACATGCCTGAGCTTAAACATACTAGCACTGTCACTTGAAATCGGTGGCACTTGTATGCCAGGTATTTCACACAGATTTCATTAAAAGTGACAGATTTATGCTTCCTTGTCTTAACAATACCCAAAATATTACAAAATATGTTAGATGATTCTTCTTTTTCAGACTAGAATCCGTGAATGCATCGCAAATCAGGGTGTTGGAGCTGTTTGTCATCGTTGTTATGAAGCCCTGGAAAGTTGCTCACTCTTCCTGCTCCTCTCCTCTTTCCTGCTGCCAGGGGGGTAGCAGAGCACTGAGCAAGGTGTGTTTTCCCACTAAATGACACCTCTTTGTGGCCAAGCTGCCCCTCAAATCCAGCAGCCACAGCATGCTAGTGAAAGCTTTATCTATGTGTCCTACCACTACACAGACGAATGTGCCAGCTACAGTGGTTTGCAATGTTTCACGTTTTCTGGTGCCAAATTACATGAAAAAGAAAATATACCAGGGTGTTGCTGCTGCTCAGGGCGATAAATGGGGTATGCAGCTCTTTGGCTGGGTATGTCTGGTGACAGATGCCACCCTACATGGCCTGGCACACCCAGGCTATGCTCATTGCCCAAATATCTGAGCCTGCACTCTGCCTACACTTGGAAACATCCTCTATGCTCCTATTTCTGCTCCCACATCTCTTGAGCTCCCCTCTACTCCTCTTATCTACCTCTCTGCTGCCAGACAGTTTATACAGCACAGGGATTTCTAGCACAGCTGCGCACCCATTAAGCAGCTAACCCAACAAGCTTGGTGTGCCCTGGGCTACTTCTGACTGCTCTGAAAGCTGTTAACATCTCTTGGGCCTTTGCTTTCCAAAAAGTGAGAGTAGTGGACATCTAGGTTGTCAGTGCATATATGAATTTGTCATTATCAAAATGTGTTTCATTGCATCTTTCTGCCATTTCAAGGGATTTCTAGGTTTTGTAGATGTAGTGATTGCAGAGTAAACACTTTAAGCTTAAAAAAGTAATTAAAAAAATGTTCAGAATGCTTACTGCTATGCTATTCCGATCCCCAAATGCTTTAATTTCTACGGAAAATTCAGGGTACTACACAAAAAGAAATCTAAAGAGTTTAGATATCTGTGTTGTAGCTCTATATAATAGTTTGAAATAGGATGATTCACTGATAAATTGATAACCTAGAGTAACCAGAGCCAATATTTACTTCTTTCTTTGTAAAATTGAAGTCTTGTCAAAGACAGCCCATCTGGAGCTGAGTTTGGCAGGGGATGTAAAGGGTAACAAGAAAGGCTTCTACAAGTACAGCAGCAGCATAAGAAAGATTTGGGAAAATGTAGGCCACTGCCCTAATACTGGGGCTGAAGCTGTTGAACACCTTCATTAATGGCCTGGATGATGAGACAGTGTGCACTCACAGCAAGTTTGCAGCTGATGAAAAACAAGGAAAAGGTGGCTAGTATACCTGATGGTCGTTCTGCCATTCAGAGGGGTCTGGACAGGCTGAGTGAGGTGGGACTGTTCAGCCTGGAGGAGAGAATGCTCAAGGAGATCTTATCAGTGTGTATAAATATTTGATGCAAGGGAGTAAAGAAGATGGAGCTAGACTCTTCTCAGGGAAAGGATAGTGAAAGGATGGAAAGCAATGGGGCACTAAAAATTCAACAAAGTCCATTTAAATGTATGGGACAAAATGTCATTGTTAAGGCCACCAAACACTGTGATAGGTTGTCCAGAAAAGCTGTGGAGTCTCCATCCTCAGAGATAACCCAACTGGACATAGACCTGAGCAACCTGCTCTAGGGTGACCCTGCCACCTGTTGAGCCACCAATTTTCTATAAAGACATTGATCAAGTAAGCTGAGCTCTAGGTCCCTTTTCTGATACATGCAGGCAAACTCAAAACAAAACAAAACAAAACAAAAACCAACCAACCAACCAAAAAACAACAAAAAAAAACAACTACCAGAGCCTGCCTTGAGACACCTTGAACACTTGAGAAAGAGTCCTCTGCATCCTCAAGATGTTTTATGTCAGGCATACAGAGGGCAGGTGTGTGGTGTACACTAGCTCAGCAGAAAGCTGGAGTGAGGCAATCTACTTCTGCCTACCCACCCCACTGACAGATACCCACAGCGAGGAGTAGTGTGCGGATAAGTAACTAAACACTCAGACCAGCCAACTGAAACATCCTTCTTCCAAACTACCGTGCATATGGAGCAATTCAGACGTTCTTGGTCTCCCTGAATTCAGGCAGCTCACCTGCCCACATGGCACACATCCCAGAGGACAATCTGGACTTTGTGCAACATGGAGCTTTGAGTCAGTCTGCCTGAGCAATGTACTGCCCGGCAAGACTGGGGTTGTTTGTGCACGTGCAAGCTAACTACATGCACGGGAGATATTTCTGAATGGCTGCTAAAGCTGGCTGCTGGATACCTGGAAATCTGTAGAACAAGATGCATAGAGCTGAGGCACTGACTTTTTCTGGGGGAAAGTTTTAAATCTTCTCCTGTCCACATATCCAGGCTTGCATCCTTGTATCCTTGCCTATTGTTTTGCCCAGAATGAAAAATGAGTTATTGCCAAGCCTTTTGAGACTCTGATCACTACAGCACATTAAACAAATGTATTCTGTTGGAAGTGTCTGTCAACTTGGCCAAGAGCTATTAATGAGATAGAACTGCTAGGATAACTACACACTGAAATGTGGTCTTTTCATCTTTAATATGGCACCTGAAAAAGCCACTAAGATTGTTTGAAGATCTCCGGTAAAATTCTCCTCTTCTACATTAATTTCACTTACAATAAAAGCCCCTTCTCCCCCTGCTGTCATTTCCTGCCTATTTTGTCTCACCTAAATTAACTGAAGACCGAAGGGGTCTGTGTGGGTGGCAGAAGAGGCCATCAGTCTCCCCGGTGAGCACGGCTAATGACAGTCGATCCTGCAAAGGGGAGCGGTGGGTGAGGCACCCTGCAGTGCTGGGATGGGGAAATGCTTGTCGTGTGCTTGTCACCCAGCTGCTGGGAAAGAGCGGTTCTTTTTTTTTTTTTTTTTTTAAACACACTTGGAAATAATTTATTCAAAATGCTGAATGAAGTACGGCATATATAAAATTAAATAATAAAAAATGTAACTCTAAGCCCCTTAATATTTTTATGAGAAACAGGAGAGAACACAGTTAAAATGCTGCACCATTGCTAAGGATTCACAAAGCTTAGATCCTTTGATTACATATCATTTACCTGTTTTAAAAGGTGAACACATTTATGAGTTGAAGATGAAGTCTCAGTATTGGATGTGTTGATACCTATAACCTATACCCAGAAAGTTTGTAAATTTAACCCAAAACAGACAATGGTATTCCTATATTATAAATCTCTATTATGTTTCTATCCCACCCTAACAGTATTCCAATAAGAAATGCTTCATTTGAGGCACTGTGCAATCAGGCCTCAACCTGACTGAACAGTTCCTTCAAATGGGTTTTGCAAGTGCCAGCCTTAAAATAGCCAAAGAATTCACAGGGACATGAGGTAACAAATTTTGGTCAGTAAATACAGATGGTACACAACAGATTACTCATTTCTCTTAAAATAAAGGGTGATTTGCCTTACATCTGAGTTCATAATTCGATTAGTAAAATTATACCATTGCAAATTTTTGATTAGATATAATGCTCCCGTACTATACTGCAGCAAAAATACGTATTAGGAAAAAGATTCTGCACTCCCAAAAGGAGGCAAAAATGTCTCCAGGGTGGGGTGATACTGTATCTGCAGCTGATTTTCAAAGTGCCATCTCTGCTATATGTATCTGGTGACAGAAACTGGATTATGGAGATTTTCAAAAAAATGTTTCCGGAAAAAAATAAAAATGGTTCTGCATTCCTGTTTATGAGATTAAACTAGAAGTTCAGAAATGACTGATTTGAGTGGCAAACCATAATTTTACAGCCTGGCACAACTCAGATTCTGTGTAACAATCCAAGGCAAAAGAGCTTTTAGGGAACAGGCAGGAGGTTGTTCACAAGCCTTCTGCTCACCGTGGTGCTGACCACAGGATGGCACTACTGGGCGCATTTTAGGAAATGAAGCACACATTGGCTATTAAATTTTAACTCTCTATTGGCACAACGTCAAGCAAGCTAACACAAATCAAAGGCTGTGTATTCCCACCGCTGCCTCCAGAAAACTGCCTTGTCCGTGCATTTAGCTGAATAAAGACTATGTGCTTGGAGATTTGGCTGTGTGAATAGCCCATAAAGGCTATCACATCTGATAGGCAAATAATGCCAAACCTCGGAGGTGGAAAGGGCAGAATAATCTTCATGTTGAATGTCCTTATTATGGTGATAAAACCTCCTCCAGAAGTGCGTTTCTTCATGTGCCAAGTCTGACTAATACCACATCTTTCTCTCTGAAATAACTTTTTCTTTTTTTTTTCTTTTCTTTTTTTTTTTCCCCTTTGATGCAACTGCTCCCAGCTGCCCTCTAACCCACAAAACCTCTCCATACCACAGGAGGCCTTCAGCTTGCTCTGACACTGCTACTTGCAAAAAGCAATTGTAAAGCGAATGCAAATGTTGAAAAAATGAGTTACTACTCATACTGTTCGTTAATTTTGAAGTAGTACGTGTTGCCAGTTCTAAAGATGCAAGGTATTATCCCCAATCTCACATGAACTGCTGTTTTCTCTAAAATCCCTGACACTGAAAGCTCGTGATGACACGCGAATATTCAGTTTAACAGTTCCTCATAACAATTTCTTCCCTCATGGCCATAGAAAAAATGTTGAGATTACATTCTCAACCTTTAATATTCAGTCATATCACAAAGGTCAGTGAAATAGAATGAGCACTTATTATACATTCAAAACTGCTCGAAGACAAAACCTTTCCTTGGCCCATCTCCTGTTTTTCAGAGTTTGACTCATGGTAATATTTTCTTTTTTATTTTTTTTAATCATTTAGGGTTGGCAAGACTGTAAACAGCAACACAAGGTACAGAATACTAATGAATTAGCAGCTGTGTATTTCCTTGAATATGAAAGATGTAGTATTTTAAATACAAACATATAGTTAAACTGACATTTTTAATATTAATTTAAATAATTTTTTACATGAACTGGACTGAATTTGGCCCACAACATTTTCATCAATTAAAAATAGAGAACTACTGAAGCTGTACTTAATGCCTGAGTAAGCTTCCTGATATCAGAATTGTATTTTTCATCCTCAGAACAGAAGAGACACACAGAAGAGAGATGGCATACACTTCTCTCTTCTTTTCTGAAGCGTTTGGGTCAATCCAGAGGGTTTCTGGGAGTGGCTGATTTATTTTAGGACAAAATCTCCAAATCTACCTCAGCTGTCAAGAGCGAGAGACTCGATATAAAGTAGGACGTTCATGTGGCACATTGGACTTAGGCAGAAAACCATCTTATGTATGAAGTCATAGGTACAGTTCAGACTTCAATCTCATTTAACCTTTTGTTGAGACTGGTAATGGAGGTGCTACTTACTGCCACCGATTCAGGCTTTCATATTTAAACACCTATTACATTTGAAAGTGAGGATTTTTTTGCCTAAAAGTCTTTGGGGATCTGAGTTATAATTGGCCTTGAGAGAAGGAGAGAAGTATCCTGGAATCCTGAAGATCATCCATTTTTTTTTTTTTCATATTAAATTTGTTTGAATAGACAATGCCTCATTCAGGCAAACTGTAGAGAACATTTGACTAAAATCTGTCCTTGTGTTCACATAATCTTTCTGCATTTGCTCCCCAGCCATTACTCATATTCCAAGCGGTGTCTTCTCCAAGAACCAGTGCTCCAGGCCCTGGATGAATCATTCAGCAAAGAGAACCCCAGAACCAGGAGGCAATTGCGGCGACTCCCATTTCAGCAAGTTGTGCTATCACGTACCAAAACATCACATTTCTCAAGGAAACAGGCATGAGGAATAGGCCAAGAAAAGGAGAAAAGCTCCCGTTGACACAAACATAACTCAACAATCAGCAACAATAAGAAAGGAAACAAAAATGCAGAATGCAAAATGACAGAGAAATGGGATTTAAGTGAAGTAGCACACATCTATATCCTTTCTCCTCTGTGTTTAATGGTGTTGTCAGGGCCCCTAGATGGAGTAAGAGTCTCAATGTGCACAGCCACTTATTTGTCATCCTTTATTTTATGCATGCAGTTCTTAAAGATATCCTACAAATCTGAGACAATAAAAAGAGTTTCAAGACAAAATGTAGATGAAAGAAATGTGGAAAATTAAACTTGGGGAAGGTCAGCACCTTTACACGAGATGCATTGCTATACCAGTGTTGACTTCATTTGTTAGAAATGTTCAACCTCCTCAAACTATATATACTGAGAGACTGACTCACTTCTTTCCTCATGTCGTAGTAATGTCAGCGAGTTCAACAGACTTACTTTCAATTTACTTTCTGTTGGGACAGAAGACACCTACAGGAACTGAAGTAAGGGCTGAGCATACACGGAACTTCCACCAGGATTTGCCACACTTTGCACAGAGATGTACCAGGGACCACTGGCAGCTCTACTGCTACAAGCCTTCTGCAGCCAACAACAATATCACCGACATATTTCAGTTTGAATTTGGCCTAGAAATGGCTTAATCCAGCACAAGGAAAACTGTCTCTGTAAAGCCACTGTGCATCATAAACGAGTCAGTGCTGGGAAGCTGAATGTTCATTGTGTGGAGTCCCAGCACCATACTGAGAACAACACACACTGAGGACATTATGCTGTGCAGTCTCTTCACGCTTACAAAACTGGGAAATTATTTTTATGGCCAACATCTTCTGTTCTCACAATTTGTCCTAACATACCAGATATATGCTGTAAGAAATCCTCCACGAAGGCTTAGAGAAAATGATCCTAGGTACAGCTGGTGGGTAAAAATAAGAGATAACCGTTAAGCTAAAGCCTGCCTTTGAATTTTCTGAGGGTTACGAAGCTGACCTACAGCATTAGAGATACACAGACTGACTTTTGATGTGACTTTGGAAACAAATTAACATGGTTTTAGAAGGAAAAAAACACTCTTTGGGAATTACAGAAGAAGTGATTTATAGTGAAAATTATGTCAGGCTCTACACTTTGAGTTTTCTTCTTTGGACTATTTGCTCTGTTCACCCTAAAGAAGCCTGTAATTGCTGAGAACATTCACCGCAGACAGACAGCATGTCTGCTGGCTCCACAGCAGCTTTATTTGTAAAAGTTGCTGGAGACAGAGGCTGAAAGGGAATGAAGCAGGGAATGAGGAAGGGCAGAAGATAGATCAGACCTTCTGCAGAGGAGGTAACTGTTTAGGCAGGAAGATGGTGCAGATGGTTCAGTTAAGGTGGAGGAAAGCTGCATAGTGCCTAGCCATTCTCCAGAGCTATGTGATAGCACCCAAACTAGAATAAAGAAAAAAGAGAGAAAAAAGAAAAAATAAAAAAAGGAAAGGAAAGGAAAGGAAAGGAAAGGAAAGGAAAGGAAAGGAAAGGAAAGGAAAGGAAAGGAAAGGAAAGGAAAGGAAAGGAAAGGAAAGGAAAGGAAAGGAAAGGAAAGGAAAGGAAAGGAAAGGAACCATAAACCAAACTAAACAACAACAAAAACCACCTCAACAAAATTCTCAACTCAGCAGACGATATGGAGAAGTACACTTTGAATGCAATGCTACTGCACGTGGATGAGGCAAAATGTTGCAGCTTATCTTCTCAGGGAAAACATTTTTTTTGCATGGGCATCAAAACTGTCCTCTACTCTTCGCAGAAAGTAGGTATGGACAGAGCTCTTGTATGACTCCTCAAAGAGTTTTCTGCTTTGAGTCCAGAACAGAGGCAGGGCTAGCTTGAGATGATGGACTGAAGGTTCCTAGGAACAAAGGACTACGATCACCAAACTCACTCCACAGCTGCTCCAAGGAAAACTTAGATATTTTTTCCCCTTTCTCTGTTATTAGTTTCTTTCCTTTGTTTCTCACTTCCCTAGCTTGTTAGTAACGGGCAATAAATCTTAGTATCACCATACTCTGAGTCTGTTTTGCTCATCATGAGAATTGTTGAGTGATCTCTCTGTCCTTATCTCAACCCTTGAGCCCTTTGCATCATATTTTCTCCCCCCTTCCCTTTGAGGAGGGGGAGTGAGAGAGCAGCTGTGGTAGAGCTCGGCTGCCCACCCGAGTAAAACTACCACAGGTTGTGAAAACACAGGAATGAAACAAAGGCTCAAGTGGAAGAGACAGTCCGCCTGAAGAAAGTGTTCTTGCAGCCATGAGGGTAACATGAAGGAGAGAGCAACCAAGAGACCAAGGGCTGAAGAGAAGTCAGAGATAAAACATGCCACAGGTAATCAGATGAAGCCAAAGAAGAGGGAGTGAAATGATGAAGGGGGAGGCTTAGAAATACAGCCTCAGGTTGAAAGGAAAAAAAACAAGAGGGTCACAGAAGAAAAAGCTCTCACATGAAGAAGCAGCAGCTCTCAGAAGATACAGTGATCGTGTTATCATCAGCAAGATATCCATTTGTTTTTATGAGATTGTATGTCTGCATGTATCTTACAATTTTTAGAATGTCTAGAAGAATACTAAGCTAATAACTGTTTTGTTTGTTTTTGTTTGTTTGTTTGTTTGCCTGTTTGTTTTTTTAAGTCATTAAGGCCATTGGTCTCCCTAATGAAATACAGAAATAAGATGCACAAGCTTTCTGGTTTTGGGTGACTAACCCAAAGCATGCCAGGTCACAGGTGACTAATCCCTGGTGCCTGGAGCAAATGTTCAGTCATCAGCTGGTGAATTGAGCAGACTGCCCAACCTTAAGCCTGTGTCAGAAATAGCACAGTGAATGGCAGTGTTAGCAGAGTTCAGGAAGTCAGTCAGACAAGGTTTTCAGCTAGGATCCAATTGCAAAGCTGTCGGCATCAAGCCTGGGCTGAGACACCTGTGTAGCGGAGGGCAGTCTATCTGTGTACCTGGGACGTGGCCTAGTCTATGTGTCTGTCAACTACTGGCTCAAAGGATGCCAGTTCAGTCATTTTCCTCTGTAAAGGACAAAATAATATTATCTGACAATTTTCTGCAGCTCAGTTCTTAACAGGAGCTGCTTGGAATAATGGTATGGTTGAAAAATCAGTCTCTAAGCACATGAGGAGGTAGGAGTTTAGGATACACAGCCTTGTGTTTTTTTGTTTTTTTTTTTTTTGTTTGACATTGAAATGAATTCCAAATGTCCACTGATAGGTCTTGTATTAATCCTGTACAAGACAGAATTGTGGTGGTAGCCTTTAAGAGCAAATAATCAGGGACATCTGAGAGACCACAAACCTGGTCCACTTTGTGCCACTGCTGAAATAAGGCTGAATTTGTAATCGTGGTCCCTCTGTGAACGTGCCAAATACACAGGTTATATGCCCGCTCTCTAACAGCTATTAGGATCTGTAAAGCATATTAATAGACTTCTACAGTTAAAAGGAGAAGAAAAGAAAATCTGAACCCATTTTCGGGATATTGTTCTGTGAGTGAACACTTACAGACTAAAATCCTTATGAAGGATTTGTCTGCAGGGAATATGCTAAATCAAGCCCTTTTGAACTTTTGATTAAATAATTGATGCATAATGCAGAATGTATAATATATGCATCCTTTTCCCATAGTTGCCTGGAAACCCATATGGAATAGTACTAGCAGTTCCAGGAGCATTTATTCTCTAAGTCGCTGGTAAAGACAAAGGAACAAAAAAGTTTTTAAAATCATTAGCTCATCTTTCTTTCCATTATTCAAGTACAGCAGGATACCAGAATTAGTAACTTACACAATGGTATTGTGGGTCTTGTAATAGAGTGATTTTTTTTTAAAGCTATATCATTTGGAGTCATATGAATGACTATAAGTCTCAGATTCTGATTTAAAAAAAAAAAAATTAAATTAATGGTAATAAGCAGATCGTAGAATATCCAAGAGGATCAACAGAGAATAAAGATAAGAAATCTATTTTTTAAAAACAGTTATACAACTTCTAAGCCAATCTCCCAGAAGACTACCACTGAGGGTCTAGAAGGATAAGAAGATACCGTGATCAAAAATTCTAGAGGCAGATTGTTTTCACAGGAAATAATGTTTCAAATTGCAGGCAAGCAGACCTTTTACACTTCTCGAATATGCAACTTTGCTTGTCATTCAATCTGATTGCTCTGTGACCCAGCCCGAATCTATCTTGTGCTTTACTGCTTCCAGGATGAAATAAAAACATGATAAAAACCAACAATGAGAAAAGAGCACTAATCATAGAACCCTACAATGATGGAGGATTAAGTTATTTAACTTAAACAACTCTATAAATATGATAATTTGGTGCCTCCATTTCTCATGGTCATGCTAAGAAAAAAAAAAGAGAATGAGGGACAAGCACAAATTGCACAGCCCATACAGTCCTTGAAAACTAAAAGGCAGGATACTGGGAATGATGGCCTCTTGCCACAACAAGGATCTTCATGGGATTCTTGCACACACCATCAAGCATTTCTTGTGGACTCCAAACTCTGTTTTACTTTAGAGAAAGTTGGTACTGAGTCGAAGAAAGAATGGCTGTATGGTATGGTAGTGAGTCGTTTCATTTCAGTAAAAAGAAACTGTTGTGAATGCCTGAATCAATGAACTTTCATATCAAAATATGAAAGATTTGGTGGGTTAAGTACCAACAGACCAGTCCTGAACACTTCTAAATATCTTCTAGGTTTGTTCAAAAAGGTCCCAAACAGGCAACTTTTTGGATATGGAGCATATTTTCTCATGAAGAAGAGCAAATTGAAACTGTATCTATTATCGACTTCCTAAGCCATTGGACAAGAAGAAGGTCACAGCACCGTTTCCAGCATGGAATCAAGACTTTCATATCCTTTCCTTTTACTCAAAGTAGCAGATAATGTGACTTTTCATTTTGTGGTGAATGGCAGATTGAATGGGATGTGTTAAGACAGTATTTTAAGCATCAGTCCAGTAAAGAAAACAAAACAGACCAAAACCTACCAGTAATTCTATTTCAGTTTAATAAAATCACGTTTTTAAAAGCGATTGCCATCCTGAGCAGGGCCAGTAGCTCACACAGGTTGATCTCATCATTTTATACTAAAATTGCCAGTTTCTAGGACAAACCAGTTTCAGCAGCTTGCTGTAGCGTTACAGGAGGTATAAGAGCACAGAAGGAAAAAAGCTCTAAGTATCTAAAAATAGTGTGTTTACAATAACTGTCATTCATTTTCAGTGGGAAATTATTATATTTCAGGAGGGTGAGAAATTATTCTAACTTAAAACAAATGTAAAAAGGCAGATCAGATCAGAGAGGCACCCAAGAGCACGTATGGAGATTAAGCTGACATGCCTACATGCCTGGCTGTGACTACATAAGCCCAGGGGAGGCAGGAGGAAGGGCAGGGTGGAGGTGGAGGAGGCTGCCCTGGACATTCACAAGGTCTCCATCACAACAGTGGCAGCTCCGCTTCCAATGTGCAAACAGCTGTATTATGACTTGGATAAGACAAAACAAAACAAAAAATCATTCATGCAGAAGAATATTGAAGGGAGAAACAAAGACAGTGAAACCCTAAGGTGTTGGGATTAAACTATCAGAGAAAAAAGCTTCCTTTTTGTCTGCATTAATTAAGCCCCATATTACCATCATCATCATGGCTTTAGATTCAAGCTTTCAACTGCCAATGATTTATTCTGATCTAGGGAAATCAGCAAAATCTGCTTTTTGCAGCCAGAGTCATAGAATAATCTCACACCATGTTCAGAAAAGTTCATTAAGGACAGCAGTAGTTTTCCAGCTGCACAGCTCTGTATTAGTGAGTGATGTTTAATTGTATAATGGCTTTGATTATGATATGTTGTTATGTTCTACTCCTGCTGCCACCATATCCCGGAGGGAATTTGCATGCGAACATGGTATTTCATCTCAGATTGTTTTTCTGTATAAACAAATGGGTTTTAATAAATTCACTGGAAATCAAATATTAAAATAAACCAACAGAACAATGATGACTGGGGAGTACTACAAATCATACTTTTTGGTGTTTCCTGAATACGAGACTGTTGAAAAATACATGCAGCTGCTGCCATTGGTCACTTGTACCTTATTTTAGGAAAGCCTTATTACTCTTCTGTGTCTGAATGCTGTGGATAGAGAGCTGTAAGTCAAGATGGCATCTTCCTTGCATGGTGAGAATGTACATTGGATGTTTCAAAACCTATTTCAACACACAGGAGGTCAAGCAAAGTACAGCACCCTAATGTTTGACTTTGAGCAACGTTGGGTTTGTAGGATTTAAGTTCCGTGACTGTTGCAGACCTCATAGTGCTCATCTGTAGTTTTTCCATCTCCCCCCTTGACAGTGGGCACTATTTAGGGCCTCCTTTAAAGCACACTAGGAAATCTAGGTGATGAAGAAGTCAGCTAGCTGCATTTTGTACATTTTGCACAGTACAGACTGCAATAAACATGTAGCACTTTTGATCAGGTTTCTGCACCTGCTTCCTGTCTGTTTTGATTATCCCAGATAATGAAATTTAACCTCAAATGATGAGGGTGCTGTTATTTCTGAGACTACATTCAACAGAAAGACCCACTAGAGTAGCCATGGTCAGCTCACATGCTCCTGCTTTACATTCTTAGATCTAAGGATGATGCAACCACCAGTAGGGTTTTCTTTCAGGTCCATCTCTCCAAGACTATTGGAATTCATCTGAAATTATTCATGTCCCAGTCTGAAGACCTTCTCAAGATTTTTCTTTTTCTTCTCCTCAAGATTTTTCTTTTTTAGCATTAAATTTTCTTTGAGTTTTGAGTTTTTTTTTTTGTTTGTTTTTTGTTTTTTTTTTTCAGAAGAGGTACATACATCTTGTGCTAGTCCTTATGATTAAGAGAAGACTACTGTTATTGCAATAACTCTATTTCTACAGGAGTTGTGCAAACTAGGAACCAAGTAGCATGTAATCATCTCTTTCAGTACCCCACAAATCCTCAAATGTACCTACACTACCGACAGAGTTTGTCTGTTCATTACTCCTCTGCTTGGAAATTGTAATCAGAAATAGAGAAGCATATAGTGAGTTTATATTCATGCTGCACTAGTAAAGCTTCCCAGGTTTTGGAATTCCTGCATGCAGAATTTGATTGATCTTCTACTTCTGGGATGTCATAGATTGCATTCCACGTTTGGGCACTAGCAGAGTCAGAGGTGTGCCACCAATATTTTGTAAATGTTATTGTTATTCATTGGTAGCATCAACATAGGAAAAGGAGTATGCTTAAATCTGAAGGAAGCTTTCTTTAAAAGATAGCTTTGCTTTTTTTTTTTTTTCTTCAAATTTATGTACATATTTTCTGAGTCCTTATGAAGAATTTCTTGCTCCTCTGAAGAATTAAGCTGGACTGATTTCAATTCCATCCTGTTTGACAAATAACTGCAATGACTGATATTGATTTTTCTCACTCTGCTGATTTTATTTAAACTGGCTGTTGGTTTAAATGCTCACAGAGATTTTTATAAAAGAAACACTTCTCACATGCACGGTAGTTTTCCTAAAGTTTTACAGAATTATCACAAAGACATATATTTGCAGTTTTGAAGAATGTTTGCTATGTATCTTTAGTTATCTTCCTATTGTGAAAATGAAATAATT